>NC_133457.1:37705000-38995000 GCF_048565385.1 Saimiri boliviensis | reverse complement strand
CCTCATCAATGGCTCGGTGCCCTTTCCTCAGTAATAAGGTCTGGTTGTTTAAAATAGTGTGGCACTGGCTGGGCACGGTGGCTCACGCCTGTAATCCCAGCAGTTTGGGAGGCTGAGTGGATGGATCATGAGGTCAGGAGTTCGGGACCAGCCTGGCCAACATGGTGAAACCCCGTCTCTACTAAAAATACAAAAATTAGCCGGACATGGTGGCAGCCTGTAATCCCAGCTTCTCAGGAGGATGAGACAGAAGAATCATTTGAACCTGGGAGGCAGAGGTTGCAGTGAGCTGAGATCGCGCCACTGCACTCCCGCATGGGTGACAAAGCAAGACTCCATCTAAAAAAAAAAGAGTGTCGCACCTTCTCACTGTGTTTCTTGCTCCCTCTCTCACCATGTGACTTGCCTTTGTCTTCCGCCATAATTGGAAGCTTCCTCAGGCCCTCGCCAGAAGCAGGTGCTGGCATTACGCTTCTTGCACACCCTGTAGAACTGTGAGCCAAATAAAACTCTTTATAAACTACCCAGCCTCAGGTATTGCTTTATAACAATGCAAATGGACTAATGTCTTTCTGGAATGTCTTTCTTCAGGCTGTCCACTCCCAGATGAACCAAGTTTCAGTCTCTAATACAAACTTGGTTATGCAACTTTGCTCTTCAAAAACCTTTTAATCACCATTATTCCCCACGAGATCCCCAATGGCAAGGCTCACTATGCATAAAGATGCATTATGGCCAATAACTTGATGTCCCAAAAGCATTTTAGCCTATTAAGTTGTATTTTTCAATATTCTTATCATACTATTGTCTTCAGCAGGGACTGTTCTAATGCTTTCCTCTTCTCCTTAGTTCTTATGTTTCAGGTAGAAATATGAGTTTTCAAAAGAGGCAAACATGTTAATTTGAGATAGGACTAAAAATAGTACAAAATCATTGTTCAAAAAGGAAAATACACAGCAAAAAACTTTATGCTACATATGAGGTGTTGGCTTATACATTAAAACGATGCATTAATATGAGGTGGTTTCCATCTTAGTTCATAAGCAACAACTGAATGACAACTCTGGACAACAATTTAGCCTCCATTGTCATTCTAGTCTTCCCTAGGGAGACTAATCTCAGAAAGAATAGAAAGCAATGATATGATGAGGGGGCCCCTTAAAGCACAAACAGGAGGGAAGAAAAGAGGTGGCAGAAGCACTTAGCAAAATGATCCGCCAATACACTAAATCCTTTAAAATGATGCTAAACTATTAGGCAGAACCATCTTGTCCTGTGAGACAGGAAACATTGAAAAAGACCAACTGCTGATAGTGGGATTTTCCTAACAGCATTTTAAACTGGATTTTATACCTTTTCAGAGTTGAGCAAACTTCCCTTTATCCAGATGGCCCCTATAATCTCCCTAGGGTAGAAATCACAACCCTCTGCTTCCTGCAGCTTCCCTAAGTAGGTCTTTGATTACTTCTAACAGCCCTGTTGCACTGGCCTCTGTAACCTGTTGACCTTTCTTACCTTAACACTTCCAGCCCAGCTGCAATCCTCTTTCACTGGAAAAAAAAAAAAAAAATGCCATGCCTATTTCTGGGATAAGGACATACAAAAGAAATCTCCAAGTTTCTCACTCTTCACGAGAGTGTAACAATTAGAGTTGGACCTCTCTCTAAATGACTGCACAGCAACTTTGTAAAGCAGTGGAAATCCGGCTTGCATCTGGTTGCCTCCCTTCCTCCCTACCTATTTGGTTAATTCCAGGATCTATTTCCCCTTCCTAACATGTTCATATACCTTGATTCACATCATAATGTGATTGTCACCTAATGTGTCATCTTTTGCAGAGGGATGCACATTTTCAAAGAGAACCATAAAGAGAAGTCACATTTAGCAAAAATAAATGAAACTGACACAAAATAATGGGAACGAAAGCGTGTGTGTGTGTGTGTGTGTGTGTGTGTGTGTGTGTGTATGTGTGTGTTTTGACAAGGAAGAATTTTGGGTTTTTCAAGTTACATAGCTGAAAGCCACCATCCACTCTGCCACTCTAAGGCACCTAGCACAATGTCTGGCACGTAACTGCACCTTTTCCTTCCCCTTCTCATGTGCCTGTTTTGATTATCACTTCTCAGGTAAGTAGCTGTGACAGTCAGTCTTCATGGAAATGTGACCCCCACTGATGTTTTAATTTTTAAACTTACATTTCAACATTCATATTACACCACTTTAATTATTTCTCCAAGATACATAATTAAAAACAAGAAAACGAGTTGCAGAAACTTGGCTTCTTGGTTGCGATCATGCAGACCATTAACAGGTGGAAAAGACCGGGCTTTCTACCCTGTGGATGTGCTGACAGAATCCCACCTACCCGGACCCTAACTCAACATCATCCTTATTTAAGACTGGTCAAACCACAGAATTCTTTTTGGAAATTCAAAGGAATTTCCTTTTAATTCTGTATAAAATGAGACATACTGAGGCCCTAATTTAGAAATGCTTGGGTGGTGGGCAGTCACAGGTTCCCTAAGGCAGGATCTCATTTGGAGTGTTTTTTTTGGAGACTGGATTTGGGCGTTAAAATTGAACATGGTAACATGCACTAAATTACACAGCCATATTTAAATTCAAAATAGTTATTTTTATAATGTTTAATTCACCCCATGTCCTGAGAGATTTAATGAATGCTTAAACCGGCTCCACCTATTTTTCTATTATTGCCTACATTTGTTTCCAATGTAAATATGTAGTGTAGTTTTGCATATTGATTGTGTATATGCCTAGAGCTGTTATTTTGCGGTGGGGGGTGTGGAGAGGCAATGAATAGACCTACTCCTCCTAAATGAGAATGCACTCACATTTACAAGAACAATTATATTTTTACTTGCAAATGAAGCATCATTTGTAACTGCACCTATCATGTTTTCCTTGCTTAAATAACCATTCTTTTTTTTTTTTTGAGACGGAGTTTTGCTCTTGTTACCCAGGCTGGAGTGCAATGGTGCGATCTCGGCTCACCGCAACCTCCGCCTCCTGGGTTCAAGCAATTCTCCTGCCTCAGCCTCCCCAGTAGCTGGGGACTACAGGCGTGAGTCACCATGCCCAGCTAATTTTTGTATTTTTAGTAGAGACAGGGTTTCACCATGTTGACCAGGATGGTCTCAATCTCTTGACCTCGTGATCCACCCGCTTCGGCCTCCCAAAGTGCTGGGATTACAGGCGTGAGCCACCACGCTCAGCCTAAATAACCATTCTTAATACACAAACACATGTTCTTAGGAATGGGAAAACAAACAAACAAAACAAAACTATCTATCTATCTATCTATCTGTCTATCTATCTTTTTTTTGCAAGGTTAAATCAAACCTCTAGACCTGTAAGTTTTGCTCCATAATGTCAGAGGTCATGGGAGAACATTTTTGGCTCTCACACATGCTATATTGTCTGTCTTAGGTCTAGAAAAAAAAAATGCAGCCTTATGAAAAATACACACCTCAGTAACTGTTTGTGGCAAATAATATTAATAGAATAAATGATCCTTTTATTTACCAATATTTCACTTATAGCTACTTTTAATAAGTATTCTTGCTTATATCCTTAAATGGTCAATTTGAAATTCATTAAATTCTTTAAAGGATGCAATACAGATAAAGAGGTTAAAAGCTTCAAAGAGAAAACACATCAAAGAAAATAATATGACTTGCTGAGCACACCAAACAATACTTCTAGCCCCATATTAATAAGCAGATACAGAGGGTGAGGTGCATCTCGAGACAGATACTGAACAGCCTCTTGGCCACTAAGAGCACACCCACTATTTGCATGAACTATATTTTTACTTGCAAATTAGGTCCAGTATTTACTTACAGAGTTTTATATATTTAAATTACCCAGTCTAGGATCATTATTTTAAAAAATCAGTAATAAATCAAAATAATACTGGATAACTATTCCTATAAATATAACATAAGAATTCAACACCAGCATTTAACTTAAGTGCTTATTTCTAAAATGCATGATACAAAGCCACTGTGGTGCCAATTCATGTTAAATATTTTAACCAGACTTAAAATTATTATTGGAGTGATTAGTAGATATTGGTGATCTTAATTCAACATTGTACAAAAAGAAAGAAAGAAAGGAAAGGAAGTGGGGGAGGGAGGATAAGCTGCACATGGCAGGACAGACAGGGCTGCTGGTATTAGTTGAACATGACTACCTTTTATTTCTGGAGACAAGTATTTAAGTTTTGATTAAAATCAGAAATGAAAATTAGCTTAGTAATTTAAATCTAATTCTCACTAGTATGAAGTTCAAGTCTCTAGTATAGTCTTTCTGACACAGAAGGGCCTCCAGGTAATCTAGTGTGTGTGGGGGAGATGACAGTCATGGTTAAGGTTGATTACAGGTCAGAAAAACTAGGATGTTTAATACCTACCATGCCCAATGACTCTTTGAGATTGCCTGCCTCTAGGAGTAATGTTAAATGCTTAATCAAATGCACTTGAATTTCTTACAAGGTACAAAGAAGTCAACTCTCAATTTGTAATCAAGTTATAAGCCAAAATAAAAATGAGTGATTATTTCTCTAGGGATAAACTAAGAATAAAACTTTAGTGCTTAATTTCATTAGCTGGTTATTTTTAATCTGTCAAAACTAAAGTCCATGGAGTTGCAGTATGTTCAGCCTGTATCCATAAGTAAATCATTATATTGCTCTTGTGTTGAGACTTTAGTTTTCCAGTGACTTATCTGATGGATCTGACTAGCCTCACTGGAATTTCTTAGGAATGACAATAACTAATTATGGGAATAAAGGTGTCTATACAATTCGCTTTCAGCACTCAGATCAGTTAATAATATAAATAAAATTTAAAAAAGAAATGGGATTTTGCTATGTTGCCCAGGCTGGTCTTTGAGCTCCTGTGCTCAAGGCATCCTCTTGCCTCAGCCTCCCAAGTAGCTGGGACTACAGACATATGCCACTGTGCCTGGCAATAAATAACATTGAGATGAACAGATTTCAGTGAAGGGAAGAGTTGAAACAGTCACATTAATATCCTCATCCTGGATGGGCAATATCCCATTGACCAATGCTAGGAAACAATGCTTTATTTAAAAAGTTGGTATATGTCATGCCTTCCAATCGCCTCTAATTTATAAGTTACAGTAAAAATAAGATTCTATAGATTAATCATGAAGAGAGTCTATTTTAGAAAAATATATGCTGATAAGTTGGTATTTTGAACCTTTTCTTGGAGACTGATTTCAGGATGATACAAACAACATAACATGAACTCATTTGCCAGACTTGCTTTTATGTAAGTCTTAGACTTGGGCATCAAGCTGAAAAGATACACATACCTACATATAGATGTGTCTGCATATATGTTTGCCCAGGTGTATAAACAGAGGGGTAGAGGAGGAACAGAGGAGGAATAATAAAGTGAAATACTGTTTGCACACTTGGATTTATCTGTACTTTCACCATATACTTACAGAATAAATATCTTAAGCAATGTACTTTTCAGGACTGAGAATGAAATGTGCAGATCAATTACGGTAAGTTTCAGACTAGCTTGAAGTCATGGTGAAATATTTAGACACCAGGTTTTGTTAGGGCATCAAACTATTAGTGGTTTTGGAGGACTTATCTCATTAGGTGGAACCAATCCTTGCCCAGTTACTATTGTTGACATGCCTTTGATAAAACAATCTATAATATGACCTTCAAGGGATATCACTTTAGAGAATAACAATGAGAAATGCAGTAAGTCAGCCATTTTGACATGTTTCTTTTAGACACATAGACTGAACTAGTGTGTTGATGCCAAGACAGACAAAAAGCTATGCTGACTTTCTAATATGATTTGTCAGATCTCCATAAACTCCAAGGAAGAGTATATAAGCCTGGTTTGTGGACAAGAGAATAGAAAAATACACTGACAGAGTGACTTGCTGATAAAGAATTGGGATATTACCTTTGGAAAAAGTTATAGATGAGTCTGCTATGCGCCTTATACTTAAAAAAAATAAGTGAACGATGAGGAAGCTGAATGTCATCAATTCATTAACCACTGTAGGGTCTCCAATAATGTCATTTTGTTCAATGTTGGTTGATGAGAAAAAATAATATTCCTGACAGAGCCACTGTTTGTGTAGAGTTCTCACTGCACAAATAGTGGGGATTTTCTCTGGGTACTCCAGTTTCCTCCCACACCCCACAGGTGTGTTTAGGTGAATTGGCACATCTAAACTGTCTCAGTGTGAGGAAGCATGGATGTGTCTGCATGAGTGTGTCCTACAATGGAATGATGCCCTGTCAAGGGTACAATATGGGAATGGTTCTCATCTTGTACCATGAGCTGCCAGGATGAGATATGGCTGACTGAGATCCTAAACTGTAATAAGCAGTCGGAAAATGAATGAATGAATAAATGAATGAATACAAAGGATTGTAAAATAGAAGTGCTTAGTCTATAATAATCATACAAAATGCACAACAGAAAATGATGTAGTATGAAAGCATTCAATGAGCCTGTCATATTGGCTAGAATCTGAACTGCGTGGTAGCAGGTGGTGCTTCTCACAATTTTTGCTTTGCAAAATTTATTTTTTGATTTATCCCACCAACAACACAAGCACTGTCACTGATTTCTCTAAAACTGGATATATGATTATCTTACTGTTCTTATTTAGCCTTTCTTAAATGTATGGATAGCTCACATTTATTTTAATGTTTAGTATCAGGAGTGGCTTAGGTCTTCCTTCAGGAGTTCGGTGATGTTTCTGTGATGAAAAATATTCTGAAGGGACTTAGCAATTGTTTATATCAATTAGCCTATGGTAAAACTGGTCTCAATATAAGAACCTATTACCAACGTTAAATGATGACTTACTGTATGTTACAGAGAGGTAAAGAAAGCAATAATTCTACAGGACATACCAATTCCATGTGCACTGTTTAAGGGTCATGGAATGTCAGCATTGGCTTTAAGTATAATTTTAAATGATTTTAATGAGTTAATTTAAAATATAAATTTTGTTGGTATGCAGGAACAAATGCTGGATTCCCGATTTATGCATTGCAAAGTTATATGTGAGGCAAAAACCAGTAAAATTCTAAACCATAAGTTTTTATTACATATTTTAAGGGGGACTCTTTAACCTCAAACTTAACAAATGTCCACAACACTGCTTTCAATTTAAACCTAGAATAAGGTGGTTTTTAATACCAATGCCCTATAAATGATTCTAATGTTTATTTTCATGTTTACTTTTGAGGTAGCCCTATGTTGTTGAGTATAGTTCTTTTTAAAAATTAAATTTCATTTTGTATACTTAAGGTATACAGCATGTTAAAACATACAACACCGAGAAAAATGGTTACTACAGTGAAACAAATTAACATGTCCGTCATCTAGTACTGTTAACTATTTTCCTCCCCACCCCTCATGCAAGACAGCTATCACCTACTCATTTAGAAAAAGATCCTGAAGATACTATTATTAACTATAATCCTTATGTTGTACATTAGACCTTTCTACTTGTCACTCCATATCCTTTAACTTACATCTTTCCAGTTCCTTCCCCACACTACAGCCTTGGTACCCCTGTTTTATTTGCTATCTCTAGTTGACCTTTAAAAAGAATGATTCCACATATAAATGAGATGCAATCGTTTTTTGTGCCTGGCTTATTTCACTCAGCATAACATCCATCCATGTTTCAGCAAATGGCAGGATCTCCTTTTTAAAGGCTGAATAACATTCTGTAGTGTGTGTGTGTGAGTGTGTGTGTGTGTTGTATGCATGTATGTATACATACAGCACAGTTTATCTACTTGTTCACTGATAGACACCTAGGTTTTCTCCGTATTTAGGCTACCGTGAAGAATGTTGTAAAGAGCACGAGAGTGCAGATATCTATATAAGGTAGTATTTCATTTCCTTTGGGTTTATATCCAGCAGAGGAATTGCTGGGTCATATGAAAATTCCATTTTTTATTTCTTTAGGAACCTCCATACTTCCATACTGTTTTCCTTCAGGGCTGCACCAATCTATGTTTCCACCAACAGTATACTAGGTTTCCCTGCAGGTGTGAGGTGATAGCTCATAGTGGTTTTGACTTGTATTTCTCTGGTGATTAGTGATGTTGAGCACCTTTTCATATACTTTGGCCATTTTAATGTTATCTTTGGATAAATATCATTACAGGCACGCTGGCTCATGCCTGTAACCCCAGCACTTTGGGAGGATGAGGTAGGTGGATCACTCGAGGTCAGGAGTTTGAGACCAGACTGGCCAACATGGTGAAACCCTGTCTCTACTAAAAATACAAAAATTAGCTGGGCATGGTGGCGGGCGCTTGTAGTACCAGCTACTCAGGAGGCTGAGGCAGGAGAATCATTTGAACATGGGAGATGTAGGCTGCAGTGAGCAGAGATCGCATCACTGCACTCCAGCCTGGGCAACAGAGCCATACTCTGTCGCAGGAAAAAAAAAAAAAAGGTCTATTAAGGTCTAAAGGATTATATCTTTTCTTGCTACTGAATTGTACGAGCTCTTTTTTTTAAAAGTAAATTTTGGATATTAAGCCCCTATCAGATATAAGGCTTGCAAATATTTTTTCCCAGTCTGTATATTGCCCCTTTCCATTTTGCTGATTGTTTCTTTTGCTGTGGAGAAGTTCCGTAGTTTTATGTAGTCACATTTATTTATTTTTGCTTTTGTAGCCTGAGCTTTTGGTGTGATGTCCAAGAAATCACCGCGAAGGCCAATGTCAGGAAGCTTTTGTCCATGTTTTCTTCAAGGAGTTTTATGGCTTCAGGTGTTATGTTTAGGTTTTTATCTATTTTGAGTTGATTTTTGTGTAAGGTGTAAGACAAAGGTCCAATTTCATTCCTTAAGAGAGAGGGTCTTGCTCTGTCACCCAGGCTGGAATGCAATAGTGCGATCGTTAGCTCACTGTAACCTCCAACTCCTGGGCTCAAGTGATTGTCCTGCCTTAACCACCCAAGTACTTAGGCTACAGGCATGAGCCATTGTGCCTGCCTCAATTTCATTCGTTTACATGTGGAAATCCAGTTTCCCCAGAATCATTTATTTGAAGAGACTATCCTCTCCCCATTGTGTCTTCTTGGTACCCTTGTGGAAAATTAGTTGACTATATATGTTTGGATTTATATCTGAAATCTTTATTCTGTACCAATGGTCTATTTGTCTTTCTGTGCCAGCATTGTGATGCCTCTTTTCCCCTCAAACCCACCTTAGAATTGTTCTGGCTATTTAGGGTCTTTGGTAAGTTTTAGGATTTTTTTGGTATTTCTGTGAAGAATTTTCTTGGGATTTTGATAGGGACTATGTTGAATCTGTATATTGCTTTGGGTAGTATGGGCATTTTAACAATATTAATTCTTCCAATCCATGAGCATGAACTATCTTTCCATTTATTTATGTCTTCTTCAATTTCTTTTGTCAATGTTTTATTGTTCTCTAGTGTATAGGTCTTTTACCTCCTAAGTTAAATTTATTCCTAATAATTTTAATTTTTTTATGCTATCATAAATGGGATCGTTTTGATTTCTTTTCATGGCCACGTTGTTATTTGTGTATAGAAAGGCCATGAATTTTTCTATCTGGATTTTAAATTTTGTATCCTGTAACTTTACTGAATTATGGATATGGCTTTTAAAAAAGCCTCCCAGTGTCTACAAAAATGCAAAGAACTCTTGTTAATAATGGGGAAAATGACTATAAAGGGAAAAGAGGCATTTAGAAAATAAAACCATTTCCTTTAGCAACAAACATCCAATTTTGTGTGGTTAATGTACAACCTACTTTAAGAGCAATGTCCGTTTATTAACATAAATGGTAGGTCATTGACCAAAACAAAGGCCCTATAGTTATATCTACCAGTATACTGAAGTATTAAATAAGAGATTAAAAGCAGTAACACTGATCTTCAATGGGACGCCGCTTCACCATATGCTTATGAGTTAGGCTTCTTTGAAATTACCTTTTTTTTAAAGGTCGTAAAATTTATAATGTACTATCAATGATTTTTTTTTTTTTTTTTTTTTTTGAGACGGAGTTTCGCTCTTGTTACCCAGGCTGGAGTGCAATGGCGTGATCTCGGCTCACCACAACCTCTGCCTCCTGGGTTCAGGCAATTCTCCTGCCTCAGCCTCCTGAGTAGCTGGGATTACAGGCACGTGCCACCATGCTCAGCTAATTTTTTGTATTTTTAGTAGAGACGGGGTTTCACCATGTTGACCAGGATGGTCTCGATCTCTCGACCTCGTGATCCACCCGTCTCGGCCTCCCAAAGTGCTGGGATTACAGGCTTGAGCCACCGCGCCCTGCCAATGTTTCTTAATATAACGTTATGTTTTACTGAGGTGTTGAGGGAATGTGTTCTCTTTCCGGGTCCACAAGGGGGCGTAGTTTTAAGGGCAAGAACTTCTCAGAGCCATGCCCCACTCCCATCTCTCTCCATCCCGGAGATCTGACAGTCTGTTTTAATATTCCCCCACATGGGAAAGGGTCAAAAGTCAATCACTCCAGCAGAAGTTTAAAGGAACTCTTTTCATTGGCTGTGGGGGCTTGGAGAAGATGGGAATTCCTCCCAGGTTAAAAGTCCCCTTCTTCGACACTCCTTTGGACTCCATGTTTGGATCCCCTTCCATGAACACTCCCTTCATGGAAGCTCTCTTTCCTCTCCGAGCTTTCCCCTCTGGGATCCCCTTCCACACTCTTCGTGGAAGCTTTCTCTTTTTCTCTTTCTCTACCTAAATAAATCAATCACTTTCTGCAAACAATGTTTTGGGGTCTGGTATTTACTTTATGAACGCACTGCGCGGTGGTCTCCTCTTTCATTCTTGAGATAGCAAGGGATCAAGAACCTGGAGAAAGGTCCTCTCAGGGGAACTGAGGGCTCCCCTGAACCCCAACAGTGTAGCTAAAGGTTTCTATCACACTATAAAAAGGAAATATAGAGCATTTTGGGCTATATTAACAATGAAAATCTGTCAAATAATGTATTAATTTTATCTTTATGTAGGTAGGCTACCTTTATTATTAATACAAAAGAGAACATTTCTCTCTCATTTTTCTCCTATAATCATCTTTAACTTTTATCTATAAAACTCCAGGGTGGAGATAATCAAGGAGATTAAAAATCAATAATAAAGTGTTTATCAAAACTTAGAAAAATACTTTTTTTAAATAAAAAAAGTATGTAGAAAATGCTATTAATACATTTTGCAAAATTAATTTTACTGTAAACATGTTGGTAGTTATAAGGCTGGCTGAAAACAGCATGGAATAAAGAAAATTTTAGTTAATCTAGAGGTCAGTGTCTTTCTGAATAAGTTTTGGCAATAGCCCCCTGTTCAAAATCTCGAATGGTAGTTCAACTGCATTTCAGAATGCACTTGCATTCATGTGGCAATAACTGATGGAGAACTGAGGTCAGCTAACACAGATGTCACAAAACCTTACGTTCTTAAAAGTTCCAAAGTACAATTTGTAAAGAAGCTGACTGTACAAAGATGACAGTCAACTGCAGAGTGGGAATGCACTTATAAATGTATACCTCTGTGCTACTTCCTATTTATTTCTTGGAATTGCAGAAATGTTAAAACCCAAAACTTCTCCTTGGTGACTGTCCTTATTTATGCTTTCTTTATCGTTCAGTTAAACAGGTGCTTATCATGAAATCCAGGTCTACTCAACATCCTCAGTCCCCTGAAAATTGGGACATGATGCACAGTATTTTTAATGACAATCTGACTGAAACTTTATTTTTTAGAGAAGGGGGTCTCTCTCTGTTGCCTTGGCTGGAGTGTAGGGTCCTGATCTTGGCTCACTGCAACCTTGAACTCCTGGGCTTCAGTGGTCTTTGTGCCTTGGCCTCCCGAGTAGCTAGGACTACATGTAGGTGCCACCAAGCCTGGCTGCTGACTAAATCTTTAATATCAGCAAACCATAGACTGGGTGGCTTAAAAAGCAGAAATTTATTTCTCCCAGTTCTGGAGGCTGGGAACTCCAAGATCTTGGTGCTGGCTGATGTGGTTTCTGATGAGGACTATTGCTGACTTATTGATGGCTGCCTTCTGGATGTGTCCTCACATGGCAGAAAGAGAGAGTTCTCTGGTGCCTCTACTTCAAAGGACATGAGTCCTATTGGATTAGGGCTCCACCTTTATAACCTGGTTTAACTTTAATTACTTCTTTATAAGCCCTATCTCCAAATATAGTCACATTAGGAGTTAGGGCTTTGCCATATTAATTTTGGGGGGGAACACAGTTCAGTCCATAGCACACCATTAGATGTGGCTCTGTCTGAGCCTGAGACCAGTTACAGCAAACTATGCTTTACATCTCTATCACTATCTCCCACCATGCAAGGCCCTCTAGTCAGTCATCCTTTTCACTCTCTCATCCCCACATTTCTTTGTCCTCTATTCCAGGATAATCCTCTTCCAACTGCCCCCATTCTTTCTAACCACACCTTCTCCAAGCGCCAAGAAGGCAACATAGTATTTCTGTGGTTCTCTTACTTCCCACTCACCCTTCTTTAGATTGTAAATGGCTAGATATGTAAGTCCTACAGTAACAGTAATGATAGTAGCCCCAAGTTACTATCAGGACAGTAGCTCCAAGTTACCAGCAAGTTTGAATAGTATAGCTGTTCGCACATTTCTACTAATATAGAGCCAACGTAAGTTTCTCTTCAGTTTAATATTGTGGTTCTAGCTAGGCAAATGACATGCTAGTCAATTCTTAAAGCATTCACATTTCATGAAGAACTTAATAAATTTGAGAATACCAATAAAAAACTATGATAATGCTTTAGTAACTAACTTTAAAGGTTACCCTTTTATCAACACAAATGTGTTAGTCTTTTCCGTTTTTATTTTTCAACTGGTTACGTATGAATTTTCTTTTCCAGCCTTTTAAGTCCCTAGTAATATTTTATTGAGTATTGAACACTGTGAATTTTATATTGTTAAGTTTAAGAATTTGTTGCACTTTATTCTAACAGGGAGTTAAGATATTTAGGGAGAGTATAGTACTTCGAAAACTTGCTTTTAAACTTTGTTACAGCAGATAGAGTGTAGTCTTTAGCAGGCGTCCCCAAACTACGGCCTGTGGGCCCCATGCGGCCCCCTGAGGCCATTTATCCAGCCCCCCACCGCACTTCAGGAAGGGGCACCTCTTTCATTGGTGGTCAGTGAGAGGAGCACAGTATGTGGCGGCCCTCCAACAGTCTGAGGGACAGTGAACTGGCCCCCTGTGTAAAAAGTTTGGGGACACTTGCTTTAGAGTAATTTACCCCTACTAAGGCGGCAGGATCTTTTGATGATTATGTGCAAACTTAACTAAAGGCTCAATGGGATCTCTCTTTAGATTTCTAGAGCGTTCTTTCTGTACAGTTCCTCTTCTCTTGGTTTGGGCACCACAAATACTAGCCATCTGGATCTTCCCAAACTCCTATCTCTGTCTCCTCAACTCAGTGACACTGCTGGCCTTTCTTTGGTTTCTTTCTCCTTGTACTGTACCCTGGAAACTGCTTCGAGGCAGTAAGCTGGAGACAACTGCAGGGCTTACTTCATCTGTTTCTCCTCTCAGGGAAAGTCTAATTTTCTAACTAGAAAGGTTCTTTAATGTAGGAGTATATATCTGGCTCCTGTTATTTCTCCATGGCCAGAAGCAGAAGTAAAAAAGGTGAGTTTCACTCCCATCTTAACTAGACAGAGTCTTAGACCTCCAGGAGTTCTGGATAACAAGACTCCTTGAACAACACAGTCTTTGACCTCTAGGAGTTTTGTCGTCTAATGTAATATCCTGATACGTCTCAAGTTGTCTCTAATGCCTGGGATTTATACAAGGTAAAAGCAAAGGAACAGTGGGGATGGCAGTCAAGGTTAAGACGCTTGTGCTTGATCTAAGGCAATTTCATGGGGAGCCCTTTGGCCACATGGGGTTGCATGGGGGAATACAGTTTGTATATAATAGATGCTGGGAATAGAGGCAGACTTGCAATTCATTTTACGGATGACAGAGGACAATCCTAATAGTTATTTAGATTATCAAAATAGGAGCTTAAAGCAAATTAAAATAATCAAGTTTTCATTATAATTCATCCTTTTTACTAGTTTTCCTTATAGAAAGTAAATTCCATCACATCTGAAACTCCAAACTTAGAAAACTATAAAGAAGACATCTAAAGATTTTATGCAGAGAATGAAATTGCTTTTTTTTTTTTTTTTTGAGACGGAGTCTTGCTTTGTCATCTAGGCTGGAGTGCAGTGGTGTGATCTCGGCTCACCAGACTCTGCCTCTCCGGTTCGACATTCTCCTGCCTCAGCCTCCTGAGTAGCTGGGATTACAGGTGCCTGCCACCACACCCGGCTAATTTTTGTATTTTTAGAAGACACAGAATTTTACCATGTTGGCCAGGCTGGTCTCGAACTCCTGACCTCAGGTGATCCACTCGCTTCAGCCTCCCAAAGTGTTGGGATTACAGGCATGAGCCACTGTGCCTGGTCAAAATTGCTTTTTGACATCTCAAAGGTGAGCTCATCACACCTAACACAGCTAACACAGACTTTCAGTTCAATAACATTCCATGTAATAATACAGCCTTCAAAGTGCTTACAGAGGTCTACACATACCATTTTTTCCTCACAATAATGCTGCAAGATGAGGTCAGAAGTACAATCTTTAAATCACAAATGAGGGCACTGATTTATCCAAGGTCACTAGCTAGTTAGTAAGAGAGCTGGGTCGAAGCTCCAGTTTTCTTGACAGCTTCAAAACTCAGTATAATATAGGTCCTTTGACTTAATTTTCTTTAACATGGCAAGTTTTAACCTTGCATTGTTCTCATGATCTGTCTGACACTGATAAGTCTAGCAAGAGGCATCATAAGGTTTGCTGAAAAGACACAAGCAAGGGCATGTCACTATGACTTAGAGAAGTCAGGCATAAATGTAGTAAAGATCAGGGCAACAGCTTAGAGCAAAACAACATAAAACCATCTCATGCTATAGAGGAACTCCAGTGTTTCCATTTAAAACCTTGCCATCCACTACAAAGGACAAAGACGTTTAGAACATCAAAATGAGATTATTATGCTATGTTCACTATACTGCTTTGGCAGTGCTGCTTACAAAGCATAGGACTTCAATATATTTTCCAAAATAGGTTAAAAAAAGAAACAGTTTAACTGGGGAAAGAGGCCATGGTATTAAGAAGGTAGGTACTGGCTGAGTATGGCAAGAACTACAACACTACATTGTTCAGCCCTATTTTCAGAGTTGCTACTATATACCTCTTTTGAGAGCTGTGGGGCCATTCTTGCCCTGGCACACAAGAAGAACTGGAGCCACCAACTTGGTACATGAAGTGAAATGGAATATTCCAAGGTTATATACTAGGCTAAGAGGTACTACAGGCTAAGTCATATGGTTATGGAAATAATGATAAATAAAGCTACTTTAGAAAAATAAAAAAGAAAACTTGGAAGTCCTTCTGCTTGTTTTTAAACATTTTACTGAATGCAAGCAAGGTTAAATGAAGTTAAAGAGAGCAGCAGGGGAATGAGGATAAGAAAAGAGAAGAGAAGCCGCAGCAAAACAATTAGGAGGCTGGAAGTACAGAGAGAAGAGATCAGCTTTGGGAAAAAGGACAAGAGAGAAGGAATAACTAAGGATACGTCACAAAGTTCTGTCTTAAAGAAATAAATACATGCTGGTCCACTTCACTTTGCCATTGGCTCCGTCTTAGTGCCTCCTACAGAGGGTTAGGATTCCAACTTGAAGGTGGAGTCAAATCAAAGCCTACGGTGAAGGTGGGGTCTGGACATGTGTATATATTGGAAATGGAAAACATGAACAATAGGTAAATTGTTTGATATTACAAACACCAGAAAGTAAACCAAAATGCAACAGAGTCCCTGGGCTAATAGGAACAAGACAAAGAGGAGTAAGAAAAATGTGTAGGGTGTGAAGTCACCAAAAGCTGAGAAACAGCTTTATATGATATTCTAGTCGTAAAAGATGATGTAGGTTATACTATTTCTGTAACCTCTGATGTGGTTCATTTTCTTTCTCTTAGTTGTTTTTTCTATTAGGGTTCCTGAAAGAGGCAGTCTCAGGAAGGCACTCATGAGCAAGCTGATGTAAGAACATAAGTATATCAAAGTCAGTAGTTCACACTGATTTGGCTATTTCTCTGCAGGTAGGCAGGAGAGAGTCTAACGCTTCACCTTAAGAGTATGGCTCTTTCCTCCAGTCTTCCCTCCAGTATTTACACCAGGTCCCTGAGGACATTAGCTACTTCGAAGTATGAAATAGCTTCCTTAACAAATTCTCTGGGCATAAAGATTTTTTAAAAGTCAGTGTGATCACCTCACTGGAGCCTCCTCAGGTCTGGGTGTGTGGTATCAGTGGTCTCAGAAGGTAGTACACTTGGAAAGCACCTCAAGAGGGAATGTGATAGCTACATGGGGATCTCTACTGAGATAGAAAAGAATGTCTCCCATTTAGGAAGAGGAGTATCAGCTTTGAGAGCCTTCTGAGTGCAGGGTGAGCAATCAGCATCCTGGAGGGTGTTTTATGCTGTTATCAAATTGTAAAATATATTCACTTAATTTACATAAAGTAAAACCCATGCTGCACTATTTATAAATCAGGTACAGGTGTTTCTGACAATAAATTTCATTAGACTGATTCCATTTATCAATAACAAGCTTACTGTATTAACAGACCACCACATTATAAATGTAGACTGAATGGGGAAAGAAACCTAAATAGCAAAATATATTAACCAACAAAGAAACAGCACCTAAGAATTTCAAAAGTAGCAACTGGTGAAGAACTAAGAGAAGTATACAGACCTTACTCAGCTACTCAATAATCTCATCGTTTCTGGGTATTTTAAATGGTGGAAAAGACACACCTGTGGCAAATCCCTGCCTGGGAGTAACGCCTGAAACCCTTCTGTTTGTGTGGAGACCAAGAACCTACTAAACAGCTGGACAACAGACACAGGAAAAATGGCTCATTGTTGGAACGAAACTGCTTAGCAAAGCCTGACACAGTTATGCCTCGCTTGAGAAAAGCTGTAAATAAATCCAAATAGTGAACAGGGTAGCTATGAAATGTGCTCCTTGAGCCTACCATAAGCTAAGAGACCTTAATCTCTTATTTATACACCTCATTTTGCCAAACAAGAGTCAAACAATTTGGAATAAAACATGTATGCTCAACAAAATAACCAAAACAGAAACAGAATAGTCCAAGTATCAAAAAAGCATGTATAAAACTATGGGACAAAAGCATGAATAACTGGCATATATACTAATATATAATCCTCTCCCTGTCATTAGAGAAAAGTTCTTTTTACTGTAGAGTGGAGAGAATTAATCATCTGTTTTCATCACTATATAATCTGTTATCTTTTTATCATCATTAAAAATATATTTTTTAAAAATTAATTAAAATTAAATGCTCTTGACTTCAGAAATTCTTTCAATAAGGGAAACAAAGAAACTCTTTGAATCATTCCTTGGACAAATAGTTATGAGTAAAAGACATGTGAATAAAGAATGATGTCTGTTTAAACAAAATATTTGTTTCTCTAAACAACAAGAACAATAACAAAAATAGGTCACTGGTAATTTTAAAGGAAAACTCCAAAACGAAGTCTTCTAAAACATAAACTGAAGATAATTTTCATACGATACAGCAGGTTTTCAATCAGATCGAGTTTTTTGAAAAAAATTTTAAAACGTTTAATTAATTTTATTTTAATAGCATTGAGGTACAAGTGGTTTCTGGTTACATGGGTCAGTTGTGCAGCGGCAAAGTCTGAGATTTAGTACACCTACACCTGAGTAGTGCACTGTGTACCCAATATATAGTTTTTCACCCCTCACCAACCGCCCCACCTCCCCTCTTCTGAGTCTCCAATTATCCAGATTACTCTGTATGCCTTTGCGTGCCCATAGCTTAGCTTTTTAAGTGAGAACATATGGTATTTGGTTTTCCATTACTGAGTTACTTCACTTAGAATAAAGGCTTCCAGCTCTATCCAAGTTGCTGTAGAAGACGGTATTTCACTCTTTTTTATGGCTGGGTAGTATTCCACGGTGTATACATACCACATTTTTTTAATCCACTAATCAGTTGATGGGCACTTAGATTGACTGTATATCTTTGCAATTGTCAATCATGCTGCGATAAACATATATACGCAGGTGTCTTTTATAAATGACTTACTTTCCTTTGGATAGACACCCAGTAGTAGGGTTGCTGGATTGAATGGTAGATCTACTTGTAGTTGTTTGAGAAATCTCCATAGTTCATACAGGCTGTACTAATTTACATTCCCATCAGCAGTGTGCAAGCATTGCCTTTCCATCACATCCACACCAACATCTACTGTTTTTAACTTTTAAATAATGGTTATTTTGGCAAGGCTGAGGTGAATTTCATTGTGGTATTAATTTGTAATTTCCTGGTTATTAGTAATGTTGAGCATTTTTACATACATTTCTTGGCCATTTGTATACCTTCTTTTGAGAAATGTCTATTCATGTCATTTGTCCATTTTTCGGTGGGACTGTTTTTTCCTTGCTAATTTGAGATCCTTGTAGATTCTGGGTATTAGTCCTCTGTCAGATACACAGCATGCAAATATTTCTTCCAATCCTCTGGGTTGTCTGTTTACTCTGATGATTGTTTCTTTCACTATGCAGACGTTTTTTAGTTTAATTGGGTTCCATTTATTTCTGTTTTGGCTGCATTTGCTTTTGAGGTCTTAGTCATAAATTTTTTGCCTAGACCAACATCCAAAAGAGTTTTTCCTAGGTTTTATTCCAGAATTGTTATGATTTAGTCTTCAGTTTAACTCTTTAATCCATCTTAAGTTAATTTTTGTGTAAGGTGAGAGATAGGAATCAAGTTTCATTCTTCTACATGTGGCTAGCCAATTATCCCAGCACCATTTGTTGAATAGGGCATCCTTTCCCCACTGTTATGTTTTTGTTTGCTTTGCCGAAGATGAGTTGGCTGTATTTGGCTTTATTTCTGGGTTTAATATTCGGTTCCACTGGTTTATATATCTACTTTTATATCAGTACCATGCTGCTGGTTACTACAGACTTGTAATTTAATTACAAGCAACATAATTTAAATATGTTACTTGTAAATAAATAATGAAATAAGTAAAATAATTTAAAATCAAGTAACAAAATGCGTCTAGCTTTGTTCTTTTTGCTTAGAATTGCTTTGGATATTTGGGTTGTTTTTTGGTTCCATATGAATTTTAGAATTGTCTTCTCTAATTCTGTGAAAAAGGATTTTGGTGTTTTGATAGAAATTGCACTGAATCTGTAGATTGCTTTGGGTATGGTCATTTTCACATATGGACTCTTCCAATCCATGAGCATGAGATGTATTTCCATTTGTTTGTCATTTTTTTTTAAAGTAGTATTTTCTAGTATTCCTCATAGAGATCCTTTGTCTGTCCTTGGTGAAGCCTGTTCCCAGGTATTTTATTTTATTTATTTTATTTTTTGAAGCCATTGTAAAAGGAAATGAGTTTGTGATTTGATTCTCAGCTTGGCTGTTGTTGGTATACAGCAATGCTATCGATCTGTATACATTGATTTTGTAACTTGAGACTTTACTGAATGAATATATCAAATCTAGGAGTCTTTAGGGTTCTCTAGGTATACGATCAAATCACTGGCAGAGATAATTTGACTTCCTCTTTTCCAGTTTGGGCACCCTTTATTTCTTTCTCTTGCATGATTACTCTGGCTAGGACTTCTAGTACTATGCTGAATAGAAGTGGTAAAAGTGACTTTGCTGTTGTTGTTGTTGTTATTAGCAACAGGGTCTCACTTTGTTGCCTACGCTGGTCTTGAACTCCTGACTTCAAGTGATCCTCTACCTTGGCCTCCCGAAAGTGTTGGGATTACAGGTGTGAGTCACCCAGCCAAGATCAACTTCTAAACCAACCAATTAGAGGTTACAACTGAAGAGAAAGCAACGGACTTTATAAAAGAAAATTTGTATCAACAGCTAATCCATGTCTACATTTATATTAAGAGGCAATAAAATATGCATAGGCAAATGCTAAGCAAAAGCAGGTCAAAGCCAAGGCTAAAAGTTGAGATCAGTGTGTCTAAATTTACACCGAGATTATAATCAGACAAACTTAACTGACAAATATACTTTGCTGGGTTCCATCAAATTTGAGTTTCTAGAGCAAAGAGCCTCAAATAAAAATCAAATACTTATCTTGAAAGGGTGATTGATTAAAAAAATTAATGAGCAAGTATTATTTTTATGAGAAAAAAAAATATCCATTTTGAAAAAAAGAAAAAGCTGATAGAGAAAATACATTTTATCAAGGAATGAATCTATTACTTTTTATTCACCTTAAAACACTCTCTCCACCATGAATACTATGAATATACACAAGGCCTGAGTTCCCAAATGCAACTCCCTCATGTATCTAAATTAAAGGCTTCTTTGCTTAGTTAAAATACTGCAACTTTAAATCATTTCTACAATGAATCAAAAAGCAAACAAAAACCTCCCCCAAACATTAATTTTTCACCTAAAAACTTTTTTTTTTTTTAAACAGAGTCTCACTCTGTTGCCCAGGCTGGAGTGCAATAGCGCAATCTCGGCTCACTGCAAGCTCCGCCTCCTGGGTTCAAGCAGTTCTCCTGCCTCAGCCTCCCCAGTAGCTGGGATTATAGGCGTGTACCACCATGCCCAGCTGATTTTTGTGTTTTTAGTAGAGACGGGGTTTCTCCATGTTGGTCCGGCTGGTCTCAAACTCCTGACCTTGAATGTTCCACCCGCCTCAGCCTCCCAAAGTGCTGGGATTACAGGTGTGAGCCACTATGTCCAGCCCACTTACAAATTTTTACCAAATTGGACATGGACTACTAACTTTTTGAACTCATATGTGATTAATCCCAACTCTAAGCTAACCACATTATTTTGATTGTGCATCTACAGAAAAGATGCATTCCCTTCAGGTACAGAACCATTTTTAATAAGACTGATGTTAAAATACACCATCCCTAGTAGGTTGTTAACAAGATTAAAAAATACACATCCCTCAGATAAACATACCCTCCTATGACGGACAGGGGTGGCTTGCACTCTAACGTGTCTTTGCCTTAGTGATGCAGGGTTTTTCATGAAGTTAGCTAAGCTCTTTTCTAGAGTTTTTCTTATAAAAATATAATGCTGGCATCCAAAGCTAGATAAACTATGAAGACATCTTCTCTAGGCCAGCTCTCTTCCTAGTTTCCCTTATATATTTAAATTAGACTGTGTATGAGCATTTTTTTCCATCACAGGAGCCAGTCTGGACAAGAAAGTCACTGGAGTACACATGAGGTCACAATGTATACAAGGAAGGTGGTTTACCTCACTAGTGTGAAAAGTCATGCCAAGAGGCACTACCTACATCAGCCTATAGGCACAAAGTCAGATAGGCATTTGTTGGTTGGCCTAGGCACTTCAATAGCACAACAATATCTCTTATTTGGGAAAATGCTTTCAGAGGGAAGGTAGTGATGAATTGGGGTGCTGGTGGGGAAGAACCATTGCATTTTCCAAAAAAGATGAATGAGGCGTTCATTATTCAACTTTATAAATGCTTCATTGGCAACAGGTTTCCCTGTAGGATACTTTTAAGCAGAAAGTTCTTCTAATACATGCAGAATATTTTTATTTTTTAATTTTTGAAAAATAAAAAAATTTTCAGGCACACACCTGTTTCTGGAAAAAAAATAGGCTTGTAGTTTAGGCAAACTCTTGTACTACTTATTGTGTGAATTCTTTACTGATATAACATGAAAAAGTCAACACCCATAATAAACATTAAGCTCCAGGATCTATTAAAGAACAAATATGAAGAGAAGAAAAAGAGAAAGTAGTTATTACAGTTGTATAGAAATAATTAGTCTGACATTTTGGGAGTGCTTTCTTTTCTGAGGAAGAGGCACTGTGAGTGCTGTTACTGATAGCACCTTGCCCAGGCTAGATACTGAATGAAAAGCTGAATCAGAAAATATGGAAAATAAAGACAAAACTGCTCAATTGTTAAGGGATCTGCACATTGGTAGCATTACATTAATTTTTCAAATTTTCATAATTACAACATTTCTCCCAAGATAACACACAATCTTAAATATCCACATTAAAAAGAGAAAATGTTATTCAATCATCTGGATGTTTTGTCCACTTAGAATTCACTTTCTGAATAATTAGAGTTGTTTTATTATGCTGTTTCAGATTGGAATTTCCATAACACTAACTGTGAATTATTTTAATTTCAAATATCTATTATTTAAGCACGTTGTTTAAATAATTTATCTTCATTTCACATTTAAAAAGCCTCAGACTAGCTGGGCATAGTGGCATATGCCTGTAGTCTCAGCTACTTGGGAGGCTGCGGGAGGAGGATCATTTGAGCACAGGAGTTCAGGTAGGGGGCTGCAGTAAGTTCTGACTGTGTCACTGCAGTCCAGCTTGGGCAACAAAATGTTTCATCTCTCTCTCTCTCTCTCTCTCTCTCTCTCTCTCTTAAAAGGTGTTGGCTGGGCACGGTGGCTCATGCCTGTATTCTTAGCACTTCGGGAGGCTGGGTTGGGCGGATCACAAAGTCAGGGGTTCGGGATCAGCCTGACCAACATGGTGAAATCCTGTCTCTATTAAAAATACAAAAATTAGCTGGGCGTGGTGGCATGTGCCTATAATCTCAGCTACTCAGGAGGCTGAGGCAAGAGAACCGCTTGAACCCAGGAGGTGGAGGTTGCAGTGAACTGAGATCATGCCATTGCACTCCAGCCTGGGAGACAGAGCAAGATTCTGTCTCAAAAAACCACAAAAGGCATCAAACTCTATTCAGTGGCTTATCTTCCACAGACACACACACTGTATCTTTCAGTAACATATCCTTAAGTTGACCATTGCTAACTTAATATTAATAATTCTGATGCAGCAACCTGTTCTGGTATAAAACAGCATTATCTGAGAGTATTTAGCTACTTGGGAGGCTGAAGCAGGAGGGTTCCTTGAGTCCACGAGTTTGAAGCTACAGAGAGCTAAGATCATGCCACTGCCCTCCAGGCTGGGAGACAGAGTAAGTCCCTATCTCTAAAAATTAACTAACTAGCTAATTAACAACAACAACAAAAACAAACGAAACCCTTAATTCCTAAACCTTGCTAAATGTAGGTGAGTTCTGAAGCGGGTGAGGGACACACTGGAACTTATGATAACCATTTTCCCTATTTTTTTTGTGAATTTGTGAAAAACCCACTTGAGACTTTGTTGGTAAAGGAGAGTCCAGAAGCCTTCTAATTCAAACATTTTACCTAATATTTCCTATATGTACTTAAAATTATTACATCTTCACTCAGTTAAAATTTCCTACAATTCATTAAAAAATGATCAGTCTGATCTTTCCTGAATTATACTGAACTGGTAAGATTTTACTGTAACTACTGATACAGAACACACCAATCAGAACCTGAAATGGATACATGGACAACTCTGTAACAGTCAAGAAAGAAACAGAAAAGAAATCACAGATTACCACTCTAAGGGATTTACCTTCCTACTTCACACATGCTGGTAGCACTTTATAGGCCAAGTAAAGTTGACAGATATTCCCCGGGTTAAAATTAAGGAAACAGAGGTAAGGAAAAGATACATGAAGATGATAAACACAACACTGTATTTTCTTATTTACCAAATGGAAGCAATTTCTCCAAAGGCCGTTTTTGTTAGATAAGAGATGAGGGTGAAACATTAAACTTCAAAAGCACTTTTTAAAGTATCCCATGTATCAGCAAATGTGGTAAAGTCTAGTTTTAACCACCTTTAAAAGAATCAAACCTATCAAGGACATATATTCAAGCTATGAAAGTAACAAGGTTTTAGCAGGTCAGCATTTCTAGACAAGAATCTAGCAAAAGAGAATAAACAATTAATACTCCTTTTCACCAACGCAAATTCAGTGTTTGAGGAGGATATCAAATTGTTGGTTATAAATAAAGACTTGCCCACACAAAGCAGAAATACCACAGGCTATATAGGAAATCCTTCCTTTGTCATGAAGTCAGCTCTCACCTGAAGCCATCAATCCTTTCTTGGTAACTCTTTACGTCAAAGAGGAACAATCCTTTTGACTTGCTTCACAAATAGGCAATCAATCCAAGACCTAAGCCTACAACGGGGTAATTCCAGCTTTCCTTTCTCATTCAGTATTTCCTAGAAAATCATTGTTTGATATAAGTGCTACAAACAAATGGATCTTTTTGTTTGCATTATTATACAACAGTATCTCTTATAAGACAACTAAAGAAATGGCTTATTTTTACAGAATTGACAAAGTAGGGAAATAATCCTTTTAATATCATTTCAAATTTGCATTTACAAATATGTAGGAGTCAAGGTCAGCATCTAAGATTTGCTATTTTCTATTTCTGTTTTTTTTAAACCAAATTTATGATGGTTCAGAATCACTTTTGTGTATTTTTAATTCACAAAATGGAAAGGTTCTCTTTATGACATATATTCCCTGATTTTATCCATCCCTCTCAATGAGCCTTCAATTTTTCTAGAACCTCAACAGTAAGAACAGCATTATTTTCAAACGCATCTGAGTAAGCCTATGGGAACCTTAATGGAAGGGAATTCTGTCCCAGGATTCTACAGATAATACTGAGCGGGAACCCAAAGCCTTTAATAAATGTTTTGAACTTTGTTTACTCTTTTATTATTAAAAATACCAGGTAGATTGATTAACAGCACCTATTTAATGTTTACTTAGACAACAGGAGCAAAGTATGAACTGCATAACCACAGCTTTCCTTTCTTTGTATGAGATGTCAGAGAAGTTAAACGACACTAACACAGAGTCTCTCGATATCCATATTTGGAAGTATTGATTAGAATGACTTTTGGAACTTAGCAGGTAATTAATAATAGAGAAAACAGTTTGAAGTTAGCTATATGTTATACCACGTATATCTACTTAATATTTTTCACTTTTAAAAAAGACATAGGCATCAGAAGAAATCTGGTATCTAGGCAGTCAACTACAGTTATTGTTCTAGGAAAAAAATTCTTTTTTTTTGCAGTCCTGCTAAAACAGTCTGCTTTGAAAACAGGTAGACTCATCATTTTACAGGTTTACCTGAATTTCGGTTAAAGAAATGGTTCTTTCTCAGTTTTCAAGTATAGCAAAATGAGACATGTAGAAGCAAGGTTCATGCTATTGTGTAAGCACGAGAATCCTGAGGTGTTATATGTACCTTTACTGAGTCTTACTGAGGTGTTACATGTACCTTTCATCAGTCTAGCAGCTCCCCAACTTGCTATAAATAATCTACACAAATACAAATGTGCTGAAATAATTAATCTGACTTTATGGTTCCTACCCACCAGCAGTCACTATCAATTATAAAATTTTAATATTTATGAACACAATTTAATATTTACTAACACTAGTTCAAAGACAACCAATTAATAACAATCAAAGCTAAGGTATCAGAGACTATTTATAAATAAGAATTGTATTCATTGCTTAAAAAATGAGCCTTAAGTGATCTGAAACAAAAAGCTGTGATGTTGGAGAATGAAGAAGGAAGCAATCTCCCAAGCTTTTATAGATCGCCATAAAAGAGCCACTGGGAGTAAATTCTTTTCTTTTGCTCAGTCCATTTGAGAAGAATAAAGCTCTTACCAGTGAAGTTGCAGCTGTGCTCACCCTCAGCTTAATCACTATACAAGGCTGAGGGTTAATTAGCTGCCATTCTTAGCCCTATTTGTTGTTCTAATACAGATTAGCACACATCTAAGACTGGAGTAACCGATACTTGATTTTTATTTGAAAGGTGATGCGGGGAGAGGAAGCGGCTCATCCATCCCAAGTGTTGATGTTTGTGGGTATGCTTAGAGCATTTTCATTTGACCTGACCTGTATAGTTCTGCCTGTTTGAAGAGAGACAGACAAAGACTTCATGGTTGCTTACAAATGCAAGCCCCTGCTGGTCCAGGCTGCACCACAGGCAGCTTATGGTCTGAAGGCAGGTGACAGGGGAATGAAACGCACAGGCCAGGGTCAGAGCCCAGATGATTCCCTCCAAGAGCAAAAGAGAGACAAATCACATACTGTTTACAGATTACCTTAAATCCTCACTTAATGTGGCTGATAGGTTCTTGGAAACTGCAACTTTAAGCAAAATGATGTACTCTATGCCATAGGAACTTAACTCTTGTTTTGATCAATTAGCCTATGGTAAAAGTGGTTTCATTATACACTACATCATTTCATTTAAAGTTGCAGTTTCTAAGAACCTACTGATGACATTAAATGAGGACTTATGTTACATTGTTAGTATGTCTAATTTTTAGCAACTAAAATACATGTTATGAAGAATTTCAAACATATTCAAAAACAGAATAGTATAATGAGCACGCATGTACTCATCATTCAGATTCAACAATTACAATGGTCAATCTCAATGTCTTCCATACCCCTCGTCACCTAAAATCTTTCTGGATCATTTTGAACTAAATTCCATATATCAAAGAATTTTATTTGCAAATAGTCCAGTATAGATGCTTAAAAGGTAAGGACAGGTACAATTCCATTATCATGCTCAAATGTTTCTGGCAATAATTTCTCACTATCAAATGTTTCATTTTCAACTTTCTGATTGTCTCATAAGTCATATGTTTTGGGGGAAATTTTTAAATGATATATAACTGAGTTTAGAACAAAACAAGCTCAAAAACACTTTCGAAAGTAACAATAGTAGAGCAGAAAAATAGAAATGAGATTAATGAAATATTTCCAGATGATATACAGACTTACACACTTTTCAAGAAGGAAAAAAAGGTTAGAAATATTTCTAGTCGTAATCTGTAAATCAAGCATCAAGTACAGGAAAACTGTTGATCTCCTAATTGTCGGTGTTCTCAGAATAGTTAATTTTGTATGAGGTAAAATGTTCATTTTTAAAATAGGTCTGAAGAACATAATATAAGCACATTTTAAATAACTGTTAAAGAAACAGATTTCATATAAAGAATATTACTAAACATCTAAGAGTTTAAAAAAAAGCCCATGAAATAGCAAAACAAACTTCAAAAGATGAAACCAAATAAATTTTTTATGTGTTAAATAATGACTTGAGAAGAAAGTACTTATAAATAAGAGCATTCTATAAAATACAGAAATCTGATTCCCCAATAGTATTCTCAACTTGGGCAATTCACAAATTAAATCATGTTTAGTCAGCAAGACTAAACTCAGAAAAATCCAGATAACATCTGACAAATAAGAACGCTCTATCAGGTTCAATAAACACCATCAAGAAGTGGTAGTTTACTAAGACCAGCAGTTAGACCTACCTAGACAACTGCACTCAAAACAGAATGATTATCGCTGGTGCACCCATCAATTGGCTGATAACATTTGGACATTTGCCGCCTGAGACATAATCCTACTAAATCAGGGTTCAGCTCTTTTCAGACGGTAAAATTCAAGTGTCAATGTTGAGGTGTTGGTGTTAGATGCTAGTCAATACTATCTTCTCAATTAAATTCAGTTGAGTACATGTTTATCAGTCATCTATTGTGGGCCCATTTGGTCCTAAATGCGCTGGGAAATATCAACAACACATTATCATTTACAAATGGTTTTCACATATATCTTCTCATTTTAACCTGACAGGAATCCAGTGATGTAGGTAGGGCTGGTACTAATTCCAATTTTATATCAAAAACTGAGGCATGGAAAGTTAAGTGACCCATCCAAGGTGATACGACTAATAAACAATGAAGCTGGTTTTCAAATCTACATCTGCTGTCTACGAATATCAAGGTGGTAAGGATGGGTAGCCATACCCTAAAAAACATTTGTACTGGAATGGATGAAAAATTCTTAGAGACAAGTGCAAATTACAAGAAGAGTATGAAAAGAATTTAAAAAATAAGTTTATGTATGGAAAAGAGTGAGGAAGTATTTTTTTAGGTTTGTTAAATTTGTATCATTAGACAAGGCCTACTTTTGAGCTGACAGCATTTCTGGGTTAAAATAGCTTCAAAAATTCAGTGTAAGAAAAATCTTGTTTATTCATATTCTATCAAACTTGTATTTGTGATAATTTGAAGACAGACTTAAGACAAACTTCAACCTAACCTAAGGCGTAAAAACCTAAAGAGATTGAAAGTATACCAGATAACAGTGTGAAATAAATTCATTAAACAAAAGAATGGACATTTGACTACTTTAAGATAAACAACTCTATTTAAGATTCTAGAAGTGTCAACATTCACAAAAATGAGGTACCAATTTTTATATGTGTTAAAAGTGTGATAAATGAAATGTTAGCACGTATTTTACCAATACTATTCTAGTCTCATATGAGGCAAGCTGTCTCTGGTTTTATGAAATATTATTATTTTTAGGCTTGTTCTTACTATCAATAGCATTATTTTCAAAATCTATTTCTTTTACTTATGTGATTCTGCTTTAGTTAAGAGTGGTTTTTAAGTTTTTGCAGAATGCATTTGTAATTTTCTGAAATGCAGCAAAAAAACATAGTTCACCGGACAGAAGTCTTTTTGATTGCTGAGAGAAGGCTTTGGTGGAATGAATCTATTTCTTTAGGTGGGAATATCTGTAGAGAGAACAGGCTCTTATATTCAGGCTTATTCAGGGTAAGAGATTCCATTTCAGCTGACTTGGAGGTAAAGCAGGTCAGGCTTCAAATCAACTCAAAAAAAAAAAAAAAAAAAAAAAAGCCTTCTTGCAACATTACTTCCAAAGAGGTTACACACAGTCACAGACAAATGGGATTAAAATGGGAACAACAGGACTGAAAGAACATCAACTTTAAATTAGTGTAGCATTATTGGACTTTACTATCTTTAGTAAAGTATGAATTAATTCGAAAAATATTTTATAATGATCCTGAAAAATTTTATTTTTTTGGCATTAAAAACACTAATTTGTCACTCTAAAATAGTTTTTATTGCTGAAAAATAAAAAAGTACAAAAGCAGAAAGACTGCTATTTCTTGACATTTTATAAAACAGCCAGGATCCTAAGTGACTTCACTGACACTCATCATTTCTCTTTTGTGTAAAATTTCATGTACCTAGTGAAGAGAGTTTATTCTTGATTGTCAAAGAGGGAATTCTCACGCAATATTTAAGCTATTAATTAAATACCTGAAAAAGAATTCTCCCACTGAGAACACCAATGAACACCCTATAGCTATTTTTGTATTTTCAAAAAAAACCAATTTGTAAAGAAATAGCCCAGGAATTAAGAATTTTCAGTGTTAAGCACACTGGCAAGCCATAAAGGCCTGGTTATAAAGTTTTTAATTTTCTTGGGAGGTGTCTTTCCTTGTTTACTTTTGGGGTATTTCCTACAACAGACCATTCAGAACCGTGCTAATAGCTTGTCGAGATGCACAGTTATTAAGATGCCAAAAAGGTCACGTCTGCATGGTGCTGCCTGGTCATTATCCAATTTTAACAGCCCACATTCCTCAAATTAACATCTTCTAGTAGGCATCTAATTAAAGATTAGGCTATTCAATTTGAATTTTTATTATTATTTGGCAGGATAATTTAATTCATTCCTTAAATGCACTTTCCCATCTAAAATGATTTTTCATTAATTTTTACCACATTATGCTTTTTCCTCTTTGGCAAATAATAGATCTTAAAAACGCTAAGAAGACCCAATTTAAAATGGAAACAGTTATATACTATGAAAATTTAAAATCAATAATAGCAGTAGAAGTAGCAGTGGTGGTGGTGTTAGCAGTAGTAGCAAAAAAATTACTAAGGTCTGACATTTAAATCTTGAGAAGTTACAATTCAATACTAGATTTAAAGTCTCTTACCAGGGTTGCAATCCGTAAGAAGTGAGCAGATGGAGAGGAGAACTTTAGAAATAGTTAAAGCTGGACTCCAGTTGTCCTTTAGTATGTCCAGACAGATCACGCCTTGGCTGTTAATATTACAGTGATAGATTCTTGTTCGGAAGGTAACCTAGAAGAAAATGTAGTTATATTTTATTAGACAAAATATGTTTATTAACTGTATCTATAGACAATTTTTGTCTAATAAAATTGTCTATTTTATCAGATAAAATAGTCCAGGCTATTGGTTAACATACATTTGATTTTTTCTTGGGCACATGAGACTAATCAATAAACAGAGATCACTGGTTTAGAATGTCACTCTGGGCACAGAGAAATGAACATCAACAGCAAACCATGACATTCTGCTTCTTATAAAGCAGGCGTCCCCAAACTATGGCCCGCGGGCCACATGTGGCCCCCTGAGGCCATTTATCCGGCCCCCTGCCGCACTTCAGGAAGGGGCACCTCTTTCACTGGTGGTCAGTGAGAGGAGCACATTATGTGGCGGACCTCCAATGGTCTGAGGGACAGTGAACTGACCCCCTGTGAAAAAAGTTTGGGGATGCCTGTTATAAAGAGTCCTGTTATTTAACATATGTTTTAGGAGCTGAATTTACTTTTTATATAATTACAGGAATGTTTATGAGAAGAAATTGACTCTGATTTCTAAAAAATTTCAAAGAAAACTTTTGTTAGAGTCCAGTTATTTTAAGGATTTTGTAAATTTGTAATATTCAAACACAAAAAAGCATGAAAGTCTAAAAAAAGAAAATAAATATTATTCTATAACAGTTTTTTTTTTTTTGAGACAAAGTCTTACTCTGTTGCCCATGCTAGAGTGCAGTGGCGTGATCTCGGCTCACTGCCACCCCCACTTCCTCGGTTCAAGCAATTGTCCTGCCTCAGCCTCCCAAGTGGCTGGGATTACAGGTGCCTGCCATCATGCCCGGCTAATGTTTGTATTTAGTAGAGGCAGGGTTTTGCCATTTTGGCAAGGCTGGTCTCAAACTTCTAACCTCAAGTGATCCTCCTGCTTTGGCCTCCTAAGGTGTTGGGGTTACAGACGTGAGCCACCACGCCTGGCCTGTAACACAGTTTTAAAACATATAGCAAGGCATTTATATAAATAACATGCCTAGACTAGTATAATTATAGTAGTTACGATTTACTGTATTGGTTATATTACTATAGTAGTTACAATTAGTTGTAATTTAGAAATCTTTTCCTTCTTAAATTTTATTTTTTAAAAAATGTAATGTTAGTGCATCGTACTTTTACCCTGTGACAGCTAGATCACTGCTGTACGCCACTTACATATAATTCTGAAACACGGCCATAACATTTTAAAACACTTCAAATAAAAAAAATTAGGTGCAAATCATTTTATAACTGCTAAAACTCTATTTAATAAAGGTGTTATGTAAGCGGCAATAAGATATGAACACTATTAATATTACGTTCATAAATGTTCTTTTATTTTAAGTTGAAATATATAAAAATCTTAGTGTTCTAAAGACAGTCTTTCAGTACCCTATGTTCAAAATAGCTCTGAACCAACAAAAACACACATGCAGATCTCTGCGGGTGCTGCCAGTCCACCAGGGCATCCAGCATCCAACCAAATACTAGGTTTACGTAATTTACATGATGTGAAGTCTGAGAGCAAACCTAGAGACTTAGAAGGCTATTGAACAACAGGATACCATTCTCAGGTTAAATTAGTACTTCTAATAAGAATTGCTCTTCTAGAAACATGCCAGACCAGATAATCCATGCAACCCTAAACACACATCTTAAATGCCTAGAAATGTTGAAGAAAACATAGCCAACATTCTTTAAAATGAATAGCAGAATCTGAAAGGGGAATCACCAGAGTCAAGAATTAAAAACCAAAAATTAATAAGTGCAACAGGCTGAGAGTGTACCTGCCAGGGGTGGGGTTTTGGGAAGAGGGAAGGGAGTAAAAGATGGTAGTCAGTCTTAATAAAATGAAGGTTTGGCTTTTGATGCCCTCATGGAAAAAGAAGACGAAATACCAGGCCTGTATGTGACAAGAGTTTAGAATTGAGTGCCCTTATTTAAATTAGGACACTTGAATGGCTCGTCTTTCAGTAAATGAACGAACTTGAAAAGATAATGCCTTATGACAGAGGTAGCAAAGAAACTCACCAAAGAAACCCTGGTCTCTAGATTGAGGAGAGAAATGTTTTTCCTGAGAATTCTAAATCCTAGACACATATACTGTGTAAACACTAGCTAACAAAAGAGCTTAAATGACTATATTATTAGATGAAAATATATTCAAGGCAAAAAGCATTGTTAGAAACAAAAAAACATTACTCCATTGTAAAATGAACAATTCATCAAGAAAACAGTAACAATTCTGAATCTGCTGTATCTAACGATACAGCCAGAAGTATACAAAGTAAAAGTTTGCAAAATTATAAGGAGAAAATGACATATCTACAATCAAAGAAGGACATTTTCACTACAGTAAGTGATAGGTCAACCAGACTAAAAATTAGTAAGGATATTGGAGAGCTGAACAACTGGATAAACAAAATTAAGGGACTAAAGATAAAATTCTACACTTAATGATTAAAGAACATTTAAGAAACATTTATAAAACCTGATCATGTGCTAAGCCATGAAAGAAGCTTCGTGTTTCAAAGAGTTGACATTAAGACCATAATGCAAAGTCAGAAGCTACAAATAAAAGATCCCCCTATCATATGTTTGGAAATGAAAAAACTCATTTTCAAATAATTCTTGGATCAAAGAAAAAAAATCAGTTACTATTATAGCTAAATGACAATGAAAAGATTAGGTTGCCAATATCAAAATTTTGTGACTCAGCTAAAACAGTTGTAAAAGAGAAATCTACAGTTTCAAATACACATATTAGAAAGGAATAAATATTTAATGAGTTAAGTGTCCAACTCAGGAAGATAGAAGAACAACAACACAGTAAAATCCATGAAAGAAGAAATAAAGACACTAGCATAAGTTAATGAAATGGAGACTATCTAATGACATTGAAATTTCTGTGAAGAAGGCAGAGTGCCTATCCCAAAGTACTAAATGAAAAGATAAAATATTTTTATGATCCCAACTTAACTGATGAGTGGCGTACATAATATTGATAATTAACCCTCAAAACAACTCAATGGAGAAAATAATACTATTGCATCACTTTAAATATGATGAAACTAAGGTACAGGGAGGTGAAAGAACTGGCTCAAGATCCCACATGTGGTAGGTGGGTGCCAAATTTGAACGCAATTGTGCGGCTCCAAAAGCCTATGGCCTATCCCTCAGCACCAGTGCCTCTGTTCTTTTGTTAAAAATTTATAATTCTGGGATAATTATAGATTCACATACAGTTGTAAGAAATAATATAAAGAGATCACATATATTTTTCACTCAATTTTCCCCAATAACATCTTGTATTACTACAGTATAGGGTAGGAAACTGCTATTAATACAGTCCACTAACCTTTTCCAGATTTCATTTTTATGTGCACTCGTGCATATTAAGTATGTTTAGTTCTATGTAATTTTATTACATATATAGATTTGTGTGAACACCACCAATCAACATACGAACAACTCTATCACAAACATTCTTCATGCTACCTTGTGATAGTCATAGCTGCCTTCTCCTTTTACTTCAATTCCTGGTAACTATAACTCTGTCCTCATCTCCACAACTTTGTCATTTCAAGAATGATATGTAAATGGAATCATACAGTATGTAACCATTTGAAATTGGTTCTTTTCACTCTGCATAATTCCCTTAAGATCCATCCAAGCTGCTGCATGTGTCAATAATTTGTTCCTTTTTTAATGATTAGTAGTATTCCATGGTATAGATGTGGCAGAGTAGGCAGACAGCCAGTCATGAGGATGGCGAAGCCCCTGAGAACAGGGGTCTGGAAAATCTCATGTCCCAGAGATCACCCTAAACAGGTATGCTAGATATGAACAGACACGAGGGGAAATACCCAGGCAGAAAGGAATGTCCCTTAAGACCCCAGTGATTGCTCACTCTGCAGTTCACCTACTAGAATGTATTAGATGCATGCTAAAGGCAAGAGAGCAAAGGAGAAAATTCCTAAGAGATACGCAGAAGCAATTCGTTTCCAACATTGGGTCCACATGTGCACAACAACTAATAGTTTGGAAGGGAGGTTCCAGCAACCTTATTGGTGGTGGTGGGGGAACTAGGTGAGGCAAAAGGCAGGGACTTAAGGCAGATGCAGAAAACTAAACAAAGTAAAAAGGCAGAGACTTAAAGAGGCAGGAACTTAAAGAAAATAATCTGACATCATAAAAACCTAACACAGAACTCTCGGGGTGCTGTTGGCTCACTCTCTTTCAGCAGCTCACTCTGCCTCAACTTTTCAGAAAATGCTGTCTCTCTAGATAAACTCTCTTCTCTGTATTTTCCTTCAACAAATTCTCTTTTTCTTGCTAAATCAGTCACTTGGCAGAATTCTTTGTCCAAGTAAGACTAAGAACCAAACAGTAATAGATGTACCGATTTGTTTACCCATTTACCCACTGAAGGGCATCTGTGTTTCTATGAGATTGGAAGAATCAAAAATTTTTTTTTTAATTTTTTTATTGCATTTTAGGTTTTGGGGCACATGTGAAGAACATGCAAGATTGTTGAATAGGTACACACATGGCAGTGTGATTTGCTGCCTTTCTCCCCCTCACCTATATCTGTCATTTCTCCTCATGCTATCTCTCCCCACCTCCCCACCCCCCAGTCCCTCCCCCATTTCCCCCCAACGGACCCCAATGTGTAGTGCTCCCCTCCCCATGTCCATGTGTTCTCACTGTTCAACACATGCCTATGAGTGAGAACATGTGGTGTTTGATTTTCTGCTCTTGTGGTCAGTTTGCTGAGAATGATGGTTTCCAGGTTCATCCATGTCCCTACAAAGGACATGAACTCATCGTTTTTGATGGCTGCGTAATATTCCATGGTGTATATGTACTACATTTTCCCTGTCCAGTCTATCATCGATGGGTATCTGGGTTGGTTCCAGGTCTTTGCTATTGTAAACTGTGCTGCAATGAACATTTGTGTGCATGTGTCCTTATAGTAGAACGATTTATAATCCTTTGGATATATACCCAGTAATGGGATTGCTGAGTCAAATGAGATTTCTATTTTTAGGTCATTGAGGAATCGCCACACTGTCTTCCACAATGGTTGAACTAATTTACACTCCCACCAACAGTGTAAAAGTGTTCCTATTTCTCCACATCCTCTCCAGCATCTGTCGTCTCCAGATTTTTTAATGATTGCCATTCTAACTGGCACGAGATGGTATCTCAATGTAGTTTTGATTTGCATTTCTCTGATGACCAGTGACGATGAGCATTTCTTCATGTTTGCTGGCCTCTTGTATGTCTTCTTTTGTAAAGTGTCTGTTCATATCATTCTCCCACTTTTGAATGGGCTTGTTTTTTTCTTGTAGATCTGTTTTAGTTCTTTGTAAAATCTGGATATCAGCCCCTTGTCAGATGGGTAGACTGCAAACATTTTTTCCCATTCTGATGGTTGCTGATTCACTCAAATGACTGTTTCTTTAGCCGTGCAGAACCTGTGGAGTTTGATTAGGTCCCATTTGTCTATTTTGGCTTTGAATCAAAATGTTCTTCCTATTCTCTCAACACAGAAGATTTCTGTGACCAATGTGGGGTGCGGAGTTTCTCCTGACAACTAATTTTCTGATGCTAGCTGGGTGTCCCATGGTTTAATTCTGATACTATCCACCTGGATTTAGAGTCAGAACCTACAGGTTTAGGTCTCAGTCCCAAAAGACTGCTTCCCATTTAAGATGCCAAACCAAGTTCTGACTGACTGTTATAAACCAGGGATTCCCACAACCCCCTCATCAGGTTCAAGCATTTGCTAAAACAGTTCACACAATCCTTAAAAGCGTTTTACTTTACATTTATTGGTTTATTAAAAAAGATACTACAAAGGAAACTGTTGAACAGTTAGAAGATAAGCATAAGGTAAAGTACGAACCATAAAAGGTGGGGTGGTGAAGGTGGTACAGAATTTCCATGCCCTCTTGGGGTACACCAACCTCTATGAGTTCAGCAACGCAGAACCTCTTTGAGACTTGTTTTCAGGGTTTTTCTGGAAACTTCATTATGTAGGCATGATTGATTTAAATAATTGGTCACTGGTGATCAACTCAACTTTCAGACCCTCTCCTTTCCCTGAGGGTTACAGGGGAGAGGAGAGGGGCTGAAAGTTCCAACCCTCTAATCACATGATAGTGGCATGATGGCAACCAGCTTCCATCCTGAGGCCTTCTAGGAGACCCCAGCCACCAGTCACCTCATTAGCATAAAAAAGACACAACAATTCTGAGATTGCAAGGGTTTTAGTAGCTTTGTGCCAAAAATGAGGACCAAATAGTATATATTTCTTATTAGAAATCACAGTATCACAGGGTTGTTTCTAGTTTTAAGCTATTACAAATAAAGCTGCTATGAACATCTGTGTATGTGTTTTGCGTGAACTTAGGTTTTTATAAATGCCCAAGAGTGTAATTGCTGGTTCATATGTTAGGCTCATATTTAGTTTTATAATAAACTGCCACACTCTTTCCCAGAGTTATTGTATCATTTTATATTCTCATTAGCAATGTGATCTAGATTCTCGGCATCCTTGCTAGCATTTGGTGTTATCACTGTTTCATTATAGCCATTTTCATAGGGTGCAATGATACCTCACTGTGGTTTTAATTTGCATTTCCTTAAATGCTAATATGTTGAACACTTTTTCATGTGCTTATGTGTTATTTGGATATCCTCTACAGTCTGTCACGTTTTTGCTCATTTTTTACTAAAATTATTTTTAACTGTTGACTTACCGCATTTTAAATGGAGACATTTCAATAAAACTGAAGTATAATTGGATGAAAAATTACGAAGTTTGAGTTTGCAAAGAATCCTGTGAATTTTTGGACAGTTTTACACTTGAATATCCCATAACACTAATAAAAAGGATCTACTTTGGTGATGTTTGTCAACTTCTATTCTGACAGGTGTTCATGAATTAAACTACATGGAATTAACAGAAAAACTGACTGTTCCAACATGTCCTCATGTTATAGATTCCCATAACTACCACCTTTTAAAACTGGAAACAAAAGCTCGATCTCAAAGTTTTAAGAAGTGTTATGCATTTATCTATTGTAATGTAAGCCATTACCTCTTTGGGGTTCTCCCATCATATTCCTACTTCAATACTATACTTGCAGTAGGACCTCTTTGCTAAACTGTGAATTACTCATGAAAGTATTATCTTTCAACTGATGTTCAAAGCAGTGCCTGGCATACAGAAAGAGCCCACTGTTTGATGAATAAATGCTAACACACCACAGGCTCATGCTTTCTGAAGGGTTATAACCTCTTATTTTTTTTAGGTAAAAAGGCAGTTTAGAATCACAATTTAAGACTAAAAGCTGGAAGACTGGAGAAAATCCTGAGGAAGCAGAAAATCTCCTTAACATTTTTCTGTCCTATGTTCCTTTACTAAATTTTCCTACAGATTATGATATTATTTCAGAAGGGACTTCATATAGGCTACACTAATAATAAAAATAAATTTAGTAAGCATTCAATATGTGTCAGGCACTCCAATATAAACATTTTTACTGTTGCTACTTTCTATTTAAATCCTAAAGAGAACCTAACAGAGAAATGAGTGGTCTGGTCCTATCAGCAAATGTGTTCTACAATCAAGGTAAAAACTTGGGAATAAAAGCTCTTGAAGCAGCCAGCATTCTCTTCTAGACCCTATCAATAAACCTAGGGAAACTGAGAAAGAATACTTGCAAACTGGTAAGGAATTGTCTGCAGTTTTTAGATATTAGTGATTCAGAAATAGGAAACAATATTTTGGATAGTGACAAATAGCAAAGAATTTGTAACTGCCAGGCGTATTTTAGAAGCTGAGAAAGTACGCTCTTCCTACCCTTAACCTAAAAGAGACTACTCTGATTTCTGACTCAATTTTCCAGAAAGTCTATCACATTACTTTGTTTAGGAGGCTGGGCAGCTACACATCCTTCACGTCATGTTCCTGACAAACAAGCAAATGATAAAAAATGACCATAGAGCAAACTGTACTTTCATTGTAGGGGTTAATATCTGCTGAGTTCTGTGTATGGAACTAGTTATACCTACATTTGCATTCATAGCTGTATATGAAGCACAGCTCAATAACTGATGCTTACAGTGATAGCCACTATTTCTCAATGATAGGTAAAATCATATTGAGAATAAAAGTTTTCAAAGGCAGGGAGGAAAACAACCTCTGGAACATTTCCATACAAAGGAAAATTTAAAAATATGACTTTGATATAGTGATGTAGAAAACATTTATTTAGAATGGCTAATTCCAAGAAGATCTTGGATAAGCAAGGTTTTAATTTATGTATAATGAACACACACCCAACACCTGCATGTGTGGGTACACATGTGCAGTAGATGGAATAATATCCTCTTGCCCCAAAGATATCCACATCCTAATTTTTGGAACCTGTGAATGTTACCTCACATAATACAACAGCCTTTTGATTAAGTGAAGATTCTTGAGATGGGGGTGACTCTACTGGGCTATTTAGGTGGGCCCAATATAATTACAAGGGTGCTTTAAGAGAGGAGCATGAGGATCAGAGTCAGTAGTAGGGGATGAGATGAGTGATGTGAGGAAGGAGCCCCGAGCCAAGGAATGTAGTTGGCCTCTAGAAGCTGAAAAAGGCAAGAAAAAGGATTTTCCCCTAAAGCCTTGAGAATGAACTCAGCCATGCTAATACCTTGATTTGAGTTCTAACTCACGGAAATGTAAGATAATAAATTAATATTGTTTTAAGCCACTACGTTTTTAACAGCAGCAATAGGAAACTAAAGGGTATATGTGTGTTTGTGTGTATGTATCTATATCTCCCACCTGTCTCGTTACTTTCTCTTAAAAGGTACTTAAAAATGAAGCTGTGCTATTTCTGTACTTCACAGAATCATCTCTCCTTAAAGATAATTCCAGAATGAGTTAAAACATTCTTTGCCGGGGGCGGTGGCTCAAGCCTGTAATCCCAGCACTTTGGGAGGCCGAGGCGGGTGGATCACGAGGTCGAGAGATCGAGACCATCCTGGTCAACATGGTGAAACCCCGTCTCTACTAAAAATACAAAAAACTAGCTGGGCATGGTGGCGCGTGCCTGTAATCCCAGCTACTTAGGAGGCTGAGGCAGGAGAATTGCCTGAGCCCAGGAGGCGGAGGTTGCGGTGAGCCGAGATCGCGCCATTGCACTCCAGCCTGGGTAACAAGAGCGAAACTCCGTCTCAAAAACAAAACAAAACAAAACAAAACCCAAAACATTCTTTATGTTACTACAGCATAAAAAATACTACTAAATAACATTCTTGGATAAGAACTTTGCTACTCTGAGCCTCTATTTCCTAACAAACAAGTAGTAGATTATTTCTAAGGTTTATTCTAGTTCCACGATCCACGAGGTCTATGGCAGAAAGAATATATGGGTTTGGGAGTTAGCTGGACTTGGGCTGGCATTCTGATTTTGGATGAATCACTTAACATCTCTGAAATTCAGTTTCCTCATCTGTAAAATGGAGAGAATTATAGCTCTACCCACAGTAGCTGTGAAGAATGAAGTCCACAAATGGTTCTAATAGCCTGCCTGGCACTCAGCAGGAATCCAGTGAGTATCAGTTCTTCCTCACTCTTACATCCCTTAGTTACTAGTTAAAAGATTAACTGAGAAAGCACTGCTTTAAGGTATAGGCAAGACTCCATGCATAAATAAAAAGTGATTTTGTAAGGGGAGAGAGATCCTGAAAGGCATGAATATAAAAAAAATTAATATAGTATTTCTGACAAACTGATTCTCAACATAATTTAGAAAGATATTTTAAAGTAAACACCACCAAGATGAAAAACTAATTCTGACAATAACATTCAAATGATAATTTAAAATGATTTTTCAATGATAATCTGTTTTTCATCAATTTTTCAAAAAAGTTTTGATAAGCAGATAAATGCTACCTTGCTTTTACTGAGGAAATATGCAATCAGTGAGAACATCTTTAAAAAAAATAACTTTTTCATGGAGACCCCCTAAAAATATTTGAAGTCCCTATGTCATCAATCAGTAAATCATGTAACAAAGCTCCAAAATAGTATGGGTTAACATCATTAGGCTCATTATGAAACTACAGTTTATTTAAACAGGTTGTTACTATACATAAAAAAAAAATCCCCTTTTTGAGATTTCAAGTGATTTTAAATGCTCTTTTCTTATAACCGATTATTGAGCACCACGCCGATAACTAACACATACCCTAAAATTATTTTTTTGTTAGTGACACAATAAAAACTGAAAATCGCAGAACTTTGGGAGGCCAAGGAGGGTAGATAATGAGGTCAGGAGTTCAAGACCAGCTTAACCAAGATGGTGAAACCCTCTCTCTACTAAAGATACAAAAATTAGCTGAGCCTGGTGGCAGGTGCCTGTAATCTCAGCTACTGAGGAGGCTGCGGTAGAGAACTGCTGGAACCCAGGAGGCAGAGGTTGCAGTGAGTCACGATCGTGCCACTGCACTCAAGTCTGGGTAACAGAGTGTAACTCCATCTCAAAAAAAAAAAAAAAAAGAAGAAAAGAAAAACTCATTATAAGGGAATAAATTCTGAAAAATATGTCTATCTAAGAAACATACATTTGCAAAACAAAATACCATCTTTTCCCCAGCCCCCTAGAAATATTATTTGGCTCTTGAATAACTGGTAGTGAAGGGATTGAAATTAAACATCAACTGAAAACCATAATGCATAAAGGTAACACCTATCCAGCTGTGAATACTAACTACACGGCAAAGCATGCTACATGACAGGACTACTATTTTTTAGCTTTTGAGTACAACTGAAATGATTAAAAATAAAAGACCTTCATGCCACAGACATTTAACCTGAAAAAAGTCTTTCTCATTCCTTTTATGTATAAATGTAGAAAAACATGAAATTAGAAAATTTTCTCCATCATGAGTAGCAAATCTCTTAGAAGACTGAGAGCATCTTATTCAATTACCAGTGCCCTTTCCTACAATACAGCAAATTACTCTCCACTCTTGCAAGGCAGGATGCTAGGTATGACTTGATGAGGAACCAACAGATTCCTTCATTTACAGTTTATAAAAATTCAGTTTATATAGAACGTTTCTGGAACAAACCTATAATGAATGAAGTTCAATTTGGTTCTTTTCCAAATTTGTGTGTGTGTTTTTAAATTAGCAACTTCTTTTATTATGTTTTGTATTTTAAAAAAGATTTAAATAATTATCTTGTCTTTTGACTTGTTTTGTCGTTTTAAGTTTCAGGAATGGTATTCCTGTGGTTTCTCCTTAATGGTAGATTGTATCATGGTACAGACACCATCTTTGAGTATGAGTGCATCCTCAGTGGGCATTTTTTTTTTTTCTAAGAAGTCCCATGTGCTTTGGATTGTGGAGTGTTTTGCATTTGCTTCTTCAGGGGCCTCTGGTAACATTACTTTGAGACTAGACTGTACCATACATGCCAAAACATAAGGCAATAAAATCATTTCTTAGAAAAAGAAGAGCTGGATTCAGATGCAAATCTTCATAGAAATCTCTTACTTTAAACTCAATTACTTCCTTTCTGAACAAGATATTATCTGGCAAAGACACAGTTGCCTGAAACCAACTCAATCAATGCACGTTTGGCATGCATATAGAGATTTCTTTCCTCAATAGGTTAAAAAAAGGTGGAGGGGTTCAGAAATTTAACAAAGCTCTAAGAGCACAAATTCACTATTTGAAGGCTTATATTTTAACACATCTTTTAAAAATCACTTTAAAAAGCAAAACAGAAATTTAAAACAAGGAATTTTTTAAATTTATTTTTTATTTTTTGATGGAGTTTTGTTCGTTACCCAGGCTGGGAGTGCAAAGGCGTGATCTCGGCTCACCGCAACCTCCGTCTCCTGGGTTCAAGCAATTCTCCTGCCTCCGCCTCCCGAGTAGCTGGGACTACAGGCATGTGCCACTATGCCCAGCTAATTTTTGTATTTTTAGTAGGGATGGGGTTTCACCATGTTGACCAGGATGGTCTCAATCTCTTGACCTCGTGATCCACCCGTCTCGGCCTCCCAAAGTGCTGGGATTATAGGCGTGAGCCACCGCGCCCGGCCTAAAACAAGGAATTTTAAAAATAAGCTGGTTATATGAGTTTTCTACAAATGAGTTTTTGTGCCTTAGGACAAGTTATCCAATAACATAATCACATATGGATTTAAGAATGGCTGTTTCACCAAACAACTGTGGTGGAAATAAAGATAACCTGGTATGTAAACTAAAACAGGTAAACAAATATCATTGAAACATTCCCACTGCTTTAACTCATTAAGCACACACACAGTAGGTGCTCAGTCAATGTGGGGGTTAGGGGGGTAGCGGGGTCCATCAAAACCAGAACCCAAGGCTTTCTTGGTTTCATCTTCCTTCTACAGCAGAGGTGTCCAATCTTTTGGCTTCCCAGAGCCACAATTGAAGAAGAAGAATCGTCTTATGCTACACATAAAATATACTAGTGATAGCTCATGAGCTAAAAAAAACCAAACAATAAATCTCGCAATGTTTTCAGGAGGTTTACAAATTTGTGTTGGCTGCATTCAAAGTCATCCTGGGCCTGGATTAGATGAGCTTGTCCTAGAGGCATCAGTCTCCCTCAAATCAGGTACTAGAACAATTGTTCTTGAATAATAAACTTAACAACCATTATGTGGGGCTATGTTGATCCAACAGCACTTATTTATCAATTAGTACTGTATACAGAAGATAATTTAACAGATGTCCAAAGGACCAACTTCTCTTAGACAAGATGATTCATTTCTGGCTTCAGAACTGCAGAAGTGTCTCATACATTAACAACAATTAATTAGGAAGCACAACAGCTGAGATACTTAATGGATTCCATATACAGCATATAATAAATGAAAATGACCAACCATATAACACTTGCTGTTTAAGTAAAGACAGTGACATAAACATAAACGGAAGGAGAATGCCCTCCTTTTACTTTCTTATATTTATTTACATTTTTATAGGTTTCACACTCCCCAAGGCAATTCTGTGAGATGCGGCATATTTACAGATTTGATAAACGTAAAATGAAAATAATATATAGGATTACTTCATCCTTCAGGAAAGAAGTAATACATTTTATGTTTATAGACATATGAAGTGTCATTTATTTTAAGAGATCAATAATCCAATTCACATAGGACACAAAACAAAATATTTGTCGTATTAGCTAAAAATGATGACTTAGTTTTCATACAGCCCAAAGAAGTGCAGAAATAAACTATATTTTGACATGATATAATATAAAACATGGGCTGGACTTGGTGGCTAACACCTGCAATCCCAGCACTTTGTGAGGCTGAGGAGTGGGGATCACTTGTGGCCAGAAATTTCAGACCAGCCTGTGCAACACAACCAGACTCTATCCCTACAAAGAAATAAAAAGCTAGCCAGCATGGTGGTGTGTGCCTGTAATTACTAGCTACTGGGGAGGCTGAGGCAGGAGGACAGCCCAACAATATGAGGCTGCAGTGAGCTATGATTATACCACACACTGTGGCCTGAATGACAGAGCAAGAGTCCGTGTCTCTAAAACTAATACAAATATAATAAAACAATAACTGATTCTGTTAATGATATGTTAAATTTATAGCTATTATAGAGTTGGCCAAATGCCCATTCTTTTGGTTGAATGCTATATATATAACATACAAAAGAGATATTCTTTGAAAGTAGCAGAGTCTTCAACACACTCTCTTCCACAACCATTGTGGAAGACAATGTGGCAATTCCTCAAGGATCTACAACTAGAAATACCATCTGACCCAGCAATCTCATTACTAGGTATACATCCAAAGGATTATAAATCATTCTATTATAAAGACACATGCACATGTATGTTCACTGCAGCACTGTTTACAATAGCAAAGACTTGGAACCAACCCAAATGCCCAACAATGATAAGACTGGATAAAGAAAATGTGGCACATATACACCATGGTACTATTTAGTCATAAAAAAGGATGAGTTCATGTCCTTTGCAGGGACATGGATGAAGCTGGAAATCATCATTCTCAGCAAACTGACACAAGAACAGAAAAGCAAACACTGCATGTTCTCACTCATAAGTGGGTGTTGAAAAATGAGAACACATGGATACAGGGAAGGGAACATTACACACTGGGGCCCATCAGGGGTTGGGGGGAGGCTAGTGGAGAAATAGCAGGGGGTGGGGAGATTGGGGAGGGATAATATTAGGAGAAATACCTAATGTAGATGATGCGGGAATGGATGTAGCAAACCACCATGGCAGGCGTATACCTATGTAACAAACCTACATGATCTGCACATGTACCCCAGAACTTAAAGTATAAAAAAAAAATATAAAAGAAAGTAGCAGAGTATACACAAATACTGTAAAAATTTCCAAACTTTGTATGCATACCTGAAAGTAATGATATTTTTTCCCTGTTTATACCATGAAGTTTAAAAATACCACATGTATAAATAGTAAGTTTATACAATGTTTATATAACCAAAAATACCCGTAATAATTAAAACAGCTACCAATAATGCCATGTTTATGTGTTCGGTGCTGTTCTAAGTGATTTGTATTTATTACATAATTTAATCTCCACACTCATCATGTAAGGTGAGTACTATTAAGAAACAGATCCAGGTTCAGAGGAATTCAAATTCTCACAGTAGAGTAAATTTCAGTATGAAGCAAAAAACTTGTAAGGAAAATACAAAATAATCAAAGACAAATGAAAACCCTAGACCCCCAAAGTTTTTTGTTTTTTAAAGAAAATGACAGAAAAAAAGAATAAAAATTATGTAAATTCCAGATCTCAACAGTTTGACTTTAGACAGCAAAGCTAACTACACGGGGATTCAACAGGTTTCTCAGATCAAGCTCTGACAAAATGATCTTGCATGTAAAGTGATTAGCGAAGAGAAGAAATGTTTAATGATATTCATGGCTGGGTGGTGGCTCAGGCTCAGCCCGGGAGTTGAGAGACCAGCGTTGGCAACATGGTAAAACTCTGTCTCTGCAAAATAATTTTTTTTTTTTTTTTTTTTTTTGAGACTGAGTTTCGCTCTTCTTACCCAGGCTGGAGTGCAATGGCGCGATCTCGGCTCACCGCAACCTCCGCCTCCTGGGTTCAGGCAATTCTCCTGCCTCAGCCTCCTGAGTAGCTGGGATTACAGGCACGTGCCACCATGCCCAGCGAATTTCTTGTATTTTTAGTAGAGACGGGGTTTCACCATGTTGACCCGGATGGTCTCGATCTCTTGACCTCATGATCCACCCGCCTCGGCCTCCCAAAGTGCTGGGATTACAGGCTTGAGCCACCGCGCCTGGCCTGCAAAATAATTTTTAAAAAAATTAGCTGGGCATGGTGCCGTGTGTCTGTAAACCTACTTAGTCAGAAGGCTGAGGAGGGAAGATCACTTGAGCCCAGGAGGTTGAGGCTGCAGTGAGCCATGACTGTCACTGCATTCCAGTCTGGGTAACAGAGCGAGACCCTGTCTCAAACAAAAAAAAATTTACATATGTCTGTTCACTATTATTATTGTGAGATTACCTAAAGCAAAAAAACCCAAGTCAGTTAAAAAAGTAAATGTTTTAACATGACTTGAAAACTCTCACTTAACATGTATAATCTTTGAATAACTTAAATCTCAGCATACAGAATATTCTAATGAATATTCTTTAAACATCTATGCAGAACAAATATAGTGAACTAACCTGACACTCATGATATTGTACACTGAAAGTTAACAGCTAATCAGGAAGCATACTTGAAAAATAAAAAAGGGTACTTTTATTTTATTAAACATTTGAATGTTTTAGTTTGTTTTATAACAGGCATGACTAATACTATGTGATGATCTGAATTAGATTCTAAAATAGAAATAATAATTTATAAGCATGTTATAAAAGAAGAGAAAAAAACCCAAACCCTTAGTAGAGTAGAAGGTTAAGTTTATTTATTTCTCCAAGCTAGTTATTTCTATTTGAGAACGTGCTAATTCTTGATATATGACCCCCCTTGCAACCAACCTGACATACAAATATTGGTTTACTTAAAAATGGTTAGAAAATAAGATTGGAGTCTTAGGGAAAGAGTGAAGGGGTGGATGTTGAATGGCAAAGTGAGGATCTGGTCTGTTATCCTGCAGTTTTGGATTAGGAGAATGCTATGATGAAAGGGGTGTTTGAGGAATCTGGAACAGGATTGTTGCATGATGTCTCTTCTTAAACTAGCCTCTCGTGGAAGAAATGCTTTGTGGTACATGATATTAACTTATTCCTAAATTCACAAAATGGCCTTTATATGATTAATACCATTTTCTTTGAATGTTAGCTGAACAGCTGACCAGACCAAGAAAGAAATGAATATATGTGAAACAGAAAAAAGGGAGGGGGAGATGGATAAAAGATGGGCAACACAATCCACAGTCTGCAGAAGGGACGGAGGAAAGGAGGGCCAAGGCACTGCAGGCACAGAGCAACCAGAACTTACTAAAAACCAATTCCCATCAAACCTTTACCACTTCCTGGAACCCACTGTAGAGAAGATCAGAGAGGGGAAAAGGAAGACAGAAAATATACGAGAAGAGCCTAAGGTAAGCCTTCTGACTATTCAGGTCAAGGCATCCTTAATAAGGATGGATCTAAGTTTCCTTACTCACCATAAAGGTAAAATAGCTCACGGTTCATTTCAAGACCTCCACGACTAACACAAACATATCTCTTTTTGACTTCATGGCAAGCATTCAAGGATCACTTTTTAGTCTTACTGAAGGAATATATAATATGAGGAATATCTTACACTTCATTTTTATCTAATGGTAACTACATGGGTTTGTTTCCCACTTACATTTCCATGACTAATTTTCTTTTACCCTTTTATACCAGGCAATTTCTTTCCTCATCTTCTATTCTTATTTCCCACCTGTCCATATCTAATCACTGCTACTGCTCTACGATTTCTGACTTTATTTCTTCAGTCTCTATTTCCACCATCTAGGTTATCTTGCTTCACTCACATTGTAAGGCTTCCAAAGCCTGTTCTTTTGGATTTATCTTTTTCCCTCTAATATTCTCTATAAGACTACTGCCTTAAAAAAAGGGGTTAATTTTCCTTTAGGCTGTGTGGAAGTGTATCTGATAGAAACAAGGATAAACAAAACAGGAAGAATGGGGAGTAGGGGTAATAAAAATGACTCAGAGTTATGTGAAAAAAAAAAATTCCCATTTTCTAATGTTCTATTCCTGTTTCCTGAATCTCCTAACCCTAAAAGAAATCTGAAGTAATATCTTAAATAAACACTCTAGGCTGCTGTTTTTCTTTCCCTATAATTTGCAACATTTATCTTTGAAATTTTCTATCTAGTAGAAAATTGTCTGCTGTGGTATAACAATACTACCTTTTAAAAGCAAACAATTGCACCACATGTGGCTTTTAAAATAAACAGTGCCAATTTCATTTTAAAAAACTGATAGTTGTATGTACAGCTAAATAAGGATTTTAGAAATAAACGTTTTGTAGACAGTCTAGCAAAATGTTTATTTACAAAGGGAACAAATTTATGTCAGGACAGGGATTATCCGATACTGATTTTTATCTCCTCTAAGAAAGAGGATATTGACATGTATCTGCTTAATAAACAAATTAACTGGAAAAACACAGAATGTTTACATTTGAATGGAGGCCACACATAATTTTAAAATAATAATTAAAAACGATAACTGATTGAAAGCTTCTGATGTTTCAACAGTTCGGTTTTTTTTCCCTCACTCTCTATATTTTCTTAAAAAACAAGTCTAGTTCTGTGGTGGAGGCGGTGGAGGAGCCGGAGGCATCCCGAAGGGCGGCATGCCCGCCACCCCCATGCCCATCATGGTGACAAAGTTACAAGAGTCCATGGGAGGCGGAGGATGAGGGGGCGGGGCATACATCAAGCCTGCGCAACCAGGCGGTGGAGGCGGCGGAGGGGGAGGGGCCCCAGGCGGCAGAGGCGGCTGGACCCAGGGGGCGGGGCAGGGGCACCATAGCGGGGTTGCCTTGCATCTGGGGGCTCCTGGAGAAGCTGCGGCAGCCGTCTGCTGCTGTTGCCATGGTGGGATGGACGCTGTGCCAGCGCTCGTGGTGGTAGTCGTCGTATTTTGCTGCCATGGCAAGGGGGTACAGTGCCTTTTTTTGGGAGTCTGAGATGGGAGGTGTCAATGGATAGATGTGTAAAACTTATAACGGGAAATGTGCTTTGTCATTCAAATTTTGATTTAGAGCAATTAAAAAAAATCTGTGATTAGTATTTTAGTCAATAGAGATTTTAAGTCTTAAACATTAATTGCAGAGTTGAGTTTTTAAATATTTCATTAATTCTTCATATTAGAAAACTCACAGAAATTCCAAAAGCATGGCACATTATCACTACATTGTGTCTACCTCAAATAAACAGTTCAAAGGATTTAAAAAGCTGGTATGTCTAGGTAGAAAAGACGAACTATGCTTTTTTTCCCTTAGAAGAAGATTCATGGACTTTTGTTCTGACAATATTAGAAGAATGTATTTTCTTCAAAAGCCTGTATCGGTCACAGTGTTTCATTGATTTCCTCCTTTTTTAGTCAAAATTATCTAGTAATATTAAAGGACAGAAATAATCAGTTTTGTTTGAAGTAAAATCTAATATATCATCATGGTAAAGTGGTCATGCTCATCATGAAACTGGTATGTTCTAAGGTATTTAAGGACACATATTTAGAGGTCCCACAATTATAATAGATAGATGGCTTTAGTGAGATGTTGTAAAACTCTAAATTAATAAGACTCATTTCTCAGGTATGTACTTAAATGTCACATAGTAAAATGCTTTGGCCTGACTGGAAGTAACATCCTTTATCTGCCATAAAAATGAATCTACTAAAGAGGTTAAGAATAGGGGATATAAGAATAAGAATAAATCTAACATTTTATCCAAATTTCTATTACACTTTCACTATTAAAAATATTTAAGAATTACATCTTCATTTCGATATTATACTGCAGGAATAGTATTTTCTCAAATACTGTTGACTGCCATAATATACATCTGCTTACTTTATACTGAGCCTAGCTGAGGAACAAGACATTTTTTTTTTTTTTGTTATGGATACTGCTGGTATAAGATTGTGTTGCCATACTGTTATTAAGCTTTTCTTCCTCTCTAATACCAATTGAGTAAGGTAAAAACATTCTCTCTCTTTCAACAATCTGTCTTGCAGATTTGGTTCACAGTTAAAATGCAATTTCACTCAAGTAATCTCACAAACTCAGGTTTTATACACTGCTCTAAGAAGGTGTGCTTTGAATATTTTTATAACAAACAATGCTATGGCTCTGATATGTATTATTTCTCCCCCTAATATTTTTGCTTGCATTTGTTGCTTCACACAATCTTTTGAGGAAAAAAAGTTGTTCTTAAACTATGTATCTAGAAATACAGTAACAGAATAGCAGTAACTGGTATCCAAGATACAATTGTTTCTGAATTTCCACCCGCACTGCAGCATTCAAAGCATGCATATGTACTTCAGCATCTTTTCTGGAGCAGAATGATGTAAGAAATGTTCTCTTGAGAAACATCAATCTGGTTACTTCTTTTTAATTTTTGTTTTGCTTTTTAGAGACAGGGTCTCTCTCTGTTGCCCAGGCTGGAGTGCAGTGGCATGATCATAGGTCACTGCTACCTCCAACTTCTGGGATCAAGCAACTCTCCTGCCTCAGCCACCTGGGTAGCCAAGACTACAGGTGTGAGCAATCATGCCTGGCCTTTTTTTTTTTTTTTTTTTTGTACAAACACAAACTTACTATGTTGTCCAGGCCTGTCTTGAATGCCTGGCCTCAAGCGATCCTCTCACCTCAGCCTCTCAAACTGCTGGAATTATAGGCATAAGCCACTGCACCTGGCCCTTAAAATTTTTGTATCACTTTTTATCTTGTATGTTTTAAATTAATGAGAATGTATTAAAATTTCAAGTATCTCATTTTTACAGTGAGTATATGCTGGTTATACACCCGTACTAATCGAAATCTCAGGAAGAGATGGTATCCATGTCTGAGGAGGAAGGAGGTCTTGTATTTTTCATATTTAAAAACACTGTCATGCTGTACCTTGATAAACCTAACTTCTCTCTATTGAAATTCTATCATCCCTCGTGGACCAGCTAAATAACATTTCCTTAAGAAAAGCTTTCCTGACACTCTGTTTGTTCAACAACAGTGCTCCAAAATGTCAGGTATTTACATGTGTGTCCATACGTGCAGGAGGAAATATCACCTAGTTCACTTTACATTGTTTTTCAACTTATTAAAAAAATTCAAATCTATAATAAACGGACTCATAATTGTTAACAGCTTGCCAAATCTGCTTTATCTCTATGTATGTACATGTACATATACACACAATATCACAAAATTTATTTCTTCCATACAACTATTTGAGAGTAAGCTGCAGAAATCATGGTGGTCAGTTCTTTAGTACAAATCATACAATCATTGATCATGCCAAGTTCAGAGATGATGGACATGATTAATCAGAAATTCAGCTACGTAGTCTTCCAAAGGGCAAGACGAAAATCAAACCTAAGAGCAGATTTTGACCCAATTCTGAAACTGAAGACAAACTGCAGCTTATTCCTACTCCTTAACTATTGCTTGATCATTAAGTCTTATTTGTTATTAGTATACTTTTATTGCATTCTCAGAGTTCACCAATTCAGAATTGTGGTCTCAATTCTTAATCCCCTTGGCTTTTTGTTTGAATGGGACCCTTCTATTTGACCACACTTCCTAAGAGATTCCTCCTTAATTTGTCTCAGCATGATGCAGTTCTTTAACCACCTTTTGGGCTTTCTCTGACTTGTCTGCTCAGCTCCCTTCCATTTGTCAGTTCTCGTGCAGTCAGGTACTCTGACTCAACATCTTCATATGCTGAGATTTCTTCTATTTGCAAAGCTTCAAATGGCCTCTAAATACATTGCTCCAGATGGCTCTGAATTCAAACTTCACATATGAAGTAAGTTATCATGTGTAGAATGTGGTTGGTGGAACAAGCTTTCTTTTTTCCCCACACTTCAAAGTTCTTCCAGATTGCATCTTGATGATCCAATATTTTCTTTTACCTATAGAAATGCTATTCATCCTTCACGGGAATTTATTTTATGAAGCTTTTCCTTAACACTTCCAAATCACAGTATCCAATCCTCTTCTGAACTTGTATTACATTTAAACTTACATTTTTGTGTGCATCTACATTTCCTTCTTCCTACCTAGACTGGAGGCTGAGGCCAGGGCATGCAGAATATTTCTTTTTTCTTTTTGAGATGATGTCTCGCTCTGCTGCCCAGGATGGAGTGCAGTGGCACAGTCTCTACTCACTGCAACCTCTACCTCCTGGGCTCAAGAAATTCTCCTGCCTCAGCCTCCCAAGTAGCTGGGGTTACAGGTGTGCACCACCATGCATGGCTAATTTTTGTATTTTTAGTAGACACAGGATTTTACCATGTTGGCCAGGCTGGTCTTGAACTCCTGACTTCAAGTAATCTACCCACCTTGGCCTTCCACAGTACTGGGATTATAGGCGTGAGCCACCGTGCCCAGCTCGAGGTTTCTTTCCAATATCCATGTTATTGCCACACATCTCATATAGCATGAATACATGTTTACTGAGAATGGATGGTGATTCTCTATAAATTTTCTTTAACTATCAAATGGTTGTATTCCCTTGCTTAACCTTCCACTAGAGGTAGAAGAGGGACTGAAAGAAGAGGAGAGAAGTTTTCTCTGACTGTATTTACTGATATTCTGACTTGTATTTAAACTTTAATTTAACCTCAGTATTTTAGGATGCTTAACCTCAGAAATATGCTGATATGATCAGACAGTGGTTTTTGATATTGGTGAGAGTTACCTACCTTGGTGCCAGTTCTCCTGTAGGCTGTAAACAATTCACTTGTTACCTTTTATAAAAGTAAGCACAACCTATGAAAGTGAGAATTCTCTTCTTAGAAAGTGTCTCAGTGAATACACGTATTAATTTTATTCCTTTCTTCTTTCCCTCATTTCAAAGTAATCAATTAATCTACTAAGAAACCAAGGAGATATTTATTGAAGCCCATAGTTTACACATGTCTATATTAGGTTCTAGGGAAGATACAAAAGAAGTACAGATACTCTATGGCTCTCAGGAATGTCTATTACCAATTATGAAGATAAAATTCTTTGATTTGGAAGAAACATAAGGGACACATATTTATTCAAAATACGTGTTGATCCTGTACTATCAGTTCAGCACAAAAGTACTGTGCTGAACTGCTGAGTATAGGGATGGTGACTTAGAAAAGCTAAGATGAGTAATTAGGGTCCTGGCCCTTAGACACCCCACCATTGAGCTGAGAGGAAAGAGAATCACACAGATAACTATAATAAAGTATTCCACAAGAGAACACAGGGTTCTTGGGTTCCAATTAGCAGACATGATAAACAGCTGGAAAGAATTCCAGCAAAGAAGAGGTAGGTAAAAAATAAACCTATCTCTTTATTATTTATTAAAAAATAAACTTTGAAGAACTGGTGTAAGAATCTGTTGAATGATTTTCCTCTCTTTTTCCCAGATAAGTTGCTCACCAAGTGGAAGACAGACAATTTCAAATGTATCTATGTAAGAAATTCTCACTCTCTTATGTCATATTAACCTGTGGTTACTGGCTTCCTCATAGGCACATGTCCCTACCTGGCCATTCAGATCAGAAACCAGAGAGTCCTTCTTGATGTTTCAAACTAGTCACCAGTAGATATGGATGTTAGTGCTAATACAGCAGTTCTCAACAGGGTGATCCCCACTTTCAGGGGATATTTGGCAATATCTGGAGAAACTTTTGTTGTCACAATGAGGGATGGAGAGACTGCTATTGGCGTTTAGTGGGTAGAGATCAGGGATGCTGCTATATATTCTACAATGCAAAGGGTAGCCCTTCACTACAAAGTGTTATCTTGCTCAAAATGTCAGCTGGGTCAAAGTTGAAAAAATTCTATCTTATCTTGAGTGTAAATTCTAAGCAAAATGGGGCATGTCATTGCTCACTTCTGTATGTTTGGTATCTGGACCACTGTATGGTACATACATGATTACTGAATAATGGAATCACATTATTCTCTGTGTTTTTATCTTCACAGTGGAGCCTTGGTTCTTTTCTGGGCTGGAATATTTGTCCCTAATTGTTCTGTCTCCATGCTCCCAGGGCTGTATTTTACTCACTTTTATAGATTGAGGGCCTGGAAAGTAGTAGGGAGGGGCTCAATAAATCTCTGCTTTATAAATGAGCCTTAAAACAGGTATTTAAAAAACCAACCAACCTACAAGAATTTTTGGCAGGTCTCTGTTAACTGCTAACATACTGATTCCGTAAGAAAAATTCACCTGATGGTTTAGAATAGCTATGCTTGTTTGAATCAGTATGAATAAATTTGTCTGATCCTAGATCTATTTTATTTTATTCTATTTATTTTACTTTTTGAGACTCTGTCTCAAAAAATGAATTAGAGTGGCATGGTCTCGACTCACTGTAGCCTCTGCCTCCTAGGTTCAAGCAATTCTTGTGCCTCAGCCTCCCAAGGAGATGGGATTACAGATGTGCATCACCAGGCCTGGCTAATTTTTGTATTTTCTGTACAGACAGGGTTTCACCATGTTGGCAAGGCTGGTCTCAAACTCCTGACCTCAAGTGATCTGCTTGCCTCAGCCTCCCAAAGTGCTGGGATCATAGGTGTGAGCCACCATGCCCGCCCCCCCAAGATCCACTTTATTTATAATTTTGTTGTCTGTCTGATTTTGTTTTTCCTTAACTTTGGCAGGACAAGACCTGCACCACACTTGTGAAAGGCCAGTTGCCTTATCTTTTCTAATTCATTAACAAGCCATGATCATGTACTGCCTCTTATCTTGGATAGCTGGGAACTGAGAACATTCATTTCTCCCTGTCTCATTTTCTTTAGACCTCCTTGAGCAAATCTCTAAGAGGCCGCTACCTTATTGAGAGATCCTGCTCCAACTCTAATGAAAAAAAAAAATCAAGGAAATTTGATCATTTGCCATAAAGGGATTGATATTTGGCAGGCAGTCTTAGAAATGAACTCAGACCTGTCTACTCTATCCTAGTTTAAACAAAATTACATCACAAATAATTACCTAAGCAAGTAACATATTTAAATAAAGTAGACAATATTATATATTTTTTGGTTACATGTAGAATATTATTTCCCCATCCCATTTCTAAAGTGAACAATAAATATCATTTGTTTTTATACTTAAAGACAATCAACACAGGGTATCTGTTCTGTGTCTTGATCTGGTTCCATCAAAAGCTCTTTCCTATAAGGTAAGGAAAATGCCAAAAGTGAAGCTTAATCTGGCTCAGTATACAGGTGGTTTTCCTCTTTACAAGAGTATTACTTCCAGTATCACCTTATTGTCCTTGAACTTTCTATAACTTTAAGTGCTTCTCTCAGATTTTCCAGTGTTCACTGTTTCATGGGACCAGTTAGTGGATCACTCAATATGCTTTGATGTTTGGAATACTGAAGACTGTACCTTGAGGAGTTACCCCACCCTTCTCTCTCCAGAAAAGCCCTATGAGGGGAGGGTACCACTTGTGTGATCTGTGAATCAATCTTTCCTTAGAAAAGTTACCCCTCTTTGCTAAGTGAGTTGAATCTTTTCTGAATGCAAACAAGCTCCTCATTTTCCAAACGTCTGAATGTCTCACTTCAGTCTCCTCTGTTCACATAACTTCTCCACAGAAGAACATCCATGGTGAAAGAATTTAGGCCTGTCTACCCCTCCCAGTTATGCTGACAGTAACATCAACCAACACCAACTTCCATGTGGAGTACAGTCATATTCACAGGGAAAGGAACTCCAGAGCATGGAGAGGCACAGTAAAATACTTGTTTGAAACCTCCACCTTTATGGCAGGGCTCTTATAGGGGTGTGTCAGCAGATATCAGAGTGGCTGATTACACCACCATCTCATCAAGGCTTGTGCAAACATACAGGTGGTTGAGTTGATCCAGTGTGACAAATTAAGCTGGCTTGGGCAATAAGCATCTCAGGATACAGTAATAAACTAAAGGTCCTTCTTCTAAATCAGTGAATTGCATTAGACTACAGAAAGCTAGGGAGAGAGTTATCTTCCCAAAATATGGCTAAATTAAACTTCTTGTCAGCCAAAAGGCCGATTTCCTGTTAGCTTACAGGCATATTTAATTTGGTTTACAATCAAGTTGGTACTCTTCGCCCTGAAAGTGAGACCCAATCCTACTTCTTAGTAATTGCTAAATTGGTGGTAGTTGTAGGTGGTGGCTGGGCAGAGATATAATGTGCACTGTTTTATAAGTACAAAGATAATGTCACCATTTTGAACTATTTTTAATCATCACATTTGGAATTTCATATAACATTTCAGGCTAGCATGCCATTTTTAAAGGTGTATCCAAAGGAGTATGGACCAAAAAGGAAAACGGACTCATGTGATATAAGCAGTCCTGCTAGAGCCCAGTCATGACACTGAGGATACAGGGCCACTCTGATACTAGCTAAGGTGAAAATGATACGTGACATGTGAAATAACCTCTTTAGCTTAAAGCTGGCAAAATCCAGAAATCAATATTTATTATTTAATGTAGATTTAACACCTCAGTCTGTGAATTAGAAACACACCGGAGAACAGCCCCAGTGCCTTTGGAAAGAGGATTCCTGGCAAAACAGAAAGACGGGCACTCAAAATCTCTTCTAACATTCTTTCCTCCTCATGCCATGTCTTTCCTTGCCCCTCAAAAATACTTGGGTTAGAGAATGATCTGATATAATTAATTTATACCAGAGTGTATAATCCAGGATCAAGTGTTTCTTCTTCCAGGGATATAAGCAATCTAAACCCTTTCTATAACTGGAGGTAAAAGGCTCGATTTAGAACTAGGTTTAGATTCCAGTTCTGCTACCTACTTCCTGCGTGGCCTGCGCGCAAGACAACCTCCGTGGACCTCAGTTTTCTGATCCATGATGTGGGGGGTAATAAACATTTTGCTTATGGCACAGTTGCATGCATTAAATTAATTCAACAAATTTTTATTGAATGCCTACTGAATCACCAGGTATTGTTCTACATAGCTGAGATTAAAGGAGTGACATCAAAATAGACAAAGTTTCATGCTCATTGACCTGCATGCTAAATGGGGAAAGGGAAACATAATAAATGAATAAACAAAGAAATATATAACACCAAGAGGGAGAAGTGCTATACCAAAAAGTCAAATATAGTGATGGCTGTGAGGAAGTTTAGAGGGAATCTAAGGAAGTTGGAATTTGTCATCTAAGAGCCTCTCTGAAAAGGTGACATCTGAGCAGAGACATTAAGGGACAAATGAAGTGAGTCATGTGAATTTCTGGGTGGCACACAAATGCAGGCAGAAGGAAGAACAAATGGAAAGGTTTGTGAAGAAGCATGCTTTGAGTATCTGAGTAAAAAGTGATGTTTGGCAACTCTGAAAAGTATTCTGTGGATGGGGTGGTTCTACATGGTTTTGTAAGCTTTTCTTCAGGAGCTGGGAATCACTGAAGGGTTTAAGCAAATAATTTACATAATCTGATACACTATAAAAGGGAGCTTTAGGTTGGGCATGGTGGCTCACACCTGTAATCCCAGGACTCTGTGATGCTGAGGTGGGCAGTCTGCTTGAGCTCAGGAGTTCAAGACCAGCCTGGGCAACATGGCAAAACCCTATCTCTCCCCAAAATACAAAAAGTAGCTGGGCATGGTGGCAAATGCCTGTGGTCCCAGCCACTTGGGAGGCTGGGATGAAAGAACTGCTGGAGGCTGCAGTGAGCTGAGATCACATCACTGGATTCCAGCCAAAAAATAAAAATAAAAAAGGAATCTTTCAGTGTAGGAGTGTACTGTAGAAAGAATAAGGGTGGAACCAGGAAGACCCACATAGATTTCCACAATCATTTGTGGAAATAATTTGAGGGAGGAGAAAAGCTGATGGTGGTTTGGGCCAAAGAGTTTCTAGGGAAAGGTGGTAAGAAATGTCTAGATTCTAGATTTATTTTCAAGATTGAGCCAGTGGGACTGGGTCTGGCTAGCTGTGCAAGAGGAGTCAAGGATGACTGTCACTATAAAGTTTTTAGTTTCAGCAACTGGAAAAATAGAGCTGACATGGAACAGGGTAATCAGTAATTTGGTTCTGGATTTGTTAAGTTTGAGATGGCTACTAGATGTTCAACTAGAGATGTCAAACAGGCAATACAAAATGTAAGAAAGGACTTTATCCATGGCCAAGCTTTACATGAATGCACAAACTCAGGTTAAAAATAAGTCAATTCACGTTACTCCATGACAACTGTGTGTTCTCTAACCAAGGCCTGGATGGTTGGGTTTACACAGATAAATCACTGCTCTTTCTGAAAATTCTGGGAAACACATTCAATTTTCTTCTTTGAGCAGTAGCAGCAACAATAAAAACTAGTACAAAATAATAATAATAACCTAGAAAGGATACAGTTGTAGAGCTCATTGTTGAACTTCAGTTACAGATCCCTCTGTGGCTTTCAAATGCTGAATATCACTGTTTCTTACTGTAACTAATTAGTGATCTTATTTATAAGTAGCCTTGACCCATCAATTTAAGGTTAAAATCTAATGAGAAAAATAAAGATTTTGAAAACCTGAAGACCTATCTATTTCACTCTTCAAAAGCAGTTAAGGCCTTCTGCATTAGCTGACATTAGTAAGCAACCTACAGTTAGACTTCATAAAAAATAACAACAAACTTCTAAACTGATATGCTTTGAATTGATCTCTAGGATTTTAAAATGTACATGCTAAAATCTGTAGTGAAAGAACAAATTATATTTAAAAAGATTTTGAATATCATTTTTAATTTCACTTACAGATAACTTTACTAACGTGTGTAATTTTTTTGTCTTGTTTTATAAAACAACTGAGCCACAAATTTTATCACCAGCAGATACTATCTTCATGCCATTACTAAAGAAAAGAATGCTTTCCAGTAACAGGAATATGGACACAGCATGTCTAACCTGTGCGTAAGTTGCCTGAAATACTGAAAATAAAAAACAAACATGCTTGACTCTTTCACCTACCTAATCCCAAATCTATTTGGAATGAACACTTCTTTTTTACATCATGTCCAGATCCACAGGGAGACAGACAAAGCCAAATTAAGATGTATACCCCTATGTATTTCTACTGAAAAGACAAATATCTGATCTGTTACCTAACAGGACTCCTTAGTGAGGATGAATTGCTAAGATAGGCCAGGTGCGGTGGCTCATGCTTGTAATCCTAGCACTTTGGGAGACTGAGGTGGGTGGATCACCTGAGGTAAGGAGTTTGAGACCAGCCTGGTCAACATGGCAAAACCCTGTCTCTACTAAAAATATAAAAAATTAACCAGGTGTGGTGGCTGGCACCTGTAATCCCAGCTACTTGGGAGGCTGAAGCATGAGAATTGCCTGAACCCAGGGGGTGGAGGCTCCAGTGAGCAGAGACTGTGTCACTTCACTCCAGCCTGGGCAAAAGAGTGAAATTCTGTCTCAAAAAAAAGCAACATCTACCTTAAAAACAGATATCTGAATTATAACATTAAAACATATGCCCACACTAAAAAATAAATATGGTATAAAAAGCTTTTATATGCCCTAGCAGTTCATTACACTTTTCTTTTTGGCTATAATGTAGTATTCCTAAATGGAGTTCTATTAAACAGGTATTTTCCCAGATAATATTATCATTGGTGGTTAAGTACTCAACTGAAGACCTGGCATCAAATGCAATGGACAATTACAAGAAAAGATACCATGTAAGATGCCTCACCTACTTTGAAATAGTAAAATGGTGCTATAGGTTAAGTAAAAGGCATAAACATAGTAATTATATAAGTAATTCAACATACTAAAAATTGTACTGAAATATAGCATTTGAAAAATACCAGTACTCAACCTATTTAAGACTAGAATACTAAGTTTAATGAACATTATTTACCCAGGTAATAGTTGTTTTGCTTGCCTTATTAGAATTTAGGCAAATTCTGGGAGACATTACTAGAACAAGCTCATCTCTGATTTTTAAAAATTGAGTAGTGGAATATGGGGTGTTCAAACTGATCAAGCCCTACTGTGAAAAAGTTCCTGCAACAAGAAGGGGCATCCCAAATCATTCCTCTAACCTTTAAAAGCTACATTTGATCTCTATAGTATTTAGAAGTTTTTATCAAAGGTTCTATTGGTGAGAATTTGGAAAAAATAATCTCATGATCTCTATCATGCTATAGACTAATTTTATGGTATGTATATCCACACAAATCAACCATCAGACAGCTCATTAGATGTATTTATAAGCCTCTGGTCTTCCCAGTAATTTCTCCTGACACCTACTGCTTCCCTGGTTCATTCTTCAGAGTATTGGAAAATGTTGTAGGAATCAAAATGCATGGCTAACGTGGAACTAAAAAGAGCAAAGGGGAGGAAAAAACCCAAGACAACCTGAAACATGTACTATTTAAAATAACAGGACACTAGAAAGGCATGGAGATGTTACATCAAAACTATGAATAACAGAAGTATTTGTTTTACTTAATAGCCTTCAATACACTGCAAATTTTTTTCTCCCTCAAGTAACACATCTGTCTATAAAACCTGATTTCTAAAACTGACTATTTTAGAGGTGATAACTTGCTTTTAAAAACTTTCCACAGATTTCTATTAAATGTGCATTTGAATTGTGGTTCTAGGTACCAAAGTTTGATTTTTTTTCTCTTTAGAGATTGTCTAAGTCCAATATATTATGTGGCAGTATTCAATTATTTCTTGTTAAAATTCTTGACAGGCAGTAACTCAGTTTCTTCTTGAATACTCCTAGTAAAGGGAAGTGTGGTGTCTCAGAAGTAGAGTTACTCTCAAGTTGATGGTCCAACTGTGGGTCAGATTTTCCTCATAAAAAATTGAAATCTACTTCCCTGTAACTGACACCCTCCTGCTTCTATTTTTGTCCTAACTAACCATCTTGGATAAAGTCCAACCCCAAACCACACCACAGTCCCTGAAACATTTGAGGACAGATCAAGCATTCCTCCCATGCCCTAGTTTTACTAGTAAACTTCTCCAGGTGGTAGAGGCTGACAAATAAAGGTCCTTACATCCCTTGCAGTATAACAGATACTCCAGGTGACTTACGGGCTGGTCTAAAGTAGAAAAGAAATGTATAAGGGTCCTATCCAGTAAAGGGAGAAGATAAGTATTAGATTTACTATAGCTTTGTCATTGAAAACCTACCAAATGCAAGCTCTGGGTGGTCACCAGTGCCACCAGCCCTGACAGCTTGAATAAAATGTATTGTGTAATGGAGGAAGGAGTATGGGCTTTGGAGCCAGGCTTTCCAGGTTCAAATCCTTACACCACAATTTGCTTGATGTATAATGCTAGATAAGTTACATAGTTCCTCTGTCCTTGATTTTCTCATTGAGCATTACAGTTACTACTTTTTGCTTTGGTAACACTATCTAAGCATCAATGGAAAGGAAGGAAGAAAGGAAGAGCGGGGGAAAGAAGAGGAGGGAGGGCAATTATAGAAAGTCATGGTGGAGTTCTAGTCTTATTCTTGTTTTTTTATACTGTTTACTCCAACCTACAATGCAAAAAAGTTTTTTATTCCTGTGTATTATGAAGTTAAGTCAGGGTCAAATGAGAATTGTTTCTTGGTAGCTAAACATGGTGTCTTCAGGGTCATTTCCTTTGCCATAGTGGAGAATAGATGCTAATGGAGATGACATAATATTTAAAAGAGTCAAACATCTGACTTAGAGGCAGCAGAAAAAAATGTGAAGACTTTCTAAAGTATATAAGCTTGGCTTAAGTGAGAGTTCTTTCGTGTTCTGATTTCACTATACTCTTGCACGTCAGACATAAACATAAATGACTTTTCCTTATCAGTTTCGTTAATGAACTATTATAAATACTCTACTGAATTTTCTTAACACCATTTTTAAGTCTCTGTGGGTCACACTTTCCATACTAGTCCATGTGTACTACATGTGAGCAGCTGAAGTCTAGAGACAGCAAAACTCAAAGCTCCGTAGCTGGTGCTATAAACCTTGCCCTGGGGAGGCTTCCTCTGCCTTTAGCCTGACCCTTGTGCTTAGCTTGCTTGGGCTCTGGCTCAAGGCTACGTCTGATTCTCTGGGCTCTGGTACTAACCCTGGCCCAACCTTATGCCCCCATTTTCACCCATAAAACATCGTGTTTTATGTTAAAGTGCATAACAAAGAAAGGAGATAATGAGGAGAAAAAGCAACAAAATCAGTAAAAAGCTGGGGTAGAGGAATAATCTACAATTTCATTTTATACACTATCAGTCTTGGGAAGCTGTCTGTGACAACAGAATATACATGCATCCCTAAAAATGTGTATTTAAGAATAAGTATATGTACCTAGAAATATAATACATACTGCTAAAAATCAATAAAAACTTCATACTGACCTTAGGGGGTTTAAATGGATAGTCTGGTGAAAAGGTAATGTCAAGAAAGAACACCCCTCCTTCATAGACAGATCCTGGGGGTCCCAATATTGTTGACCTCCATTCATAAATGTTGTCTCCTTTGGGTCCAGCACTGAAATAAGACATGCAAATGAAATGTGCTTAGAAATTACATGAAGGCTAGAATTTAATGAAATCTATTTATGATAACCAATTGAGCAGTTCCATAAAAACACAAAAAGTTAATCAGTTAATTCTCTGTTAAGATTCATATTGTCAATATTATCATTATCCTATAAGTGAGATACATTGGTATTACTTAATACAAGAACACCAAGATCCTCTTTTGCCATTCACAACCTTACGCCTATGGAATAAAAGAGTCCAAAGACCATGGGCCAGAGGCAGAAATACAAATGTTTAATAAAAGCTTGAAATTACTTGTGATGTCAAAGACAAAATTTCAAAGTTAGAAGGGCCGCTGGGGAATGACTAGTCTGATCCCTTTGTTAACAACTGAGAAGACAAAGGAGGTTCAATGTTCATCATACAAAGTCTCAGCTCAAATAATCATATCCCATCTGAACCTTCCCTTCCTTCTCCCCACTTCCTAATATGTCATGACCAGTGAGTTCTGTAGATAAGATATATCATTTTGTTTTATAAATGTGTTTTGTAACTATTGCTTCTTTCCACCCTCCCTCGAAGTTGCTTAAGGAACAGGTTGTGTCTTGCCCTTAGTGCCTCCTAAGTCAATATGTTGGATGATGATGAATTAATAACAATGCAAGTGAAGAAGCCACATGGCTAATAGCAGCATCTATGTCTCTGAGTTCCGATAATTTTGTTGAAAAAAAAAAAATATGGCCCATGTGATTCAGCTGAATTGCATTAGTTCTCTCAGGTAAAAAGAAGGGCAAAATGAGACTAGCATTTAGCTTTCCAGTGTTTTTTTTTTGTTTCATCTAATGATTACCTACATGCAATAATAATAGAATGCTAGAAATTCTCCTCACACCCTGTAACAAAGTAGGAAACTCTATTAAGATGCTTGGGAAAGATTTTATTGCCAATAAAGATTCAGCTTCTTTTCCCTCTTATTTTGAAATGAGTGTATATCTATAGAAAATTCATTATTGAGCGGCCATTTTATCACAAATAGCCATTTGTGATTTTAAAAAAAACTTCATAAACTTAGTAAAAGTGGAATAGAGGGAAACTTCTTTAACCTGATAAAGAACATCTATCAAAAACCTCACATCAACAATTACATTCAATGGTAAAATATTAAAAGCACTCCTTTTAAACTGATGAACAAGACATGAATGGCAGTTATCTCCATTTCCAATCAACACTGTACTAGAGATCACATTTATCAAAGTATAAAAAACACAAGGAAAAATAAAAGGTATATGGATTGAAACAGAAGAAATAAAATAGTATTTGCAGTATTTAGGTTCACAGAAAAAAAATCCCAAATACATATACACTGTATTAAACTTAATAAAAGAGCTTAGTAAAATTGCTAGATATAAGATCAATATTCAAATATCAACTTCATTTCAATACACCATTAGAAACTGTATTTTTCTGAGACAGGGTCTCACTATGTTGCCCAGGCTAGTCTTGAACTCCTGGGCTAAAGCTCTTTACGGAGAAATTTATATAAAACTTACTGAAAAATACTCATAAGAGTTAAATAAACAGAGAGAGATACCAAGTTTATGGGTGGGGAGACCTGATATTCCATGTCAATTTCCTCAAACGGATCCACTATAATTCCAGTTAAAAAGTCCACGCTGGGGGCGATGGCTCTCACCTATAATCCCAGGCCTTTGGGAGGCCGAGGCGGGCGGATCATGAGGTCAAAAGATTGAGACCGTCCTGACCATGGTGAAACCCCGTCTCTACTAAAGTAAACACAAAAAAATTAGCCAGGTGTGGTGGCATGCCCCTGTAATCCCAGTTACTAAGAAGGCTAAGGCAGGGGAATCACCTGAGCCTGGAAGATGGAGGTTGCAGTGAGCCAAGATCGTGCCATTGCACTCTAGCCTGGCAACAGAGCAAGACTCCATCTAAAAAAAAAAGAATCCAACTGTTTTTTAAAACCAGAACTCGACAAGTTGATTTTAAAATTTGTTTGGAAGCTCAAAGAAATTCCTCAAACCTTTCCAAATACATATGAAAACATGATTTATGTCAACTGATGGGACTAGGACAAGTTTTTATATTTGAAAAACAGAGAAACTGATTTTTTACCCTCAATAAGTATACAAACTCGCTTGCAGATCAATTAAATATTTAAATGCAAAAGTCAAAATTTTAAAGTTTGACTGAAGAGAGTGATAAGGCAAGCCACAAACTGAGAAAAGATACTTGGAGATACTTGGATCATATAAAAGTGACCAAATTCTAGTGTCAAGAATATATAAGTTCCTAAGAATCAATTTAAAAAAGACAAACTCTATTTAAAAAGACATAGACATTTCCAAAAAAGGGAAACACAAATGACCAATAATCATAAGAAAAATGCTCAATCTCATCAAAATCAGGGAAATGAAACTGAAAATCACATTTTGATATTATTATTTTGCAAAACACATAGGAAAAAAAAAAAAAGCCTGACAGAACCACGCGTTAAAGAGGATGTGGAAAAACCAGAAACTCCTATGTACTGCTGATGAGAGTAATCACTTTGGATAAGAATATCGACTCATTTAGTTAAGCTGAATATAAAGTTGACCCCTGAACAACAATGATATAAAGTCGATCCCTAAAGGTCTGTACTGCGTGGTCCACTTATACACAATTTTTTCCCAAGAAAATACACTAGAAAAATTTGAGATTTGTGACAATTTGAAAAAACAGCTCGCTGACAAACCACTAGCCTTTCCATATTTCTACATTGAAAAATTAAGAAAAAGGAATGTCATGAGTGCATAAAATATAAGTAGATACTAGTTTTTCTTATCATTTTCTACCAGAAAATATATAATCTCTTATGAAGTTAAAATTATACACCCAAACCATACTTAATGCCATGTGCAGTTAAAAGAAATGCAAGCAAACACAAACATATAGAATTGTCATAACTGCATAAAAGTAACTGTAGTACATATTGTACTACTGTAGTAATTCTGTAACCACCTCCTGTTGCTGTTGCAATGAACTCCACTATTGCCAATAGCTGCTTAAAATGCCTAAAATGCCATGTGACAAATATCATCTCTGCATGAGCAATTCATCTCTCCAGCAAATTGCGTATTGTGGCAAAAAGTGCTCGCTTTCGCTTATTTTTTGTTGTTCATTGTGTTTATCCAATACCGTAAATCTTAAATAACACCATGGGAGCCACACGAAAGGCCACTAGTGATTCTGGAAGTGCTCCCAAGAAGCAGAGAAAAGTCATGCCATTACAAGAAAAAGTTGAATTACTTGATATACACTGTAGACTGGGGTCTATAGTTGTGGTTAGCTGCCAGTTCATCTTGTAAACAGATGATGTAAACTTAGGGTATCAATAAACACAGTACAATACTGTAAATGTGTTTTTTCTTATTACTTTCTTACTAATATTTTCTTTTTTCTAGCATATGTTACTATGAGAATACAGTATATAAAACATGTAACTTCCAAAATATGTGTTAAATGTTTATGTTATGAATAGGGCTTCTTGTCAACAGTAGGGTATTATTGGTAGTCAAATTTGGAGGAAGTCAAAAGTTATACATGAATTTTTGATGGCAAAGGGGGTTGGTACCTCTAACCCCTGAGTTGTTTAAGGGTCAACTGTACATCTATTTTACAACATAGCAATTACACTACAGAGAAACTTTTACATGTGTGTACCACCAGAAGACACTGAGAAGAATGTTTATAGAAGCACTACTTATAACAGCAAAATTGGAGACAACACAAATGGCCACTGACAGAAAAATGGGTAAATCCACCCAAAGGAATAATATACAGCAGTGAAAAATACACAGATTAACATGAAGGAATCTTAAAAATATATTGAATAAAAAATTAAGTCTAAAAAGAATATTTACAGTATGATACTATCTCTACAAAGCTCAAAACAAGCAAACAAGAAAACATACTATTGAGGGACACATAAATACAAGGTAAGAAAAGAAAACAAGGGAAAAAATAAACAGTTTAGAAAAGTGGTTTCCTGGGTGGGAGCAGAGATTGGAGAAGCAGCACATTGGAGCTTCAGTGGTTCTGGGTATGTTTTACTTCTCAGTGTGTGCAGTGAATTCAGGTGCTTTCTGTTTTATTACTAGGTTTTCTAACCTACTAATGTGTTAGGTATGTTATTACATATGCACCCAATTTTTATATTAAGAAAAATTATGTCAAAAGTCCACCAATACAGTGAGAAAAAGCAAGCTGCTGCATATGTACAGTGTAAACCCTACTGTATAAATTAAAAACAGATCCTACTGTGTGAATATTTTATATTGTTTATGTACACATATCTATGTCAAAGTCCTTTAAGAAATGATCTGGAAAGATAAGCCTAAATTCCTGATAGTGGTTGTGAGAAAAGCAAGGGATGAGTTGGAGTGGGGAGATGGGAGGAAACAGATGTAGAGATGGGAAATGAGGCAGAGTTAAATATTATTTCTAGTGTTTGATTTCTCTTATTTAAAATAAGATGAAGTAAAATCACAGTTATCTTAGCTTATTGCAAAGGGCTGAAATACACTGAGAAGCAGTGGTGCAAGGGACCAGAATACAGCACTCCTCCCCCATCTCCCCCTTACCACCTCCTCCTGAGGCTGGCAATGAGGAACAGACAGAATATATTCAGCCCAGATGACAATAAAGCTTTGGCAACAACGGCCTCTTGTTGCCAGACAAGCTCACTCACTCACATGAATAATACACATGGTTATGCCCTGAGCTATAATTAAACCCAATATGAATACATAAGCTTATCAGAAGGAAGAGCTAAAAAATAGAGAAGATTATAGGTTTATAGTTACAACATTACTTCAAGGTAGATGAATAAATTTAGTTAAAAAACACACACAGGAGTGTATATATGGCTATGAAATAACATACACAAACACATTCAGCAAATACCCAGCTGTAATTTCTCTGAGTCACTTTGAGAAATCTTAAAATGGCCTCCTAAGAATGGTAACCATAGCAAGTTATAAGATATAGGTTAAATAAGGAGTCACCACCAAATAGTGTGCCTGAGGAAGGGACTCTGAAGACAGCACTATCTCACCGAGAAGGGTGATGTCTGCAGATAACATCAACTTAATTTGAGCCCATTCCAAGTTTTATTTGGCTCTCAGTCAGAACTCCAAGTTTTACTGGTTCTTTGAAGTCAGTCAGCCGTCTATGTAGTTATTAACAGTGGACCAAAATATCACAGCTAATATTATCACTCTGAATTGGTTTATGCTGTCAAAGTATGGCTCTTTAAGAAACCTTAGCCAGTAGCAACAAATAGTCTTGAAAACAGACTGATCTTTTAAAATGCATGTAAAACTAGCCTGTAATCCCAGCACTTTGGGAGGCCAAGGCGGGTGGATCATTTGAGGCCAGGAGTTCAAGACCAGCCTGGCCAACTTGGTAAAACTGTTTTTACTAAAAGAAAAAAATACAAAAATTAGCTGGGTGTGGTAGTGGGTACTTGTAATTCCAGCTACTCCAGAGGCTAAGGCAATGAGGTAGGAGAATTGCTTGATGCTGGGAGGTGGAGGTTGCAGTGAGCCATGATCATGCCACTGCACTTCAGACTGGGTGGCAAAGTGAGACTCCTTAAAAAAAAAGCATATTAAACTAATACTATTTTTTTTCATATAAAAATTGGGTCTTAGCAACCTGGACTCTTCCAACATTTTAGAAATGGTATATCTGTATCACTTGCAATCCCAAAGCTTATAACAGTGGTTCCTGAACTGTACAGCCCTCTGTCCCAATCCTATTTGGATATGTACCAGTTGAGAACTCAACATCTAAAACTTTGCTGTATAATACAGCAGTCATGAGGCTATTAAGCACTTGAAATGTGGCTAGGGCTAATTGAAATGTGCTGTATGTGTAAAATATACACAAAATTTTGAAGACAATGTAAAAGAATGCCTAATACCTCATTAATAATTTTAATAATTACAATTTGCCTATTAATTTAATAATTATTAATAACTACATGTTGAAATGATAATACTTGGAATATACTGGGCTAAAAATGTATTAAAAATATACTTCACCTATTTAGTTTTTTCTTCTTTTAATGTGGCTACCAAGAAATGTAAATTTATATAACATGGCTCACATCATATTTCCGTATTATGAATCAGGAAGCAAGAAAGAGATGCTGTAGACTGTTTTATACTTTTAATGATCATTTATCTCTCAAGCTGATCAAATAAAATTTAGTGCCACTTGCAGTACAGAGCAGTGATGAAGAACATAAACAGGTTCTGGAGTCAGACTATGTTGTGTGAATCCTAGCATTGGCATTTAAAACCTGTTAGGATCTGGGTAAATACATAATTTTTCTATGTTTTAGTTTCCTCAACTGCAAAATGAGATAATTATATCAGCAACTTTGTAAATTTTTAGAATTGTACTAACAGAACCACAGAACTTGGACAATGGTAACCCTCCAAATATCAATGGTTATTGCGGTTGCTGTTATGTGTTGTAGATGATATAGAAGTTCACTCAAAGAGGCTGACTGCTTAGTGAATTTGTAAGAATGATTTCAGAACCGGAAAATCAGGCTACCAAGATGTGTACATCAAAAAATTATAATAACGATTCTGTAATTAATTTCTTATGATGTGTATTTAGATACAGCAGAATTTCAGAAATCACCTAAATCCACTGCTGCCACTCTTAGGAAATACAAATTATCGATGAATAGAATGTTTCTTTAATATCAGGATTTTCAGGTATGAGGTTATTTAGTAATGTTTTCCTACTTGTAACATTCTGAAAATGATCAATTCCCTCACTTTTTTTTCTTCAGATTTTATTTTTTAAACAAGAAAAAAAAAAAAACAAACCCTAAAGCTTTCATAGTGAAATTTCAAAACAAAAACACAATGAGATAAATCTTTTAGAATGCAAAATATCAGCAAATTATAATTTGGCTGAATGCCCAAGGTTGCTGCTTCAGGAAAAATTCGCAGCAGAATGAAACTGTGTTCAGCTTCCCATGCTGTAGCCTATGGTGGATGAGACCCTATATACAGCTGAAATATTATATACAATAATAATCATAACAAGAATTACACTCTCATAGTTTTTACTTAAGATCATAAGATGCTTTAAATAGACTGAATACTTTCAATCTGCTGTGCCACACCTGTGATTCTAAGACTGAGAGTTTTTGGCTGTGCCTACTGCATTTTCACTTAACACCGACTTTGGGACAGGTAAAGAGGAAGGATGCCTAAGCAATGTTGGGATTCTGGCTCTATAGAAAGAATGCATCTGACATGCCACACTTTTTTTTTTTTTGAGACAGAGTTTCACTCTTGTTACCCAGGCTGGAGTGCAATGGCGCGATCTCGGCTCACCGCAACCTCCGCCTCCTGGGTTCAGGCAATTCTCCTGCCTCAGCCTCCTGAGTAGCTGGGATTACAGGCACGTGCCACCATGCCCAGCTAATTTTTTGTATTTTTAGTAGAGACGGGGTTTCACCATGTTGATCAGGATGGTCTCGATCTCTGGACCTCGTGATCCACCCGCCTCGGCCTCCCAAAGGGCTGGGATTACAGGCTTGAGCCATCGCGCCCGGCCATGCCACCACTTTTTAATTAACCTTTCTGTGCCTCAATCCCTTTGTAAGTAAAATGAGATAACGGTACCTCAAAAGAAAGTAAAATATCTCATCAGTAGTTTTAATAATTACTATTTACCTATTTGATAATTATTTAATAATAATTACAGGTTAAAATGGTGGGCTAAAATGTATTGAGATAAAATTCACCTATTTCTTTTTCTTCTTTTAATGTGGCTACTAGGACATTTAAAATTACATACATAGCTCACATTACATTTCTACATCATAAATCAAAGAAGTTGGGAGGTTATTGGGAGGTTTAATAATATTATTATCAAAAAAGTGCTTAGAATCCTGCTTGAACATAGCAAATGCTGAATAAGTATTAGCTATGTATATTGTAAGTCTAAGTCTTGATTGAAGGGATTATAATTAATGGCATAACTAGAAGAAATCAAAGGGGAATGGCTTATTGAAATTAGTATTCATGGGATAAGCTAGCTAAAAATAAAGTTTTAACTGCAATAGATACCTAAACTGTTTGTTAAAAAAAAATCTAAGCATACTACACAGCAAATGAGATTGCTGTCTGTTAATCCTACAACCCAGTGAAATTCTCTTAAAGTAAGCGTGCGACTGATTAGGTAGGAAGTATCTTGTCTGAAGAATAGATAGGCGCTCTCAGTCCCTGTAAGGTCAGTTGAGGGAATTGACCTGAAATTATTAGGGATGGGGTAGTGAGAAGATGAGGGGATTTTTCAAAAGCTTTAGCAATCCTTGCTTATAAGCAGAGTCCATGTAGCTGCATTCATCTTTCCACTGGGGAAGTACATTGTTGACATTCATACGATATACTGCACCGATGTCCAAAGCCCCTTTGGAAGCTAGCTGCAGGGATATTGAGCTTTTGGCATACAACACAATAATGAAGGCGTGTCTCTAGTGTCAGTCTCCCTCTAATTTAGGGTTCTACTCCTATTTGTTCTCTTCAATGTGTGCCTACTTGGGGGTTCCACCCTCAGCTACCTAGTCTTTTCACCTTCATTCTTGGTATCTCATTATCTACCTTTGACAATCACCTACCAAACTGCTAGCATGTCTAATCTGAGAGTCATCCTTGACTATGCCTCTTCTTTCTCCTCTGCTCTAAGTCCCTCAAATTCTGTTGAATCTTACTTCACAGTTATCTCTGTAGTCTGACTATTGGCTGCATCAGCTCTCATTTAGATAAGGGCACCAGCATCTTTTGTGGCTTCTCTGCCTTCAGCTTGGCTTCCCTCCAATCTGTTCATCAATCTGCAGATAGGGCAATTTCCAGAAACTCCTTTAAATAGGATCTTTGCTTCCCTGCTTTCTCTGGCTTCTTCACAATCAAGCCCAAAGATCTTTGTAGGATATACAAGGTCTTTCATAAAGATTTGGCTCCTGCTTACACTTCTGGCCCCATTCCTTGCCATCCCAGAGCTCCCCTTCAACTCTATTACTCGAATCATACTGGAATTACTCGCAGAGCTTTCAAGGGAGCTGGGCTCTTTCTTGTCTCCTGGCTTTTGCATTCTATAGGTCTGACTATTCTATTTGACCCCTAACTCTTAACTTAGCTACAACCTTTCCGATCCTCTAAGGGCTGTACTAGGCTCTCCTGTGGAAGTGGTAACATGCTATACAAATAGAAATATTTAAAAAACATATATATAGGACCTTTAATATAGGGGGAAGAAGACGTATTAAGAAACAGCATTAACTGGATCACAGAAAAAAAGAACTCTACACTGACAGTAAAAAGGCATTCCCTATGCCCCAAGGGGTGTTCAGAAACAAGCCAATTCTGTGGTGTCTGAGCAGAGGACAAATGAAGACTACTATTCCATAAACTCCTGAGATTCCCTGTATTTGTATTTATTAACTTAAACAAACAAACAAACAAAAAACAGTACTGCCAATGTCTTCCAAAACACCTTAGGAAGTTAGGATACAATAGGGCTGGTAGAAAAGATCCATTTCATACACCAAACTCCATGCAGAACTGGACTGTTAATTTTATCCTCCATAAGGTTTCTTCTTAGTCCTTAAGTATCTGGTTCTAATTTTCCTGAAATACTGCAAGAGAAATAATTATTTTTTACTTTTTGGTCAGTGAGTGCTTAATAAATGGGAATGATATTTATCCTCAATCACACTTTACAGATTTGAGATGTAAAGATGAAAAAAATGATTTTGGCTATCTTTCACCAAATCTACCTTGTACCCTTATCACTGTCAACAACTTAGCAGAGAGGAATAAACAGAAGAAAATGAATATTTTAAATCAAAAAATAACTACTACTTAATAATCATAATACTTCCTTTTCCCAGGGAAAGGAGTAGCCAGCAAACTTAAGAGAGTAAACTAGCCTTCTATGAGTCACTGAGAAAGGAAGACTCCTTCAGCAAGTTCACGACACTCATTGACTTTCCTGCCTCTTTTTGTGTTACCAGTGTGTATATTTAATTTTCCCAATGTGTGGGTATGTTGCAACAAGTACACAACTATGCTAACAGATTTAAAATTTTAAGAGACATAACTGTAGGAAGTAGTGAGCAGGGAGAAGTAGAGAAACTGGGAAGCAGGAAGAAAGACTACAGGGAATAACTGCATATTCTTCTTTTTAAGCTACATTTTTATAATACATAGTTACTTGTAAACATAATGACCAACCATGGAATCAACAAGAACCAAGTCTTAAGTTTTACAGGTTGAGTATCCTTTATCTAAAATGCTTGGGGCCAGAAGTTTTTCAGATTTAAAAAATCAAATTTTGGAGGTTCAAACTGTATATATATAGGTTGTTAGAAACAGGTTATGATTATAAAGACTCTGGAAACCATCTACAGTTCAACTTTCTTATAACACAGAAGCAAGCATGCATTAGAACTGGACTAGAACTCCACTGAGTTGGACAATTAGGCATAAAATCAATCAGAATTACTTAAAATAATGAATCAGGGAATCTTTCATTAGCTGAAAGGACTCTAGAAATAAGTTGAGTGGTTCTCAATCTTTCTTTCCTTTTTTTCACTATACCTTCCTCCCTTTTTTTCACTATACCTTCCTCCTTTTCCTTTTTTTCACTATACCTTGCAGTAAAAATGACTCACTTCACCAGTGATTCTCAGCATGTTTACTGAGGGAAGAGGAAAGAAAGGAATACTTAGGAAAAATGAAAAGGCTCCTTCCCCACTGAAAACTTCCATTGAAAGCCTTCATTTCAAAGGTGGTAACATTAAGGGTCAGAAAAGGAAAATGCTTTGCTCAAGGTCGCACCCAGAAAAGAAAACCTGGATCCTCTAATCCAGGGGTCCCCAACCCTCAGTACCAGTCCGCGTCCTGTTAGGAACCAGGCTGCGCAGCAGGAGATAAGCAGCAGGTGAGTGAGCAAAGCTTCATGTGTATTTACAGGTGCTCTCCACTGTTTGCATTACTGCCTGAGCTCCTCTTCCTGTCAGATCAGCAGTGGCATTACATGTGTTCATAGGAACATAAACTCTATTGTGAGCTGTGCATGCGAGGGATCTAGGTTGTGTGCTATGAGAATCTAGTATCTAATGACCTGTCACTGTCTCCCATCACCCTCAGATGCGACCGTCTAGATGCAGAAAAACAAGCACAGGGCTCCCACTGACTCTAAGTGATGGTGAGTTATATAATTACTTTATTACATATTACAATGTAATAATAGAAATAAAGTGAATAATAAATGTAATGTGCTTGAATCATCTCAAAACCATCTCCCCAACCCACCCCATCCATGGAAAAACTGTGTTCTATGAAACTGGTCCCTGGTGCCAAAAAGGTGCGGAACCACTGCTCTAATCCTAAAGTGAAGACTCTTACTCTGTCACTACTCCTACCAATTAGATACAAAAACCGAAGTGAAAAAAACCAGAAAGGTTACCATCATGATAAACTACCCTGCTTGACAGATCACCAGAGATTATGATGAGCATCTGAATATACTTTTCAATCTTTTCATCCTGGGCATGTTTCAAAGGTGTAATGAAAGGTCTCAAGGAAATCAGGGCTTCCAGAAATAGCCTCTCTTATCCGTACTGTTAAGAATACTTGGGCCTGTGAACTAGCCAATGTAGCAAGGAATATTTCTTTAATTAATTCCATCCCCACCTCCCACCTATTAGGCAGGGAAACTGTGGAGTTTTAATGTATCTACTGATCGTATCTGCAGTATAAACAAGCTTTTAATAAGAATGTAAGCCATTGCTGCCCCTACACAGTTTTCAGGAAGCCAAATCCCTTCACAAAAATTTTCAATTCTCAGAAATGTTACCACTCATACCTGGCAGAATGTAAACCTCCCTGGTATCATTCTAATTGCATAATTATTACTTTCTAATACTTAAAAAGTATTCACAGTAAAAATTACATTTAGAAGTTAAGATGGTGCAGATCTGAGAGGGACAGTTAACTACCATTCTTGGTTTATAATTCAGCAAAGAATACCTTCAGTTTTGCATCATCCATTCTATAACATCTGAAGGCAGCGCCAGGCCAAAGTTCCTACATACTCTGAAACAGCGGCTTTAAAATTAATCCTCTCACCTCCATGATATACACTCATTACTATTTCAACAAAAACTTTTTTTTTTTTTTTTTAAGTTTAGCAGAAGAAAGCCTAAATGCCAGCCCCGTTCAGGAAGAAAAGTGCTAGATGGCTAAAACACACTCTGTAAATAATCTAACATTAAAAGATATTGATTGATTGCCAACAAGAGGTAGTGTTGAGGCCAGGCGTGGCTCATGCCTGTAATCCCAGCACTTTGGGAGGATGAGGTGAGTGGATCACTTGAGCTTAGGAATTCAAGACCAGCCTGGCCAAATGGTGAAACCCTGTCTCTATTAAAAATACAAAAATTAGCTGGGCATGGTGGCGTGCGCCTGTGGTCCCAGCTACTCAGGAGGCTGGGTTCTATAGCTATAAATACACATTTTCAAAAGGAATCAAATGAAAGACTCTAGAAATATCCTGTTGCTCACAGGAGTTAAGTTATCACAGCACTTTCTCGTTATGTCATAGTTCACCACTCAATTGCTTAGTTGTCTAAGGATGGTCTATGAGGCCTCAGCTTTCATGTGAGATTTTGCAGTTGGCCATTGTAAAACATTTATAGAAGTGACTTCTAGCACTCAAGTTGGTGATTTAATATTATACAAAGTTCATTAGTCATGGTATCTACGTCAATTTTCTACAGTAGCTATTATTGCCTTTTAGATTTCAGCCACTGCCTTCTCTTTGTAAGCAAAACAAACACAGATTTTACAGAAGATCTGCTACTTAAGAACCATCAACTTGTAGTATCCCTTAATAATTCCTGTCAACGTGGGCTATCTTTGAAGGATTTAGTGGTTTTTGCTTTTGGCAGTGATGCAATGATGGAAATAACTTACACTGCCCATCCCCATCTTACAGTGTCTGCTAACATGTTGGGATGTTGGCTGCCAAGTAGATTTAATTTATCCACTTCTCAGTTTGCATTAACCTCTGAATAATACACAGCTGAGGCTGTTGTAAGAAACAGAGGAATGAATAATTAAAAACACCTTCTCGGCCTTGGAAAGACCAATCCCTACCCATTAGGGGAGCTTTAATTGTGACTGAACTAAGCATTAAAAAGGCTAATTGTACTCTTTATAAACTGAAACAAATGCAAAGGACACAGTATGACTACAAGATACATAGTATATGAAAGCAAAGCTCTGAAGGCACCAAGTAATTAGTTCAAATGAAAAAGAATAGCCTGATTCTTAAAAAACAATTTCCTTCTAAAGATGGACACTCATTGTCTTATATTCCAGAAAAAATTGCTATGACTTGTAAAAACCTATTATTCATTTGATGCAGGTGGACGGGCCAGAGTAGCATTTGAAAGAAAAGAAATGTTAAAGCTGAAACTAAAGGTAGAAAATAGAATATGTTACAGACAACAAACAGGCCTATCTTTTTTGAATCTGTCAAGTGCTTTGCCAATTGGGCTTCTTTGTTCTGATGGATTTAATTTTCTTTTGGGAAGATCAAAACCCAAATCTGTCATTATCAATATGTTAAAATCACAAGTCACTGATATTTCATATACTTGCTAAAACGTTGTATCTAATGCTTTCGAAAAAAAGAGCACCCTATTAAGGCAGTTTCACCAATTACTGACTTTCAAGTATTTGGTTAATTTTTCTTACACTACAAAGTTTTCTCTAATGCTTAGTTTCATTATATTTTGCTATATATAAGGTCCTTTCCTCTATTTCTGTTCAAAAAACCATTTTGTCAATGCCCTTCAGTTACTGGAAATTTAGGAAGGTAGAAATCCTTTTTCTGTACTAAGCAATTTTACAGCATTTAAAATGGCTTTTATTTTCCACCTTTATGCCTTTCTTGGTTCTCTGAATATTCTTCTTCTTCTTTTTTTTTTTTTTTTTTTCTGAGACAAGGTCTCGCTCTGTTCATGGCAGCAGTGGCCTCTCTGCAGCAGCTGCTGTAGGGACACCAGCTGTAGTGGGGGAGGTGCGGCCAGGGTTGTGTCCTCCACAGAACTGGTGGGGGGCTGAGAACAGGCAGGAGCCCCACCTTCTACTGTGTTGGTGGGCAGGAGCCCTGTGCTGCCAGGCACAGCTGCAGCCACCCAGCCATGGCTCCAGACCAAAGCATCTCTGCACCCTTGAGGGCCCAGGAAGGCCCCTCATCACACAGGCTTGGAAGAACCTGTTCCCACTTCCTGGCCTCTCCCAGCTCTGGGCATTTGCTCTGGAGTGGAGCAAAGCTGTTGTTGGGCCTGGGTGCTGTTGCAACCTGGCTGGGTGTGCACATGCTCAGGGCAGTGCTGACACACTAGCCTCCTGCTGCCTTGGCTCCCTCTGGACTTTAGACGTGTACAAGCACAGAAGTGGGGCCAAGGGAGCTAAGGATAGCTTGGCATGGACCTGTGGGAGCGTCTTGGCACAGATGATCTGGGTGCCATGGATGGTATTAAAGGCAGATAGGTTCCTAGGTGTGAAGGGACAGGTCCCCAGTGAAATCCCACCTTCAGGCCAGGGATGGCCTGAAGCATGTAGGCTGAGCTGCCAGTTCTGAGCAAAGTCTGTAGCCAGGAGTGAGAACTTCATCAATGACCATCCAGCCAACCAGATGATGCTTTCTTCAGGCTCACCCATGACGGCTCACGGACTAATCAGCATGCACTTCCTCCATTCTGAGCACATAAAAACCCCAGTCTCAGTCAGACTCACACACTCCTCTAGAAGACTTGCCTGCAGAAAGGAGCTACGCACTATGGGTTTCTTCTCTGCTGAGGTTTGGACATTCATTGGGACGACCTGCCTGTGAAAGAAGCTACCCACTTCAGGTCTCCTGAGAGCCATTCTGTCACTCCATGAAGCTCCTTTCCACCTTGCTCACCCTCCAGTTGTCTGTGTATCTCATTCTTCCTGGATGTGGGACAATAACTTGGGGCCCACCGAATGGTGAGACTGAAAGAGGTATAACACAAGCAGTGCTGAAACATGCCCCCACCCCCACCCTAATGCTCACCATCTTGTGGGCAATGACAAGGAGAGAAGAGCTGTGGCCCTTTGGGGAGCCCAGACCTAGGGGCTCCCTGAGCTAGGACTGTGGCACCCTCTTTGGGGCTCTGCTGTTCTTGGTATCTCCAAGTTTCCAGTCGTCACTGCATTCCCCTCATTCAGATGCAGGTGCTTGCAGCAGAAGCCGCTTGCAGTACATCTAATCTAGCCACAGCTTTGCATGGAGCTGCCTACCCCACCACAGCAGCTGTCATGCTTGGCTGTGCACAGTGGCTGGACCCCATGCTTGCTTGCTCACACACCTCTTGCTGCTCTGTGCCTGGCTTGCCCTTGGCAGTTGTGGAATCCAGGCTGGTAGTACAAGCGCAGCTCATTCCAGGCCAAGTGGGTAAAATGAGTCCAATGGGCCCAAGCAAAGGCACCACCTAACACAGAGGTTTCCGGCTAGAAAAGCAACACCAGAAGGATTCTGTGACAGTATTATGAAGGATCCTGTGGCACAATCACAGCTCATGATGGCATTCATTTCCTGGGCTCAAGTGATCCTTCCACTTCAACCTCTTGTGAGTAGTTGGAACCACAGGCATGTGCCACCATGCTCAGCTAATATATATATATATTTTTTGTACAGATGGGCTCTCCCTATTTTGGCCAGGCTGGTTCTGAACTCTTAAGCTCAAGTGATCCTTCTGCCTCAGTCTCTCGCAGTGTTGGGATTATAGGCATGAGCCAACAATCCTGGCCTCTAATTTTTTGTAACCTAAGATGACTCTCTGCACATAATAAGTAAAAGGATGATCAAATGAGAACAGATTTGAATTTGCTATTATAGTAAAGACAAGCTTCTCCTCTAGGGAAACAGAAATATTACTTTTTTGGTTTTGCAGGCTCTATTCTTGATATTTTTGTTTCACATCAGTTCTTGATGTAAGAAAACTACTGACTTATATTGAACTTGTTCCCTGTTGGGACCTGGAAATCTGTGTGTTCTATTTGTAAATAGTCATATTTCTTTTGAACATCACTGTCTTTTTGCTATCATTCTCTAATTGACATATCTTTGTTTAAATTTCCATTGGTGATCAGTCTGTCTATTGCCATTTTTTCAGACTTAGCCACTTTGTACAACCTGGTTTCACTCTTAACCAGAAAAATAAATTATCCCTACCTCTGGTTATGTTGTTGCCTGTCTTTTTTAGTCAGGAGTCCCTTGAAGGCAGGCACTGTGTCTTACTTATCTTTGCATACTAGGCAGCTGTGATGATGTCTGCAACATAATAGATATTCAAAGAACACATTTTAGTTGGATTTATGAATTCATAAAGAATGGACACTTGAAACTCCGGCAAAAAGTGCTGAGAACAGAATAGGTGTATTAGTTTGTTTTCATAGTGCTACAAATAAATATCCAAGATTGGGTAATTTATGGAGGAGAGGTTTAATTGACTCACAGTTCCACAGGTCTGGGGAGCCTCAGGAAACTTACAATCATGGCAGAAGTGAAAGCAAACATGTCCTTCCTCATGAGGTAGAAGGAGAAAGAAGAGTGGAAATCAATGGGGGAAGAGCTCCTTATAAAACCATCAGAACTCCTGAGAACTCACGATCACAAGAAGAGCATGAGGGAAATCGGCCCCATAATCAAATCACCTCCCACTGGGTTCCTCCCTCAACATGTGTGGATTATGGTGATTACAATTTAAGATGAGATTTGGGTGGGGACACTGCTAAAGTATATCAACAGATACACCATAATTTCTTCCTTAAAAAATATATTTTACTCTTTAGTGACATGGTTTTACTCTTTAGTAACATGTTTTGAGGGTAGAAACCCTCAAAACATGATAAGTAAAAAGAAAAAAACGATGCCAAATGAAATTTACTTGTTCACTTATTCATATATTCAACAAATATATCCTAAGATCCCTCTATATGTTGGCACTGTTCTATGTGCTGCAGATTCAGCAGTGAACAAGTCCAAAGTTCTTCATTTCATGGAACGTATATCCTACTGAAAAGAAGATAAAAGTAAGCAAATAAACAAGTATATATGTAACATATTGACTGTGAGAAATAATTGTAAATAATAAAATAGAGTTTAAGGTAATGATTCCCAACTGTTTTAAAAGACAACAAATCTCCCTAAAACACAGATGTGGTACACATTTAGCGATTACTTGGTGAAATTTCTCTACTTACAGAAGTTGCATTTTTTTCTATTCCAAAACTAATCATACAAAAGCTCCTAAAAATGTATTAGCACATGATAAATTGCTTTCTCTGTGAGCGTAGTATTATTTTGTTGTATATTCACAGCTGGCTAAGGATTTGCAAAACATCAAGATAAATTTTTTCTTAATTCATGTAAACTTCTTTTTATTTTATGCTAACCACTTATTCACTGAAAACATAATTACACTGTTTATGACCAGAGCATGCTAAGTATTCACAATGTAAAATTTTAAAATGATAATTTTGTTAATAATTACATCTCTTTAGTTCATCAAATAGTATTAAAATAAAGATAGAGAATATTTTTAACAAAAAAAATTAAGAAATTTAACACAAACTTCCAGAATTAAATCAACATTACAAATGGAAATACTATACTCTGGGACTCATCAGTTAAAATGTTGGCACAATCCAATTTGATTATTCCTGTTTTATGTATGACGTTGGCAGCAGTAACTCATGACAGCTTTTATAATACAAAGAATGGAAGTAACAAAGAATAGTTTATTAAACACTAAACACAGTAAAATTAAAAATCAAACCATTTAGAGTAAATTAATTTTTTGAAGTTTATTTTTATTTTTTTGAGATAGGGTCTTTCTTCTTTGTCCAGACTAGAGTGCAATGGCATGGTCACAGCTCACTATAGCCTTGATCTGGGCTCAAGCAATCATCCCACCTCAGCCTTTTGAATAGTTAGGACTGTAGGCACATGCTACCAGGGCCCATTAATTTTTAAATTTTTTGTAGAGACAGGTCTCACTATGTTTCCCAGGCTGATCTCAAACTCCTGGCCTCAAGCAAGCCTCCTCCTTTGGCTTCCCAAAGTGCTGCGATTACAGGCATGAACCACTGCACTTGGCCTAAGTAAATTTAAACTGTGGGTATCTTTTAATGGTGCTCTACTGCCAATTTCGTGTTAGGGTATGTAGCATAATAATTATATTCAATTTCTATGCCCACAGAATCATGATCAGTGTTAACAAAATATCCAAGTTTTCAAAACACCAACTTTTTTTAAGTTTCACCAACAGCCACAAAAACTCAAGAGACAGGTATGAATCCTACCATTTAGTAGATAGAAAAGCAACCCAATATTGATGGTCAAGGAACAAAAATCCACTTTACAAAAAATCTGCTTGCTACGTCACTTAGACAGTGCAGGAAACAATATGGAAATGGAAGGAAAGGGTAAGTGAGTTTCAAATACTTTATGCCATGAAATGCTATTATAAAATAGATTGTAACTCACATAATGAATGCCAAGGAACACTTGGATATTCCCTGCCTTTGCTTGGATTGGTAACAGTCCATTTCCAAACCCCAAGATGTCATCAGAGACTAAATGACTTCTTTAATTTTAAATGTGGAATCTTATTCAAATGATGGATGACAGATCAATTCATGTTTTGACTCCTTTGTTTAAAAAGATTCAACTTGTTATGGAAACATTATTATGAGTATTCACATGTTCACCCTTAATGCTCTGCTTGCCAACTTAATGACCTTGTATTTTCATTAAGGTAAATAGCAATAGAGCAGAAGGGCCTGTTTTTTAATACTTATGATATTATGACAGATTAATATATTTCCCTTAAAATAATCATATACCAATGTGTCCTTCTTTTCATTACAACAGTCTCAATGCAAGGAAAAAATTAAAGGCCTGTTAATGTATTTGTGAACTTGGCTTACACGAATTTCAAAGACAGTTGCATATTTTACTCAGAAATCCAGCATAAAAAAACTGAGACTTGTTTTCCTTTCATGGTTTATCATGCTTAAAATATAAACTCTGCCAAACTTACACTGTGGCAGGCTCCTGTTCCTCCATAACCCCCAACAGATCTTAATTTTGATTTACTGATTAGAATTTCAAGAAATGCATTTTACTCAATTTAACTATGCTGCTTATTAACAATGTGTTTGTAAATACAGATCAAGAGAAATACATTAAAGGAAGAACTGAAAAAAGAATGAAAAACTTTTCCTAAGAATATTGCAAAGGGACTTCAATTAGAAATATGATTTCTGAAACCATATTTCAGCCCATTAGCAATATTGTTAGGAAATATTCATTCAAATGTCTCTGAGATCATGCTTACCTCCAGAGAGTAGACATAGAGAGACTAGAAGCATACCAAGAACAGAAAGATCTAGATGAGGTAAGGTTAGGTTTGACTTGGCCTTCCTGAAGTTATAACAGATATAAAGAGAGCCTGAGAAGCCTCAGTTCTCTGGGCAAAGGAGTGATGAGTAAGCTGCTCATCACATATCACGGATGACAAAGTACAGAGAAGAAGCAAAGATAATTATCACAAGATTACTCCTAAGAAGAAACCTTGTAAGAAAGAGAGACCACACGGTGATCTAGACCAGAAAGAGGCCAAACAGAGGAAAAGAGACTGAGCAGTATACAGTATACCGAGGCTCAACCTACAAAATGGCTGGTCACCAAGAAGCTGTAAGAGAATGTCCAAAGAATATAAGCACTGGGAGTGTCAGAGAGGTTTTAAGGGTGCTGCTTCCCTTCTTTCAAATCACTGTCAGTATCTATAAATAAGAAAATTCTATGTTTCTCTATATGTAAGTACAAAGGTAGATCTGAAAGCGATCTCCATCAGTCGTGGGAACAAATATGTTAATGGAAATTTTAAGCTTTACAAATAGAAACAAAAAATGAGAAGATAATCTTGTGCATACACAATTTGCCTACTAGATACACTTCTGGGTCTTCCGTGGTTTAACTACTTGCTCTTAGATAAAATATAAATACAAATATATTTGTACAATAAAGCTCATTTGATTGGTTTTTCCTGTATTTGATTTGATTAATTCGAAGTCACTAAAACCAGATGCCGCAGGTAAACAAATTTATACATACCCATAAGAAAAAAAAATCTTTTCCTGGGCTTTACAGGAAAAAAGGTAGACAACTCAGAACATTTTCCTAAGATTTTTCACAGAATTACTAAAGGAAATATTCTTTTTACATGTTTAAAACTTTGGGACATTAGAGAAATGCAAATCAAAACTATAATGAGATATCATCTCACCCCAGTTAAACGGGCTTTTATTTGAAAGTTAGGCAAATGCTAGCAAGGATGTGAAGAAAAGGGAACCCTCATACACTGTTGGTGGGAATGTAAATTAGTATAATCACAACGGAGAACAGTTTGGAGGTTCCTCAAAAAACTTTAAAATAGAACTACCATATGATCCAGCAACCACACTGCTAGGTATTAAATATATACCCAAAAGAAAGGAAATCAATATATCATAGATATTACCTGCACTCCTATGTTTATTGCAGCACTATTCACAATAGCCAAGATTGGGAAGCAACCTGTGTTCATCACCAGATGAATGACTCAGGGAAAGGTAGTACACAGACACAATAAAGTATTATTCAGCCACAGAAAGAATGAGATCCTCTGATTTGCAACAACATGGATGGAATTCGAGGTCATTATATTAAGGGAAATATGCCAGGCACAGACAAACTTTGCATATTCTTACTTATTTGTGAGAGCCCAAATCAAAACAATTGAACTCAATGGACATAGAGAGCAAAAAGATGGTTACCAGAGGCTGGGAGGGGTAGTGGGTAGAGGGAAGTCGGGATGGTTAATGGGTACAAAAAACAATTAGGAAGAATGAATAAGACATAGTATTTGCTAGCACAACAGGGTGACCATCGTCAAAAATAATTTAATTGTACACTCTAAAATAACTAAGAGTGTAATCGGATTGTTTGTAACTCAAAGGATAAATGCTTGAGGTGATGCAGACCCCATTTACCCTGATGTGACTATTACACACTGCATGCCTGCATTAAGGTAGCTCATGTAATCCATAAATATAAATATCTACTATGTACCCACAAAAATTAAAAAAAATATTTTTTTTGAGATGGAGTCTCACTCTGTCACCCAGGCTGGAGTGCAATGGTGCGATCTCAGCTCACTGCAACCTCTGCCTCCTGGGTTCAAGCGATTCTCCTGCCTCAGCCTCCCGAGTAACTGGGATTAAAGGCATGTGCCACCATGCCCGACCAATTTTTTTATTTTGTAATTAGTAGAGACAGGGTTTCACCATGTTGGCCAGGTTGTCCTCGAACTCCTGACCTTGTGATCCACCCGCCTTGGCCTCCCAAAGTGCTGGGATTACAGGCGTGAGCAACCGTACCCAGATAAAAATTAAAATTTAAAAAATCATTTGGGAAATTTGTGTTTCCTTATAACAACTTAGTACACTGGAAAACAAATCATTCTATTTATGTATAGAAAACAATTACTCTATTTATATTCCAAGTAAGTTTATATAATTATTTACTTTTTCAGAGGGCTGGAATCTCACCAGTAAGGTAGAGCTATGATATGGATCCCAAAGATTAGCTGTGTCCTAACTTTTGTTGTACTGTAGTAAAGAAAATGTCCTTATTAAAACAGATAGGGTTCATTAATTCATTCATTAAAAGAAACCTGCAGGTCCTAGATCCTGAGCATACAACAGAGATTAAGATACAGCCATAACTCTCAAGAAGTTCCACATCTATTGGAGGAAGACAGACAAATTAAGGGGCAATTACAATACACTATGCTAGGTGCTATCTGTAATAGGAGTAAGCAAGGAAAGCTTCCGGACACAGAGAGGAAAGGCTTCTCAAGCCAGTCATGAGATTTGAGATCCAGAAGATTCAAAGAAGTTACCCAACCATGAGCAATCAGAGAGTGGAAGATGTGGTGTGAACAGAAGGGCACGCAGGGGAAGAGGTAGGGCAAAGCCAAGGAGGCGATAGAGAAGTAGAATTTTCTTTCAGAAAACTAAAAGCACTGTTTGATACTGGGTCAAACAATGAGGCTGGAGAGGTAAGCAGGACAGCACCTTTTATGCTGTACTAAGATGGATTTATCCTGAAAACAACGAAGCCTCCAAGAGGTTTTAAAAAGAGAAGTGAACATGAACAGACGCATAGACAAAAGTGACTCCATCCTGAATACTAATCCACAATGCTGATTTCTGATTAACTCCAGTCCTGTGAAGGCCTCCTGATTCCTATTTACTGTCCTTAGTGTAAAACATGTACTCACTATAAATCCTGCTTTTAGATCAAAGCAACCTTGATGCAACAGCACAAATTAATGTACAAGCATGATACACCTAGCATTCTTGCCTGTTCTGGAGGGTTGTCTTAAATTGTCTCTGTAGAGCCTGTAAAACCTTTCCCTACGGTACAAAAGCCCCGGGTCTGGGGAGTAGTTGTGTGCAGATCTACCTGTCTTGCTGCTACCCAAGACTATGTTTCCATCTATAAGTTCCCAAATAAATCACCATTTCCCCACAAACTGGATTTGCGAGCCTTATCCTTTAGTTTTTTGGCTCCTTCTGAGTTTAGGGGTTGCTTTGCATATACACCCCTTTCACGGAACGACAGATTTTCATATGAAAAAGATCATCCTGACAGCAGTGAGGATGCAGCTAAGATTGAGGGTATGAGACTAGTTAGAGGGCTTTACAGTGATTGAGGTATAAGATGATGGTGGTAATGATACAAGCATGGAAAGAAGTACTAAATCTCAGAGTTGACACATCAAAGGATCATACTGAGTGTGGAGGACTTGTGGCATGTCCATCTGCAGATGCCACCCAGGTGTAAAATTCAGGTAAAAGGGCTGTATTGTAGAGATTTGTGAGTCAACAGTACTCACAATTGTTAGTTTTTATAACCTCTATGAGTGGATTAGGTTATGAGACAACAAGCAGTGCACAAGGACGGGAGTTAGGAGAGAGTTCTGAGAAACACTTACTGACATTTAAGGGTACTGGCAAAAGACGAGGAGGCTGAGAAAGAGTAACCAGACAAGAGGAAACTCAGGGGCATATGCTGTCACAGAAGCTGAGAGAGGAGAGCACTTCAAGGAGAAGAATGTGGCCAACAGTGTGGCATACAAAAAGTTCCACCATTTTCAGCAAAATGAAGTTGGTGACTTCGAGAAGAGCAATTTGAGTGAAATGCTTATCGTGGGTTGTGGGTTAAGAAATGAAAAAATTAAAGGAGAAACAATGTGTTTCTATTTTTAAAAGTCTGGAGGTGACGAGGCAGAGGAATGTTAATGGGGGATAAGAAGGGATGGGGATACCAAAGGTCCAAGCAGGAGGGATAATTAAACCACAGAGAGAAGCAGACACACTTTTTCTGCTGTGACAGGAAGGAGGAAAGGGGAGGAAGATGAAGACTGTGTAAAACTGTAATTGGTCTAACACATTATTATCACATATGTAGAAACAGCATAGTTTTATTCTAGACTGCCAGTCCAGTTGTGTGACTATGGGTAAATCTAACCATATGTAAATTTAAACTTTTCTGGTTCTTAATTTACTTTTACTAAGATGAGGATGGTAGATTAGATATCCTCGAAACCCCCTTCAACAATAAATTCCAAAATTATACATTATGTCATAATTCTATGGTGTTTGTGATAGATTCTTGGACATGTACAATAATGTGTAGTGGTGTCTGAAATCTGCACGGTCCCTTTGGCGAAGAGTATTTTGTACCAAATCTGCATTTTAAAGTGAGAACTAGAATGACCATTAAGAAATAAATCTTTAGTTAGTAAACAGACAACACACAGTGTGGGAGAAAATCTTCACAATCTATATATCTGACAAAGGACTAATATCCAGAACCTACAAAGAACTGAAACAAATTAGCAAGAGAAAAACAATCCCATCAAAAACTGGGTTAAGGACATGAACAGACAATTCACAGAAGAAGATACACAAATGGCCAACTATCATACGAAAAAATGTTCAACATCACTAATGATCAGAGAAATGCAAATCAAAACCATCTTACTCCTGCAAAACAACAACAACAACAACAACAACAAAACAGATGTTGGTACTGATGCAGTGAAAGGGAATACTTCTACGCTGCTGGTAGAAATGTAAACTGGTACAACCAGTATGGAAAAGTGTGGAGATTCTTTAAAGAACTAAAAATAGAACTACCGTTTGATCGGCAATCCCACTACTGGCTATTTACCCAAAGGAAAAGAAGTCATTATGCAAAAAAGATGCTTGTACATGCAGGTTTATAGCAGCACAATTTGCAACTGCAAAAATGTGAACCCAGCCCAGATGTCCATCAATCAACGAGTGGATAAAGAAACTGTGGTATACATATATAATGGAATATTACCCAGCCATGAAAAGGAATGAATTAATGGCATTTGCAGCAACCTGGAAGGGACTGGAGGCTATTATTCTAAGTGAAGTAACTCAGGAATGGAAAACTAACCATTTTTTTGTTCTCACCCCTTAAGTGGGAGCTAAGCGATGAGGATGCAAAGGCATAAGAATGACACAAAAGACTCTGGGTACTCAGGAGGGAAAAGGTGGGAAGGGGGTGAGACATAAAAGGCTACAAATTGTGTTCAGTGTATATTGCTTGGGTGATGGGTGGGTGCACCAAAATCTCACAAATTGCCACTAAAGAACTTACTCATGTAACCGAATACCCCCTGTTCCCCAAAAATCCTATGGAAATACGAAATACAAAATTGAAAAAAAAGCCAGAAATGTTCAATTTGATCTAGTTTTCCCAACCACAAAAATTGGAGGTAGGTTGGTGCTTTTTTTGATCCCTGGGGATAATCAGACAAAACCACGTAAACTGGTTTTGAATAACAAAAAACTACTAAAACATTAAGAAAATATTAATGCTCTTTCTATAAAGCATTTAAATAAAATAAAAAACTTTCCTTCGTGGGTTTTTTTTCCATTTAAAGTTTACAACAAAAATTTATTTCTTGCTCACGTCATTTTCAATGTGCACTGATAAAGTTGGGGAAAGGCACTTTGCTCCCATTTAATTTAAAGACTCTGTCTCCTTCCATTTAAATCAGGTGCCATGGACCCATTTGGCAGTCTAGTGAAGCATATAGACCTTTCCTCAGAATAATGTTTTAAAATCCTAACAGAAAATGCCCAGTATCACAAAGAAAATAGATTATATTGAAATAAGGTTATCAAAGGATTACAAACTTTTGTGTTACAGGGCCAGGCATGCCTGTAATCTCAGCACTCTGGGTGGCCAAGGTGGGAGGATCACTTGAGCCCCGGAGTTTGAGACCAGCCTAGGCAATACAGCAAGACCCTGGCTCTACAAAAACAAAAATAATAAAAAATAAGCTGGGCTTGGTAGTGTGTGTACCTGTGGTCCCAGCTACTCAGGAGGCTGAGGTGGGAGGACTGTTTGAGCCCAGGAGGTTGAGGCTGCAGTGAGCTGTGATCATGCCACTGCACTTCAGCCTGGGTAACAGTGCAATCCTGTCGGAAAAAAAAATAAAAAAGAAAAAGGTGTTACAGATTTAATAATAAATGACAAAAATCCAATTTAATCTGCTAGGTCTAATAATTGTATTTTTGAGGTAATGAAGCATTATTTAAAGATATCTGAATAACTGTAAATTGATTCTACTGGTGACAAAGAATACTTTGCTGGATCCTTTGTACCTAGCTGACAAGTTAGTGAAAAAAGTGTGGAGGATGGTGTTTGAAAATACCTTATATTTCTGCTACCCCTTGTCAGTGGCCAGGACTCAATCATATGGTCCTGTAACTATGCACTAAGAAATAATATTTCACTAGTCCTTACTCTGATGTCTCTGCAATTTGCTTTTCATTTTGGTTGTCTGAAGCTAATTCTCTAGTACACTTCTCAAAAAGGGCTCATGTGAGCAGTATTTGATTTTTGGAGTGTTTATACTATTTGTCTGGGGGAGTTTTAACTGAAGGTAAGTCTGGCTGGATAGAAAGTAAGTGGCTCATGTTTTTTTTTCTGAAGTATCTTTAATATGCTACTCCACTGAGTCTTCTCCAAGCACCTAACTTCTGAGTCTAATTTGGATTTGTCTTTCCTTTCAGATGTCAGGTAAAAAACTTCTTTTAGCCTGTTTTGAAGAACTAATAGTTCATAATCTATTTTGTGGATTTTTGGGGGGCATGTTTTCACTGTAGGAATGTTATTTTGCCCTGTATTCCTTTATCTTATAAAAGCTTTAACAATTTTTGTTTTACTTTTTCTTTTTTAAAGATGTTTTCCTGTACTTTGAAAGGGACAGTCCAGCCTAATTTTTCCCCACTTCGTAATTCTAGAGCTCTCTTTTCAGTTGTTTTCACAAAGTTATTTTACAAAATATGGTCTCCCACTTTGTGGGACTCCCTCCTCTGTTGTCCTTGCCCACTTTTTATATGGACTGTTTCTTGTCACCTTTTGTCCTATCATGCTTAATTTGGATTCCCCTTCAAGCAGTTTTCTTCAGTGACAGCATTTGTTCTAGAAGACAAATTTGGTTTGTTTACTACAGGAGTTTTGAAGGCCCAGACTGCTTTAGCACTATCAAACGGAACACTTTCCTATCTCTTTTATTTACATACGAATTAAATATTACAGAACACACATTCAATCTCAGCAGTTGCTACGTAATTGGCTTGCTGTGCTTTCCAATGAGTATTTGGTGGCACTTCAAGGGCTTTCCTCTTCCCAGGGCCCATCGGCCGCCTTGTTTCCTTCCGTTTGCTTCCTTCTACACACTTACTGATTCCATACTGATTTTCTAGTTGTGGGCAGTTTGTCCTTACTTGTTAGTATTTGGGGGTTTATAGGGATACTTGGCTTTGAGGTTGTTGCTATCTGCAGGTTTTTGTTTATGATAGCTTACTTCCTCTGTTTTTATGATGAGATTAAACAACGTCACGACCGCTACCTTCTTCCAGAAATCATCTTCCTGTAGTTTGTATTTTTAAATTTAAAATAATTATCGCTCAAGGTCTAGTTCAGAATTTGAAAAACTGGGGCTGTCATTCTCATGAAAACATAGGAAAATGCTCAGGATTTTCAAACTGTGGTCTCTGAAATCACAGGAGATTTATGCATACATGGTGCATGTCTGTGTTTATTTGCACTTGTTTTTCTTTCTCTACCCCACTTCAAAGAGAGGGGATTCACTACAGACATTGTACTTCAATGAAATATTTTTACGTGAAGAAAGGGTTACATGGTTAAAAGTATCTGAACATAACTGTCTAGGGATCTTCCTTTAAAAACCATACTTAAGAACTGACTTTCATAAAACAGATTTGCAGAGACAATTTGGGCCAAGAACTTGAACTCTAAGAAGTGGAGTTCACACACAATATATGTATATTTTAATAAAAGCAATCTCTCATGATTTTCAAAGGCTTAAAAAAGAGTATAGATTTATTAAATTCCTTTGCATTTCTATTAAGAACTGTTTTTACTAGTTTTACTTTTCTCCCATTTACTATCAGCTACTAGAAGATCAACTGTGGTATCAAATACAGTCTTAAGTTTTCTATTTACTTGGAACAAATGTGAAAATTTAAACTAAGGTTACAAAAACTTGAAGTAATCTCAGAAATAATCAATTAAATTGGATGTTTCTTCCTTGTCTTCGCTATCTTAAATTTCAATTTCCTTCAGAGAACTTACAAATAAGATGTTCAAAGAAACAACTTCAGGAAAAACAAAAACTGAAACCCTAAATATCAGTGTTTGTGAAGGAAGACATGGTTAGATTCCTACCTGGTAGGTCAAACATTCTGGCACATTATATACCGCATATCCATGAAATCAGACCATACCCATCTGTCTGTCAACCCCCTGGACCAGGGGGAGGATCTTTCTTGTTAGCAGAGAACATTTCACTTCCCTAAATGCTGAGATCTCAAGGAAGCAAGGAGGACAGTACCATACTCAGAATTACGGCCAAGAGAGTGGGAAAAGGTGGGACACAGTAATGGTATCTCTTTTGAAGTACTACAAGACCCAATTTTTGGACCTTCCGGTGAATTCTTATCTATTAATTGCGGTCTCCATATTTGATTGTGGGTAAACATGGCCTTCCTAGGAAACAGTTCATTACTGTAATGCTCTTAAGTTTTCCCATGTGCCAGACAGATAACCACCTTCCTTCACCTGAATACTCGCATTAGTATTACTGGAGCCTTGAAATATTTGCCAACACGGTTGATTGTTAGATAAATAAGGCATTGTAAATGCTTATTCAGACATTTGCCAGAAAAAGATCACATTCAAGATTTCACAGAAAAATGGTGAGGATGAAAGAAAACAAAACAATTTGTGTTTTACAAATCAGGACTTCAAACACAAAACCCCAATTGCCAACAGATTACGTTCTTCTCTTCAACCGGCAGAATCCTTCACTGAAAAATGTAGTGAATCAATGTTATATTCTCTTTGAACTTGTTTAATCATGTGTAATATTAAAGAGATGTCAAATCTGATGTTTACATTATAAAATACAGCTCTTCTTCTACCAGTGAACTGTCGGTCAACTTCGCAGGTTCAACTCTGCTTTATTTATTCCTAGGATACTTCATCATTTAAGCATGTAACATAGAGAGGTTCTTACCAGGCAAAATGAAACATCAAAACGCCGGGGGAAGATGCCATAGATGTCCATTGGTATTACTATAAAGGTAAGGCCACAGTATGAATAATAAAATATATTCTGCTAGTACCATATTTAATTTAGAGGTATTAATTATTCTCTATTTGCTACAACTGTTTCCTGTAGATAAGTCGGAATCCCTAGTGAGTTTAAAAAGAACATGTAGATAAGTCGGAATCCCTAGTGAGTTTAAAAAAAAAATATCATTCTTTATTATCTTTTCTCTGAGATGACTGATGTAGAATACTGGAATATGTTATAGATTAAATGTTTGTGTTCCCCACAAATTCTTATGTTGAAATCCTAACCAACAATGTGAAGAAAGAAACCTCGGGGAGCTCTCTCATCTTCTTTCTGCTATGTTAGGATATAACGATAAGTTGGTAGCCTGTAACCCAGAAGAGAGAACCCACCAGAACCCAACCGCGCCAGCTCCCAGATCTTGAACATTTAGCCTCCAAAACTGTGAGAGATAACTTTCTGTTGTTTACAATCTGCTCTGTTCACGGTACTTTGTTATAGCTGCCCCAAACTAAGAACCAAGGGGATTTTAGTGATCACCTAACTCAAGTCCCTCATTTTACAATGAGGCCATATAGGATCCACAGAGTTTTACTGACAAATACATACAACATTTAGTATATGCCCACAATACACCAGGCATCAACACACACACGTTTTAATTAATCCTAACAGCCTTGTGAGATGGATTTTGTCATGCTAAATTTAGGGATGAGGGAAATCAAGAGCTACATGACTTGTTCAAGAACACACATGCAGTTATTTAGTTCTAGAGCCAAGATTTCAATCTTCAGAGTCCAAATCTGTTTTATTTATTAGTTGTTTGGTTAGTTCTCCCTATCCCCTGCACCCTGCAATTTTACATTTAATGTTAGATGACTTGCCTAATGTCACGCAAACAGAGAAAGAGAATTTAAATCTAGGTCTAACATAAGGGATTTAGTGTATTTCCTCTTCTTTTCTCCATTACATTTCCATTGCTGGGTAGTTAGTATTGTACTCAATATAGTAAGTATATCTATCCCCAAATTAAATGTATCACCATGTTTTGGGCTTTTATTTCACTTTAAGACCACTGCCAGCTGGGCGCGGTGGCTCAAGCCTGTAATCTCAGCACTTTGGGAGGCCGAGGCGGGTGGATCACGAGGTCAAGAGATCGAAATCTCTTGGTCAACATGGTGAAACCCCGTCTCTACTAAAAATACAAAAAAAAAAATCAACTGGGCATGGTGGTGCGTGCCTGTAATCCTAGCTACTCAGGAGGCTGAGGCAGGAGAATTGCCTGAACCCAGGAGGCAGAGGTTGCGGTGAGACGAGATCGCGCCATTGCACTCCAGCCTGGGTAACAAGAGCGAAACTCCGTCTCAAAAAGAAAAGAAAAAAAAAAAGACCACTGCCTTCCCATTTTTTCAATGCATCTGAGTTAACATCCTTTTTGCTTTGTTTCTGGCACTATGCCAGACAATTGTGGCTAATATAGGAAAAGTATAGGTATAGTTTTCTTTACTCTTGGGTACTCAGAATTTTGTTGGAGAAATAAGATTTGAATCAAGGAAGTAGAGAAAAAGAATTGCTGAAGCATGTACTAACAACTGAAAGTCCAGAGAAAACAACAGTAAAGACTGAAACGAAGGGGGAAATAGGATGCAGAAATGACAGGAAAGGAGGTGGGCAGGAGAGATGACTTAAAAACAGAGAGTGAGTAGCAAAATCCTGAATGGTCCATGTGGAGCGAGAATAAGGAGGCTCTACAGGTTCAAGGAAAGTAGGCTACTGATATGGTTTGGTTGTGTCCTCACCCAAATCTCATGTTGAACTGTAATTCCCAGTGCTGAAGGTGGAACCTGGTGGGAGGTGATTGAATCATGGAGGCAGACTCCCCCTTCCTGTCCTCAGGATACAGTTATAATAAGATAAGGTTATTTGAAAGTTTGTAGGACCTCCCCCTTCACTGTCTCTCTCTTGTGGGCTATGTGAAGGCGTCCCTGCTTCCCCTTCCCCTTCTGCCATGATTCTGTTTCCAGAGGCCTCCCCAGAAGCAGAAGCCTGTACAGCTCACAAAACTGTGAGTATAATTAAATCTCTTTTCCTTGTAAATTATCCAGCCTCAGGTAGTTCTTTATAGCAGTGCAAGAATGTACTAATACGGCTACCTAGTTGTATAGTGAGGCTATAAATGGTGGGGTTACATAACCATAGTTCATGGTACAGCTATAGACTGAAAAAAACAAAACTAATAGCTACCATCCATTTATTCTGTCCAACATTGCAGGAAGTCTTTTATAGTATTGTACATTAATCTTGATTGCAACCCCATGAAGTAAGGATTCTTAGGTCCACGTTCAGGTTGTGTAACTGAGGCTCTCAGGGAGTTGCCAATTTGCTCAAAGTCACAGAGAAATGAGAAGTGGAGATCCAGTGTTCTAAACCAAGTGAGCTGGATTCCAAAACTCACATTATTTTTAGCAGCAGTTTCTCAATGAAAATCAACAAATTGTTAAATAACAAAAAACTTTCCCAAAGCAAAAATCTTTCAAACATAACCACAAAGTAAAAAACACACTTAAAAGATCAAAAGTCAAGAAAACCTTCAAGTTTAGGTTTCTCATGCAGTCAAATTAAGAAGTTATAAACACATGTAGTAATGCATATTACCTGAACAACAGTTACCTTGAAATACTAATGGAACATATATGTCATATTTAAGAGTGGTTTACATATTTCTCTTTGCCAACTTTACTTGCTAAATACATAATTTTTGGGGTGGAGAGACAGCTTTGGGGTTTTATCTCAGACTTTTCCATAGCAAGATGTCATTTAAACTACCAAGAAAAATAATTGCTGTTTTGCATTCACCTTGTAAATCCATGACAGTAAATTCTACAGAGCCTCTCCCATTGTGAAGGAGCTGGTAAATAATGAATATGTCATTATAAGAAAAATAAGGAAATAAAACTCTGGGACTACTCCTAATTTTGAAGGAATAAGGGTGTTTTGAAGATGGACGAAACATTCCCTAAAAAGCTCACTGTAAGGAAAGTAGTAAGCAATCCAACGTTTTCACTACAGAATATCACAAAGACAGGATGATCAAGATTCTGTCATACAGGACACTGCACTGCAGACAACTAGTGCTGAGATCATCATGCATAATTCATGTCATTGTTTTCCACGTCTCACTTATATGTGTACCTGCCTGTTCAGGTACTAACTGAAATATTCTTCATTTGACATTTTCTTTTAACTTTTTAAAAAATAAAATACCTAGTTTAACCTCAACTTTATAAAATCATGAAATCACGGCTTTTGTGTGTTGGTTGTATACTTTCATACTTTTCCTAACATAAAATTAACATTTATAATTGTAATTTCAAAAAATGTTTATATTGTACTACCAGTAATCATTCTGCATACTTCTTGTGACAATGTGCCACATTCTGGGTGATATCTTTATAGGTGGCATCTTAATACAAGAATGGTTAAAAAGTATTCCTCAATAATGGTGTTATTAGGGGAAGCTACCCAACTCTAAAGAATGTGTACCTAAGCTCCCTAAGTGCTGACTATTGCTCTCAGGCTAAAAACTTGGTGAAAAAATAATTTTTGTGAAAATGTAAAGCACACTATATAACTCTGACAAATACATTTTTTCCTTTGCTAACTACTGTTCAGCAGAGCTTCTGTATGCACTCAATTAAAATGGCTTAAGCAATTCTTTAAATATATGGTGATACTTATCAGTAGTTAAGAAAAAAAGTCAGTTATGCTCAAGCTGGGAAGCTGAGGAATGAGTGAGATTTAGAGATGCAGGGTTCTGTAATTCTGTTCAGGGAAGCAGCAAAAGGGAAGGTAGAAATTAGCAGCTACTTTTGCCAGTACGTCTTCTTCTGGTTAAGGAACTTCCAACCCGGCCACTGTGTAACCACTGGTGGTCTCTGAGAGGCCAGTCATTCACTTTCATTCAAGTCAGGTAATGAATCCATCGGTATTCTTAATTAGCAAAAGCTAATGGTCCCTTTTATGGCTATAAGTTATGGTACCAACTGTTTTAAAACTATTTTATGACAAAAGGTCTTTTAGAAGTTATGATTTGGGTGAGGGGTGCTTTAATATGGGATAAACTATATTATAACTAGTGTGATTCAAATTGCTTACTGAGGGAGTCAGCAGAGCTGCCTGGGCTGTGGAATAACACAACTCTGAGCTCAAGTCTTCCTTTGGCCACTTATTAGCTGTGTGGTTTCAGATAATCCTTTAAGCAATTCTATTTCAGTTCCCTCAATGAGGCTACTAACATTATCTACCTCAAAGGATTGTTGTGAAGATTAAATAATATGACATGTAGAAATAAGGGCTGAATAGTATAAATAATATCTAAAATAACAGTAAGAAGTCAATAAATGCTAGCTTATCAGCTACATGAAGCAGTATTTCTTTGAATGACACCAAAATTAAGATAAAAATTTGCGTGTCAATGAAAGCTCGGGTTACATCTTTGCTTTTCAAAGGATGTTAGGTAAATACTCTTGGAAGATACAGATGTGTAGCTGTAGCCTAGAGTCTTCTACATTACCATTTTATGATCTGTATTTAGGACTTCACAAATGCTTAGTAATTAATGAAGCATTTTTTCACATTATCATCTCATTTGATTCCCAGTACAAACCCTAAGTAAGCAGTACAAGAATTATTCATATTTTGTAGATGAGGAAACTGAAGTTCAGAAAGGTTATTTAATTATCCCATAATTACAGTAACTAGAGAAGTATTTTTTCACTACACCAACTGTGCCCTCATAACTATTTGTTTCATATTTTAAGATAAAGAAATTAGGTACTACATAATTAAATTTTGATTTAAGGTCATAGTTAATTTGTTTTGTCTTTGAATTTAAGCACAACTTTACACAGTATTTTCCAGCACAGTAAAATAAAGTTTCTGAATGAATTCTTAAGAGCACAGCTTTATACATATGTATATATCTCCCCCATTCTTACTAAGGTTTTGGAATAGTATCCTATAATTGGAAGGCCCTAAAAATAAATCTAAAAAATTATGGTCAATGGTTGTTGTTATGCAGATGCTAAACATTCTTTCTATACACTGCAACCAATATAGTTTACTGCTTGAGGGGAGTTAATACGGAGCACTGCAATTACACTACGGTTTAAAGTATTTGCTATAAAATTAAGTTACTGACTTTGTCTCCTTAGATAAAAGTAGTAAGTAAATAATAGATTAAACAGCCAATCTATGATAAAAGACTGATGATTTCAGGGGTCAGGTTTTGGCTTAACCCTTCAAAGACTGTCCTCATTACTATTAAACATGGTTGTTAATTTGTGCTGCTACCAGGCTAAGCTCCTCTGTCAAAGTCGTTGATTTTCTGCTAAATGTAAGCCAGGGTTTTATGACCATTAGAGGTGCAAAACAGCCACAACAGGCATATGTAAACATGCTATTTTGAAATAAAGCCCAGAGTCACAGTTCATATGTTCTGTACATTTTGAACATTTAAGATCTTTAGGGAGGGCGCGGTGGCTCAAGCCTGTAATTCCAGCACTTTGGGAGGCCGAAGCGGGTGGATCACAAGGTCAAGAGATCGAGACCATTCTGGTCAACATGGTGAAACCCCGTCTCTACTAAAAATACAAAAAAATTAGCTGGGCATGGTGGTGCGTGCCTGTAATCCCAGCTACTCAGGAGGCTGAGGCAGGACAATTGCCTGAACCCTGGAGGCAGAGGATGCAGTGAGCAGAGAGAGATCACGCCATTGCACTCCAGCCTGGGTAACAAGAGCGAAACTCCGTCTCAAAAGAAAAAAAAAAAAAAAAAAAAAGGCCTTTAACATTAATTAAACTGGCTTAATGAAAATGGCTGGCATTAATTCCTGTAATTTCTTTGAGTGGAAAACTAAGGACCAAGCTATGTTATAGTAAATGATAATCCTTAAGCATGTATGGAGTTTAGAACTGTACTGGAATAAATTTAAAATGGGTTCAATCTCAAACATATTTAATGAGGCAGCCAATGGTTACCACATTACACTGTTTGGTAATTAAGGAGAAATCATACAGTTTATGTACTATTTTCAAAAAGCCAAACAAACATTTTAGAGAAACAATGGTGAGGGGAGAGAACAACTTATCAGATCAAGAAGCTACTTTCAGGCCCTCTTTGCAAGATTTCCAGCATCTGGGAACCCAGGAAGTCAGGCCATCTCAAGTCAATGGCAAGAGGATCCCATGGCCTAAATGTTCTGTGGGACCTAGGGTAATGGTTATGACTACTCCTAGGTACTAGGAGTCAATATATGGTAGAAACTGAATCTTGGACCTCTCATTGCTTATAGTAAAGCAGTATTTTCTTTGATGTGAGAAGTTAAACTGACCTGGGTATTCAGGTTACAGGTCCAGATTCCTCTTCCTAATTCCAAGCTGCCTAGGATTTTGCAAATTAATATGATTTAAATAGAAAACATTCCTAAGGTGCGGCCACTAGTCATGCCCACCTTATGGTTGTTTGATTTAATTACCATCTTTTTTCTCTTAACACCCTTACTAGAGTATATACTCAGAAAGAATTAATGTTTTAAGGGGAAAAAGAGATAATTTTCAGCAAGGGGCAGTTACAAGTGAAGTCAGGTCTTTCGTTAATGCAACATTCGGTAAATACAACATTTACTGATCTCTTTCAGTGTGGATATAAAGTCTCACTCATAGAAGGGCTTAACCATCTAATTTTTAATATGAACACATTGTTACAAAACCACTGCTGCCAACATTTCTTCAGTGTCTACTATAGGATAGGTGCTGTTCAATGCATTTTACATCCTAGTTGGGATGGGGCACCATTACAAACCATCTGAATTTTACAGACAAGGAAACTGAGGCACAGAAAGGTTAAGTAACTTGCCCAAAGTCACAATGCTGATAAGTGGGGCTCCAGAGCTCCTAATGATTACAGTTATCCCCTGATGTAAAAGAACTGTAACTCTTCTATCAGATGTGGAGGATCATCAGGAGAGTAAGAGATAATACGGGATGCAAAAGATGAGATAGGAAGGCATCAAAAGTATTACTTTCACACTGAAATTTGATGTAGAACTGGTCTGGTCCTTTCTTTAACTTTCTAGTCACTTAATCCTGTCCTGTTCCTAATCTCACTTACCTCCTCTGTCTGCCTAGCAAAGAGGAGTTGGGAAAGGCCTATGCTGGGATGGAGAAACATGAGGATTCAGGGTTGTTCATGCACAGCAAAGATGTGAGGAGCTGTATTTTTCATTACACATTATCATATACCTGTTAAGACTAATATTCTACCAATGAAGGACTAAGTAGAGATGCATTGGGCTTTTAAAGTAAATTTAATAATTTCTAAAATCTGTTACCACATAATGAGAATTATTAACAATTTTAAGCTCTTCAATTGTCCTGGTAGCTTAAAAATGTTACTTCATTTCCAAAATGGTAACAAATGTTCTTGATACTAGCTATACACTGGTAACAAAGGCATATAATCCTATACAATTCTTAGTAATATTACAACAGCAGATAAGTACACAAAGTGCTAGACAATGCAGACATCAAGTTAAAATGAACATAACAGTGACAGCATTGGGTAGACATTTTTGAATCACGATGTATAACAATATATTTCATATTGAATTACACTAACCTTGTATTATTAAAAATAAAAAAATATGCTACAATTCATTCAGAATAAATCCCATAGAGGGATATTTATGTCAAATCACTTTAGCTCACTCCCAAGTTTACAATGCAACCAGAAATGGATGAAATTAGTTTGTTATACAAAAAAACCTATACAGTATATAAAAATCACATTTAATATAAATGTCACATCATACAGTTATATTACTCTTGAAGTAACAGTTTTATTGGAGTAATTTGAGTTTTCAGAACATGTAATGTAATCAAGACATTTCAAGCAGAATATGTTAACTTCATATTCAAAATGTAACAAATATGCAATAGCATAATCCTGGGAAATACACTGTATTCATCTAATATCAGAGATACCTGTCTCAGAGACCTTATGAAAAAACATGAGCTTTTATGTCTTATTGCTTCAACTAAAATATATTATAAATGCAACTCAGGACATTTTATCTACATTAAAAAAAACCTTGACAAAGGAAACCATACTAATGGTAAATAGAAAATTGCTGGGAGTACAATGGTCTACGAATAGGTGTCTATTTCAATGATTTGACTATTATGAATTTATTAACATAATTTCCCAACATCAATAAATAAAAATCCTTATTTTTTCAAATATGTATGAGTTAAGATTCAACAACAGGATACCTCTACCACACTGCAGAACAGCTCTAAGACCCGAATGATACTCATTTATTGGTCAGGTTTAATTTAATAAACTAAAGACAAGAGATAAGCTACCTTGCAAGTTTGAGGCAAGAGCCTGGCTAACTATGGTAAAATGGAGCACCACACATGGTGTTAATAAAACACACGATTTGTGGTTGCCTTTTAAGTACCATGGCTAGTTATTTGTGGGTTTGGGGTTACATTTACAGCAGTGGTGCTGGATTTATATGAGGTCACCGAAACTTTCTCCAACTTTTCTAAATATGTCACACATTTTAAGAAAGCAACTTTGGGGAATATGGCAGATGGTGTGTAAATTATTTCCACTTACACTAACAGACGCAGTGGAGTGCTGTGGAAACACTTGAAATTTAGTGCTTATACACTGGGGTTCTCTCATTTTACCAATCACTAGGGTGAAGTCTGTTTTCTTATCTATAAAATGGAAATAAGAAAACCTAACTTACTGGTTTTCTGCAGAAATTAAAGATATTTTCATTTAAAACAGTATTGTAAGGACTCCCAGAACCTAAAACAGCAGGCTACATTCATATAAAAATAGATACATGGCCAAAAGGTGAATGGACTATAATGATTTCTTAAAAATCAATATAATAACAGTGATAAAACATTTAATTTTATTCATGCTGTTATGGAATGTCCTTCACCGCTTTCAATTCCTCCAGCCTTAGCATGTCCTCATCCTTTAAGGCCAAGCTCAAAAACCATCTCCTTCAGGAACACTCCCGTGACAGCCCTAAAGAAAATAATTTCTTTTTGTAATTACCAAAGAGCTTTAAATTATGCTCACTGAATCCATCACTTTCCACCTTATATTATAGGTATTTATATACTGTAACTCCTGATTACATAGCAATGTAGATCATACCTGCTACTGCTGTTCCTATCAATAGAAGGCTTATTTTATACCAAAAATCATGCAAAGAACCTTGACTACAACCCATTAATGTAGGTACCATTTCCATTTTACATGTGAGGAAACAGAACAGAGGTTGTAGAGTCAGAATTTGAGCCTGAGTACTTAGCAATAACACTTCTGTGATAAGCATTCTGTATGGTAGGCAAAAAGCACATTTTCACAAGGTAGTTGTGATTTGGCAGACGTGAATGAAGTCTTCTGAATTCAACTTCAGTGTTCTCCGAAATGCGTTATCTTCTATCTCTGGCATTCATACTAACTCCAATTGTGTGCCAGAGGACCTCTGAGAAGCAGCTCATTGGCTCAAGGTGCCAACCAGATGCATCTTGTACGAATAATAAAAATAACTTGGAAGTGTCCTACTATGTTGCTGCTACCCATCCCTGCCATGTACACAGCCAGCCTAGTCACTTAATCTTGCCAGGAATTCTTCACTTGGAAAACAGAGACAAGCACTTGACCCCTACCCAATCTCACAGGATTTGAAATTAAAAAATGGGGAAAAAGATTTTTAGTTAACCATAAGAGAACTGTTTGGCGTAAGTACATTTTGTTATTTTTTTTTCCTTTCCCCTTTCAACATTTAAAACTAACACAAATATTTGAATTCATTACATAGAAAGTATGCTAAGAAAAGGGGGCTTCATTCTGGCCTGCGATTTCACAGATCACAGAATTCTAAGGAATATGCAATTAAGACAGGCAAAATAGCTCTCTATACCAGCTGGTGGACCTTCTCCAGAAACTTCCGTAACAACTTAATATGTCCCAAGGTACTAATAATTTGGTTACATGCTGGGTTTGTATGGCAGTCCTCAGAGCAATAGAAAGGCTATTGCAGAGGTCCTCGAGGTGTTTATATAGCTCTCCTACTGTACAAAAGCATTTGCTTCTTCTTTTTACATTCTGGAAAGTTTAAATGTTTCATAAAGGTGTCTGCATTTGTAAAAACGTCATAGTCCTGTTACTACTCATTTATTTTCTCATAATTACAAGTTGGAGAAGAGCTAAAAGTTATCAAAAAAGCAGTTTTTAATAATGAGCTATTTTGGGTGTAATTCAACTACACGTGTAACAAGTTTTGTTATTATTTCTCCTCTCTCTCAGTCACCTCTGCCTTGTCAAAGAGAAGAATGCTTACGGAATTAAAAAAAATCATTTTGTTTATTTAGCTACAAAAATAACTGAACCATAAAAAAACTTCAAAAACTATCTCTTAGGAGCCAAAGGGTAGCCCTTATACAATTTCCCATGGATAGGTTAGCTTATTTTAAAAAAGCATTTGGCAGGCTTTGAAAACATAACAGGTCAATAAGCTGTGACCAGAGAAGATCTGTGTTTAGTTTAAATCTGTATGGGCACATAATTAAGGCAGGAAATTGAATACAAATGGATATCTAGTTCAAACCCATTTGCAAAACATGAGATGGAATCAGAATTATCAAATAAGAATGTACGTATGATACAGGCAACTCATGATGACCTTACTTTCTAATTTACTGACATTTACAGGCATGCTGTGTTTTATTGCCTTTTGTTTTACGGTGCTTCCTACCTTTTTTTTTTTTTTTTTTAAACAAATTGAAGATTTGTGACACTCAGCAGGTGTCAAGAGAGTCTATCAGCACCATTTTCCAACAGCACATGCTCACTTTATGTCTCTGTGTCTCATTTTGTTAATTACTGTACTAATTCAAACTTTTTCATTAGTATGATATCTGTTAACAGTGACCTCTGATCAGTGATCTTTGATGTTAGAATCTTAATTGTTTTGGGGCACCATGAACTGCACCCACAGAATATGGCAAACTCTCTAAAAATGTTGTGTGACTGCTCTCCTGACTGGCCTTCTCTACTCTCTCCCCTTCTCCTTGGGCCTCCCTACTTCCCGCAATGCAACAATATTGGAATTAGGTCAACAATAGCCCTCTAAGTGTTCAAGTGAAAGGGAGAATCACATCTTTCTCATTTAAAATCAAAAGTTAGAAATGATGAAGCCAATGAAGGCATGTTGACAGCCCAGACAAGCAGAAAACTAGACTTATGCGAAACAGCCAAGTTGTGAATGTAAAGGAGAAGTTCTTGCATGAAATTAAACCTGCTACTTCAGTGAACACATGAATGATAAGAAAGTGAAAAAGCTTCATTGCTGATATGGAGAAAGTTTTAGCGGTTTGAATAGATCGAACCAGCCACATCATTCCCTTAAGCCAAAGCCTAATCCAGTGCAAGGCTCTAATTAACTTCAATTCTGGCAAGGCTGAGAGAGGTAAGAAAACTGCAGAAGAAAAGTCAGAAGCTAGCAGAGGTGGGCTCATGAGACACAAAGGAAAAAAGCAGTCTCCCTAACATAAAAATGGAATGTGGGAGTTTGAGAACACCCTGGGCAACATAAGGACACCCCATCTCTACAAAAAAATAGATGAGGCCGGGCGCGGTGGCTCAAGCCTGTAATCCCAGCACTTTGGGAGGCCGAGGCGGGTGGATCGCGAGGTCAACAGATCTAGACCATCCTGGTCAACATGGTGAAACCCCGTCTCTACTAAAAATACAAAAAACTAGCTGGGTGTGGTGGCGCGTGCCTGTAATCCCAGCTACTTAGGAGGCTGAGGCAGGAGAATTGCCTGAACCCAGGAGGCGGAGGTTGCGGTGAGCCGAGATCGCGCCATTGCACTCCAGCCTGGGTAACAAGAGCGAAACTCCGTCTCAAAAAAAAAAAAAAATAGATGAATTAGCTGGACATGGTGGTGTGTGCCTACAGTCCCAGCTACTTGACAGGTTGAGGAGGTTGAGCCTGGGAAGTTGAGGCTGCAGTGAGCCGTGATCATACCACTGCACTCCAGCCTTGGTGACAGAGCAAGACCCTATCTCGGTGCGGGGGTGGGGGTGGGGGGTAAAAAAAAAAAAAAAGTACATGATGAAGCAGCAGGAACGAATGGAGAAGCTGAAGCTGCAGCAAGTTATCCAGAATATCTAGCTAAGATCACTGATGAAGGTGGCTACATGAACGACCAGATTTTCAATGTAGACAAAATGTAGCTTAGGGTCCCTGGGGTTTTGGGTATGCACTGTGAAAAAGCATCTACTTGTAACTCTTATACCTTGAGGTTTCGTTATTTCAAATAACTTCCAGGAAGAAGCTCAGCCCCAGAAAAACTAGTAGGATCCAGAGATGAGTCAGTTGCAGACGAACTTTGGCAAACTCCCTTCAATACATACTAAAATCCCTGCCCAGAGAGGAGCTTAGCTCCCATTTTCTATACATGCAGCATATATAGAAGCATGATCAGTGACTGCTCACGTGCTGCCTTTACTCGACCTCTACATACAAAGACTCAGTTAACCAGCCCAATAAAAGCTGTTTTCACCGTTGTTTGTGAAGATTTTGCTTTGGGAACTACCCTCAGCATCCTTCTTACTTATTACAAGCAATAAAATCTCCTTGTTGAATTTTTCTTGGTTATGGTAAATGGACTGTCACCCAACAAGCGATCAAATTCACCCACTGTGTGGGTAACAAACAGCCTTCTTTTGGAAGAAGAGGCCATCTAGGACTTTTCTAGCTAGAGAGGAGAAGTCAGCACCTGGCTTTAAAGCTTCAAAAGACAGTTTGACCCTCTTATTAGGGGCTAATGCTGATGGTGACTTTTAAGATGAAGCCAACGCTCACTTACTAATCCAAAAATCCTAGGTCCTTAAGGAATGATGCTAAATCAACTTTACCTATGCTATATAGGTAAAGCTATATAGGGAAAGCTGCGATGACAGCACATCTGTTTACAGCACAGTTTACTGAATATTTTTAAATCTTCACTTACTGAATATTTAGACCTACTGTTCCAAAAGAAGATGCTCTTCAAAACACTACTGCTCACTGACAATACACTTGGTAACCCAAGAGCTCTGGTGGAGATGTATAAGGAGTTGAATGTTGCTTTCATACCTGCTAACTCAACTACCATTCTGCAGCCAATAAACCAGGGAGTAATTCTGACTTTCAAGTGTTATAATTGAAGAAATACATTTTGTAAGGCAATAGCTCCCATTGGCAGTGATTCCTCTGATAGATCTGGGCAAAGTCAACTGAAAATCTTGTGAAAAGGATTCACCATTCTAGATGCCATTAAGAACATTTGTGATCATGAGATGAGGTTGAAATATCAAGTTAATAGGAGCTTGGAAGAAGATTCCAACTCTCATGGATGATTTGAGGGGTTCAGTTTCAGTGGAGGAAGTAGCTGCAGATAAGGTAGATATAACAAGAGAGCTAGAATTGTAAGTGGAGTCTAAAGATGTGATGAATTGCTGCAATCTTATGATCAAACTTGAACAAATGAACAGTTGCTTCTTAGGAATAAGCAAAGAAAGTGATTGCTTCAGATGGAGTCTACTGCTGGTAAAGATGCTATGAACCCTGTTGAAAAATCAACAAAGGATTGAGAATATTACAAAGTATCAGTTGATAAAGCAGTGACAGAGTTTGAAAGGAGTGACTCCAATTTTGAAAGTTTTATTTCGGGTAAAATACTGCCAAACGACTGTGCATGCTAGAGAAATCTTTTGTGAAAGGATGAGTGAACTAATGCAACAAACTTCATTGTTGTTTTATGTAAAAAATTACTACCGCCACTCCAGCCTTCAGCAACCACCACCTTGATCAGTGAGCTGCCATCCACATCGAGGAAAGACCCTTCACTAGCAAAAAGATTATGACTCGCTGAAGGCTCAGATGATCGCTAGCATCTTTTGGTAATAAAGTTTTCTTATTTTTCTTTTTAAGAGACAGGATCTCACTCTGTTGCCTACTCTGGAGTGCAGTGGTGTGATCCCAAGATCACTGCAGCCTTGAACTCCTAGGCTCAAGTGATCCTCCACTTAAGCCAAAAACTTAAAAAATTAGCCCAGCTAATTTTTTGTACAGATGGGGGTCTCACATTGATCAGGCTGGTCTTGAACTCCTAGCCTTAAGTGATCCTCCTGCATTTGCCTCCCAAAGTGCTAGGATTACAGGCACGAGCCACTGTGCTTAGCCCAATAATGTACTTTTTGTTAAGGTAATATGCACTGTCCTTTTTAGACATAAAGTCACTGCACATTTAACTGGCTAGAATACCATATAAACAAAATCTCTGGATGCACTGGGGAACAAAAAAGTATGTGTGACTCACTGTGTTGCAACATTTGCTTTACTGCTGTGGTCTTGAGCCAAACCTGCAGTTATCTCTGAGGTATGCCTCTAGTTCACTTGTTTGGTAGACACAGAAGGCATTTTCTATTGACAGGTAGTCAAGCTGCTTAACTATAGAGTGTTGATAGTTCTGCTCCATCTATTTACATTGCATTCAAAGAAGCCTTTGGAAAGCTAAACTTTTCAGGTCTCTTAGAAAAAGAAGAGAGCAAAACCTGCATTAAAGCTATTCTTGTCAATGCAAAGACCTACATTAGGCAGGAAGAGAGGATAATGCAGTGAATTCTGCTTAGGGATCAAGTCCTCACACTTGGCTTCAATGATTTTTCTGAATCTCTAATACACCCATTAAGAAACAAAATACTGCAAAATGTAAGGCAAACAGACAAAAAAAATTTCTAACATTTTCTATGCAAAGTTCAAATTTTGAGTTAAGCTTCAGCTAAATTAGGAAGTACACTGTACAACACCTTAAAAGTAGGTAGTTTTTTCATTTTAGTGTTTGAATTTGTATGGTATCAAACAATAGTTTGGCATCTTGCTAAGCCTGCACTTAGTTCAAATAAAACTTTAAAAGACCTGTTATTCTAGGTGCATATTCATGTATTACTTCTTATATAGGCATACCCAGACATCACCCATAGATGGAAGAAAGCTGTTGGGCTATCCCATTAGCAGGATGAAACACAGGCTGTGTTATCTGTGATATTTATTGTACTGTAAGTGAAACTTGTCTTAGCTTTTCTGGCAATTTATTCCCTGATTTTTGTCTTAAAATTCTTTATGAGACTAAAGATACAAGGCAGACGATAAGACTTAAATCAGAATTCAGCAGATAGATGGAAAGCACTCATCAGATATGAGACCTCCCTTAAAGGTCTTAACCCAATTCTCAGCTTTTAAAATATGGACTGCATTCACGGGTAGCACCTTTTAAAATAAACCATTCTTTTCAAAGTATTTTATTCTTTTAAAATAATAAGCTGTTTCAAGTAGATTTTCTACTATAAGTTAATAACTAATAAACATGGTATAAAGTTATTTAAGCACTGTTAAAAATTTTTAAATCATTTTTTAAAGTATTAAAATCATTTAAAGAGCAACTAATGATCTAAAAATTCATTAGCTTTTGAAAAATTCAAACAGAACAAAACTGACAAAAGTAAAACATGTCTCCTCTTATTCCTCAAGTTCTAGGAGCCTATGATTCTAACAAATTAAATACCCGCAGTTAGCAATATAATCTTACACAATATGCAACTATCTTAGAATGCTGCCTTCCTTCTGTGAAATTAGAGTACAGAAAACTGTACCTTTAAGTTATTTTTATAGCAGGCATTCTAGGTGTTTACTAGTAGATGCGTATCTTCTTTAGAAGGTAACCAGCACCACTATACTAGGCTCAGAAAAAGTTTCCTCCCCTATCAAGATATTCATAACATCTTCACAATGAAGATATGCTTCCGTGGCCAATATACAAATACAGCTTGAAAGAAAAGCTGTAATACACTGCCCCACAAGAAACTTCTGTTGGTTGCAGAGGATTAGGAAAATCTATAATGACAAATGTATTCACAGTTTGTTTCATAAAGTCGTTAATATGCAGTATCTCGATTTATATTTTATTAAGATCATCAATGATTCCCATTCCAGATTCAAAAATATATAAAAAGGGATTTTAAATATCCTCAAACCACAATTGCATACACCTCAGTTCTAGTCTCCAAATACGTATACAAATTTAAATGAGATGTGAAATATGTGGAAAGAGAAAATAGGCTAAAACTGTAGTCGTTGTTTTTCATTTGTTAATACTTTGGGTATATATTCTGTTTAATCTCCATTATACCACATTCATGCCAACTCTCTTTTTAAAAAACAGGTTAAAGATATAAAGTATTTTTTTCTCTCCTCACCAGGAAAAGTAGAAACAAATGGAGAGCCTCAGAACATATTGTTTCCAATGGAATAGAATTAATTAAAAACAGTTGCTCATTTTAACAAAAAATTCAATATTTTAAAATGTAGAAAATATCACAACCAGGTTGATTTAACTGACACGTTTAAAATGGTATATATTAAATCATTATAATACTCTACCAGAAGTAGCACTTGCCAGTTATAGGAAGGCACATTCAAACTTAGATGCCCAAGCCTTATGAATACTTAATACTTACCCAGTACCAAATACTCAAAAATATTTTACCTATCACTTATTTTGAAGAGTAGTCATTTTTCTAAGGACACTATTAAAAATGGGACATATCGGGGGGTGGGGGCATCAAGACAGCCAGCACTAGAATGCAGCTCCCAGCAAATGAAACGCAGAGGGCTACATGACTTCACGATTCCAAAGGAGGTGCCAGGTTCGTTTCTGTGGGACTGATAAGGGCACTGAAAATAGGCCCAGGGAAGGAGCCGAAGGGTGAGAGCCGCCTAGGGGGGCAAATCAAGACGGGGCAGTGGGGGGCGGGGAGCGCATCCCCACCTGAAATGGGCATCTGGTTTAGAGGGTTGGGGAACTTAACCCCTAGGTGCTCTGATTCGGATCCTGTGCTTACCTCATCCCTCCTGCAACCCACCGTCCACAAGAGCACTGCCAGACAGTGGGCCGTCGTGGGTAGTCAATGCAAATCTGAGCAGTTGCTACCACCCAGCGCAACAAGCTGTCACATGGACTTGGGGGAGTCTGGACTAACGCCAGCGAGACGGACTGTCCCAAGAGGGAGGCAGAGTTGAAAGCAGGAAACAGACCATAAGGCCTGGCAGGCCCCACCTCCACAGAACTCAAACTGAAGCCCTGCTAGAGAGCTTGGCAGCAAATACACCAGCTTGACCCCAACCAGGAAGATTGAGCTGTGGGAGAGATGCCATTGGGAAGGCAGGGCCCATCTCACCTGCAAACAAACTCCAGGGAAGGACGACCCACCCAACAACCTGACCGAACCGAGACAGCCCAGGAACGCCCTCTACAGGCCAAAAAAGATACAGCTCCAACCTCAACTGAAAAAAAAAATGTCCACTCAAAGACTTCTCCTGAAATCACCAACTTCAAAGATTAAAGGGAGATAAATCCACGAAGATGGGGAAAAAACCAGCACAAAAAGGATGAAGCCATCAAAGAACAGGACACCTCTTCTCCTCCCAGAAATCACAACTCTTCAACATCAAGGGAACAAAAACAACAAAGAATGAATCTGATGAATTGACAGAAGCAGGCTTCAGAAAGTGGGTAATAACGAACTTCTCTGAGTTAAAAGACCAGGTTCTAACCCAATGCAAAGAAACTAAGAACCTTGAAAAAAACGTTAGAAGAAATGCTAACTAGAACAACCACCTTAGAGAAGAACATAAATGACTTAATGGAGCTGAAAAACAGCACGAGAACTTCACAAGGCATACACAAGTTTCAACAGCCAAATTGATCAAGCAGAAGAAAGGATATCAGAGATAGAAGATCAAATCAATGAAATAAAATGAGAAGGCAAGATTAGAGAAAAATTAGTGAAAAGAAATGAACAAAGCCTCCAAGAACTATGGCATTAAGTGAAAAAACCTAATCTATGCTTGATCAGCGTACCTGAATGTGACGGGGAGGATGAATCCAAGTTGGAAAACACTCTTCAAGATATTATCCAAGAGAACTTTCCCAACCTAATGAGGCAGGCCAATGCTGAAATCCAGGAAATACAGTGAACACAAAGATATTCCTTAAGAAGAGCAACCCCAAGGCACATAGTTGTCAGATTCACCAGGGTTGAAATGAAAGAAAAAATCCTAAGGGCAGCCAGAGAGAAAGGTTGGGTTGCCCACAAAAGAAAGATCATCAGACTCACAGCGGATCTCTTGGCAGAAATCCTGCAAGCTAGAAGGGAGTGGGGGCCAATATTTGACATCCTTAAAGAAAAGGACCTTCAACCCAGAATTTCATATCTGGCCAAACTAAGCTTCATAAGTGAAGGAGAAATAAAATCCTTTACGGACAAGCAACTGTTGAGAGATTTCATTGCTAAAAGACCTGCCTTATAGGAGCTACTGAAGGAAGTATAAACAGGTAAAGGAACAACCAGTACCAGCCACTGCAAAAACGTACCAAATGGTAAAGAATAACGACGCAATGAAGGAGTCACATCAATTAATGGGCAAAACAACCAGCCAGTAACAAAATGGCAGAATCAAATTCAAACATAACAATATTAATGTTGAAGTAAATGGCCTAAATGCCCCAATCAAAAGACACGGACTGGCAAACTGGGTTAAAAAGTCAAGACCCATTGGTATGCTGTATTCAGGAGACCCATTTCATATGCAAAGACTCATGAAGACTCAAAATAAAGGAATGGAAGAAGATTTACCAAGCAAACGGAGAACAAAAAAAAGCAGGGGTAGCAATCCTAGTCTCTGATAAAACAGACTTTAAACCAACAAAGATCAAAAGGACAAAGAAGGGCATTACATAATGGTAAAAGGATCAATGCAACAAGAAGAGCTAACTATCCTAAATATTTATGCACCCAATGCAGGATCATCCAGATCCATAAGGCAAGCTCTTAAAGACCTACAAAGAGACTTGGACTTTTATAATATTGGAAGACTTTAACACTCCACTGACAATACTGGACAGATCAATGAGACAGAAAGTCAACAAGGATATCCAGGACTTGAACATAGACTTGGACCAAGCGGACCTAACAGATGTTTACAAGACACTCCACCCCAAATCCACAGAATACACATTCTTCTCAGCACCACATTGCACTTAGTCCAAAATTGACCACATAATTGGAAGTAAATCACTCCTCAGCAAATGCAAAAGAACGGAAATCATAACAGTCTCTCAGACCACAATGCAATCAAATTAGAACTCAGGATTCAGAAAAGCACTCAAAACTGCACAATCACATGGAAACTAAACAACTTGCTCCTGAATGACAAATGGATAAACAATGAAATGAAGGCAGAAATAAAAACATTCTTTGAAACAAGAGAGAATGAAGACAGAATGTACCAGATCAAATGGGATACATTTAAAGCAGCATCTAGAGGGAAATTTATAGCAATACATGCACACATGAGAAAAAAGGAAAGATCTAAAATCGACACCCTATCATCAAAATTGAAAGAGCTAGAGGAGCAAGATCAAAAAAATTCAAAAGCAAGCAGAAGTCAAGAAATACCTAAGATCAAAGGAGAACTGAAGGAGATAAAAACATAAAAGCCCTTCAAAAAATCAATAAATCCACGAGCTGGCTTTTTGAAAAGATCAACAAAATAGACTGCTAGCTAGACTAATAAAAAAGAAAAGAGAGACAAATCAACTAGATGCAATAAAAAACAATAAAGGGGAGATCACCACTGATTCCTCAGAAATACAAACTACCATCAGAGATTACTACAAACAACTCTATGCTCATAGACCAGTAAATCTGGAAGAAATGGATAAATTCCTGGACACTTGCACACTCCCAAGACTAAACCAAGAAGAAGCTGAAACCCCGAATAGACCAATAACAAGGTCTGAAGTCAAGGCAGCCATTAATAGCCTACCGACCAAAAAAAGTCCAAGTTCAGACGGGTTCACAGCTGAATTCTACCAGACATACAAAGAGTAGCTGGTACCATTCCTGTTGAAACTACTGCAAACAATACAAAAAGAGGGAATCCTCCCTAACTCTTTCTATGAGACCAACATCATCCTGATACCAAAATCTGGCAGAGACACAACTAAAAAAGAAAACTACAGACCAATATCCATGATGAACATTGATGCAAAAATCTTCCATAAAATACTGGCAAACAGAATCCAACAGCACACCAAAAAGCTCATCCACCACGATCAAGTAGGCTTCATACTGGAGATGCAAGGCTGGTTCAACATATGCAAATCTATAAATGTAACTTGCCACATAAACAGAACCAAAGACAAAAATCACATGATTATCTCAACAGATGCAGAGAAGGCCTTTGACAAAATTCAACAGCCCTTTATGCTAAAAACTCTCAATAAACTAGGTATCAATGGAATGTATCTGAAAATAATAAAAGCGATTTATGACAAACCCATGCCAATATCATATTGAATGGGCAAAAATTAGAAGCACTCCCTTTAAAAACTGGCATTAGACAAGGATGCCCTCTCTCATCACTCCTATTCAATATAGTATTGGAAGTTCTAGCCAGAACAATTAGGCAAGAAAAAGAAATAAAGGTATTCAATTAGGAAAAGAAGAAGTCAAATTGTCCCTATTTGCAGATGACATGATCGTATATTTAGAAGACCCCATTGTCTCAGTCCAAAACCTCCTTAAGCTGATAAGCAACTTAGCAAAGTCTGAGGATACAATATCAAGGTGCAGGAAGCTAAAACTGGTCCCCTTCTTTACACCTTATACAAAAATTAACTCCAGATGGATTAAAGATTTAAACATAAGAACCAACACCATACAAACCCTAGAAGAAAACCTAGGCAAAACCATTTAGGACATAGGCACAGGCAAGGACTTGATGACTAAAAGACCAAAAGCAATGGCAACGAAAGCCAAAATAGACAAATGGGACCTAATTAAACTTAAGAGCTTCTGCACAGCAAAAGAAACAATCATCAGAGTAAACTGGCAACCAACAGAATGGGAAAAAATTTTTGCAATCTACCTATCTGACAAAGGGTTAATATCCAGAATCTACAAAGAACTAAAGCAGATTTACAAGAAAAAAACAAACAAACCCATTCAAAAGTAGGTGAAGAATATGAACAGACACTTTTTAAAAGAAGACAAATATGCAGCCAACAAACATATGAAAAAAATGCTCATCACTGGTCATTAGAGAAATGCAAATCTAAACCACAGTGAGATACCATCTCACACCAGTTAGAATGGTGATCATTAAAAAATCTAGAGACAACAGATGCTGGAGAGGATGTGGAGGAAAAGGAAAACTTTTACACTGTTGGTGGGAGTGTAAATTAGTTCAACCATTGTGGAAGACAGTGTGGCGATTCCTCAAGGATCTAGAAACAGAAATTCCATGTGACCCAGCAATCTCATTACTGGGTATATACCCAAAGGATTATAAATTGTTCTATCATAAAGACACATGCACACGTATGTTCACTGCAGCACTGTTTACGATAGCAAAGACCTAGAACCAAACCAAATGCCCATCGATGATAGACTGGACAAAAAAAAAATGTGGCACATATACACCATGGAATACTATGCAGCCATAAAAAACAATGAGTTCGTGTCCTTTGTAGAGACATGGATGAATCTAGAAACCATCATTCTCAGCAAACTGACACAAGAACAGAAAACCAAACACCGCATACTTTCACTCATAGGCAGGTGATGAACAATGAAAACACTTGGGCACAGGGAAGGGAACAACACTCACAGGGCTAGGTGATGGGGCAGAGAGGAGGGGAGTGGAAGAAATAGCGGGGGGGGGGTGCGGGGAGGAGGGGGAGGGATAACAGTGGGAGAAATCCTGATGTAGGCAACAGCAGGGGGCAGTGGGGATGGAGACAGCAAACCATCACGGCATGTATGCACCTATGGAACAATCCTGCAGGATGCAGGACATACACATGTACCCCAGGGCCCAAATACAATTATAAAAAAAAAAGGAAAAAAAATGGGACATATTATCTAAGCAGTATGAGTGTACTTATGGAAAAAATAGGATGAAATACTAAAAAGTTGGCCTATTCCAGGGAATCCAGAATATGTAGTTGCTATTTGAGCAAAGGGGTGTGCCACTGTGCTGTGGAGAATAGAACTCAAGAGATGGCATGAAAAGAACTTGTCCTTCCTAACTCTGTCTGTTAGATCATAGGTATTTTGTAATAAATTACGGTCCTTCAAGTCTTTTTCTTCTCTACTGTCCTCACCAGACCTCTTCACATATCCTTCTCTTTACAGAATGACAGCATTAAAATGTCTTTCTTCCATTAGAGATAAAGTTGTTCTCAACCTTGGCCCAACAAAGAATTATGCAATAGCAACTCAGCCATTTGGGTATCAGGTATCACCTAGCCTAATAAAGATTATAACAAGGATCAAGTTTCAGTGTCGTTCTAAATCAATAATCTGAATCTAAATTTTAATTGGTCAGTGTGCACTAGAATTTAAAATTCCCAAATTTTATAAAAACGAATTTTACCCTAAACTTTTTACAGCCTCCCCAAAATTTTAATACAGATTCAAAATATACATTCTTACCAAGAAAACACCACCTTCCAAATTCAAATAATTTGGAAGAGTCGATGGAGAATTGCCAGCTGGTTCAAAAGTCTGTTCACTAACAGAAAAAAAAAAAAAAAAGATTCTGTATAAGAATTGCACCTATTTATGATTCACATTTTCTTAAAGAACTTCCCACTGTGTCTCTTGCTGACAAGTAAATGTATGATCTTAAATGCATGCAGCAGGTAGATATATAATGCTGTTGAAAGTGTGAATTCACCAGTGGATATACAGCATTCATTAAATGATGATATGAACTAACATATTCCATCTGCAACAATTTTTGAACTATGCAACTAACTCCATCCTTTTTCTTCTCCATTTTCAGCCAAAGAAATACTCGCCAAAACCAGAAAAACGTTTCAAAGAATTCTTGAAAACTGACTACTAACCTTTTCCATATTTAGATTTTAACAGTTAAACCTCTATAATTTAATTTCCAGTAAGAATAACATTAACAGGTCGATGGCACAACAACCCTGTAATAATTCAATAAAAATAATAAAAATTTATCTTTATGAGATAAGCAACAACATCCATTCCTCCTACCTTTTAGGTACTGCTCTCTTTATTTTTTTTCAAACTTGGTCACTGTCTTAGGGAAGCATTTTTTTTAAAACTCCACCAATAAGAAAACAGAGATTTCTTATTGAGAGACTATGAACATATTCCTCACTCATAAAAATAACCTTTGTATGTGAATCAAGTTTGAATCACTGAAATGGAAATAAATCATATCTATATTTTTCAAGTTGTAAAAGCACTTTATTACCAGGGTATCAGCTTATTTTGGATTTCTTACAGCAAAAAGTATGCTTTACTACACTGATAGCAGAGAGAACAAATCTTAGGTTACGTGATAATCAAGACTCCTTAAGAGGTAACATGGCATAGTTGTTAGAAATACTCCCTGGAGACCTAAACTTCCTGGCTATCAGTTGCAGACCTGCCACACTGATCAGCTCAGTAACCCTGCTCAAATTACTCTTTATTCCAGGCCTCAGCCTCCTCATCTGTGAAATTATAATACTGTTTCTCAGGGATGTTTCGAGGATGCCATGTAATAAGACTTAGTTAAGTACCACCTATTACTGATCTAAGAATTCTTATTTTAGATTCATACACAGCTTTAGTGAATCTAAATGGATAGCAGGACAAATTTGACATGAGCAATTTTTCAAGAAAAATTATTTATTTACTTTTAAGAGAAGAGACTCAGTAAGTTGCTCAGGCTGAACTCAAACGCCTGGGCTCAAGTGATCCTCTTACCTCAGCCTTCAAAGCAGCTGAGAGTACAAGTATGTTATCACCATGCCCAGTTAATTTTTTAAAATAAACATCTAAAAAGTTTTAGAATAGTTGTAGACTTACAGAAAAATCGCCAAGATAGTACAAAAAGTTCTCATATCCTCCAAGAAGTTTCCCTTATTAACATTTTATGAGGTGAGGAACTTTTAGTGATAGCTCAATAGTGGAAGGTCATTTATTCTCAGCCAGTAAAACTATAAATTTTTAATTAATCTGTAATTTCAGTAACCCACTTACTGGAATAAAATTTTGAAACTTTTAAGTAACATATTATAATTAGTAAGTGGTAAATTTAATGTTTCAGTAATAGCACTGCACATACTATACTAACATAAGATGTTTTACAGTCTCATTAAAACGAAATAAAATTAAAAAGTTATTTTAGCATGTGTAATTACTTCTACATACATATTAAAGTTGCAAATTAAACATAAAGTAGAAAATAAAGCTGGGATATTTAAGCAGATACTTCATAATTTTAGAATTAAATAAATTTTCTTAATATCATAAAGTAAAACTACATAAGGGCAATGTGGGCAAATACATTTTAAAATCAGAATTCTTAATTTATTTCCTCACTATTAAAGAATAATATTTCTAATAATACAAGAAAGGCAAATTTTTCTGAGATGATAATTTAAGAGGTAACGAGGTATATCTATAGAAACGTTACAAGAGGTACACAACATTAAATGTAGACATGAACTGCCCCATTTAGTAGCCACTAGCCACATGTAGCAAATTTAATTAAAATTAAATTCTTCAGTTGTACTAGAGCCACATGTCAAGAACTCAGTAGCCACGTGGGGTTAGTCGTTACAACACTGGAAAGCTCAGACAGAGAACATTTCCATCAGTGCAGAAAGTTTTATTGAAAAGTATTGCTCTAGATATGAACACACTGTTTAACCACACTTAACTGAGTTTTACCCAATAGTCCTAACGTCTTATCCAAACAAATTCTTTTTATTAAACTTGCAAAAAAGAAGCAAGGGGATAAAAGCAGGGTTTTATCTCCTTTTCTGAAATGTTCAAGAGGATGAAAAGGAAGAGGGCCTGGCCAATTCCCACATCAAGACAAATGGCCACCAAGAAATGAAAAAATTGCTGAGGTCCTCAAAGCCATTGCTGTACTCACGTGGCAGGGTAGCAGTGGGCCCAGTGGCCAGGAGGATGCCTCTTCAGGGGTACACTTCCTCACTAGGGGGAGGGGTCCCCATGTGGGGCCTCCGTACTGGTGGGACCTTCCCCATTATGGGGCTGGGGTTTCTGCCAGTGAAAAATGGGAAATTTCATTGTTAGCCAGCTTTAAAACTTTTCCCCTTTGAGATATTAAAACCACTGCTTACTGGATTATTTAGTTAATTCAAAATAGAATTATATGAGATACGTTTTTAGAACTGATGACTCATGACTTGTGACTGATTCTGTTGGCCCCTGAGTCCCCTAGAAAAAATAACCTGCAGTATTATCAGAACTGTCATAAGAACCTTCAATCTTATTAAATCTGAAAAAGATTAGGTTGAACCAGATAACGGTTTTTCCAATCAGGATAAAACATAAGGATAATTGTCTTTTAATTATCAGCAATGGACAGTGGTGAAAAGAGCAAATGTAATCAGATATAATAAAAACCTCACCAAGTTCCACAGCTTCTCATTCTTACCCCATCCAAATTTTTAAAATTGGAGTTGAAAATAAGAAGCAAATATTTAAATTCCATCCAGTTACTTCCTGTGAACAATCTGCGATTGGTACTAAAATAATGATGATGTAATGGTCAATGGAAACAAACATCTGTTGTTTTATTCTCCAAAAAATTTTTTAGAAATCCATGTAAGCAGTCTGTTGACATTTAAAAATGTGGCTAACAATAAAAATCTCCTTTACACTTACAAAATGTTTTAACTTCTACAAAATGAGTATTCATTGTTTGGGCTGCAGCACACACAGTTCAATGGAAAGTGACAGGTGTCTTTCTACTGACATTCTGGAACACCATAATAGTTACTCTAAATCGTAACAGTTTAAACTCTTTCTGCTAGTACACTTACAGCGGCATTCCATAGCAAACCTTTGGGCAGTTAGGTAAGAGGCCAATTCAACAGAATTCTATGGATGATGGATATCACATTTCTAAAAGCCAACGAAAAATCAGAAAATATAAGTTTGTGGTGAACTCCAAGAGAGGAGACAGAATAAGAAGTAAACAGATGGAACTGTGCACTGAAATTTGTGACATTATTTTTCCCACCAGGTACCACAGATCCTGGATCTGCTTGACTTACTCTCCTAACCTCTGGAGTTGCAGCTTTCCCCCTCTAATCTCTTGAAACTAAGCTCCCAAACAGCAATTCAGAGGTCAGATTACTACAAACTGCACTTCTCTGTCTTTAATACAAGGAGGGTGGGTATAGAGAAAGGAATCATAACCAGGAAAAGGTATTTTATACAAAATTAGGTAACACATTTTATGTCCAAAACTTGAGTGATTCTCTGGGGTATCTCTTGGTGCTATCATAGCCAGTGGTACCAATAAATGGGAAATTTCAACAAGGATGGATCAACAATAGCAAGGCAACTAAGGGCTCACACATTTGAGGGATATAAGTCATATTTTATTTCAGCAGGCAAGCAATACAAATTGGCAAAAAAACACAAAAACCAAAAAACAAAACAAAACAAAAAACAAAAAAACAAACAAACCAGTGAAGGAAACCTAAAATGAGTAATAGAAGATGTGTATCAATTACAGCCTCATGGCCAGCTGCAGCAGAAGGGACTGTAATTTGTTTCTCTAACTCTCCTGTCTAAAGTCTTTTGGACACTGTGGCAGGGTTCCACCTTGAAGGGGATTCAGTTACTGATTGCACTTTACCTCTGATCTCAGGGAACAAGCGAGGGCATCTTATTCTCACAAAAAAATGGAGGCCTCATATAATATAAATGGGGGCAGGGAAGCCACGTATAATGTACAGCCTAAATGGATCTCAGTGGTAAAAGGGCTGTATTATACTGGGGATCTTTTTATGCACCATTCAGATCTTCTCAACCTTACTTGTATCTTATTCCAGCTGTCTCACCAGCACCAGTTTCACATAGGTACATCTGACAAGCTCCCTGTCTTATGCCTGGGGGGCAGTTCCTGCCTTGTGCTCTATGGCATCTATGTTGAAGCTGCTTTGGATCCCCACTTGCGTATCCCTCTCCCCCACCCCACCATGAGGAATTAATATACTGAAGAGTGAATCTTTGGCCAATGGGAGACAAAAACTACTGACAAAATTCTTCCTCTTTTCTTTTCTCACAATGTACAATCTTAAGGCACAGTTTATTAGAGTTTTCAGGAACAAACCCAGAGGACTGAGTGGCGGCAGGTAACACAATAGCTTATCCATGTATTGGCTTTCCACCCCTACCAAATCATATTTTCCTGTTTCTTACTCTGCTTTTTAGAGATTATGTTCCCTAATAAACAGCACATGCCACTCTGCTTCAGGCTCTTCTTAGTGGAGAAGCTAAGCTAAGACAGATCTGATGGTCTGTGGTGCCTTTATGATATTTGAGGTCATTCTTCTGGAGTTCAGAGGTGGTAAGTGAAACCACAGGCAGAGATGAGATCACTCAGAGGGAAAGACAGAGGGGGAAGAAAAAAGAGAAGAAGACTTAACACTTGGTCCTTAATGGCCACGAGAAGGATAATGGCCAGAAAAGAAGACTGCAGTATGGCCACAGAAATGAGTAAAAAACTGTCAAGTACTGTTGCTATTGTGAGGGAGTTTAGTAGGGGACACAGGTAATACACATCTAATAAGTTGTTGATTTTAGATTACTAAATTTGGTTCAATTATTAATATAGATACTTGAAATAGTGTATTATCTAAGAAAATTAAATAATATGCACTGCAAATAAAGTAGTGATGGAGGGTTTTTTCAAACCACATTCCTCTGAGGGGAAACCCAGGCAGAGCTATAGGAGAGCAGAGGAATAAGTAACCATGCCCCCTTATCAATGCAGCTCTAGAAGGCAAACTGGTAGTGGATACAGAGTGAGGAAAGGATGATCTGGCTGGCTAAGTTATTAACTTAAAAAATTATACCTTTTGAAAATTTGTTTTGGATTTAAAAAAAAGCTCTGACATCACAAAATAAAAGCTCATAAAACATGCTTTTATAAGATCTTATAGAAAACAACACAGGAAACTCAGTGCCTTATGTAAGGCATTTTAATTTAGTATACTTAAAACTATACTTCATAGTAAGACTTTCTTCTTTACACACATGGGGGCATAAATGTTCATGAAAATGCTTTACATGTTTTTATGAACACTTAGGTTCAGAAGACAGATTTTAATACTTGGGATTTATCACAAGGCTAAGGTAAGAAATAATGTCATCCTCTCCTACAAGAAGTCAGACAAGTCCTTTTTTGGGGGATGTGTGGGAGATTAATACTATATATTCATCAGTTGCAGGATTCATTTTTTAAAATTTAGAAATGTTTTGGCATTCTCCTTAAGTTCATTAAAACTTCTCTTTAGTGCTTTCAGTTTGTGTAAATAAAAGGATCAGTTCTGCCTGATTTTCACCCTTATTTCCTGTCTGTTTCAGTCAACATTCTTTATCCTATTGTTACTAATGTTTAATGAGGACTTCATTAAAATATACTTATCTTCTTTTACTCCTGGACAGATGTTATTTTTGTAGCATGTATTACACAGGCCATGTAAGTCCAAAGTTATAATTAACAATAGAAAGTCAGAGAACTAAAATCTAAATTTATAACTAATAATATGAACACTGGGAAACTTCAATTTAAATCACAAAGCAATGCTTTGTAATAATGTTCTTGAAGTACTTAAATAAATATGAAACATTCGTGAATATAAGTGGTACACCAAAAGCAAATGTAAGTGTTTCAAAGGACCCAAATAAAGATTTTCATTTTCTGACACTGCTTTTGGTAATTTAAAAAACAGGACATATTTAAAATATTTAGCTCATGATATCACCTAAAGTGTTGTACAGTTAACAACTTCCTTTCAAAAATGATAGCATAAAGCAATATTGAATATACTATGACTTAAAGATAAGATAGAATCAATGCTACCTATCAGCAATGTTGGGGGCCTGCCTCAACCACATGACCATTAGGAATAAGTCAGTGGGCTCCTCTAATAAAGTCTGTGCTTCTTTGCAATAACATAACCATTTGTCTCCCTACACAGAGATGGTGGCATCTCCTCCACATATCAAGTTTCCTTCCCCAACTCTTTGATACATGCTCACTTGACAGGTATGATGGCTGCCTGCCAACAGCAGAGTAGATATTAGTTTTCATTTGATGCTTCAGAATACCCAAGTAATACAACACCAGGTGAAACAATTTCAGTGGTTTCAAGTCTGTCTAAAAACCCCAGCACTTTTACACTGGAGCTCAGTATCCAAATAGTCAATTCTCTCTTTAGAATTCTAACTAAAATGTCAGTGGCAAGAGATATTTAAAATAGCCTCTAGGTGTTTCAAGTTTCCTGTACTTGTTTCAGCAGATTACTGACCCTGCCTAACAATAAGCAAGTCTCTTAGGATTTAAATATATAGCTTCATTGCTGGGAGTCAACAACAGCCAGTTACAGGAAGAGCAGGAAAAAAAGTAGGGGAGACAAATTGGCAGGAAATGACTTCAGGACACCTTTTTATTTTTTATTTTTAAATCCAAGTCAAAGAATAACTCAGCTCTTTATATTTATTTATATCTGAAAACTATTTCCCTGGAAATGAAATTTCTAAGTAATATACAGATCAATTTAACTAGACTGAAACATGTTAGACTGATCTTACTTTATCCTTTATCTCAGTATCTTACCTAATGGCTCTATATTTCAAAGCCTGCCAGATTTGTTTGGCTGGTGCTGGTATAATCTGACCACTTCCTTTTTATCAAGAAATACAATTTTCTCTTTTGATGCCGAAAGACTTCTGTTCACGCACTATTGAACGTGGGTCTGTTTATAGATCCTGAGGTGGAAATGTTAACACGGAGATAATGCAGGTCAGTATTTTACATCTTATTAGGTATCTATATAAAAAGATAAGATGGCCGGGTTCAGCGGCTCATGCCTGTAATCCCAGCACTTTGGGAGTCTGAGATGTGAGGATTGCTTGAGGCGAGGAGTTTGAGATCAGCCTGGGCAACATAGTGAGACTCTGTTTACATACATACAGATATATATATATATATATATATATATATATATATATATATATGATAAGAATGTCTGCAATGAATAAGTATAGCTTCTCTGGCTTCACTGATGGTATACACTTGATGTCAGGTAGGTTTCATGGCCATGAAAGCTCAAACCATATAGGTTAAAACAAAATGGGCTACTAATGGATGGATAGCACTATGGTACTTTAGTTATACATCTGGACTGAGGAATGGGGTGGGAAATACAATGCATTTTGGCTGAAAGTGTTTAAATTACTTAAATACATTAAAATAAAAACAAACACATTAAAATAAAAGGTTATATATCTTTCCATTGTTAAATGATGTGGATTCCAAAGCACCTGAGGGGTGATGGAGACAAGTGCTAAAGGACAGGTTAGAAAAAGTTCATTGTAAGAGTGTATATTCATTCCAGATCTCCCAACATTCTCTCTCATAATCTTTTGGGGGTCCTAGAGACTTTGGGCAGCTAGCCAGTAACCCTATGTGATGTCCAATCAGGAAGGAGAGCAGTCACATGGTTTCCTTTTGCAGTCCATAGGAAGAATACGCATGAAGGGAAAGTCTCACGTTATCCAGAAGTACCATATACACATAACAGTATTTTTTTTTTTAATCACATGTTAAAAGCAAGACATCAGAATTCAATGTCAAGAAATTGAAAACATTTCTTTTAATGAACTTATTTATAAGTGTTATTGAGCTCCTATTCCAAATTCTGTATTCTACTCAGATTTTCTTGTGGATAAAGATAATCACTCAATTACTTAGGAGCAAATCTAATAATAGTTATGCCTTCCTTAAAATACACACAATAGTTAGCCATTACATACTGTGTTGAGTAGTATTAAAATATCCTTGCAAAGAAGCCACAAACCTTATCAGAATACTGATATGCTGTTTTTAGAAAATTTGTAGTGATGGTGGTAAACCTGACAATCATAACCCTACAGTAATTCTGTTTCTTTTATTATTTGAATTTGAATAAGCTGAAACCAAATGTTATAATTTATGAACTATGTTAAGTTTCTCTTTTCCATTTATATGTGGGATGGACCACATGCAGCGATATCTAATTTAGTAAATATTTCAAGCATATATCAAATCATGATGCATAAAATATAACGAAAAGTAAAAATATTAATACTTTAATTATTACTCAAGAAAGAATACATGACTAAGCTGTCACTAACCGCCTATCATAATTCTGTAAAATTTCTTAGGACCAACTAATAAAACCTCAAAAACTAGAACTACTGAGTATGTCTAGTATATAACTTGAGAACATTCGTCCCTTTTAATTCAAACCTTTTCAAACTTACGTTCAAGGAACTTATATCACCACAGAAAATACTGAAACGTATTATCTAATATTGAGTACTGCTTCTACCAATCTTTTGCCCTAAACTTCCAAAGGCTCCTATGGAATAAAGCCAATGTCCTATTTCTGGTACCCTAAACCCTCCATAATTTGGACCCCCTCACTTCAGCCTTACTCCCTCTTGCTCCAGCATGAGGAAAACTTTTCTCAAGACAACCTGAATTCCTGAACCTTCTCAACTTTGCACCCTTAATTTCTGAAGCTTGCCTGGAATACTTTTCTTGCTTCAATCACTGAAGTCCCACCTGAATCAAGTTAAAATGCTTTATTGAAACCTGTACTGGTTCATGTTTATGATCCCACAATCTTAGCCTAGACACTGGTATGAAATGATGCTCTTCAAATCTGCCAAATTAATCTGACTCTAAAGCCAATTTAAGACCACATAATAGTCTGCCCCTCACTGTTCCAACTTGGCCATTTCCAGTAACTGATCTTTGGAGTCACTGTGCTCATACTGCATTCACTGCCCACACTGAGTGTGTTTTAAACTTGTTGATTCCGTGGAATATCTGAGATTTTCTTATATTAATAAGTGGCCATTTGTCCTGTGTGCAGTGCACAATGCTCCAAGGATGCAGAGATGCAGGATTAACCTTTCTGTGAAAACATACACACAGACTACTATACAAGTGTTATCAGGTAAACAACCAAAAAGGAGTAGAAATCCAAAGGAGGAAGGAGTGCCTGTCTGATAGAAACATGCCAAACTCTATACAGAGGCAGTGACGTTCGATTCTACTGTCACGAGGAAAGTGTTCATGGTGATTCAGGGCTTCAGGCATTTCTCTCCTTTCTGAGCTCCTATAGTACTTGTGGTTTACACTACTTCTTTTACCCTTAATGATGAAGATGATGGTCAGAAACTGACTGCATTTGCTGAGCAACCATTATATGCCAGAGATTCTCATAATTAGTGCTCTACATGTATTAACACATTTAACTCTCACAACAACCTAATCTATAAAAAGATTCCTGGATTCCTGGTTAAGTGGGTGGCATGGGACCTGCTTTGCATGGAAAAGTCAAAAAGGCCAGTTTTACGTAGCATGGTCAAGGAAGAATTATCCCTATAAACAGCACTTGGAATGAGATCTGAAAGAAGAGAGAGTCAGCGTAAGGATCAGTTTTCCAAGCCAAGTAAACTACAAGGAGAAAGGCCCGGGGATGAGAAAAACCTGGTGTGTTTGAGAAGCGGAAGGAAGACCAATGTGGCCAGAGTCAAGTGAAAGGGATAAAGAACAACAGATGAGCCTCCAGAAGTACACAGAGGCCAGCTCATGTATGGACTTTGGGCCTGAGTTAAGACTCTGGGTTCTATGTGTACTGATTTACCTTTATATTACATAACTCTTATGTCTTGTTCTCCATAGTAAGAGTCTCAATGGCAGAAACTAGCTGTTATTCTTTAAATATATCTTGTAGCATCCAGTCCATAGTATTATGCAAAATACTCTTGTGAAACATTTCCTAACTGTGATGAAGAATGGGGTGGGTGTAACTGCATACAGGAGTGGCTGAAATGGTCTCATGTAGGAGATACAAATGTTAAGACAGAGAGGCATTCCAGACTTGTAGTATGCCAACTTAATGGTTGCGGAGGGGAACTTCAGAAGTTCTAATAAAAATAACATGGAATATGGAGAAATAAGATTTTGTTTTGGGGAGGGAGTATAGTTTTTGTTTTTGTTTTCTGGGACAGAGTCTTCCCTGTCACCCAGGCGGGAGCGTAGTGGTGCAATCACGGCTTACTGCAGCCTTGAGAACAGAATTCTTGAACAAAAAAATTCCTCTGTAAATCAAGACATAATTAGAACTTTTACTCAGATTTTCCTTTAAAGAAAAACAAATCTTCTAATCTCTTCTAAACGAGAGTGTTCTGGTTTTCTATGAGAACACAACAGATGCTACAGTGTATGAATTCTTGAGAACACAGGACTAAGAAGTGCCCAGTGAAAGCAAAGTGCTCAGTTACTAACAAAATGTTAACATGCGATTCTGGCAAGAGGAAAAAATATCATGTAACAGTAGAATGAACGTGGGCACTGGATTCATAAAAGTTCACAATCAGAATCCTAGGTGTAATGCCTAAAACTAAGGTTCAATATTATGTGCTGCTTTGACACCTGGTAAGATCACGAAGGCCTTGAATGATTTAACTCAGGGATCCCCAAACCCTGGGCCACAGACTGTTAGGAACTGAGCCACACAGCAGGAGGTGATCGGCCGGGGAGCAAGCATTGCTGCCTGAGCTCCCCCTCCTGTCAGATCAGCAGTGGCATTAGACCCTCATAGGAGTGGGTACCCTACTGTGAACTGTGCATGCAAGGTATCTTGATTGTACGCTCCTTATTAGAATCTAACTAATGCTTAATGATCTGACGCTGAACAGTTTCATCCCCAAACCAGCCTGCCCCACCCTTGCTGTGGAATAATTATCTTCCACAAAACCAGTCCTTGGTGCCAAAAAGGTTGGGGACCATTGATCTAACCCACAAAGTTCCCCATGAATAAAGGCCCATGAATAAAGGCCCCTAGTGAAACAACCCTTAACCAATGGGGCCAGATGCAGTTCTTGCTTATCCTTGTATAGTAGGTTTCAGTTTCCTATCAGCTTGAAGAATTATTCAAACAAGTCAATCACATCCTTCCATGGGAACCAGGAAGGTTCCACCCCAACCTTCTTGATACTACAAAGCCTGCCTCCCATAGCTCCTAGTTGTTTACTCTGTTCCCAAGTGCAACTCCATGTGACCCCATGTGAGGCACAGCATCTTCTCTGCCTTAACCGTGAATATAAGTAACTAACAAACTGCTGCTAATCCCATCTGACGTGTCAGGTGTTACACGTTCAGCCATCCTTATAACCCTATGGCAGGAATCCTTCCCCTGTCAAAAGGGTGAGGAGGAAGTGACCAAAACCACCACTTACTGGGTATATGAATCAGACCTCACACCAAATAACTTAACTTTTATCTCCAAATTTTTTATTCTGTAAACTAGGATTAAGAATATTTACTTTGCACATTATTGTAAGTATTATGTCTAGCAGTTATTACTGTGTTTTGTATCTAGCAGTTTTAGACTCATGACTGATTCTGCTAATAAAATCATTATCCTATCACCTGTCCCTATCACCATAACTATTGATTTAAAGTGTATAAAGTTCAAATTATAGAGTTTGAAACAACGGGTGGGGATATAAATAATAGGCCAGATTTTATTTAAAAAGCAATCTGGCTTATTTACTAGAAATAACTTAATTTCAGCCCCTAAGAAAACAACTGTAAGTAGAATTTACAAGAGTTTTGGGAAAATTAAGTAGACATGAAACCAAGACTGCCTTCAAGATACTAAATACTTGGTTGAACTCTAATTTGATTCTGTGAATCTGGATATGCAAATGATGCAGCGATTTATGGCAATAAAGGGCTTTTTAATAAGCTAACATTCTGTGTGCAAATGCTTTATTTTTAAGCAAATAGAAAAAAATCACTTGCTTCAGATACGAGACAAGAGGGAAAACGGAGCTAATAAAGCATTACCCTGAGAGAATTTCCTTTTCTTTAGTTTTTCCTTCTTACATATTAATTGTGCTACATGTTAAACATACCTCCAATGCAACTATGTTTCTTAAACTCAGTAGTACATCTTTATGCCTTTCAATTTCTATGCAATTACCTAATTTATACAAGTTTGCATATTTATACATTTATAGAAGAGGGAAATTACATAGTCTAATATACATATATTAAAATAAAAAATTACAACTATTTAAATAATGGAGGGAAGATGATTTACAGAATATGGTAAAAACTCCTTTGGACACACATGGGGTGATCATTTCAGAGTATCTGTTTTGTACCAAGAATTTTCTGACTTTAAATTTTTTGTAGTTAAGTAGAGCTAATGCACAATTGTGTCATTTTGGGGATGCAAACTTTATTTTCTTCATAATTCTAGTTTGATACAGAAATATTACTATCATAAAATTTGAGATAAATCAATCCAGGTTACGTTACTCAGTAAGCAATTGGATGTTATATTGAAATCCTTTTTTTTTTTTTGAGACGGAGTTTCACCCTTGTTACCCAGGCTGGAGTGCAATGGCGCGATCTCGGCTCACCGCAACCTCCGCCTCCTGGGCTCAGGCAATTCTCCTGCCTCAGCTTCCTGAGTAGCTGGGATTACAGGCACGTGCCACCATGCCCAGCTAATTTTTTGCACTTTTAGTAGAGACGGGGTTTCACCATGTTGACCAGGATGGTCTCGATCTCTCGACCTCGTGATCCACCCGCCTCGGCCTCCCAAAGTGCTGGGATTACAGGCTTGAGCCACCGCGCCCGGCAATCCTTTTTAAATGTACCTTTTAAACATAGCTGTTTGGCTACCACATTCAATAAGTATTTAAGCACTAGTTTAAAGTGGATGATTGTTAACATACAAGCAAATTGCACAGTAATAAAGCCTGTAATAAAAATAAGCAGAACCCCCACAGCTCATACACTATAGTTAAGTGCACTAGCTGATCTCAAAAGCATTAACTTTTTCTCAAATAGCAGTGGTATTCTGCCCAACCTATTAGCTTCGGACAGTGCATATTAGCTGCACACTACTAGAAATCTTTATATTTGTATGTTCCAATAAAATGGATTTCACTATATTATAAATAGTTACATATAATATTCAGGATTTATTTGAAATGCAAATTAGAAAAAAGGGAAATCTTTTTTCCCCCTTACAAACGAGGTAGCTTAACAATTTACAATTCTTTGTCTATGTGTATTTCCATATTTTACATCTTGTGAAAAAGCAAGACATGATATATTTCTATTAGTTAGCTTTTCTCAGAAGTTGTAAATTTATAAAAGGAAATCACTGATGGGCCAGCCCTTTTATTTACTCTCATTCTGTTAAATTCGTCTTTCTCTTAGTTCAACTAGCTTGGGAGTATTAAATCCAAAATTTAGCTGTTTCAAAACTTAAAAAAAAAGCCATAAAGACAAGCTGCTTTCTTGATCCCTTAATGCATTTTAAACATTTAGGTATCACACATTCTGGTTAATTATAGCCAATAAGATATCACTGGCTCATATAAATCTGCATCGATTTACTTATTTTCAAAATTAAAAACAATCAATTCATAGTGCCAACCATGCTCATAAATCTCTGTTGACATGGGTCCAAAGCATTCACCTGGATTAAAATACTTCATTAAAACACTCAAGAACTCTATCACTATTTATCTAGAACCAAACACAAAACAAAATTCAGCTTTATATACAACAGGATTTAATCAGCTGTTTTTCAATGTTTTTTTTTTTTTTTTTTTTTTTTAAGGAGTCAACTTATGATGTTTTCGTTTATTACTGTGAAGTTATTCTAATTCCTTATAGAGGAGTACATTGATGATCTAGCAAAATTCAGTTGGGAGAAAAGATACACTTATGAGAACAAGATTCTGGTCCACCACAGTATGCCAGGTGCCTGAAACACTGCCTAGCATATAGAAACTGACATTCAGTAATTATTTTCTGTATTTTTTTTTTTTTGGGACGGAGTTTCGCTCTTGTTACCCAGGCTGGAGTGCAATGGCGCGATCTCGGCTCACTGCAGCCTCCGCCTGCTGGGTTCAGGCAATTCTCCTGCCTCAGCCTCCTGAGTAGCTGGGATTACAGGCATGCCCCACCATGCCCAGCTAATTTTTTGTATTTTCAGTAGAGACGGGGTTTCACCATGTTGACCAGGATGGTCTCGATCTCTTGACCTTGTGATCCCCCCGCCTCGGCCTCCCAAAGTGCTGGGATTACAGGCTCGAGCCACCGTGCCCGGCATTTTCTGTATTAATAAACACGTGGGTACAACTTTTCCACCAAAAAGTAATATTTATCTCTTGCTTCCATTCACATCTTATCACAGACAGGAATAAAGTATTAAAGGCATCATAAGCTAAAAGTTCTGTTAAAAGCATCATAAACTGAAAGTTTAATGTTTAATAGATTCAGTTCCATCATAATCAAGAATATTTCTATCATATCAAAGTGTCTATTCTTACAGAACCACACATAAATATATTAATATTGACATCTGTTACTTACGTTAATGTGAATAATACTGTTAGTTTATTATTAAATTACTGTCATTATCAAAGGCAAAAAAAGGTAACAGAAAAGAAGTCAGTGTGTGAGTATCATCTGGAAATGAATCTATAATGTAAATACATCTCTATATGGCTGGGAAAGTTCTTTCAAAAGTTCAATTAAACAAACTTTAATTAAACATGAAATATTCAAAATTGAGAAAACTACTACCAAATTGGGACAGAGTAAGAGTAATCATCATTCTCAATATACTTGTTGGGACAAGAAAGTAAAGAGAAAAAGAACACGGTAGAGCTGTGGAAAGACTGACAGCAGGAATTTATCAGTAAGAAGGTATAACAATGTTGATATACGTACTTACATAGTCTTCTGAATATTAAAAATATTAAAAATCATTTCACTGATGTAAAAAAATCTGTTTAAAGTCCTATAGTAATCATTTCTAGAAATTTGCTTTTAAATGCTGATGCTACTTATTATAGCAGATATTTGGTTTTTCCATTTTTTCCACTTTTTGCTGATTATACTCAAAAAATGCTTGTACAAATAAACAGTAATTTGTACTTATGATACCTTTCCGCTCACAATCTTATGTATTAACTAATTAAGAAGGAAATATTTATCCCAAATTAGGGTAATCGGAATTAAGAACGGCAACAACTCTGTTGCTTTTTTCTACACATTTCATCTTAGAACTTGACTCCTTGTGATGTAATTACTGTATTCAACAAAACACAGAAAATAGAGAAATTAATGAAAAGCTGATTTCTGGATATAGCTGCAGAACATTTATCCAAATTTTCTGTATTGAAAGCTGTACATTACTATATGATGATTAGTAGGGTTTGCCTACATGCTTTACACTTAAATGATAAGATACAAAGGTGGTTTCACATGAATTGTCTGTGAGAGCTTATTTAGTAGTCTTACATCATAATCTTCTGATGATTACTTATCAGTTTGTACTACAGTACGTTGGCCAAGTTTGCCACATTCTTACTGAAAATATTTTGAATTAATGTTAATCCCTAAATATTAAGGCTCTATTTTCACAAATTATCACATAACTACATTTGAACAGGAAGATATTTCTAAATACAGTGGTTAATGCAAACCAATATAAAGTGGTTTACAGAGGCAAAAAAAAAAAAATCTGTACTATTTTGTTCTTACTGCAAAACTCTATTTTGTACTTTTAAAGAGGACATCCGAAGATGTCAGAAGTGATGTTAAAACTATAAACCTCATTATACAACTTATAAGACAGCTCTGTTAAATAAAATGTTATCTAATAAAAGGATAAGAAACTTAACAGCTGATATGTATCACAGCTCACAGGTATCAAATAAGTTTTAATGATTTAAATCTATCCATATTAGTATACTGTACTCATAGCATTTTCCTGAAAAACTGGAAAGCTGACTGGTGGCAACCATTCTTTTAGACAGCCTACTACTTCTTTGGCTTTCCCCCTAGAGAAACATTCAGGTAATAATCTTTCAACAGCTCACTAAGCATGACCCCAAGTGGACCTCAATCATATTACACAAAACATATCCTTAGCAAACAGATTCATCTTTCTTTTTCTTTCTTTCAGTGGTGCCATCTTCTTTGAGTCACAAAGCTCAATATAGCAAAGTGGTTTTTCATACCAAAGCCTTTGTCATATCTCAAGCACTCATCTCAAAACCCTTTTATTTCTATTCGCCAACTTCCAATTCCAGTAAAGATACCAAATAGATTAATTTTCCCAAGAGACCACTTGTCCCATCCCACTCCAGTGTTGTAAAGTCACCACTGAATCTCTAGGACGTTCTGCAGTTTCTCAAAGTAAAGGCTGTGGGCTACCTGCAGCAAAATTACCTACATATTTCTTACGATTCACTGGCCAAATCTATACTCAATTGAAAGTCCCCACTCAATCAAAAGTTCTGGCAATAAGATCCAGCACTTCATAAACCCTGTATTTGATTTTTATATACACAGAAACTTGTGAACTATTACCTATAAAATGAAGTAAACAGGTCAGGTGCAGTGGCTCACAACAGTAATCTTAGCTCTTTGGAAGGCTGAGACAGGAGAATTCCTTGAGGCAAGGAGTTCAAGACCAACCTGGACAACACAGGGAGATCCCATCTCTACCAAAGAAAGAAAGAAATAAGCCAGGTGCAGTGGCACATGCCTGTAGTCCTAGCTACTCAGGTGGTTAAGGCAGGAGGACTGCTTGAGCCCAGGGAGTTGAGGCTGCAGTAAGCCATGATTATGTCACTGCACTCCAGTCTGGGTAACAGAGTAAGACCAGGTCTCAAGGAAAAAAACACAAAACAAAAAACCAACAACACAAACACCAAGAATAACAGTCAACATATTAAACGCTTACTATTCTAAAAACCTTAATGGATGAACTCATAATCTTTTAACAGCTCTATGAGGTAGGTAGTTTTACTATCATTACCTGACACATGAGGAACAAGGCAAAGAGAGGTTAAGTAACCTGCACTAAGTCACACAACTGCTAGACAAGGTGGTGGAGATAAGATCCAAGGTCACGTAGTCTGTATCCAGAGTTCATGTTCTCAAGTACTAGGCAGACTGCTTTAGTCCATCATTCAAGGGGTCTGAATCTCAAAACCTAACCTTCCCAGAACGAACTCCTACTACTATCCATGATTATTATGTTCCTTCAGCCGGGCATGGGCCCATGCCTGTAATCCCAGCACTTAGGGTGGCTGAAGGAGGAGGATCACCTGAGGTCAGGAGTTAGAGACCAGCCTGGCCAACATGGTCAAACCTTGTCTCTACTAAAAATGCAAAAAACAGCCAGGTGTCGTGGTGCACACCTGCAGCCCCAGCTACTCAGGAGGCTGAGGAAAAGAGAATCACTTGAACCTGGGAGGCAAAGGTTGCAGTCAGCCAAGATCGTGCCACTGCATACTCCAGCCTGGTTGATGGAGCAAGAAACAAAAAATTCCTTCATCCAGGCAGGCAGGTTTCTATTGTATTACAGAGGTCATTAGCACCTCTGACTGAAACTGAGCTAAGTAAAGAAGGCATCCATTATGTCACATGACAATAAATCCAGAAGAGCAAACCTTAGAATCAGTTTGTCAATCCACAAAGTAACTAGCTGGGATTTTGACTGGGATTGTGTTGAATCTATAGAGCAAGTTGGGAAAAACTATTATCTTGATAATACTGAGTTACGAACATAAAGTATCTCTCATTCAGTTCTTCTTTGATTTATCAGAGTACTACAGTCTGCCTCATATGGATACTGTATATATTTTGTCAGATTTATACCTAAATATTTAATTTTTTAGGGTGCTAAGGTAAGTGGTATTGTGTTTTTAATTTAAATTCTGCTTTTTCAGCTGGGTGCAGTGGTTCATGCCTGTAATCCCAGCACTCTGTGAGGCTGAGGCAGGTGGATAATCTGAGTTCAGGAGTTCAAGATCAGCCTGGCTAACATGGCAAAACCCCATCTCTGTCAAAAATACTAAAATTAGCTGGACGTGGTGGCACGTACTTGTAATCCCAGCTAGTTGGTAGGCTGAGGTGGGAGAATAGCTTGAACCTGGGAGGTGGAAGATGCAGTAAGCCAAGATCTTGCCACTGCATCCTGGCCTGAGCAACAGGGCGAGACTCCATCTCAGATAGATAGATAGATAGATAGATAGATAGATAGATAGATAAGGGCAAAACTCCATCTCAAATAAATAAATTCTGCTTTTTCATTGCTGATATATAGAAAGCAATTAACATTTGTATATTAACCTTGTTTATGGCAACTTTGCTATAATCGCTTATTAGTTGCAGAAGTTTTCTGTCGATTCTTTTTCTGTTAGATTTTTTACATAAATGGTCATATGACTTGGGAAGACAGTCTCATTTCTTCCTTTTCAATTAGTATACCTTCCCCTGCTACTTTTCTTATGTTAATGTATTAGCTAGGACTCCGTGTACAATGTTGTAGGTGGGGAATGTTGTTGAGGAAGTTCTGTTCTATTCCTAGTTTGCCAAGTCCTTATCATGAACAAATGCTGACTTTTGTCAAGTGCCCTTTCTTTTTTGATGTGATCCTGAGAATTTTCTTCTTTAGCCTGTTGATGGGATGAATTACATTAATTAATTTCTGAATGCTGAACCAGCCTTGCACATCCAGGATAAATCCCATTTGGTCATGGTGATAACTGTTTCTACAAATTGTTGGCATCAATTTGCTAGTATTTTGTTGAAAACTTTTACATCTATTTTCATGAAATTTTTTGGTGTGTAGTTTTATTTTCTTGTAATGTCTTTGCCTGGTTTTGGTATGAGGATGATGGACTCATAGAATGAGTTAAAATGTATTCTCTCTGCTTCTATCTTCTAGAAAAGACTGTAGGGAAAATTGGTAAAATTTCTTCTTTAAATGTACAGTAGAATTCACTCATGAACCAATCTGGGCCTGGTGCTTTCTGTTTTGGAAAGTTATTAGTTACTGATTCAACCACTTTAATATACATAAGTCTTATTTAGGTTGTGTATTTTTTCTTGTGTGAATTTTGGCAGATTATACCTTTCAAGAAATTGGTCCATTTCATCTAGGGCATAAAGTTGTTCATAGTATTCCTTTTTAACTCTTTTCAAAATGTTCATAGGATTTTGTAGTGACATCCTCTCTTTTCTCTCCTTTCTTTCCCTCCCTCTCCCTTCTTCCCTCTTTTTCTTTTCCTTTCTTCTTTCTTCCTTTCTTTTCTCTTTTATTTCCTTTTCCTTTTCTCTCTCTTTCTTTCTTCCTCTCTCCCTCTCTCTCTTTTTTTTTTTTTTTGCAGATAGAGTCTCACTCTGTTGCCCAGGCTTGATTTCAATAGTACAATGACAGCCCACTGCAGCCTCAACTTCTCAGGTTCAAGTGATACTCCACTTAGGCCTCCCAAGTAGCTGTGATGTGGTGGCATCAGGCTATTTTTTTGTAGAAATGGTGTCTCATTATGTTTCCCTGCCTGGTTTCAAACAATCCTCCTGCTCTGCCTCCAAATTGTTGGGATTACAGGGTGAGCCACCATATGCGGCCCTCTCTTTCATTTCTGATGTTAGCAACATGTGTCTTCTCTCTCTATTTTAGAGGCGTAAGTGATTTTGATCTTTTCAAAGAAACAGTTTTGAGATCATTCATTTTCTTTGATTTCCTGTTTGCTATTTCATTGATATATACACTAATTTTAAATTTCTTTACTTCTGCTTACTTTTAATTTGATTTGCTCCTTTTTCTTGTTTTCTAAGGTGAAAGCTTAGATTACTGATTTTAGATCTTTCTTCTTCTGCAACCTCTGCATTCAATGCTATACATTTCCTTCTAAACACCATTTCCGTTGCATCCCACAAATTCTGGTAAGCTGTGCTTTTGTTTTCATTCAGTACAAAATATTTTAAAATCTCTCTTGCTATTTTTTCTTTGACCCATGTGTCATTTATAATAATGTTGTCTAATCTCCAAGTACTTTGAGATTTTTTAGTTATCTTCTATTACTAATCTCTATTTAACTCCACCGTGGTCTCAGAGCAATTTTAAAATTAGTTAGGGTGTGTTTTATAATCCAGAATGTGGTTTATCTTGGTGAATATTTCATGTGAGCTTAAGAAGAATGTGTTTTGTGGTGATGTTGTATAAAGTAGTCAATAGATTTCAATTATATTCAACTGACTGATGATGCTGTTGAGTTCAACTATGTCCTCACTAATTTTCTGCCCACAGGATCACTTTATGACAGAGGGAGTCCTAAAGTCTCTAACTATGTAATAGCCAAATCATCCATTTCTCTTTAAAGTTCTGTAAGTTTTTATCTTACATACTTTGATATGCTGTTGTTATGCACATACATATTAAGGATTGCTATGTCTTCCTGAAGTATTAACCCTTTTATTATTACGTAATACTCCTCTTCATCTCTGGTAACTTTCCTTGCTGTGAAGGCTTCTTTTGGTGGAATTAATATAGGTACTCCCACTTTCTCTGAATTAGTGTTAGCATGGAATATCTTTCCCCAGTAACTTACCTTTAATCTACATGCGTTTTAGTATTTAAAGTAGGACTCTTACAGACAATATATAGTTGAGTCTTGCTTCTCATCCAGGCTGACAATCTCTTGACATTTAATTTGTATAGCTAGGTCGCTGCCATTCAAACTGATTATTCAAATATAGTTTAACTAGTGTCTATTGATTTATTACAATTTTCCATTTGTTGCCCTGTTCTTTGTTCCTTTTTTACTTTCACTCATTCTCTGCTTTTATGATTTTGAGCATTTTATATGATTCCATTTTCTCTCTTTTCTTAGACTATCAGCTGTACTTTTTTTTTAGGCTGGAGTGCAGTGGCAGGATCTTGCCTCACTGCAACCTACACCTCCCAGGCACAAGTCACCTTCCTGCCTCAGCTTCCCAAATAGCTGGAACTACTATAGGCATATACCACCACACTTGGCTAATTTTGTTTTTTTTTTTTTTTCGGGGGGGGGCGTGGTTTCACCATGCTGCCCAGGCTGGTCTTGAATTTCTGGGTTCAAGCAATCTGTCCACCTTAGGGCCCCCAAAGTGCTGGAATTATATACCTGGCCATACTTCTTCTTTTTCTTTTTTTTTTTTTTTTAACTTTTTAAAAGTGGTTTTCCTAGGGTTTGGAAAATACTTTTACAACTAATCCAAGCTCACTTTCAAATAAATATATTTCAAACAAATATATACCAGTTCACAGGTAACACAAGTACTTTATAACTTTGTAATAATTCTTCCCTCTCTTCCCTGGTACCATTGTTATCATTTATTTCTACTTATACATAAGCATACATATGTCTGTGTATATATTCACACAACTGAATTTATTGTTCCTATTATTTTGTACAAACTGTTCTGTCAATTAAAAATAAGAAAAATAAAACTACTTAAATTTTACCTGTACTTATTCCATCTGTGATGTTCTTCCTTTATTTAGATCCCAGTTTCTGACCTATGTCATTTTCCTTCTCTATGAAGAACTTCTTTTAACATTTATTACAAGGCAGATCTGCTGGCAACAAATTCCCTTAATTTTTGTTTATCTAGAAAGTCTTACCACTTCTTCAATTTTGAAGAATAACTCTGCAGGGTACAGGATTTTTGGCTTATGCTTTTTTTTCTCTCGACACTACATATTTCACTTTATTCTCTTAATGTGCGCATGGTTAGTGAGAAAATGTATATAATTCTCTAAGTCAGGTCTCCTTGGCTTCATTCCAGGTATTTAATCATTGATTTTCTGTAATCTGAATATATGACTATGTGTAGCCTTTTTTTTTTTTTTTTGCATTTATCCTAATGCTTTCTGAGCTTCCTGATTAATTTGGAGGAAAATTTGTTTTTCTTGCTTGAAATATGTAATCTGTTCCTTCCTTTTTTAGTTCGTTTGCTATTCCCATTATGTATATGCTACACTTATTGTTGTTTCACAGTTCTTGGATATTCTGTTCAGTTTATTTCAGTCTTTTTTCTCTTTACTTTTCTATCTTGGAAGTTTCTACTGACATATACTCAAGCTTTGAGATTCTTTCCTCAGCTGTGTCAAGTCTGCTAATCAACTCATTTAAAGCATTCTTCATTTTAATCACTGTTCTTCATCTTTAGCATTTCTTGTTTTTCTTTCTTAGAATCCTGCCTCTCTGCTTACATTGCCTATCTGTTCTTGCATGGCATCTACTTTATCCTTAGAACTCTTAATATTTTAACGATAGTTGTTTTAAATTTCTGATATGATTATTTCAAGAGCCCTGCCATATCTGAATCTGGTTCTGTTGCTTGTTCTGTCTCTTTGAAGTGCATTGTTTGCCTTTTAGTATACTTTTAATTTTTTCTTGAGAGTTGGACATGATGAGTTGGGTAAAAGGAACTGTAGAAAATAGGCCTTTATGAGGTGGTGGTAAGAAAGTGGGGTAGGGGAGAGCAATCTATAGTCCTATGATTAGGTCTCAGTATGTATGTATGTATATATGTATGTATGTATGTATGTATGTATGTATTTTAAGACAGGGTCTTGCTCTGTCACCTGGACTAGAGTATAGTGGCATGATCACAGCTCACTACAGCCTCTACCTCTTGGACTCCAGTGATCCTCCTGTCTCAGACTTCTGAGTAGTTGGGACTACAGGCGTGTAACACCATGTCCAGCTAATTTTCGTATTTCTGTAGAACTGGAGTTTCACCATGTTGACCACGTTGGTCTTGAGTTGCTGCACTCATGCAATTCACTTTCTGTGGCCTCCAAAAGTGCTGGGACTACAGGTGTAGCCACTGCACCTGGTCTGGTCTCAGTATTGTAGTGAGCCTGTGCCTCTGAACTTCACAAGTGCTTTTCAGTTTCCCTCTGTTCCCTTGGGTGGGACAAAATGACTACAGTGGGCTGGAGTCAGGTATTTCCCTCCTCTCAAATAGTTTAGGGTCTAACAAAACCCTAATTGTCTAGGTTGTAGAAAAACAGTTTTTCTTGAGAGCAAGCCTTGCTAAGAACAGAATGTTCTGGTTTATTTCAAAATGGTTACTTTCTGCCTCCCCCTGCCAGAAGGCCAAGGGGATTTTTCTCTGACATTCACTGTGAGAATCTGACAGAGCTCCTGGAGGTAAAACTCACAAAAGTGGTGGGGGGTCCCCATGACTGGTCACCCCTAAAGTTTTCCACTCTCAAGTTTGTATATCCTAAGTCCCAGCAATTTACCAATTACAGTTCAGGTTTTCCTACTGTGGCGTTCATTTAAGCAAAGGTTTCTGCTCCTGCTCTCTGTATTTACCTATCTCTTCAATTTGGGGGTGGTGGTAGTGATTTATCCTGTAACCTTGCTTCCATGACAGATCTAAGAACAACTGTTAATTTTTCAGTTTCTTCAGATTTTTAACTTGTTTACTTTTTGATGTAATGATGACTTCTAAGCTCCTTACATGCTGGACTGGAAACTGGAAGTCTCATTTTTTAAAGTATGAATTTTAGAGACAGACGGGATTTTAGAAAAAAGTTGAGTTTTAAAAGATAAGAGAGCAGGAAGAGAAGAAAATTGAATGACTTGTTCAACTACCTATGATCTATTTAATATTATCTGAACCGGGTTAGACCCCAGCAATTCCTACCCTACTTTGTATCTGCACCTAAAAGTAGCTGTTTTAATGGTATTGCAGTTATGCTAAAAGAAATTAGTTCTTGCGGACTTACTTAGGGACATATACTGAAATATTTATAAGAAAAGTATTGACACTTGGAATTTGCTTTAAAATCTGAGGCAAGATGTGTTTAGTGGGGTTATAGTTAAAACATGACTGCCCATGCATTGATAAATGTGATTTTTAAAGTCTGTAATATTAATTTCCAACTTTGTATATAATTTAAGTTTTCCAAAGCCAAATGTTTAAATCATGGTAAAGCAGAAAAGATGAAACAATTGCTTATTTTGACCCTAGTTATCCATAAACATTTCCACCAAAAGAATCGATGCTATTATAAGGTGGCCTGTTAAATAAGCACACATTGAAAGATAAAACCAACTTAAAAATTATTTGGCTTAGGATCTCTACCAAATCACTGAAGTAAAATAAATACTATCAATTATAAAAAATCACACTGCTTTATTTATGTAAAATTCAGTTATCATACTTCTCTAAATGTTTCCATTATTTTAACATCTCATAGCTATCAGAGTACCTTAGCTCCAGCTGAAATCAAACTGACATCATTTTATGTATTTAAGTACAAACCTCTTACACAATACATTAGCTCAATTTGCTTTTTCATTCTTAAATGAAACATTATGCCTGGAGCAGAGGAACTTTCATTAGTGCTACAATTTGCGCAAGATTCTAAATATAATGTTCATTAATCCAAACAGTAGAATTAAATTTTCTACATTTTACCCTTAGCAAGTCAAAGAAAAAGCCATCAAATTCAGTATCAATTAAAGCAAATACAGAAAAAAAACCAAAGTTGTTTTGAGTCAATTAATATTTGCTCTCCTTCCAGAAAGGCTACCTGCTCCCCTACAAGAGTAGATACCACAGCTAACTGTTTTAGTTACTGATCATAGATAAATGAATCCATTTAGGAAATCATTTTTACCTTAACATGGTAACTGCAAGTCTCTGCTATCTTTTCATTAATATTATTCTATGGATAATGTAGTTGTTCTTTTCTCTCTTAGATTTATCTGGTTGAATATAGAAAAAAAGTTCCTTAAACATTTATGTCTTATTCAATTGGGTATTTTCTGAAGAGTCTGGGAGAATAAATAACAGTGGAATTTAATAAGATTATCAAACATTTCTTACTTTTCTAAATTAGAGAACAAAAGCTTGAAGAAAAAAAACCTTAAAAGTATCCACTCACTCTGAGCTCTCTCAAAATTCTCGGTAATGTCCTTTCATTACTCAAGAGGTCAACCATCAGACTTAGTAACTAAGCCAGGCAAAAGGACCCTCCCTAAGGATCATGAATTAAAGGAGAGAGTGAAGGAGGAGAGGCAGAGATACAGTTTTCAGTGCTCCACTGCTAAGGGAGGGCCTTCACTCTTCTGACAGGTAGCACCAGGTCATAACACCATTAATCTTAGAGTTAGGAAGAGATGTGGGGTTTATTACCATATTCTCACTAAAAATATTCATGAGTATCATAATAAACTCTCCATATATTTTGAAAGAATACAATTGCTTATATTCCAGCATAGGTATTTTAAAGCACCTAATACCTATTACAATCACTGATTTAGAAATAAGTACATACACTGGCCATGCAAGCATTATACAGGCTATGGCATTCTTGTGTTATAAAGTAATTAAAGCAGTTATAAGTAAAAATAGACCAAGAGTTCTTATCTAGGCTGGTGATATATTAACTCTCATCCTGATAAGAAATAAACAATTGAACCATTAAGACAAGGGTTATGATAGAAACAGACATACTTCTGTATTAACTCTTGACAAAAAGTTATGTATACTGCTAAAGAAAAATGAAATAGCCGAGATCTATTTCTTATCTTTACTATCAAGATAAATAATAATTAAAGTGTAGGATAATCCCATTCAAGGACTTTAGAAAAATATATCTTTATTTCCCTTGATTTTTCTAATGTATTAGACCTCCAAGACAGCTGCAAGGTTAGAACTCGAATACAACTAGCTTTAGTTAAAGCACTAGCTATCAAACCATTTTATGCATAGTTGGGAGAATAAAACAATTAATAGCTTTGCATGTTAAGCAAAGCTCTAAAAGCTTTGATTTCAAGTTTTGTGATTTCTTAACATGCAAAGGACATTTTAAACAAGAACTGTAAATGAATGAACCTTCATTATGTAAGTAAACACACAGAAAAGGCAAGCCTTTAAGAAACTGAATTTATATACTGACTTTCTCAGTATAGGATGGCAATTAACTCAGTTATGAACACAAAGGTGAAGATTTGGAGGACAGCTGAACAGGGATCTAGATCTTGGTGATTCAAGAATTTCAAAATTAAAGGGAACTTAAAATATCATCTTGTCTAGACCCTTCACTAGATACTTTTGACAATTCATCATCCACTATTAGCCTAAAATTCTTTCTAGAAACAGAAGAATTTGCAAGCAAACATCCTATTCTATTTCTAGCATGCTCTAATTGTTAAGTGCCTCCTTGAGTAAAAATGTTGCCTGTCTCTGTTCTGTCTTCTGGAAATAGAACAAGTCAAATCTGTCTTTTACCTGATAATCCACAAGAATTTAAAGCAGCTCTCTGGTTTCTTCAAAGGCTTTTTCTTTGTTCCAATATAGGGTTGAGGCTCAGAAGACACTATTACTCAGGTCAAAAACTGATAGAAAAGATCATCTATTCTCCAGACACGGTTGTTTACCTGTTCAATTTAAAAATTTTCATAAAGAAAAGTAAAATCTTGGTTTCTCTTGAAAAATAGTAGTCCTGACAACAGGCAGAGTGGATTCTTCCTTCAGATGGGGCATTCTGCTCCAGTCAACCACTTTCTCCATTCAAGTGTTGTCTCTCAGGAAGAACCTACCCACCCATGTTATCTAAATAAGCCAACTTACCTCCTACTCTCTTCCCTTGTTAATGTTCCTTTAAAGTATCTAAGAAAATAGTCTCTCTTAAAAGATGATGTCTTAACCTACTTCTGTGGTGAAGTCTGTTCAATATCAAGTACCAACTTCCACTTATCTCTCCTGATTTGGAATTTAAATATTTGTAAATGTAAAGATTTAATTTACAAATTGCTTTAATTTAATTGCTTCATTCAATTCCACATAACAGCTCATTACAGGATTTTTTGGCAGCCCCATTAATGTTGTGACGAATTGACCAACTAATTTCCTGGTCTCTGGCCAACACTGGTAAACAAGTTTGCTACCATTATACCACATTTCCCTTATTCAATAACTGTGCTATTATTTGGGAAAGTCAAACTTGGTGTTTTGCATAACCATCATCTGAATAATGAACACCGTACCCATTAGGTAATTTCTTATCCCTCACCTCCCTTACACCTGAGTCTCTAATGATTCTTATTCCATGCTCACTGGTCATGTGCACACATTATTTAGCTCACAATTATAAGTGAGAACATGAGGTATTTTACTTCCTGTTTCTAAATTATTTCACTTAAGATAACGATTTCCAGTTCTATCCATGTTGCTGCAAAAAACATAATTTCATTCTTTCTTTATGGCTGAGTAGTATTCTATGCTACAGATATACATCACATTTTCTTTATCCAATCTTCCACTGATGGACACCTAGGTTAATTCCATATTTTCGTGACTGTGAATAGTGCTGCACTAATATGAACTGCCTCTTAAGCCAGGTAGTGCTAGAGTCCAAGCGTCCCCAAACTTTTTACACAGGGGGCCAGTTCACCGTCCCTCAGACCGTTGGAGGGCCGCCACATACTGTGCTCCTCTCATTGACCACCAATGAAAGAGCTGCCCCTTCCCAAAGTGCGGCAGGGGGCTGGATAAATGGCCTTAGGGGGCCGCATGCAAGTTTGGGGATGCCTGTGCTAGACTATAACAGATAGCAGCCATTACCTAATTACGTAGAGCTTAATGATGCACTACTGCAATGACGCACTAACACATGTTGTTACATCCAATTACAGATTCTCAGATCATACATTTAGCTGACCTTCAAGCTAACAGAGAAACTCCCTGCATAACAATCCTTACAAGATGCCTAAGAGCTACCAGCACACACAGTGAAAAGTAGATCATGCTCCTTCCAAAAAGTTCTAACTTTCAGAAACGTTCTCCCTATTACTAAAGTCAAATCTTCCTTCTTATAACTTTTATTTACATATTTGAGAGTAAAAGGAAAAAAGATATTATCTCTTCTACATGATTTACATTACCTTCTTTTTACATGTCTGAAAACAGTTCTTCGTATCTTTACTCTGTTCTTTATTCTTTATTTTTTTATTGCATTTTAGGTTTTGGGGTACATGTGAAGAACATGCAAGATTGTTGCATAGGTACACACGTGGCAGTGTGATTTGCTGCCCTCCTCCTCCTCACCTGTATCTGGCATTTCTCCCCATGCCATCCTCCCTCAACTCCCCACCTCCTGCTGTCTCTCCCCTATTCCTCCCAAAAGACCCCAGTGTGTAGTGTTCCCCTCCCTGTGTCCATGTGTTCTCATTGTTCAACACCCGCCTATGAGTGAGAACACGTGGTGTTTTTCTGCTCCGGTGTCAGTTTGCTGAGAATGATGGTTTCCAGGTTCATCCATGTCCCTACAAGGGACATGAACTCATTGTTTTTGATGGCTGCGTAATATTCCATGGTGTTTATGTGCCATATTTTCCTTGTCCAGTCTATCATCGATGGGCATTTGGGGTGGTTCCAGGTCTTTGCTATTGTAAACTGTGCTGCAATGAACATTCATGTGCATGTGTCCTTACAGTAGAACGATTCATAATCCTTTGGATATATACCCCATAATGGGATTGCTGGGTCAAATGAAATTTCTATTTCTAGGTCCTTGAGGAATCACCACACTGTCTTCCACAATGGTTGAACTAATTTACCCTCCCACCAACAGTGTAAAAGTGTTCCTATTTCTCCATATCCTCTCCAGCATCTGTTGTCTCCAGATTTTTTAATGATCACCATTCTAACTGGCGTGAGATGGTATCTCAATGTAGTTTTTTTGCATTTCTCTGATGATCAGTGATGATGAGCATTTTTTCATATGTTTGTTGCCCTCATGTATGTCTTCTTTTGTAAAGTATCTGTTCATATCCTTTGCCCACTTTTGAATGGGCTTGTTTTTTTCTTGTAAATCTGTTTTAGTTCTTTGTAAATTCTGGGTATCAGCCCTTTGTCAGACGGGTAAACTGCCAAAATTTTTTCCCATTCTGTTGGTTGCTGATTCACTCTAATGACTGTTTCTTTTGCTGTGCAGAAGCTGTGGAGTTTGATTAGGTCCCATTTGTCTATTTTGGATTTTGTTGCCAATGCTTTTAGTGTTTTGGTCATGAAATCCTTGCCTATGCCTATGTCCTGAATGGTTTTGCCTAGATTTTCTTCTAGGGTTTTTATGGTGTTGGGTCTTATGTTTAAGTCTTTAATCCATTTGGAGTTAATTTTAGTGTAAAGTGTCAAGAAGGGGTCCAGTTTCTGCTTTCTGCACATGTCTAGCCAGTTTTCCCAACACCATTTATTAAACAGGGAATCCTTTCCCCATTGCTTGTTTTTGTCAGGTTTGTCAAAGATCGGACGGCTGTAGATATGCTGTGTCACCTCCGAGGCCTCTGTTCTGTTCCATTGGTCTACATCTCTGTTTTGGTAACAGTACCATGCTGTTTTTTTATTACTGTAGCCTTGTAGTATAGTTTGAAGTCCGGTAATGTGATACCTCCTGCTTTGTTCTTTTTGCTTAGAATTGACTTGGCTATGCAGGCTCTCTTTTGGTTCCATATGAAGTTTAAGCTATTTTTTTTCCAGTTCTGTGAAGAAGGTCATTGGTAGCTTGATGGGGATAGCATTGAATCCGTAAATTACTTTGGGCAGTATGGCCATTTTCACAATATTGATTCTTCCTAACCATGAGCATGGAATATTTCTTCATCTGTTTGTGTCCTCTCTTATTTCGTTGAGCAGTGGTTTGTAGTTCTCCTTGAAGAGGTCCTTTACGTTCCTTGTTAGTTGTATTCCTAGGTATTTTATTCTCTTTGTAGCAATTGTGAATGGTAGTTCGTTTTTGATTTGGCTCTCTTTAAGTCTGTTATTGGTATACAGAAATGCTTGTGATTTTTGCACATTGATTTTGTATGCTGAGACTTTTGCTGAAGTTGCTTATCAGTTTCAGGAGACTTTGGGCTGAGACGATGGGGTCTTCTAGATACACAATCATGTCGTCTACAAATAGAGACAATTTGACTTCCTCCTTTCCTATTCGAATACCCTTTCTTTCTTTTTCTTGCCTGATTGCTCTGACTAGAACTTCCAGTACTATATTGAATAGGGGTGGTGAGAGAGGGCATCCTTGTCTAGTGCCAGATTTCAAAGGGAATGCTTCCAGTTTTTGCCCATTTAGTATGATATTGGCTGTTGGTTTGTCATAAATAGTATTATTTTGAGATACGTTCCATCAATACCTAGTTTATGCTTATTGAGGGTTTTTAGCATAAAGCGCTGTTGAATTTTATCAAAGGCCTTCTCTGCATCAGTTGAGATAATCATGTGGCTTTTGTCTTTGGTTCTGTTTATGTGGTGAATTATGTTTATGGACTTGCGTATGCTGAACCAGCCTTGCATCCCTGGGATGAATCCTACTTGATCATGGTGGATAAGCTTTTTGATGTGCTGCTGCAATCGGCTTGCCAGTATTTTATTGAAGATTTTTGCATCTATGTTCATCATGGATATTGGCTTGAAGTTTTCTTTTTTTGTTGAGTCTCTGCCAGGTTTTGGTATCGGGATGATGTTTGTCTCATAAAATGATTTGGGAAGGATTCCCTCTTTTTGGATTATTTGGAATAGTTTCAGAAGGAATGGTACCAGCTCCTCTTTGTATGTCTGGTAGAATTTGGCTGTGAACCCATCTGGACCTGGCTTTTTTTTGAGGTGGTAGGTTCTTAATTGCTGCCTCAACTTCAGACCTTGTTATTGGTCTATTCAGGGTTTTGACTTCTTCCTGGTTTAGGCTTGGGAGGAGGCAAATGTCCAGGAATTTATCCATTTCTTCCAGGTTTACTAGTTTATGTGCATAGAGTTGTTTGTAATAATCTCTGATGATGGTTTGAATTTCTCTGGAATCTGTGGTGATCTCCCCTTTATCATTTTTTATTGCATCAATTTGGTTATGCTCTCTTTTCTTTTTTATTAATCTGGCTAGTGGTCTGTCTATTTTGTTGATCTTTTCGAAAAACCAGCTCCTGGATTTACCGATTTTCTGAAGGGTTTTTTTTGTGTCTGTCTCCTTCAGTTCGGTTCTGATCTTAGTTATTTCCTGCCTTCTGCTAGGTTTTGAGTTTTTTTGATCTTGCTCCTCTAGCTCTTTCAATTTTGATGACAGGGTGTCAATTTTAGATCTCTTCTTTCTTCTCATGTGGGCACTCATTGCTATATATTTTCCTCTAGAGACTGCTTTAAATGTGTCCCAGAGATTCTAGTATGTTGTCTTCATTCTCGTTGGTTTCAAAGAACGTCTTTAGTTCTGCCTTCATTTCATTGTTTATGCAGTCAACATTCAAGAGCAAGTTGTTCAGTTTGCATGAGGCTGTGCGGTTCTGAGTTAGTTTCTGAATTCTGAGTTCTAACTTGATTGCATTGTGGTCTGAGAGACTGTTTGTTATGATTTCTGTTCTTTTGCATTTGCTGAGGAGTGATTTGCTTCCAATTCTGTGGTCAATTTTAGAGTAGGTGTGATGTTGTGCTGAGAAGAATGTATATTCTGGGGATTTGGGGTGTAGAGTTCTGTAAATGTCTATTAGGTTTGCTTGTTCCAGGTCTGAGTTCAAGCCCTGGATATCTTGGATAGCTCCCAGCAGGGGTTGACAGACATGTCAAACATGTGAGCTCTGGCTGGCATCTGGCGGGTGCCCCCTCTGGGACAAAGCTTTCTAAGGAAGGAATAGGCAGCAATCTCTGCCATTCTGCAACCTCTGTTGGTGATACCCAGGCAAACAGGGTCTAGAGTGGAACTCCAGCAAACTCCAGCAAACATGCAGCTGAGGGGCCTGATAGTTAGAAGAAAAACTAACAAACAGAAAGGAATACTGTCAACAACAAAAAGGACATCCACACAGAAACCCAATTCAAGGGTTTACCAACAGCAAAGACCAAAGGTAGCTAAATCCATGAAGATGAGGAAAAACCAGTGCAAAAAGGCTGAAAATTCCAAAAACCAGAATGCCTCTTCTCCTACAAAGGTTCAAAACTCCTCCCCAGCAAGGGAACAAAACTGGACGGAGAATGAACGTGATGAACTGACAGAAGTAGGCTTCATAAGGTGGGTAGTAACAAACTCCTCCAAGCTAAAGGAGTATGTTCTAACCCAATGTAAGGCAACTAAGAACTTTGAGAAAAGGTTAGAGGAATTGCTACAAGAACAACCAGTTTAGAGAAGAACATAAATGACCTGATGGAGCTGAAAAACACAGTATGAGAACTTCATGAAACATATGTTAAGTATCAATGGCCAAATAGCTCAAGCAGAAGAAAAGATATCAGATACTGAATGTCAACTTAATGAAATAAAACATGAAGACAGATTAAAGAAAAAAGAATGAAAAGGAATGAACAAAGCCTCCAAGAAGTATGGGACTATGAAAAGACCAAAACTGCATTTGACTGGTGTACCTGAAAGTGATTGGGAGAAGGAAACCAAGTTGGAAAACACACTTTAGGATATTATCCAGAAGAACATCCCCAACTAGCAAGACAGGCCAACATTCAAATTCAGGAAATACAGAGAGCAACACAAAAAATACTCTTCAAGAAGAGCAACCCCAAGACACAATCATCACATTCGCCAAGGTTGAAATGAAGGAAAAAATGTTAAGGGCAGCCAGAGAGAAAGGCTGGGTTACCTACAAAGGGAAGCCCATCAGACTAACAGTGAATTTCTCTGCAGAAACTCTGTAAGACAGAAGTGTGGGGGCCAATATTCAACATTCTTAATGAAAATAATTTTTAACCCAGAATTTCATATCCAGCCAAACTAAGCTTCATATGTGAAGGAGTAATACAATCCATTACAGACAAGCAAATGCTGAGAGATTCTGTCACCATCAGGCCTGTCTTAAAAGAGCTCCTGAAGGAAGGACTAAATATGGAAAGGAAAAACTGGTACCAGCCACTGTAAAAACATATCAAATTGTAAAGACTATCAACACTGTGAAGAAACTGCATCAATTAATAGGCAAAATAACCAGCTAGCATCATGACAGGATCGAATTCATACGTAACAATACTAACCTTAAATGTAAACAGGCTAAATGTCCCAATTAAAAGACACAGACTGGCAAACTGGATAAAGAGTCAAGACCCATTAGTGTGCTATAATCAGGAGACCCATCTCAGGTGTAAAAATGTATCAAAGCATATTTCTTTTAATAAAAAATTGACAGTATGTGCATTATGTACAAAAGAAAAACAAAGTTAAAACTGTGTGTGTGTGCATGTGTGTGTCAGAGAGTAAAGCTGATGGATGGCACTAGGGTAAACTGGTAAAGGGGCAGATACAAAACAATTCCACAGAAGCTAAAAAGGACAACTAATTTGAACTCACTTAGGTTGAGACCCCCAGAGGAGAGAAAAGGGTAGGCAGCAAGGGATTAGTCAGGAATAAAATCCACAAGATGATCAATCCCAAAGCCAATCTGCGGGTTCTAGATAAAACCTAATGGGTGATCTTAGGTGTGCTCAAGTGACCAGAAAAAAAAAAAATCAAATCCAGTTTTTGTTTTTTTTTTTCTTGTGGGTAGGGGAGAGAGGCAGTGACCATCATAATTCCAATCCATCTGAGTATTAGGTCCTTACACTGTTGGTGAGAGTGTAAATTAGTTCAACCATTGTGAAAGACATTTGTCAAGGATCTAGAACCAGAAATACCATTTGATCTGGCAATCCCTTTACTGGGTATATACTCAAAGGATTATAAATCATTCTACTATAAAGACACATGCACATGTATATTTATTGCAGCACTGCTCAAAATAGCAAAGACTTGGAACCAACCCAAATGCCCATCAATGACAGACTGGATAAAGAAAATTTGGCACATATACACCATGGAACACTATAAAACCATAACAAAGGATGAGTTCATGTCCTTTGCAGGGACATGGATGAAGCTGGAAGCCATTATCATTCTCAGCAAATTAACACAAGAAGAGAAAACCAAACACCGTACATTCTCACTCACAAGTGGGAGTTGAACAATGAGAACACATGGACACAGAGAGGAAAACATCACACACGGGGGCCTGTCAGAGGGTGAGAGGCTAGGGGAGAGATAGCATTTGGAGAATTACTTAATGTAGCCGACGAGTTGGTAAGTGCAGCAAACCACCATGGCACGTGTACACCTATGTAACAAATCTGCACATTCTGCATATGTATCCCAGAACTTAAAGCATGATAAAAAAATATAATTTCAGAAATGTGGAAATGGCCAAGTTTTATTTACTGATATGACCTTCAAGAAGTCAGTAAATTCCAAATCATTATAATCCTAGAATTGGCTAAATTTTTAGTGGTACATCATCTGTGATCTACTTTAAAAACTGACTTCTGATTTCAAACATTTTTCTCCATGACCCACAGTAAGAAATGCATTTTACAGTACTACACTATGACATATACATATATAATAGGAAGGAAAGGTTCAAAAAACAATTTATTACATGTAATGTAATCCAGTCTCATTCCATACCCTTCCCATTCTATACTATGGTAGCAAAGGATGTTGGTTTCAGTAATTTGATTTTATAACCCACTGATGAATCAGAGTTGCAATTTGCAAAAAAAAATACTGATATAGGCATAAGATGTATCTCTGTGTGTAAGATATCACTTCAACGACCTAATCAGGATTTATTACTCCAGCAATGGTTGGTTAGCATTTGAAGGACTTTAATCAGGATTTTAACTCCAGAGGAATTAAATGTTTTTACCTGCATCTAATATCTTTATCTGCATTACCAAGGAAGGGTTCACCGATAAGCATAAAAAAAGTTAGAAATAAATTTTATCAGTGGAAGTAAAGGATATTCAAAATGTGTGACACCCAGAAATATCTTATAAGCTCCCCACTGTTGTATGGAAGGAGAATTATCTAGCAAGTCCAGTAGCTTAACACCTTTTAAGTTTCACACAAAATCATCAAAGTCTTCATGTCTTGTTCTTGAACCAAACACTCCAAGTACATCTGGACTGCTACACCTTAGACTACTGGGTAACTTATAAACAACAGAAATTTGTTTTTCACAGTTCTGAAGATTGGGTAGTCCAAGATCAAGGCACAAGCAGATTCAGTGTGGTGAGGACTGTTCCTCATAGACGGCACCTTATGTGCTCCCATATGGTGGAAGGGACAAACGAGCTTCCTCAGCCTAAGATGACATTGCTATCCAGTAGACAACCAGGGCATTTTTTTTTTTCAACCAGGGCATTTTTATCATGCTTTTGAGATACAATTATAGAAGAAGAAATTACTGGAGTGTGTTAAAGTTGTAATACTGAGAAATTTAAAATGTTTAATTTAGGAAATATAAATTTGACCTAAACTCCCAAAACCTCCTCGCTTCTCTCAGGAGGTCCTCAATAACCCAAGATAGGCAGATGAGGTCTCGAATTATACTGAGATCTCTAAGGGAAAGAAGAAGAGTGGAATTTCATTTTCCTTGTCATCAGGCAAGAGCCAAAGGACCATCAAAGTAAAGAGGGTGGCTTGCCTTTCTCCCCAAAGTCTAGAGCCTGAAACAAAGACCAGCAGATGTGGAGGCATCATCCAGAGCACAGGTCTCTAAGATCCCTACAGGGTACAATCTTCCCAACCACCACTGACTCCCGATCATAAGCCAAACTGCTTCTGGACTTTGCTGACCTTGACTTTCATCAATATTTTAGGAGTAGAGAGGGCTCCACCCACAGCCTCAACTAAGGGGGAACAGTGTGCTGCCTGAATCCTGGTTTTCCTTAGGCCTAGAACAGACACTGCCTTGCCCTTTTCTAATGTTTTTGCTCTGTGATGTGAAATATTTGCACTTGATCTTCCAGAGCACATTATAGTACTCTGCAGTTACAATTCTCTTTATCAATCTGTTCAATGAACTTTAAAAATTTTACAAACCATACCCTAGTTTTGGGGAGGGAAGGAGGGGATGAGGAAAAAAGGGAAAAAGAAAAAAGTCTGTTGCTTCTTTAAGTGTATTTCTTTTCCTGTCATCTCCTCCCACCACCATTTGCTATCAGAACACCTTACAGACACCTCTACTGTCGTATTACATCAGGCAGAATTACTTGTTAACTTGTCTGACCCTGCACTGTCATAAATGCCTTGAAAGTAGGGGACATTTGATGTTTTCTGTTTTTATCTTATTTACATATATCTCCACTTGGTACACCCTGACAAGATTCATATTATTTCTACATACACTTGTTTTTCCATCTTTTAAGAGCAGATAATACGTATTCTAATTTCAAAAGGTTTTTGCAGGAGTAAAATTAGAAAAGATAAATGTACTACATACACACTTTATAATAACATTATTCAACCGTAATCCTCATAAGACACTGCAAGGTTTACTAGAACATTCATAAAAAGATGCCTCGTTACTTTATACGTACGCTAAACAACAGAGTTTACAGCTAAGTGCTCTCTCACCCTATCTTTACTCTTGAGCACAAGCATGAGAGTATGTGCTCTGATGCTTGAAATCTGTGTCAATTATGTGAACAATGAAAAATTAAAAAAAGGAAAACCAAAAAACAACAGCCTAGATGTTCAAACTGTTGTTTAAATGCTGCAGAGAAAGAGAAACTAACCAAATAAAATATTCGACAGAAAGTGAATCATCCCTCACTTAACAAGGGTTCCCATTATATTTATAGATAATTAACATAAACTTTTAAATTCTGTGATTAACAGGTTGATAATAATATACTAAAACCAAAAAGAAAGAAAATTGTAACTCCAAATCTACACTGAAAACTTATCCTCCTGCTTATCTGTGACCACAGCCTCTATACTGGGTTGAATTGTGTCCCTCAAAAAGGTATGTTCAAGTCTTAACCCTAGAACTCACAAATGTGATCTTATCTGAAAATAGGTAATTAAGATATAAGTAAGAGGAGGTCATACTAAATTATGAGTGTGTCTCTGTGTCCAAATATTGTCATCTTTTCTTATAGAGTTACCCATTAACCGGTAACTGAGACACAGAAGACACCTATAACACAGGGGAAAAGGCCATGTGATGACTGAGGCAGAGATTGGAGTGACACCACTACAAGCCAAAGAACTCTAAGGACTTCTAGGAGCCACCAGAAGACAGGAAGAGGCAAAAAAGGATTTTTCTGTAGAGCCTTCTGAAGGACCCATTGATGGCGCTGTTGATACCGTGATTTCAGACTTCTAACCTTTGTAATTGCTAGAGAATAAATTTCTTTTGTTTTAAGCCACCAAGTTTGTGTAATTTGTTATAGCAGCCCTAGGAAATCGACAAAGATTCTAAGGAAATGTGACCACACATCAGTAACAGTACAAAGAATGCAAAATAAAGAAGTAATTACAACATCCATTTTCTTAGTTGTCTTATGTAATTATAGGGGAAATATCTGGGGGCTACATTTCACTGGAAGGAGAAATCACACACTGTCTTCTCATCTACTCAGTAACAGCATGATAATCAGGCAGCAGTCATAAGGTTACATCTAGAAATTTCTACCCACAGGGTTCCTATGTTCTATCTGCATCATATTAATGCTTGACTGTTTTGTGTGTGCGTGAAAGTACATTGATTTTAGTTTGGTATTACATCACAGCCATGGAACGTTTTCTTCCTGTGATCCAAATACCTGTTTTCTAAGAGCTAACTGTGTAATGCTCTGCTCTGCTTTTTGGTTTTAGTGATGTTGTGTTGAATTTTTAAAAACTGATCTTTTCACAGTCATCTATCTACATTCATCCGAAGGCACAAGCAGAAAGGGATGACAACACAATCCACATTTTCTTATTCCTGAGAAAGTAAAGCCAATGGTCAGGACTGCAGCCCAACAACCTCATCAGAATCATCCTCTTTAATTATGAAGTATGATGAGAACCATACTTGTCATGGTAAAATAATCATTAATAATATAATTTGGGTACTCATATTTAAAAATGTCCTATAAAAGTAGGAATTAAGCATTATCCAAATACAAGGGCTCTTCTTTGAGCTAAACAAAAATCAAAGGGTGTTTGATATTAAATCCAAGTAAAGCAAAAGAACAGTAACTGTTAAGTAATACAGCAATACTCCAAGTAACAAGCATACTTCTGAAAGAAACAAAAATGAAACTACAGTACTGGAAAAACTGCTAGTTTTTTGTAATCATGACTCTTACAGATAGCCTTTTAAGGCCAGATCAGAGCTGTTCAAGAGAGCAGCAGCTTTTACCATCTTCAAAAGTCTAATTTCCAACTCTGATGTAAACTGGCAAAATTTCACTTCAAATTCAGGTCCTATATATTTTAGCATGAAGATTTATGACATCCAGGAGCCAGCCATCAGAGTCATACACTTCAACAGATGTAAAGCTTTAACCTAGGGTTGGCACACGTACCAGCTTTAAGCTAATTTCTCATTCTCTACTTGGAAAAACTGCTGCAGGACCAAAGTTGCAGCACGTACTTTAATTTAAAGCTTTAGATGCCCAGTGTGATCCGGATTTTAAAATTTTCTAGATAAATTATATCAAATTTTTAACAAATAAAGTATCAAACCCGAGTCAATACTAAATGACTTTCCTTTGGAAACATTTCATTAGCACAAAAAAGGGAGAAAAGTCTTATTTCTCTTACACACACTGTAAGAGATTAGCAACTTTATCCTGAGGCCATAAACACACTTAAATCTAAGTAAGTGAACTTATTCTTTTCTAAAAGCTTGTATAAAGCATTTAATATCTAAATGGCTTTGGCTTACTAAATACAGAATTAGACACAGCTCAGTTTTCTTCTATAAAAACACTATCATAATGTGCTAGTGTATTTTTTATAAGTTCTTCATTAGAAGTTTTATTTACTTTAGTGATGTTGTGGTTTTTAATAAAAGCTCACCTCCTCCTCCCCACCAAATGCACAATTACACATACAGGCAAGTATCTGTATTGCATTTCAGAAGGCTCCAATACCCAACGGTTTCTATAAACTTCAAATTAAGAATTACTGAAACAGGACTATTACAGAATCAGAAATCTTTGGGAAACAGAATTTTTTACATTTCCTGTATTACTGGTAATTATTACCAGAAGGGTGAGGGGAGAGAGGTAAAAGGCTTCAAATTTTTAGGTTTTCAGATGTACAGAGGTTTAGGAGTAAAATGGCATAAAGCCTGAGATTTTCTCTAAAATACAACACACACACACACACACAATGTGCGCGCATGAATGTGCACACACACTCATGCACGCACGTACTCCCCTCACCCTCAAACAAAAAAAAGTAGAGGGAGGGGTGCAGAGGAGATAAAGGGTATGGCAAATGATGGTAGTGGAAGAAGAGGAGTGATGAATATGGGGGCATGAGATTAACTTTTTATTTTTGTGTATGTTTGAATGTTTTCAGAATTAAAAGTTGAAAAATTTTCAAAAAGAACCTTCCAATTAATCAAGATGTCAAGATATCATTTACATATGTGGACACTGAGCTCTTAGCTAAGGTCACAGAACCAGAGCTAAGCAGATGTGTAGCAGCTGGACTGGGGCTGTTTATGCCAGGTTGTCTCAGATTTTACCTGGATCTTTTAATTCTTTCCAGAAGAAAAATGGGAAAAAAACTGTGTAAAGCTTGATGCCCACCTACACAGTGGTCAAGACCATTTCTTTTCTCAGGCCATTCTGAGAGTCAGAGTTCTCAAGAGAAAAAGAGACTATACCATCTTGATGACATCTTTGGAAAATACCTTCAACATGTGAAGCTGAAGAAAAATTTGTCTCCAAAATACTTGGGGAATTGGGGAAGAAAAAAATCCAATAAATTAAAAATATCACCAAATACGAATGCTTTAAAATTTGGAATGGGCTTTCCTGTTGACCCTTCCACAACCCAAGCCCCGCCCTCCTCATGGAGGACAATGGCTTTATTAAAAAGCTAGGCCAAGAGAGCTAAGTGAATTAAGTTGAATACTCTGTGGCACAGTTTAGCATGCAGTTCATCAATAGGGAGGTATCAAGTACTGCCGGCTGAATTTTAAAGCACTTTCTCCAATAAGGCTGGAAATGCACGCCTCTGGGAATACAGATTTTCTTTATATTGGCAGGAGAATTGTTTCCTCATTCCATCTTCCTTAGAGCCAACTCAATTGTCATGGTCACAGAAGATATGACAACTGAGAAGACTCCTTTTAACTATTAGTTTCAATCTTCTCTTTAACCAAAACCCATAAATCATTACATTTAAGGCCGGGCGCAGTAGCTCATGTCTATAATCCCATCACTTTGGGAGGCCAAGGCAGGCAGATCATGAGGTCAGGAGACAGACCATCCTGGCCAACATGGTAAAACCCTGTCTCTACTAAAAATACAAAAATTAGCTGGGCGTGGTGGCGCGCACCTGTAGTCCCAGCTACTTGGGAGGTGAAGGCAGGAGAATCACTTGAACCTGGGAGGTGGAGGCTGCAGTGAACTGGGATTGTGCCACTGCACTCCAGCCTGGCCACAGAGTGAGACTCCATCTAAAAAAATAAATCACTACATTTACTTGCATTTTATTGTATCTTATTACTCTCTACAGTTTCAACTGGATACATAACAACATTAAAAACTCCTACTTACTAACAAGATGAGTTCTTTAAATCTGTTTTCTCATTTCTCTCAGTAACCTCATCAGGGTAGGTAGTATTCTTGCCATTTTATAGATTGGCAAACAAAGGCTTGGTCCGAGAGTTAAACATATCAGTTTCAGGTCATACAAGCAGCATGCGACAGCCAGATTCCGAACCTAGGCTGTCCTGACCTGCCCTTTCCAGTATGCTGCATTATTTGTGGAAATAAAAAGAAACAAAAAAAGAGAAATCAGAAAAGGAAGGCAGCAAGAGAAAGAAAGAGGAAGGGAACTGGGAGATCCATTAGCAAATCTTTACAAGCTGGAGAGCCTTGGAAAGATTGTCTAACACTGTCTTTTACTTTATGATTCTGCCTTCCAGGCAGTTAATGTAAAACTACAAGTACTTTCAAGTAACCCAGTTTTGTACTCAGGTTATTGTTTTAATTTTTCATTTACTTTTAAACAAACATATATTCATCACTACTGAGAAGATCTTCATGGAGAAAAATGTCATTAGAAAAGGCTAAGATTATAACATGGTCCTAGTTACGGAAAACTCAATGGAAAAGTCAATTCGTTTTTGTGACCAAATCAAGGCATCAGAGACAGCACTGTCAATGGAATTTCTACCATTTTGACCCAGACTTGAACTGGAGATAAAAGGGTGTCTCCAAGGGGAGAATTATGCAAATTTAGGAATGCTCTAAAATAAATAATTATTAATATTCACATTAACCTTTATTTAACCATAAATAAAGTTAAAACTAAACAAAATGTTCAAGAGCGTGATAAATGAACTTGCCGTCTCACTCAGAGCTGCTTCTCTTCCCTTTGTGCTTCACATTTTAGTGGATGGCCCCATTAACATCAATCATCCAGTCAAAAGCCAGGACACCTCTATACTGCCCCATTCACTTTTTACCTGACTTTGACTTTTTAAAATTCTTGAGGAAAATGCCTAACAAAATTTCATGGGGAAAATTACCTGAAAAAAATCATAGCTTTGCCCCATGTGCCAGTACCCAGACTCCCTACTAACCAAAAATAATAGACAATGTGCCACGGTTGAGAAAGCACTTCGTGTGTCAGAACAGGTGGCTTTTGACTGAGGCTCTACCACTAACAAGCTCTGGGACTTCAACACTAAATGAAAGCATTAGGCACTGTGTTAGTTGTTTTATATAATCTCATTTCATTCTTACAATTCAGTGACGCAGGTGTATCACTGGCATTTTAAAAAAATGATACAAAGGCTCAGAGGCTTAAATGCTTTGACCAAGTATAAGAAGCTAAGAGACATATTTGGAATTCAAACCTAGATTAGTCTACCACATTATACTGTTTCACATGACTTCCCATCTGTAAAAATCTTAAAATGAAAGCAAACCCAAAAATATTGTATAGCAAACTGTTGCTGTATTTTTTTAAAATACACTGATTACTGCAGTAGCAACTGTCAATTAAATTCTAGCCCTGCTCCACACTTTCTCAGCATCAGAAAAACACCTTCACATCTGAGTCTAAGTATATAAGCCAAATTTCAGAATGTTAACAAAGTAGCTGAACTGAACAGAAGAATGGGAAATAGACTGTGGTAACTACTTATATCTCAGATTTTCCTGTATTAAATATACTTGTAGCTGCATAATATAATTTGGCAGTGCAGAAAAGTCATAGAAGTTTCTAGGCAAATTCTCTCTGCCTGTTGCCATAGGAGTATTAACTACAGATAGTCATACATTGTGCCATAGGAGTATTAACTACAGATAGTCATACATTGGCAAATATCTGACTGCTACAGTTAGCAATTATTTTAAATATGAAGCATAAAAATAATGCTTTTTAAAAATATGAAAAATGCTGATGAACAAGCTATGCAAAAGGTACTTTGTGTTGCTATACAAGAACTCATAGAGCAGAATTTTAAAAAAGAAAAAAAGTCCTAACCTGTTACTTATACAATTCCAAATGCTACAATCCTAACAGCCAGGAGATATACTCATCAAATAACAACAAAAATGAACTCATCGCTCTCAATTTCTACTAATGTAGAGTAAACTGGATTATCTGAGAAAGAACAGTAATAGTTTATGGGCTATGAGTAACAAGTCTAAGGTAACTAATATCTGTTACAGAAACACTCCATAACTTGGATATTTATCTTTGATGAATGAACGTCATGCTAAAGAGCTAAGTGTGAAGGGAGAAAGGGAGACATAGCCAAAAATACTAGCATTGAATCTTATTGCAGTCATATAAAAAGTCAATGTTCAATAAATATCAATATAGCTATTTCTTATATGATATTCCAACAAGCAGAATCTCATTGCTACTGAGTTTATAAATATATTTATTACTATGTGTGCATATGTGTGTGTGTGTGTTTGTGTATAATCCAAAATCATTCTCTTAAAAGGCAATGTCACAGAAGAGTTAAGAAAATGGGGTCAAGAAGTTCTGTTTCAGTATTACAGTCTTTTGTATTTTGCATACAGTTCCAGCTTATAGCTGCAGAGAAAATGAGATGGCAATGGGGGGAAGACAGGAAGGAAGAGGCACAAAAAGAAACAATAGATGCTGCAATGGTCCACCTTTTGGTTAACTGACATGGTTAATTCTTCCTCTTGGATTAAAGTAAAAGTGCTTTTTGTTTGTCCTCTATGTTTTTAAAATTACTACTATCCTACAATGGCTTTTTTTTTTTTTTTTTTTTTTTTGGCAGAATCTACTGTGTCGCCTAGGCTGAAGTGCAGTGGCAAGATCTCGGCTCACTGCAACCTCCACCTCCCAGGTTCAAGCAATTCTCTCGTCTCAGCCTCCCAAGTAGCTGAGACTACAGGTGCATGCCACCACACCTGGCTGATGTTTTTTGTATTTTTAGTAGAGATGGGGTTTCACCAAGATAGCCAGGATGGTCTCCATCTCCTGACCTCATGACCTGCCTGTCTCAGCCTCCCAAAGTGCTGGGATTACAGCTTTGAGCAACCATGCCCAGCCTTATTTTTTTATTTTTATTTTTATTTTTTTTAAGACAGAATCTCACTCTTTAGCCCAGGCTGGAGTGCAGTGCGCGATCTCAGCTCACTGCAACCTCTACCTCCCAGGTTCAAGCAATTCTCCAGCCTTAGCCTCCCGAGTATAGCTGGAACTACAGGTGTGAGCCACTGCATCTGTTGTTTTTTTTTTTTTTTTTTAAGTAGAGAGCAGGTTTCACCATGTTGACCAGGCTGATCTTGAACTCCTGACCTCAGGAGTTCCACCTGCCTCAGCCTCCCAAAGTGTTGGGATTACAGGCATGAGCCACTGCACCAAGCCCCTACAATGGCATTTAATGCATACAATCACTCAGGATTTAAAACACTGATGACAGAGTTCTGTTATGTGGCTACAATGTTATTCCATGAAAAGCCAAGTATGTATATTCAGAACCAACAAAGAACTTACCAACAGAGTGTTGTATCATTTGATGTAGGCAATTTACGAACAGCTAAACAAAACAGAAGGTTTGATTTTAAAAATAAGGTCTTGGCTATTAATGTAGAAGTGAAACTGAAAATGTTGGGAAGATGTGAAATTTTCTTCTGTTTTTCACAGTCACTGCAGTGTCCATACAATTCTGGCCACGGGTGGTATCTGAATGTTTAAATCAAATACTGTAAAGTATTAGTGGTAACTGTGTAAAAATAATTTTATTTGTTCAAGAAGTCAAATAATTTCAATTTTACTAGGCTTTTTTACCTTTTGTTAATTTAATTCTGAATATGTACAAATTATTTACATAGTAAGATCCAATATCTTCTAGGCCAGGCGTCCCCAAACTTTTTACACAGGGGGCCAGTTCACTGTCCCTCAGACCATTGGAGGGCCGCCACATACTGTGCTCCTTTCACTGACCACCAGTGAAAGAGGTGCCCCTTCCTGAAGTGCGGTGGGGGGCTGGATAAATGGCTTCAGGGCGGCATGTGGCCCCTGGGCCATAGTTTGGGGAAGCCTGTTCTAGGCAAATCAGCCTACCGCTCTATTTCTAAAAGAAGCACTCAATCTGCTCCTGAGGCTGCCATGTACTCCTCTCTTCAAGCAGCCTTGATCCTGTAAAGCTTGTGTCGAGGGACGTTAAGGATGGTTGGGCTGTGGTTATACTCTGGTTGGGACTCAACCACATCTCTAGTCTGGCATCCAAACAGACATCAGATGAAAGCCATAGGGTTCTCCTGAGCATTCAACTGACTGTCCCAAACTAGGGTCTTGGGCTAGATCGGATGGCGACTTCTGAAAAGTTATGAAATAAAAATAAGCCTTTGTACTAACGCTATATATTCCTACTTAAAACATATAACTAGGATATTTATTGCATCATAATCCTGATGACATCACAACCACATACCTAGAGACAAATGTCAGACAAAGATATTTTTTCTAAACACCTAATAAAAAGTGATCATACATTATTTGCAAATGATTTCCGAACCAAAGATGGTTGAGAATCTTCAGGACATGTGGGCTAGCAACTAAATAGCAGCTTCTGAATTAAATTTCTTGAAACAGTTTCTAAACTTTAATCAATCTGACACTCACCTAGTACTAGTTTTGGGGAAATGTCCCCTAGTTTTTAATGGAACTAAAAAATCAGAAACCATTCTGGTCAAAATGGTTTTTTAGTAAATTGTTGATGTGCTTCCTCTGGCAAACTTATCCTGAAACACTAGAGATTATCAAGGAAGATCACTTGATACTAACTTGTCCTGCTGTGACATTACCTGGAAGATGTTTCATAATGTTCTAGTCTTGTTCTAAGTGTATATTCTTTTCAAAAAAAGATAATATAATTAATGTATCAACTAAGGGATTTAGAGTGACAAGTGGGAGAAATAAAAACAAACATAAGATTGGGGCCGGGTACGGTGGCTCACACCTGTAATCCTAGAACTTTGGGAGGCCAGTTAACTGAGGTCAGGTGTTCAAGACCAGCCTGACCAATATGGTAAAACCTCGTCTCTACTAAAAATACAAAAATTGGCTGGGCACAGTGGCTCACGCCTGTAATCCCAGACTTTGGGAGGCCAAGGTGGGTGGATCACCTGAGGTCAGAAGTTCGAGACCAGCTGGAAAACATGGTGAAACCTCTCTACTAAAAATATAAAAATTAGCCAATGTGGTAGCACACACCTGTTAATCCCAGCTACTTAGGAGGCTGAGGCAAGAGAATCGCTTGAACCCAGGAGGCAGAGGTTACAGAGAGCTGAGATTGCACCACTGTGGTCCAGCCTGGACGATAGAACGAGACTCCATCTCAGAAAAAAAAAAAAAAAAAGTCTGGCATGGAGGCATGCGCCTTTAGGTCCCAGCTACTCGGGAGGCTAAGACAGGAGAACTGCTTGAACCTAGGAGGTGGAGGTTGTAGTGAGCCAAGATTGGGCCACTGCACTCCAGCCTGGGTGACAGAGCAAGACTCCATCTCAAAACAAAACCAAAAACAACAACAACAAAAAACAAATACAAGATTGGAAGCCAGTTCCAATGGCATATAATGAACTTCTCTGGCTACGTCCCAGGACCAATATAATTGAAGAAGATATTAATTAAGGAAAGAAGGGGACAGGAGTAGAAAGTTAAGAACAATATTGCTTCTTTACAGCATAGTAAATTGGGAGCATAGGGTTTGAAGCCCATCAGACAAGCGCACAAAATCCCACATTTTTACCCTTTCACAATGTGATCTTGAGCAAATGGATTCTGAGTTTTGGTTTTCTCATCTGAATAGTGGTAGTGACAATATTAACCTAAGGAAATGTGAGAATTAAACATTGTAAAGATTGCTGATAGTATTTGGCATGAAGTGAGTCAATAGCCAGTAGCTGCTACATTATTCTTGTTTTGTTTTCATCCATAATTCTTAGTTCACAAGGTGTTTCATGCTCCAACTCCTGCTTGTTTCTCTAGACTCACTTGTACCACCTTTTCCCTATACTCTACTAGCTACTTGATCTTTTCTCTTTTTATCTGGTGGAAAAAGTGGGTTCCTGCCTTCTGCACTAGCTGGTTTCTCTCCCTAGAATGTTCTTCTCAGAGATAGTAACATGATGATTCCTAAGACACTCAAGACCATAGTTTAAATACAACCATGTGAGAAAGGCCTTCCCTTATCAACCATTCTAAAGGAATATACCATTCTTTTGCAGACCCCATTTTAATTATCTACAGAGCACATCTTCACATCTGATATTTTCTTATTCATTTGTTTGATTATAGCCTGTCTCTTCAAACTCAAACATAAACTCATCGAAAACCCACTTGCTCACAGCTGTATCCCTAGTACCCAGAATAGTCTTAAGTACCCAATAAATACTGGTAGAAGAAGGAAAAAAGGAGGGAAGGAAGTAGAAAAGCAGGAGAGGATGAAAAAGGGAAGGAAGTCTGGCTTATTAAAAAGTGAATTTGAAGCTTTAAAGGCTACTGTAATTTGATAGGGAATCTGGTTTTCTACTTAAGTGGATAACAAATGAATTCCTGTACTTATAGTACTGAAAGGCATTAAGAGAGGTGTGTGTGTGTGTGCGCGCACGCGTGTGTGTGCGCATGTGTGTGTGTGCATGTGTGTGGGGGGTGTGTGTGTGTGTGTGTGTGTGTGTGTGTGTATGTGTGTATTTATTTACTCTCCTCTCTGTCCACTTGTAGATCTTAGGATGAACTTTGAGAAGTAACTGCTGGGCACATGCTCCTATTCACAGAATGCGCAAACTCATCTACTACTATTATTCCTCATCAATAAATTAAATGTTCAGAGGTGGGCACGGTGGCATGCACCTATAGTTCCAGCTACTCAGGAGGCTGAGGCAAGAGGATTGCTCAAGCCTAAGAGTTCATGAACAGCCTGACCAACATAGCAAGATCCCATCTCAAAACAGAAAAATAAATGCCTAGCTTCAATCCTTTTTATCTGTTTTCTGTTATGACAGAATGTGGTTAATTAGTCAAACAAATCAGCAAGAATTCTAATCTATAGGAATGTTTATGTTTTCTATAACAGGAACATGATTTTCCAAGCTTGGTATTTTGACAATGCTTTTTATTTTGTATGCTATAAGCAAGAATCCCTTTGAAATTACTTTAGAGTTTCATAAGGCTTTTTCTGTAGCATTTTTTTAGACTTCTATGATAGTAATATCTCTTGCAGCATTTTATCAGTGTAGTAGTAATAGTTCACACGAAATATTTTGCCTGTCTCATGCTCCAAAGTATTGTAATGTTCAAGAGAAGGAAGCAGTTAAAAGTGGCCTCCTGTACAGTAGAACAATTCTCAACTCAAATGCCAAATAAAGATGCAATCACTTCAGCAATGTGAGAGTCTGGACATCAACTATATGGAAGATGACAGGAACTTCCACATTAGCAATATATTAATGTAAATAAAAATGTTTCATGATGTTGATAAACAGTAAATTATAATGTAAGGTACTGTTTAGCAGGAAAAGAAAAATGAGTTGTACACAAAATTTAGTAAATATTCAAATTGGTTATATGCTAAATTTTCTTTCTTTCTTTTTTTTTTGAGACGGAGTTTCACTCTTGTTACCCAGGCTGGAGTACAATGGCGTGATCTCGGCTCACCGCAACCTCCACCTCCTGAGTTCAGGCAATTCTCCTGCCTCAACCTCCTGGGTATCTGGGATTATAGGCACGCGCCACCATGCCCAGCTAATGTTTTGTATTTTTAGTAGAGATGGGGTTTCACCATGTTGACCAGGATGGTCTCAATCTCTTGACATCGTGATCCACCCACCTTGGCCTCCCAAAGTGCTGGGATTACAGGCTTGAGCCACCGTGCCCGGTAAATTTTCAAATTTCATTTTATAGTAGTCCCTCCCTTAACCAGGATTTCCCTTTCTGAGGTTTTAGTTGCCTGAGGTCAACTGTGGCCCAAAAATATTAAATGAAAATGTCCAGAAATAAATAATTCATATATTAGTTTGTGCAAAAGTAATTGTGATTTTTTTCATTAAAAAGGCAAAATGCCATTTTGAGTAATAAGATGAAACCTCCTACCACCCTGCTCCAGCCCACACAGGATGCAAATCATCCCTTTGTCCAGTGCATCCACATTGTATACACTACCTGCCCTTTAGTCACTTAAGTAGCCATCTCATTTATCAGGTCTCAGTTATCAGGGTATCTCTGCGCTGTGTTCAAGTAACCCTTATTTTATTTAATAATAGCCCCAAAGGGCAAATGATGCTGGCAATTTAAATATGCCAAAGGGAAGTTATAAAGGGCTTCCTTTAAGTGAAAAGGTGAATGTTCTTAACTTAAACACGAAAGAAAAAATCCTACGCTGAGGTTACTATGGTAAGAATGGATGTTCTATGGTAAGAATGGATGTTCTATCTGTGAAATTATAAAGAAGGAAAAAGAAATGTGGTAAATGCCTATTAAGATGAAAAAGAAATTAAATGTATGAGTGGAAGACATGAACAGAAATGTGTTTCCAACTTACAGCAATGAATTTTGGTACTATCAGTTTCGGACATCCACTGGGGTCTTGGAACATAGTCCCACATATAAGTGGTAACTGCTGTAATTTCAAATTCAACACACAGTTTTTATTTTTAATCTAAGGTAAAGTTCTTATTCTACTAGTTTTCTGATAATTACATTAATATTTATAATAAAGTATTTAATTCATAAAGTTTGTGTTTCTGGGACTTGATTTCAAGGTTTAAACCAGATCATTAGAAAGAAATAAGACGCATCGCCTATTTGAAGACACTGCTATAAAACACTTTTGTCTTCTAAATTTCTTGAAATCTCCTAGAAGCAGCATTTCTAATAGTTTCAGAATACTTACACTATTGGTAACAAAATAAAAACTACCTAGTAAAGTATCATTTTGACATCAACAAGGAGGTAAGATAAAACCTTCACTTAGACACACATCCCTTTAATACACATATCTATGATGTAAACTTAAGTTCTCCACAAGTATTCATGGAAAACGTTTGTCTTCTAACTTTTCCCACACCAAGTTATCACTATGATATTTCCCTTAAAATCAGAATTCTTAGGCTCTTCATGATAAGCCAGCCATTCCCAAAGCTAGGCAGAGCAAAAAGCCCAAGATGATGAGATTAGACATTCCAAATATAGTGATTACTTTGGGAAAATCTGAAGGTCTTAAGAAATCCCAACTTTCCAAGTTTCTTTCTTTCTTTTTTGAGATGCAGTCTTGCTCTGTCACCCAGGATGGAGTGCAGTGGCGTGATCTCGGCTCACTGCAACCTCTGCCTCCCAGGTTCAAGTGATTCTCCTGCCTCAGCCTCCCCAGTAGCTGGGATTGCAGGCACCCACCACCACACCCAGATAATTTTTGTATTTTTAGTAGAGACCGGGGGGTTTCACCATGTTGACCAGGCTGGTCTTGAACTCATGACCTCAGGCGATCCACAGGCCTTGGCCTCCAAAGAGCTAGGATTACAGGCGTGAGCCACCAAGCCTGGCCCCAAGTTTCTTTTCTTTTTTTTTGACTGTTAACATTAAAAAATATATAGATATAGATATAGATATAGATATAGATATAGATATAGATAGTGCATTTTAGGTTTTGGGGTACATGTGAAGAACATGCAAGATTGTTGCATAGGTACATACATGGCAATGTGGTTTGCTGCCTTCCTCCCCTTCACCTATATCTGACATTTCTCCCCATGTTATCCGTCCCCAACTCCCCAACTCCTGCTGTCCCTCTCCTAGTTTCCCCCAACAGACCCCAGTATGTGATGCTCCTCTCCCTGTGTCCATGTGTTCTCATTGTTCAACACCCGCCTATGAGTGAGAACAAACAGTGTCTGATTTTCTGTTCTTGTGTCAGTTTGCTGACAATGATGGTTTCCAGGTTCATCCATGTCCCTACAAAGGACACAAGCTCATCGTTTTTTATGGCTGCATAGTATTCCATGGTGTATATGTGCCACGTTTTCCCTGTCCAGTCTATCATCGATGGGCATTTGGGTTGGTTCTAAGTCTTTGCTATTGTAAACAGTGCTGCAGTGAACATTCATTTGTATGTGTCCTTATAATAGACACATACAATAGACGATTTATAATCCTTTGGATATATGGGTTTGCTGGGTCAAATGGAATTTCTATTTCCAGGTCCTTGAGGAATCGCCACACTGTCGTCCACAATGGTTGAACTAATTTACACTCCTACCAATAGTGTAAAAGTGTTCCTATTTCTCCACATCCTCTCCAGCATCTGTTGTCTCCAATTTTATAATCCTCAAGTTTCTTTAGAGTTCAAATGAACAATAGAAATCAACAATGTAAGAAGTGGCTGTAGGACAGACTGAGGAGAAAAATGATAGTATTTATCATTCTAGAAAGAACTAGGGAGGAATTAGTTGTATGTTTTTCACGCTACACAAGGAAATAGGTATGTGTGGTATCTTCAAAAGAATGAAAGTAACAATGACTGACAATGAAAAAAGAAACCGGCATCTCCTGGAGTAAGAAGCCTAAAGAAACCATTATATTAAAATGTTAATCAAGAGTGGAATAGATAAATGTGCTATACTTATAAATGGAATACCACTTCAAAGAAAATGAACAAATTACAGTTCTACACAACATAGATAAATCTTAAAAACTTAATGTTGAGCAAAGAAGTCAGACATCAAAATATAGATGGCTTATGATCCCATGTATTGAGATGGCAAAATGATAAAGAAAAGCCAGGAAGTGATTATACCAAACGGTGGTTACTGCTGGGAGAAAAGAAGTGGTTATGACTGGGAATGGTAATGTGGGAGACTTCTGGGGGGAAGCTGGCAATGTCCCATTTTATAACCTGGGTGGTAATTAATGAATGTTCACTTTATAATAACTCAATACTCTATGTATTTATCTCCATTTTTCTAAGTGTTATTGTTCACAAGTTTTTCAAAGTTTACCAGTAAATTACTTATTAATAGTTATTTATAGTCACTATCTTGTCATACGATCGACTGACTTTTGTACTTAGCCCTTCCATAGCTATAAGCGTCTTGATGACAACTAGGTCTTCTATTTCTTCTGTATTCTCCCACAAAAAGAAAGAAAATGCTTTACAGGCTTAGTAAGTGCTCAAAAAGCTATTTTTTAAAAAACCTGGCAGTCATTCAGCACAGAACTGTAGCATGATCTTATATGAAAAGATTAGGGGTCTGAGGGCTGAGGTTTCAATCACTACCCTCTCTGGATCTCTAAATGGGCATAACCATACACTGGAAAGTGTCAGGAAGAGGAAATGATGCAATGGGAGTTAGCCACTTCTCACAGGAGCCAGCAAATTGCACAAGTCTCTACTTAAAGCAGACATCACACTCTATTGTTCACCTTTCTATTTCCCACTTGTCTATCCACATTTTTTTGTGACCACATCCCCAGTATCCAGCACAATGCCTGGCCATAGCAGAGATGAAGTAATAAAAATGATATTTTTATTGTTCTCAAGAATAATAATATTTGTTCAGTGCTCACTATGAGTCAAGCATTGTTGTATTTTATGTTATTTATCCTTGTATTACGTTATTTGCTCCTATAAAGAAGTTACTATTATTGTCTCCATTTTATAAAGAAACAGAGGCACAGAAAGGTTAAATGATTTGCCTAAGGGCCATACAGATAGAAAATGGCAGATTTGGAACCCTAAAACAGGTCCACTCATCTACTGGATTCCTACAACCATGCTCTTTCTACTAAATCATGATTTTCTGAGTCATGAGACCTTAGGGGGCTTAGTAAAGCCTGTTTGGAAAGTGTGTGTGTGTGTGTGCGTGTGTGTGTGTGTGTGTGTGTGAGAGAGAGAGAGAGAGAGACAGAGAGAGAGAGAGAGAGAGAAGAGAGAATGAGAATGAGGTCGAGAAGTCTGATCCTGGCCCAAATCCCAAATTTTAAATTCATTCTTAAGATAGTCTATCTTCTGGAAATGTTTATAAATTCATACACAAAATTACGTTCTGCCATATACTAGAAGAAATTATTATAATTATAGCCATTATACTAATTTGTGAAATGACTAAATACAGGAAATGCATTAAAAAGTTTTAAAGAGCACAATAAACAAAATAACTCTTCTTCAAGACACAGAAGTAATGAATAATTTGAAGATGCATTTGTTGTTAAAGTAACAATACAAGAAAAAATTTATCGATAAAATTAGGATAATATGGTAGTAAAGAAGCTAATTTATTTGAATTTCATGAAATTCCATTTCATTATATTCACTTGTATAATTAGTGAAGCTATAATCAAACTGAAAACATCTATACAAATTTTACTCAGTAAGTCTTGCTCTGAAATAATCATCACACACCTGCTTCTGCTATGAGGCACGTGAGCCGAAAGAACAGAGAGAGTCTTATACCCAGATTTTCCTTCCTTGTTTTGTAGGTCAGGATGCAGTAAACAGAAAAAAAACTTAAGACTCTGCCCTCATTGGCATTAGAAATTAAAGAAGATTCTGGATTCACCTTTAAACAGATGAAAAAAAAAAGAGGTATGACTTCCAAAATATGGATTAGATGGAGAATCAGGGTGATGATTCAACAAACCAAGGATGAACTCAGCTCAAAAGTCCACTAGAGAAGTCAATTATACTCTAATTCATAGTGACTACTACTGAATGCTTCTCAGATAGGTTGGGTTATTTATAGACAGCTTATATTAATGTTCCATAATCTACTTGCATGTTTCAAACAAATTAAGTATATGTAACTCCCCTGGAACAAAACAGAGAAAACAGAAATGACTCCAATTGCCATTCTCTCTCATTTTACCGTTCACTACAAAGCAGGGGATTTTTAGGCGTTGAAACTACCTCAAAGGGACCTAGCTGGTATCAGGAAATGGCTCTACTAGAATCCAGACCTGGATGGACTTTCTGTTGTTTGGCTGCTTCTTAAGAGGAAAGCTGTGAGGGATAAAGGTGGTTCTAAACACATCTTAAGGTGGAAGCTGTGAGGGATAAAGGTTGAATATTTTCATACAACATATATTCAACACCAAGATAAAACATCACTGTATAAAATAAACAATACTGAATCATTTTCTTTTTTTTTTTTTTTTTTTTTTGAATCATTTTCATAAAAACTATCTCTCTAAAACTTGTTACAAAAAGCACCAGGAAAATTACTACCTTAGGCAAAACTGCGGGTTCTGCGACTGCAGGCCCCCATATGGCAGAGAACAAGGACCATGTTGTTTACACTCCTCTTTCCAAATCAAGTAAGCTTAGACATCTGTCCACCATGCACAGAGCCCATCCTCTGCCTACAGATCAGAGCAGTAAACTCCCCATGCTGCTTTTTTATCTGTTTTCTTCAGTCAACAAACATAACAATGCTCTAAGGCAGGTGTTAGCAAATTTATTCTATAAAGGGCTAGATAACAATTTTCAGCCTTGCATACTTTTTGTCACAACTATTCAACTCTTGCACTGTAGTACAAAAGTATACATAGGTAATATTTAAGTGAGTAAGTGCAAATGCGTCCCAACACAACTTTATGAATATTAAAATGTGAATTTCATAAATTTCATATTTTCATTTGTCATAAAACAGTCATTTGATTTATTTTTACTATTAAAAAAACTGTAAAAAGCATTTTTAGCTTGTGGACTGTCCAAAAACAGGCAGTCAGCCAGATGTGGCCCACTGGCTATAGTTTGCTGACCACTATGTGAAAGTACTATCATCCCATAAAATTAAGTCCTTGGCTTGACTCTTATATTCATCTGTCCTTCTTCCTCAACTTTTCCACCGTGCCTCTAAAACCGTGGTCTCAAACTTTATTGTGTATTCAAATCACCTGCAAACTTGTTAAAACACAGATTAGGGAGACATCACACCCAATGTTTCTGACTCAATAAATCCAGGGCAGGAACTGATAATTTACATGTCTAACAAGTATCCAGGTCATACTGATGCTCCTGATCCAGGGACCACATCTTGAGAATCACTGCTCTAAAACTTCTTATCAGCAAACTCTGATGTCTCTTCAGTCTCTTCTTAGGACAATCCTTCTACTTTCTTGACTTGTCTGCGGCAATTTATTTGTCATCTACCTGATACTTTGGGAGTCTTCATGGACATTTCCTCTCCTTTATACTTCATATCCAATAAATCATGAAGTCATGTCTATTTTATCCCCTAAATATAACTTGATCATACACTTCCATCCATTTCCCACCTTATTCCAAGCTATCATCTTTTATCTTTAACAGCCATCTGATTGTGCTCCCCACATACATTTTGCAGAATTCAAGTAGAGGGATTTCTGTAAGATGAGAATCTGATGGTGTCACTTTCTTGCTTTTAAGACAACCGTCCTTCACAGGTTTCTCAAGGCTCTACAAGATTTGGCCTCTATCACCACTTCTGCCTCATCCTCACTTAGCACTTTGTGGCCTATACTTATCCTCAGCCACTCTAACTTGCCTCTTTCTGACCTTCAAACTTGCTGTTCTTAGCCTGAGATTTTCTTACTCTACTCCTCTCTCCACTCAATCTGTCAATATTAGTCATCTTTCACTTCTCAGACCTGTATCACATCTCTAGGAAAGTCATTCTTGACTATTCCAGACCAAGCCCAGAACCTCTTAACATGCAGTTTTTCTAAGCATCTGTATATATGTTAAAGGAATTAAAAAAGCTAACATTTTACTAGGCAACATTCTGCTCCAAAACTTCTTCATACATTTGTTTATTTAACTAACTAGGGAATATTTGATTCTAAAACTCTTTGTAAATTTATTTAATTAACATCACAAAACTCCATAAGGTATATGCTCTTAATATCATCCCCCTCCCTCCTCTACCTCCCAGTTTTGTTTTTTAACTACAATTGGAAACTGAGAGATAAAGAGGTTCAACAGTGCATCCACGGCTAAGCAACTAGTAAGTGGAAGAACTAGAATGCAAACCCAAGCTATTTGTTTCCTGACTATAAATACTATCTCCTGAATAGCAGTAAACTCAACTAGATTTTAATTTCCATGTGTCCAGGCACCAAACAGATACAGTTTACACAGTCTCATGCATATCAGGCACTGAAATTGTTGAATGAATGAGTAAACAAATTGGTTGAGCGTGCTGGCATAATGTTACATATTATTTGCTAGGCCATATTATAAACGCTGATTTTAAAAGAGGGCTTTCCATTCTGTCTAAGCATAACCCATAACAGACTCTACTTTTTAAAAACTATAAACCCTTGTTATGTAGGCAATCTTTCAATTCTTCTAATGCCCAATACTTGGGTATTAAAACATGATAAACCATTTCACTTATATATATGTAAGCCAGCATAAACAGAATATTACACAATTTAGTGATTAAATTACTATGGCAATTATTTTTGGAAAGGAATAGGCATTCCTGAGGAATATTTTTATATTCATTGGGTACATAACAGAACAAGGGTAGAGGGGTAATAATGTCTTAGGTTACCCTTTCATTCTATTTATTATTGATAAACTGTTTTAAAACATGATACACACATCCCTCACAATCCAAACTCTCCCAAACTGAACTCATACTACCCAAACTCAAGAATAAACTCTTTGAGATGAGGTTGTTTTCTCTTGCTTTTCAAGCTTTTACTGCTACTCACTCTTCAAATTTCTGAAGGCAAAAATATTTGGTTAATGCAGTATCTCTCAGTATACAATAAGCTTAGGAAACAAAGAGAATTAGATGATAATAAATACCCGAATTTAATTTGAGATTTTGAATTAAGGAGGGGACAGTGTTTTGTGCCTCTGTGTATTTAAGAGAAGTATGGGATTAAAAGAAAAATGATGAGAAATATCTAATGAGACTTATAGGCCTCCTGTGACAGTGGTCATATTTTTAAATCTTCATATCATGCCTGTATCTAACACATACTAGATGCCCAATAAAAATTTTGATAACACACTTGTTATCAAAATTTTTATTGGGCATCTAGTATGTGCTAATACACAGGCATATGGTGACCACATTCCTGAACTATGGTTTATATGTAAATTGTAAATGTATTTCGAACCTACTATTATTACAGAACTAAGATTTAAAAATATATAGCTTAAGTAGCAGTTAATATAACTGGCAATTTACGCTGATTTCTAGGAAATTACCTAATCATTAACTTATAACATAGATAAGAACCCTGACTATGAAGTGTGAGAAAATACTACTGGCTGACTATATGACTTTGGATAAGTTCACAACAATCCTGAAACCTAAAATTCAGATTTATCGTCTGCAAAACAATGATACTATACCTACCACATAGAATTATTTTAAGAATTAAATGTTTCCAATGTATGTAAAACAAATAGCATTTCACAAGCAAACAATAAATAAGCATCAGAGAAATATTAGTTGTTATATAACTATTATATGTACAAACATAAGCCTGTATATCTACATTATTATTTATTAAAATTGAAGGATTACAATTGTGGTCTACATATAGGTAAGCGTGAATGCCAAAAGCAAAGATATAATGATGTTTCTTGTCATGTTCACATACAATTGGAAAATCAAAATAATAGTAAATCTGAGTTTTACACACCCTTTTAACAGGTCGGGTGTTCAAAGCAGAAAAATATCTACAAAGATAAATGAGAAAGTGTTTTTTGAAAGAGATGTTTGAAAAGAAGCTTGTTGGTATTTGCTCACACACTCTGAAAAAAAATTGTCAGCTAGAAAACAAAACTTCCATATTCTCAGGAAATATATTCTGTAAAAAATAAACTATAATGGACGGGTGCGGTAACATCTTGGCATTTTGACAGGCTGAGGTGGACGGATCACCAGAGGTTGCGAGTTTGAGACCAGCCTGACCAACATGGAGAAACCCTGTTTCTACTAAAATACAAAATTAGTTGGGTATGGTGTCGAATGCCTGTAGTCCCAGCTATTTGGCAGGCTGAGGCAGAAGCTCGCTTGAACTTGGGAGGCAGAGGCTGTGGTGAGCTGAGATTGTGTCACTGCATTCTAGCCTGGGCAATAAGAGCGAAACTCCATCTCAAGAAAAAAAAAACAACAACACTATATTGAGTTGTTTTCCTAAATAGGTTTAAATAGACTGTAATTATAGAAGCAGGCAAATATTGTCTAAGTGGTATAAGCAGTCCTTATTTACTAATAGTCTTTTAGAATATTTACTCCATAAAGGGATTATGAACCAATAAATGTGAAGAATGGTATTGGGGCACACACCTTAATTTCTTTGAAAAATGTTTGGTAATTTTTCTTAGGTAGCTGAGAATTATCAGGTGTTTTGAAAATGGCAGCATAAGGTCGAATTCCATTTGTTTGAAACGAAGTTTCAGTTTTTCAGGAATTTGTTTTTGTCCTCTTTAATGGCTACTCCTCCCAATAACGGTCATTTGATTGTTTACGTCAAAATGTCTCTTGCGTGTAATTTTGTGGTATGCTCTTTTTAGGTCACACTGAAAGGCAATTCTAGATGTCACCCCACTAACAGCATTAGATGAAAAGTCTAGTTCTGTTAAGCAATTTGACAAGTCACTTAAAAGGTCTACAGGAATTTGTCAGACATAATGATTATATCATATCAAGAATAAAAAGGATTGGAACCTCTGCTACAACTGTACTTTATCTTCATTTATTTTCAATGGCCTATCAGGCACTTCATACTACAACAGTTGAGCACTTAAAACAACACCTAACGGCAAAAACGCACACACAAATAATTAAAGATGGTAAACAAAGGGAGAAACATGAGCTATTGATAACAGGGACTGATTTTATACAAAACTGTGAGTATATTGAGGCCTCGTCATGACCTTTTTTGGTATGTCACTTCACTTAAAAAATTTCAGTAAAGGCCATGACAAGAAAAGACAAACAAGAGAAAACTGTGTTTTACAGATAAAGAAGGGAATCACAACCACAGTACTTCAGTGACACAAAACGCATGCAAGGTTGGTTTTTACAGACACAATAAAAGAATAGCAAATTTGCAGAGGTTGAAAGTGGAGGATTTACCTGAGATACAAGCAAAATCTAACCCAATTCACCTTTTGATAAGAACTAAAGGGTAAATACAAAGAAAGAAACAGTATTTAGTGCTTTATGTGAAGACAATTTCATAGCTTCTATTACTGTTCTGTATCCATGTGAAGACAATCCCATAGACTCTATTACTGTCCTGTATCCAAATAACCAGTCTATTTAAACCATCAGGAATAGGAATACCACATTTAATCTTCCCAGAAACAAGTACTGCTTAGTAGCATCTGCATATGTGAGTATTAAACTTTGCTTCATTTTGAACCCTACTCCTACCCTTAAATCAGAAAATCTTTGTAGATTTAGCCTCAAATAGAGGTATTTTTCATAATCCTTTCTAGGTGCTTTTTAAATAGCAAGTACTCTATAACGCTTTCTAACTTAGCAACTTGGGTAAACTGTAACCGACCAGAAGGTCAGGCAGCAGGGCCATTATTAAGAGGAATATATTTTCTGATCCAAGTATGAAGATACAGGTTCTGACAGTAGGTCACAATGTATGAAAACCGAATGGCCAGAAAATCTAAAACATAAGCCACACATACCAACAGAGGAAAAGAGTCATTTTACCTCAAATAGAAATTTCTACACCCTCCTCTGAGTATATAAAATACCTAACTAAAATGAACTGATTAGCTTACTTTCAAAAGTATTATCTGTCAAACTATAATGTGATAATGGCTCTTGATATGTAAAAATTCACTTCAATATGCCTGTCTCAAATAAAAACTCATTACACATTTAAATAAATCCATGAAAGTAAACATAATAGCTGAATTGTTCTGGTTTTATAACACCAATTAGATAAACAGTTTTACTATTTATCTATAGAATAAACTCATGTCTTTTAAGAACTGAACTACCTGTAATCATTTTTATTCCTTTATGGATACTTTCTGCTATGGTTTGAATGTTTGTGTACCCCCTAAATTCATATGTTGAGATCTTAACCCCCAAGCTGATTGTATTAGGAGGTAATTAGGTCAGGATCCGTTAGAAAAGAAGCTTGAGGCAGCTTAGCTGCCTAAGGAGCCAGAGAGAGGGTCCTCTTCTATAAACAATGAAGGGGACCCTCACTAGACACCAAATCTGCTAGTGCCTCAATCCTGGACTTCCCAGCTTCCAGAGCAATGAGAAATAAATTTCTGTTGTTTATAAGCCAACCAGTTTATGGTATTTTGTTAATGCATTCCAAACAGGGTAAGACACTCTACAATTATGAAAGACAACTACTTATATAAAATAGTGTTGGAGATAAACAGCCTGAGCATTCAGACATTATTCACACTAATAAATGTTTGTAATTCTATCTGATTTTAGAACTAGCTTTGCATCAAATATGTTGAAAATATTTAGTTTTACTTTCCTTCCCAATTTCTCCAATTTTCACTATCTTCATAATAAAAACAAAATAATGATGACAACAACAGCAGTTAGCACTTATTTGTCAAGCTAAGCTGTTACCTATTTTTTGAATGCCCTCCTTTATTGGAAAACTTCCTATTCATCCCTCATACATATGTAATGTGCTCAAGTGCCGCAACCTGCAAGGAGCCAGTGCAAGAAGCGGACCGTTTTTCTAAATTATCATGACGTGACTTTCATCTCTACCACACAATTCTTGCATTCCATTATGTAGGACTTAGGAAGTTCTCTGGCTATTTTGTAAATGTAAATCTTTTCTCCTCTAAAAATAAGTTACATGGGTTAATGCCATTTTTTCATTCCCACAACTTCGCTGATACAGCATAGCTTAAAAAACAGTTTCTGACTCCCCCATTTTGTTTTTAATGCTTATTAGGACTTCCGTTATTTCAGTTCACAAAAATGTTCACAAATCATCTTCTTCATCCTCCTGCCTTCAACGCTTTATCAGTAAGTCCCCCCAAAAGTCCATTTTGTCATAGACACAAAGAAGAGGCTGATTCTGAAGGAAGAACAGAATATCTTTAAAGTGCTAATAAAGTATACTAATAAACTTCTGGATACAGTTCCACCAGGGTCTTCAGTATAACTGTAACACCTGGCCAATGAAAAATACTTCTAATGATGGCCGTTAACTGCTTTAAAGAAATAATTTAATTAATACTTTTTATGATGTTGGTATTGTCCTTTGATTTGAGTTGCAACTGTTATTTACAAATTCTTTCCCTGTTTGCAAGTGATCATTTTAGGACCATGTTCTTTTCAGTAGCTGTGCTGTAAAGGAATCATTTCATTTCTGATTATTCCATTTATAAAAATGACTTCCTTGAACTGTGTTTTATCATTTGATGCTATGATTCAGTGTGCTCCTAAAACATTTTCATTTGCCTGGTTTGTGATCTTTCTATTTTAGATCACCATGCCACAGTTGCTTGGATAGCCTTCTGTCACCTATTTTCAATAGTGTCATATAGCATCCTGCATGGTTTCAAGGATGATAAATTGGCTAAACTCCAGGGCTTGCACTATAATCCTGTCTTGTCAGTTAAGTGTATCTCACTGCTGATGGTGATGAAACTGCTTTAAAGAAATCGGATAGGATTTTTAGCAGAGCCAAATCTCATTTCCATACGTGGTGTTAAATTCTATTTTGATCAACTTCTTGAGGGCAAATACACCATTTCAGAAAGTTGCATTATTCTTTAATGTCTAATAATACCTTTTAATTCATTAGCCTATTCGCTCATACTTTTGACTCCCAGGATGAGTTTACTGATCTGTATTTGGGCTGATCTGTACCCTCAAAACAAACTGAATTTAACTGGTTTGGTTTAACCCACAAAAACTGTCCCATCAGCACATTTTCTGTTAGAATATATTAAAAGGTATAGATCTGACCATTATGTGTTCAACTGCTCACTGACCATTACTATGTCAATGTCTTAGACACCTTAAGTTCAGTATGCTCACAGCTGAACTTATATTGCAATGTACCTCAAAAAATAAAAAAAACTATCTGTTATCTACACATGGCCTAAGTTAAAACTCTGAGTCCCTTACTCCTACACCACATCCAATCAATTCTCACCCATATTAATACAGTGACATTCTAACTGTTCTTCCTACTTTTTCTTCCTTCAAACTAATTATTCAATTTCTGCCGGTACTCCCTAAAACTCAAAATGGAAAATGATACTCTTATTTAATTAAAATTGTTCAACTGCTCTTCTTAAAGTAAAAGCTCCTTAACATACATTACAATGCTCTTTACAGTTCATACCTGTTTATTCCTCCTGACTTTTACACCTCCTTCGTACAAAAAAACCCAGTAACCTTTTAACAATCTGATTTTTAAAAACTGCCATTCTTTCTCATGTCTGGTCCTTTGCAAATGTTTTTACATGTATTATGAAACTATAGAAAAAGACATAATCTTACAACAGTTATTTAAGGAGTAACATTTCCTTGTATTGATAAGCCTAAATACTATTCAAATCATGGATCTTAATTAATTATCTACACACATTGAAGCCCACAAGCAAAGCAATGATTTTTCAGAGTTTTTAAAATGCTTAACTTGGTTAGGAGTAAAAAATGTAAAATAATAAATTATGCATAGTATTATTTCACCCAAAATAAAAATGTGGAGCTATTTAAAAATATGAATATCAACTTCTCTCCCAAATATGCCACTGAAAAGCTCATATAGTAAAACCAGTTTAAGATTTTAAAGTAAGGCAGGGTGGGGTGGCTCATGACTGTAATCCTGGCACTTTGGAAGGCCGAGGTGGGCAGATTACCTGAAGTCGGGAGTTCAAGACCTGCCTGGCCAACATGGTGAAATCCTGTCTCTACTAAAAAATACAAAAAATTAGCCAGGTACAGTGGCATGTGCCTTATGGCAATCATAAGTAAAATGAACAACTTCTTAAATTAAAATAGCTGTTTTAAAAAGTGGGTTTTAAGCATAATCCCCTGGATGGGAAAGAAGCAGGAAAATGGAGAAGAATCTTTACATCAGGCGTCCCCAAACTTTTTACACAGGGGGCCAATTCACTGTCTCTCAGACCGTTGGAGGGCCGCCACATACTGTGCTCCTCTCACTGACCACCAATGAAAGAGGTGCCCCTTCATGAAGTGCGGCGGGGGGCCAGATAAATGGCCTCAGGGGGCCGCATGTGGCCTGCGGGCCATAGTTTGGGGATGCCTGCTTTAGATCATGAAGACCAACTAATATAACTTTCTGATATCCCATGGTAAGCAGCCATTCCTTCTCCCACCTTCTCAGAATATATCTTTCTCCATTCTCCAGGTCAATGGAGCTAAAACACTGGCAAACAGCATCTAAAAACATATTGTTAACATAATCAACACCATGGCCAAACAAAAAAATTCCTTTATTTTCATCTAAAAGTAAATCAACATAGATAAAACTTGAGACTTTGTAGAATAATATTCTTTATAATTGTGAACTGAATTCTCATTAAAAGAAAAAGTTAGCAGTTACTTCTAAAAGATATTCATAAAATGTTACATAGTATCTTTTATTAAATAGTTTACACCTTTCTAATATAAACATAATTCAGGGGGATAAGCGATGCTCCATGTGCCTACATTTCAGCTAGCCTGGGTACTGGCAGGAAAGTCCAGCAGAGTAATAATGTGGAGCTCTTACAGAATGACCAGAATGACTAACACAAACTCATTACCTTAAAGGGTGTTTTCCTAAACAAATTCAATCCTATACATAGTTGAAAAAATACTATAACTTACCTTCCTTTGAGACACTTGCACAAACTAAAGGCTTATGATCAACTGACATTTTTTTCTTCTACATGGACAGTGAAAATTATACATTTATTGGAATTTGGATAGTTTTTCTAACTTTGCTGCCAGAAATATTTTTCTAAACATTCTTCCCACTGTTTCCCAGAAAGAGATCTTACCTGACCATCTGATTTGAATCCAGTGCTAACCTATACCTTAACCTTATTCCAAGCCTATACGAGTTAAATGAAAATATGATCTTCAGATTGTTTATCTGGGAAAATAAAAATAAAAAGTAAAAAAAAAAAAAAAAAAAAACAGACAGGCAGAATTATAAGATAATCTAAAAGTCTACATTAGAAAAGAATAATTAAATAAAGTGACCTTTCCAGTCAAGAGAACAGCAAGCATGAAGATTCTATTCACCAACAACACTATCAATGGCAATACTGTCGACTCTCACAACTAGTCACAGAATAAGACTACTGAAGAGGAAAATACAGTTTAACTCAAACAGTTCCCAAATTCTACTAGATACGTTTTAAAACTTGGTCTACCTACCTTAGTGTTTACAGCTTGGAATTCATTTACCTAATTAAATTATTTTGCATAGAGTGCTTAACTCACATTGCGGCTCAAAAAAAAAAAATCATTTAACCTATACTGTACTGAAATAGAGTATTACAGAATCCAATTCTAAATGAAGGGGGAGCATATTCAAAGATATAATAAAAGATAAATATGCTACCATTTATATGGACTTAGAACCCTCCCCACCAGATCAAAGTCATTGATAGTAGGTATAAAAGCATTCCAACAGAGCTGGGCATAGAACAAGAAAGGTAAAAACAGGACTACAGAAGATTAAGGTCAGGGAAACCAATTCTCAGTAAGATTTCATCTGACTGTAGGGCCTACACATTAAATATGAGCAGAATGCATAGGGAAGGGAGGCCTGCTAAAGAAGAAAGTGAGGCTGGACATGGGTGGCTAATGCCTATACTCCCAGCACTGGGAGGTGGAGGCAGGGAGGATCATTTGAGGCAAAGAGTTCAAGACCAGCCTGAGCAACACAGCAAAACCCAGTCTCTACAAAAAATTTAAAAATCAGCTGGGCATAATGGCATGCACCTGTAGTCATGGCAGGTGACTGTAGTCCTAGCTGCTCAGGAAAATCGCTTGAGCCCTACAGCTCCAGGCTACAGTGAGCCAGGACTGTGCCACTGCCCTCTAGCCTGGGTAACAGAGCAAGGCCTTGTCTCTAGAAAAATAATATATATTTTTAAAATAAAGAAATGGGAAAGGGCTGAACATAAGAGGAAAAGGGCTGTATGAGTGTGTTTTCAAGCTGCTGATAATGAAACTTCTATTACAAATTACCAGCAATTTATAAAGGAAAGGGATTTAATGACTCACAATTCCATGTGGCCAGGGAGGCCTCACAATATGGTGGGAGGCAAAAGACACATCTTACATGGCAGCAGGCAAAAAAGAGAATGATGGCCAAGTGAAAAGGGAAACCCCTTACAAAACCATCAGATTTCCTAAGACTTATTCACCACTATGAGAGTACAGCAATTTCAACAAAATGATTTTTTAAAATTTCCAACAGAGAAGTTTAGCAATTTCATGATTTTTTTTTCTTTTTTCTTTTCTTTTTTTTTTTTTTTTTTTTTTTTTTTTTTAACAGTAATCAAATGTTCTTAGCATTTTCTCCCTTTATATTCAAGGTAAAGTAACAGTTTTGGCTCTATTGTAGTTTTGCTAAGAGTTAAATTTATGACAAAGTGACAGTATCTGGGAGAAAGACTGCCTCACTGATTGCTTTCCATTTTTCCAAGCTTATTTCTCACTTCTCTTCCCTTCATCCACTAAGCTCACACTACACAGGCTTACTCTGAGTTTGTCTAAGAGACCCAAACTCCTTTCTGCCCTAGGTCTTTTCATATTTTCCTTCTGCTTGGAGCTTACCTGCCTTACTCTCTTTAGAATTCCAATGTAAAGGTCACCTCTTCAGAGAGGTGTCTTTCTAACATCTATCTCTCCCATCACCATGTCTTAGTACCATGTCTGAGATAAAATTAGAGCCCAACAAGTACATAATCTTGAAGAAACATGGTGAAATCTCTGTGGAACATTTCTTCAGATGTGAGGAGCTACTTCATTTTAAATTTTTCAGCACTTTGATCACTGTCATTCAATCTTACAAGACAGTCAAATAGCAATTTGAAAAGAAACTCCTCTCCCAAAGATTTATATAAATATATAGCAGGGCTAATTTTAAAGAAAATACTTCAGTCACTGAGAAGTATGTGGATCACAACGTAGGGGTTACACAAATGTCAGCACATCACTGCTACTGAAAATGTAATAAAAGTTACTATAGAGATTTGACAAACAAGATAGGTATTATAATTTTTCCCTCAAGTAAAAATTAGGTCTGCCACACAGATAACATTTTAAGTTAAAATACCAACTATTCACCTCTGTTTAGTTCAGAGTCCCCAAAACTTCAGCCAGTTGAGTGTAATATTTGTACTTTGTCCCCATCCTCATACTAGTTTCCATACTGATTTTTAAAATCAACACCACTTTTTTAAAAGCGTAAATAAATGAATTTCAAAGGCAAACTGTCAATTCAAAAACAAAAGCCAATTCACTTGCAATTAGTAGAAGGTGATCATAAAATTTATTGCACGTTTTTAAAATTTGAGAGCTACCTAGAAATATTTTACATATATGTACATCTGCTACCAAGAGCTCATATAACCCAACTCTGTGAAACATGGGTTTGACTTGCTGGTCTCTGCAGAGGACAGGGTTTGGCCACATAACATACACGCTATTATGGTTTGGAAGAACAAGGCAGCACCTCAAAGCCAACTCTAGCTTCGTATGTATACTTTAGAGTATAATTAACATCACAGCAGAATTATTCAAAGCACACACATAACTTTAAAATTTTTAAAGAAGTATTTTACAGTGAAATTCCTGTACACTCTAATGAAAGCAAGATGTGTGCAATTTTTAAGTAAACTGCAGTTGTTGCCTTTTTTTTTTTTTTTTTTTAATGCTTATTTGTGGTTGGCTTTGAGTATATTCTGCTCACTGGTTACATTTCCTTTTCAGATATGTATATAAACATCATGTGTCTGAACTCACTCTGTATTCTTATTTTAAGAAACTTCTGTGGTTTCCTGTTCTGCTTTTAATACCTCCCAGCTGTAGTCATATATCTCACATTACAGCACATTAAGAAAATATTATGGAAAGAATAATTAAGATTCCAAAAATAGGTGGTGTGAGTGGTGATTATGTGTGCCCTCATAAGCACATTCTTCACATAGTTATATAATATCTAGTCATTTTTAGGAAGAATAATGAACAGGCTTTCATTTGACAATACACATGTACATAAGAAATGTACGTAAAAGCTGTTGAAAACTTGAAATTCCAAATATTAAGATTAAAAAACAAGTAATATTCATATACTAGGTTATGTGCTAAGCACTTTACCTGTTGTTTCATTTAATTATCTGAAAATCTCTAAGGGGGATAAACTGAGGCTTGAAAAATGTAAAGGAATTCACTGAAAGTCACCCAGCCTGTATGTGGAACAGGGAAATTCTCACAACTTTTGAATTCCGGAGCATGAGCTCTATACTTTCCATACCAGATCCTAAAAAGCATCTTTTACCAGGTTCTCCCAACATTTTTGGTATAATGGCCATGATTTCATAGATAAGCAGACCATTAACTGACTTTAGATGGAGAAAACCATCATTCTGGCTGGCTCTGCCACTGGCTTTCAAATCAAGGTTTTTGCAATCCTACAGATTCTGATCTCCTAAAAATGGAAATATCAACCTTATTGTGAAAATGATCAGGCACCAACTAGTACCATCAACCCTACCATCAATAACTACCTCAAAATTACTATTATATCGAGCCAAGTCACAAAGTAACACACTTTCAGATGTAAGCTGAACATAGCTACTCTTGCTTCAGTGTGCTTGCTAAATGAGATAATTTTTATCACTTTTTCAGGTTTATGGGTTCACTCCATTATCTGAAGCTCAGCTGAAGGAGTACAGTGCAAATAACAGCAAAGTCAGGGGCTTGATATCCTTTTGGTTGGTAAGCTAACAATGGTCAGAGACAGAACATGAACCCAATACCAATCAGTCACATCTGTGTTAGGGTGAATATAGTAATTAGAGAAAAGTATGAATAACATCCAAAGCTAGGAAGGATGCCTGAGACCGTAGTGAGAATCCTGTTACGTTGTTATGAAATAATTCCAAACACTTACATTGTTTGCTATGTGAATGATATATGTTATGCTACAATAAGGACCTGGAGCGTTTTCTCCCCCATTCCCTAGAGAATGTGACAGTGAACTACCCCTCCCCTTGCAAATGTCACATTACACCTTATCAGAACCCATATGTTAGTTACTGACCTCAACTACTGGACGTATAAAACTAAGAGCTTGATAGATACTTTGAGAACTCAGGCTATGGCAAGGTACATATTCTCCAAAGACCAAGAGCACCTGCTGTGACACTGCCAAAGGGCAACATCACTCCAGCTAATCTCTAAAGCCTTGCTTGCCACTACTGGCACCACCCCAGCCTTGAGGGATCTTACCTGTGGTAACAGATCTCCACTGTATTGGTCAAGCCAGTTTCTCCAGAGAAACTGCTTGTAAAAAGGTACTCTTCAATCTTTAGTCTATTTTCCACTGAAGTCTGCTTCCACCCTAATTGGGCAATGCCTTTAACAATTTTGAAACCCAGTCACTTCTTGGTTAACATATCTCACCTATCAAGTATATTGCCTGTGAGATCTGTTCATATTATTCTCCTCTTCTTTAAGCACTACGAACTTAAGGGAAAATTTCGGTTTGTATGGCAATAAACTATGTGATTCATAAAATCATACTTTGATCATCTCCTTACTTCTACCACACAAAACAAATCCACACAAAAGTCTAAAATAGGCTGGCTATAGAAAAGCTCCCCAAAAGCGACACAATCTATGCTGTATTTTAACAGAAAAATATCCCAATATATACTATTACATAGTGGCCCACCTAAAATCTACTCGATGGAAGAAAACTAAAAACTTGAGTATGATGACAGAGGATATACATGGCCCATATATTTATTAAGATTCCTTTGTATAAACTCCTTAAAAATACTGCAATTAAAATACTTTAAAACTGTCTGGATTATGTATGCTTTATGATATATCATGATTTACTAAACATTATACATGTATATTATTTGTTTTACAAAACCAGTATGTACTCTATAAGCCATTTATGAAATTTCTAGAGCACTCAGACTACATATAATTTAATTTTCACTTTATGCACTAACTTTAGAATCAATCTACAGTACAGAAGGAAAGACTCTGGTATAATAACTGCAACAAGAGTGAACTTTTCAAGTATTTGCACATGTTAAGAGTTTTAAAAATGTTGTAGAGTCTAGAGCATATTAAAGAGCAAAGGTGTTCTAATTAGGGATTGTTGGTCCTGATTCTTTATATAGAAACATGCAGAGAAAAGGAAAAGTTAATTCATTATCCAATAATGGCTTGAAATAAATATCTCTTAAAACATATTCATTGAAGTATAATTTGGTTTCCTAACTACAAGAGTATGCCAAGCAGAAACAACTTCTACTACACATTTAACGACAATGTATCACTCATGTATTTACTGTAGTCTGACTTGTATTCTATGTATTGCTGTCCAAATCGTCTCAACAGATTATAAATTCATTGAGGATAAGGACTAAGTGTTTTTCACCTCTGTATTCACTATAGCGCCTGAACTCAGAGTAGTGGAAACTCAAAAACACATGATAAATTTTTCAGGTTTTTGGATCAGGTAGCATTCTCACAGTAAATTAAACAGTGATTTATTAGTTTATAAATCAATCTCTAGTGAGTTTGGTTAGCTCAAATCAATTTTCCAGAGTTTGATTCCCATAGGTCAATTATAAAACTAGATTTCAGTACAATGGTACACAATGTTAGGAGAGTACACAAAGGACAAAGTTTCTAATAAGTTCCTGTAAATCAACTGCACATTTCTTTAGTACATATCAATGGGATTTTATAAGCTAACAACCCTTTTATGGCACCACATTCTCTGATGTTTTGTTATATCTCATGATATGTAAACAGAAATAAAAGCATAGATTTCATTTCTGCCATTTATTACTGTACAATAACAAAACTCTTCACTTTTCTCATGGCTTTTAAAGTATGTAATAATTAAAAAATACAATCTTCATATAATCTAGGATGTAAAATATTAGATTTATGCACACCTGTAATCCAAGCTATTTGGGAGCCTGATGCAGAAGGAATGCAAGAGATCAGGAGTTTGAGACTAGCATAGGCGACACAGACCCTATCTCAAAAAAATAAACAATTATAACAAAATATTAGAATTATAAGAGGTCAAAAATAATTTAATTCAGCAGTCCCTAAAGGTTAGAGGCAGTAAGTTTCTTCTTGAAAGTCCCAGATTTGTATACTGTGGGTGTAGTTAGCAGGCTGGTGTTTTGAGTAGGAAGATAATGATTTTTAATTGGCTCATGACTAGTTTCATCCTGAAAGGAGAGAAATGAATTTAGAGCCAATATTAACAGGAGACAATTAAATTCTGAGTTCTGCATGCTTTATATCCTAGATTAAGGTAAGGTGAGGCCACCTAGGCCATTAACTATAATAACTGGAGTCTGTAACCTCCTTAAGTAGCATTTTACAGCATATTAGCAATAGTTGTTAACTATTAAGTCAGAAAATAGTTTTCTTACTAAAACTTGTTTTATTTATTCAACTTTATACCTATACATTTAAATTTGCAAAATAATTTATATAATGTCTCTTAAAAAAAGTAAATAAGAAATAAATGTGGACCATTAATCTCCTAAAACCAATATCTTTGTTTTGAATCATTATTTGTTTTCTACATTTAACATGATTTTAAAACAATGTTCAAAATGAAGGCCCATAATTGGTTCCTTAATTTAAAGGAGCTCAGAATAAGACAAATTTAAACATGTAACTTTATTAAGCTGAAATTCCCAATTGAACTGTTTAAGTATTCTACTATAAAGATTTAAAAATATTAGGTGGTTATTTCACAACCATTGTAAGGGCAGTGCTATTAAGCATCCTGTAGAAATTACACCATAGTAACAAGAATCCTCGACAAAAGAGTTTTTTTGTTTTGATTTGTAGAACACTTAATAAACATTTGCATTTAGGATATTTTTAAACATCATCACCATCATTTTAACTTTAATGACATATGTTTACATTTGGGATATTTGTTACATAATTACCATGGACTAAGAGGTCCATTTTTGTTATGAGTATAGTGACCATATAATTTACCACCCAAACTTCTGGGGAATAAAAAGGGCTACAATTATTAAAAATAATTATGCCAGGATGGTGACATATATCCAGTACAAGCCAGGATGTCATATGTCACTCTAGCATAAGACTAGACTATTATAATATTAAAGTACAATTCCTGGGTTATTACACTCCCTAATCAGCTAAGCAAGTCATCTCTAGAGAAATGCCTTCAGAATCTGTTTGAGCTAACAGGAATGCGTATGTCTCTACTAGACACTGTGAAATCTGAGTCTCCCTCAACTTCACTGGAAGTGTTTTCTATTGCTGTTGTTTTCACTTTGGAGTCTTCAGCACCAAGCAGAGTGTCTTTGGCACATTAAGATGAAAGTAGCAAAATCGTGAACTACAGACCAGGTGAAAAGTGTGCTGGAGTTGTATAAATCAGTGTATAAAGTGAGGGATCAGTGAGAGGTGGGACACTGAAATAAGAACAGTAGATATGGTCTTAGTCATAACGGATTCTAAAACTTTAACATGGGAGAGACAGAGGAAGCACTTCTGGTCCAGTAAGTCTCTGTCCATGGCTATCTACAAGCACAACAGTCACAGAGATGCCCCTCTAAATAGACATACAACCTATAATTAATCGGTATCTATGTAGTTCTTACATGTTTTAAACAGGCCTATAATCTTCACAGAAAAATAACAGCATGAGTAGGCTTAATTTTTCTCTTGTTAAATAATTTTCAAAGCAATGCCTCTACTCTCCTAGAAAAAAAGGAGTAGCTTCACATTACCTTTAAATGTCCATCTGTTGTATGCCTATCTATACTACAGTCCTTCACTGTACAGACCCCTTGGTGCACGCACAATCATTAAAATGGAGAATCCATGTAAGGAAGTTAAATAAGGGTAAAAAAATTCAAAACAGAATACAAATAGCAAGGTTAAATTGAGTGCTGTTAACCCCCTGCTGACACCAAGTAATAGTGCAGAAGCAACAGCGGGAATCTAAAACAGAGGTCAGTGCTGGGAAATTTCAGCTCATGACAGTTGTAAGTTAAATATACTGGCTAGTTTTTCTTCCACTGGTATAACTTTAAAGAATATTTTAAAAGTAACATCAAAAATAATACTAGATATATATCCAGTACAAATAGTAAAAAAAAATAGAATTTTTAAAAAATCCCAGTCTAGAGTACCCATCAGAAGTATGCTTTTACCTGCATTAAGAATTGAGAAATAATTTACATACAGCAAAATGTATAGACATTAAGTTTTATTTATATTTTATACAGCTCATTGACTTTTTTCGTTTTGGTTTTTTTGAGGCCAAGCCTCACTTGGTTGCCCAGGCTGGTGTGCAGTGGTGTGATCTCAGCTCACTGCAACCTCCACTTTCAGGGTTCAAGCGATTCTCCTGCCTCAGCCTCCTTAGTAGCTGGGATTACAGGGGTCCACTATCACATCTGGCTAATTTTTATATTTTTAGTAGAGATGGGGTTTCACTATGTTGGCCAGGCTCATCTCAAACTCCTTACCTCAAATGATCCACCCACCTTGGCCTCCCAAAGTGCTGGGATTACAGAGGTGAGCCATAACGCCCATCCTCAATAACTTTTATGATAGAAATACACCCATGTAATCAGCTTAGATCAAAGCACTAAATATTATCTAAACCAAAGACGTTCCTTTCCTGTCTCCCAAACCTATCTCTATTATTATTCAGAAGGTTTTACTCTCTAGTTATTCTCAATTAACTTCAAATTCTATATATACTACTGTAACTGTTTTAAAATTGCGGGCTTATTGAGTCGCTCTTCCACCTCAGCACCTATCCCTATTAAATTTCCAACAAAAAAGCTCTTCTGTTTTTCAGCTGTGTTCCCTCTTATTATATACCTGTTAAATGTAAAGTAGCTCTTATTTCAGAAATGTCAATAATTAAATAACAATAAAAAATCTGGCTTGGTAGAAAACTTGCTGCTTTGAAAATATATTTAATTCAGAGAATATAAAGAACCAGTCAGTGACACTGAGTGAAAAAAAACATAAAATATCCATAATGATGTAGGGTATGGGTATTTAATAACTCAAAAACATTAATTAAAAACATGTTCACAGGCTGGATATGGTGGCTCACACCTACAATCTCAACACTTTGGGAGGCTCAGAGTGGGAGGATTACCTGAGGTCTGGAGTTCAAGACCAGCCTGGGCAACACAGTAAGACTGCCATCTCTACAAAAAAAATTTAAAAATTAGTCCGGTGTGGTGGCATTACCTGTAGTCCTAGCTATTTGGGAAGCTGAGATGATAATATTAAAGTACAATTCCTGAGATCCTCCCATCTCATCTCAGAAAGCTGAGATGGGAGGATCACTTGACCCAGGAGGTTGAGGCTGGAGTGAGCCATGATTGTGTCACTGCATTCAAACCTGCCAATGGAGCAAAACCCTATTTCTATTAATTTTTTTAAAAATAAATTTTAAAAGGTGTACAATTGGTTGTAGATTCTATTATGTATAAAAATGCTAGTTACTCACACTCTACTACCCAATCTTTCAAAATTTTTCAAATTTTATAAGCAACAGCCTCATTATTCTTTTCTGCTTTTACTTGCACTCTCTTCCCATTTTAGAAGAAAGCTACACTGAAATCTACTTTCCATTTGCTTATCATCTTTGTCCTGGAATCTTCCACTGAGGCATCCTTTGATAGCCTTCATCTACCGAATATAATATATCCTCTCTTTTTCTATTCAAATGAATCCAGGAGATCTAGCTCCACCCCTAGTGGAACTTACGATTTCCTCCATCTCCATTCCAGGTCCTTAAATATTAAAATACAATTCTCACCGTTCCTTGTTTTCTCACAATTTCACAGATAACATTTATCCATTCTTCTTTTCATATCATTCCTATAAAAATATACTAAAATTTATTTAGAAAGTTCTTAACTATCATAAATCTGATTCTATATTTCCTATAATATTTTATACAGAAAGACTATATAACAACAGGGTACTCACTCTTCCTAAATTCTCATTTCTATAATGGGGTTTATTTTAATCTCAACAGTGTTTCTTTAATTACCTAAAAATTAACATTACTATCTCTAGTTAATCAATTTCAACATTTTATATTTTGACTCGAAGATGCTAGCTACCTACTGAATTCACTCCAAACAGTTCCTCACTAGACTGCCACAGAGAAAGTTGAAAGTGATTCAAACAACAAACTCAAAGACAGAAAGGAAAATCTATGGTAGTAAGGTAACACAGAAGTGAGAAAAAACCAAAAGTTTAACAAAGAATGTAGAAAGGATTAAAGGGGGAAAAAAATGAAAGAAGCAGGCTTCTTAGGGTCACTAAAAACAAAATTAAACAATGGTAAAAAGATGGGGAAACAAACATGCAACAAAGCAGAAATGTGTTCTGGTGACTGCACTGATACAGCTTTTGAGAAATGTTCACAGCTCTAAGACAGCACGGAGAACCGACATTTTCCAATTCCCACATGGGGATACTAGCATCTAAAGATATAACATATATAAAGTATCTAGAGATTTCTGACTTTTTAAAAATTATATAAAATTTATCTAAAATTTCCTCTATAAAAACTTATTTTAGGATTAGAGATACAAATAAATAAAAACTGCAAACACATTAGGCCAGAATTACAAAACGTTATGCTTTCGGTGTATAAAAAGATCACAGGATACAATTGAAATGAAGATTCTATTTTCTGTTTATGATTGCTGAAGTATGATACTCATAGGACCTTAATGCCTACCTCTAACACAACACAAAAATGTGTTCAAACCGGAAAACCAAACGTGATGGCTGGATGACTGGCTTCAATATGGCAATTCCCATATTCCTAAGAGGATATCCAAAGAGTATGCTTAATATTTCAGCAGGTTTGGTAGTTCTGAAACATGCTGAGGAAAAAATAGCAATAGAGCAAGTCCCTGGAAATGAGCTGTGCCAAAAATGTAACATGTATGTCAAATAATAACTTGCAAGAAACTGATAGCTTTAAGAATGCAATCCCATCATTTTTCTTAGGAGAAAATACAAAAAAATGAAAATATCCAAAACCCAATGGCATATTATGGCTACACATGAGAAATGTATTATTAATTATGTATTATTATTAATATATGTATTATCAATTATAATACATGCTAGAGGACAAATGGTAAAAAACTGACAGCAATAAAGCAGTAACTTCTGAAGCTTTACTGATCTCGGGAGTTACTATTCAAGAAGGCCATTATTCCTGGGACCACAAAGCTCTGTGTACCTAACAGGCTAATTCTGGACTCCTTTCATATATACTATGTGATATTAAGGATATTTTTATTTTAACAATACAAACAGCATCTCTGACTGAAGGCCACGATGAAAGCTACTGTTTGGATGAGAAATAAAACTTTCAAATAACTGAAAATTCACCATAGGCTAAATCAAGATGAGTATCTGCAATTCCAGTTTCTGCAACTATAGAAAACAGTGAAAGATCTAAATTTCCTTCATTTCAATTCATTCATATACCAAAGATGCAACCTGATGTGTCAGAGCAATGGTTTACATTAAAACACACATTGTAAAGTAACTACAATTCCAATAGCAATCACTAGTTTCCACTAAGAAGTCACTGGGAAATGGTGCACCATTCTCTCTTGGAAAATAACAAGCTATTAGAATTGCATGTACAGTCAAGCCGTTTTTAAAACATTACACTACATTTTATGACTTTTTTTGTTGTAAAAATCCAATTTCATCAATTCCACATCTTCCATTCCATTTTGATTCAAATCTGTTGAAGCAGGAGTATTTGTGAGATACCTCTCAACAATAAGCAGGAGGAAGAAATAATTTTTATAAGATCAACACCCATTGCATTAATAATATATGTAGAAATAATAACACAGAAATGTAGTCCTACAACTGTGAGCTATTCCAATTTTTATCAACTTTATATGTTCCAAAATGTAATTAATTTATAAAAGAAAACCCTGAAGTAAATGCTTCTATACACCAAAGAAAGACATAATGTACTAGAAAGACACAAACTTGATAATTACAATGGCTTGTCTTTAACTCATAAAACACTCATTACCTCCACGAATTTCCTGAATTTCTTTATCTGTGAAGTCAGGTGATTAACATCAATCTTTTGAGATTGTGGGAAGGATTATTAAACTATCTAGTACAGCGAGTGGCATAGAGTAGAAGCTTCACAAATGGCAGCTATTATCATCATCACTGGAGGAGGCATCATCGTCAATTTTGTCATTTTAAACTCTACCTGGTTTCTAAATTAGAATTATATTTTTTGTGAAGTGAGAACTACACATAATATAAATAATTAAGAGTAAATGACATGTTAAGTGTTAAAAATACTGATACATACTAGTTCCCAGTTTTTTAAAAAAATAGTACATAGGAAATCAAATGACATTACAAAATGAAAATGCTAACTAAATGACCACTTACAAAATTAGTCCTAAGACAAAGGTTGTTTCTATATGTAATACCAACATCTATGTATATACGCCCATTCTGTGTATGGAAAAACACAGTTCCTCTGCTCTCACATCACAGCAAAAATCAACACAGAAGATTTCTGTGACTAAACATGTGAAGAGTTTTCCCCACATACAAGCAAGCAATCAGTTCTACAGCGGACATCATCTGGGTGTTCTCCAATTCAATTCTGACACTACCTACCTGGAGGTAGTTTCAGATCCTACAGGGTGAGGACTCAGTCCACAAGACTTCCCTCCCACCGCTGTGTCTTTGGACAACAGTCACAAGTCCGGGCCTCCAGAAGGTTTGACTATTGGCTTTCAGTTAGGGTTTCAGCAACCCAGTCTTTGGGTTTGGTTAATTTGCTGGAACAAATCATGGAACTCAGAGAAACACTTAAGCTTACTTACACATAGATATTGCAAAGGGTATAGATGAAGACATGCAAGGGCAAGGTGTGAGGGGAAGCGGCACAGAGCCTCCATGCCTTCCCCGGGCACTCCACCCTCTACGTGATCAGTCATCACACAGTTCTCTAAACCCTTCCTTTTGAGTTATTATGGAAGTTTCATAACATAAGCATGATTGATTTAACCACTGGCCACTGGTGATCAAATTAACTTTCAGCACAGAAGTTGGTGTGACTTTCAGCCCCACCCCCTCTAATCCTGCCTCGGCCTTTCCAGTGACCAGCCCCCAACATGAAGCTACCTAGGTGCTGCCAGCCATCAGTCAACTCATAAGCAAACAAAAAGATATCACTTCAGAATGTCTAAGGTTTTCAGGAGTTGTATGCCAATAAATTGAATTACAGACTAAATATACATTTCACAGTATCACAGCCATTCTATCATAAAGATTGGTTTGTCAACAAACACAGGGTGAATTAATTCAATTTTAGAGTGAAACTGAAAATCACTTAAAAGATTTCATGAAATCAATTAAAGAGATGACAACGAACTCCAGGATCACATTCAAAGCCCCTGATGAGAAAATCGAAAAAGACAATGACAGAATAAATTCTTCAGAATGACTTGTCTGCCAAAGACTAAGACAGGTCCTTAGAAAAACCGACAGAAGCAATTCACTATTTTTTGTAAAACTTATGTGCTATTGTACATACAAAAAAATACCAATAAACACTAATTTTCATTGTTCTTCTATAATTAGAACAGTTTGTTATTATACAAATTTTCTTAATTGAACTAAAATCAACTTATACGTCTAAGTTTTAATATAATTTTCACAATTTACTCTAAATGTCTGAACCCAGGTTTGTTTTTTTTTTCTAACTTTTATTTTAGGTTCAGAAGTACATGCACAGGTCTGTTACACAGGTAAATTGCATGTCACAGGGGTTTGGTATATAGATTACTTTGTCACCCAGGTAATAAGCATAGTACCTAGTAAGCTATTTTTCAATCTCCTCCCTCCTCCCACCCTCCACCTTAGGAGGCCCTGGTGTCTGTTGTACCCTTATTTGTGTGCATATATACTCAATGTTTCTTCTGACTTATAAACAAGAACGTGAGGTATCATGGCTTTCAGCTCCATCAATGTTGCTGCAAAGGGCATGATCTCATTCTCAACGGCTGCATAGTATTCCTTGGTATATCTGTACCACATTCTCTTTATCTAATCTACCACTGATGGATATTGATGTTGATTCCAGGACTTCACTATCATGAACGGTGCTGTGATGATCATACATATGCGTCTTTATGGAGAATTATTTATATTTTTTCAGCTATATACCCAACAATGGGATTGCTGAGCTGAATGGTACTTCTGTTTAAAGTTCTTTGAGAAATCACAACACTGCTTTCCACAACAGCTAAACTGATTTACACTCAAACCAGCAGAGTATAAGCATTCTGGGTACAACCTCAACAGCATCTGTTAATTTTTACTTGTTAATAATGGCCATTCTGACTGGTATGAAATGGTATCTCACTGTGGTTTGGATTTGCATTCCTCTAATGGATAGTTTCAACTTCTGCATATGGCTATCTAGTTATCACAGCACCATTTATTGTACAGAAAGTCTTTTCCTCATTGCTTGTTTTTGTCGACTTTGTCAAAGATCAGATGCCTGTAGATGTGTGGCGTTATTTCTAGGCTCTCTGTTCCATTGGTCTCTGTGTCTGTTTTTGTACCACTATCGTGCTCTTTTGGTTCTGGTAGCCTTGTAGTATAGTTTGAAGTGGGGTAATGTGATGCCTCCAACCTTGTTCTTTTTGCTTAGGAACGCTTTGGCTATTCAGGCTCTTTTTTGGTTCTATATGAATTTGAAAATAATTTTTCTAATTCTATGAAGAATGTCATCAGTAGTCTCGCAGGAATAGCATTGCATCTGTAGACTGTTTTGGGTGGTATAGTCATTTTTCAACAATCTTAATTCTTCCTATCCATGAGCATGGAACGTTTTTCCATTTGTGTCATCTCTGATGTTTTGTAATTCTCATTGTAGAGACCTTTCATCTCCCAGGTTAGCTGTAATCCTAGGTATTTTATTCTTTTTGTGGGTATTGTGTTTTTGATTTGGGCCTCAGCTTAGATGATGTTGGTGTATAGAAATGCTACTGATTTTTGTTCACTGATTTTGTATTCTGAGACTTAACTGAAGTTGCTTTTTAAATCTGGGCACTGTTGGGCAGAAGCTATGGTGTTTTCCAGGTATAGAACCATATCATCTACAAACAAAAATAGTTTGACTTCCTTTCTTCCTACTGGTATTCCTCTTCTCTTGCCTGATTGCTTTGGCTAGGACTTCCAGTACTATGATTAATAAGTTTATAGTTTTGTTCTTGTGGCAAAACACATTTATTGATCTATGTATGCTGAACTAACTTTACATCCTAGGGATAAGGCCTACTTGATCATGATGAATTAGTTTTTTGATGTGCTGCTGAATTTGATTTGTTAGTATTTTTGTTGGGGATATTTGCTTCTATGGTCATCAAGGATACTTGCCTAAGATTTTCTTTTGTTGTGTCTCTACCAGGTTTTGGCATCGTAATGATGCCTCGTGGAATGAATTAGAGAGGATTCCTTCCACCTCAATTTGTAGGAATAGGTTCAGTAGGAATAGTATCAGCTTTTCCTTGCACATTTAGCTATTTAGCTTCAAATCTGTCTGGCCCTGGTATTTTTGTGGTTGGTAGGCTTTTTATTACTGACTCACTTTTAGAACTCATTATTTCTCTGTTCAGGGATTCAACTTCTTCCTGGTTCAATCTTGGGAGACTGCATGTTTCCAGGCATTTATCCATTGCTTCTTGATTTTCTAGTTTGCATGCCTAGAGGTGTTCACAGTAGTCTCTGAGGGTTTTTTGTATTTCTGTGGGTTGGTGGTAATGTCCCCTTTGTCATTTCTGTTTATTTGAATTTTCTGTCTCTCTCTTTTTTTATTAGTCTTGCTAACAGCATAGACGAATCTTATTTATTCTTTCAAAGAGTCAATTCCTGTACTTGCTAATCTTTATTTTATTTTATTTTTTTTTGAGACTGAGTTTCGCTCTTGTTACCCAGGCTGGAGTGCGATGGCGCGATCTCAGCTCACCGCAACCTCCGCCTCCTGGGTTCAGGCAATTCTCCTGCCTCAGCCTCCTGAGTAGCTGGGATTACAGGCACGTGCCACCATGCCCAGCTAATTTTTTGTATTTTTAGTAGAGACGGGGTTTCACCATGTTGACCAGGATGGTCTCGATCTCTCAACCTCGTGATCCACCCGCCTCGGCCTCCCAAAGTGCTGGGATTACAGGCTTGAGCCACCGCGCCCGGCCCCACTTGCTAATCTTTTGTATGGGTTTTCACATTTCAATTTCCTTCATTTCAGTTCTGATTTTGGTTATTTGTTGTCTTCTGCTAGTTCTGGGGTTGGTTTGCTCTTGTTTCTCTGTTTCTTCTGGGTGTAATGTTGGGTTGTTTACTTGAGATCCTTTTTTAACTTTTTTTTTTTTTTTTTTTTTTTTTTGGAGATGGAGTCTCACTCTGTCACCAGGCTGGAGGGCAATGGTGCAATCTCAGCTCATAGCAACTTTCCTCTCCCAGGTTCAAGTGATTCTCCTGCCTCAGTCTCCCGAGTAGGTGGGACTACTTGCGCAGGCCACCACGCCCAGCTAATATTCGTATTTTTAGTAGAGACGGGGTTTCACCATGTTGGCCAGGATGGTCTCAATCTCTTGATCTTGTCATCTGCTTACCTCAGCCTCCCAAAGTGCTGGGATTACATGCATGGGTCACTGCACCCAGTCCCTTTTAACTTTTTAATGTGGTTGTTTAGTGCTGTATACTTCCTTCTTGACACTGCTTTCATGGTGTCTCAGAAATTCTGGTATGTTGTACTTGATTTCTGCTTGATTTTCATTGTTTATCCAAAAGTCATTCAGCAGTAGGTTATATAATTTCCATGTAATTGTATGCTTTTGAGCAATTTTCTCAGTATTGGTTTCTACTGTTTTTCTGCTGTAGTCTGAGAGTGTGTTTGGTTCTTTTTTTTTTTTTTTTTAATTTGCTGAGGATTGTCTTACGGCCAATTGTGTGGTTGATCTTAGAGTACACGCCATGTGCAGATGAAAAGAATGTATATTTTGTTGTTTTGGGTGGAGACGTCTGTATGTGTCTATTAGGTCCATTTGGTCAAATGCTGAGCTCTGGTCCTGAATATCTTTGTTAGTTTTCTGCCCCAATGATCTTCTAATAGAGTCACTGGGGTACTGAAGTCTCTCACTACTATATCGTGGCTAAGTCTCTTTGTAGGTCTGTAAGAATTTGTTTATGAGTCTGGATGCTCCAGTGATCAGATGCACACATATTTAGAACAGTTAAGTCTTCTTGTTGAATTGACCCCTTTCCCATTATGTAATACCTTTGTGTTTTCTGATCATTGCTGGTTTAACGTCTATTTTGCCTGAAGGTAGAACGCTAACCCTTGCTTTTTTTCTGTTTTCCGTTTGCTTGGGAGATTTTTCTCCATCCCTTTACTTATAGCCTGAGTGTCACTGCATGTGAGATGAGTCCGGTAGACAGGATACAGTTGGATCTTGCTTCTTTATCCAACTTGCCACTCTGTGCCTTTTAATTGGGGCTTTTAGCCTGTTTCCACTCAAGGTTAATATTGATATGTACAGGTTTGATGTCATCATCATGTTGTTAGTTGGTTATTATGCAGATTTGATTGTGTTGCTGCTTTATAGCATCACTGGTCTACATTCTCAAATGTGTTTTTGTGATGGCTGGTAACACAGTCTTTCCTTTCTATATATAGTATTCCCTTCAATACATCTTGTAAGGCAAGTCTGGTGGTAACAAATACCCTTAGCATTTGCTTGTCTAAAAAGGATCTTATTTTTCCTTCATTTATGAAGCTTAGTTTGGCCAGACACGAAATTCTTGGTTGGAATTTTTCTTTAAGAATGCTGACTATAGACCCCAATAGAAATTGGCTTGTTGGGCTTCTGCAGAAAAGTTCACTGTTAGCCTAATGGGGTTCCCTTTGTAGGTGACCTACCCCTTCTCTCTAGTCACTTTTAACAAGCAACAGTAGCCTGCACCCTCTGGCTGAGTTCTCATAGATGTGGGACTGTATACCAGTTCTAGCAGGCAACTAAAACTTCCTGGTTACCTGTGGCAGGGTTGGGGTGATATCACTCTCCCTGTTGTTCAGGTGTTTCCCAGGACAAAGGGAGGCCGCACCCTCTAGGTAAGTTCAAGCAGAAGCTGGACTGCTGAGCCAGAAACTCTAGCAGGCACTGCCTGCCTGCCTGTGGCAGGGGTGGGTAGGGCTGGCCACCCTAACATCTGGTTGCTTCCTGGGACAACAGGAAGCCAGGTCCTCTTGCTGAGTTCAGACAAGAGGAGAACCCCTAGGCCAGAAGCTGGCACCAAGCCTAATCCAGAAGTGGAGGAGTGGTGCAATCTTACTGCTTCCAGGTCCCATGACTGAGGCTTCTATGGCTCCAGTGTTCGTCTGCTCCAGGGTCCAAGTCTCAGAGTGGTCTCCTTGGACTCAAGAGTTGCCCCCACACAAAATGGTGGCTCTCTGCCTCAGTCTAGAAGTGCAATGGGGATATGCTCCCCCAGGGAGCTCACACTCACTCACTCACTCTTTCCCATGATTGAGAGGTTCTTCTGGCTCCTGGCTGAGCCCAGACAGGCTGATGCCCTTCTTTGCTCCTTTCTGCTCTCTGTGTCTCCCTGCTGCCTTGATAGATCCTAATATGGTTTATCAGATGACCGGCCTACAGGGTCAGTGTTAACTAGACCTTCTGTTTTATTTCCATGAGTGTGGTACCCATTAGATGCTACTAGTTCTCCATTTTGGTCCCTTCCCCTTGAATCCAATTTAAAGTGAATTCACTGTTAAGGAACTTTTTCACCAAATTATTCTCAGATACATATGAGATTAAGTTTGTGCAGAATTAAAACTTTTAAATGACGTAAGGTTATACAGATAGTGCTCTTATACCATATTCAACATTCAAATACATGATTTTCTATAAAATGGTTCTATGGATAAAGATTATCCAATAATATCTTGAATTTTATTGTATTTATTTTTATTTGAATTTTTTTGGGGTACAGGTAGTTTTTCGTTACATAGGTAAGTAATTTCTTCAGCGTTGATCTCTGAGATTTTAATGCACCCACCACCTGAGAAATGTACACTATACCCAATACGTAGTCCTTCACCCCTCACCCTACTCCCAACCTTCCCGAGTCCCCCGACTCCCAACCTTCCCGAGTCCCCAAAGTCCATATCAGTCTTATGACTTTGCATCCTCATAGCTTAGCTCCCACTTAAGAGAACATAGGATATTTGGTTTTCCATTTCTGAATTACTTCACTTAGAATAATGTCCGGCAGTTCCATCCAAGTTGCTGCAAAGAACATACTTCATTCCTTTTTTTTTTTTTTTGAGACGGAGTTTCGCTCGTTACCCAGGCTGGAGTGCAATGGCGCGATCTCAGCTCACCGCAACCTCCGCCTCCTGGGTTCAGGCAATTCTCCTGCCTCAGCCTCCTGAGTAGCTGGGATCACAGGCACGCGCCACCACGCCCAGCTAATTTTTTGTATTTTTAGTAGAGACGGGGTTTCACCGTGTTGACCAGGATGGTCTCGATCTCCTGACCTCCTGATCCTCCCACCTCAGCCTCCCAAAGTGCTGGGATTACAGGCTTGAGCCACCGCGCCCGGCTCCTTTTAATGGCTGAGCAGTATTTCATGGTGTCAATATACCACATTTTCTTTATCTGCTTGTTGTCAATGGCCACTTAGTGTGGTTCCATATCTTTGCAATTATCAGGCATCCCCAGACTTTTTACACAGGGGGCCAGTTCACTGTCCCTCAGACCATTGGAGGGCCGCCACATACTGTGCTCCTCTCACTGACCACCAATGAAAGAGATGCCCCTTCCTGAAGTGCGGCGGGGGCCGGATAAATGGCCTCAGGGGTCGCATACGGCCCGTGGGCCGTAGTTTGGGGATGCCTGCAATTATAAACTGTGCTACTATAAACACGTGTGTGCATGTTGTCTTTTTCACATAATGACTTCTTTTCCTTTGAGAGACACCCAGTAGTACAACTACTGGATCAAACAGTAGTTCTAATTTTAGCTCTTTAAGGAATCTCCATACTGTTTTCCATAGTGGTTGTACTAGTTTACATTCCCACAAGCAGTATAAAAGCATTCACTTTTCACCACATCCACACCAACATCAATTTAAAAAAAATATTTTTTAAATTATGGCTATTCTTACAAGAGTAGGGTGGGTGTCTTGCTGTGGTTTTTATTTCCATTTCCCTATTAATTAGGAATGTTGAGCATTTTTTCATATGTTTGTTGGCTGTTTGTGTATCTTCTTTTGAGAAATACGTATTCATGTCCTTTGTCCACTTTTTGATGGGTTTTTTTCTTCTTGCTGATTTGTTAGAGTTCCTTGTAGATTCTGGATATTAGTCTTTTATCAGCTGCATAGTTAGTATTTTCTCTCACTCTGTGGGCTGTATACTCTGCTGATTATTTCTTTTGCTGTGTAGACGCTTTTTAATTAGGTAACATTTATTTAGAAATCATAAAGAAATTTCTTCTGAGCAGTTCAAAATGCTTCATACTAAATTACAAAAGTGGCTCATCTTCTGTTCTCTAACAAAGGCTACCTTCCTTTGTAGGCTAAAATCCCAGAGGAATGATAATAAATGCCAAACTGGTAACCTTTCAAAAATATAGTTGTACCTCATTTATCTGACACCACTGGAAAATTCACCATGAACCTGAAGCTACTCCTGATAGGTCCCCCTCATACACCTTAGGAAGATTTCATTATTCTTTCTTCTTCGATGTTCTCCAGAAATATTTTGAACACTATCATTAAACTACTACATCATATTCTAATTATTCTCTTATGTCTATTTGAACAATTACATTCCAAGCTCTTTGAGGATAAAGAACATGTTTTATTCATCTTTGTATCCACAGCATTCAGTAGTGGTTTGGTACACAGCAGAAGTACAATTAATCTTTGTTGTTCAAAGGAAGGAAGGTAACAGCAAGAAAGAACTCACCTCTTCTTTAAAAACACTGACTTTTTTAAAACAAACTTTTCCAAGTTACAGCATTCACTTCTTTTTGTTATTGTACAGCATAAACATGCTAAGACTTCTCTGAATGACTAGGGGAATACTTTGGAACATCAAATGTCACTCTGTGCTATAATAATGATATATTAGCTGGGCGCGGTGGCTTACACCTGTAATCCCAGCACTTTGGGAGGCCGAGGTGGGCAGATCACAAGGTCAAGAGATCAAGACCATCCTGGCCACCATGGTAAAACCCCATCTCTACTAAAAGTACAAAAAATTAGTTGGGCGTGGTGGTGTGTGCCTGTAGTCCCAGGTACTTGGGAGGTTGAGGCAGGAGAATTGCTTGAAATAGGAAAACGGAAGTTGCAGTGAGCCAGGATCAAGCTACTGCACTCCAGCCTGGTGATAGAGCAAGACTCTGTCTCAAAAAACAATAATAATAATAATAATAATGTCTTATAGTAATATTCAAATACTTAGGTTGCCCTTTATAAAAATTCATCTATTATGAGGCCTTTTCAGTTGGAGGTACTATTTCTGATCTGAAAGAAAAACTGAAGATTGCTAAGGCAAACTAAACCAGCAGGTGAAACCACTATCCTTAGCATTGAAGAAAGTCCTAGATCACTCCTGTGGCATCATGAGAGGATTGGCTTTGTGGTGGCAGCTCAGAGCTTTTCTCCATATCCCTAACAATTCAGAAATGTGATCCTACAGTCAGAGTTAGAAAGCTAATTCAGATTTCATTCCATTATCTATGTTTCATGAATCTCCTCCATCTGAGTACAGTGGAATTCCAAAGTTTCAAGGTGTCATCAAGGTGTAAGTATAATTTCTTAATAAAATTATTAATCATATAAAAAATAAAAAATAAAAACACCTGTGTGCTCAGCTAAGAATTTCATGAAAATAAGGAAATATTATTCAAAACATCCAGAGAAAGGCAAAAAAAAAAAGTTACAAATCTTAAGTTGGTTTCTAAATGTGCTACAAATGTTTATAGACCAAAATCCATTTCAAATATGCTAACATTAAAGCTGTTTCCAAAATCTGTAAATACTAGTTATACAGATGATGAAAAAGTTATTCACAAGCAACTTTTCATTTAATTCCAACAGAAGGAACAAGGAGATAGTCTTTTGTTTAGAAAAGAAATTTGTACCATGAGCTAACACCAGCCCAGTCTTATCTGGCCTAAGGAACCTACGTGATCTCTCCAGTCCTCACTGCTTATAAAGGCCTAGTACAAACGTTATCTTGTTGATTTACATTCTAAAAACCTGCCAGAACCATATTTCTCAAAGGAGACGTTAGCAATAAAGATGACAGAACCAGTACTCTGCCATTACTCTTAGCAACATCACTAGAACAGGGAAATGATCCTGAAAGAGTACAAGAAACACAGACAAAGACACAAAGCCAGTTATTTGTCCAGAGTCCGTGAAAAACAGCAAATAAAGTATCTGAAAAAATGGACCGTTCATGATGCTGAACAGTCAAAAGAGTGATGGGATCAGGTAACGGCTCCTTCAACATCACCCCCATGTCTCTGGCACTCCCACTCCAAAACTCAAAAATAGAAGACTATAATAAAAAGAACATATATGCATATTAAAATTTTCCTTCTAACACTCTGTAACTAGGAACCCTTGGTCAATTTACTGGATATATGTGAATCTCAATTCCGACAAGGTTATAACAGGACTAAAGGAGATGCTATGCATATAACAATGCCCTGATATAACCAAGTACTCAACAACCCATGTTAGTTCATGCCACAATGACACATTAACTTAAAGCATATAATGAGCTATTTTGTTTTCCATAGCAATAAATATTTAGATATTTAAACACCTAATTTCAGTTCTCTTCTGTTATTCTTACAGCTACTTTTTAAATAAAAGAGGTATATGCAAAATAAAAAGTATGATTGTTTTAATCACATAATTTAATAAATTACTTTCTAACTTATAGCTGTAGAGCAAGTATATTAATTTGATTCACACGGATTTTTTTTTAATCCTAAAGTAAAAGTCTCAACTATCAGCTTGGTTTTTTGCAAAGGTACTCACTGATATTTTATGGAGCTGTTAGAGGCTAATTTCCACCACTTTCTTTGAAGAGGTTATATAGAACATTTTATTGTGACAAACATATTAAATGTTCCTAGACTAATTTTATTGGTGGGGCTTGATGAACCTTTAAGCACCATTGTGAACCATCACCATTGGTTTTGTGAACCATCATACACAAAATTATTTTTCTAAAATCTAAGTTCAGCATGTTTGTTTTTGCTCTGTTGAAATGAAAGTTCTCAATCATTAGTTGCTGATTAAGAGCTCTCATTCAATACAGCTAATTCAAACCCCTAACAGAAAAACAAAGGACTACTAGAGTACATATAAATATTTTCTCAAGTAGTCCTGCCTTCAGTTTTCTTCCTCCTTTTGAAAGAGATTTCTGGGCTAGGCACAGTGGCTCATGCCTGTAATCCCAGCACTTTGGGAGGCCAAGGGAGCCCAATCACTTGAGCCCAGGAGTTCAAGACCAGCCTGGCAAAGTGGTGAAACTCCATCTCTACAAAAAATTTTTAAAAATTAGCCAGATAATGGTGGCACATACCTGTAGTCCCAGCTACCTGGTAGGCTGTAGAAGGATCATCCCCGACAAGGTCGAGGCTGCAGTGAACTGTGATTGTGCCAGTGCACTCCAGCCTGGATGATAGCGTGAGACCTTGTGTCCAAAAAAAAAAAAAAAAAAAAAAAAGATTTCCATCTTTGAAGATTTACCAATTTCAGAAGAACTTTTTCCTAAATGTAGACACCATACGTTTATAAATCATTAAGATTCAGATACTGTTGCTGGAGTCAAATCACCCCTCAGAGAGACATCTATGCTTTCTGTAGTTCTTTTAGTGGTTTCTCCATTCAATATATTTACTGTTTTTCTCTAAACAGTAGTTGCTGATAAAGAGCTCTCATCGAGAATTAATGGATTTAATGGGAAGGCTATGCCCCCATCCTTCTGAAATCTTCTTTGGAATACAATTGAACATATACTATTTTAAGACAGCAGGATTATTTTTTTTTTAATCCTAAATCTGCCTGTTATACTAGGTACTAAGAAGAACTAAAAAGGAATCAAACACTTATTTTCTGTGGATATGCTTATAATCTCATTTATGTGTATGAGTATACACATATACACACTCATACATATACACATATCTCCAGGCACTGGCATCCTCAAGATTCAGTAAATACCCTGCCCTTTAGGAAATATTTTAAAGGTTATTAGACAATGGGTAGGAAAAAAAAAACACTTAGAGTAACAAAACCATTAAAATTTCTTGCTTCTCAGAAAAGCACGAAAACCTTATACTGCCCAAGTAAAGTATGCTAGTGACTTAGTGTTTTTCCATTCTGATATCCCATTCCTTCTGGCCTGTGCAAAGATTTCATTTCCCCACTCCTTGCAGTTAAGTAAGCCCATGAAACTATTTCTGGTCAGTGATATCTGAACCAGGTCAAAGCATTTAATTGCCAGTGTGAGACTTTCTGCTATCTCTGCCCCTGCTAAAGCAATCATGGTGCCACAGGATCAAAGCAGCCTGGACTGCTAAACTACCAAGATGAAATCAGTCACCCCAGAGAATCACCCAGTTACACAGCGCATCTGTGTGAGGGGAAATAAATTTTTAATGGGTTAAATAAGCGGTCCTCAACCTTTTTGGCACCAAGGACCAGTTTTGCAGAAGACAGTTCGTTCATGGACTGGCACCAAGGTTTGGAGACCTGTGTTAAATAATTGAAAATTTGATGTTGTTTGTTATGCAGCATAACTTAGCATATCCTCATTAACAACAGAGATTTAGTGTTTCTGTGCTTCTACCTAAAAATACTTGGAATTGACATGAGAATCTTGCCTACAAGAGAATACTCTCAGGCAAAAATTTTACTGTGTAAAGGACACTGATGAGAATTAAACTTTTTTGGGATACATAAAGATGAGAAGTTGAGTTAAGGAATGTACTTGGGTATAAGAGGAGATGAGATAATTAACAAAAATAAATTTGGAGGAAGTTTTCAGGAAACATATGAGGTGAGGAATTTGTCTGTAGTTAGTGTCACAATGCACCACCATAGGCTGACATCAGGATGAAACCTTAGTCTATAACCTCACATGATTCTTTCACTTACCTAACACTGCTTAACTGCAGATTTACTCTGCTCAATTCTGGGAATAGTTTATGAAATAGCACGAAATATTTCTATTTCAAAACAAAGATTTGTTACCTGTGGCTCTTTCCTGCCCTCTAGTCCTGTGGCTTCATTTCTGGTTCAAACTCCTGATCATCTAAATTCAATGGGTGTATACCATACTGTTTCCTGACTCTCTTCTGGTTTCTGACTTGCTGCTTTCCCCTGACCCTGAGAACAGTACAGACTGACCTGCTGCACCAGTAGCAGTTTAGCTTTAATTCAGTTATCAGGTCTTCCGTGCTACTCAGAGCACCCCCTTGTTTTTCCAAGCCCAGCTTTCTAAACAATTAATTGCAAAACTCATCACATCTGTATTTCCAGCTTTAATGAAGCAATCAATTCAATTAGTTGATAGCTGGCAGCCTCCTGTGTAAAATAAGAAATGGCAGGATCTGTCTAACAAAATTCGGAAAGTCTTAGATCATTTACGTAAGAGGTACTATTTCCCTCAAGGCACTGATAGAGGGGTATTGTACAAACTGCATACATTGCTTTATATTGTCAGCAAATATACATGAATTATAGCATGATTTTTTTCTCCTTTAATAACTATGCTATACAAAAAGGAGGAATGACAGTATTGTTCATGCATACAGATTTTACAGATCAGAGATTTTAGTATCTATGGGGATTGTGACAGTAATTTATAATTTAAACTTTTCCAGCACAGTAGGTATAAACTGGCCAGCCACAATACAGGGCATGAAAAAAAAAAAAAAAAGTAACTGTGTTTTCTAAACTGATTTCTTTATAGTTACAAGTCGCTATTTCAAATCATTGTAGAAAAAAATCAACCTTGCCATTTAAAAGGTATCTCGTTATCTTCTCATTTATAACACTTTCTTTTTGGCTATTTAGTCCCTAAAAGTTTCTGCCCCTCCTTATGGTTATCTCCTCCTTTATAATCAAGTTGGCATTTGGGTATAAGAGGAAGCATTACTTCTTTTACTGTCCTTCCAGGATGGCTTTTCATGAGACTGATTTCTGGGCATCAGGTTTTGTTTTCACTGCATCCACTTGGTCAGTAGGCAAGCTGTGCCAGTAGTTGCAGCGAGATGTGCAATCTCTCTGTTCACGAGAAATCTGCATACAGCTGCTTCCTCCTCCCTCTTGAAACCAAGCCAATTTTAGTCTTGAAGCCCACTCAGTACTGTCAAACTCTTGGTGGGGTGGGGGGTCGGGAGGTGGTCAAAACTCTTGGTTGCTTTCTCTGCATTACCCTGGAGTGTGTAGAACCCTGTGAAAACTGCCCTTTGGCTTTGTACTTCATCCTTTATCCATTACTACAATGCTATGACAGAGACAACACCTTCCAAAACGTCTGTGAGTTTTGCAGGCTATACCCAGAGAAACCCTAGCAACAGCCTGCAGTTTTAGTGATTACTCTTTGGCTTTTCTGAAAGTTCTATTTTGTTGCACCTCTAAGGTGAAGGGAACTTATTCCCTCCTCAGGACTCAGGCATCATTCTTACCCTAGTCTCACCCACTCTGAATCTCTCTATGTACCTCAATCTGCCATACCTGAAAGGGATCTGACCAGTCCATGGTGTCTAGAATTATTCTTCTTACTAAGATTATGATATAAACTTACCCTCCAAATATGCTTCTTGTTAAGATAAAAACCCAGCTTTGGAAGTTCTCAGAAAATCCTTTAGCCACTTCAATGTCTAGCTATTGTCTAGTTTTGAACTTTGAAAAAGAAAAAATCTACTTTCTAATTCACAATTAAGTTCCCTGTTCTAGGCGGGAACCCTAGCAATAAGCTTTAGCCTATGAGCTATTCTTAATAGCAGAAAGTGGAGGTGGGCAGGGATGGAAAGACAGGGAAGTAGTATGACAAAAATGGAAAGGCACAGGATAGCATTTAAGATTCATATCACCCTAAGTACTAATTGGCCATCAGAGAATAATTTCACTTCAAGGGAAAGGGGCTTCTGGTTATAAATCTTTCATACTGTAACACTAATAGAAATATGTTACTCAAAACGAGGCTCATATGTAACTTAGTTTTCTCCTTCAGAAAGCAAGATGAATCAGAAGTTTTCATATATGAACAAAGTTTTCAAAAACATCACAAAGAATTAACAAAGTGTGTTTTTCCACAGTTGTTCTTGACTTTATAATGGGTAGAAAAGTAAAAGGAACATACTGAAAAGATAGGAAAGTTCTATGTTTTTCTAATGGCATGAATAAATGGTTAAAATTTTATGCATGTTAAAGAAAAGTAAAACTAAGTACATTTTAGGGATAGTATTTATAAGAACATCTTATTAATTAATAAGCAATGCATTACATGGTCTTTAGTGAAATAGTGAATACCTTTTTAATTATGAACTTTTGTAAAGCTAAAATGTCACCAATATCAGTAAAAAGAGCATCATGTCTCAAATGATGGACTGCTTGCAGACTTCTGACAGCTAAATACATTTTACTGAAATTATGACTTGACAGGTGAGAAAATGTCATTTTCAACTTGTGTATGATAGTATCTGAAAGCAAAATCTGAACCCAGTAGGTTGGAGACAAAAAGGTACTAGATCTTTTACTATTCTAGGAATATTGAAGACTCAACTAAGGGCATTTACGAAATGTTGGACAAATTTTCTTATGGTTCAGTATTTTCATTAAATAAACAATATGATTGTTTCATGTCCTACAAAAGATTTAACTTTTGTTGAAATTCAACAGGCTCTGAGTTTGCCTTTCACAATTACTTACTGGGTTTAAAAGAAACGCAATGTAACAAATTGCCTTTCAAGGAAGGCGAAAACCAGAAGCAGTTTGGCTTAATCACAGGAAGGGAATACATCGCATTCCAACAGAACAACAAACCAATCACACAGAACTAACTATATTATAGCACCACGATGGATTAGATCAGCAACAGTTAAAACCATTAGTTCCTGCTGTCTGCCATTGGTGAGATGTTTTTCCTCCTCCTCTATGGTGTGGTGTCAGTTTATTACTTTCTCCTCAGGCAGGGCTTGAGGCTCTGCTAACCTTAAATACAAATTTGAAAGGAATGAAAAGAATATCCTAGCAATCAAAATGTTGTTTACATATTAATCAAATACACAGCAGCAACTTCTCAAAAAAGGACTGTAAAGAATATTTTGTAAAGGTAATTTAGGCCAGGCGCAGTGGCTCACGCCTATAATCCCAGCACTTTGGGAGGCCGAGATGGGTGGATCAAGAGGTCAAGAGATCGAGACCATGCTGGTCAACATGGTGAAACCCCATCTCTACTAAAAATACAAAAAAATTAGCTGGGCATGGTGGCGCATGCCTGTAATCCCAGCTACTCAGGAGGCTGAGGCAGGAGAATTGCCTGAGCCCAGGAGGCGGAGGTTGCGATGAGCCGAGATCGTGCCATTGTACTCCAGCCTGGGTAACAAGAGCGAAACTCTGTCTCAAAAAAAAAAAAAAAAAGGAATTTAAATGCTTAATAAGACATTAAAAAATCAATTTATCTATTTACTGCTTCTATGATTTTATCTGTAATTTAATGTCTATAATTTTAATTTTCTCAAATTCAGTGACTTATTTTTCCTATACCTATTTTCTTCCATGACTACTAATTTTGTGAGTAATTAGTCAATGCTACTGTGTTAAGATAAAATTCAAGTTTCTTCTTAGGTACATAATACTTAAAATGTGTTGGTTATATGATAATTATTGCCATCAAAGCACTAAAGAACATTTGCCATGTATATTTTAAACCACATATGGTAAATGATATGTAACAAATTATAAACACACAAAAAGTTGTTGTATTGAATCTATTAAATTGAGAATGCTAAATTCTGTAAAATATTGTCTTCATTAACCTGTCCCAAATTTTAATAACCGGTAAGTGTTTAATACCAGGTGTCCAAAGAAATAACAACTCACAGTCATCAAGCAGGTATGGACCTAACTCTTTGCAGTGTCTACTCATTTAATTTGCTGTTTGCTACAATAATAGTTATACTCAGCTTATAAAGATCAGTTGCAATTTTAAATGCACTGTCAGGCAGATGGTCTACAAATTTAAAATCATCACAATTGATCTCCAGTCAGAGACATAACTAGAATATGCAAATAGGTGCAGCTCTACTGACGCCTATTTAAGCGCAAAATTGGTTTCCTCCTCTTCCAGAATCTTATGAGGATATTTCCATCATTCAAGGCTGCACACCTGCAGGAGAGTCCACAATGGAATTCAAAGTAATACCTTACATATGCAATGTTTTCTCTCCTCAGAAAACTTCTTTCAAAAAAAAAATTCTTTTCTCATTAATTCATTCATCAAACATTTATTGATCACTTATGTGCTAAGTATACAACATTTAATTTTTTTAAAATAGAGACTGGGTGTCACTCTGTTACCTGGGCTCAATCCTCCCACCTCAGCCTTCCAAGTAGCAAGGACTACAAGCACACACCACCTCACTTGGCTTATATATATAAGCCAACATAGTGAGACCAACCTTCTCTCAAAAAAATATATATTTTTTTTACATATATAATATACATATAATACTTCTTTTTCTTTTAGAGAATCTTGGTATCACTATGTTGCCCAGGCTAGTTTCAAACTCCTGGCCTCAGGCAATCCAAATCATATCACCCATGCTCTCATTAAGATCAGAACTTTAATTCTCAACATCTTCCTTCACTCATTTCTTGCAGCAAGATCCTTCAGGGCAGCAACTCAAAAAGACTGGGAATTGGGAAGAGGAGTGGAAGTAATTATACTCACTCATGTTAAAACTAAAACAAAACAAAACAAAACAAAACAAAACAAAACAAAACAAAACACCCCTAAGGCATTAGTCTCCCCTAAATGACATTAACGACTGAGGTACAACGTTTTTGTGTCTCTAAGACTTTTTCACATGAGCCTTTGGTTCCCCAAAATGTGACCTCTGAATACATTTCTTGGAAGGTTTGAAGAGTCAGAGGCTGGAAATGGGGGGGTGAACTGGCTGTGTCTATTGTAAAATGACTAAGACCCAGTATAAGGGAATGAAAATAATCTAAACCAGATAAACCAAAGTACTCATGCTTGAAGAAAAACAGGTTAAACATAATCAATAACATGTTTATATATCGCCAAATCTGTAGACTCCTGATAAATCAGGAATGAAAGAAGAATCAGAAAGTAGACAATTTGCAGAGTAATTAGCATAGTACATCTGCAAATTTAAAGATAGCTCACTTGAAAACGAGATTTAGTTAATATTTCTGTTTTTTTATAACCCATTTTTAACGATAAAAGTAACAAATGATTTAAGTACAAACTGAGAAACACCCATAAACATAGAATGAATCATTATATAATCACACAATGGAGTATTACACAGCAATAAGAATGAATAAACTCCAACTACATAAAATATGTACGAATCTCAAACTATATTGTGCAGAAAAACCAGACACAGGAAAGTAGTACTGTATACTTCCATTTATGTAGAGTCCCCAAACAGTCAAAACTTATCAATGGTGTGAGAAGTCCAGACAGTGGCTAAGTGGAGAAGGCAGGAGATCTCCTTGGAAAGGAATGCTGGCAATAATCTTTTTTAAATCTGGCACTAGTTACACAAATATGTTCACTTGAGGAGCATGTCATACTTCACAAAAGTTTACTTTAAAAGTAATACACATGTTCACTTCAGAATTTTTTTTTTTTTTTTTTAACATGGAGTCTCTGTTGCCTCTGTTGCCCAGTGCAGTGGCGTGATCTTGGCTCACTGCAACCTCTACCTTCCAGGTTCAAGCGATTCTCCTGTCTCAGCCTCCCAAGTACCTGGGACACAGGTGTGTGCCACCATGCCTGGCTAAGTTTTGTATTTTGCATAGAGATGGGGTTTCCCCCTGTTGGCCAGACTGGTCATGGACTCCTCACCTCAACTGATCCGTCTGCCTCAGCCTCCCAAAGTACTGGGATTACAGGCGTGAGCCACCACGCCTGACCATAACTTTCTTAAATTGAATATATTACATATTCAGTCTTGAATCTTGCATTTTTTTCCATTTTAGACTAAGTCCTAAGTAGATTTCCACATCACAGTATGTTTCATCAACATGTTAACTCCTTCATGTATCTTAAGATATTTTAAAAATAAGAAAATGTAATTTATAGATGTATTCACACATATACACACTAATATGCAAGGGCTTAACATAAAATTATAGTTAAAAACCCAATATAGGGTAAATTTTGGGAGTTTTTCATGTCAGACCACTAGTTATATTACCAAAGCATAAACACCATTCCTCCAGCACAGCAACAGTAATGGAAAAAGTTCCCCTCTGCAAAAAGTATATTCTCTTCAAAATTTGTCCTGAAATAACAATTTTAACTTTAAAAATGGCTTAGTTTGGTTGCAATAGTTTTCCACAGTTATGAAGCAGAAAAAAATAATATAAAAATTTATTCTTGGCGTTAGGGTTTATTAAGAGACGCTTCGCCTCCCATTTCTATCAAATTCAACACAGGATGATGCTAATATTCATTTATATTCCATAGTATTTCCAATAAACTATACACATATGTATTTTTGGTGTCAGGAACCGTCAGGAATTTTTAAATATACACATATGAATAAATAATAAAGCTGACTATAAAAAATTACATTGGTGCACTGCAGAATGCATCTGCATTCTATAACCAGAGGCACAGTTTATGTAGTATTAACATTTAACCTATGACCACAGGATAATTCACACAATCTCATATAAAGTAAAATGTTTATAAGGAAGGAAGAAAATACTTTTATCTGTGGAAGGAAAAGCTCTCCTATCATATGCTCTCCTGTGCTAAATAAAATATGTAATCAAGTAAGCTAAGGTCCTGGGCATCATGGTGAAACCCTATCTCTAAAAAAGTTTTAAAAATTAGTGTGGCATAGTGATGTGTGTCTAGAGTCCCAGCTACTTGGGAGGCTGAAGTGGGAGGATTATCTGGGCCCAGGAGGTCAAGGCTGCAGTGAGCCATGATTGTGCCACTGCACTCCAGCCTAGGCAACAGAACAAGACCCTGTCTCAAAAAAAAAAAAAAAAGTAAATCAAAGTACCCTATAATGCTTAAATCCCCTTTTAAGCTAGACAGAAGTAAACGGTATTTCTGTTAATACCTTTCCGCCCTCTCAACTCATCTAAACAAATTTGAGATTTCAGTCTCCATTGTAAACACAATACATTTTGTAAACACCTAATGCTTGGGCAAGAAATCAACAAATGTTGGTTCTCTTTTACTTCCCTGCTACCAATTACCAGCTTTGTTACATGAAACTATATATACATAGTTATTTAGTCTTTAAAGTCTTTTGTGGTCTGGGTCTTGGTTTTGTCATAATTTTCTACATCTCCTTATAGATTCCTTTTGAGAACTAAGATAAACTAATACACAGCTAGCTGACTGCTGTTTACTTTTCACGAAGAAAAAAACTGGCCAGATACTTTTACAAGCAAATAGTCTGAACAATTATTACACTATTAAAATCATGAAAGTATTTTGAGAAAAAAAAAGAAAGGGAAGAAGGAAGTGGACGAGGGGATATGATTATGCTTTAGACTATAGCTTATATAGATACAAGTAGCCGTGGAAGACACAATTTTAAAATGCTATCTTTAATTTCTGTTCACCGCTGTTAGCTGGATAAGATGCTTAAATGCAGACCCTATACCTAAGCTTACCTCTACTTCAAACCTGTGGTCTTGAAGATTCTAGGTGAAGACACAATTATAAAAATATATACTGTATTTATAAATAACAGGGTTCATACATCCAAAATGAGACCTACAATGCCCTCAAGTAGAATCTCAACAGCGTGGCTTTGGTAAATTTATCTAATTATACTTCAGTTTCTTCATCCAAACAATGTGGATAAGATGAATACTTAAGACTGTAAAGATTAAATGACTTAGTGAGTTCCCGTCTGGCACACAGAAAATGCTCTATAAAAGTTCATCATTATTTCTATAAGGAACATCACCACCGATAAGATAATTTGTTGCTTCCAGTCTGATCTCTAGGTCTGTAGTCTTACCTCCGATATATAATGCTGCAGTAGGGTAAAAAAATGGAATTTTAGGCTATTAGTAAGACTTACACGCTTTCAATGTAAGGCTCCTGACTCTGTGAGCATAAACTTCTTGAAACCATCATCTGCATTTCAAAAGAAACATTCATCATTTTTGTGACAAAGATCATTTGAGGTACTCATTTACATAGGCAGAAGAATTTCAAAGGAACCTAAAAACTCTCTACTAGTGTTGGTGCCTCCCTCCTGGTGGGGCAAGTACAGAAAGAAAGTATAGGAAACAAGGAAGAAAGTACAGCAAACAAGGAAGAAAGTATAGGAAACAAGGAAATACAATAGAAGGGTGAAGGTACATTGTCTGAACAGAAAGAAAAGAAAGTTTATATCCACCCTAAAGATCCTACTTAACATGACCATCCTTTTCACGTATTTCTGACTTTCAGCATTTCAGAGATAACACGTACCCATTGCTCCCAGCATTCAGTCTTCCCTGTATTGACTTACAGGCTATATCAGGAAATTTATTTCTAATGCAGGCTGAGAAGGGTTTCCAGGGCTAAAGATTTTTTTTTTCTTGTTTTAGAATAATTCCTACTGTGGACTCACTCAGCATCTTTTTCTTTACAAAAATAAAATGTTTTTCATGCGTCTTTACAGAATGTCTCTGTTTAACATTTTAAAACATGTATTTTAGTGCAGTTAAGCACATTTATTTAAAGGATTAGGTGTAACTGTGTGCTTCATAATGGCAACCTGTAATTATTTTTATAATCATCAACTGTTCAGATTTTGTATTTATATTTTCCAGAGCATGATAGGCACCTGACTCACAAGAAAAAAATACAGTACATAGTAGATGCAAATTATTTTTCCTCGCTTGCCCATAACCAATTTATAAATACTCGATACTTTAGTTAAAAACTTAATGTAAATAAATGTTAAAAACCATGCATTCTGAAAACATGATTATTAAACTGGCAAAAATTAAAAAAAATTAAAGAGTAACGGCTCTTCAAAATTCTGTAGAATATATACATCCTTTATTCATTACAGTATTGTGAAAATCTGGAGCCTGACATAAAGACACAGGTTAAAATGTCACCTCCAATATAGGTTAACTGTGTAGCCCTGGCAAAACAGTTAAGCTTCTAGGCTTCAGCTTATCCATGTATTAAATGGGAGTTAACAAATGAAAATTCACAGTATTATCCAAATGTTTAAAGACTTTAAATGTTTTCATTCTTTTCATCCTAACTCCTTTTCTCTAAATATTTCAGTATTTACAGTTATTCCTGACAATTAAAAATAAACTAAAACAAACATAAAATTAATCACTTTGACTTCTTTGATTATTTTAAATCAGGTTAAAATGAAACCATTTCTAGGAGCACAATTACTATATTTTAAGAAAATATTTTAAGGATACATGCTGCTAACATAATAAAAATATACCTGTTCCCAAGATAATGTTTAAGAAGAGAATGGGGAAGATTAAAAAAAAAAATCCTCAGAGGTAAACACTCAGGAATCATAATTAAAACATAACACACCATTATAAAGTCAAATTTAACAAAATGCACTCACCATATCATCTTCCCTCCCCCTCATTAAATTGAAGAAAACATTTAATGAGGGTCTCTAGGTTTTGGTAATTTTTAAATTCTTAACTGCACATTTTGATTATAAAATGCACAAATGACATGCCCACACATACAAATACGACCACTGGAAGTGTACTAACAAATACTTCCGGTTTTACCCATCTCGGTGATAGCAACAACAGGAAGAAATCTTAAGTAGTCTTTTCTCATGGTTTGTAAGTCTTGTTTATTATACTTTCCAAGTAGCTCTCAGACTGCCCACTTTTCTCCCACAAGGTACCACATCTTTCAGTCAAGTTGCCACTATAGCCTTTGGTCTATCTTCCCACGTCCAATTTTGCTCCCCTCCAATCCAGGTGCATAGCCTTTAAATAGACAAACTAATCACTCTATTTGCACGCATTCTGATGGCTTTCTCTATATGTCAGATAAAGTCTAAAATCCTCAGCATAGCCTAAAACACACCGCATGGATCTAACTCCTACGAATCTTTCTAGCTTCAAGTCATTGAATGTTTTCTACGCTCCACCTATACTAACCTTTTTGAATTCTTTCATACTCCAGTTCTTGCATATACTGCTCCCACTAAACTACAGGTACTCCTTCTTACATCCCCCTGTTAGTCCTCCTAACTCCTACACATCATTAAACTCTCCACTTAAATATTATTCCTCGGTAAAATTGTCCCTGAACTCCCAGTGTGGGTTAGACTCTCAGGTGAAATCATCCTAAATTTGTGCTAAACTCATCTATAATTTGTCAAGTAGGCCTTCCCAGCTAGATTAGAAATTCGTTAAGGGCAAGGACTTTGTATTGAACACTGTTTCATTACCAGTGCTCAACACAGGGTACAGTGCGAATTAGTACTGAATGAATGCCTAAACGAATAAATGAACCAAAAGATAGTATCAAAGATTAGCTAAATATAGTGACTGACAACTACCAGCAATACATAGTAACCACACTTTCTATAACTTTTTATGGATGTGAAGACTTCTAGATACTTTCTGTTGTACTATATTGCCTAGCTAATGTTGGAAATGTAACTATAAAATAGTAATCAGCTGAATTCTTTTTTTGTTTTTAAACAGGGTCTCTCACTCTGTTGCCCAGGCTGTAGTGCTGTAGCAAGCATGATCTCAGCTCACTGCAATCTCTGCTTACCAGGCTCAAGTGATCCTCTCACCTCAGCCTCCCAAGTATCTTGAACAACAGGCATGTGCCAACATGCCGGCCAATTCTTTTGTTTTTAGTAGAGATGGGGTTTCATCACATTGCCCAGGTTGGTTTTAAACTCCTAAGCTCAACTGATCCACCCGTCTTACTCTCCCAAAGTGCTGGGATTACAGGCATGTGCCACTGTACCTGGCCAATTGACCAAATTCTTATCCAGCAAATGGAGAAACACTGTTAAAACTGATTAACACAATGAGCTTAAAGCCAAAATAATAATAATACAAGCAAAACCCCAAAACATACAATTAAAAAGCATAATCAATTATTCTTTCCTCAAAAGTTCATTACAGTATTGGGTTTTGTTAACCGTCACTTATTTTAAATTCAACTGCTTTGAGATATGCAATCGCTAGGTTAGCCTGCTTAATGTACTTGTTGCAATTTTAAAGATCATTTATGTTGGCTTAAGAACTTGCCATATGTCAACAGCAGTAACAAATAGCAATTTGCCTCTTTGCAGAACCTGCGGCTGAATGTGTTCCTGCCCAGAAAAATACATTAGGAGGTCCACCTTGGAGGCGTGAAAAGTATCACCTTAGTAAAAAGAAAAATATATTTGATCCTTAATCAGTATCAAAATACACTAATGCAGTTTACTGAATGTTTGCTATTATTTCTTGTTTGCATTCTTTTTCAAAACATATCCTTATTATCCAAGTCATTCTAGATTATTTAAAATAAACTTGGAAATTATAGCTATAATTTCTTTACTTACTATGTTTTATTTTGGAATTTCTGGTCATTAACAAAATGGTGAAAATAAATATACTGGCCTCCTTTTTGTACATTAAAATCTTTTCCTATGAGTAGGTACTACCAATACGCTGTTGCAGGATGTTTACACACCAATGGCTGTGCCCCATCAATAGCAATGGAGAAACAGATCTGAGGGCTTAGAAGACAAAGACCAAGATTTCTTGAAAGTCTTCTCATAACTTCAGAACAACAAATACAATAAAAGTAATCACCCCTAAATACTAGTTTTACTAGAATAAAGTAGATGAGAAAATCTTTAAGCCTCTTTTTAAAAGAAAAATCAATACAGACTATTTTATTACCATTGGGTTTTGCATTACTTTTGCACCAACCTAATAAAATATGCCTTGTTACTAGATATGAGAGTGCATATTTCAATTTAAGGTAAGTTTTGGGTAAGGATAGAAACTGTTTCTTTTCTAAATAATACAATGAATCAAATTAATGTTGATCTTTCTGTGAGGACAAAATGCATCAACAACTGAAACTTTTAATTTAACAATAATACAGTTAAAAGAATATGAGATTTGAAGTTCTATGACCTGAACTTGAGTCTCAAATTCTAGTATTCTAGTACTTACTATAACATTCTAGTATTTACTAGTCTGTTTGCTTAGGTTACTTATCTAACCTTTACAAAGCTTGATTTATGCATGTTATGTGGGGGTGATGACAAATACATCTCTCATGAATATATTCAGACATACATCAGATACATATCTCTCTCAGATATATACTCAGAAACAAGTATTTTCTAAACTGAGAACTAATTACAAGACACTACTGCTCCTACTATTACTACTAACAGCAATAATAATACACAGGATTATAAACACCATCAAATTATTTTAATACTGTCATTCATTACTCTCCTCTAATTAAAACAAATGAAGGCTAGGGAAGCTTTGTAGGGTCTTCATTTTTTCTCTTGCAGGTGAAAAAACTGAGCCAAATAGGCATGGCAGGAAATTTTGTGCCAGAAAACCTGTCTCTTAGGAGTACAAAAGGTTTAGGGGGAGTGGTAAAGGAAAGCCTGTCTCTGAGGTTCTCCCTCTCTATTGTTGATATGAAACATCGAAAACTCTTTTAGTCTTAACAACGCTCATGTTTCTCTTGAAGAAAAATGTACTCAAAGCTGGTCACTCAAATGTCCTATAATTTATTCCTTCAGTCTTGTATAGCCTTCCAAAGAGACACAGATAAATATCATATTTGATGAACACTGGGTATGAAATTTAAGAAACATTTAAATTGAAAAAGAACCCTTTCTTGAAAGCTCTAGAAGCTCAGGACTCTGCAATCGATATGCCTCCATGATCCCCTGGAACACAGTTTGAAAACCACTAGTCTCAGAGAGCCTTGCAGAGTTGTTAGGTATTTCAGATTAAGGCCAAAATTAAGATCTATTAAAGAACAGAACCAATATAGAGGTACCAGTGGGACCTGCAGATGAGGGGAAGTAATACATCACCAATGTCATACTTTTCCTAGTAATTTTCACAAATCTCTGCTTCAAAATAAAGGCTTTGATCACCTGTATAATGAAATGTATAGCTGTGTTTTCCAGGGCTAACAGCCATGCACACCTGTCATCACTTTTTAAAAATGTCAAAAGAATATTATAAAGTGCTGGGTTTCCTTTAAATTATCAAAATGATTTTAAGCCTCAGTGAAATATATTTGGTTGACACCTAGAAGTGATTTCCTAGGTAACTAAATACTACTACTTTTCTCAAACAAAAACATCACCTGATAAACTTCCTAGACAGATATTCATAGCTGCAGACAGACAGACAGACAGACAGACAGACACACACACACACACACACACACACACACACACATACCCCAGCTGCCAGGAAGCTCAAAGCTAAATTTGGTATCCAAACGCACCACTTTCCTTAGCCCAGTTCTCGGTTACAACTATTTTTCTTTCGTTTGTTACATAAGTCCTATTAACTTTTCTTTCTACAAAATCTTATGTGATCTTTAAATTTTAAAGTCATATGCTTTTTAATGCCCCCCCCCCGGGATTTATCATTATTATCATTATTTTAGTAACTGCTATGTATGAATTTTCTTTTCAGAAGTGGCAAGATGGCCAGGTGCAATAGCTCACACCTGTAATCCCAACACTGTGGGGAAGTTGAGGCAGGTGGATTGCTTGAGCCCAGGAATTCAAGACCAGCCTGGGCAACATCATGAAACCCCATTTCTACTAAAAATACAAAAAAAAAAAAAAAATAGCCAGGCATGGTGGCCTGCACCTGTAGTCCCAACTACTTGAGAAAGTGAGGTAGGAGGATCAATGTCCAGGAAGTCGAGGCTGCAGTGATCCAAGATCACACTACTATGTAGTCTTAACTAGGCAACCAAGACCACATCTCCCAAAAAAAAAAAAAAAAAAAAAAAAAAAAAAAAAAAGAAAGAAAAGAAAAAGAAAAAGGAAAAAAAAAAGGCAAGATTTAAATACTAAAGCATTCAATACACCAAATACACAGCAACAGTATTAGTACAAATAATTATTCCACAATACTCCCTTTACATACATTTAAAAATTTTAAAATCAATTACTACAGATCCATAAAAAGCAGCACAGGGCTTTGGAAGTAAAAAGGCCATGTGAAATTATCTACTCCAACTTCATCTTCAAAAAAAATTTAAAAATTAGTTACATTAAATTCTCGTCTTCCTGTTGCCATTTACTAAGCAACCAGACAAGTATACACCAATGGCCAAATGCTCCTTTTGAAATGTAAGCTAAATCATGTTACTACTCTGTTCAAAACCCTTAGTGCTTTCCCATCTCATATAAACCAGTCTTTACCATATCTTACAAGATTCATCATGGCTTACTTACTCCCCTACTTCCTCTCCAACCTCGTCTCCTCCCACTCTTTCCATGGCTCACCCTTCTCCAGTCACACTCATTTCCCACTGGTCCCTCTAATATGTCAACATGCCCTTTTCTACCGCGGACACTCTTCGACCAGACAAATTAGCACACGTTGCCCCCTCACCATGTTATGGTCTTTGAGTCACTTTATCAGAGAAGTCTTCTCTGATCACCCTACTTGATGTGACTCAATTAGGGGATGCCCAAATCATTCCTCCTTGTAATTCATGTACTATTCAATATATATGTGCACCACAGTATTCTAATCTTTCCTGTACTTATTATGTGTCAAAATTTTAAAAACAGCTGTCACCCACCTCCTACAGAATAAATGTATCTTGCAAGCAATGTAGATTAAGTTTACCTTTTTGGGGATTCCTTATCTTTCAATGTATAGCTCCATACAATAAAATAAAACAGCTCTTTCAAAGGCTTATTTCTACAAAGCCTGGAAGTATACTAACAGGGACTAATGATTTCATGTAATCGAAAGTATCACATTTAGAGCCGTGAAAAGAGGGTACTAAGTTCAGCTCTGAAGTACATACTTATGGACCAAATTTATTTAAATTTGTTTAGTTTTAAAATTATTTCTGACCTCTGAATATTTTAGGAGGCAGTCTCCATTCTAGGAAAGCTGAGGAAAGTCTAGCTTCTGAAGTATTTGTTTTATCCCGTGCCTACTGCATTAGAATGTATGGGGTAACATCACAGAAATATAAATTTTTAACAAGATTCCTGTTGTTGTTTTTTTTAATGCACAATTAAGATTAAGATCAGCAGCTCTACTTTAAACTACTACTTAATTCAGAAGGAGGATGCTTTGTAATACTTTTCTTTTTTTTTTTGGAAACAGTTTCACTCGTTACCCAGGTTAAAGTGCAATGGCACGATCTAGGATCCCCACAACCTCTGCCTCCCAGGTTCAAGCGATTCTCCTGCCTCCCTCCAATGTGTGTGCCAATGGTTGCAAGCCAGTCTGAGCCACTGGTTTCAATTAGTTGTTGTATCTAATTAGCTTGCGTATGAACGGAAACAATAATATTGAGAAAATTTAACAATTTCTCATCAAAATTTAATATTTAAATTCCTTGTATCAATTCATTTACAACCATTTGGCAGATAATTTGCCTTTTTGCCTGCCTAAATACGAATTGTCTGCCTACTATTCTGTCTTGATACTTTGGCAAAATATAAATACGCATTTACTTTTAACTGTTTGTGGTACATTCAAGACAAACTATACAGAGAAAATTATATGCAATTTTATCCCCGAGTGCAACTGATAAAATCTACTGAATGTTTATTCAATGGACATTTCTTGATGCCTATTCTGAAAGGGAGCCTTGCTTGTGTTAGAAACTCCATAAACGTTGGCCTATTTGGTTTGCCTTTTCAAAATACTGACTTTTCCCTGTAACTAGAGTTTCCTATTATCAAATATAAAAATTCATGTCTGAGAATTCTCGTCTTTTCACTGAACAGTAAAATGTTCATCAAAAATTTTGTTACATTCTCAAGAGAAATCAATGTCTACTTTAGCAAATAAGATCCAGGGAGAAGGGGGCAAGGGTGTAAGTATGAGTCCCGTCCTCAGTTTAAATAGCCCATGTACAAAAAGACTATTGAGATTAAGGCATTTTAGGCCGAGCACGGTGGCTCAAGCCCATAATCCCAGCATTTTGGGAGACCAAGGTGGGCAGGTCACTTGAGGTCAGGAGTTCGAGACCAGACTGGCTAACACGGTGAAACCCCGTCTCTCCTAAAAATACAAAAATCAGCCTCGCATGTTGGTAGACATCTGTAATCTCAGCTACTCAGGAGGCTGAGGCAGCAGAATCTCTTGAACCTGGGAGGCGGAAGTTGCAGTGAGCCAAGATCGCGCTACAGTACTCAGCCTGGGTGACAGAGTCTTGCTCTGTCACCAAAAAAAAAAAAAAAAAAAAAAAAAAGAGCGAGATTAAGGCCTTTTTGCTAAATGAATCTACACATTCCACTCGACTTAAAATGGTAAAAATGTTGTTAGATCCCAATAAACCCATCATAAACTGAATATATCCAAAGTCAAAAATGCATTTAATATACCTAACCTACTGAACATCACAGTTTAACCTAGCCTATCTTAAATATACTTGGAACACTTACATTAGCCTACAGTTGGGCAAAATATAGCATAATCTAACACAAAGCCTATTTTAAAGAAAACAGTGAACATTTCCTGTAATTTATTGAACACCACACTGAAGTACAGTTTCTACTGAATGTTTATCACTTTTGTACCATCATAAAGTCAAATATATTTAAGTCTAACCATCGTAAATCAGGGAACAATTGTATTTTATAGATTCAAAGATGACACAGAGGTAGAAGGTTCTTTTTAGAAATTACCTAATGTAATCTTTCATTTTGCAAATTAGGAAATTTGCTTGTCAAGATTACTGGCATATCTAGTATCTCTTTTCCTTTTTATTGTAGCAAATTATCCAGAAATGTACTGATTTTCGTATTAGATCACACACAAAAAAGAAAACATTTGATGTCCTCAGTATTTATATATTATGACTGCTGTTCTATGTTTATGGTAATAAGACATAAGTACTTATTGTATACTACATATACATCAGTATACTTATTATATACTACATATACTACCTTATTGTAATACTACATAAGTAATTGTTAAACATGAAATTAGCATACTTGTATTATCCTATAATTGAGATTGACAGAAATTTAGAATGACATTTCATGAAATCAGAACCCTGAAAAACTTCATCTTCACAAACTCCTAGACAACATCAATTCCTAATTTACGCACAGAAGTTTTATGTGAACCTCATGAACACTTTTTCAGACCTGTAAAAGGTTTCACTAGTCTATACAATTTTGTTGAGCCTTTGCTTTGCAAAAGGGAAAAAGAGAATCAGTCATATATCTTCACTAAAAAAATTAGAAAAAGCAATTCCAGAATAACATCCCAAGTGTCAATACTAACTATAGCCACAAAGAAACCCACCTGTAAGTACAATAAACAATCTTTCTGTATTGGCTTACACAAATATTTTTCCTAGTTAAAAGGTTGCTTAAGGAGTTTCACATTTAAGGAGTTTTCAAAAAATTTTTTGAAAAATTTTGAAAACAGATAATTGGAACACTCTCTTCTTTTTTAAAAGATTGCAGTTGGCTGGGTGCAGTGATTCACACCTGTAATCTCAGCACTTTGGGAAGCCAAAGCAGGGGAATCACATTGAGATCAGGAGTTCGAGACCAGGCTGGCCAAAATAATGAAACCCCGTCTCTACTAAAAATACAAAATTAGCAGGGCTTGGTGGCAGATGCCTGTAATTCCAGCTACTTAGGAGGCTGAGGCAGGAAAATCACTTGAATCCCAGAGGCAGAGGCTGCAGTGAGCTGAGACTGCACCAATGCGCTCCAGCCTGTGCAAGAAAGCAACACTCCATCTCAAAAAATAAATAATAAAAGATTATAGTTTGCAAAGTATATACCTATAAGTCAAAATGAGGCAGAAAATTATATTTGGGAGTCTCCAAGAATCAACCTCTACCACCTGAACATGAATTCAGAAAAATCAGGTTTAAGATATTTGTTTTTTCCCCTCATTACTCCCAGTGTGTCTATATAACTCATGGCCCAAACCAGAACATTCGAAAGTGAAAGGGGTGATGGTAATAATTATGCCAGGATAAGAGAGGTCAGGCTACAAGGGCTCCCTAGTTATTTTTATAATTCTTTCTCCTCTACTAGACTGAAGCTCAGTGATATGGGAGGGGGGTGTTTAGAAAATCATTATAGTATTTCTCACAATAGCACATTCTCTTACACAAACTAAGCAATCAAGCCTTACATGCTGAAAAATGAAACAAATACACTGGAGAGGACTTCCACAACTACTTAGCAAAGTGTAAACATTCTGACTCTTGGACAAAGAGTAAGTGTGTAAGTCCATGAGTTCACACTTTAAAACTCAAGTAAAGAATGAGAATGAAAAGTACTTAAGCTATCCCATTAAATATATCCTAATGTTTTCTGTATACTAAAGGATCTAAAAGCATTCAAAACCTAACAGTAAAATCTTAAGAGTCATCACTAGTTAAGAAAAAAGCTTCTGAGCTTCTAAAAGTATGGTATACTACTGACAAGTGAATAATAATAATGTACGAATATATTTCTCCTCCAGCCCAGCATCAGATTAGTATGTAAATTGTGAAAAGAGTACATAAATTGAATGTTTTTATTTGCTTTTCAATTATTTCATGAATATTTACTATAAGAAACACATTCTGTTATTAAATCTAAATCCTTGTCCCAAAGGAAAATACGCAATAGCTTTATTGTGGGTACTTCAATTCTTAAAAGAGTAAAATAACCGAATAATTGTTTCTTACTGATCAAAATTAATGTACGCCTAAAAGATTCAAAACTGCTAAAGTTTCCTGATAATACATAAGGATCTCTATTATTAGATTCTCATTAACTTTGTATCAGTAGATCTAGTTTTCATTAGTACTAGTCCTGGTTGGTGGCAGAAACCAATTGGTGTAGTTAAAATATTTATAGTTTCATTTCAGTTCCACTGTGGTTTGTTGAACAGACATAAAACCACAATCTTTATCATATGTGTCACTTCCTGTAATTCGCAACTGAACCCAATTCCACTATTCATTATATAATACACAATTTAACAAAATACCACAGATAAAAGAAAATAATCAGAATCCATTTAGGTCTTTAAAAAAAAAATTCTTTTCTCCAAGAGAGGTGTAAAAAGATCTTGAAAATCTGAAGAGGCATTTTCCAAGTGCTTTTCTTTCCTGCAACTTTTCTCAATTATACCAAAGTCATCACTATCTGTGATAACAGGATGCAAAAAATAAGGATGCAGCACAAACAACCTAACTTTATTTTTTATAGTTCTTCACACCTAAAATTTAAGGAATCAGCTAACAAATAACAAAATGGAAGGATGTGAACTTCATTTCCTATTTCACTTTCTGGTATTGCTGCTAATAAACAAGGAAATGGTCTGCAGGTAGCTGGTAGAAGAAAGACAAGAAAAGCATAGAAAATATACGAACCAGTTTACTAGATGCTAATTACACCTTCCTGTGTGCCTTCCTTTCAAATTCCCTTCATAATTCATAAAGAATTTGGTCCTTAAATTCACTTCCAGGACATGCAAGAGTTTAGCTAGGACTTTTTATTTTTAAACAAATTGAGAAATATATGACAGACTTCAAGTGACAAACTTCATTTTTATAAAAAATTAATTTCCTGAATAATTTGTATTTTATAAAATCATAGATTAAACTAATACAACATTACAATGAACTAAATCCTTGTCCCAAAGGAAAATACGCAATAGTTTTATTGTGGGTACTTCAATTCTTCATCCAGGTCCCAAATAATCATAAGTGATGAAGTGGAACAGGAATAAACTGGCTAAGCACCAAATGAATATTTCAGAATATTTATGAGCAAAACCCAGCAAACATCATATAGTAAGTAGTCAAACAAATTTTTATCATTGGAGAGTTATTCCAGAAATAGGGAGTACAAATGTTTGGCTTATACAGTTTACAGACACATATCAAGCATGTACCATTTATTCATCCATTTACTTTAAAAACATTTACTGAGCTCCATTACAGTTAATTCAAGGCCATGGAGAAGTGAAGAGATGTATCACAGTTTTCACCTTCAAGGAGCTCAATAATCAATCACGACACGAAGAAACAATACTTGTACCAAGTGAGGCAAGTACGAAAGTGCTATGAGAAAGCACAGGGGAATCCGAGATTTCTGTATCCTGTGAAAAACGGCAGCCTTCACAGAGAAGGTAACATTGAACTAAAACTAAAATAAGGACAGGAGTTTGCTAAAAGGGAAAAAAAGAAATCCTGGCATTCAGAGAATGCCAACTTACACAAGTTGAGTATCCCTTATCTGAAATGCTTAACCCTGAAGTGTTATGGACTTTTTATTTTTTCAGATTTTGAAATATGCGCATTATTTATATCTACCTAGTGAGCATCCAAAATCCAAAAATCCAATTGAGAACTGAATGAACATTTCCTTTCAGTGCTATGTTGGTGCTGAGAAAGTTTTGAATTACAAAGTGTTTTGAATTTTCAGATTTGGTTACCCTCACCCTGTATTGCTTCCACCCGAGCTAGCCTTGGGATCATGCCAAATGACCCAAATTGTTCTAAAACTTTCTAGAATAAAAATCGTCAAGACTTTTGTATTCCCTGAAAGAAACAAGACAGTAGATACTACCATGACTAACCAGTGACATAAAACTAAATGGGTAACTACAAGAGCAAATTACTAATGTCATAAAATAAAGGCAATTTGCTTAAATGCCAAACCTGATTCATCATCAGCAAAATGGAAATAATAAAAGCTGTCCAACCTACCTTCATGAGGTGGTTGTGAGGAACAACTATAATAACGTACAGTCAGCTTCTTCATCAACAACACAGCACAAAACAATGCAAATAATTATTTAAACCTAATAAATCTAGATAATTCCTAATTCATGGATTCAAAAAATTAAGTGACATACACAGATTTTATATAATTATATTCATACCACTGACAAGTTATTTTATGTTTTACTGAACTACATATGTTGTGAAAGGAGACCAAAAAATGCTTGTCTAACAGAATTTTACACACACACACACACACACACACACACACACACATATACAATCCTTAGGACACTATAGCTAAGGGTAACATCAATTGTTATAGATGCCAAATTAATGCCAGACCAAGCAATCACTGTAACATTGAATTAAATTATAGAGAAAAATATATTGTATTTACTAGAGCTTTCTGAAAAAATACTACGCATTGCTTCAGGGATTTTGGGGAGTGTTATGATTTTGTTCTTGCCATTAGAGTTATATATGTAACCTTAAACTGTAAAGCTTACTAAGTTACATACTCTCTGAACTCAATTACTTCATCAAAATGATGAGGTTGGACTAAACAAAATCTAAGGTTGAAATCATCTCTAAAATAATAAAAGCATTATTAAAATAAATGAACATATGCACAGACATAGTTACCATCTTATAAAATAAGATATAGCCTATACAGCTTTACAGGATTAAACTTTAAAACACTTTGTGATTATTCCTCATTATTAATGCAACCACATGGGGATTCTGTCTAAAAAGCAGTATGTTAGGCTGGGAGGAAAAAACAGAAATTTCTCATAGCTTCCAGTTTTAGATATCTTCAACACAGCTTAGATAAAAATCATTAAGTGCAGATGCTAAATACCTTTAGAGTTTTAAAAAACTTTTCAAGATATCCTACTGACCCTTTCAACTAAGAGAAAATTTGCAGCCCAGATGGTGACATTTACATCAAATAAATACCCATGAAAGAGATGCACTATTAAATTCACTATGAAAAATTCCAACTTCCAACTAAAGGAAGGCTTTGCTTATATACCTTACTAAATATTTCAAGAATACTTTCACTCACTGAACGAAAGGTTAACATTCTTCTCTAACCAGTTAAGTTTTTCTTCTATGTTTTGTGTATAGGCACAAAAAGCAGGCTATTAAACTTTAAAATAATTTCCATCTTTATGACAAAGTATTATAAAACTTTATAACAGTTGGGTATGTTGAAAAACAACACTGGCACTAATGTGAATCATTCTCTTATGGCATAAACTACCTGAAGAATTATAAGCCATCCCAATCTCTACACTGGAAGGTGGTGCTTTTAAAATATTCAAGGGGCTAGACTTCTAGAATGGGAGTATAGAGAGCTTGGAGAAATCTCTTCTCCCCAACACTTACTAAACTAGCAAAAATTAGCAAAGACAATGATTCAGTCTCTAGAGATTAATCAGAGGGCCTGCAACAATTGTAAAACATTCATTCAACAAAACCTACCAAAATTCAGTTATAATAGTGGAATGCCATGGCATTTGAGACAGAGACTGTACCCATTCCTCCACAACTCCGTGTTATGAAAAGCGGCTATTCTAGTGGGCTCATCAGTTGAGTAGTAGCTCTCTCTCATAGATTTCCTGGAGTAGAAAAGCTATTCCTTACAGATTCAGCAGCTGGTGAACATCAGTAGATATCACTTCCCAAAGCTCCACGCCACAGAAGACCTGTACCAAGCAGGTAGTAGCGGCAGCCAGGCAATGTCTGTTTTGCCACTTCTGACTCCCCCTACTAGATCCAGTGCATCGGATGGCAACAACAGTTTCTATCATCTTCACAAATAAGTATACACACAGGTCCTCCTCTGCAAGGCAGACCCCGGTGGCACAGCTGGTGAAGAACAAGCTCTTTATCACTACTCAGTTCTTGATCTTCAAAACGCAAGTACTAGGAAAGCAAGCCTGAAAGACTGACAGCATTCTATACCTGTCAAGAGGCCACACTTTGCCTGGATGACTGTGGAGCAACTTATGTTCCAGGGAATTACTGAAAATGAAAAAGCAATCAGCTAGTGTATGGACTGAATTGTGTGCACCCCCCAAAAAAGTTGAAGTCCTAACTCCCCTCCCAAATCTGTAAGTTAAATCAGAGTGAACCCTAATCCAATATGACTGATATCCCTGTAAGAGGAGGAAACTTTGAGCACACACACATAGGGGCAAACATCACGTAAAGACACAGGCATGAGAAAAAAACAATGTGTAAATACAAAGCCAGAGATTGCAGTAAAGCAGATACAAGCGAAGAAGTGGCCAAGGGTTGCTAGCAAACACGAGAGCAGTTAGGTAAGATTCTTCCCTAAAGGTTTCAGAGGAAGAATGGCCCTGCAGACAACTTGATTTTAGACTTCCAGTTCTCAGAACTGTGAGGCACTAACTTCTGTTGTTTTTAAGCCACCCAGATTACGGTAATTTGTTACTGCAACCCTAGGAAACTAATACCGTTAAGAATTAGTGGAGACTAATGGCTGAGTATGATACCAATAGACACAGACTAGTCAGAAGCTTAACACGAGATGGGGGATGGGGTAGTGGATTAATCAAAGAGAGTGCAACTAAAGCCACAATAATTTCTAGTAGTCCAGACTATACACATGTCCAAGGCTGCACCTTCTGAGGAACAACCAGAGGGATGTTCTGTGCTACAAGCCCTAGACTGAACCCAGGACAAATACATAACCTTTCTGTATACTGAACCTTTAAAACATTAAAGCAAAAGAAGATGATTCTATTTTTATGTGAAATGTCCAGAACAGACAAATCTATAGAGACAAAGTAGATTAGTAGATGTCTAGGGCTGGAAGTATAGAGTAATGAAAGTGACTGCTATTAATAAATACAGGATTTCTTTCTAGAATGATGGTTGCACACCTCTGTGAAGGTGTCAACTGAATTGTTCAATTTGAATGAATGGTATGGTATGTGAAGGAAAAAAGCTATTCAAGCCTACAACCTGCAAAGAGTTAAGAGCAGAGTAATACATAAGCGGAATGACGAGCAGGAGCTACTGCTCAAGCAGGTCCAGTTGGAGATGACAACCTGAACTCCTTCAATGGACACAGGGAAGAAGGGACTAATAAAGTGAAACACTGTATTGAAAGAAAAGTAGTACTTGAGACTGAATGTGAGAAACTAAGGGGAGAAAGATGGCTATAACAACCCCCAGCTTTCTACATGGGTACCTTTACACTAGGCACTATAATCACCCAAGTAAAGCCTAGTTTTCCCCTCGGCAGGAGACTTTCACAAATGGTGGCTGCGGTGGGTATGTGACAAGTCTGCTTCTTGAAAGAAAACTACTCTCTGAGCCCACCACAGGGAAAAACTACCAGTGCTAGCCAGATCTTAGGGATCTTGGCCATGTTCTATGACCCAGTTATCAGCTATCAGTCTTGGTGCCAGAGAAGGACAATCTGTAAAAAAGAGGATAGTTTATTTTTGTTTGTTTTGAGACGGAGTCTCATTCTGTTGCCCAGGCTGGAGTGCAGTGGTGCAATCTCAGCTTGCTGCAACCTCCACCTCCCAGGTTCAAATGATTCCCTGCCTCAGTCTCCCAAGTAGCTGGGACTACAGGCAAGTGTCACCATGCCCGGCTAATTTTTTTGCATTTTTAGTAGAAATGGGATTTCACAATATTGGTCAGGCCAGTCTCAAACTCCTGACGTCAAATAATCTGTCTGCCTCAGCCTCCCAAAGTGCTGGGATTACAGGCGTGAGCCACCATGCCTGGCAGAGAAGGATAGCTTTTGGTCATAGGATTGTTGTAAGAATTAAATTTGTTAATACAAATAGAAGAAATAAGAATAGTGTCTGGCACACAGTCAACACTATATAAAGTATAAAATGAAAAAAAAAATAGTGTATTACTGAAGCTAACACACATAAGGGGTAAAAGTTAAAACATTTAAGGAGATTTTATTCACCTGTAACTGTTATGACTAAGAATGTTAAGTTTTAGAAGAACCAGGTCCATTTCAGACCAAAGAGATCATCAGCGAGAGAGTAACTAATAAATTCATAAATAACTCCTATTTTATAAAATTAAAAAGTTTATAAAACCAGATTTTAACCAATTTTAGTTAACATGATCAATTTGGATTAATTACAATACAAATTTGGCTTATAATTTTAGATGAGCAGTCATGTTTTATAAATACTTAACTGCCTATAAAGTAAAAGACTCAATTTCTCTCAATTTAATGTATATGGGCTTCTTAAAGTAAACATACGACATTCTCCTTTCTCATGAAAACATTTTTTTGACAACAGGAACACTGGAAAATACATGATGTTAAAATAATATTCGAAACTATGCAAAAAGAAATTAGTTTATAAGACAATGTATAGGCAGATTTTTATTTACAAAGATTTACTTCCAGTTTTAACTCTTTCTTGCCTGTAAATTTTGGAAAGTGTTTGATATGGTTTGGCTATGCCCCCACCCAAATTTCACCTTGAATGGTAACTCCCATAATTCCCACATGTTGTGGGAGGGACTTGGTTGGGAGGTAACTGAATCATGGGGCTGGTTTCCCCCATACTGTTCTCATGGTACTGAATAAGTCTCATGAGATCTGATGTTTTATAAGGGGTTTCCCCTTTCACTTGGCTCTCATTTTCACTCTTGCCTGCTACCATGTAAGATGTGCCTTCTGCCATGATTGTGAGGTTTCCCCAGCCATGTGGATCTGTGAGTCCATTAAACCTCTTTTTCTTTATAAATTACCCAGTCTTGGGTATGTCTTCATCAGCAATGTGAAAATGCGTCTTCAGCAGCATGAAAATGGACTGACACACTGTTTCTCTAATAAACGTTTTCAAGTTACAATCTAATGACGAATATATTTCTTAAACTATATATTGATTAAATAGCAACTTTAGTGCTAATTGTATAATCTAATTTGCTATTGGCTTCCATGTAATGAATGCTTAGTTGTGTTGCAGCTAGTTCCATCTACTCAGGAGGCTGAGATGGAAGAATCACTTGAGCCTAGGAGGTCGAAGCTGCAGTGACAGAGCAAGACCATGTCATTCATTCATTCATTCATAAATAAATAAATAAATAAATAATTATTAGGGCTCTGTCATAAACAAACTTTTTTTTAAGCAAGCCATTAAACATACTAGAGAAGCTTGAAATTATCTATTAGAATCAAAAAGTAGGGAGGAAACTTGTTTTTTAAAACGTAGATAAGAGGAAGAATAAGATGGCCAAATAGAAGCCTCCACTGATTGTCTTCTCTATAGGAACAACAAATTCAACAACTATCTACACAATAAAGCACCTTCTTAAGAACTAAAAATCAGGTGAGCAATCACGGCACCTGGTTTTAACTTCATATTGCTGAAAGAGGCACTGAAAAGGGTAGGAAAGAAGGTCTTGAATTGCAGACCCCCTCCTGATATGGACTGGCTGTGTCCCCACCCAAATCTCATCTTGAATTTCCATATGTTGTGGGAGGGACCTGGTGGGGGGTTATTGAGTAATGGGGGCAGGTCTTTCTCATGCTGTTCTCGTAATAATAAGTCTCATGAGATCTGATGGTTTTATAAGGAGTTTCCCTGCACAAGCTCTCTTTGCCTGCTGACATCCATGTAAGATGTAACTTGCTCCTCCTTGCCTTCCAGCATGACTGTGAGGCTTCCCAGCCATGAGGAACTGTAAGTCCCATTAACACTTCTTCCTGTGTACATCATCCAGTCTCGGGTATGTCGTTATCAGCAGGGTGAAAACAGACTAATATACCCCCTACATCCACCAGCAGAGACTGCATAGTGTGGAGGGAGAATCTGTGCACTTATGGAGGGAGAGCACACCAACTGTGGGGCTTTGCATTGGAACTCACTGATACCCTGTCACAGCAGAAAGTAATGCTGGGCAGAACTCAGGTGATACCCATGAAGTGGGCATTGAAACCAGCACTAGCCACAGGAGAATTGCCCATATCTGCAGCCTGGAACTTTCACAAGCTTCACCCCCACAGGCTAACATGCTCTGGGGTTCTAAATTAACTTGAAATGCTGTCTAGGTCACAAGAACTACAATTAATAGGCAAGTCCTACTGCTGTGCTTGGCTGAGAGACAGCAGACTTGGGGGGCACATGACCTAGTGACACATCAGCTGACCCAGCTAAGGAAGTGCTTGCACCATGCTCCCTCAACTCCCAGGCAGCACAGCTCACAGCAACAAAAGTGACCCTTTCCCTCTTCTTGAGGAGAGGAAAGGGAACACAAAGAGGACTTTGATTTAAACTTGGATACTAGTTCAGCCACAGGAGGATAAGGCACCAGAGGGAATCCTGAGGTCCCCGTTCCAGCCCCTAGTTCCTGGATGACATTTCTAGACACACTTTGGGACAGAAGTGAACCCAATGCTTTGAAGAGAAGGACCCCGTCCTGACTTTATTCATCACCTGCTGACTTAAGAGCCCTTGAGCCCTAAATGTTCAGCAGCAGTAGCCAAGGCAGTACATGCCACAGGCCTTGAGTGAAACTATGAGATGTGCCAGCGTTAGGTATGACCCAGCACATTCCCAGTTGTGGTGGCTACGGGAAAGACTCTGTCTACTTGAGGAAAGCAGAAGAAAGAGTGAGGGTACTTTGTCTTGTACCTTACATACCAGCCTGGCCACAATGGGGAAGAGCACCAAGTGGGATCTTGAGGTCCCCAGTTGTAGGCCTTGGCTCTTGGACAGCACTTCTAAACCTGTCCTGGAGCAGAGGGGAGCACTGCCCTACAGCGGGGAATCTCAGGTGTGGCAGCATTCACCATAAGCTGAGTGAGGAGCCCTTGGGTCTTAGGTGAACACTGGAGGTAGCCTAGCAGTACTTCCTGTGGGCCTGTGGTGACAATGGACGGGGGAGAGACTCCTCTCCCTGGGGTAAGGGGAGGGAAGAGTGGGAAGGACCTTGTCTTGTGGTTTTGGTGGCAGCTCGGGTACAGTAGCATAGAGAACCAGGTAAATTTTTAAGGTTTCCACTTCCAGGTCCTGGCTCTTGGATGGCATCTCTGGACCCGTAGAGCACCCAAAGGAAGGCATCACCTTGAAGCCTGGCTGGTTTTGCCAACTGCTGACAGTAAAGCCCTAGGATCTTGAACAAACAGGCAGCAGCCAGGCAGTGGTTATAGGGGATCTTGAATAAGACTCCATGCTGTGCTGGCTTTAGGTCTGACCCAGTGCATTCCCAGTAATGGTGGCCACAGGGATACTTATATCACCTCTCTGCCAGCTCCAGGTAGCTCAGCGCAGAGAAAATGTGCCCCATTTGTTCGGGAGAAAGTAAAGGAAGAGAACATGAGTCTCTGCCAAGTAAAGGAAGAGAACATGAGTCTCTACCAAGTAATTCAGAGGATTTCTCCAGATCTTACTGAAGATCACCAAGACGGTACCTCTACAGGTCTTCGAGGGCCACAGCATTAATGGGCTTAGGGTATCCTCTAATGGAAATACAGTTGCAGGGACTACAAACTTAAGATTACAACAGTCAAGTTCCAACAAATACCTGGAAAGCCTTCCCAGAAATGATGGTTACAAACAACCACAGACTGCAAAGACTTCAATAAATACTTAACTCTTCAATGCCCAGAAACCAATGAGCATCCACAAGCATTAAGATAATCCAGAGAAACATGACCTCACCAGTTGAACTAAATAAGGTACCAGAGACCAATCTTGGAGAGACAGATTTATGTAACCATTCAGACAAGAGAATTTAAAATAGATGTTTTGGAGAAATTCAAGATAATACAGAAGGAATTCAGGATCCTATCAGATACATTTATCAAAGAGATGGAAATAATTAAAAAGCATCCAGCAGAATCCTGTAGTTGAAAAATGCAACTGACATACTGAACAATGTATCAGTTTTATATTAGAATTCATCAAGCAAAAGAAATACTTAGTGAGCATGAAGACAGGCTATTTGAAAATACACAGTCAGGGGAGACAAATGAAAAAAAATATGAAGCACGCCTAGAAAATCAGCATCAATATCACAGGTAGCCTAGCAGTACTCCCTGTGGGCCTGTGGTGGTAAAGGAATGGGGACAGACTCCTATACTTGGGGAAGGGAAAAGGGAAGAGTGGAAAGAACTCTGTCTGGTGGTTTTGGTGTCAGCTCAGCTGCACCAAAATTTTCTAGCACGAGATCTAGAAAACAGCCTTAAAAGGGCAAACCTGAGTTACTGCCCTTAAGGAGAAGGTAGAGAGAGAGGTAGGAAGTTTATTCAAAGGGCTAATAATAAAGAACTTCCCTAACCTAGAGAAAAATGTCAATATTCAAGTATAAGAAGTTTATAGAACACCAAGCAGATTTAACCCAAAGAACACCATCTCAAGGCTTTTAATAATCAAATCCCAAAAGGTCAAGAATAAAGAAAGGATTCTTAAAAGAGTGGGAGAAAACAAAGAAGTTACATACAATGGAGCTCCAACACATCTGGCAGCAGACTAAGAGCTAAAGGAAAAAAACGTCTACCCCTGAAAACCGTATCTGTTTAAAATATCCTTCAAACATGAAGAAAGAATAAAGACTTTCTCAAACAAGAGCTGAGGGATTTCATTAACACCAGACCTGTCCTACAACAAATGCTAAAGGGAGTTCTTCAGTCTGGAGGGGAAGAGGGGAAGGGTGTTAATGAGCAAGAAGAAATAATCTGAAGATATAAAACTCACTGGTAATAGTAAGTACACAGAAAAACAAAGAATACTGTAACACTAATTGTGGTGTAACTATCCATATCTTTAGAATATGAAAAACATGAAACCAACTATGGCTGGCCACAGTGGCTCATGCCTGTAATCCCAACACTTTGGGAGGTGAGGCAAGAGGATCACATGAGCCCAGGAGTATGAGACCAGACTGGATGACATAATGAAACAACATATCTACAAAAAAATATGAAAATGAACCAGGCATGGTGGTATACACCTTTGGTCCCAGCTACTCAGGAGGTTGAGGTGGAAGGATCACTTGAAACCAGGAAGTCAAGGCCACAGTGAGCTGTAATTGTGCCACTGCACTCCAGCCTGAGTGACAAAGTAACACCTTGTCTCAAAAAAAAAAAAAGTAACTACAGCAACTTTTCAAAACATAGTGCAATAAGATATAAGCAAAAACCATACAAAGTTAAAAATCAGGGATACCAAGTTAGAGTTACTAGTTTTCTTTTTGTTTGTTCATGCAATCAGTGTTAAGGTGTCATCAGTTTAAAATAATGGTTATATTATTTACAAGCCTCATGGTAATCTCAACTCTAAAAACGTACCACAGATACACAAAAAATTAAAGCAAGAAATTACAACATACCACCAGAGAAAATCACCTTCACTAAAAGGAAGGCAGGAAGGCAGGAAGGAAAGAAGGAAGAGAAGACCACAAAACAACCAGAAAAAAGTAACAAATGGCAGAAGCAAATCCTTACTCATCAATAACAACGCTGAATATAAGTGGACTAAACTTTCCAATCAAGTGACACAGAGTGGATGCATGGATTAAAAAAACAAGACCCAGTGATCCATTTCCTGCAAGAAACATACTTCACCTATAAAGACACAGAGACTGAAAATAAAAGGATAGAAAAGAATATTCCATGCAAATGGAAACCAAAAAACAGCAGGAGTAGCTACAGTTAATCAGACAGACAAAATAGATTTCAAGACAAAAACTGTAAGAAGAAACAAAGAAGGTTCCTATATGACAATAAAGGGGTCGATTCAGCACGATGATATAACAGATCATCTAGGCAGAAAATCAACAAAGAAACATCAGACTTAATCTGCACTGCAGGCAAAATGGATCTAATAGATATTTACAGAACATTTCACCCAATGGTTGCAAAATACGCTTTGTACTCCTTAGCACATGAATCATTCCCAAGGATAGACCATATGTAAGGACACAAAACAGATCTCAAAACATTCTCCTCAAAAAAAGAAATAATATCAGGTATCTTCTCTGATGACAGTGGAGTAAAACCAGAAATCAATAATGAAGAATATTCAAAACTATACAAACACATGGAAATTAATCAATGTGCTCCTGAATGACCAATGGGTCAATGAAGAAATTAAGAAGAAAATTGAAAACTTTCTTGAAACAAATGATAATGGAAACACAACATAACAAAACCTATGAGATAAAGCAAGAACAGCACTGTTTTGCCTAAAAACAAAAACAAAAACAAAAAACTTTAAATAAACAACCCAAGGATGCATCCTAAAGAACTAGGAAAGCAAGAACATGGCCAAATTTAGTAGAAGAAATTATAAAGATCAGAGCAGAAATAAATGAAATCAAAACAAAATAAACAACACAAAAGATCAACAAAACAACTGAACTCATGGAGACAGAATGCAGAAGGATGGTTACCAGAGGCTGGGAAGGGCAGAGGGACTGAATGGGGAAACGTGGGGATGGTTAATAGATTAAAAAAAAAAATCTAATATTTGATAGCACATCAGGGTGATTACAGTCAATAATAATTTAATTGTACACGTAAAACATGTAAAAATAACTAAATGAGTATAACTGGATTGTTTGTAACACAAATCTAAATGTTTGTGGGGATGAATACATTTACCCTGATGTGATTATTATGCATTGTTTACCTGTATCGAAATATCTCATGTATTAGTCTGTTCTTGCATTGCTATAAAGAAATACCCGAGTCTGGGTAATTTATATAGAAAAGAGGTTTAATTAGCTCACAGTTCTGCAGGCTATACAGGGAGCATAGCAGCTTCTCCCTTTGGGGAGGCCACAGGAAGCTTCTAATCATGGCAGAAGGCAAACGGGAGCAGGCATCTCACATGGCAGGTGCAGGAGCAAGAGAGGAGGGAGGTGCTACACACTTTTAAACAACCAGATCTGGCAAGAAACACTCACTATCATGAGGACAGTACCAAGTTAATGGTACTAAATCATTCATGAGAAACCACTCCCAGGATCCAATCACCTCCCACCAGGCCCCACCTCCAACACTGGGGATTACAATTCAATATGAGATCTAGTGGAGACACAGATCCAAACCATATCAAGGAGTATAACTGGATTGTTTGTAACACAAAGGATAAATGCTTGAGGGGACAGATACCACATTTAGTCTGATGTGATTACCACACAGTGTATGCCTGTATCAAAATATCTCCTGTACTCCATAAACATACACCTACCATGCACTATTTTTTAAAAAAAGTTTTAAATAAAAAAATTAAAAACTAGATAAATTTGAATTGTTTCAACTGTACCTAAGTTCCTTTCCAAAGGCATAAAATGTTAGGACAGGAGATGATTTGGTTCATTTATTTTCCCAGATGAAGAAACTGAAGTACAGAGAATGTAAGCAACCCAAGGTTGTACAAGGAGCCATTGGTAACCCAAGTCTCTCTGACTACACTAATGGTTCTCCATATTTCATTAACCACCTACAGTAAAGAGCTACACTCTCTTCCATTAAGAATCATGCTACACAGTTTAGGAACAATGATATTCTTATTATCTTATCCTTATTGATGTTTCCACATCTCTAACTGCTTTCACACTCATGCCGTCAAGTGACATTATCCTTTATGTATATGAGAGTGCATGTATGTATGTACTTTTATAGAGACAGAGGTGCCTCATTACATTGCCCAGGCTGGTCTCAAACTCCAGGCCTCAACAGATCCTCCTGCGTCAGTCTCCCAAGTCCTTGAGATTACAGGTATAAGCCACGATGCCAGGCTCAAGGTTATCCTTTAACTTGAGTCCTTCAACTTCTTGCTTTTGCTTTGTCCAAAGAATCTTGTCTCATTCCTTTTCATTCCCCATTCTTCTCCAAGAGCTTCTCCTCAATGCAGTAAACCTGGCAATTATCTCTTCCCTCTGAATTTTGGGCGAAACATGTAACAATAACAAACAGGAAATTAGAGAGTTAGTTTGGGGATGTGTTTGCTGAGTCTGATCACGGATCTTTTGAATTTGAAAAGATGGTAAGATATCCAACTCAAAAATACCCAAAATTAGCAGCATTCCTATATAAATAAAAAAAAAAGGTAAGCCTTTTGCACATAGTGCTTTTATGTCACTTTCTCATTACATTTTGGTATTTAATTGGTAGCTCTAATTTGGTGTTAGAAAATAATATAGTTACCAATGTAACTGTAGTCTCAAGTTACCTGTGAAACTTAGTATCTGGAAAGGAAAGATGTTACACTGTGGTGATTTTTAAATATATCCATGAATTCTTTGATATCTCTTCCTCCAAAAAGTAGAGTCTAATCTTAATCTGTTGAGTGTGGGCCTGTCTTAGTAATTTCCTTCTCTTCTGACAAAAACAGTGTGACAGAACTGATGCTTCGTGACTTTTGAGAGTACTCTTTGGATAGCTTCTGTGATTCCCCCTTCTCCTTTCCTTTTCTCTTCCTCTCCATCTTCCTCCACCTTCCTCTTGACTGCTCTGGTGGAAGCCAACCACCATGTCACAAAAGGGCAACCAAGTAACCTGTGGAGAGAGCTCTACTGGGAAGAAATGAGACCTCCTGCCAACAACCAGCACCAAAGTGGCAGGCATACGACTGAGCTAACTTAAAAGTGGCTCCTCCAGCCCCAGTCAAGCCTTCCAATGACTAAAGATTGCTGTTAAGCAGACATCTTTTCCCCCCAGCTTTGACGTAAAACTGACAAAAATTACATATATATTCGAGATGCACATGATGTTCTGACATACAGCATACAATGTGAAAAATGTCAGGAGACATCTTGATAACAACCTCATGAGATCCCAAGCCAGGGCAGCCTGTGCCTGAATTCCTACCTCACAGAAACTGTGAGTAATAAATGTTTAAGTCAATACACTTTGGAGTAATTTGTTATGCACCAATAAATAACTGATACATTTCTTCACCTTTACAGCCCCAGCCCCAGTACAGGGCTGATGATGGAGTTGCCAATGAATGAATGAGGTATTTGAAATATCTAGCACCTACGCTATTATAACTATGTTCACTACCTTCAGTATTACGGTTAGTATTAGGTGTCAACTTTACTAAACTGAGGGATGCCTAGAAGGCTGCTGAAATATTGTTTCTGGGTATGTCTGTAAAAATGTTTCCAGAGAAGATGACACGTGAATCAATGGACTGAGAGAGGAAGACTAGCCCTCAAAGTGAAAAGAGTGGCCAGGAACTAGAACAGTTGCCCAAGCCAACTGGCTGTTAGCACAGCTAGAACAAAGTAGACAGAAGGTGGATATTCAGTTTGCTTGCTCTTCTGCTTGCTTTCTCTCTCTCCTGGAGCAGTACATCTTTTCCTCCACTTGTGCTTGGACATCAGACTCCAGGTTCTTTAGCCTTTGAACTTTGGGACTTGCAGCAGCTGCCTTTCAAGGGCTTTCAGGTCTTCAGCTTTAGACTGAGAAAGCTGCACTGTCAGCTTATCCAGTTCTGAGGCTTCCGGACTTAGAGCCATGCTACCAGCTTCTACTACTCTTCAGCTTGCAGATGGCTTATGGTGGGGTTTCACCTATGTAACAGCAAGAACCAAGTCTCCCTAATAAATTATCTTGTATATATATCTTATTGGTTCTGTTCCCATGGAGAACCCTGACTAATACACTTAGCTAATCTTGTAAGCTACCCAAATCGTAGCAAATTTTGAGACTAACAGATGTCAAGTGTCTTATAAGAATACCTGTCTTTAAATGATGAAAACTAAACTTTTAAAATTACAAGACATGGTAAACAATTTTAAAATGGTTGTCAATGACAGCAAAACTGTTTTCATTATCTTAATATCTATTTGTATAAAAACAATATCCTCCTTTTTGCATAAATTTATCTTGAATTTCATTGTTAATTCACTATAGGATGTAATGGATTCTTTACACTGAAGGATAATCATGGTAATATGAATAAAGCACAGGTAATGAGAAAATAATAGGAGAACTCAAGTCCGTCATCCTGAAGAAGTAACAACTAGATAGGGGCTTATAAGAGAAGGAAACGAATACCTGAATGTCTGTCATTGCTCTAATTACTACACATATTTCATCTCACTTAATCCTGACAATAACTCCAAAGCAAGGGTATTAGTAAAATTTTTCATTTTGTCCTTCTTAGACATGGTTAAAAGGTAATGGAGCTAAGATCTAAAGCCAGGTATAGCTGATTCTTTCACTTATGGACATCCCACTATCAAGCCAAAGCTACTTCTAACTACAGTATTTGGGAAGAGTTGGTAAAAATTTAAGGCTACAATTCTTGAAACTTGCTTCCCTACATGGTGCCACTTGGTAAGTTGGGAAAAATGTACAAACATGCAAAATTTAAGCATATTCAAAATCAAACTGATTTTGTCCTCCTATAAATCTTTAGAAATTGTGGACTGCTGCTTACACTGTATAGCATTATGTCACTTCTATTTACATTTACCGAATTAGAACTACCTAATTCATTAAGTAAATAAAAATGTGCTTATTCTTAAATATTTCATAATTTAATCTTAAAGCCCTACAATATTTTAATTAAAACAATATACATGTGATAATTCATAAGTAACGCTCCTGAATCCATATGACTGTTTAAGGGGATCTATATCAATATAAAAATATAATTGCTAAAACATTTTATTAAGATATCATATTGACTTTAGTACTTGCTAAACTCAACTCATCGTTTCAATAACTACTGTCTAGATGCTTTTCTTTAAATAAGCAAATCATTTCAAGTAAAGATGAGAGTAAACACACATTGACATCTGCTACCTTTCAAAGTCCTATTTAAATAATAGAGCAAAATTTGTAAAACAGCATAAATACATCAATACGGAAGTACAGGAAGAAGAGATAAAAACAATGAACTTTGGAAGCTGGAAAGTATGTAAGTAATAATGACTTAGGAGATTCAAGTAACCTGGTCCATAATTAAATACACTCAAACAACCAAAGATTACTAGACCTGAAAGAGTCAGAAGAAAGCAACTTGAAGAAAGACCATACAGAGGGGGAAAAAAATGTATTAATATCCTCAGAAAGAGAAGATATTCACAGCTATGAAACTGCAACAGTATACTTTTTAAAAAAGACACAAGGAAAGACAAAATGGAAAGGGAGGCAGAAAAGTCATCAAATGTGGGCACCATTTCCATCCAAAACATCTCCCAGTTAGCAGGCTCTTTACTTTTATCTGAATTATAAAGAGCTTGGTACCAAAAGTATCAGCTTGTGTGTCGCTTTTTTGGGGGGCTATAAAGCCTACAGTATCTTTAAATTATTAAACAAGAGAATTCCTATGAACATATTGAGGCAATGTGTCAATTTTCCTTAAGTCATCAGTTAAGATTTGCTTAATCTCTTGCTAAATTCATGTTTAATAATAGAATCTGGTTTAACGAAAATCTAAAAATGAGTAACAGGTCTGTCGGATTGTTAGAAATATAGTCAAATAAAACTCCTCCACATCAAGCACTTATCAGTTGAGCAAGGTTCTAAAATCAGTATCCATGGTTCAGTGGTGGTTCCTGCTCTGTAGGTATCAACTGGTTCATTTACTTGCCACTCCACATGAAAGAATGGTAGTATAAGAAAGCCAACCAGCAGCAGTGAAACAGACACAATGGGTACACTTTTGACCATAAACCATAAATCAGTGCCCCTAAGCAGTATCGACATTTGCAGTATAAACAAAAAGATCGTGAGCAGATACTTATTTACTTTTTTGTCTTGATTGGAATCTTATTGTTATCTATAATTTGAACCAGAATATCTTTGCCTTTGATAGATGCAGCTGATTTGATACTCAGACATACCATTTCTACACCCACCATGAATGCATGAGAAAGATAATATAGACTGAATTGGCTAATATTTGCCTTTAGAGCAAGCCACAACTAAACTATTGTTAGAGAGTTTAAGTAAAGGATTGTGTTTCTTTCCATGGAGGCCTACTTCAATTCCTGGACATACATACCAAATTTATAGCAATGTCAGCTAGACAGAGAACTGAGACACAGACAGTCAAATGACTTGCTCAAATAACCATAGACTTAGAATGATTTGAGCGGACGAAGCAGTTGATTCTCAATCACTGTTATAAAATGAAAAGTTAACTTCACTTAGTTTCTTTTAAATATTTCAGTGGCCATGTAGGTTTCTAGTACGTTTTCCTAAACACTTTTTCAGTCTTTTCCTTTTTTATCTACCACTTAACTTGTGAAGGTTCATCTAAGGATAATTATTAATATGGGTATGTCAGTCCTTGAATAAAATAATAAAACTGATGATAATGGCCTAGAAAAATGAACAAAGTTTTCACAATAATTGTCTCAGAGAATACCAAAGTATGAGAACTGTTATGGTCTGGGCACCATGGTTCATGCCTGTAATCTCAGCACTTTGGGAAGCCAAGGCAGGAGGAAAGCTCGAGCCCATGAGTTCCAGGCTGCGATAAGCTGGGATTATATCACTATACTCCAGCCTGGGTGACAGAGTGAGACCTTGTCTATAAAAATAGAAAATTTAAAAAATGGTTATTACATTTTAATAACTGTAAGAAAAAAGGAATATTAAACACTGTCCTCCGCAAATCTTATAACTATAATTTTCAAGTGTGGCACTTGTGAAACTTAGTTTCTTTTAAATAGAAAAAAAGAAAAAGTCTCTGGGCTGCTCCCCTCTGAGCATCCCAGAGACCTTTTCAGGGAAAGAACAAAATCAAAACTATGTTCATAATAAAACTGAGACCTCATTTGCCATTTTGATTTAGTGAACATTTACACTGTTGATGCAAAAACAATCATAGGTAAAACTTCTGGTGCCTTATTTCGAATCAACGCAATGTGTCTAACTTTACCACCTGCACTTAAAAGAGAAATAAAAATTCAGCTTCTCGATAAAGAAGCAAAAATTGCTAATTGTATTAAATACTATTCTTTGAAGCATGCATAAAGCATTTTTACTGCATACCTAAATATGATGGCTGGCTTGAAGGACAGTATTTGTATATCAGTTAAAGCTGCAAGTTAAATTACCTGTTTTGGAATGCCATTTTTACTTGAAACAATGATTGACAAACTATAATTATTCAGTTGATACTTTCTGAAAATAATGACTGAGCAAGCCTGTTCCATGGGGAAAAAAATGACAGTATTTGTCACCAATGATAAAATTTGAACTTTCAAACAAAAGCAGAATTTTGGAAAACTTGTATCTGCCATCAATAAAAACTTTGAAGATTTTTCTAAGATCAGAGGTGTTGCTTAAAAATACTTTTCACACTGCATAAAAAATGTATCAACATTTGGAAGGTCTGCATAATTCAGAGAGCCAGTAATTTTCAAACGACCAATATTTGATATTACAAAACCATGCATGGGTAAATGATTCACTCAAAGTCCAAGAGGGAAAAAAGAAATTAAACACACAAACACACACAATTAAATGATAAGTGAATAAATGTATGCACAGCAGGTATTAAGGCAGGCTGGTGGATTTCAATGTAACAAAGAATGAAAAATTCACTGATATGATTTCAGATTCCACACAGCAATTAACCTACAGAAATTACCACTTGTTAACTTTTGGTGTATATCAAAGAAAAATATTCACAATTATCTGAAAAAGCTATTAAAATATTCTTTTTCCAATTATATATCATGTGTGAGGATATTCTTCACATACAAGTAAAACAATGTATCACAAGACATTCCAAAAACAGCTGTGGTCTATTAAGTCAGACATTAAGAGATTGGCAAAACTGTAAAACAATGCCACTCTTTTGAACATTTTTTCAAAATATATTTTTCATGACATTAACATGAGTTTAATATTTTAAACAAAGTAATTTTAAAAGTATACTAAATTTGTTCTAATTTCTAACACAACAAATATTCACAGATATAATCCAATAATTTTTAAGAGTATAAAGCCTGGAGATGGAAAAAAAAAAAAAACAGCTAATTTTAATAATGTGGAATAAAAGAGTGGCTTCTGACACCAAAACTTAAAAGGTCTCTGTTTTTTTAAGTTTGATTCCAAGATCTTTATTTAAAAATCTTTGCCCCTTTTGCTATAATTTCACCACACTTACATCTTTGGCCTGCCCAAGGTCAAAAGTGGCCTGCCAAGGTTAGTTTTAATCTTATACAAAGTAAACAGTGAAATAAAATGTTCACTACACAATATAAAATGCCAATTCTTCTATGCAGGATAATAGCTAACTGTTCAAGAGCAGAAATGAGATTATCCAACAGTCAAGGACTAGAGATAAGGAGAGTAGTAGGTGTGCTAAGCCCAATGCCCTGGGAAGAATCCAGCTCAGATAATTACACTCTACGGAGAGAATTCAGGTAAGACTAAGAATATAATTACTTTGGTTGGAATTTGCCCAGGAGAGCAGGGTTAACAGTATAATTCCTATGAGGAGAGCCATGAGAACTTTAAAGGCCAAGAGCGGTCAGAAGTTAATTATTATACTTCAACTGACTTGAGTAGATGACCTGAAGTATGAGAAAAACAATAATTCTTCAGATTAAAGTGTTACAGTTGTCACTGAAAATGCACCCCTCACTCACACTTAACATGTGTCTATGTTATAGATTATACTTAAATGGATTGTTATTACCTAAGAGCAGTGTTTCTCAATTCAAACATTATTGTATAACTTCTAAAGTTTAATTAAACATGGAAAATTTATGCCTGACAATAAAACTAAATTATACTTCCTTCCTTGTCTTGATTATGCTTCTAAATAAAAGTAGTAGTGATGATTTTTGTTATGTCAGTGGTCTCCAACCTTTTCAGCACCAGGAACTAGTTTTGTGGAAGACAATTTTTCCACAGACTGGGGTTGGGGGTGGGGTTGGGGGTAGTGGTTTCCAGATGATTCAAGCTCACTGTATTTATTGTACACTTTATTTATATAATTACTACACTGTAATATATAATGAAATAATTATACAACTCATCATAATGTAGAATCAGTGGGAGGTCTGAGTTCATTTTCCTGTAACTAGATGGTCCCATCTGGTGGTGATGGGAAACAGTGACAGATCATCAGGCAGTAGATTCATTCACCTAAGGAATGAGTGACCTAGACCCCTTGCACGTACAGTTCACAGTAGGGTTCCCATTCCCATGAGAATCCAATGCCACCACTGATCTGACAGGGGGCAGTAAAGCCAGCAATGGGGGCAACTGTAAATACACAAGAAGCTTCACTGGCTCACCTGCTACTCACCTCCTGCTGTGCTGCCAGGTTCCATAGTTATGTGTCCTGGGGACTGGGGATCCCTGGTTTATGTGTTTGATTGTTTTAAAACCAACATAAAGGAGAAAAATTAGCAGAGACAGTTGTTCAGTTGTTAGTATACTCTAGAACAGAGATCAGCAGTCTATGGCCCACAAACCAAAGCAGGACTACAGTCTGTTTTTGGTTAACATTATATTAAAATATAAGTATTTTCTATGGCTGCTTTCACGCTACCTCAGGCAAGCTATATATAGGAAATTAAGAGATCTAATTTAGGTTGTGCTGTTAACTAATATGATCAAGGGAAATCACAAATGTCCTATCATTTCTAAAATGCACAGATGGCCTGGCGTGGTAGCTCACGCCTATAATCCCAGCACTTTGGGAGGCTGAGGCGGGGAGATCACAAGATCAGGAGATCAACAATATCCTAGCTAATACCGTGAAACTCTGTCTTTACTAAATACACAAAAAATTAGCCAGGTGTGGTGGCATACACCTGTAGTCCCAGCTACTTGGGAGGCTGAGGCAGGAGAATCACTTGAACCTGGGAGGCGGAAGTTGCAGTGAGCCGGGACTGTGTCATGGCACTCCAACCTGGGTGACAGAGTGAGACTCCATCTCAAAAAAAAAAAAAAAAAAAGAAAAGAAACGCACAGATGATTAGCTGATCTCTACTATTTTTCAGTTCTAGAAGCATCTAGGATTTTAGATGATAAGCTCTGCAGCACTCATTAGATGTAACAGAAATACAAAGAAAGAAGTTGGTGTATGCTCGGGTCACCAGAGAAGATTCCTGGAAAGCATGGAACTGAGCTGTTAAGAATGTACAATGTTTTCACCAATGGAATAAAAAAAAAAAAATAGAGCTGTTTTAGTGGTGGGGAAACTGCAATAAGTAAAAGTCAAAAGACATAACTGGTAATAAGGTATCTTCCTAACTTATAGTAATAACTATTTCACAGTGGGAAATACGGTTGGATAAGGTAAGGGCGATATTATAGAATCTCTGAAAATCTGAAAAAGAAACATATTTTGCAGGCAGGAAAGAAGAACCAACCACTGAGGCTTTTGAAAATAAAAAGTAGAGTGGTCAGAGTTTTGTTTAAAATAGACTGGATATGGCTGGAAGGGACATCACAGACTGGGAGACAGAGAAACCTAAAGTAGTCACGGAGAGCCGAAGCCTCAAGAACTCCTGGAATGGAAGAAAATACAGATATGAACTATATTTACAAGGAGAAATAAAAGGGCCAGGAGGATGAAGTGTCATGTGTCAGAAACTTTTCAAGAGTCTGAATTATCAGGAAAATGATTAAAGACAAAGAACTAAGAAATGAACTATATTGGGAAGAAAGATGAATTAAGCAAAGAAACACTAAAATAGTGAAATGTTCTTTCATGACTGGAAATATAATACGCAAACTAGTGTGAGAGCAGTTAAGAAACAGAGATTTCGAATAATAAGATTATGAGTTTTAGAACTAGAAAGCTCCCTGAGCTGAACTGGAAACAGAACTATCTCCAATTCAAATATCAGCCTGTTAAGGGCCAAAGAATTATGACTTTGTCCAAGTCACCAGCTAAAAATTTACTGAAAGGGAATCAGAATTTAGTTGTATATCTTCTATTTAGAAATGTCTATAGTTATGAGAATATAAGCGCTCCAAGATTCACAGCAGAGGCACAGATTAGAGGCCTACTGTCATATCGACTTAAACTTCAGTGTTTAAAAAAAAGTTTCTAACCATTGTGGCAGGAAAGGGTGGCATTTGCTCCAATTATCTCCATTAACCTTTCCCTTCAGGGCACTTCCAAACAATATATATACAAATTACAAAATGTGCACTTGTTATGAAAATCCAGCTTTTTTAAAATTGCATTTTAGGTTTTGGGGCACATGTGAAGAACACAAGATTGTTGCATAGGTACACACATGGCACTGTGATTTGCTGCCTTCCTCCCCTTCACCTGTATCTGGTATTTCTCCCCATGCTATCTCTCCCCACCTTCCCACCCCCCAGGCCCTCCTCCATTTCCCCCCAACAGACCCCAGTGTGTAGTGCTCCCCTCTCTGTGTCCTGTGTGTTCTCATTGTTCAACACCCGCCTATGAGCGAGAACGTGTGGTGTTTGATTTTCCGCTCTTGTGTCAGTTTGCTGAGAATGATGGTTTCCAGGTTCATCCATGTCCCTACAAAGGACATGAACTCATCGTTTTTGATGGCTGCATAATATTCCATGGTGTATATGTACCACATTTTCCCTGTCCAGTGTATCATCAATGGGCATTTGTTTCCAGGTTCATCCATGTCCCTACAAAGGACATGAACTCATCATTTTTAATGGCTGCATAATATTCCATGGTGTATATGTACCATATTTTCCCTGTCCAGTCTACCATCAATGGGCATTTGGAGTGGTTCCATGTCTTTGCTATTGTAAACAGTGCTGCAATGAACATTCTGTCCTTATAATAGAACGATTTATAATCCTTTGGATATATACCCAGTAATGGGATTGCTGGGTCAAATGGAATTTCTATTTCTAGGTCCTTAAGGAATCCCCACACTGTCTTCCACAATTGTTGAACTAATTTACACTCCCACCAACAGTGTAAAAGTGTTCCTATTTCTCCACATCCTCTCCAGCATCTGTTGTCTCCAGATTTTTTAATGATCACCATTCTAACTGGCGTGAGATGGTATCTCAATGTAGTTCTGATTTGTATTTCTCTAATGACCAGTGATGATGAGCATTTTTTCATATGCTTGTTGGCCTCATGTATGTGTCTTCTTTTGTAAAGTGTCTGTTCATATCCTTTGCCCACTTCTTAGAAAATCCAGCTTTAAGGCAATCCCTAGACTCTTTTTTTTTTTTTTTTTTTTTTTTGAGACGGAGTTTCGCTCTTGTTACCCAGGCTAGAGTGCAATGGTGCTATCTCGGCTCACTGCAACCTCCGCCTCCTGGGTTCAGGCAATTCTCCTGCCTCAGCCTCCTGAGTAGCTGGGATTACAGGCACGTGCCACCATGCCCAGCTAATATTTTGTATTTTTAGTAGAGACGGGGTTTCACCATGTTGACCAGGATGATCTCGATCTCTTGACCTCGTGATCCACCTGCCTCAGCCTCCCAAAGTGCTGGGATTACAGGCTTGAGCCACCGTAGACTCTTAATAGTAGTACAAGCAGTACACATTACAATATAGTCAACCAACTCAAAGGCTGTACAATGTACAAGTTACATAAACCCCATTCTGACCAGAATACTGCTCCTAAGCCTCTCACATGTGGGTATTCCCAAACTTCCACTGGCTGCTGATACTCGAAATCTGGGATATTTCACATAAAAATTTGGACTTCCCATTCTTCTCTTGATTCACTAGACCTGATTGCAGTAAACTTTTTCTTCCCACATGATAATAAGTTGAAGTCAAACAGTGGTATTGTACCAGTTGGACAGAGATCTGTTCTCTTATTAATTGTGTACCGACCTGGACCACTCATTCCTTTATGTCATTTGCAGCCCTCTTTAGAGGAATCTGCAAACGTAAACACAGAGAAACAGAGAATTAAGGCCTTAGTTTTAGAAAATACTCTGAGGCATGAAAATAAACCAGCAAAGACAGCCCAAAACAAAAATTTTTTAAATAAACAACAAAAGCAAGGATCAGAGAGCAGTGGAGAAAAGCACAATGCTACAAAAAGCAAGGGAGATGGTTTCAGAGAGCAAGGGTGGACACTAGAATTTAGCATGAAAGATGTCACTGTCAACCTTTTAGAAAGCAGTCTCAGCGGATCTATACAATCCATACAACTGTGTTTCTGAGAAGGACTAAAGATAGAAAATAGCAAAAACAACAAAAGAAAGAAGACATGAACATTAAATGTAAATAGGTTTATGATGCTTAACAGCAAAATGCACGTATGTTTGAATAAAAAAGACAAGAAAAAGTAGAGAGAAGTGGTTTTTGACTCAGTTTCAGGTAGCTAAAAATCAATGAAGACCCTGTATCAGGAAGAGCGACTGGCTTTAGAAAGCAATTTTTTGGATGAAGACAAAAATTACTTGCCTCATATTTTTGGTTGGAACAAATCTGAACAGACTATCTTTAGAGCAAATAATGATAAAATAAAAAGATACAACAAATAATCTAAATGCTGTACTTACTATACAGATGATTAAGAAAAATGAAAACTAGAAGAGCCACTTCTTGATTATCTTTTCATTTCTGGTAGATTAAGACTGTAATCAAGGAAGGTAAAACATCACACCAACTGGAAATCAGGATTTCCCAGCAAGAAAGCTAATGTCAAATAATCTCCTCACATAAAACTGACCATATATACAAGCTACATTAGGAAAAAGCATATAATAAATATTACTGTTTTTCCTAGTTTAGCCACAGACACCGATGTATTATTATGGCTAGGTAAGAACTGTTTTTTTAATCTATCTTTATTATGAATAATGTTAAAGTTCTGCCAAGGTTATTTCAATATTTTCTTCTAGAATTATCTAATTGAAAATGCTTCACTCAGAAATCAGATGACTATACAACTATTCTTGTGGAATTATTAGTTTCTTAGCATTTTTGTTGAGTGTCCTAATAAATTATTCAAGTTAACTAAAACATGTTTCTTCTTTATAGATTAGACTTAGGAGCATCCTCACTGCCTAAGAACTATTTCTCAATTCAAAAGAAACAATACTGTATGACTTTTAAAGCTGAATGTATTACTTACTCATTGATTTTAAAGAGAAAGGGAGCTCCCTATGTTGCCCAAGTTGTACAAAGTTTAACTCCTGGGCTCAAGGAATCCTCTTGACTCAGCCTCCCAAAAAGCTAGGAATACTAGTGCACACCAACGTGCCTGGCTAAAGCTGAATTTAAAAAACAAAATTTATACCAGAAAATAAGAAAAATGAAAGTACATCTACTTTACTTTTCAATAAAATGAAAAAAGATGGTTATAAAACCAAAATAAAAGGAGAAGAGCCTGTTATGACTGTTATTAGTCTTACTATGGAGGAAAGATACAAATTACGATTTTAATAATAGCTCATGCAATCTTTTTCTAATAAGCCATAGGAAGAATAATCAGATAATTAATTCTTATGCCCCGGTGAATTCCCCACTAAGGTCTCCGTAACATACCCAGAACCAATGTTTGCTCTCGTTTTTTTTTTAGGGAATGACTGTGTTATCTCATGAAACTATGAAGTTGGGCTACACACATTAAACAACAATTTACTGAATGCCTACTATATGCCAGACATGATGTGAGACATTTGAGATGTGCTGGACAAATGAATTTGATCTCAACTCCTTAATGTTAGTGGCTTTGGCAAGTCCTAGATGAAGTTCACTAACAACGAACCTTTAAGTAATGATTCTTAAATGTATTCAATATAAGCATAACCTGGAAACCTTGCCAAACACAGACTGAAACAGAATTCGGGTGGGGGTCTAATTTTTAGCTTAATCTGTTGCTTTCCACACACGACTGAAATTAGGATAATATTGATGAAGCAACTGCGTGCTTATTATGTGACTGGCACTGTACCAAATATTTAATAATCACAACTACCACAAAAAGGATATATAATTATCCTGATTTTTTTTATTTGTCTTTTTTTTTTTTTTTGATGGAGGTGGAGTTTCCCTCCTGTTGCCCAGGCTAGAGTGCAATGGTGCAATCTAGGCTCACTGCAACTTCTGCCTCCCAGGTTCAAGCAATTCTCCTGCCTCTGCCTCCTGGGTAGCTGAGATTATAGGCATGTGCCACCATGTCTGGCTAATTTTGTACTTTTAGTAGAGACGGGGTTTCACCATGTTGGTCAGGCTGGTCTCAAACTCCTGAACTCAGTTGATCCACCCATTTCAGCGTCCCAAAGTGCTGGGATTACAGAAGTGAGCCACCCTTTTGCCTAGCTGATTATCCTGATTTTAATTGTGAACAAAAAGAAGCATAGACAGGTTACGTAACCTTGTAAAAGACATGTAATGGCCACAAAGACATTAAGGGGCAGAGCCAACGCTGTCAAGCTCTTCACCAGTAGTCTACTCTAGCTAGCAGGAGGTTACTCTAGCTAGCAGGAGGCTACTACAAAGGTTGGAGGGCTCCCAGGAGAAGAAGAATTTTAAAGAAGTACTGAGAATTGTTGGTAACTATTTATGAGGTACTTAGGAGACAAGGAAGTGGGGCTCTGAGTGGTACACTGATCTAGAATAGTAGAGGCAGGAAGTCTTGGGCCTTATGTAGCATTACTAGCTTCAAGAATGGCCCACAAACTAATTTCTTAAAACTTATTCCTCTGGAAAAAAAAAAATTAGGTCAGGAATAAAAGTAGCATGGGTATGCATGCCTACACAAAGGTACATAACAAATATACCTCTCATATACTACTAATGCTGTTTTAAAGACAACACTTTAACACCAAAAATAATGAATAAAGAGTTGTCCCTTAAGCTGGATGCAGTGGCTCACGTCTATAATCCCAGAACCTTGGGAGGCTGAGGCAGGACTGCTTGAGCCCAGGAGTTTGAGCAGTCTAGGTAACACGGCAAAACCCCATCTCTACTAAAAATACAAAAGTTAGCTGGGCATGGTGGTGCAGGAAGTTGAGATGAGAGAATCGCTTGAACCCAGGAGATGGAGGTTGTAGTGAGCCATGATCCTGCCACTGCACTCCAGCCTGGGCAGCAAAGTAACCCTATCTCAAAAAAAAAAAAAAAAAAAAAAAAAAAATTGCCCCTTAAACAGAATAAATTAATAAATACAAAAGCCTGATTACATTGTTTTATTTTTCTCATTTTGCCCAGTACCACAAATTTGGAAACCACTGCCCTAGACTGTTAAATCTGGGAGGTGGCTATTTTCTAAATAAGCATAGTAGTATATTGCTTGTATATGGCCTCTGCATTTTATTAAACCTGAGTAAAACAATATTAATTTTTAAAATAACACTAAAATAGTGAACAAAAACCTTACTACAACATATGAAAGACAGGTAAAGATTTCTTGCTTTGTTTATATATCTCTTAAGCAGTTGTTATCACTATAATAATTTTAAATGCTTTTTTCCTACTTTTCTACATCTTTGTGCCCAGATGTTAAACAAAGGAAGAACCAACCAGTAATTTATGAGTTTGTATACTGCACAGAAGCTTGCAGCCAGAATAAGGTCTGAAATTTAACCACTTTTTGTACATGGTTCTACCTAGGAAAAGCCCCTTATGCGGCCAAGCTATGCATCTACCACAAGGAGCAACTGCATCTAGTCAGCAAAAGATATTTTATAGGTTAGAAGCAGCCTAAGCTACCTTTTTTTTTTTTTTTTAAGGGTCTTGCTTTTGTCTCTCAGGCTGGCATGCACTGCATTGATCATAGCTGACTGCAGCCTCAAACTCCCAGGCTCAAGCAACCTTCCCACTTCAGCCTCCCAAGCGGCTGAGACTACAGGTACTTGCCACCACGTCCGGCTAATTTTTTTTTTTTTTAAGACACAAGGTCATGCTATGTTGCCCAAATTGATCTTGAACTCCTGGACTGAAGCGATCCTCCCACCTTAGCCTCCCAAAGTGCTGGGATTACAGGTGAAAAACACCACGCCTGGTCACAAACACTTTTTAAATCCAAAAAAAAAAAAAAAAAAAAAAAAAAATTGATATATTTTAAAGTCAGAATAATGTATTACCTATAACCATAGTTTATCTGAGGTTTTAAATTCTAAATCAGCACTATGATAAGCATGTTCAAAGACTTGGACCTTAATTGGTCACGTGCTCCTATAATCCCAGCTACTCAAGAAGCTGAAGTGGGAGGATCAGTTGAATGCAAGAGTTGGAGACCAGCCTAGGCAACAATGCAAGCCCCTAGTTCAAAAAAAAATTAGTAAGAAGGGTCCTCAAACCTATACTGGCATCACCTTGGAGCTTGTTAGAATCTTAGGCTCCATCCCAGATCTACTAAAACAAGGTCTACACTTTTAACAAGACCTCCAGGTGATTTTTACATACATTGCAGTCTCAGAAACACTGATCTAGACTACCAGAGACAGCAAGCCTTGGACCCTATGCAGCTACTAGCTTCAAGAATGGCCCACAAACAAATTTAAGTGCCTTCTCACTTGTTTTACTGAAATAACAAGATAAAAAGATACAGCAGCTGCTACCTCACAGTTACCAATCTAACTGCTTAGCAGGGTAAACACATAACATGCTTGCGCTTGTGTGTACACCTATATGTAGCCATGTGCTCATATGTAGACACATACACACATACATACATACATATTCATAAAAGCCACTTTTCAAAACCACATTATTCAGTGGTTTAATTACTGGCTTAAAATATATCATTAGATATATTTTATATATATATCAATTTCTCCTTAGAAATGTTTTAAATTAGTCCTCTTTAGTCAATTTGGCATGCACACATACACTTTAAGAGAAATAGTCTCTCAGTCTTTTATGTAAAAGTGTGGTCCTATTTTTTAAATTATATCAAAGTAAGAAAAATAACTTTAATAGAACCATTCTGTTCCTACAGTAGAAATTTAAAATAAAATTTATCACAACTCAATTATAAAAAGCTTTAATGAAATGTCACTGGTATACATCATTCCTTTACAATTTCATAACTTAAGTTCAACTAAGTACTTCAACACTTAAAACTAAATAGCATGTATTTAAAATTCCTAGTGTTCAGCTAATGTATATAACTTTTTAAAAGTATAAAAAGAAGAAACACGAAAATAATCAGAAAAGATGTTTTAAATGTAGTACGGATCTAGAAACACATTCAATTTATGGTAACACATTATATCGTATTTTAAAGTGACATTTTAAACAGTATTTCCTCTTCATCTGCTTTTGTTTGCTACTTCCTATTCATGCATCATATTTGAAAAATCGTATCTGGAAATCATAAAGTGTCAAATTGCTTTTGCTTAGAAAAGTTTTCTCTTAGGCCGGGCGCGGTGGCTCAAGCCTGTAATCCCAGCACTTTGGGAGGCCGAGGCGGGTGGATCACGAGGTCGAGAGATCGAGACCATCCCGGTCAACATAGTGAAACCCCGTCTCTACTAAAAATACAAAAAAATTAGCTGGGCATGGTGGCATGTGCCTGTAATCCCAGCTACTCGGGAGGCTGAGGCAGGAGAATTGCCTGAACCCAGGAGGCGGAGGTTGCAGTGAGCCGAGATCGCGCCATTGCACTCCAACCTGGGTAACAAGAGCGAAACTCTGTCTCAAAAAAAAAAAAAAAAAAAAAAAAAAAAAAAAGAAAAGTTTTCTCTTTACATTATAAGATATGTGTGCAAAGAATGTCAGCTAAAGTAACAAACTGTGACTCTGTGAGTACCGTACTGAGCTAGTACCGTTAGTTTTTTCCAACTTTAAATTATAAAAGATTGCAAGCATACACTTAGAAAGAAAAGCATAACAGACCTTTATAAGACACTCATTCAGCTGCAACATTAATCAACTCAAGATTGACCATGTTTCCACTTTAGCCCTATTTGTTAACTCTCATTGCCCTTTCTCCAATTACTATATTTCAGAGCAAATCACAGGTACCTACTGATATATCTACAAATGAGGAGGAGCAAGCTGGCCAAATAGAAGCCTCCACCAGTTGTGCTCCCTGTAGGTACATCACATTTGATAACCATCTACACAAAAAAGCAACTTCATGAGAACTAAAAATCAGGTGAGTGGTAACAGTACCTGGTTTTAACTTCACATTGCTAAGAGAGACACTGAAGAGGGTAGGACAGCCTTGAACTGCCAATGCCACCCCTCTCGGATGCCCCAACAGCAGCCATGTGGTGTGAAGACAGAATCTGTATTCCTTGGGGAGGAACAGCACAACAATTTGCTTTTGTATGCTACTTCCTATTCATACATCACATTTGAAAAATTATTTCTGTAAGTTATAAAGTGTTAAACTGCTTTTGCTCAAAAAAGTTTTTTTTTTTCTTTATATGTGTGCAAAGAATACCAGCTAAAAAGCAGGAGCAGCTATACATACAATAGATTTCAAGAAAAAAACATTATAAAGAGACAATGAAGGTCATAATATAACAATAAAGGGGTCAATTCGGCAAGAGGATATAACATAAATATATGTGCACCCAAAACTGGAGCACCCAGATATGTAGAGTAAATATTGTTGAGCTAAATAAAGAGATAGATCCCAATACAATAGTAGCTGAAGACTTCAACATCCCAGTTTCAGCACTGGACAGATCATCTAGAAAGTCAACAAAGAAAAATCAGACTAAATCTGCACTGCAGACAAAACGGACCTAATAGATACTTACAGAACATTTTGTCCCAAAGCTGCAGAAGACACATTTTTCTCCTCAGCAAATGAATCATTCTCAAGAATAGCCTATATGTTAGGCTACAAAACAAGTCTCAAAACATTTTTAAAAACTCAAATAATGCCAAGTATCTTTTCTAGCCAGAATGGAATAAAACTAGAGCTCAATAAGATTTTTCAAAACTATACAAACACATGCAAATTAAACCATATGCTCACCAGTGGGTCAATGAAGGAATTAAGAAGGAAACTAAGCTGGGTGCAGTGGCTCACGTCTGTAATCCTAGAAATTTGGGAGGCTAAGGCGGGCAGATCACAAGGTCAGGAGTTTGAGACCAGCCTGGCCAACATAGTGAAACCCCGTTTCTACTAAAATTCCAAAAAATTAGCTGGGCATGGTGGCAGGCAAGTGTAATCCCAGCTATTTGGGAGAATGAGGCAGGAGAATCGCTTGAACTGAGAGGTGAAGGTTGTAGTGAGCCGAGATGGCACCACTGCGCTACAGCTGAGGTGACAGTGCAAGACTTTGCCTCAAAAAACAAAAAAAAAGGGAACTGAAAAATTTCTTGGGACAAATGATAATGGAAGCACAACATAGCAAAACCTATAGGATACAGCAAAAGCAGTACTAAGACAGAAGTTTATACTTCCAAGTGCCTACATCAAAAAAGGAAAACTTAAAATAAGCAATTGAATGATGCATTTTTAAAAAGCAGAAAAGCAAGAGCAAACCAAACCCAAAGTCAGTAGAAGAAAAGAAGCTATAAAGATCAGAGCAGAAATAAATGAAACCAAAACAAAGAAAATATGAGAGCAACAAAACAGGGTGTTTTTAGAAAAGAGAAATAAAACTGACAAGACTTTAGCAAGATGAACTAAGAGAAAAGGCAAGAACACCCAAATAAATAAAATCAGAGATGTAAAAAAAGAGACATTAAAACCAGCATTTCAGAAATCCAAAGGATCACTAGAGGCACTATGAGCAACAATATGCCAAGAGATCTGAAAAATTAGTAAAAAACAGATGATTTCCTAAACACATACAACCTACCAAAATTAAACCATGAAGAAATCCAAAACCTGATCAGACTAATAACAAGTAATGACATCAAATCTGTAATAAAAAGTCTCCCAGTAAATAAAAGCCAGGAACCCGATGGCTTCAATGATGAATTTCATCAAACAATTAAAGAATTACTAACAATCCCACTCAAGCTGTTCCAAAAAAGAGAAGAGAATCGAATACCTTCCAATTCATTCTATGAGGCCCTTATCACTCTGATGTCAAAACCAAAGACACACCAAAAAAATGCAAACTACAGGCCAATATCCTTGATGATCACTAATGCAAAAATCTTCAACAAAATGCTAGGGAAACAAATTCAACAACACATTTTAAAAGATAATTTATCATGACAAAGTGGAATTTATCCCAAGGATGCAGGAATAGTTCAATATATGCAAATCAATCTGTGTGACACATAATATCAACAGAATCAAGGATAAAACCTGTTATGATCATTGCCAAAAAAGCATTTGATAAAGTTCAACACCCCTTCATGATAAAAACCATCAAAATACTGGGTATGGAAGGAACATACCTCAACATAATAAAAGCTATATACGACAGACCCACAGTTTGTATCATACTAAATGGGGAAAAACTGAAAGCCTTTCCTCTAAGATCTGGAACATTAACAAGGATACCCACTTCCACCACTATGAAAGCATTTCCATATGCCAAACAGCAAACAATCCAAAAAAGAAATCAAAAGTGTAATCCCATTTACAATAGCAACAGATAAAATTAAATACCTAGGAATTAGCTTAACCAAAGAAGTGAAAGCTCTCTACAATGAAAACTACAAAACACTGGTGAAAGAAACTGAAGAGGACACACACACACAAACATACTGCGTGTTCAAGGACTGGAAGAATCAATACTGTTAAAATGTCCATACTACCCAAAGAAATCTAGAGATTAAATGCATTCTCCATCAAAATACCAATGATACCCTCCAGAGAAATAGAAAAAGTAATCCTAAAATGTGTATGGAACCACAAAAGACCCCAAATAGTCAAAGCTATTCTGAGCAAAAAGAAAAAAAATGAAGGAATCATATTACCTGACTTCAAATTATATTACAGAGCTCTAGTAAATAAAACAGCATGGAACTGGTATAAAAAACAGACACACGGACCAATGAAATAGAATAAAGAATCCAGAAACAAACTGTACATCTACAATGAAATCATTTTTGACAAAAGTGCCAAGAACATACATTGAAGAAAGGACAGTCTCTTTAATAAATGGTTCTAGGAAAACTGGATATCCATATGCAGAAGAATGAAACTACACCCCTATCTCTCACCATAAACAAAACCTCTCACCATATATATATATATATATATATATATATATATATATATATACACACACACACATATATACACATACATATATAAATATATATAAATCAAATCAAAATATTATACTATAAAAAAGAAAACATTGTGGAAACTCTCCAGGACACTGGACTGAGCAAAGATTTCTTGAGTAGTACCTCAAAAGCACAGGAAACTAAAGCAAAAATGGACAAATGGGATCATAACAAGTTATATAGCTTCTATACCAAAAAAAGAAACAATCAACAAATGAAGAGACAACCCACAGAGATTATATTTTCAAACAATCCACTCTATAAGGGATTACCAGAATATATAAGGAACTGGAACAATTCTATAGGGAAAAAAACCCCCAAAAAACTAATCATCTGATTTTAAAATGGGCAAAAGGGCCATGCACAGTGGCTCATGCCTGTAATCCCAGAACTTTGGGAGGCCAAGGCAGTCAGATCACTTGAGGTCAAGAGTTCGAGACTAGCCTGGCCTACATGGTGAAACCCCTCTCAACTAAAAAACCAAAAAATTAGTTAGATGTGGTGGTGGACACATGTAATCCTCCTAGCTATTTGAGTGGTTGAGACACAGAATCACTTGAACCTAAAAGGCAGAGGTGCAGTGAGAGCCACTGGACACCTGCCTGGGTGACAAAGCGAGACTATGCCTCAAAAAGAAATGTGGGGTGGAGGAATAAAAGATCTAAATAGGTGTTTCTCAAAAGAAGACATAAAAATAGTAAACAGGCAAAATTCAAATTTAAACTAAAAGAAAGTATTATCTAAGCCCAGTTAAAATGGCTTTCGTCCAAAGACAGGCAATAACTAATGCTGAGGAAGATGCCAAGAAAAGGAAACTCTTGGACACTGTTAGTAGGAACATAAATGAGTACAATCACTATGGAGAACAGCTTGGAGGTTGCTCAAAAAATGAAAAATTAGGTTACCATATGATCCAGCAATCCCACTACTAAGTATACCCAAAAGAAAGGAAATCAGTTTATCAAAGAGATGTCTGCATTCCTACATTTACTGCAACACTATTCACAACCGCTAACATTTGGAAGCAACCTAAGTGTCCATCAACAGATGAGTGGATACAGAAAATGGACACATACATAACAAAATGTTATTCAGCCACAAAAAAAGAATGAGATTCAGTCATTTGCAACAACGTGGATGGAACTCAAAGTCATTATGGTAAATGACATAAATGAACTTTTGCCTGTTCTCACTTATTTTATTTGTGGGAGCTAAAAATTAAACATTTGAACTCATAGAGTGTAAAAAGATGGTTACCAGAAAAAGATTTTTCCAACAAGAAGCTAGAGGAAAAGAAAAAAAAAAAAAAAGAGAGTAAGATCTAGTATTTGACAGAACAACAGGGTGACTATAGTCAATAATAATTGTACATTTAAAAAACACCTCAAGGAGTACAACTGCATTAATTGAAACATGAAGGATAAAAGCTTCAAGTGATAGATACTTATTTACTCTGATGTGATTATTATACATTGTATGTTATACATTGTATGCCTAAAATATATGTATAATTACCACCTACTATGTACCCACAAAAACTGAAACAAACATTTATAAATGAAACCTTTTTTAAAAGACAAATACTCCCCCATTAAACATTGCCAAAACATCATTTCCCGCTCCCTCTCACACAGATGTACATGATAATTCCTTAATACCATCAAGTATCCAGTCAGTTCAAATAAAGATTCTTTTAATAATAATAATTATAATAATGAGAACTGCAGCCCAGGGCACACTTACAAGTTGCTTTGGGGAGTGCTCCCCAAACAAAGATTCTTTACCAAGAATTAGTCAAAACATTAGGAAAGAATAAGATCATCTTACATTATTTTAGCAAACTCTCATGATAACTATCCAAATATTTTATGAGCTCAAATAAGGTGAAAAAAAAAGATTGTTTACATTTTTTAAATCCCATAAATTTATTAAAATTAAATACTGTGACTTCTCTTTAAGGTAAAAAAGTCTCTTTCTTTAATAATATTAATATTATGCAGTTCTTACCCAAATTTTACTTCCTTCAATGTGGCTAAGCCTGGAATAGAAATGTTACATAGTTTTTTTAAAAAAAATATATATATAGACAAGTCAAATTTTGACCAAATTTAGTAGTTTTTTTTTTTTTTTTTTTTTAAATCTCTACAGGAGTTTGGAACTGGAGTAAAAACATTAAGTTAGACTGTACCTAAATAATAATCAGCTACTCACAAAATGGGTTTATTCCTAACATGGCCAAATTGCTCTATGTAGGAAAATAATTACATTGTTCAGAAGCCCTCTTATCCATATTCTTTTTCAAACTGCAAAAGTCTCTAAAGCAGTGGTTCTCAAACTTGTGCACATATCAGAATCAAGGACAGGGATTTAAACACTGTTGGCCCCACCCCAGAGTTTTTTTTTCAGTGGGTGTGAGATGGAGCCTGGTAATCTGCATTTCTAACAAACTTCCAAGTGACCTCTGGAGATCACACTTTTGAGAATGCTGTATTTGTTTTGTTTTGAGATGGTCTTGCTGTCACCCAAGCTGGAATGCAGTGGCGTAATCATGGGTCACTGCATCCTTGATTTCCCAGGCTCAAGCAATCCTCAACCTCAAAAAGTTAAATAATTAGCTGGGTGTGGTGGCACACATCTGCTCAGACTATAGGTGTGTGCCACCATGACCCACTAATTTTTAATTTTTCTATAGAGATGGGGGCCTCATTATGTTGCCCAGGTTTGAACTCCTGAGCTCAAGCGATCCCACCTTGGCCTCCCAAAGTGCTGGGATTACAGATGTGAACCACCATGCTTGGTCAGAGAACCACTGGTCTAAGTTTCTAAATTCTTGCATACGTGTATGATATGGCATTTGTTTTGACCTCACACAATACAGAGGAAACAGCATGAGTTTTAGAGTAAAATGTAGGTGGGTTCATGTTTCAACTCTTCCCTCCTTGCTAGTTAGAAATTTTGAAAGCAGGTGAACACTTTTCAGAGACTGAATTTCATCTGCAGAGTCACCAAGTTCCAAATTTTCTAGAAAGAAATTTGCTTTTTACTGGTTGCCTTCAGGGCACTTTGGAACATCACTTAGTAACCTGAACTTACAGAAGCAAGTGCAGCAAAGAAGCGTTTATCAACTTCTCCTTAGGTAAGAGTTTTAATCACAAAACCAACCTGTTCTAGCTGTCCTTAACAGGTTAAAGACTATCTCTGTAGTCACTGGAGCTCAGGTTTAGTTTCTAACAGTTTCTTAAAGTTATCATTATCACTCAGTCTGATTTTTTTAAATGAACTTTTAGTGCTCTTCATGTTCTGCTTGTTTGGATAGGTTTATGTTACTATTATATCGTATGTCTCCAAATCTCACCCTGACCAGAGCCTTTTCTCTACAAATAAACCTAGTTCATTCCAAATTAATTCACTGTGGGTTTTTTGCTCTGGCTTCTATAAAAGACTATGTAACATGTGTCTAGTATAATAAGTTGAACCAAGTTTATTTCATATTCTCTAGTTTTGACAATATACTGACAGTATTTTTTAAACTTTTAGTTTTTAAATCATTATGTTGGCATATCAAAACAGAAATTTTATCCCAAAAGACGAAAAGCTCTAAATTTCAAACTGCAGAATAGAAAGCACAGGACAACCAAATGTAATATTACTCTAAAGCATACAAAGCAATTTTATTTTCAACTCAGATAAAGTGAATTCAAACTTGTTGAGATAATGTCTCCTAAAATGTCCTGTTAAATTTATCAGCTACCAACGCAAGAATTTTGTGTGTGTGCTTTCCTTTTATTAAAAATCATAATCTGCTGAGAGAACAGCAGGGAAAATCATGCATAATAAGATAGAAACTGATACACAATTTTATTAGCAGGTAAGACTGTGTCACTAAAGGAATGGCTATAAGTATTCATTATATTAATAATAAACATTTATCCAGGGCCAACTATACAGGGAATACAGAAAGACCGGGATGAAAGCTCACAAAATGCAATGTAGCAAAACAAAACTTCCCAGACGCTCCAATACTGATATCATTTTCTAACTGTATTCACTGTAATGTAGCCTTCCATATAGAGCAATGGGAATTTAATATAGGAGAGAGGAAAGGGCTGGGCTTTGGAGTAAGACGGAGATGAGTTCAAGTCTCAGCCCTTGCCCCTTGCTGGTTATAAAGCTTTGCGAGTAAATGACCAAATGCCAAAAGCCAAGTTTCATGTGCAAAATTTAGATAATCTTCCAATCTTTTAAGATGATTTTGAGGACCAGATTGAAATTGCATTTAAAACTCTCTGTGGGACAAAGAAAGTATTCTATAAATGGCAGTTAATTATTTTATTTCATAAACAAACAATAAACCCACTCTTCATAATCTGGCATACATCCTCTTCAGTAATAATTGAAAGTATTTTGTATTTCATATTTCTAAGAGATTCAATAGATTTCTGACATTATTGCTAATGAAATTCTCAGAAACAGCATTTTCTATTTACAAGACTATTTATTCTTTTTTTTTTTTTTTTTTTTTTTTTTTTTTTTTTTTGAGACGGAGTTTCACTCTTGTTACCCAGGCTGGAGTGCAATGGCACGATCTCGGCTCACCGCAACCTCCGCCTCCTGGGTTCAAGCAATTCTCCTGCCTCAGCCTCCTGAGTAGCTGGGATTACAGGCACGTGCCACCATGCACAGCTAATTTTTTTTGTATCTTTAGTAGAGACGGGGTTTCACCATGTTGACCAGGATGGTCTCGATCTCTTGACCTCGTGATCCACCCGCCTCAGCCTCCCAAAGTGCTGGGATTACAGGCTTGAGCCACCGCGCCCGGCTAAGACTATTTATTCTTAACATTAACATAAAACCAAATGAAAGAAAGTTTAAAAAAACATATTTCTTCTTCCTTTTTTTTTTTTTTTTTTTTTTTTTTTAGATAGCATCTTGCTCTGTCACCCAGGCTGGAGTGCAGTGGTGCCATCACAGCTTACTGCAGCCTAGAATTCCTGGGCTCTGCCAATCCTCCCACCTCAGGCTCCTAGGATAGCTGGGACTACAGGCTCATTTCTTTGGGCCCAACTAATGTATTTTATTTTGCTGCCCAGGTTGGTCTCAAACTCCTGGCTTCAAGCAATCCCTCCGTTTCTGTCTCTCAAAGCGCTTGTATTACAGGTATAAACCACAGCGTCCAGTCATGTTATTTCTTTATAAAGTTTTTAGCTTTATGAATATGAAACTACGATTGTATTTTTTATATTATACAAACATTGCCATGTATTTAAGCAGTTATATCTAAAACAAACATGAAATCTAAAAATTCCTCCTCACCAAGTGTAACCTCTGCTATGGACTGAATATTTGTATCCCTAAAATTCATATATTGCAACTCAAGTCCCCAGTGTTATAGAATTGAGGTGAGGCCATTTGAAGGTAACTGAGGTTAGATTAGGTCATAAGGGTGGGTCCGTCATGATGGGATTAATGCCATTATAAAAGTGGAAGAGACACAAGGTCTTTCTTTCTCCAGCAAGAGAGGATACGATGAGAAGACTGCTGTCTGCAAACCAGGAACAGAACCCTCACCAGACACCACGTCTGCCGGCACCTTGATCTTGCAATTCCTAGTCTCCAAAACTGCGAGAAGCAAATGTTGTTTAAGCCACCCAGACTTATTCTGTTACAGCAACACAAACTAAGATATTCTTTAAGGAAAGAGTGAAGGCAATGAATGTGAAACATGAGAGAAGGAACATTCACAGAAAAAAGCAGAATCAGTAAATATAGAAGTGAGTAAGAAATATAGTGGCTAGTCTCCAGTACTTATTCCTTTATTCAATAAATATTTTCTGAGCCCAAGCACTGGGTTTTGTGACAAGCACTGTTATTAGGACAATTATGGCAAATGCCACCAAAAGAAGGCACCATTTCTGATGACCATTTCTGAGTGAATGATAACAACTGAGTCATCAGGGTTGCTATTGGGTCAGTAGGGCTTCCCAAGTAAAGGGCTACCTCAACACTGTCAACTGCCAGCTACAGATGGAAAAAAAGAAGGCAAAATATGAAGAAGAAGGACCAAAGAGATTGTGTGCCCACCTCCAGTCATTCATAATCCCTCAAAACTTCCCAAAGCAGCACCAGCGTGATCCTGATCCATGTCAGCACTTCTCTGCGGGGGGAAGAAACATGATGGCACACACTCAATGTCTGTTTCCCTAAGAATGTTAGCGCTCTCAAAACTCACAGCTCTAACAAATTATACTTAACGGGTACAATTCTGAATACCAAAAAGGAGTCACAAAGAAAAGAGTTAATAAAAACACTTCCCAAAAGAAATTATTACAGGTTATTTATCTTTGGTACTCACAGCCTACCTTTGCTACAAGTCCTATCCTAGCCTATAGTGTTTTCTTCTCTATAAAAGCCTCCTCAAAAAAGAATGTGGTATCAGTAATTTGCACCTTAATGTGGTAAGTCAAATGTATTTTCTCTCCCATGCTTATTTGCATTTATGGCCTTCTAATTAATAGGTGAATGAGAGACACTGTCTACTATTAATCGATCTTAAGCATTGGTGAATGGTAACAAAAGCACTTGTCAACAATGTAACCCCAGATGACAGACAAGATGGGCTCTGTGGCTAAGATGAGAGAGACCACCAGAGAAGATTAAGTGGCCGTATCAGGGAAAAGAGTTTGGTCGTGTAGGCCTACACTGCTAACTACTATAAGATTTCTTCATTGCCATAAGGTATTCTTCCTGCAGTTGAACAGAAGCTCATTCTGGGAAAACATTATTCAACTCACTCTGGTAGACCACATGACACTAGCTGACAGGAACACCCCCACCTTGGAGGTCCAGTCAATAGCAATGACTGGACAAGATACCAGCTTTACAAATGCTCCCTCCTGATAAGCAACTATAGACCCTAAGCTGGTTCCAGCTGGAATGCTTACAGAGACAGCACATAAAACATCTTTGTGCCTTATAGTTCACCTTTTGATGTAGAGCAGGTGTCCCCAAACTACGGCCCAACGGCCGCATGCGGCCCCCTGAGGCCATTTATCCGGCCCCCCACTGCACTTCAGGAAGGGGCACCGCTTTCATTGGTGGTCAGTGAGAGGAGCACAGTATGTGGCGGCCCTCCAACGGTCTGAGGGACAGTGAACTGGCCCCTGTGTTAAAAGTTTGGGATGCCTGATGTAGAGCCATGTTCCTCCTCATCTTAATGTTAAAACCCCACCCCAAAATGAATATGGAATGTGTGTTATATTAATATTGTATCTGGACACACTCTTGACTTTCCCTGTAAACATTCACAAACATTCCCCAAATCTGATGAACATGTAAGACAGACCCTGGAAGGCTTACACGCTGCTCTTTCCTGCCCTTCAGCCTAGTGTGTGTTTTCGGTTTCCCCAGAAGCTAAGTTTCCCAAAACTGAAGATTGTTAACTTGGAAAATAAAGGTTTTTTTCCTTTCTCCTTTCTCTGGTAGATCTCATGTTCATTTTTTAACATGCTAAAAAAGCAGAGTAAGCATTCCCTGAAGTCACACCTCAACTCACAAGCCAAATCTGTTCATTTATTACCTGAAAATTAAAGCATGGTACAATTATAAACAGTGGCAGCTGTTTTAACACCTTGTTTATAACCAAAAAAAAAAAAAAAAAAAAAGTGCATGGTGAGATTATTCTATCCAACTTTTTACCTTTAAAACATTACAAAATGACTCAAGACCTGATCAGTAAAATAAATTCCAATAACAGTAAAGAATAATTTAGTATATTTTTAAAGTTATCAAATTATTCAAAAAACTGGAAAATGAACATGTGACTGTTATCCTAATATTATCAGTAAATCATAAATCACATCTAATATTTGCTATTACTGGTTTTTTACTGCTGGGGTTTGGCAATTTCGGTTTTTATAATGTGCTTATGCAAAATTTATTGCTGAATTCTACCACGAATCAATTATTTTTATTATTCTAAATTGGCTTCAAATTTCATTAATACTTCTCACTTTATTAGTTTATAATGTAATACAATTACTTGACTGCTCAATACCTTTTGAAGGCTACATTTAGGAAGCATACATTTAATTCAATTCAACAAATACTTCTGTGAATCCACAATATATCCTAGTTATTTTATAAATTAAAATAAAGCTACAATGATAGTTAAATAGATATGTTCATTGTAAGCACCTCTTTACTGGCACTGAAAACTCCTCAAAGTCATTATTCTGGAATCTGTAATATTTTTACTCTTATGCAAGATTATAATTTAAAGAAGGTGAAGTTATCTAATTTCAAAATTCAAGCACTAACCAAACCTTTAGAAATTATAGTGTCTTACAATGAAGACCTATTAGGGGCTAGCATACCATAAAAAGGCAGCAATTGTATCTTTGTTCTAAATTAAACAGGTATCTTAATTTTCTGGATTAAGTAAACTAGTCATTAAACTAGTCATGACAGTGTACTAATTAAATCAGAAATCTTAAGCAATACAAAAATGTGTTTTTTATACACACATAATTATACGTTAATATGCAAGGTATCTAAGTATATTGATGCATGTTGATTTAGAAAACTGCTCTCTGAAATGCAGTTCCTCTTTTCCCAGAAGGTGACAACTGATCCATTCTATTTGCATACCTTTTCCACTCAGTTATCATCTATTTTTGTTACCTTAATCCTAAATCATAAGCTGACTAGATACCTGACTATTCACTTGAGTTTTATTAGCTCAATAGCTTTAGAACACTGACTAAAATGGGTATCACACCAGTAAGAGAAAAATACTATACAAAAGAATTTATACAACGCAACTGAGACTGTTTTTGTCATGCCTATTTCTCGCTAGTCTGGAAACTAGTCCTCAAAGCTTATGTAATTATTGACTGTTATCCTCAATAGGCATTCTCAGCACATCAAAAAAGTGTTTTAAATGGCACCAATATCTTTACTATTTGGTCACTAATATAGCCCTAGAGCCCAGAACAGCCTCCACATAGTAAGCATTGACTAAACATTTAGTGACTGAATCTAATCAAATCTTAAGGTCCAGGTTACAGTTAATAGAATAATTAAAATTAATTCATAGCCCCTAATTTAGGGCTCTTTCTTATCATTTATTACCTTTTCTTGATTATGTTTAAAACAAAAAACAAAAAACAAAGTAAGAAATGATTACTTTGCAATGACCTATTTCTTAGAGAAATACTTAGGTTGATCCCAGAAAAAGTAAGCAGTGGTTTTGGCTCTAGTTCTTAGGGTTGGATAGTCTGTGAGGCTTACACAGTAAACACAATATGTAGACACAAACGTTGATCTTTGAAGCCTGCAGGAAATCCTAACTGCTTGAAACCTACACCATCAAATTATCAAATGAAAATCTTATTATCAGCATGTCTAACATCTGGCAGTAGCCGATCTTTGAAAATGTAAGTCAGCATGGATCTGAGAAAGCCACTGTGTGAATACAATAGTTTTATATGTCATTGTGAAATAATGAACACTTTTGATTTTTTTTTAGTTTTGTAATTTAATGTAGCTTCTTAAAAAAACGATTTTATTCTCCCTCCATATTACTATTCTTCTAGTGTACAGATGCCAACCATAGTTAAATCTGATTAGGATCCATGCTGAGTTAATCAATCTGATAATGTCAGACATTATTAAGAATGCACACATGATATGTTCACACCGTCTACTATCAGAAGCATGTACATGAAAGCCTTTGTTTTCCTAGAATACTGCAACTGCTTACATTAGCTGAGTTTTATCTTTTTATTACTTTTTGTTTTTAAAGAATGAGAGAAAAATAAACTATTTTTCTCTTCCTTAAAGCAGGCACAAAAATTATCCTGTTAAAATATTAATATGAAAAATCTCTTTGTCAATCCTTGTTTACAAAATAGTCTCAAAATCACAATCAACATTAGAAATAAAAATTTCTCAAAAGTAAAAATGCTCACAATGTAAAGTAGTATCCTGAGATATCTTGAATAACTTTCTATTTTGTTTTTTATAAAATATAAAATAACTATTAAAGACTTCAAAATACAACCCACACTCTTGATTTGTGATTTTATACATTTGCTGCACACAAGCTTAATTCTGAGTACAAAGGAAAAAGCAGCATTATCATTTGAACATACAAGTCTGCGTCAGGATCTCACTCTGAGAGTCAAACATTTTAGCAGGTAGAAAGCATTATAAAACATATTAACATTTACAAACTTTCTAGCTCTTTTCCCTTCTAAAGACATGGAAAGATTCAAAGAAGATAAATGAAAGGGAGTTCTATAATAATGTAAATTAACCCCTCCTTAGTTTATATAGAATTTTTTTGGTCAAAAATTTTTAACTTAAGAGCAGCACAACTCTAGTTTTCTAGTATTCAACTTTAAAAGGTTTGTTTCTTAAAACTAAAATTTAAAATAAAAAATTAGAATAGATGAAGTATTTTTAAAAAGTAGAACTACAATTCTAAGTAGTTTACTGTGTCTTGACAGGGCAAAGTAGGATGTACCTCAGTTACTAAAGGAGCTGTCTAAAGGAAATGTATAATGGGAAGTCATGAAGGCTCTCTGACAACCCACTTGTGCACGTGCCAGATAGCTGCCTTATTTTCACTGGCATCACAAGCCAGATAAAAAGAAATAGAAATTTTTAAAAAATATGCTTATCTCTACTTTTCTCCCCCACCCCATGCCTTATCAATCTACAAAGCCCTTGGTATCATTCAGTAAAGTCCCTTAAGTGACATCCTCTCAGATATGTGGTATCTGGAAATCAGATGAGATGGAGACAAGCATTATCACGAAAAGAAAGAAGTTCAAATTCAAATTTTTAATGAATCAGGATCTGCTGGGCAACATATATTCTATTTCAAATACAAACTCAACTTTTCCAAACACTGTGACAAAAAAAAACTGGGCATTCTCTGACTTCTAAGTTTCTAAACATTCTTTCCTTCTCCTCCCAAGCCACTTCTTTCAACTCTCACTCCCAGCCTATGATTATGGATTTCTTTTTCAGTTTTGTTTTTAATTAAAAATTTTAAGCATCTCTACCTATAAAACTGAGAATAAGGTTGCTGAAACTATAGAGCAATAGAAAATTTCATACTTTACAAGCCCACTGTCCACACAGCAGGTAAAGGATTCTCTTTAAAATAGAAATCTTATGGATCCTCCTGTAAAACACTCCAAAGGCTTCTTACTGCAGTTAGGAAGGACTAAATCCTTAATGTGGCCAGAAAGACAATGTAGGATTTGATCTAGGCCCAGCTCCATCTTGAAGTCAATCTACTGCAGACACCTCAGGATTCCAGTCACAAATGGTCTATTTCAGCTTCTATGATACGTCCACCTCTTAGCCACCTCAATGCCTTCACATATGCTGCCGTCTCTGCCTAAAACACATCCTTTTACCTTAGCTACTCCACTTAAGCTACTAAGGTGTCTATATGAAGATAATTTCTCTCTTACTACCACTTCTCTCACCCTGTGTGATATACTTCCAGAGCAGTCCAAATTGCTCTTTCGTAACCTTTCCCACAATTGCAACTAAACAGACAGTAACTGTTAACCCTCACTCTTTCCCCTAAAATGTTGGCATCAACAATGGGTGTTTGCTCATTACTGTAGTCCCATTGCCTAATACGATACTTTACACACAGTAGGCATTCAGATATTTCCTGATGGGGACATTAATAACAGCTTCCTCAAAAGTTATTTTGAGGATTACATTGAATAGTCCACATACAGCTCAGGTCCTGACCAGCACTCAAAACAAGTTAGCCGTAATTATTATTGATTTTATAGAGTGAATATATAAGGGCAATTAGGCAATATTTATCGAAACTCTTAAAAGAATGGATACTGTTTGACATCACTCCATTTATTTATTACCTATGCAGCTTTTGTTGTAAAGAAATAATAAGAACTACCCAGAATATTTGTAAATAATAATATCCAGTGTATCATTATTTTAAAAAGCAAAGAATTCTAGGAATAAATTATGGAACACACATATGAAGGAATACAGACACTGAAAATCATTTTCTTAGGCTGGGTGCAATGGCTCATACCTGTAATCCCAGCACTTTGGGAGGCGCCTCTGAGGCAGGAATATCACTTTAGCCCAGTTCAAGACCAGCCTGGGCAACATGGAGAAACTCCATCTCTACAAAAAATACAAAAAAAAATTAGCCAGGCAAGGTGGTGCGTGCCTGTAGTCCCAGGTTCTTGGGAGACAGAGATAGGAGGATCGACTGAGCCAGGAGGCAGTGAACCATGACCTCGCCACTGCACTCCAGCCTGGGCAAAAGAGAGACCTGTCGCTCTGTTCATTTAACACAAAGACCTTTCAGAAAAGGAAGGGGACTGTGAAAGGGAAAGAGAAAGAGAAAGTGGGGAAAGAAAAAGAAAGAGAGAGAGAGAGAAAATCATTTTCTTAATGAATTCAAGTCTTTGTTCAACAATATGAGTTTTCATAACTTAAAAAGGTATCAAAAGACAGTAATTGTTGGCATTTACAGACTGCCACCGGTTTTAAACATAACCCAAAATCAGAAATCAGCACCACATATAGAGACAAATTCAACATCACAGTAATTCATAGCTGCTGTGCTTTAAAAATAATTTTTTAATTTTTTAATCAACTGTCCAGTCCTATAAATATTTGACTCCCTTCTTACACTAACAGTGTTTGTTTTTTTTTTTCATTGTGTCAAAGGGTTTCTGCACAATAATGGTTCAGTCAGTAAGAACAGTCAAGTTTAACATCTGGATCATACACACACACATACACACACACACACACACACATCACACATCTATGGTTAGTCAAGTGAAGCACTGGAAGTAGAGAAGGAACAAAGAAATCCGTTAACTGGCTGTGATCAGTTAGTTGTAAACACCACACTGCACGTGAACCAGTCTGGGTCATATTTTAAATAGCATGTACCATGTCAACTTCTAATAAAAATAATACTGGAAACCAGGAGAATTATTCATAATTCAGAAATTTACAAGTTCTTATTCAGTTATTTTATGATGCTTTAAAATTATTATACAGTAATGTCTTTGATAGGTTCCCGGAAACTGTGACTTTAAGCAAAACCATATATAATGAAACCAATTTTTTTCTCATCAGTGTTAAAAAACAATGTCATTCAAGGACCTGTTGTACATCATTTCTCTTAAAGTTGCAGTTTCAAAGAAACTATCAACAACTTAAGTGAGGACTTACTATGTTGCTTCTTACTATATAAAATTGTTTTAGAAGTGTAAACCATCGTGATGATTAATTTTATGTGTCGACTTGACTGGGGCACAAGGTGCTCAGATATTTGGTCAAACATTACTCCAAGTGTGTCTGGGAAGGTGTTTTTTGATGAGATAAACAGCTGAATTGGAAGGCTGAGTAAAGAAAATTGCCCTCCTTAATGTGAGTGGCCCTTGTCCAATCAGTTGAAGGGCTGAAGAGAACAAAAAGGCTGACCCTGCCACAAGAAAAAGAGAACTCCACTTGTCTGACTACTTGAGATGGAGTATCAGTCTTTTCCTGCTTTGGGACTCAAACTGAAACTTGGGCTCTTCTTGGTCTTGGGCCTGTCAGCTTTCAGACAAGAACTTACACTACTGGCTCTCCTGGTTCTAAGGCCCCTGGACTTGGACAAAAACTACACCACAGCTCTCTTGAGTCTCCAGCTTGCTGTCTCCGTATCTTGGGACTTAGCTTCCATAATGGTACAATCCAATTCCTTACAATCTCCAGTCTACTCTCTAGTAGATAGTCTACTTCTCTGGAGAACCCTAATACATCATCCCATACTCTCACTTCAAAACCCCCTTCCACACATACACACTACAACACACTCATACTTGCCATCTTTTGAAGGTCCATTACAATACAAGTTTCTGAAACTCAAGGTCCATGTCTCTTCATTACTGCTATCATCTTAACTTTTTGGGTGCCTAGGTATGTTAGTCACGGTAAATAGAGAAATGAAAAGAAGATGAAGTCTGTTTCTTCCAAGTCACTCACCAGATTCAACCAGGGACAGCCTGTTAACAAATGGAGTGTAAACTTAGTTGTCAGTAGGATTTCATGAATGTTAGACAATTATTGTTCTTAATCTGAGACGTGTAATTAAATGCTTGATTTACCTGAGAGATACAATTGCACACCTAAGAGAATGTGTTAAATGAATTCCTGAAACTATTAAACATTGTAACTAGCAACAAAAATCCACACAAATCAGACCTGACAGAGCACTTCCTCACACAGCAAGCTAGAAATATCAGATGCCAGGAATAATCCAATCAGTAAAACCATTTCCTTCTTTTTTGGCAAGTTAAAAGACTGAAAGCTTCAGAGACCAACACATTCATTTGGTACTTGTATCAGAACCTATCTGGTCTGCTTCTCTATAGGTACTCTATACCTCCTCAGGCCCAGAATATCAGAACCACTGGAGGAGAAGGAGAATAGAACCAGCCCTGTAGAGAAGCAGGTCAAGACTCAGTCCCAGGGTTTGTGAGCCAGAATGACTGTTTCCCCTAATTCCAAGCCTTGGTCCGAGGTTGCTACCTGAGGTACAGAGTAACCCAGGTCATGGGGCTCTCATACAAAGGACTACAGGAACAGCAAAAGACAAGATCAGCCAAGCCCTATATATACAAATACACCATCCTAGCACATGCACAGCACCCAAAGGCAATCCTACCACAGAACAGTAGACTAAGAGTAGCATCAGGAAATGAGGATTCCTGACCCTCACCTTAGATGAGGAACATCTTGTAACAAGGAGCGCCCACTACACAAAAGGAGCAAATTCATCCACGGGAGAGGTAGAAAAAGGAAAGAAGTCTTGACCACAGAGTCAAGGACCCAGAGGTAGGGACCTGCCTGGCTCACTGCTGCTAAGGTAGTAGCCAGACAGGAAATGCATGAGCTACTCAAGGCCTGCACCAGGACAAGGCATTTCTGGGTACAAGGCATTCTGTATCCCCACAGTTAGACACACGGGACTCTAAACCAAGATTTTCAAGGAATTTCAAGTTTCTGGTATTGTTTTGATCCCTATTTCTTGATTCTTAGCCCCCGGGACTGCTACGGCTGAGAAAACATGTTATTTACTTATAAAGAGTAAGTATTTTCTCCCTTTTCTACTGCATATCTCACCATATTAAGCTGCACATCATTCTTCCTGGACAATTTCTATTACTGCTTCCATTGTCATGGCCTTTCTACTCTCTGCCCATGAAGAGCTCTAGTGTCCTGGAGCACAAGCTATTTTAGCTGTTGCTGTTGCTGTTGCTGCTGCTTCTGCTCCTCCTGATTCCAACTCAAGTATCTACTAAAAGCTGTTCTTTGGTGCCCAGAGTAGTTGAGATTCTCTTAACTGGCCTTTTGCAGCATGATAGTAACAAATTTTCCCTCTCTGCTCTCTTTCTCCCACCCCAACTCACACCCTCAAACGCTGTCCCTTGGGAAGGTGAGAACTGATTTCCTGGCAGGTTGTGACCCTTTCCAGCTAATAAATACAATCCAGTCTCTGAGTGCCCTCTATATTTCTTTATTTCAATGTGTCCCCAAGAGCAATACAGCCCCAAAGGCCTTTGGACTTAAGCTTTTAACGCTACACAGCAACTCCAAGTGGGTTTCAAATGCACTATCCAACTAAAATAAGCTTCCTATGTGAGAGAGATAAATCCAGCCTCCTTGCCAATGGTTCCCTGTTCCCTCAACCACATGCATTCTTAGATGAGGAAGCTCTAAGGCAGAGAGCCTATCACACATAAGAGTAAAATCATCCACTGGAGGAGAAATGGCAAAAGGGAATTCATTTTGTTTTCACTAGGATTCATGGTTTCTCTGCTGTTCTCTAGCTTATTCCACCTTTTACTCCTAGCCCCCCTTCAGCAGGCCTTACTTAGAGTTTAGGATAGAACTGCTGCTGGTCCCAATCACCTCTCCAGTCTGGTCATGCATGCTTCATTCACAACCTAACTTCAGCCACCTTTTCTAAGCTAAACCTCCTCATTATCACATGGGGAGGATGAGGGAAGTGAATAGAGAAAGACACCCTAATTTCTCAGTAAAGATGATCCACTTACCACCCTCAATGATCTGAATTCCATCCCTTCCAGATCCAACCATACTCACCTTGCAGCATCAATCATCACTGCTTTTTAAATCTTCAATTCTTCCCTCTCCTTTCATTCCTTCTTCATAACATATAAGCAGTCTCAAGCCTCTTCAATTCCTTAAACAAAAATCCTCCTCCCACCTCTGGTCCTTTCCTTATTCACTTTATAATTTGCTCCTACAAAGACATTTTTACACAGAGAGGTTTGCCGCTTTCTCACATTGCACTCACAACTCTGCAACACTCCACTGGTGCTGTTACTACTAAAACACACAAGACTTGTCTTGAAATGTAGAGAACACTTTGCAGTCTGTATGTAAGCTGGCATCTCTGTGCTGCATTTCACAGAACTGAAAAATTGACCCTTTTGGCTTGTAAAACAATCCCCTAGCCTGGAAATAATTACCCATTCAGTTGCCAGCTTAATAATATGAACACAATTACGACTATGTTCCTTGTTGTCAATTTCAAAGCAAAGATCTTAACTATATTATCTGCTCATTTGATTTCTGAAGTATACACAAAACCAAGGATTGACTGGCAAATGTGCAGGCCATCCATTTCATCTCCTAAGTAATCCAGATTTTATACATGAATCACAGCAAACCTTGCACACTTGGGCCACATCATCATGATCTCTCACAGAATTCTTACCAAATGACACTTTGGCATTATATTCCAAAATTTTTTTGTGGGACCAAAAGAAGCAGTCCTACTAAAATCTCAAAGTCATATGATATAGGAATAATGTTGAAGAAATCATCTCGAATCTCCCATAGACTCCTTCTGTGCTCACACAGGGACTCTGTGAATTAATTCCTAAGAAATGGGTTTTATGTGTGCTATTCTAACACTGTTTGTCCTCCCCACCTTTTTTTTCTTTTCCTTTTTTTGCTATAGAAAATTGAGAGTCACAGGCACGGTCCAGCTATAATAGCTGTGGAAGCTAAAGATATGAATAGTCAAAATTTTCTCTCTTCTGGTTCGGACACTTATTCTGATTTGCATTTCCTTCTGTAGAGATTAGGGAGGAAAGGTAAGACTTTCTAGGTTTGCAGTCTACCTCCATCTCCCAGAATGTTAAATTTTGTAAGTTACTTAACTCTTCAATCATTTTCGCAGCAGCAAAACATAGGTAACAATAGTACCTACATTATATGATTGATGTAAGAATTATGTAAGATCATGTGCCCGACTCAGTAATGAGTTTATTAAGTAAGCACTCTAATGTTAACGATTATTACTAGTCACCACAAATACTCTGTAGAATGAAATGAAGTACAAATAAACTCAGTCTGAGTTGTCCAATCTAGAAGCTTGTAAGAAAAATTAGGGAGGGTTTTATCTATCTATTCTAAGATACTACTGACCTATGCAGTTTCGCCAAAATTTTAAAATAATAAATAGGCTAAGAATTCTAAGATTTTTGAAGATATACACTACCTATAAATCAAGCTCTATGAAAATAGTATAAAGTTAGGACTTTTAATGCTCCTTTTAAACCTTTACCAAAATACTATAAAAATCAAAATGACTGAAATAGTGTTTTGATAAGCAATTGTACTCCTTAAAATTAAGCAGGGCTGTGTTCAAACCACCCTCTTTTTTTTAAAACAAATATCTAACAAATCATTGTAGCTCTTAAATGAAAGGCCCTCACCCACTATAAAAAAATAAAAATAAAAGATGGAATATCTTCCACTATGGTGACATGATGCTATTATCACGTTCCAAAAAGTGACTCAAACAAAGGGACTTGAATCTGATGGCTTATTACTGTCAGAACAGCTAAGTATCAGTTATGCCAAAGCCAAAATCACTATTATAGGCAGATGCTCTTCAGAAATCCTATTCAAGCTAACTTATTTTAAAGTTCAACTCAAACACACAAAAGATCTTTAATAGTTAAATATAGTATCTTTACAAAAGGCTCTCACACATAAACATCAGATTTTATAAATACCTGTGAAAAAGATTTAAATAAATAAAAGAAACGTACAGTTCTTTGCTCACCTAACTCAAGTTCATGCCAAAATTCCTCCAGCAGTCAGAAAGGCTCAGGTAGTCAGTTTCTTAAGTACATAGTTCATATGTATTTCTGTATCACCTCATTCTCTCCCTCTCAGCTAAGAACATACCTCTCCACCTCTCACCTAAAAGTTCCTTTTCTCCATCTCTGTTTTGTAACAGTAACTTCTGCCTGCTTTTCCTCATCTGTAGGAAGTAATTTCCCTCTGTACACTCAGAAAACAAGCTGGCACAATTCCAGAGGAGCTTTTTGTCTTCTGAAGCTAAAGACGAAAACTGAAGACCGCAGTAAGGCTTATACATTGTACCCTGAAACCATAAAACTCCTAGATATGGAAAAAGCTCCCCGACATTTTTCTTGGCAATGATTTTTTGGATGTGACAACAACAGCATGTGCAACAAAAGCAAAAATAAACAAAACTACACAAAACTAAAAACCTGTATAACAAAGGAACCAATCAACAAAACGAAAAGACAATCTATGGAATGGAAGAAAACATTTACAAATCATATACCTAATGAGGGGTTAATGCCCAAAATACATAAGAAGTTTATACAACAGCAAAAAAAAAAACAACACATAATTTGATTTTAAAATGGCCTACACTGGACATGATGGCTCATACCTGAAATCCCAAGCCTCTGTGACACCAAGGTGGAGAACTGCATGAGGCCAAAAGTTTGAGACCAGCCTGGGCAACATAAAAAGACCACATCTCAAAACAACAACAACAACAACAAAACAACCCCACAAACAAACAAAAAGACATTTTTTAATTAGCTGGGTATGGTGGCATGCACCTGTAGTCTTAACTTGGGAAGCTGAGGCGGTATGATTGCTTAAGTCCAGGAGTTGGCTGCAATGGGCTATGATTGTGTCACTTCACTCTAGCCTGGGATTAAGACCATGATGCTGTTTCTATTTTAAAAATTGGTAAGAAACCTGAATACATATTTTTCCAAAAAAGAAATACAAATAGCCAACAGGTACATAAAGATGTTCAACAGCATTAATCATCAGGGAATTGCAAATCCAAACCACAATGATATATCGGATGGCTACCATGAAAAGAACAAGAGAAAAGAACTGGTGAGGGTGTGGAGAAAAGGGTACCCTGTGCAATTCTTGTAAGGAATGTAAACTAGGTACAGCCAATAACGAAACCAGTATGAAGGCTCCTAAAAAAATTAAAGCTAGAACATTGTTTTAGCAATGCTTCTTCTGGGTATATATCCAAAGGAAAGGAAATCAGAATATCAAAGAGATAATTGAACTCCATGTTAACTACAGCATTATCCACAGCAGCCAAGATAGAAACACCTAAGAGTCCACAGACCTAAAAGTGAATAAAGAAAATTCAGTATGTGTATATATGTATTAATAAAATGGAATATTATTCACCCATTTAAAAAAGGAAGGAAATCCTGCCATTTGCTACACATTGGATGATTCTTAAGGGCATTAAGCTAAGTGAAGTGAGGAAGAGAAAAACAAACACTGCATGATTTCACTTATGTATGGAATCTAAAACAGTTGAACTCATAAAAGCAGAGAGCTGAATGGTGGTTGCCAAGGCTGAAGGCAGGGGAAAATGGGGAAATGGGGAGATGTTAAAGGGTACCAACCTTCAGGTATAAGATAAATAATTTCTGGAGATCTAATGTACAGCATGAGGACTATAGCTAATAATACTATACTGAATACCTGGAATTTGCTAAGAGAGTACATCTTAATGTTCTCTCTCTCTCTCTCTCTCTCACTCTCTCTCTCTCTCTCTCTCTCACACACACACACACACACACACACACACACACACACAAAACTGGTAACCATGTAAGGTGATATATGTGTTAGCTAACTTCATTATGGCAAGTTTCACAATATAAACATGTATCAAATCACCACATCATACATCTTAAATACATACAATTTTATTTGTCAATTACACCTCAATAAAGCTGGAGAGAGAAACGAGAAAAGGAAAATAAAAACTTTTTCTGGTACCAGTGCATTCCAAATAACACTGAATTTCTAACTAGAATATTATAAATAGACTTTCAAATATAATTCCTAAGCTTTAAAAAAAAAAATATACCACAGTGTTACATTGCTTACCAAATACTGAGTTCCATTACCCTTTATTTATTTATTTATTTTTTTAATTTTTTTGAGACAGGTTCTTGCTCTGTCACCCAGGTTGAAGTGCAGTGGCACAATCTCGGCTCGTTGCAACCTTGGCCTCCTGGGCTCAAGGGATCCTCCCACGCTAGCTTCCCAAGTAGTTGGGACTATAGGCATATGCCATGCTGATCTCAAACTCCTGGGCTCAAGCAATCTGCCCACCTCAGATTCTCAAAGTGCTCGGATTATGAGCCACCATCACGCCTAGCCCATGCTGATCTCAAACTCTTGGACTGAAGTGATTCACCTACCTCAGATTCTCCAAGTGCTCAGATTACAAGCATGAGCCACCATCAAACCCAGTCCTATTACTGTCCCCCGCTATCTCCAACTCAAGACAGGGTTTCACTCTGTCGCCCAGGTGGAATGCCAGAGTGCAATCACAGCTCACTACAGTCTCGACCTCCCAGGCTCAGTCTCCCAAGTAGCTGGGACAACAAGCATGTACCACCATGCTCGTTAACTTTTTTTTTTTTGTAGAGATGGGGTTTTACTAAGTTGTCCAGGCTGGTCTTGAACTCCTGAACTCAAACAATCCTCTCACCTCGACCTCCCAAAATGCTGGGATTACAGACATAAACCACATACAGGCCACGAGTTCCATTAAATTATAGAAATTAAATTATAGGGACAATATCACATGAGATATTGCCTTGCTTTTTCAAAAAAGTGCATTTTTACACATAATTGGTTTAAAGAACAGTGTCATTTCCATATCCTACATTTCATGTTTTCTGGGTTTCATATACAGTCTTTTAATTAAAAGTACAGAATGAAATATTCTTAGCAGACTGAAAATAATTCAAGTACAATCTGGCACAGGCTGATAATTTATAGCTGTTTTAAAATTCACAAATATATAGCATTATAAATACATAAATGGATTAGACAATACTGTTTTTTAATTGCATAATATATCCATCAGTTTTATTTATAATGAGTCATCAAACAAAAAGAACTATTAGAAATTTCCTTTGTTAAGTCAGACGCTTTCAAAGACACATAAATCAGTAATTTTTAACCTGACAATGTTACATACACATCTAGGACTCCATTGTGATTAATCAAAAAGATAAACCAGGGATGTCAGATTAAACTCTATTTTAAATCACATAAAAGAAATAACATTTTAATTTAAAAAATATTTACTTTTGTGAGAAAGGAGAATTCCAGACATATTTAATGAACTTAAGCAAGATTTTGCAATCTACTGATCTAATTCTATGTATTTCCATCCACACTTATTGACACTCTAAAGCAGAGAAAGGTTAATGAGCAAAACTGGTGAATTTTACTTTTGTTTCAGAATTGGGAAAACTCTCAAGGGTCCTTTCACCCTAAAATCTTACACTGAAATTTTTCATGGTTAGGGCTCCCATCAACCTCTTCCAATAGGCTGAATCATCCAAACAATTTCCACAGAGTATATGTGATGCAAGGTAATTTTTCTATATGTTACATTCACACATGTAATAGAGCCTTTGGTCCCTAAATTTTACTCTAAGAAAAATTACAATATTTGAGTCAAGACTTTTTTTTTGTTAATTTTGTTAGGTTCCAGGACACATGTGCAGAACATGCAGGTTTGTTACAAAGGTGTATGTGTGCCATGGTGATCCTCCTGCCTCAATCTCCTAAGTAGCTGGAATTACCGATGCAAACCATCGTGCAAGGTTTTTAAACAATATTTTTTTTAAAAATAAGAAAAAAATTCAGTAGCATTAACAATGCAGTGCTTTCATTAAATATTTACAGAAAAGGGGAAAAACCTAACTTCTTGCCAAACCATGCCCAAAAGATAACTTAAATATAAGACTTAAGCACAGCTACATTTGGGATAACTCTTAGTTCATGGGCCATAAACACACGTATGCATGCATGTACACAAACGTGCGCGCACGCACACACACACACACACACACACACACACACACAAACACATAAGGAACTAGACAGTGACTTAGGGGGCCTCACTGGATGTGGGAAGACTGCCCTACTTCAGGAGAAAGGGGGATCCTTCAGTGGCATTTTAGTTACTCAAGAAATTCCACAGAATTGCTGGTTGGTAAATATTTATGCTCACTTTTCCATACCCTAAAGTGACTTATGACTTCTTTTCCGCTACAATGTTCATTTTTAAAAGATTTCACCTGTATAAAATTGGTTATCTTAAATAAACCGTCAAGGACTTCTGTGTTTCAGAAAAACTTTTATTTCATACAAGTCAAAACATTATGACAAATACCTTCTTCTTTCCTGGGGTTAGATTTATTTTTATAAGCTCATTACCAAAAGAAAGATGTTTGTTATAATCAACATAATAATCTAAACTTTGGATAGACAGCTCATTTTACTGTTGTTGTTATTAACAAAACTGATATACACAAAGGCAAACTACTTAAAATCAGTGCATTCGAAAGCAGTAGGTTAGGTGACTTTTTTCAAAAGGCCATACTGAAGTCAGTTGATTCCTCTCTTTACTATCACTATTAACATGACTTCCATCAAAACTATTTCCAATATCACGACTCATCCTTTCTCTTATTCTACTCTCAACTGCTGGTGATGCCGCTCCCCTTTTGTCTTACCACAAATATCTACTAGTCACCGTCTTTGCTCCCTTTGTGAGGCAGACTGTTTTACTCCTTGTCTCTCTAATCCAATGTAAATTCTTGATCTTATCTTCAGTATGCTCAATAACACGGTCTCATCTTGCACATTTGGTTGCCATTCCATCCTGCTAGCATTCCAATCCCATCCCTACGCTAGGCTTAACCTCCATTATTAGTGTAATTCATTCATACTTTACAGGGCAATCACATGGTTACATATATACTGTCATCTCTTCTCATTAACCTTTTTTTTTATCCATTTCCAATAATCACCTCTCCTAGGAAGAGAATTATTTTAATGACAGTTGTTGAATAGATGAAAGAGACAGATCTAAATGAAAGAAAAGCAAAAATACTGAACATAAAAATTACATCTAGTATAGGATATTTCATAGAATTCTAATGTTATAATCCCATAGGATTGTGAAAAGTAAAGCAAATGCCAGCCTATATACTAAAAATTTTCCCACAAAATACTATTTTTTCCAAATTAAGAAACAGAGAGAGACAAGAGTAATTGTGACATGACTAGATAGTGAGTATGTTTTGGTTTCAAATGTACCATGAACCAAAAAAAAGTAAAACCAGCCATGGTGGCCTGTGCCCATAGTCCCAGCTACTAGGGAGGGTGAGGTGGGAGGATCACTTGAGTCTAGGAATTAGAGCCCAGCCTGGGCCACATAATGACACTCTAATGTCTTTTTTAAAAAAGTAGGGGGTGGGCAGCAGGCGGCAGGGGGGGGACATCCAGAAGAAATTCCTAATATATTAAACCTGTCTTTCTTAGGTAAGATAAAGCAATGGAGCTCACTAAGTACTTCTATTTTGTTGCAGACCTCCGCTTACAAAATTGGCCCTTAGGCAGAGGCAGAGCTATAAGGAAAGCTCAGTTCCTGGCTTCACAGTTCAGGAGTCAAGGAACCAGGGAAGGGCTAGTCCTGCTCTGATGAAGAAAAGTTGGATAGGGAAAGATTACCAAGAAAGATCCTAGCGTGAGCCATGTGCTCTGGGTGTCATTACATCCATCCCATTTAGGTAACATGACACCATTACAGTTCAGGTTTGGAGTCTCCTGAAAGATTAAGACCCACACAGAGGAGCTGTGGTTCAGAAGAACTTATTACAATAGCTTCTCCCTGAAGCTACATCCAACCAGAGGAAAGGAATACATGGTCCATAACAGCACACTCTTCCCAAAACCTGAAGTAGCAAAGGGGACAAATGAGTAAGTTGGTGGCAATTCCGTTGTGGTTTGCAGCACCTAAATAAATAGGTTTCTATTCTTATGTAAGTGCCTGGTGTTCCATTAAAACATGCAGGCAGGTTAGGAAGAACTGAAACAGACTACATATTAGTCAAACTAGACCAGAGGCCTTTCTGGCAACCTCAGGGAGAAGAAAATTGAATAAACAATAATAAAGATAAAGTGATTTTATGTGTGTGTGTGTGTGTGTGTGTGTGAGGGCAAGGACTCACATGGGCCTTAAGAGATAAACAGATAAAACTCCGACATGAAAGATTAAAAGCCAAATATGTAACATACTGTGTTAAAATGTAGAAAGAACTCAGAATAGAAAATACAGCATGCTACTGACCTAATATAGCATTATAAATTATGAAACATATATAAATCCTAATTTCAAAGGGATTTTATTAATTGCTTTCAAAAAAATTGACCATAACCTCAACAAATCACTTTTACTGCTTTTTAAAATTTATAACTAAGAATTTTAATGTTCTTAATTTAAAATCATACTGCTCAAAGACTATAGTTTGAAGCTAAATTTTTGTCAACAATTACAATGCAAAAGTTTTAGTTTACATAATTAATAAAAATACACACACACGTATATGGAATATCCTTTAAAAGGCTAATAAAAACAGTTCTATAAATTCCAAAGTATTCAAATATGATGAGGCAGTAACAATAGTTTTCTTAGTTGTACAAACAGCTAAAATAAACAATCATTTTAATTAGAAATATCATGAGAATATAACAATGCTATTAACTTCAGTGAAGTCTTTCCTATAATGCACTAAAAAGCATGTATATCGTAAAAAGAGCTCTGTAATCAGAAATAAAGAACAAAAGAAAACTTAGGTGGTTGCGATTCATATGCCAGCTTTACTCTCAAGAGCAGGCAAACAGAATGATCTTTACACTGGTCTATGATGGGTAGCACAGCGCTGTCTGCAGAACTAGCTCAAAAGCTAGTTTGGGAAAGCAGGTTTACTAGTAAATAATCTTAGAAGCTGTCTTTTATTTATTTTTAGAGACAGAGTCTTACCGTGTTGCCCAGGCTGAAGTGTATTGGCTATTCACAGGCACAATCATCACTTAACACAGCCTCAAACTCCTGAGTTCAAGCAATCCTCCTGCCTCAACCTCCAGAGTAGCTGTAACTACAGGTATGCACCACTGCACACGGCTAGAAGCTGCTTTGCTGGTGAGTATGATTATCCCCAGCTACTGTGATATGTATCCAAGAGTAAAATGATTTAGATTAAAAGAAGCTAAATCTGCTGAAAATCAAGACAAGGGTACCACATGTGATAAAAGGCAAAGTGTTCAGAAACTCATACTTCTGGAAAATAGAAAAAAAGAGCTTAAATTGATCAACCACTTCCCACCTAGATCAGTGTCAATTATCTGGATATGCCCTTTTACTCTCTACATTGACTCCACAACTCTATTTCTCTTTGAATTCTCTTTAAGCTGCGTCACTAAATACCTAAATTTTCTCTTTCTGTTAACATAGTAAATCATTAATAAACAGTAAGCCTGTATCTTTTACCTCTCTTCTACAGTGTGCTACTTTAAGTGCCTGATGTTAATAAAACAGGCAAATAAATGTTAATCCTTGGCCTAGCATGATGGCTCATGCCTGTAATCCCAGAACTTTGGGAGTCTGAGTCAGGTGGATCGCTTGAGCTGAGGAGTTCAAGACCAGACTGGGCGATATGGCAAAACCCCATTTCTACCAAAACAATACAAAAATACAAAAATTAGCAGGGTGCAGTGGCATGTGCCTGTAGTCCCAGCTACTTGGGACGCTGATGTAGGAGGATCACTTGAGCATGGGAGGAGATTACAGTGAGCTGTGATCACTGCACTCCAGCCTGGGCAACATAGTGAGACCCTGTCTTTAAAAAAAATTTAAAAAAAAGAAAAAAGTTACTCCTTAAATTGAGCTCGGCAATTTCTCAACAAACTGTTCTTAAGATGTATTGAAGGCAGCCAGGTTATATGCCATCAGAAACCACTTATGCAGCACTGGCTTATCCTTTTCATTACTTTCTTCTAAACATGGCCATATGCTTCCTAATGTATCATGAGACATAAAGAAAAAAAAAAGCCTTAAAGAAGCTGAGTTCCTAAATCCCTTTAAGACTATACAATGACCTTAAGAATTACCTGGCCACACCTTACCTTTCCAGCTTCCTCTTCCCCTCACATCCATTCTCTCTTCTAATTTATACTTATCTTTCAAAACCCAGCTCACCTATGGCCTTCTACAGCAAGTCCTTTTGGGTTACTCCTCCCCAGCCAGAATCAAACATCCCCAATTCCTTTCCATATAATCCCACAGTATCCTATAATTTCTATTAGAACAACACAGTATATTGAGTGAGAATTTTGTGAATAGGAATTTCAATGAAGCCAGATGTACCTTAACATACAAATTTAAGCCAATATACTAGATTTGTAGTTAATTATTAGTTCCCACACTGGTGAAAATGCCCCTTGAGGAGAGAGGCTTTTTCATCTCTGTATTCCTAGGGACTTGCACAAAGTAACCTGGACCAGCTTCTTAAACACTGGCTACTGGCTCTCATATTACTGCCCCACAAACATTTACTTATTTCAGAAGCCGGGCAACCAGATGTTCCCTAAACCCAGGATTAGCCCAGCATCCCTTGGTCAAAATTACCTCTTTCCCATGCTTTCAAGTCATTCTTGATGTAAGCATCAATTGGCATATTTAATAAAGTGTAATTGGTATCAGGGACTAATTAGATGCAAAAATGACTCTCTTCAACTAAAGCAGAGGTCTCTTGGAGCAAGGACCCAGTTATTCATCTTAATTCATTCCCACCACCAGATACATGCCTGGAGACTTTATAAGCACTTCATAAAACACAGAACTATATTTAAGGGTATTCCCAGAACATGTGGTTATGTCTCTTTCATGTCAATAGCACATTTCTTTTTACTGTAGTTCTATCCTATTAAGACTGGCAGTTCCTTGAGAGCTAGAAATAAATTTTCTTAAAATCACAAATCTGAATTTAAATTTTAAAATTCATGTAACCCTACTTGAGATAGGTCAGAAGAAAGATCACGTGTAAACTCATTACTGTAGCACAGGATTATAAATTAAATTAGGCTGGGCAAGATAGCTCACGCCTATAATCCCAACACTTTGGGAGGCCGAGGTGGGAGGATCACCTGAGGTCAGGAGTTTGAGACCAGCCTGACCAACATGGAGTAACCCCCGTCTCTACTAAAAATATAAAAATTAGCCAGGCATGGTGGTGCATGCCTGTAATCCCTGCTACTTGGCAGGCTGAGGCAGGAGAACACTTGAAGGCGGAGGTTGTGGTGAGCCAAGATCATGCCATTACACTCCAGCCTAGGCAACAAGAGCAACACTCTGGCTCAAAAAACATAAAAATAAAAATAAAAAATAAATTATCTTCTTTTCTAGGGATTTTTCATATTTATACTTTAAACTTATAATCATAATTTACATATAATATAGTCTAGTCCTCTTTATATGCATCTTTTCATATTACTATGTAGTTTGCCCATTATTTTTATTGGATATATAACCATCCAATGAATGGACTAACCCTAATTTATTTAGCTATTTCTTTTCACATAATATTGTTCACTTCCACATTTTCATTGTTACAGGTAATAGTGCATATGTTTTTATCATTTTCCATAAGCTGGAGTCCCTTATATGAAATTACTGAATTAAAGATTATGAACATTTCTGTTGCTTCTGAAGCACAGTGCCAACATGCTTTCAATTTAAAATTATATCTTTCACAGTCCACTAGCAATGGTAGTAGTTTTGGCAGTACTATACAACTCCTTGTTTTAAGTATCATTTCCTAGATTACTAACAAGGCTGAACTTATCTCCACATGCCTGTTTACTAACCGTATTTCCTCCTTTGTCCATAGTTTGTGTACTATGCCCATTTACCTACCACAGTCATCATGGGTATTTTTACTGAATCTTCATCCTCTGCCTGTCTCACTGTGAATACATTTTTCCAGTTTGTTATTTGCTTTTTGTGGAGTACCTTTTCTTCCCTCTTTACCAAACACATACTTTTTAAAAGCATTTTAGTTTGTAATTTTATCTAGTCAAATTATTATTTTCTTTATAATTTCTTCTAACATTTCTAGATGTCAGCCTCCAAATCTGTTTTCTCCTAGTTTCATTTTCTTTTATATTTAACCCTTAAACCACAGGTAAGAAATATGTCATCTCTGCATGCCCTCACAGAACCTATTTTAGTACCTGTCACATGCTAAGAATTCAATAAAAGCTTCTTACATATTCTTTATTAAAAGATAAAATTTAGAAAACAGTAGCCATTATTGTTATCTTACTAGTCTCTTTACAAGCTGATTAACTAATTTAGATATGAAAGTAAAAGACACTCCACAATAAATGACAAGACAATCCTGCAGATTTGACTTATTCTTTCTACCGCAGGGATATAAATAATATGGTTTAAGAAAATCTGGTGGCCAGGCCTAGCAGCTCATGCCTGTAATCCCAGTGCTTTGGGAAGCCGAAGTGGGTGGATCACCTAAGATCAGGAGTTCAAGACCAGCCTGGGCAACAAACAGGGTAAAACCCTACCTCTACTAAAAAATACAAAAATTGGCTGGGCACAGCAGCATGTGCCTGTAATCCCAGCTACTGAGGAGGCTGAGGCAAGGAGAATTGCTTGAACCAAGGAGGCGGAGGTTGCAGTCAGCCGAGATCATGCTACTGCACTCCAGCCTGGGCAACATAGCAAGACTCCATCTCAAAAAATTTAAAAGTTTTTAAAAATCTTGTTTTATTGGCAAACTGATTTTAATGTCTGAGGTTAAAGCACACAGATTCTTTTTCACACACACAGTCTGCAGAGTAGCAAACTGAATGACAGTGTTATCCATTTTGCTAAGTCATAGTCCTCAGGATCACTGTTACAGTGTTCTAAAACTATGCAGCAAAGAACTACTGAGTAATTTATAACTTACACCATTATATATACTGCTAATAATTTACAGATGCAACAACTTTTATGGTGATGATACCCTGGTACATTTTTAGTCAGTCATCAACTCTTCAACAGAAAAATATGTATATACATACAATTTGTAAATTTAAACCACCAAGATACTGCCTAGTAAACAGCAGACAGCTTTATTATTCTTCTACATTGAACCAATTTTTTGTTGCAGAGAAATAGTCAATTAGGCCAAAAAGCTTACTACAATCAAACACGTAATACATGTGCCCCCTTGGATTACAGCACATTTATGCAGAGTACCTGTTAATATAATTTCCATTTGAAGACCTATAATAACACCGTTAAAATGACAGCTGTGGAAATTAATCTCAGCGATGAGGTTAGCAGCACTGGCTTTATTTTCCTCTAATGGTACAGCATTTGCCTATAAATGTATGGGTATGGCAAATAATTGCTGGTGACCTTACCCTATCCGTGTGTTTTGGAAGAGTTGGATCTCCTAATACATAAATAGACCAGAGAAATAATTTTATAACCTTTTCTGCTTACCTAAAAAACGAAGAAAAATGATATGGGAATATTGTTTCCATACATGTTTTATGGTTTGAATATGTGAATTCTAAATATAAGTTAATAATCAATCACTTCACAAATAATTTACTAGTACTTATTTAAGGTAAAATTTAAGAGAGAGACGCTCCTATCATAGAAAATAAACATAGTAGGTACATGGTTTGCATGAACATGTCAACTGCTTTCCTAAGTTTCCAAGATTGCATGTTTCTAAAATTACAGAGAGGCTGCTCTTTAACTTTCTGACAACTAAGAAATAGAACAATGATTTGAATGTAAATGTATAATTAATAGCCCAACTATCACCAAAGAAACTATCAGAGGCTTACAATAAAAGATACACAATTACACCATTATAATATAAAAGGAAGAGCCAACCCAGAGAAGAATGGTTCTTCAACTTTTTGAGGGAGGCATTGGGAGGAGGCCACTGAAAATCTGAGAAAAGCTAAGGATGTTCCCCCAGATTCCCACATAAGCTTGGACACAAGTAAGTTTACCTATAATTTCAGAGGGGTTCATGAACTCCCTGAAACTGATACACACATGGTGAATTAAAAGCTCTTGTCACAGGCGAGGCACAGTAATCCCAGTGCTTTGGGAGGCAGAGGTGAGAGGACTAAGCCTAGGAGTTTGAGACCAGCCTAGGCAACACAGCAAGACCCTGTCTTTACAAATAATTTTGTTTTTTTAATTAGAAGCATGATGGCATACACCTGTAGTCCCAGCTACCTGGGAGGCTGAGGCAGGAGGATCTCTTGAGCGCAGGAATTCAAGGCTGTTATGAGCTATGATAGTGCCACTGCATCCCAGCCTGGGCAACAGCGTGCAACTCTGTCTCTAATAAATAAACACTCCTGCCACAGAGAACTGGAGAAGAAGTTATATGTATCAGAAGCCCAGGCTAATAAAGTTACTATAATTGAAGTGACACAGAACTCCAAGCTTTCTTGCAGCCAAAGCAAACAGAAAAACTCAACAGAATATATAATTCTCAATTACTGATAGAAGAAAGTATGCCATATCACAAAAAAAGAAACTTTTTCCTGAAACTAAGTTCTTGAAATAATTTACCACTTGAATTCTTATAAAGGGAACTGAACATCAGAAGAGACAATACATTCAACAGTTTCACAGGAGATGCAGAAATATTTTTCATAGAAATGCACCTAACAAAAATTGATAAAATATGAGAAAACAATGCTAAAATACAGGACTGAAAGTTGTCTGGTGATCTAGTTTGACATGAAGTTACAAGTGAGTTCATGCCACCATTTTCCAATCTCATGTTCATAAAACAACCTCTGATACAAAATCAGAAAATTTTTGCTGAGTATAGACCTGGTCTCAGAATCCTCAAAGCAGTCACTTCAAGGTACAGGAGTAGGCACTTAAACCTTTACACATGAGACAACAATAATGTAAAAACGAATTAAGGACTGGCATAGAAGACAGGTCAATAGTACAGGAAATGGAGCCAAGTGGTTTGATCTGAATCATGGCTCATCTACCTAATAGCTGTGACTTTGGCAAGTTTCTAATTGTGACTACATTGCAGTTTCTCACCTGCAAGATTGTAATAACAACAGTCCTTACTCAGAGTTACCATTATCTATAAAGCTCCCAGAGCAGCATCTATCTACTCTTCTAGATTAAAGGGGTAAGACAGGCAAACCACTTAGATCAGTGTCTGACATATGACTTACCAGCTACTATGCAATCATTCAAGAGTATGTATTTTTAAAATTCTGAGTTAATACATACATTTTATTTTAACCATCAGATTAATTAAAATAATTTGAATTTTAATTAATCTAGACATTTATTTTCAAGGTTTCTGGAATTCCTAATCTTGGCTAATTTAACTACATTTATCCTGAATCAATCTCTTGCTTCCCACTTGTTCCTGGTGACCAAAATTTTTAGAATTTGGAAAGCATTACTAACCAGCTTTTAATGAAAATTGCTTAAAGAGTTATTTTTCTACACATCTTACTATATATCCAGTATTTTTCAGTCACTTGTTCTAAAATGCTTTCAATTGGCTTCAGCTCTGCTGACCTTGTTAATCTTTAATTCACATATTATGGCAAAGTCATATCTTACTCCAGAATTAGGTTCTTTTTTTTGTTGAGACAGGGTCTTGCTCTGTTGTCTCAGCTAGGGTGTGGTGGGACAATCTCGGCTCGCTGAAACTTCCGCCTCCCAGGCTCAAAGCAATCCTCCCACCTCAACCTCCCAAGTGGCTGGGACTACAGGTGTGTGCCACCATGCCCAGATAATTTTTGTATTTTTTGGAAAGACAAGGTTTCACCATGTTGCCCAGGCTGGTCTCAAACTCCTTGGCTCAAGCAATCATCCCACCTCAGCCTCCCAAAGTGCTGGAATCACAGGCATGAGCCACTGCACCCCGCCAGAATAAGGTCCTAAAGAAGTTGCAAAAGGCAAAAATTGCATACTCAAAATTAGCTTTGAATAGCTCTTAAATCAGTCGCTCAAGTATTCTTCAATAAGTCCAAAATAGCCAGGGTTCCTCTCGCACTACAACAGATCACTCAGCGTTCATCCAACTGACTAACAGATGAAGCAGCTGACTAAGTTTAGGACAGACTAAAATCACTGTCAGAGAAGGGAGCTATTCACACTATGAAATGCAATCAAGAACTGAAAGGACTTCTTCCATCTTTCACTCAGGGACACTCATTCATTGATCAGAATAAAAGGAATGGCTCAATGACTCTCACCTGCACTCTTTAAATTATATTTCTCAAGTATGTTCTCTCCTTTTTGTAAAGAATACTAATTACACATAGTTGAATTTACAGAACTAAAGCGAAATGCATGTGATCTAATGCTTCCATCAGAAATTCTAAAGTTGGTTCTAATGCCACACAAATTTAATGTTTATATATTATTGTGCTGCATGTTCTAAATTCTCAACATTCCACTTAGCTAGCAGAGCTCAAATTTTTGTGGGACAATTTTAAATTTTACCTGATCCCCCTAACTCTTCCTTCAGTCAAGGATTATAGTGGAGAATTAAGATGCAGTCTCAGGGGAATGAGAGAGAAACTCCTTTCCTACATATGAGAAGGAGTGGAACACCAGTGAGGATGTGGGTTAATTCTGGCCATGTTGTCTAATGAGTGTTCCCATATTCAAACACAGTCAGATGTCTGTCATGAATATAAACACCTGATCAAATCATCTACAGAAATGTGTGAAGCTGAGATACATCAGGACACTAACTGCTTTGTTGGATGGAAGAAAAATCTACTCAATTACAAAAAAAAAAATGAGCAACAAGATCTATACCTTTGCAATAGTGAAACATGAGAACGAAATTTATTAGAATCCGGAATTGGAAACAAAAACACACTTGGCTTGGTATATGCGATGGACTCTCAAAAGCTTTATGCTATAAGAATTTTTACATGGTAATATTATCCTTTTAAACTGCATTAAAGACTTTCATAACTCACAGTCTTTACAGTTGCTATCTGAATCAAAATGGAAAACCACAAGTGAATTTGCAAATGACTTTGTACAAGTTAGTCTCTTTAATAAAAGGGGGAGGAGAGGAAGGAGTAAATGTCAGAATTACTTTATAAGCTAATTTCTGCGGTAGAGGGACAGTGAAAAGTGCCTTTGCAAATGAGCCTCCAAATTCAGCCTACCATCAAAGAAATGCCTTTTTTCCTAGTCTGCTGAGAAATTCTTCCTGTTTAGGTCCAAATACCCCTACTTAAAAAATAATACACTTAGAGACTAAATAATATGTAACTAGGTTATTTTCTGATTTGAATTATCATATAATAAAAAATAAGAAAATATGGTACCAGAACAACAATATGAAACCAACCTAGTTTTATAATATTAATATTTGAGCATTAACAAATTAATAAATTAGAATAAAAAGAGAATTTAAAAATTCCTTTACTTTTTTATTATTTGGGAACTGGCTTTCTGGACAAAATGAAAAAAGAATAAAAAGTGCAGAAAGGCACTTTGGGAGCTGAGGTGGGAGGACTGCTTGGGTCTAGGAGTTCAAAATCAGCATGGAAAACATAGCAAGACTGTGTCTCTACAATGAAAACGGTTTTTAAATTAGCCGAGCGTTATCGGCACAAATGTGTAGCCCAAGCTACTAGGAGGCTGAGGCAAGAAGATCCCTTGAGCTCAGGAGACCAGCCTGGCCACACAGCAAGACTTCATCTCTACTTTTTTTCCAAGTCCAGAAAGTCTACATTGTGGTTTTTAATTTACTTAATAAATGATTGAATAGTAGGTATTCATATACCTACTATACATGCCAGGCAATGATAAACATGCTTTGTTGTAATTCTTGGGAAAGACACACATATGCCACTATGGTTTTGAAAAGAATAAAAGACGTATAAAATGTTTCATTTTTAATAGATAATAACCAAGTACTACTCAAAGCTCAAAATATATTTATTGGTCAGGTGCAGTAGCTATAATCCCAGTACTTTGGGAGGCTGAGGCAGGAGGACTGCTTGAGCCCAGGAATTTAAGAACAGTTTGGTCGGCACAGAAAAGCCCCATCTCTACAAAAAATTAAAAAACAAAAACAAAAATAGCCAGGCATGGTAGCATAAACCTGTAGTCCCAACTACTTGAAAGGCTGAGGTGAAAGGATCACTTGAGCCCAGGATGTGGAGGCTTCAGTGAGCCATGATCACACCACTGCACTCTAGCTTGGGAGACAGAGCAAGACTAGCTCATATATATTTATTGGCTGGGTGCCAATAAATACAAATATTTTCAACAACTTGTGGGTAACTATTCTCCTGAAGTCTCCTGCTTCTCTTTTTTAAATCTGTTACTTTATTTGTCATTGTATCCACCTACTTATCCATTAAGTGCTCAACCTCAGGTCGAATAATTGGTGGGAGGAAAAAAGATGCATGTGTGTAAATATGCAAAACACAGTTTATGAACTCAAAGAGGCATGGTTTTTCTTCATTTTGCAAAGGTCAAGAGGGAACAAAACCAATTATCTGGTAGACCTCATAAAAGGCTTAAGGTGCTAAGATAACAGATATGAAGGTGCCCTTTAAAACTGTAAAATTCTACTCTAATATGTTATTACTAAACAAAATTTGCTTATTACTCTGATGGCTTCAATTATTCATGCTATTACTATGAATATCAAAGGTCCCTTACTACCTGAATACATTTAAGAACTAAATAAGGCCTGTGATATTTTATTAAGTTTAGTGGTAGTATTCAATTAAAGATATCCAACACTATGTGCCAATTCAGTCAATTTGAAAAAATTATATCCTTGAACGGTTTCCATTCATTTATAATTATTTAATAGAAAGAAAATAGGGTTTAAAGTTAGGAGTTTTAGCTTTGTGGGACCTTCAACAATGTAAAGTCTCTGAGATTCAGTCACCCCAATTATAAAATAAAGGTGATGTGAAATTTAAATAAATGAGAATATGACAATATTCAGCATAATGTCTACCATGTATGAGACTCAGTATTTTCTTTGCATCTTCTTTCAAATAATGTATAACTTATCAACTACACACCCTCTTTCATCAGACAGTAAGTGCTCTATAAGGGTTTTTCCCTTGTGACCTTCCAATTTTTATGTAAGTGGCTATAATCTCAATGTCTTAACCACCATCTCATCTTTTTTGTATCTCCACAGTACCTAAAATGTTGGTTAATGACATTTACTAGACCATAATAAGCTCAAAGGCTACTCTCATTTCTAAATGTATTTATATAAGAAGAAAATGAAAAGTATCTGAAATCAGGACCTTCCCAGAAAATGTGAGATGAACAATGCTCTACATCATCTGCATGGTATTAACTTGATTGCAAATGTTTATTCTATTATTAAATAAGCCACTGCAATTTATCACTGTTCTTCAGATATCATTCAGGAGTAATAAAATTTGTACCCTGGAGTGAGTCTTACCTAACACTACCCATTTGTATAAAAGAGCTCAAAGTATTTCAGAACCAAAGTATATAAAACATTTCTCCAATACAAGCATTTCTCCAAGTAAATTTTCCATTATTTTCTTACAACAATGCAATAGAAATAGCAATTAAAATTACACATTTTCATTCCTATTATCTGAAAAATGTAAGCATGTGCTTACAAATTCAAGAACCACGCAAATAAAGGCATTATTACAATTGGCCAGCCTCACACATTGCTATGTTATTTATTAATCTTCTCTGTACATTTTCCTCTTTGAAGCATTGTTCTAGTACTCAGCTATAATAAACAAACCTTGTATAGTTAATTATGCTGCTGCACTAACAATAATAAGTTGGGCCTCTTCCACTTTGACTGTAAAAATCTTCATTAAGGAGGTTAAAGAACACAAATACAGAAAAGTCAACTGCATGAAGATATACAAAACCTGTTAAAAGAATGTGTATCACAAAATGGAATTCACACAAAGGGAAAAACTAATCTCTCTTTATATACAAATAATGTATACAAATATGAATCTGCCAACATATGGTGACAACATAATTATAGAAGATCATTTAGTCTTTCTTGGTTAAAATTCTCACATAAGGCAAAAGTTTCTCCTAAGTATGTTTCTTTTTTTTTTTTTTTTTTTTTTTTTTTTTGAGACGGAGTTTCGCTCTTGTTACCCAGGCTGGAGTGCAATGACGCGATCTCGGCTCACTGCAACCTCCGCCTCCTGGGTTCAGGCAATTCTCCTGCCTCAGCCTCCTGAGTAGCTGGAATTACAGGCACGTGCCACCATGCCCAGCTAATTTTTTGTATTTTTAGTAGAGACGGGGTTTCACCATGTTGATCAGGTTGGTCTCGATCTCTCGACCTCGTGATCCACCCGCCTCGGCCTCCCAAAGTGCTGGGATTACAGGCTTGAGCCACCGCGCCCGGCCAGTATGTTTCTTTTTATGCTGAATTTTTTTTTTATTTCCATTTAATAGTTTATTCTTTTGTTTTCAAATGAAACTCACAGTATATTTTTGTTCCTATAAAAATCACCCTTAGTTGATATCATAATAAGAGACTAAAAACTGTACAGGTTTTTTTTTTTAAACCTTGATGACTGGACGAGGGAAAAATCATCATGGCTGTGCCACTGATACTCAGTGGCAACCAAAACACCAAGTGGAAAAATGAATAAATACATCTGTGAAAGAAAGATCTTGAGGCATCATAATTTTAATGTAAGAGGTAAAATGTTCTCTAAATTGACAGTAGGTGGAACAAACTCTGCTGCTTCCTACTATACTTAGATATTTTAAAGAGGACTACATAGAAAGCTTTCATTATTAAACCTTTAAGGCCAAAAAAGAAAAAGAAAAGAAATACTAGTTGTAGACAACTGATTTCAGATCTTTAAAATACCACAAAGGTATTCAGAACTTCAATTAGCCTAACCAATGCTTGAGAAAAACGCTGTAAACTTGCCAAAATAATTATGGCTGAACAGAATTGTTTTTTGCTGAGCCATAAAACTGTATTATTCTTAACGATAAATCATTTTCTTAAAGTCATTAATCTAAAACAAATATATGTTATTCTTTAGAGAAAATTCAGAACATCAAATACAAAATTAAAAAAAAAAAAAATCAAGAAGCAGAAAGGAAGGTGGGGGGTAAAATACAGGGCAAAAGGCCCAGAATCTGAGGTCTGAGGGGAACACCGAAGTTCAGAGATTCAATGTATTTAGAAGAAAAAAAATGGTATTATCTGCCATTACAGAACTACTGGTGGCATAAAAGATGAAGCATGAGACCTAACACCTAGTAAGTACTCAACAAGTAATGATATCAGTAGTCATATTAAAATTGTTTGTCCATATTGCTGGCTCTAGCGCTGCAAGTAAAGAATTGTGCTCAACAAACAAACTAGGATAGTGTCTTTTGAAGAATTTTTCTGGCAGTTTCCTCTAACTTCAATAGTTATTTAATCATCTTTGTATTTCTATTCACTGATAAGTTTTTTTTTATTCTTTTCTTTCTTTTTTTTTTTTTTTTTTTTTGAGATGTAGTCTCACTCTGTTGCCCAGGCTGGAGTGAAGTAGTGTAATCCTGGCTCACTGCAACCTCTGCCTCCCAGGTTTGTGATTCTCCTGCCTTAGCCTCCTGAGTAGCTGGGATCACAGGCATGGGCCACCATACCTCGCTATTTTTTGTATTTTTAGTAGAGATAGGATTTCACCGTGGTGGCCAGGCTGGTCTTGGAACTCCTGACCTCAAGTGATCCTCCCACACCAGCCTCCCAAAGTGCTGGGACTACAGGCATGAGCTACCATGCCCGGCCGATAACTATTTTCAAGTAAGGTAGTTATGGCATGTTAGAGGGGGGGAAAAAAAAACAAAAAACTTGCTGCATACTAGGACACTCTAATAGATTAATAATTTTGACCCAAGTTAAATGTGAATGTGGGCCAAAAGAGAAAATACTTAAGTATCCAGCAACCTTAATCACAGCTCAACAGTATACAGGGCTTAATTCATCCTTATATTTAATGTATAATCATAGAAGTGAAAATGCCAAAAGATCCTGTCAGATTTCATTTGTAGCTTTCACTACAGACACAGTGAGCTTTGCAGGTTCATAATAGCAAAAATGGTGTGGCTGTGTGCCACAGACACAAAGATACTTCATGGCAGATTTTCTCCATAAACCAAATAATTTGATCATTACTGTTTATTAATAATAATATGATCACACCAGAACTGAGTATTGATAGTAAATGTAAACACATTGCCATGTAGCTACACATTGTCATTAAGTATTACCCAAGCTAGCTGTTTGTTCAGTAAGTGTTTGAACAATAAATCATATAGGAAAAAAAATTTCACTGCGTAATCCACTAGCATGGCTCTAAAACAATATAAAACAAAACTTAATAAGCCCTGTAAGAAATGCTAAGCTAAATAAATAAAATTTAGAAAAACAAGTAAAATTGGGGAGGCGGGGAGGAAGGACTGACCTTATTCTCTGGAATAAATGAGAAAGGGTAGTTACCAGCTAATAAAATGTGAATGGTAAATGTTTACTCAATTATCCTAACCTTAAATATTAAGCAATAAGGTGTAAAGGGAAATTATTGAGATGCCTATTCTCCCAGGTCTATAATAGTTCCAAACTTCAACCAGGCTACTTTAAGATCCATAAAAAAGTTACACCCCAGGGCAAGGCTGGCATCATGTAGCAGAGCCGTATGTGCCTCAGAAATTATTTGAAACTGGGAAGAAACAGAAATTACACTTTAAAAGAGGAATAAAGCATACTAGGCAAAAGCTGACTGATCTGCTTTCCGACTCCTTTTCAAACAGTAATTCTATACTCTGTAATTCTGTACATCAAGAGGATACAACTGTCCTTTCTACTCGAAATCCAAATCATCAAGCAAAGGATGGAAAAACAGCAAAGAATGGAAAAACCTCTTCTGCTTTATTACCCAACAGACTTAGCACAGTGCCTGGCTCATATAATAGAAGCTCAATGTTTGCTAAATCTGAACTTCATCTGATCTCATCTCTCCCCCTTATTTCACCGTCCTTCTTTAATGGAATCTCTTAAATCTCCCAACCTCCACTCAATTATTTGCCTAACATTTTTTATTATAAAACTGAATGCTTCAATTACACTAAGTGAAAGAAGCCAGACTCAAAAGGCCACAACTTGTATGATTCCATTTATATGAAATGCCCAGAATAGACAAATCTATAGAGACAGAAAGTCAATTCATGGTTGCCAGAAGCTGGCGGGGAGGGGAGAATGGAGAATACTAATGGGTATCGGGGTTCTTTTGAGGATGATGAAAATGTTCTGGAAGTAATGACAGTGAAGTTGCACAACTTTGTGAGTACACTAGAAACTACTTAATTGCATACTTTAAAAGGGTGAATTTTATGGTATTTAAATTATATCTCAATTGTTTTTAATGGGCAGCCTGAGGTCCTTCTGAGGGCATGAGACAAGAGTCCTGTTACCTCAATAACTTAGTAGTTCCATAATTCATCACTATATTACAGTACTGTAACTGAGGTTGAGAATGACGTCCTAAACTAATAAGAAAACATTAAACTCATACTGTTTCAAACAAGAGGGAAATACAAAACATTTTAGAAACAAATTTTATCTCAGATGATAAATTTGAGAACTTGAAAGTATACATTTCAGTTATTCCAAGAAATTCACACACCTTCCAAAAAGGCATGGTCGGATAAATTTTTCACCTTATGGAAAATTATCTTCTTTATCTAGCTACAGGGTGAACATTCCTAAACCAAAAAGCTGAAATCTGAAATGCTCCCAAATCAAAAACTTTGAGCACTGACATGACACCACAAGTGGGAAACTCCACACCTGATTCCTTGTGGCAGGTCCCAGTCAAATGGCAGGCACATAATACACAGTTTACTGAGCATCCTCATGGGAAAAATGAAACCTTCAGTCTATGTGTATATGGTGTGTAAGAAACATAAATTAATTTCATGTTTAGATTTAGGCCACATCTTGAAGACAGCTCATTATGTATGTATATGCAAATATTCCAAAATTCAAAATCTGAAATCCAAAAGGTTTCTGGTCCCAAACATTTCAGGTAAGGGATACTCAACCTGTACTTTATTAATCCTATATATTAGCTTTTAAAAAGCAAACTTTACTCATGATTTTTTTTTTAAATTGTACTTTAAGCTCTGGGATACATGTGAACATTCCGCAGGGTTGCTGCATAGGTACACACATGCCATGGTGGTTTGCAGTCTCCATCCCCACATCACCTACATCAGGCATTTCTCCCGGTATTTTCCCTCCCCAGTCTCCCCGTCCCCTGTTGTCCCTCCCCAAGCCCCGCACCCCCCAACCTACCCCAGTGTGTAATGTTCTCCTCCCTATGCCCACGTGTTCTCATTGTTCAACACCCGCCTATAAGTGAGAACATGCAGTGTTTGGTTTTCTGTTCTTATGTCAGTTTGCTGAGAATGATGGCTTCCAGATTCATCCATGTCCTTACAAAGGACACGAACTCGTCATTTTTTAATGGTTGCATAGTATTCCATGGGTATATGTGCCACATTTTCTTTGTCCAATCTATCACTGATGGGCATTTGGGTTGGTTCCAGGTCTTTGCTACTGTAAACAGTGCCGCAATAAATATACATGTGCATGTGTCTTTATAATAGAATGATTTATAATCCTTTGAGTATATACCAGTGATGGTTTTTTAAGGAGAAAATCTCACCCACCTTAACTATTCCAGGTCTCACAGTTGTGCTCCTTTTAACTGCTACCATACACATGGCCTCTCCCAAACAATATAACATTATATAACTCTTTACATTTGTACAATGCTTTAGTGTTCTAGAAGTTTTCATATATAGGATCATATATGATCCTATGAGGTAGGTGGAGTAAATCTGCTAAAGGAAATGTACTTGCTCGATTTCACAGTGGCAGATCTTATGCTAAAACTCAGAGGTTTTGACACTAGGAGAAGAAAGTGCTCAGTAGGCTTTTAGTGAATACATGAACAAGACTACCAGATGAATTATCTTACTACTATATACTACACTTTGTTCTATATGCTTTCCAATATTTTTCTCTAATTATTTGAAGTGAATCAGGCTTTTTTCAACAATTAAGATTACAAACTAAAGTCAAAAGGCTATATCTCATATTTATTCCATGTCCCCACAGCTCTGAGCACCTGCAGACAGTCTGATTATAGACGGATAAAAATGTCAATCTGTGAGTCCCAAATGTATTCATGGTTGTTGAGCTGCATCATAAAAAATGACAAACTAAACTGGAAAACACTAAAAGGTTAAAAAAAAAAAGTTACTTCCCCTCAAGAATTTGTATAAGACCTTAAAACAAAATTTAAGCTCATGTTCTGAAGAAATATTAACAAATGAATTAAGACCCATTAGTAATTGCACTGTAAACAATATTTTTTGGTTTAAGTAAGGGCTTACATTTCAAAACCATTATTCTCCTAAACTACTGATGGTGGCAGGCCCAGCAAAGACATAAGACCTGTACAATTCACCTACCTGTAAGAACGAAGCAAAAGTGTCCCATACTGAGTATAATTAATATAAAAAATATTGCATTTTAAGAAAAAAATGTTTTCATCAATAAATATAATCCCAATTAATGAGTTTTGTATACATAAAAATCATTTAATAATAAAAGAGTCAATGCGACCTCCAAATGAATTTCTAATCATCTTCCTTCTACTAATACCAGCCCAACTGATGAGACTTCTACATGCAGATGAAAGGGAGAATCTTTATTAAGAGATACTGACAACCAACCAATCTAGGGTCACACAAAAGTAACAAGATGCTTATATGTATGCTTACTTTTTAGAGAACAATAGACATGCAGAAGTTCTCTGCCCTAGTAACTACATAGAAATGTTTATTACATGAAACATATTAAGAAGATAATGAAAAATACATTATATGCCTTCATCATCCCCAAAACAAATGAAAAAAGGAAATGCATGCAAGTCTTATAAATAACAATAGCATCAACTAACAATTTTTGAGCCTTTATATGCCAGGCACTACTCTGAGTGCTTTATATATATTAACTCATACAATCCTCACACAACCCCATGTGGTTTTACAGATGAAGAAACTGAGGCACTGAGAAGGTATGTAACTAACCAACAGGCTATGTATATGTAGTCCAGCCAGTCTCTCCAAAAGAAACCACTGTGTAACACTGCCTCTAACTCAATGTAACAGGTGTTGTGGGTGCCCTGGGAAGAGAAAATTACAGAATCGAAGCAAAATTTGAGCTAAGCCTTGAAGAACAAATGAAAGAGAGAGAGAAAGGACCAAGCTGGTGCACATGTATAGGAAAATGTTTTCCATCTCTGCTACTACCGTTTGGCCTCTGCATACACAGGACGCAGGCAGAAGTCAAGACAGGGATAGAGAGGCAGTCCACACATTCACAGGAAGTATTTAAGAGCACGCTTAAGCCAATGCTGACTTTGAGGGTAGTTTTTCCTGTTCTCCAGACGTAACATTCCTGACAGTTTTCTCAGTGGCAAGAATGAAAAAGAATATATGCTGACCAACTTAACTGTGTGTTCCAAGGATGGGAGCTAGACATATACTGACATGCTACCAGCAACAACAACTTCTCCTGTGAGAAATAATCTATTGTAAGAGAAAGATGGTAAATAATAATACACACTGAATCGTCTGTGTTCAATCCAAAGGCAAAAAAAAAAAGGAGTTCTCAAAAGCATTCTTAAGCTCCAAAGCCTGATTGGGTAACATTCAGATGAACAGAACTCTGCCTCTCTAAGGGAAAGCCTTCCCTCCTGAGACCAATTAGGGAGTCTGGTTGAATAGGTAATATGGATAATCTTCAAAATTACTAAAGAAATTACTTTGAAACCTCAATGCCACTAGATAATCTTTATTTACTTATTACCTTCCTGGTGAAGAGAGTCATTACAATTTTATTCTACTTTTGTATTCACTTGAAAATTTCATTAATGATTAATTTTAGATGTACTCACTAAAAACTGGGGACTTTCTTTTTCTCTCAACTGCATGGAAAGCTCTCTCCTGGTTTTCCTCCTACCCACTAGATCAGGCGTCCCCAGACTTTTTACACAGGGGGTCAGTTCACTGTCCCTCACACCGTTGGAGGTCCACCACATACTGTGCTCCTCTCACTGACCACCAATGAAAGAGGTGCCCCTTCCTGAAGTGCGGTTGCGGTGGTGGTGGCGGGGGGGGGGGGGGGGGGGATAAATGGCCTCAGGGAGCCGCATGCGGCCCGCGGGCCAGGCAGTAGTTTGAGGACGCCTGCACTAAATGGCAAACTCCTTAGAACTCCTCTGCTGGCTGCTAGTTCACCCATTTCTGAATGTTATGGTTTCAGAGGGCTTGATTTTGAGTATTCCTGTCTGTCTATACTCTTTCCACAGGCAAATCCACCATTTCCTACAGATTTAAATATTTCTATGATGACAATTCAAATTGGTATTTCCAGCTCTCTCCTGAGTTCCAAACTCACGTTCAATTGCCTATTTGACATCTCCGTTTGGATGTCTCACAGACATTTCAGATTTAACATATAAAAAACAGAACTCTTGATCCTGTCCACCAAACCACTTACTTCCCAGAAATCTTCCCCATCTTAAAACAGGCACCACCACTTTTCCAACAGACTCAAACCCAACCCCATGATTTATGTCCCTGTTCTAACACTCCCCCTAACTCTGCCATTTACCCATCAGCAAATCCTGTCCACCTGCCTTCAAAAAACACACTTCGAATTACCCTCTTTCCAACTTCACTGCTACTAGCATAATCCAGAACACCATCCTCTCACCCAAAGACTGTCAGCCTCTAGTTTTTGATCCACCTCCAGTCTAGCAGCCAGACTGATCTTAGTAAAAGCCAAATCTGCTTGAATTGGCCACAACCTCATTCTGCCACCTCATATTCTACAACAATATCCCCCTGCCCACTCCTCACTCCCCTTCAATCCAGCTACGCCAGACTTGTTCCAGCTAGCTCCCTGAACATCAGAGATACCTGCTTTTGAACTTCAGCACATGTACTCTGTTACACTAATGGTCCCCCACACCTTATGTACCGAACACCTTTTATTTCTCAAGAAGTCACCTCCTTAGAAAAGCCTGCTCAACCCAAAAGAAAAGTAGAAACCCACTCTAAACCTCATCCCTTGTTTTCTTCATAGCAATTATTATGTGTTTACTTCCCTGGCTCATCATAAAGGCATTTTTTTGTTTTGTTTTTAAACGAGGTCCTGTCTTCACAGCTAAAACGTAAGCTTCACAAAGGCTGGCGATCTCCTCCATCTTGTTCATAACTGCATTCCCAGTATACAGCACAGTGCTGATCACGTATTGGACCTTAGATAATATTTAATGTTAAATGGATATTAACCTCAAAATATATCCTAGCTTATCTCATATAACTTAACCTAGTAGGAGTTATTTTCCAAACACATCAGCACCTGACATTCTTTCAAGAGCGTAATTTTATCTGCTATTTCCCAGGCCCCCAATACCATTCTGAACCTATCTGTGGATTTACCTATTAATTTCTGACTAGCTGCTTTATCAAACATGGAGACTATTCTTAAGGCTGTGGCAAACTCTTACCCCTCACCAACATGATAAAACACATCCAACCCTAATTCGAGCCTAATTTTAATAAACACTTAGAAAGAGACACTTATTCTAAGCCATTAGAGATTAGTACAGCTAGAGACTGCCCACCCCCCACGTCCTTCCAAAGCCTCCAAAAGACTATGAGGCATCAATCCCAACCATTCTTCACTATATCTAACTTATAAAGTCAATGCTGTGAACATACAAATATTGATTTAAGCCTACCTAATCTCTTACCTAGAAAAGTGTGCTTACAAAAATACAGGGTCTACTTTCTAAATTAATCAAGTTAATTTAGATTAATTAAATTAATGAATCACTGGCTGGATTCCCAGCTGACAGGATTGACCATGTAGGAGCTCAAGGCCAATGAGAGAATTTGAAAGTATGTGTCCAACTGAACATCAACCTCTGACTACCTTCCACACAGAAGACTGAAGATCTGCTCAACCAAAATTTACCAAAATCTCTCAAATCCAGTCAGGAGTCCCCAGCTGGCTGATTACAAAGCTGTGCTCAGTTTGGTCATGTCCCACTCCAAAAACCTCACCTCTCAAGATGATGGGAAACTGGAGAAGGATGACATCAGAAACCATGTGCAACACTATTTATCCGCACAGAGATTTTGTCAGCAACCAACTCACCAAGCCACACTCAAGAAAGCTCAAAAATCAGAAGTCTGTTTAACAGCTTTTACCTCGACCTCAAAGTTAAGGTATGTCGGAACAATACATAATTTGAAGAAGCAAAAAAAAATCAATGTAGGATAACTGCCATTTGATAATTTTGATAAATATTTATTTAATGTTTTATAACACCTATATTTATACATTTGATAGAGGCTATTTAAACTCTGAATTTAGTATTTAAAACATTCTATCCATTATTATATATTCAGAATACCATCTGTGATTCATATCCCATGAGTATGTAGCTTTTAAATACTGCATATTTTCACCTCATACTACATAGTAAACTATTAATTTCCTATTAATGCAGGTAATCAAGAACTGAGTAATCTGCTAAATATTGGAGGCTACTTCCAATGTTTTCTTTGGGGTCCGTTTTACCTTTTAACCAAAGCTTATAATGACGTTATTTTGGTATTTTAACATTAATAACTAAAGCCACTTGGAGATCATCCAAGCCATGTGGGTAGTTCCAGAAGTGCCTTATAAACACTCAAATTTAGAGTAAAATGCATACGGTTTTGTTCCAATGTTTAGGATATCATCCAAAAAACAAAGTATCTATTATATAAACTCTTAAAATTTCCAAAGAGTTTTACTATGCAACGAAACCGTAAATTGAATTACTTTGTTCACTCCTCTTAAAATGCAAATTTATCTGTTCTCTTCCACCCACTTGAAATCTCAGGGGTTTGCAATGTAGGACCATAACACTGTTTAGTATCATTTATAAACTAGACTATTACAGAGTATTTACTGAAGTGATGTACAAGAGCTTTCATAAGAATGCAAATATTTTACCTTAAACTAAAAATAAAAGACTGATACTATTCTTTTCCAATAGCAGCATAGGAGAAAAGCTCCTGTGTCTCATCTTAGTCAAGGGAGCCTGATTCTCAAACTCTTATAGTCCTACTTTCTCACATTTTCTAAACCATCTGATTTTGCCGCTACAGTCTCAGACTACTGCCAACTCCCTCATTCCATCCCATCCCTACAGACCCCGTTACTCACCAACTAACCAGCCACCCAGAATCCAAAGACTGCAAATGCAGGGCTCCATTTGCCTGCTAACTCGAGCCTGACACCAAAATGTTCATGCTTTTAAAGCAATGAACAGCTGTGTCACTCTTAGGAAACTGCCCTACCTTCAGGCAAAGATTTCCCTTAAGTACATGCAGCTGCATCTGTCACCTTCCTCCAGTTCACCACTTGCATGCTGGTCTCAAATCATTCTACTAAAATAAACTATACCACAGAATTTTGCCCTTGCCTATAGACACGATGGTCATCTTTTCATAGGATTAGACAAAGTTTTTAAATAAATATCTCTTAATCTATTAGAAATAATACAATATATGTGCAAAGAGCAAAAGTTATTTCTTTAGTGTATTCTGTCATTTAAAATCTCTTAAAAACTTTGACTTCTCTTTTAATTCTAAGATTTCTTGGCTCATGCAACATTTTTATGTGGGAAGGAAAACACATCCCAAATAAACCATAACTTTTCTTCACTAACATATTTATTCAATTTTTGAGGTTGCAAGCATTAATAATATTTTTTCCAGGACCAAAGGGAAGAGGGGGAAATCACAAGGAGTCTAAACAGCTCGTTACATAGTTTGATAAACCTGAAAGGGTATATACCAACCAAACGAACAGTCAAAAGATTTACATTAGATGGTGAACACAACATATGTCAACATTTGATTAATGGTAATATTTTTATTTCTTGACTATGTCAGCTAAATGGTATTTATGAAACAACATGTAATAATCTCGGACATAGCAAATATCTGATGGATATTTTGAAATATACATTTGGTTTTCAACACTATTTTCCTGGCATATTAACTCCTAAAATCCCTGGCATCTACAAAGTGATGTCTTTTTGCATGCCAAGATTGATGGCTGGCTGGCAGCCCATAGGCAGCTTCAGGATAGAGACTGGTTAACAGAAGAAAGACCAAAGCATGATGAAAGGGTTTGGCCCTAACCTCCAACTTCCAGAGCAGAGAGGGGACTGAAGGTTAAGTTCACAGCCACTGGCCAATGACTTAACCAATCATGCCTAAGTAATAAGGTCTCTTTAAGAGGTCCAATAAGAACATGGTTGAGAGGGCTTCCAGACAGCTGAAGGCATGGAGGCCGACATGAAGGTGAATAGGAACTCATCCAGGAGCCAGGAGGGCAGCATATTCCAACTCCACGGGGAGAAAGGCTCCTGTGCTCAGGACCCTTCCAGACCTCACCCTATACATCTCTTCATCTGGCTGTTTACTTGTATCCTTTAAAATGCCCTTTGTAAATAATGGTAAACATGGTTTCCTGAGTTCTGTGAGGCACTCTAGTAAATCAATCAAATCCAAATGTGGGGTGTGTGGGAACCCTAATTTGAAGCAAGTCAGACGTTCCAAGAGGCCTGGACTTGAGAATGCAGGAAGGAGGATGTAGTCTTTGGGACTAAGCCCTCCACCTGTAGTTTCTGAGTCTACCTCCAGGCAGTGTCAGAACTGAATTGGTGGACACCAATTTAACCGCTTGATGATTTGAAGAACTGTTTGCCTGGTGTGTGAAAAGAAACCCCCAAACATTTGGTTACTGAAGTCTTCTGTGTTGATTGTTGTCTAATGAGAAAAATTTTAAAAGCCTTCAGAGTTTGTTTGTTTTTTTTCCCACACAAAATCACTATCCTCAAAGTAGACTCATTTATTCATGTCCCTTCTATTGGCTTCTCTTCCTACAAATCTAAGTTTTGAGAAAAGAAGGAAATAAAGGCCTCACTAACCAACAAAGATATGGAACCAATAACAAGTAAATAAGCTGCTTTAAGTAAGCCAATAAGGTATATAAATTACCTACCACTGGTTCCAAGAGGGCAAAGGGAGGAAAAATGAGTCACAATCTATGGGTGAAGAAGACAAAAGCTGATAAAAATCTGCTTCATTTGTTTATGGTCCAGCAGCTGAGAAACACCATCCTAGTACTACCACCACCCATCTGATAACTGAAAATCTCTCTGAAATAAGCAAATAGATTTATTTTCAGTTCCTCTAAAGATGAAGCTCTCCTTATGTACTGATGCTTCCCGTCATTTCTCTAGACAGCTCTGGCTGAAGACAAAGCCTTTTATCAAGCAAAACATGGTCTCCCTCTAACTTTAACATAGCGCTAGTTCTACTACCCCAAATCACACAGAATAAGCTTAATACAGAATGTTAAGGCTCTGAAAACAGTTCAACACTGCTGTCATGACCCCTAAACTCTCCAGGAAAAAAATAATTCTAACACTTTTCTTTCTTTTTTTTTTTTTTTTGAGGGGCAGTTTTGCTCTTGTTGCCAGGCTAGAGTACAATGGTGCAATCTTGGCTCACTGCAACCTCCACTGCCCAGGTTCAAGTGATTCTCCAGGCACCAGCCACCACGCCTGGCTAATTATTTATATTTTTAGTAGAGACAGAGTTTCATCATGTTGGTCAGGCTGGTCTCAAACTGCAGACGTCAAATGATCCAACTGCTTCGGCCTCCCAAAGTGCTGGGATTACAGGCATGAGCCGCTGCACCCGGCCAACTCTTTTCTAATGCAATTCATGATCATGGGTAAGAACTCCCAATTTTCCTTATTTACAAGTTTTCTAAATCCTCTAAGTTTATAAAATGCACACATTCTAGCAATGAAATAAGCAACACACTGAATTATCGGGACTGATTACTAGTCCTGATTTTGCCTTTAAACTTCACATCCTTGGGAAAGTCCTATTTCTCTCTCTGGGCTGCAGACACTGCTGAATCATGGGCTTTCCAGTTTCAGTAGCCTGGAAGTCCATAATAAGAACAATCATTTGCAATATTGCTTTCATTTTGTTAAGAAATTTAAAATAAATATCTAACCAATTAATACTTTCATAGTATTGACAAAGGTATTTTACTTAAATTGTCTCCCCAAATAGTTAAGAGTCCTTAGAATATAATAGTGGATAGTAAGGGGGAGACAAATACATAATACAAGTAGTTATGTAGTATGTAGTTATGTATGTATGTATGCATTTATATAGGTACACAGTATAAATACCTAACTATAAGCACCATCTAAATGACCTCATAGTTTACTCTTACCCAGTATAAGCCTAAGTTTAAACATACACTTAAATATATGTTTAAGCTTAAGAAGTCATTTTTCTAGATCTATGCTATCCAATACAGTAGGTACAAGTCACAACAGACTTTGGGGACTCAGGGGAAAAGGGTGGGAAGCGTATGAGAGATAAAGAACTTCAACAACATTAAAAGACCACAAAGAATGGGCACTAACCTCACTTTATTATTCAACATTTTCTTTTATTAGCAAATAAATATTTTTTTAAAACTCTGATTAAAGGCAGACTTAAAACAATAACATTTTGAAATAACAAAGCAAAGAATTTTTCTAGCGGTGATTCTGTTGAGACAGTTACGTCTTCCCTTAATACAGTTTTGAGGTACAGGTACATGACAGCAAACAATTATACATGAAGTTCCCCCATTTGAAATAACAAGCAGTCATCATTTTAAAAGTCTATGTTGGTTGTACCCCAAGTGAAAAGTCAGCCTCAAGGTAAAGGCAAAAAAAAAAAAAACCAAAACATACTCTTGGCAGTAATGAAGGAGCCCATCTTAAAAATTATAAAAGAAAGTACAGAAATGAGAATATAAACAAGCTTGAAACTCTTGAAATTCTGAACTGCCAATGGAACATACGGCAAGACCATGCTCTCTCACTGTCTCTCACACAGTACACATAACTCAACTCTGCAGCCATCCTACTTGCAGGTGGTACTTCATTCTTCTTCACTGATCTAGTCACTTCATACATGCATCTCCAATGTTATTTGAAGGTTTTTGGCTTCAAAAAGTCCATGCAGAACCACTCAACACTAGGAACTGAGTCAGTAACTCATAGGACTGAATAAAATATATCCCTCAATTACCAGTTTTAGATAAAGGAAGAAGAGATGGATACAAGTAATTCAGTACCCTAAATAAATAACGTAAGTCCTCAATGTATATTTATATTTTATCATCTTAATTACTCCTCTTAAAAAAATGCTGGAGTTTTGCTAACCAATACACATTCATATAAACTTTCAGCTATTCATATTGTAAGTTTACCAATAATATGCCTCACTCTAAAAAGACTCTGAGCTGGCTTACAAAAACTTATGTAGTGTGAAAGTACAAAATGAACATACAGATATAAAAGAGGGAAAAGGGTAGAAAAATAGAATACAACCAAAGAGCTGAGGTTTCTACACAAAAATGCAATTAATTACTAACACTGAGGAGCAAATAAGGCTATGAGTTTCCAGGTAGCCAAACTAAATAAAGAGGGACATATTATTAATTTTAAGATCTGCAGAGGTCATAGAGACAAATCGTTTCTGCCAACAGTATCACCATTGTAGTCTACAAATACACTTTTTAAAGAATGACTCTTTTAAGTCATTCTTGACATCACTGTCTCTCAAAACCACACCATTAACAAGGTAGGCCAGATCAAAAATATCTCCTGCTTCCCCTGTCTTTTTTTTGTCTTCCTAGTATCACATCACCAGGTCTTAAATCACCTGAACCTGCATTCACGCAACACGTTTCTTGGTGGATTCCCAAACTCTTTATGTCTTTCTCCACTCCATATTACAAATTAATTCTATGACATGATTTTTTTAAATCAAAACTTCAATTTCATTCTCTTTTACTCAGTATTTAAACCTCAAACTATAGCGACTAGTAATTTTAACACCCTTCCTAGACAGAGAGCCCTAACAAATCTTACCTCCCACATGGGAAGGAGGCCAACCTGTTAAGCTCACTGTCCCAAAAATTACTATATCAAATTCTCCCCTTTTATGTTTCTGCTCCCATTCATTCTTTTACCTAAAGCCATCCCTATTTCCTTTCACCGTTCCAAATCCTATTCATTCTTCAAAGCCAAGTTCACATCCTTCCTTGAAGATGTTTTCCCGGACAGGTGCAGTGGCTCACACCTATAATTCCAACACTTTGGGAGGCTGAGGCAACCTTGAACAAGTTACTTAGGAGTTTTAGAGAGTAGCTGAAAAGACTAAATGACATCACATACAGAAATCCTTCAAAAGTTAAAAAATGCTGTACAAATATTACAATAACCAGAGAAGAAAAATAATTAGTGATAATAATTAGATTTTGCATTGGCTGTTCTTTGTAGAGATCACACATATAGACATTGTTCCCAATTTCTGACTCAATACCTTCCTATTCTATCATATAGCTTCAAAAATTAACCACCTCCCCCCCCACAGACTTTCCCTACATACCATTTTAGTTACTATGATCTGGAAAACACATTTTTCGGCCAGGTACAGTGGCTCACACCTGTAATCACACCACTTTAGGAGGCCAAGGCAGGCAGATCACTTGGGGTCAGGAGTTCAAGACCTGTCTAGCCAACATGGTGAAACCTGTCTCTACTAAAAATACAAAAATTAGCCAGGTATGGTGGCATGCGCCTGTAGTCCCAACTACCCAGGAGGCTGAGGCAGAAGAACAGCTTAAGCCTGGAAGGCGGAGGTGCATTGGACCAGGATGGTGTCACTGCACTCCAGTCTAGGCAACAGAGCAAGACTCTGTCTCAACAATAACAAAAACAAAAAACACTTTCCTCTATAAAATGGCTCCTATGATTACTAAGATGACACAGTAGTTAGGTTTATGTCCAGACATGGCCTCTTCCTATTCCCACCGGGAATGCCTTACCTAATGAGTTAATGAGAAAAGTAAACCAGTTGGAAGACTTCTACTTTCTGAATCAGAACTCAGTAAAGCTGTAGTAATCAAGACAGTATGTTACTGGCATAAGGACATACAGACCAACTGAACCAAACTGAGAGTTCAGCAATAAATCTTCATATTTATGACCCACTAATTTCCAACAAGGGTATCAAGATAATTCAAGGTGAAAAACATTCTTTTCCATGAATGGTGCTGGGACACTGGGTTTACACACAAGCCAAAAGGAATGAAGTTGGACCCCAATATCATACCACATACAAAAATTAACGGAAAAGGGATCCGAACCCAAAATGTAAAAGCTAAAACTGTAACATTCGTAAGAAAAAATATAGACTTATCTTTGTGGCCTTGGATTAGGCAATGGCTTATTAGATATGACACCATAAACACAAGCAACAAAAGAAAAAACAGATATTCAAACTTCTTAAAAAGCAAAATTTTCTGTTTCAAAGGTCACCATCAAGAAAGTAAAAAAAAAAAAAAAATCCACAGAATGGAGGAAGATATTTGCAAATTATATAATTGATGTACAGGACTTATATCCAAACATTAAAAAGACAAGTCATTAAAAAATGGAGCAGGATTTGAACTAACGTTTCTCCAAAGAAGATATACAAATGGACAATAAGCACATAAAAAGATGCTTATCCATCATCCATCAGTATATTGCAAATCAAGACCACAACAAAATACCACTTCATATCTACTATCATTTAAAAAAAAAAAGGAAAACAACAAGTGCTGTCAAGGTAGTAGAGAAATTGGGCCCTCATATACTGCTGGCAGAAGAAACTGGAACCTAAAACACTGCTGGCAGGAAACAGACACTAACTATATAACCCAGCAATTCCACTCCTAGGTATATAACCTACCAGAAATGAAAACAAGTATCTACCCAAAAACCTATACATAGATGTTTGTAACAGCATTATTAACAGTAGCAAAAAAGTGGAAACAAAATAAATATCCATCCATTGATGAGTAGAAAAATAAAACATGGTATATCCATAAATATTATTTGGTAACAACTAGGAATAAAGGCCAGAGCAATTAGGCAAGAGAAAGAAATAAAGAACATCCAAATTGTAAAGGAAAACATCAAATTAGCCTTGTTCCTAGATTACATGATGCTAAAACCTGAAGACTCTACCAAAAAAAACTGTTAGAAGTCAACAAATTCAGCAAAGTTGTAGAACGCAAAATCAATACACAAAAATCAGTACCATTTATATATGCCAGTAGCAAATAACCTGAAACAAAAATCAAGGAAGCAATCCTATTTACAATAGCTATAAAAATTATAAAACACCTAGGAATCAATCTAACCAAAGAAGTGAAAGATTCATACAAAGGAAACTATAAAACTCTGATGAAATAAACAGGACACCAAAAAAAAGGAAAGATATTCCATATTCATGGATTGGAAGAACTATAATAATATTGTTAAAATGACAAAACTAAAAGCAATTTACATATTCAATACAATCCCTATCAAAATACCAATAACATTCTTCACAGAAATAGTAGAAAAAAAAATTCTAAAATTTATATGGAACCACAAGACTACGAATAGCCAAAGCAATCCTGAGTAAAAGGAATGAAGCTAGAGGCATCCTATTATCTGACTTAAAAATTCATTACAAAGCTATAGTAATCAAAACAGCATGGTACTGGCATAAAAACAAACACACAGATCAATGAAACGTATGAGAGAACTCAGGTATAAACCTGTGCGTTTACAGCCACCTCCTCTTTGACAAAAGCATTAGAACATGCAATGGGAAAAGAAGAGTCTTTTCAATAAATGGTGCTGGGAAAACTGGATAACTATACACAGAATGAAACCAGACCCCTTTCTCTCACCATACCCCAAAACAAACAAACCAAAATTGATTGACGACTTGAATCAAAGACCTGAAACACTACAGCACAATGGTCTATGTAAGAACATTCTTGTGTAAGACCTCAAAAGCACAGGCAATCAAAGCAAAAATAGATAACTGGGATTAGATCAACCTAAAAGCTTCTACACAGTAAAAGAAACAATCAACAAAGTGAAGAGTCAACACACAGAATGAAAGAACATATTTGCAAACTACCCATCTGACAAGAGATAACAACCAGAATATATAAAGAGACCAAACAACTTGACAGCAAATATATATATAAAATCCAATTTAAAATGAGCAAAAGGGCCAGGCACAGCAGCTCATGCCTGTGAGTGCTCAATACCAGCACTTTGGGAGGCCAAGGCAGGTGTATCACTTGAGGTCAGGAGTTTGAGACAAGCCTGGCCAACATGGTGAAACCCCATCTCTACTAAAAATACAAAAATTAGCTGAGAATGGTGGCGTGCACCTGTAATCCCAGTTATTCAGGAGGCTGAGGCAGGACAATTGCTTGAACCCAGGAGGCAGAGGCTGCAGTGAGCCAAGATCATGTCACTCCAGCCTGAGTGACACAGCAAGATTCCATCTAGGGGGAATATATATATATATATTCCCCCTAGATGGAATATAAAATATATATATATATAAAATATAAAATATTATATATATAAAATATATATTTTTATATAAAATATTTTATATATATAAAATATATATATTATAAATATATATAAAATATATATTATAAATATTATATATATTAATATAATATATATAAATATATATATTTAGATTATATATATATTGATATATATATGCATATGTGTGTGTATATAATATATAAATATATATATTTAGATTATATATATATTGATATATATATGCATATGTGTGTGTATATATATACACACACACACACACACACACACACACACACACAAATCAACCGAGCATGGTGGCATGTGCTTGTCGTCCCAGCTACTCTGGGGGCTGAACCAGGAGAATCACTTGAACCCAGAAGGCAGAGGTTGCAGTGAGCTGCGATAAAATCATCAGCTCTCGTGAGACTTATTCATTACCACGAGAACAGTATAGGGGATACTGCCCCCATGATTCAATTATCTCCCACCAGTCCCTCCCACAACACATGGGAATTATGGGAGCTACAATTTAAGGTGAGATTTGAGTGGGAGCACTGCCAAACCATATCGGTATATATCCAAAAGAAAGGAGATTAACATATGAAAGAGATCTGCACCCCAATGTTTACTCAAGTACCATTCACAATAGCCCAAATATGGAATCAACCTAAGTGCCCATTAACAGATGAAAGAACAAAGAAAATGTGGTATATACTCACAATGGAATATTTAATTCAACCATAAGCAAGAATGAAATCCTGTCATGTGCAGCAACATGGATGGAACCACAGGAGAAGGTTAAATGAAATAAGCAAAGCAGAGAATGACAAATGTCACATGTTCTCACTCTTAACATGAGAACTAAAAATGTAGATCTCAAAGACAGAGAGTAGGCTGGTAGTTACCAGAAGCCAGGAAGAGAAGTGGTGGGGATAAAGGCGAAAAAAGTAATATAAATGCATATTCACCAAACTTTACACTAAAAATGGCACAAAAAAAAAATCATGTATGTGTATTTTACCTCAATTAAAAATCTGTTTTTTTAAAAAGTACTAATGTATGCAGCAACATGGATGAAACTTGAAAAAACTACATTTTATAAAAAATAAAATAAAAAAAATTTAAAAGCTAGACACAAAAAGCACTTATTATATGATTTCATTTATACAAAATGTCCAGATAGGGCAAATCTATAGAAACTGAAAGCAGATTAATTGCTGGCTAGGGCTGGTGGTGAAGGAGTTGGGGGGAAATGGGGAAGGAGCGACTGCTAAAAGGCATGGATTATTTTTGGGGGGTGATCAAAATACTGCAAAATAAACTGTGATGATTACAAAACTCTGTGAGTATACCAAAAACCTAAAAGTATAAGTGAATTTTACACTTTATGTCTCAATAAAGCTGTTAAAAAATAAAAGACAAAAATAAAAAGCAGCACCAGTGTTCCATGAGCAGATCCTTGAAACACGTAGAAATAAAAGTATAAACTGCTAGTATAACTATATCTTCTTTTACTTGTTCATATCAAAATCCAAATAAATCATTTTACCTTAGTCTTTTCTTGCAAAAAGTAATAGGGATTATCTGTCATTCCCCTGACCACAAATGTAATACGAACTTTAGCAGCAGCATATCATAATAGCATTTGAACAAGTTAGCTTCTCTACAATGCAGAGGAACAAGTTGTCCTTTGGATGACAACAATTTTAATTTTAATTTTAATCTGGAGATTTTCTGGCCCACTAGCTGCCAGTTCTCCACTAGCACCAAGGAAGTATAAATGAACACACTGACATGCACAGATGTAAGACCTTGCTTTTAACAATTTATGAAGAGCTATGAAAGTCACAATCTGTAGTCATTTATAAGGAGTAGTGATACTACCTGTTAGGTCTGTAAGAATTTGACCCACTCTATCCATCTAAGCTGGTGTGCAAGGCACTGAGGTAGCAAGCAATTCTAACCAACAGCCTAGCACCTCTAACTCAGCAGTAGTATGAAAACATGTATGGATCTATGGATCTGGGAAGGCCTCAGGATAGAGCCCTTGCAAATGTCATGGGTCAGTTATGTTATCCAACATGAGAGTTAAGGCCAAGAAAAATACATTCCACTATTTACAGAAAATACTCTAAGCATATACCAAATTTCACTCAAATGATGTGTAATCTTCTATGCCTATGGCCCTACAGATTCTATGATTCTACGAGCAGAAATTTTTTCTTAGCTATAAAGTTTTGTTTTTAAATATTAACTCATTAAACTGTAAGTAATGTTTTTAAAAAGAATGGTAAATTTAACCCAGCTTCAAAAATAAAACTATCTTACTGAATTTTTACTTCAAAGACAACAATAAAGTGAGAAAAAAATCTGAAATATGTAGGGGCAAATATTTCCTATAAGAAATAATTTAATCTACTAAATCATTTGTGAGTATTCTTTAAAATAATATTTGTTTATTTAAAACCTGGAAACCATTCAGCCAATACTGTATCAGAATAACTTCCTCTAAAAATGCCTTGCATAAAACTTTACATTAAATGCTGTGATTCAGGGTGACTTTGTATTCTCAACTTGTTTAAATGACAGATTTGCATAACGCTTAAACACATACAGTTCTTTCACTATGATTCCAAAAGAAGTTTAACTAGCTATCACATAAGAGATGCAACAAAATCCAGTTTCCATCTGACCTGACATACACACAGTATTGGATTGTACCAGTCTGTTAAGGTTCCTGGAAATAGTATAAACCACACTCTAAATGGAATATGACACACAACAACCCCTACCCAGACAACAAATAGAAAAAATTGTTCTCAACTCTCTGACTGAACAGGTAAACCCACAGATGTTCCTTCACATATAACCTTTACATGTGATAGCAGACTAACAACATCCTAGGGAACCAAAAGGCAGGGTTTTGAAAGGCATGTGTGATTGGAGAGATAATCCACAAAGGGAGTAGTAGTAAGGGGATGCTTTCTACTGACATGAGGTATGACTTAACTGATTAAGTAAAGGACTATGACTTCTATTTGGCAGATAACTTTAATTGGCTCTATTTTGATAAATTAATCCATTATAGTCATTAGGCCAATGTAGGCAGTGCAGAACTTGCAAAAATCAACCACAAAAGTACTGTTAACTTTGACCAAAAATAAGCCAAACTAACACTATGACCTACCTCTTTCTGAAGATGGTAGCCACATTTGAAATATAGATGGGCAGATAAACTACAAAACACAACTAAATATTTGACACCAAACAATCCAAAGACCACAGTGATGCACTTAAACAGCACACCAAACATTCATATAAAGTAATACAAGCACACATAGAAAATGTAAAACTAGTTAATCAACACTTATGAATCAGCCACAGCACAGAGGATCTTTTGCTCCAGAGGGAGTGACACACGAAGGTAAGTAACTTTTCTCTCTGCCTGACCCAGTCCAAGCAACTGTTTTGGAATCAATAAAGGAGCCAAAACCACTGTACTGCAGACTTAGCTTCTAAAGCAAACTTACCAGCTATCCAATCCTCAGACGACAAGTGAGGATTTCCTTGTAAATTCCCAAGCCAGAAAATTAACTAAAGTAGGTATCTTTCCCGAAACTGTCTGAAGGTCTCATGTGTGACTTCTACATTTACAAATGAAAACAAACCTGTAATAAACATTTTGCTCTATTTATGAAGAGCTTACACATGAACCATTAAGTAAGGCTGAAAGACAAAGTAAACCTCCAAATTTCAGCTGACACTATAAACGTTTATTACTTTAAATAGAGCTATGGTTCCATTATTTTAGTTTACTTAAATAATAACCTTTATATAATTCCTTTCTTCAGTCATCTAATAGCAAAATTTCAGTCTATATCACTTGATACTGTATTCAGATTTCATTTACCAAAAATGATCCTTAAACAAACTCACTAAAACAAAGTTGTTTATTCTGCCAGTGATTGGGGTCGTCAAAATGTAAGCAAAAAAGTGTATAAATTAAGTATCAATTCAATTGTTCATAAAAAAGGTTACAAAAATAGTATATGTAATATATTAATAATATGTTTTTTTTTTTTTTTAAGATTCAGACCATTAAAACAAATACTATCCTCAGAAACAAAGGATGTTAGGTTTAATTCAAACTGGGGTTTTTCCACAAATCAATTCATTATAAGGATTGACCACCAAAAGCTAAACAATGATCTGCCATCTGAAACAGCTTTGATGTAATACAGTCCTAAGTGTGACAAAAAGTCTTATGTTAAAGTTTTAGCTAACAAAGAAATATTTGTTCTATTGAAACATTCTTTGAATATTATAGTTTATACACTGTACATGACTCATTTAAAGAACCATATTAGACTCATCACAAAGTAAGTCCTATTAGAACTTTTCCTACACAAAATAGTTGTCAAATAGCCAACTATCAATTAGCCATATGCAAAATTTTCACTTTCATTAATTCTCACCATTGTTATCTTTGTTTTCACATAAAAATAAGATAAGTCAGAAATCATACCAAGCAAAAATTCTACCTGCATTCAATGTTGGAAAGATTTTTATTTAATCTGCCCTCTCACCTTCAATGCATAAGATTACCATTTTAAACCAGAAAAACTCCAGGTTGGCCCAGTTCCAATGCTGACCTCACATCAAAACAGAAATAAATGTCTTAAAAATAGCCAAACAGCCATCTTCTAACTACTGCACCAGACCCAAAGCAGCAGCATAAGGTAGGAGGTTATTTTTCTCCTTCTTGACTATGTACCTGTATAACATTAACCATTTCTCAGTGAGCACTTTACTTTCTTAAAAGTAAACACTGACCAGAAAATTCGGGGTCATGGTCATAAAGGGAGAAAGTGTTTTACATTTAACATCATTGCCTCAAATCACCCATTCTCACCCAGTCACAACCAATGACCATGAAGAAACACTGTTTAATGTGTCTGTGCTTTTAAAAATCAAATTCCACCAAGATAACAATTAAATAATTACAACACAGCAAATATTTTAGCCATGCTCTATTATTCTATCATTTAAAAAAACCATTTAATGCCCTAACACCTCTTCCACTAAAAGGTAATTATATTTGTTACCCTATAATTTCATTATCTTATTGTTACTGCATTACACTACTTTTGGCAACTCCGTTCTACCACTACAAACATACTTGCTGAACATTCCATTTCTGCACAGAGATGACAAAAACCACTATCTTCCACAGTCACTTAAGGTCAAACCACAATGATGTTTTTACTAATTAATCAGACTACAACAACAATTGCATATAAAACCAACAGCTCAAATGTACCTTCTGCAAAAAATACAAGTAAATAAAAAACCATAAGTACTTACCTACAGTTGGGAGGAGGGTCCAAAGTAATTTCTGCAAGTTCCTTCTGAATTCTTTAAAATAAAGACAAAGAACATTATGTTAAAAATACCTTCACTGTTAACAATTTATTTCAATAAAATGTTATTTTTCAACAGTATTTCCCTTTGGTAAGCTATTAGTTTGAAATACTAATACTGTATGAAGCATCATATCCAACAATGAAGTAGCAATTTCTGCCAAGGTTTTTAACGATGCATCTAACAGTGCACGCAACCTGTGGAAGGAACGCTATGACTTCACTGAACCACTGACAGCACTAATTAAAATTTCTAAAACTGGAAATTTCTGCCATACCATTCATAGGTCATTCTAACTTCTGTTTTGTATTAGAGCATTCCCACACAGATGGAAAGCTGATATTAAGTTAAATTCAGGTATCCTAACTGTTACAATCAAATGGTGAAGAAAAGATTCAGGATCTCATTCCAATACCTGAAACTGCCGTCAAGATGCACATGGGATTCCTTTCTGGCGCTTCTAATTTGGAGCAGGTTGGGACTCTGAAGTTTAATACTATTTCATCTGCTAGAACTATCCTAATATTACATGAGTAATTAATGTCATTGCACGAGCTTCATGCAAAACAATTTTTTTTTTAAGCCTGCACTATCCTGATGTGTTACACTCTTTTAACTGCATCTAACATCTTATGTACGTATAAAAAGGCTGAAAGGTGCACCACTGTTTTCTAACACTATACTTAACAATCCCTTAACTCTCATTCATACCTTATTAAATGTAGGTTTTGTTAAATCAATTACCAAAAAATTCTCAAAAACGTTTCTTCTCCTTTGCCTTGGTTTTTAAATATGGGGTTATTAACAGCTGGATGCCTGTTATCTGGTAATTATTGTGATAGTATATGGATAATAACTGATTAAAGTATCTTTCGAAAATAAGAATTTGAACAAAAATATTTACATTCAAACAATTTCCTTCTACTCGTTTTTGAAGACAACAAACTACTAGAATAAATGGGAACCCTGCAATAGAATTGGTCTCAACTTCCTTAAGAAACTGCATGCTACTAACATAATTTTCACTTCTCTAAACCACGTGATTCAAGCTTGGTGAGGTATTATGAATCAGAGCAAGGCTAAGAAATTCAAAGTCAAAAAAATTTCATTGTAATTCTGCTAGGCTATTAAATTGAGTGCCTGGGCAAGAATACTGCTCACACATGTTTGCTCTCTCTCCCTGTGCTTCCATTTTCTGTCCTATAAAACAGGTTAACTAGAACAAACTCTGTGATCTCTTTTATCTTTAACACACTATAACTTCCTTCTAATACAGATTCTGTGATATATTTAGATGCATACAAGGTACATATGGCCCATATTTAAATGACAGAAGTCTCAAAGATTAGATATAAGAGAACACATGTTATGGATTTCACACAAAAGTATAAAACAAACACTTCAAAACTAAATAGCTAAGTTCCAGTTAAAGATGGCAAACTAAGTAGACACACTTTCACCTCTCAGTCATGCAGGACTCCACTGGGTGGGCAGGTGGAATACAGAAAAAGCAAAAAAGGAATAAACAGCAAAGAAAAAGATGGTAGTCACCAATGAGTGAGAAATTTCAATGTATTTCTGTAAGACAAAACAGATGGGTGTAAATCAAACAAGTGGAGACAGGCAAGAGGGGGCTGCAGAGAGTATATGGATATAACAGACTACCAAAGGGAGTACTGGGGGAAGTAAGCAGAAATAAAGCTATGTAAGAAAATCACAGATGAAATATGAAGCAAACTAAAATGTAAAACAATTTTAATTAAGTATCAGACACTGTAGGTGGGGTGGGGCGAGAAAGATTTGATATATTTTGCCTAAATGCTCTGACTCATTGAGAAGCCCAGAGATCCTGACACTGGATGTGTAATTAATCCTAATATGCTGTTTTGTCTGGCATTGAATATTTACAGTTACAATAAATACACAATTTATTGGTCTTTTACTGACCGACAAAGCATAGAAGATTGGTTATTAGCACTATATAAATTAAATGTTATCAACATTGAAGATGTAAAATTAAGTGTAGCTAATACAAACCATCTAAAAGTGGACAGAGATGATATTAACATCCCCAATTTACCAAATAGAGAATAAAAAACATGTTATTTGTAGGAACAAGAAATCAAAGCTTAAATATATTTTTTAGAGTATGAAGGCAACCAATCATCTTTTTAAAAATTTTTTAACTATCATAACCGGGAGGAAGAAAAAGAAAGGGAGAACAGGTAAGCAAACTAAATCTTCATATTTCAGAGCAGGGCATCAAAATACATTATTTCAATTAACAATTCAACAAGAAACGGGTGTATTATTTAGAGTTATGCAGAAAACCACCAGAAGGAATAAGAGCAAAGACAGCTAAAGAGTCTGCTTCAAGGGAATGGAACTGGGAGAATCAGGGGAAGAGGGTGCATTAAAAACTGTTGCTTTCCATAAAAAAATCTATGTATTGTTTAATTTGTTATCAGAAACATAAACAACTTTTAAAAATTGTTTATAAACTAAGAGAACCAAAAGAATAAGCATTCTAAAAAGCATCCTTAAACTGTCAGAGAAATCTATTTTTAACATAAAAAAACTTCTTTGCAATTTTCAAACAACACATCTTGCTTTATATTTATACTGCCCCTTTTGGTTTAAAAAACAAAAAACAAACAAACAAACAAACAAAAAAAACAACTCACAAATCATGGGCCAGGTGCAGTATCGGTGGCTTAGGCCTGTAATACCAGAGCTTTGGGAGGCAGATGGAAGAGGAACACTTGAGGCCAGAAATTTGAGACCAACCTGAACAACATGGTGAGACCCCTTCTCTACAAAAAATTCAGGAAACTATTGGTCATACTGGTGCGTGCTTATAGTACCAGTTACTCTGGAGGCCAAGGCAGAAGGATCAGTTGAGCCCAGGAATTTGAGGCCATGGTGATCTATGATCATAACACATACTCCAGCCTGGGCAAGAATAAGACCCTCTTTTCTAAGGGAAAAGAAAATTGGCAAATCATAATTTTCTGTCATATAATTCTATAACAAAATTTCAACTCCAGATCCCTATAAGTCTCCATTATTCAATATAAAAAGCAATTTACTGATAAATTCAACAAGTCTGAGCAGTAAGTCAATATATTACAATATATTTTGAGCCACAGTTACCTAGAATGGTCATATTTCTGTCAGCAGAAAAGATTATACTAAGAATTGCTATTTAAACGGTTGTAAGATGTCCTGCTGTTTTCAATGACAGCAATTCTATTCTCTCAAAAGTTGTGATCATAGTATGTATTAAGTTTCTCAGCCTTGACAAGTGGGATAAGGAAGGTAGCTATTTCAGGCACTGTCTCTTAGGGTGAGGAAAAATGAAAAGTATCAATAATTCACACTTACAGTGTACCTTTCCCATGATGATCTTTTACCATTAAAAGTGATTAGATAAAACTCACAAAATTCTCTTAAGTCTCTCTTTTATCAGTCCCCATTTAAAAGACAAGGAAATCTAAGGCTAATTATTTTACACTGGTTAAGGTGAAAGATGGGGAACTATTATCTTGCTAAGTCAAACAAAAAGACCTTCCTCATCAGAACTTTTAAGACAAAATTATTTTACACAAAAATCACCTGGACAATGGCCTAAATTTCCAATTTCCACAAGGCAGTGTCACCCCTTAGTATGATACAGAAGTCAGCAACTACCCAATGTTACCGAGGCAAGTCAGGAGCAACACACAAATTAAATTTCAATATATATATATTACTCCACTTTATACCTTAACTGTTCCAGGAATGAATGATAAGAGTACAATATGAGTACTGTGTGGGACTGTTATTTGCTTTTAAGAAAAAATAGCGGGGGAGTAGAATCATAACAATCATGATTCATTCAGACTTAAATGAAGAATATGGTACCAAAATCATACAGAACAGAGAAGATATGAAACATTCATGTGAACATCAATATACTGGAGTAAGGGTTCAGAAAAATGAAGCAGTGTATGTGTACTGACATGTTTAAAACACACACATACACATATCTTGGTTAAAGAAATTCAAAAATTTACTTAGAGCCAAGGAGAACATGAATGTGTGGATATGTAGATGCACAAAGTGCTATCTTAGCAGTAATTTTTTAAAACCCTTCATCTCATCTAGATAACTTTCTATATTTCCTTACACACTACCTTCCTCAGTCACCTAAGAAACCCTATTCTAATCAATTGAATCACCTAGTGAAAACCTTCCAAAATGAACCTATTCTCAAGAAAGCATCATGTAACTAATTATTAAAATTGTTTTAAATGTCAAAGCCATCTTTAGAAAACACATTGCCATTGCAAATAACAAGCCTAGAGTTTAATCCTGAATGGTGGTATATACTGTGTATCTACAACTCTAAAAGATCATTGATTTTTAAGACAAACCGTCAATAATTGTGCACATCAACTTTAAGATGTGTCCCAATTTCAGAAACGTTAAAAAGTTTTAAAATGTACATTTAGAATGAAGAAAATACAGTAATTACAAAAAGAGTATCTATAAAAGTACTATTTCACTCTCATGTGGAAAACAAACTTAGATGAGCCCATATAATAAAAGATCAAACTGGAATATAGTGAAATTAATCTTTCAACCTAAGAAAAAGGTAGAGTCTGAAACCAAAAACTATACCTTGAACAGTATCATATTGAGTGTCTAAAAATAAAATCACCATGTCTACTCTGAACATAATTTAGAATAAATATGATTTAAAATTCACATTTACAGATGTGTCAACCCGTAAAAGCAGCAGCAGAATAAATTCAATGAAGATCTCAAAATAGATGTTTTATTGAACTGACTAGTCGATTTAATCAAAATCATCTAAATCTGTCACTGCAAATATAGTCCAACCACATACTTGCAAATATAACAAGAGTGATATAGATATATCAAGAGAACAGGCTGTGGTAAGAGCATGACAATTTTTTAAGAAACAAATTCTTGCCAAAGAAAAGCAAAAATGCATCAAAGATGTAACTATAATATTTCCTCCTAATTCTGAGACAGAAATTAACTTCCACTACTGTTTAAATACTTAAATGTTTTCTGTATATCACTATTCTGTAATATCACAAATATGAGATTTTTCAAGAAATCGTATTTCTAAACCAGCATATTAATTCCACAATTACTGCATTATAGCAATTATTAATTCTACAATTATAGTACATTTCATATTATAACTGAGCACCTACATGCAAGCAGTTTTCCTAAGTCACTACAAAATGCATTTAATTACAGTATTTCTAGTTTAACAACAGCATTAAGGCCTTGAAGGTTAACATATACCTCATTTTTCCAAAGTTTGTTCCAAATAGACTTGAAAAATACCATTATAGACTTTAACTAAGTCTTTTAGTGACAGCATTTGTGAGAGCTTACTATGTGCCAAACAAATGCTTTATCATATTTAGTCCTCACAAGAACCTTGTCAAGAGTGTAACATTATCATCTTCCTTCCAAGAAAGAAGAAATTGAGGCTCAGAGCTGTAATCATACATCAGGATCGCAGAGGCTAGGCACAGTGGCTCATGCCTGTAATTCCAACACTTTGAGAGATCACTTGCAACCAGGAGTTCAAGGCCAGCTTGGGTAACATAGGAGACTCTCATCCCAGCAAAATATACATTAAAACTTTAGCCTGGTGTGGTGACATACCCCTGGAATCCCAGCTACTCGGAAGACTGAGGCAATAAGACTAAATGAGCCCAGGAGTTGGAGATAATACACTGCACTGCAGCCTGGGTGACAGCAAGACTCTGCCTCAAAAGTGCCATACCCCTGTAATCCCAGCTACTTGGGAGGCTGATGCAGGAGGACTGAATAAGCCCAAGAATTGGAGATCATACCACTGTACTCTAGCCTGGGTGACAGAACAAGACTCTACCTTGGAAAAAAAGAAAAAAAAAATATATCAAGAAAAAGAACGTAGAAAAGACCACAGAGCTACAGCTACTAAATGCTAGAACCTAGATTCAAATGTACATCCTGTCTCTAGAGTTTAAGCTCTTCAATGCTACTCACTACCTCATAAAATGACACTATTTGAGAGACTTTTCATCTGAATAAAAGTGATCATCAACAAAAAGTATGAAATAAAATTTATTTTGAAACTACCTCTAACTTTTAATCTTCTGAACACACTAGTACCAAGATCCTAATATTCATGAATCCAATTCCTATAATAAGCTCAGGGTTCCAAGTCAATCGGTAAATAAATATTGTGACCATACTCTGCTAGGCACTGCAGATATGACAGTGAACTTAAAAGATGGGGAGTCCTCTATCCTCATAATTCCCAATTTTTTTTCTAAGTGCTTAGAACTTAAGCAGAAATGGGAAAGAATCAATAACTACACTATCAACTGAACTGGAGGAAGACAGAGGGGAGAATACTTTTTTTTTTTTTAAATTAAAACATTAGTAGTGATCCAGGTGTGATGGCTCATGCCTGTAATCCTAGCACTTTGAGAGGCTGAAGTGGGTGGATCACCTGAGGTCAGTAATTCGATACCAGCCTAGCCAACACGGCAAAATCCCATCTCTACTAAAAATACAAAAATTAGCCAGGCATGGTGGCGCACGCCTGTAATTCCAACTACAGAGGAAGCTGAGGAAGGAGAATCACTTGAACCTGGGAGGTGGAGGTTGCAGTGAGCCAAGACTGCACCACTGCACTCCAGCCGGCATGACAGGAGCGAGTCTCCATCTAAAAAAAAAGAGTAGTGAAGCCACATTTTTATACTTAAATAGTAAATTAAATAGTAAATTTTTATAATAGTAAATGTATTAAATATTTATTAAATATTAAATAGTAAATTTTTATAATAAACAGTAAATTATTATATCACTTCATACACTGTCACCCAAAAACTAACTGAAGACCTTTCTAGAGAAAGATCATGAACCACAATTTGAAAATCACAGATTAACAAGAATTTGCAGACATACGGATTCTTTCAGCCAGGAAGCAACAACTCAAAAGACACTTCTTACTTTGACCAACGCAATACAACCACTTTCTATTTACTGCTAATCAGGCACTGTCCTTGGCTCTACACATACACTATCTCTATACTAGGTTTTATCTTGACATATTTTTTTGACAATGCAAAAAAAAAAATATCTTCTATATGTTTCCCTCATGAAATCTATCATTAGGCTTGTATAATCTGTACTTTCTACAGATACTGTAGTAAAATGAAGACCCACATACTTGAAAAACTCATAAACAGTACATCTTTCATAAGCAGAATTTGGTCTTTGACATATCACCCAAGAAATATGATTCTGAGGTATTTTATAGTGGTGCTCCCAGTTAGGGGGAAAGGCAGAGCCTCACCAAAACAAGTGACTTTGCTAACCAGCAGTCACAGAACAAAGCACAGCCCCCACAGAACCCTATTCCCCACAGACCTGGCCAACGAATCCTTCCTCTTTTCTGACAAACTAAAGACACTGAGGACTGAATTAGATTTTCCTAAACTACATGGAACTACGATCTGTACCTGAACATCTCCTACCCACCCACATCAACCTCCTTCTTTCATCTAAATGTCATATTTTCTCTATTCTCCACCTTTTTAATCCATCCTAACCCCACCCTCCATTTCCCAGGTCACCTCTAAGCAGGTTATTTGCGTTGTGGTCAGGCAACGGAAGGGTCAGCTAGCTGAGTCCCCTGTACTTGTGGTGTGATGGCAAAACAAACTGAACCCTCTTCCCTACCCTAGCATGTTCTAGTATACAGGACTAAAAGTTTAAATTCCGCACTTTCACACAGCTCCTTCAATAGAGGGCAGGGATCAGCAATACTCTCCCAGGAAAGGGAAAGTGAATACTCTCGTACCTTTAAATAACCACTCACCATCCCTCCAACATCTCTCACCAAGGAACCTGAGAAGGTTCTTTCCAACCCTGTAGATTGGCTAAGCCAAAGGGAAACAAGGTCTACTAGACTATAATAATGTTTTGTTTTGTTTTTTTCTGAGACAGAGTCTCGCTGTATCACCAGGCTGGAGTACACTGGCGCGATCCTGGCTCACTGCACCTTCCGTTTTCAGCCTCCCCAGTAGCTAGGACTACAGGCGCATGCCACCATGCACAGCTAATTTTTTTTGTATTTTTTTTAGCGGAGACGGGGTTTCACCTTGTTGGCCAGGATGGTCTCAATCTCTTGACCTCTTGATCCATCCGCCTCGGCTTCCTAAAGTGCTGGGATTACAGGCTTGAGCCACTGTGCCTGGCCCAATAATGTTTTTTTTTAAATCTTTGAGAAAGGAGTTCCCCTTAATCCACAGCATACAATAACATGTAAAGTTGTAATTCAACATTCAGACATTCCGCTATGCCTAAAAGTTAGGCTGCTTTTATTTATACTTCCTATTTGATCAATATAAAACATACAAAAACAAAGCAAGAACATAGAATCACAGAATCAGGAGACACTATATTTATCTTTCGAATTATTTTCCAAGAGATATTCTGTAATGCAACAATATCAAAACAGATTCCCTTTAAGTCCAATGACATGTCAATCATCTTAAAAGACTGATGTACCAAGAGAAAATCATTCAAATATCTACTTTCCAGATCCATCTATTCTCTAGAGAAAGAGAAACTGTGTATCAAGACAGATCCACTGACTAATGTAATGAAACCAAGATGCACTTGTTGCTAATGTCAGCATTTCTGACTTTACCAACTGAGAGTAATGGAAAATAAACTATCATTCACTCAATAACTACTTCAAAAGATTCTTAATCTCTATTCTGTGTTACTGAACAGGAAAAAAAATTTATGGTCAAGTAACCATAAATGAAACCACTGCAATTTTACATGCACATCCTGTATATGCTTCCTTAACAATACACAAAAACACAAACACACTATGGATATGTATTTTATGAATCTGCCATGCCATTTAACTGACTTTAAATACTTAGGTTCCCTATGGTTAAAACCATGTAAAAAAAGATCATCTATAAGAGGAAAGAAAAATCCATGAGGTTCATGGCTTACACATCCCGGAAAAAATGATTACTTGCAAGAGAAAAATGGAACTTAAGATGATAAACTGATACCAAAAACAAAAAGGTTACAATAACTGAGGTACCTTTTAGCACTAGTTGACAATTTAGCAGCGGTTTTGCTGGATATTTTTCCCTCCTTTTTCTTGGGCTGAACTTGTTCTCTTTCTGGTTCTTGCTGAACACTTTCACGTTGATCTCCATCAGAACTTCCTCCACTAGTGCTTGGACTGTCATCAACTCTTTGTGCCTCAGTGGACATTTTAGATCCTGGATTAAAGAATCAAAAATCATTTATTCAGCTGTGAGAACTACAGTACGCTACCTCCATGACACAGAGAATAAGCCTCAAAGAAAACAAGTAAATCTCAATAAAAAGTGGATAAACTGGTCATTTACAAAACAATGCAGTTTTGGGAGTCGCTAAAACTTTTCTTTCATCCATTCAAAGTATATTGTAAAATGAAAATATACAAAATTTATACGTGAAATGTTCATAGCAACATTATATAAATAATAACCAAAATTGGAAACAACTCAAATATCCACTAAGGGATGAACGAATAAACAAAATGTAGTAGTATATCCACATAATGTACTACTAGCCATAAAAAAGAATGAAGTACAGTGTCTACGTGCTACAAAATGGATGAACCTTGAAACATTATCGAAGTGAAAGAAACCAGCCACAAAGGACCACAAACTGTTTGACTATTTATATGAAATGTCCAGACTAGGCAAATCCATAAACACAAAATTCAGTAACCAGATCTCACGCCTGTAATCCCCAATGCTTTGGGAAGCCCAGTCAGGACCAGCCTGGGTGACACAGTGGGACTCAATCTCTACCAAGAAAAGAAAAAAAAAAAAAAAGATTAGTATCACTGCATTCCAGCCTGAGTGCCACAGTAAGACCCTGTCTCAAAGAAAAAAAAAATTAATTAAAAAAAAAATACAGTGGGTAAGTGGTTGCCAGGGAGTAAGGGGAGTGAGAGTAGTAAGGACTGCTAATGGGTATGATGCTTCCCTTTGGGGTGATATAAATGTTCTTAAATTAGGCAATGGTAATATTGCACAATTCTAATTGTAAATATTCTAAGAACTATAGAGTTGTACATTTTTAAAGGGTAAATTTTATAGTATGTGAATTACATATAATAATGCTGTTATGAAGAAAATGATTAAGGGTCTACTCTCTACCAGACACTGTGCTAAGCCCTTTGGTCCCACAACTGAGAAAAACCTGGACTAGCTAACTTGCTAAATACTAAAACGAAGGTTAGTACAAAAAGCTGTGGAAACAGAAAAATGGGTGGACATTTTCAAATCCCTATTCAAATCAGTACATCCTCAGCGCTGGGCTATGGTTAAAATTCTCCAAACTAATAAATTGATGACTTTGCGGTAACAGATGAACACAAGGCCTACATGACTGCATGATTCTAAATAAAAACTTAACCGTATGATGGTGTCAGCATTGATTCAGCTGTATACTAAAGCAACCATTTTTCATAAGAGATGAAGACACTGAAGATTTTTTTTTTCACAGTCCGGTTAAAATATTCCTCAAGGCTTTCAAATTCCCTCTCCTCTGAGTTCATGCTCCCCAAGCAGCTCTGACTACCAACTCAATTTCCAAAATACCTTGATATTTAGATAGCTATTATAACCTAGACAGCAGACACAACTCCTGTAAGTGAAAAGGAGTATCTCTTATCAACTGTCATTCTATCATAATCAATATCTGAGTTTGATTACTATGAATACATCCCTTATGAGCTGACTAGCTTAGAGTGTTCTGACAAATCCGGAACTGAACCAACAAAACCTATGCCCAGACTCTAAAAGGCCTTGTGCTTACCACGGTTTTATCACCTAATAATCACTTTGAGCACTGTATAGCTACCTTCTCAGACACCTCTTTGAAAACAAAACTACCTATGCTTAACAAGTACCATTAACAACACAAAATACACCTTTAAAAATTATAGGTACACTGAACAAATTCCTTTTGAAATGGATTCTTTTGATTAATCGAATTAGAAGTTCAAATAAAACTGTTTCTCATATGATCAAGAATAAGAATACATAAAAATACTTCAAATAAAGCAAAATTCTTAATTACTATAATTTAGTCCAAATAGATAGCTTTCATATGATGAAAATTCATCATTACCAAAGATTTAACTTGTAGCTTGCTCTAAGCAAAAGCAATGTTGTAACACGGATCTTTAATGGATTGAAATTTTTGTAAGGCAAATCAGAAAGCAATGCAAAAGAATGGAAGCATCAGGAAGCAGAGAGAGGCAAAGAGTCAAAAGAAAACAGTGAATGCTTTCACTGACACACCACACACACACCACCAGCACCCCTTCAACTAGAACAGCTCCCCATGCCAAACAAAAACAGGTCTACCCCAACAGTTCTGAAACATACTAACGGAAAAGCTGACTACTTTTCTACCTATTCTGTAAATGAAGAGCATCAGTCTCTACTGCTGTGACATCTTTTATGAGCACTAAAGTCACTTAATAGAATGCTGATATTTTATATCAGTATGTTTCACATCTAGCTCTAAAAGTCGTAACATATTTCTTGCTTTTTTTCAGTTTTATTTCACTCTAAATTCTCATTCTTGGATTTAACATTGTTTTTCTTTCACCTTACTTCTTTCAGTTAAATTTTATCAGATGTTTAAAACCTTGAAAGTATGTACATAATAGCATATCAGATAGGGTGGCATGCATGGGAGTGAAAAAGAGAACAATACTCAGGGAAAGCTGCTCAGATACAGCAAAATGCTGCCAGCAACACCTTAAATTGTGAAATGAGACATCATTTCATACATTTTAAACCAGAAGCAATCCATTATATGACAAATATACGGGAATCTCAATGAAATAATATTCTCTACACTGAGGCTGCAGCTTCAGTTTAATAAACTATGATTTAATAAACTATGCTGAGAGTTTCAGTTGTGTATCACATTAGTTATAAAGCCACATTCTTCTTAATATGCTTATTTATGTGCATTTACATACTATCAAATAATGCCATAGTTACATAATTCCTTAAAAAGATTACTCAATGATACGATCTGAGCCATAATGTGAAACCCAAATTTCATAAACTACTGCCGAATATCAAAGGAAGACTAAAGTAAAAATTAGTCTCACTAGAGAACTAATAAAAATACTATTTAAAATGCCCCAATAGAGGCATAATTTCTAGTTTTACATTAAGGAAAATAATTATTTCCACTTTTGACTTAAGATATCTTATTTCATTCAAATGTTAACCTACAAATGATGAATCCATCTCAGGCCACTGATACCACTACGGGAACTTATAAAAATAAAGTTTTCACATCTCTTTTTCAAATATCACTAATAAAAGGAATTTCTTCTGGGTTTGTTTTTTGACTACTTGATTACAGAAAAAGCACAGAAAAAAACTGTACCACTCAGGTGCAACAAATTTTTATGAAGAAAAAGTGGTCTATAAATCATTTTAATTAGTCATAAGTGTAAAATTGATGTATCTCTAAAGTACAAATGAATAAAAATTCCTAAAATTCTTTAAACATTATCTTCTAAATTAGCACTTTAAAATCAACTCCTCAACAGCTAATCTGAGCCGATTATCTAATCTACAGGGAAGATAAACTTAAATCCCAGGGTTAGAAGCAAAGAGCTACTCTCCAATGATAGTTTCAAAGATACCGAGATATATAAATTAATATGCTTATTTCATAACTCAAAGTAAAACTTGATTTTTAAACATAAAATAGTAAGGTAGTCCTTCCTAAAACTATTTTAAGAGGCTTAAATTCTGTTCCTTCTTCAACACAAACTAAACTTGTATTAGCTATGTACTCTACGTTGTAATTACAGACCTGGAAATTAGCAACATACAGTGAATGAAACTCACGTGTTCCATAAAAATGAAATCATTTGGCTTGAAATATCACTGACTACATAAAGGAAACTACAGTCATTCCATAAATTCAGACTACTATCCAGATAAGCCTTATAACAGTACAAAACTGCAAAACAAGTGTTCATTCGAGCTTTTATAACAGGAAAGCGTTTAATTCTGTCATATGTATCTTGTCTTCCTACTCACGTTTCTAAACTTTTCTAAAATATAAAACAAAATAGTACACAGTATATGCGCACAGCAATATCCAGCTTTAAATTTAACTGCAAAGACATTTATGCAGAAAATAACAGTGGAACACCTGATTTGGGGGTAAAAGGTGCAGCAGGAGAGAGAGAATGGGGTATGACATTACATGAAAACACTCCATTTTAAGCATCAGCCCACATACAGAACTCCAAAGAGCCAAGGAGCATCCAAATTGTCGTAGTTGGCAAATATTTAGATTCACAAAGTCCTGACTGAATTGTCACATATCTAGAAACACACTTTTTAAACAATCAGGGATCAAACACTAAGAAGAGCGTAAAATCTTTCTGAACCGCGAGACAATCTGAGGGTAAACCGTAGCACTTCCCTTCGTACTTTTAAATAAAAATATTTGAATAGACTCTCGAGAACACACAATACAAAACGACGAGTCTTGGAAACATGCAAATGGGTCTAACAGCCACCGAGCACAGGATGATGTCTTTCTAAAGCGGCCTTAATTTCCTTAAGGGAAGATGGATTGGACATTTCTGGTTGGTCGTGGGAAAAAAAAGCCACAAGAAGCCACGCTTTATCTTCATTAGAAATGGTAAAGGGCAAAAGGATCAAAACATTACGAGAGAGAGGACAGGAGAGGGGGAGAAGTGGGTGGAGGAGGGAGAAGGGGGAGAGGACAGAGGGAATCCAGTTTCAAACCAGGCCGGTGGGGGCTGCAGAGAAGAGACCAGAGAAAAATGGGCTTCGGTTCCAAACTGTGACAAGCGCCAGGCATCACAAAAGACCAATACAACACACACCCCACACCAGGACACACACAAATATACCCCACAAGGTCTTCTCCGGGCGGGCCACCGGCGTGCGGTGGCGGAGCCGCCAGACCCGGCACTCGCCAGGAGAGACACCATGTGCAGCAATTATGCAATTAGGGAAAATAGCAAAAGATCAAGCCGGGCACTTTCCACCGCGACATTTATCCTGTACTTTTGCAAAGACTTAGTTCCAGGATGCGGCCAGGAGAAGGCAGGCGCTGGGAGGGTGGAGAAGGATGGGGAACTGAGAACGGAAGGGGGTAGAAGGAGGACAGGGAGAGGAGAGGCAGAAGAGGGGGATGGGAAGGAGGGGGAGGGGTAGAAAGGGCGAGAAACGGGGGCAGGAGGCTCGCGGGAGGGGGCGCGGAGAACCGGGCGCGGGGAGCGAGGAAGGAGGGAACCAGGACGCCGGCGGTGTAAGCGGAGACCTGCGGCGCGGAGGGGAGTCGAGGGAGCGGGGAGGACGCCCGCGAGAGGGAGGACGCCCGGGGAGGGGAGGCACCGGCGCGGCCCGAGCGAATACCTGAGGGGGGTGCCGCGCAGGTCGCGGGCTCCAGCCGAAGCCCGGGGAGAGAGCTGCCGAGGCGCGCGGGGGAGGGAGCCTGGGGAGGCCCCGGGGACGGGATGTCCCCTGCGGACCGTCTAGTCACCGAGAGCCGGACCCACGCACCACGCACCCGACCACGCCTGTCCCCGCCGCGCTCGCGCCCGCCCGGACTCACCCTCGGCGCCGCCGCCGCCGCCGCCGCCGCCCCCGGCCGTTCCAGCTCCGGCTCCCGAGGCTACTGCCCGCGGCTGTCGCTGTGGCGGCCCCTGAGTCCTGGAAAGTGAAGCCGCCACCTCCGGGAGCCGCCGCCGCCCGGCCGTCCGCGCGCGCACCCGCGACTGCGCGTGCCCGGGCGCCCGCCCGGGAGAGACCGCGAGAGCGCGAGCCCCACGTCGGCCGTGCGGCGCCGCGCGCCTCCCTCCTCCCCGCGTCCCTCCTCCTCCGGCGCGCGGCCACGAGGGGGCGGGAGAGGGGGTGGAGAGGCGGCGCGGAAAAGTGAAGTGACAGCTGGGTCCCGCGCGCAGGTCGGACTGTGGCGGGGTGGGCGAGGGGCGTTCCGCAAGGACGGGAAGAAGTGGGGGAAACCGAGGCTGACGGGGTGTCTTGAGGGGAGGGGACGCGAGGACCTTGACGGGCACGCGCGTTAAAGGGAAACGCTGGCCGGGGGTTGGGGGTTGCCCCCAGACGGCGCGGGCGGGGGGACGAGGAGGCCTTTGGCACCCGTCCGCCGCGGGCCGCGACTTCACACTCGCCTCGAAGCTTTCGCGAAGTAGCTCCGGGGACTGACCCTGGGGACGCGCCAACCCAAACTCGCAGACGCGTCGGGCCCGCAGGCACCCAAGACGGGGAAACTTCACGAGGGCCTGGAAAGTTCTTCCAGGCTGAGCGAGAGTGCAGCACGAAGGCCCTTCTGCCTTTTGGCTCGACCTAGCCCGGAGTGCACGCCAGCCGGTAGAGAGGATCTTCGTGCCGTTTAGCCCTGGGGTATTGAAGAGACGGGTGGTGGGTACAGGGTGCAGCACGGTCGGGGTGAGTGGGAAGCCGTCGTCAGGCCCAGTTGAAGTATGTGGGGACGTTGCAGTGCTGTAGGTGGCCTGAAGGAACATTAGGTTCTCTTGCACTCCTCACCCTAAATAACCGTTAAAAAAGTATGTACCTGCTTTGCAAACTCAGCTTCCATGAAGTTTCTCCCACCCCCACCGCTAGCCTCTCTTACCACCTGGGTGCTGGGTTGTTGGTAATGGGATGCAGCAAAGTAAACTTCCATCTTTGTGGAGGAAAGGATTGGAAGACATTTCACTGCTTAATTGCTGAAATTATGGTTGCTACAATACTTCATTTGATTGTAGATGTTTTAACTGCTATTTACTAAGTTCAAAATGGGTTTAATACAAATAAGTTACCCTTTTCATTTATTCAAGGAATATTTATTGATACCAGGCGCTGTCTGGGTGGTAGGTATATGACATTCAATAAATGAGAAAAATTCTTGTCCTCAGAACTTTCCCTACCTCTGAACCTTCTCTGTTTTACACTCAGCATCATATTCGTCAGTAAATTCTGTTGACTCTGCTTTCAAAACTATATGGTGAAAATGTCCACTGCTTCTCACTCCCCTGCCCACTGCTAATGTCCTGGTCCAAGCTATCATCTCAGTAATTATCACCTACCTGATCTTTCTACCTCACACTCTCTACCTCCTCCCTCCTTCACACCCACACACAGCAACTGTCCTTTAAAACAAAGATTAGATTATGTGTCTCTTCAACAATTCCAGTGGCTCCCCAGGCTGAATATGGATACATGCCCGGCATGATCTGCCCACCATTCCCAGCCAGGATCCCTCTGACCTCAAGCGGTACAATTTCACTCCATCCTCATACTCCTTTCAGCCACACCAACCTTGCTGTTATGGACACACTAAGCATTCCTCAGCCTCAAGACCTGTGTATTTACCATTTCCTGTCTCTAGAACATTCCTCCCACTCCTCCCCCAGAACTTCCTATCCACATCCTCTGCTTTATTTTTCTCTATGATCACCACCTGACATAATATATATATTTCTACTTATTCATTAGTTTCCCCCTTCTTCTGCTTTCTTTTTCCTCCCTCTCCCAGCCCTCCCACATAAACGTACCTTGAGAAAATGTGCTGGGGTTCAGTGCTATATGTATTCAATAGAATGATTGAGTGAATGAAATTGGTCTCTTTCAGTTGATGACATAATAGATATTGTTCTCATTTTTTCAGTAATAATAATTAGTACTTACCGTGTTCTTAATTTGTGCTAGGAAGCATGCTAAGCTCTTTAATTAAACTAGGTCACAACCACCGCAGAAGTTGGTTTTATCCAATCAGCTGCACTATACAGATGAGAATACTGAGGTACAGAGGGATTAAGTCACTCACCCACAGTCACATAGTTAGTGAGGAGCAGAGCTGCTACTTGAAATCAGCAGTTTGACTATGGAGTCTGTGAACCTAAGGACACTTTACCGTGAGTCCAGTGTTACAAACATAATTATTTGATTTTCTCCATTTCTCTCTTCTGCGGCGCAAACTTGGTCTCCAAGACAAATAGCTTATCTTCCTTACATTTTCTGCTCTGATTCATCAGTCTGTCATCATGAACTCTCTCCTTTGTTACATTTATTATTTCTGGGCATTAATTTAGAGCCTACATTCTACCTCCTGGAATTGGCAAATGGGAACGTTGTTTGAAGGATCCTTCTTAAAATGCTGTCACTGCCAATTTCATAAGTAGAGCCACAGTTTTCCAGTTTGACTGGGTGGGTCATAGGAAAGACCTCTCGCAGGGGAACTGGACTGAATTTTAGCAGAAGCATTATACTGGTGGAGCCCTAGGCTGCTTGTTTCAGCAGCTTCTGTTCTTGTGAGGCACCCAGTTACCAGGGGTTGTTATGTATTTATATTATACCCTTTGGAAGAAACGTCATATTAGCTCAGGTTTTCCAAAGATTAGAGCCCTGAGAGAATTGGATAGAGGTCAATGATCTGTTAGATACAGTCTGCTTGAGGGAGGCTATAGTTACCCTGAATGTTTTGGATACTTAAGGGCAACACTGGTGTAGAATAATTGAAACTCCATTAGAACTGTGACCCCATTACCTACCTAGTTCAGTACCAACACAAAGGTGCAGCCAGATGCTTTACAAAATGTTTGTTTCATAAATAAATAAATGAAATTCTAGCAGGGAATAGAGGAGTACTGAGGACAAATTCCCCTGACTTCCCCACTTGTTCAGAAGCTGCTACCTGGACCACTATGCATGATCAAATATATTGTACACTGCAAAATGTCAAGGGGTGCCATTTTTGTAAATTAAGATGCAAACAGAATGGTAGCTGCTCCTCTAACCCCTAGACATTGCCTGAGTATGGTAATCCGTCTCCAAGATGTCCCACTGATCCCTGCCTCTTGGTATTCACACCCTTATGTAATCTCCTCCTACATCATGCTAGGGTTGATGTAATGCTGTGAGAAGTGAGGGTATGTCACTTCCAAAATTAGTTTAAGCCTTCCATCTTGGCTATGCACGTGCTGGCGCTCTCTCTCTCTCTCTCTCTCTCTCTCTCTCTCTCTCTCTCTGCTGTCATGGACTCTGAGGGAAGTTAGCTGCCATATTGTGCGCAGCCCTATGGAGAGACCCATGTGACTAAAAAACAAGATCTGCTAACATCCACATGTGTAAGCTTGAAAGCAGATCCTTCAGCTTTAGTTAAGCCTTCAGGTAATGAAGCTCTGACCAACATCTTAACTGCCTCTTGAAAGACCTTGAGCCAGAAACACCCAGCTAAGCCACTCTGGAACCTGGAGATAATGTTTATTGTTTTCAGCTACTAAATTTTGAGAGTATTTTGTTATGCATCAATGGATGATTACTGCAGCATGCTCTCTGCTCTCTAATGATGACGTTCCCCCTCAAGTCCTCCATGTGTCAAGGATGTTGCTGTCATAGTAGTTCTCCCAGGGCAAGGGGTCCCACTCACTCCTGGAATGGACTATTGCACCCAATTTCCCAGGAACTACAAAGGGGGTACTGAGATAGAAGTAAAGGATCTCAAGAGACTACATAGGACAGGATGAAAGGAAGAGTGGTTCTGAGGGGCTGTCTTTAGACACCACAGGAGTAAGAAAGGAAGAATCAGCTCTAGAGAGGACTAACCAAACAATGGAAAGAATGAGAGATTTGTTGAGCAATGAGATTGTAGTTGAGGTTTTCTTTGTTGTGGTTATTATAATGTTATTAGTACAATAAATAAAAATATCTTTAACATGGAGACACCTCAGAAAGAAACAGAAAAGCCTTGACCAGGTTGATGCCTTTCCTAGGCATTGCAGAGATGATTTGGAACTGGGCTATTTAGATCCTGGCTCTACTGCCGTCTTATGTGACCATGAGCAAGTGGCTTAACTTTTAACTGCCTCAGAGTTGTCTCCTACAAATGGGGCTTATTTGAATAGCTAAATCTTAGGGTAAGAGGGAAGATTAAATGAATTAAGATATGTATGTAACTTGAATAGACTTGAAGCAAAGTAAGTACAATAGAAGTGTGAGGTACAAGTCTTCCTGGTGCTTTGATAAGTGGGAGATCATCTCACCCTCGAGTTTAGCTGTAACTCTCTCACTTGAGTTAGCCAATTTCTTTTGCAAATAGTCTTCTAGGTCAGTTACACAGCATGTCTCCCTGTATCTTACACTGTTTGAAAGCCTGCACTCTTTACTTTGCTGTGAACTTCTGAAGGGCATACACCATGCCTTATTTACCTCCACATTTACACGTTAATAAAAAGAAAAGGCACCCCTGAAGGGTTTGTTGAATTAATAAGTATATCTGCTTTTTCAGTTGCCATTCCCCAAACTGTAGAACTGTGGAGATGGGTGTAACTGTTTCATGTCCCTCATATCAACAACCATTTCAAAGAATACGTAAGCTTTTTACTATTTTTTATGAATTCAGAAAGCATACTAATGAATATTTTCCAGTATTTCATGAACCCTCTGGCCTTCTCTGCAGGCTCTATGAAGAAAAAATGTGGAATCTCTTTAAATGTGGCCAAATGAGAAAACAGTTTTCTTTTTTTCTTTTCTTTTTTTTTTCAGATGGAGTCTTGCTCTGTTGCCCAGGCTGGAGTGTAGTGGTGCAGTCTTGGCTCACTGCAACCTCGGTCTCCCAGGTTCAGATGATTCTCTTGCCTCAGCCTCCTGAGTAGCTGGGACTACAGGTGCTCACCACCGTGCGCAGCTAAGTTTTGCATTTTTAGTAGAGACAGGGTTTCACCATGTTGGGTTTTATCAGTTCGAACTCCTGACTTCAAGTGATCTACCCACCTCAGCCTCTTTAGGTGCTGGGATTATAGGTGTGAGCCACTGTGCCCCATCTGAGAAAACATTATTATTATTATTATTATTATTATTATTATTATTATTGGCTATCATTATCTTACTGCTTTTATTTTCTTTTACATGAATCTTAGTACTACCTTCTATACTAGTAAGTGCACAATTTTTAAATAACAGCTTTATTGAGATATAATTCATAGACCATACAATTCACCAATTTAAAAACATATAATTCAATAATTTTTAGTATTACATATTCAAGGGAAGGCACAACTTATATGAATGGAGAAAAATAAAGACTTTTTTTCTCTTTTGCTGTCATTCTGTTTTTCTTTTGACCAGGGCTTATTATGAGGACTCTGCAGATAAGCCATTTGTTTAAAGTCTCTGGGATTAATATGCAAACCAGAGTCAAATGAAAAACCAGCACCAATGGAGAAGCCAAGTGTCAAGGCTAGATTTATCTTACTAGCCTGGCTCTAGTCAGGTTGTATCCTCACATTCTGAGGGAGCTGATCATAATCTCAAAAGACACAATTCCAAATGCCATAATCCCAAAAATCCCCAAAGATTAAAATCCCTAAAGTTCAAAATCCTGAAAATCACAACCCAGAAAGATCAAAATCTCAAAAATATAATTCTGAAAAATAAAGCATATTTATTGACACATTTTAAAAGGGGGATTTATTTGAGAAACATAAAAACACAACAGAGCGTGTCACAGGCCAGTTTACACAATAAAATGGGCAGTCACATAAGTATCAAAGTTATGAGCAGACAGTCACATGAGTCAATTAATGACAGTCACATGAGTATCACAGTTATGAGCAGACAAGCCATATTCATAAAGAAATAGGTCAGAAGGGAATGTGTAAACATATCACTATGGTTGGTAAGTGAGTGCACCCAGCTTTATAATTGCGGTCATCCTGAAATACCATGACAAATACCCAAATCTTTTGAAGAGATCAATCAAAAACCTCAGTAGGTTACTACCACATATGCAGTTGCCCAAAGAGCTGAGATCTTGAGAAATTTTACTTTTTTGCAAATCAAATGCACAAAAAAAGGCATCTCTTTATTTATTGAGGAGGTTTCAATGCTTTTACATACTTGAACAATGCTTACATATAAATCATCGTGATAATTCACATGGAGTCAAATTTGCAAAAAATGCATAAAACAAATTAGAATTCTCTAAAAGTCTCTACACAATTTATACCTCCAGTATTGGAAATGATCCGAAGATGAAATACATAGTATAGCAAATTGTAAAAAAAAAATAATAATAATAAAATAATGATGACGATTTAAAATAGTGGCAAAATAGCTTAAAAAAAGAAGGAAAAAAAAGGCAGTGGCTCACTCATATAATCCCAGCTACTCAGGGTCTGAGGGGGGAAGATTACTTGACCCCAGGAAGTCAAAGAAAATTCAACATATGCAACAGTGTATTGCAAGGATAGATTATAGGTAATTGCACAGATAAAGTCTCAGAAGAGCTGGCTGACTTTCACAATCACTATAGTTTGAAGTCTTGCATCATAAAAAATAGCTGCTTTTGGGGGGTGGGGGTGGGACATAGTGCTCCTCAGAGAATACATTCACAATCATTTTCTATCTGGCCCTGCTCTTTTTGGATTCTTCTGTTATTTGATGTACAGCAACACAAGCATTTCTTACTAAATTTTCCCATCTTGCGTCTAAGGATGTTGATCTTTCGTAGCTTCAACATTTGGGATTATGGTGTTTGGGATTGTGTCTTTCTGGATTATGATCCAAACTCAAACACCGGCATTCCCCCTTGTACTGGCTGAGTCCTCTAAGAGGTAGGCACCAAGATGCAGTTAGATGTGCAAGAAATGGATGTATTTATATATGAATGATAAAGTGGAAAGGGAGGAGGAGTAGGTAAGGAAATCCTTCAGGCTATGATACAGGTTTGATATCCGTGAAAAGAGAGAAAGGAGGAAGAAATGTGTAGGAAGAGCCTCATGCTGAAGTGCAGCACTGTGGAAGATGCGTCTAACCTAACAGGAAGTTCCAGTGCAAAGATTTCCCATAAGAACTGAGCAGAAATTGCCAGTTTCTACTGCTCCCGTCATGTTCAGTCATTTGCTGGGATGCCTGAGGAGAGCGTGTCCTTGGTTCAAAAGCTAAAATGCATCCTGAGGGTGTTAAGAGCTGCCAGCTGGCAGCAGCTAACTGGACTCCTCACAGCAGATAGGCAAATTTTTTTCTTGAAGAGTGATCCAAGCCATGCATTTCCATAGCTGCAAATTCCTCTTGCTCCTTTTTCATCAGAACTCTACATTCACAAACATAGTTTTATGCTACTTCTGTCTACCTTGGGCTTGCTAACTGGAATGAGCTTCATTCATGCTGTTACTCACCAACTCTGCTTTAACCTAGCTTCTGAGCTTTGAGCTTCTGATTATAGCTGATATCCTGCCTCTAATTCTTCCATTTGCTTAATAGTTGATATGTTCAATCCTGTACCAGGTTCAACTTTCATTAGACTGGCCTCAGAGAGCCAAAATAAATACCTGAATTCTTCTTCAGAGGCTTAGAGTGAGTAGCAGATTAGCTTTCTTATTAGTTCCTGTCATTTCTCTCTGTTGTATAGGCAAGAGGAAGAGGCCCACTGAAATATGCTTTGAAGAATACATATGAAGTCAAACTTTTGACTTCTTTTTCCCCAAAACTGCATCCCTGAGTAGTTGTGCACCTACCTCTAAGGAAAGTTCAGATGAAAGAGCTAAATCCCATTGATCTCTCTGTTTATTTAGAGTGGAGGGCAAACATATGCTGTCCCTTCCATCAGTCCTCAGCATAACTTTTCCAAGGACACTGGTAACAAGCTACTTTTACCTTAGAAGTTGGAAAGTATCAATTGACCCACATTATATATGTGTAAATATCTTTATTCAGTGTATATACAATATATTTTTAATTTGACTTCCAAAATTTACAATTAGCATTGAATGAGTATGAAAAATTGTTTTGTAAATACTATCAGCAAGCTATTGTATATTTTTTTCTGATTTATGAATGAGATTTTCATCAGTGAAATCTTACGACAAATGACCAATTACATTGTCACTGCCAAGTTCCAAATGCATTTCTTCCCGTTATACTGTTTAGAGTATAAACAGCACACTGAATTATTTTTCGAGCTCCACTCAAACATTTTAATTAAGCCATACACATCACATAATTCTTTACCCTTCCCCTTCCATGAACGTTTTTTCTTTCTTTGAGACAGGCTCTCACTCTGTTGCCCAGGCTGGTGTGCAGTGGTGCAGTCCTGGCTCAATGCAACCTTCGCCTCCTGAGTTCAGGCGATTCTGCTGCCTCAACCTGCTGGGACTACAGGTGTGCAACACCACTCCCAGCTAACTTTTGTATTTTTTGGTAGAGACAGGGTTTCCCTGTATTGGCCAGGCAGGTCTTGATCTCCTGACCTCAAGTGATCCGCCCACCTAGGTCTCCTAAAGTGCTGGGATTACAGGCATGAGCCACTGCATCTGGCCTCCATGAACCGGTTTTTAATCCATTATTTTAACTTTTCTCTTTCTCTGCTCTTAGCCCTCAGTCACAGAATCATATTGCAGGAAGGGCAGATAGGGGAAAATGAGAAAGGAAAGGCATGAGTCTAATTTGTTTCAACCTAGGATTCAGAATGTCAGGTATGTATTGAGGGTGGTAGAGCAAGCCCTTAGGGAGGAGTGGCATATTTAAATGAGGAGCCAAGGATTGTCCTGAGAAGAATGATCCTAAGGAAAATGAGATTGGAGACATAGAAGACAGCTTAAGGCTGATGAGCACATCACTGAATAAAGGCAATTTTAGGCAAGTCATAAAATGTGTTGCTTTCTGATTATTCCAATTTAACCCCTGTAGACTTTTATGGTCCAAGGGAAGAAGTTCTATGACTAAGGACTAAGAGCTTTATGCCCACAAAATCTGTTTGATAATTGCACAGTGTAACACACACAGAAAGGGAAGAAGTCAGGCATTGCGATGTTGAGGGAACTGACAGAGAGTGGGAAGTAGCCCCAGCCCTATCAGTGGTTTGCTGGTGATGCAGCTTTTGCACAGGGAGGCATCAGTGCAGAACTACTTGGGGCCAATCAGTCGGGGGTGAGATAGGCCCCTTTTAGCTAGTGGTAGAGAACAAATTACTTCTGGGGATTTCATAGGCTTTGGAGGCTTCAGGAAATGCTGCCACTTCTGGGAGCAACAAGTGGAAAAAAGGAAAGGGGCTGTTTTATAAGCACATGTGAGAGTATACCTGGTGACTCTCAGAGGTGATGATATGGGGGTCTCTGAAGGATGCCAAAGCTCTGACAGTAGTGGAAAGAAGCTTGCAGGATGTCAAATCCAACCATCATCAAATTTAGAATTCTGTCTTAAAAAAAATTGCTTGAGGCCAGGTGCAGTGTCTCACGCCTGTATTCCCAACACTTTGGGAGGCCTAGGTGGGCAGATCATGAGGTCAGGAGATCGAGACCATCCTAGCTAACACAGTGAAACCCCATCTCTACTAAAAATACAAAAAATTAGTCGGGTGTGGTGGCACACACCTGTAGTCCCAGCTACTTGGGAGGCTGAGGCAGGAGAATTGCTTGAACCCTGGAGGCGGAGGTTGCAGTGAGCTGAGATCCCACCACTGCACTCCAGCCTGGGCAACAGAGCAAGACTCCATCTCACACACACACAAAAAAAATTGCTTGAATATCTTCAGGGACAGGGACTGTCTACCTCTTCTAATAGCCAAGTCCATCTTTGGGCAACTTTGACTTTCTTCACCCCAAAATTGCCTCCCAATTCTTCCCTTAATATGCTTTTGGGGTTACAGAACAATGCCAACAGCCCTTCTTCAGGAAAGCTTTTATTATTTAAAAATGTTGAATAGTGCCCATTAGTTGGTTCCTCCCTGAATTAATATCTTCTTTTTCTTCATTTGTTCCTCATGTGATATGGCTTTGTGTTTCCTCACCATTTAAGGCACTCTCTTCCAAATGCACTCTAATTTGTCTATGTTTCTCCTAAAATACAGTGTCAGGAACTGAACACAGTATTCCAGGAGGAGTCAGATCAGCTGAGAGCAGAAGGAAGCTATTTGTCACCAGCTATCCCCATCCCAGGCATCTTCTGTTCCCAGCTGCTAAATGTAATATAAATTCCCATGCTGCATGGGGATATTGCTTTTCAACCAAACATTAGATTAGTGTCAAAAGAATAAAAAAAAATGTAAGAGGCCCACAAGTTCAGGGAACAATCTTGACATATCAATTCACTGTATTCTAAATCTTTATCTCTCAAATTTGCATGCACCCACCACTCCTAAGACTTGTAGGAAATAACGTTGTCAGCTTTAAAGAATAGTCATAAATTTTACCTCTTTCAGAAACTCCTGGTTGGTTCTCTTAGGGAGAGAGAAACTCTCTCCCTAAGAGAGAGAGTGTTTAGGGAGAAAAACAAGGGTATTGATGATAGCTCAGAATTATGTACTTTTATGTCCTGAGAATATGGGAACTTATCTCCCACAGAATTCGTGTGGGTTTTTTATTTGTATCTGAAATTATATCATGTTTCCACTTTGGTAGTAAAAACAGTCAATGGATTTCTTTTGGAAATTGTCTACCGGGGCTTTAAGCTGTAGCATACACACAAGAGCAGATCATTAAGTTTTTGTTTTGTTTTGTTTTAATGAGATAAGATCTAAGTCTTTTGCCCAGGCTGGAGTGGAGTGAGTTGAACATGGCTCACTGCAGCCTCAACCTCTTGAGCTCAAGCGATCCTTCTGCCTCAGCCTCCCAAGTGGCTGGGACCACAGGTGTGTGCTACCATACCTGTCTAATTTTTAAATTTTTTGTAGAGACAGGACCTCTCTATGTCTCCCAGACTGGTTGAATTCCTGGGCTCAAGCATTCTTCCGGCCTTGGCATCCCAAAACAGACATGGGAAGGACTGGGATTACAGGCATGAATCACTGTGCCTGGCCAGTATTTTCTTTTCAATAAGAATTTACTTTTTTAAAACAAGAAAACTTTGTTATATAAATGCCTTAACATTTGTATCTAGAAACTGTTGGAGTCATGAACAATAATTGCTCCAAGCATGGTTGAATATATAGTACAACTTCATTACATTTTCACTACTAGTGGCTTGTGAACTAAACTTTTTCCCTCCACTCCACATCTCAGATTCAACATTCTCAACAGGTCCCATCTTATGTTTTTTTCTACTAGATGAGTTACACATAAACAAATGTGCCCTTGTTTGTGTCATATTTTTAAACATCAGCCTTCTTTACACCTTTTTACCTTTGGATATTGTTATGGGAATCTCTTCTACATAACAAACCACTCCAAAAGCTGATAGTTTAAACAACAATCATTGATTTTGCCCATGAATCCACAATTTGGTCAGGGCTTAGTGGAAATGGCTTATCTTTGCTTCACACAGTGTCACTTGGAACAGTGTGACAGAGGCTGGAAGACCTTCTTTCAAGATGGCTCATTCACATGGCTGCCAAGTGGTATTGGCTGTCAGCTAGAATCTCAGCAGGAATTGTGGGTGGGGTCCTCAATTCCTCCCCACCAGGACTTTCCATGGGCTACTTGGCTTTCTCACAGCATGGTGATTGGGTTCCAAAGACAAGCATCCCAAGAAAACTGGACAGAAGATAGAAAGCCTTTTCTCATCTAGCCACATAAATCACATAGTGTCACTGCTCCACATTGTACTCAAGGAAGTACCCTAACACAAAAAAGGGAATTAGAATTCACTTCTTGATAGGGAAGTGGAAAGTTTCTAGAGGGTTTTGTGGGAGTAGAGATAAAATATAGTCTGCCACAGATAAGTTGTTCTCTTGGCTTTGAATCCCCTTTTTCTCTTTGTTCTCTGTGAACTCAGTGCATCCCTCAATGCTCTCCTCAGACACTACTTTCTTTGTGAAATATTTTTCCAGCAAAGAGTTAATCATCTCTGCTATTTCATCTATGTGCTTCATATATACCTCTATTATTCCCTATCACACAATGTCTTGCAATTACTTATTAATGTCTAACTTGCCCATTAGCCTATAGCTCTTCAAGTGCCAGCAGTGCAAGTTCTATTTCCTGGCTCTCCATTAGCCATCATCAATGTGCCTGGTCCTAACTCCTGGCAGTCCTAAGGCAGCTTTCCCCTCCCATAGATATCAGTCTCATTCTACAGCTGAGTTCTGCTCTTAGAGCCAGCTTAGCCAGGCCCCTAATCTAGGCCTCATGCTTTACATCTTTGCTATGGGTTAGACACACACCAGTAACAGATCACTAGCTGGAAGCTTGTTAAAAATGCAGACTCTCAGGCCTTACCTCAGACCTACAAGCCTACATTTTAACAAGATCCCCAGTGATGCATTTGCATATTAAAGTTTGAGAAGCATTACTTTCAGCTCCCCTTTCAGGAGTTGGGGAGCCAAGCTGATGTGCCCATCTGGAGCCCATTCTAGACCATGCTTCAGGTAAACAGGATTATGGAATTTTCAAAATGGCTCCGAGAGAGCTTTTCCTAGCAACTGCTAGAACTTCTCTGTGTCTATTCTTGTGAAAGAGACAGTTTTACTGGTGCGCACAGCTCTAGATTGAAGGGGTAGCCAAGGGGGGCTATTTTTGTGATGGGGCTGGGGAGAAGAGTTGGAACTTGTACCTGTGAGCCAGGATGTACACACACACACACACACACACACACACACAGAGCACATGAGGCTTCTGGTGTAAGACAGAGTTGGTGGTGGGAAGAGGGTAAGCTGTGGCTGGGATTTCTATTTGTACCCTTGCCCCTGGGCCTCCACATAGTTAGGGGGGAAACTAATAGAGATACTCACTTTTCCAGCCTCTCTGGTGGAATTTTGATAGAGATCAATTCCATTGAATTTATAGATCAATGTGAAAAGAATAGCTATCTTGACAATATTCAGTCTTCCAATCTATGAATATGAAATGTCTTTCCCTTTAGGTCTTCTTCAATTTTTTTCAATGATGTTTTATAATTTTCAGTGTAAAGTCTTGTATTCCTTCTATATTTTATTTTCTTCACTGTCATTGTAAAGAAAATGTTTTCTTAATTTCCAATTTTTGATTGTTCATTGTTATATAGAAATACAATTAATTTTTGTCTATTGATCTTATACCTGTGTTAAAGTCTTTTATTAATAGTTTTAGTAAAATTCCTTTGAATTTTGGTATAGGACTACATTATATAAAGAGGCAGTTTTACTTCTTTATTTCAAATCTAATGTCCTTAATTTTTTAAATTTTATAACATTAGCTATAGAAACTTCAGCACAAGATAGAATAAAAGTGGCAAAAGCAGGTATCTTTGCCTTGTTCCTGATCTTAGAAAGAAAGGATCCAGGCTTTCAGCATTAAGAATGATGTTAGTTGTGTTTTTTTACAGATACTCTTTATCAGGTTGAGGAAGTTCTATTGTTAGTTTGAGAGTTTTTATTATGAACGGGTGTTGAATTTTTTCAAATGCTTTTTCTGCATCTATTGAGATGATCATGTGGTTTTTGTTCTTTATTATATTAATCTAATACATGTTAATTCTTTCTTTTTTTTTTTTTAAATACGTACTTTCAGGAACTTTTAGGTCATCCTGAAGTTGTTAAAGACAAAAGTTGTTAAAGTTTCACTTCCTCTGTTTGTCCTAGAGGAAACTAATTTTCTGCCCCTGAAATAAAATAATTGGATTGTCAAATGTTACTCTCAGTCTTCTGCTGGAATGAGTCTAGTTGCTTTCCCTCTCCTGAGCTTTAACTTATCTCAAGACTTTGTTGTAGTAGTCTTAAAAGAATTAGATTTCCAAAGAACAAGTTGATATAAAATTTAAACAATCAGGTAAAACCTACCTTCAGACCACCTCTTTCTTTGCCATTGTTTTTCCAAATCACCTAAAAGCCAGAGAAAAATAAGTCTCCAGATACTGCTCATCTACAAATTAGTGGTAAAAATATAGTTGAGAGCTGGAGGAGAGAGATAATGTTATATTGATAAGGATTCTAGAAAGAATGTGGTTAGGTGAGCACTTTAATAACTGAAACTCAGATTCTTTGCCCTGATAACATCAAACATTTACTCAGTGCTCACTATGTATTTGAACTATTCAAAGGATCTTAAATAACATCACTTAGATATCACAATAATTTTTGAGGTATTATCACTTAGATATCACAACAATTTTTGAGGTATTATTGTTGCCCTATTTTAAAGAAGAAGAAATTGAGGCACAGATTCATTGGACACTTTGTCCGATGATACACATCTAGGAAGTAGTGTAGCCAGTGTGTGAGTCAAGTCAGAGTGACTCCATAATCTGTGTGCCTAATCACTCTGTTATATCAGAGCAGGGGCACTATTAATTGTGGGTTCCAGTGCTCTGCAGCTTACATAGGGGTAAAAATTCCACCTTTCATATGCAAAATTAGACTCTACCCTTGACTAATGTCTCTGATGCATACCATTAGAATCAGTCCTTTGAGTTCAGCATCTTAAGTATCATGCATGTATGTATATATGTAATAAAAATGATTCATTTAAAATAAGCAAAAGATTTGAACAGGTACTTCAGAAAAGAAGCTATATGAATGGCAGTAAAAAGTACATGAAAAGATGCTTATAATCTTTATCAGAGAAATGCAAACTAAAATAATAATGAGATACTATGACATATTTATTCAAATGGCTAGAATTGAAAAGGCTAACAATACTAAGTGTGGGGGAGAATGTTGAACAACTAGAACTCATACCTCATTGGTGGGAATGTAAAATGATAAAACCATGCTGGATAATTGTTAGTTGTTTTATAAAATTAAACATAGTCTTACCATATGGCCCAGTAATGCTACTCAAAGGTTTTTGTCAAAGAGAAATGACAATATATACCAAAGAAAAATTGTACACAATGGCAATGACGGCTCTATTTATAATAGTTGCAAACTGTACACAACCTAAATGTCCATCTGCAGGAGAATGATTGGCCAAACTGTGATGTAGCCATACATGCAACATTATGAATGAACCTCAAAAGCCTTATATTGAGGGGTGGGGGAAGCTGGACACAAGAGTACCTGTGACATGAATTCATTTATGTGAAATTCTAGAGCTGGCAAAATTTACCTATAATGACCATAAGCAGATCAATGGTTGGTTGGAGCTGGGAGGTCAGGTGTGTCATGAGTTTCACTACAGTGAACCAAGAGGAAACTCTCCTGGGTAATGAGAAATGTTATATGTCTTGACTGCAGAGGTATTTGCATAGATGTATATTGTCAAAACCCTTTGTACTGTACACTTAAGATGGGTAAATTTTACTATATATAAACTGTTTCTCGAAAAAGATTTAAAACAAAAAAGTTCTGGGTGCAGTGGCTCACACCTGTAATCCCAGCACTTTGGGATACCGAGGTGAAAGGATCACTTGAGGCCAGGAGTTTGAGACCAGCCTGGACAATATAGTGAGACTCAGTCTCTACAAACAAATAAACAAACAAACAAACAAACAAAAAAACAGAAAGAAAAGAAAAGAAAAACTATATAGATGAGAAATACCAACACAGAAGATTTTCTTGATGATTTATTGCTTGCTTTTTTTTGTTGTCATTTGTCATTTGTTTTGTTCACCCAAAAGGCAGAAAAGTTTATATGGGAAGAAAGAAAAAAACAAAAAGTGTGGTTCCTGAGATGCATTCCTCCAGAAGGAACTTTGGGTGACCTCACATTCTGGGGACATCCTTTGGGTGACTAGATGGCTGGAAGGAGAGGAACAGGTGCTGAAGAAGGGTTGAGACACCTCCTGAAGAGGGAGGTGGGAATGGAGGGCAGCTAAGATAGGTTGCCTGCTATACAGTTGCCCCTATGGTATCTGGTTGAGAGCAGTCCACTCTATTGTTACATTTCTACTGTAATTACTTTATCTTTAGTATTTCAATTTGTTGGACATAACTCTTCTAAAAGTAGTGAGAAAGAATGTCAGGAGGAAATTAAAAAATGTGGTGGGATAGGCTGAGGGGTCAGAAACAATCAGACAGTGATTGGTTAATTATGTTGTAACCAAAGCCCTTAAAGGAGTGGGGAGGACAGGCTGGGGTAGTCCCGAAGCCAGGGAAGCTGAGGGACCTCCATGGCTTAATCTTGTGTTTTTCCTTTTCTTTTTTAGTGGGGGCTTGGGGATAGAGTCTTGCTCTGTTGCCCAGGATGGAATGCAATGGCATGATTTCAGCTCACTGTAACCTCTGCCTCCCTGGTTCAAGCAATTCTCCTGCCTCGGCCTTCTGAGTATCTGGTATTAAAGGTGTGAGCCACCACACCTGACTAATTTTTGTATTTTTAGTAGAGACAGGGTTTCACCATGTTGGCCAGGCTGGTCTCAAACTCCTGACCCCAGGTGATCCTTCCCACTCGGCCTCCCAAAGTGCTGGGATTACAGGTGTGAGCCACCATACCCAGCCTCTTTTTTTTTTTTTTTTTTTTTTTTTTTTTTTTTTTTTTTTAATGGGTGTCAAATAGCTCCTGGAAGGACTGTACCTTAGTTTATTTAACTTAACATGTAAATTTTACATAACAACCTATAGCAATGACTTTAAAACTTAAATTTGCACAAGACTCTTGTGTTGAAATGCAGACTCCTGGACTCCCTCCTTTAGACTCTGATTCAGTGGGTTAAGATCTGCATTTTATCCTTTATGGTTTGTACACTCTATCTCCATGGACTACACCCCAGAGAAATAATGTCCTAGGAGATTACAGATGAGAAGGAGAAAGCACAATTTCAATGACCATATTCAGACCAGAGAAAAGAAATACAGAAGTGACCTAAAGAAATCTTAGATTAATAAAAGTATCAGTATTTATTTCAGTAAGATATTTGTGTGTGTGTGTGTGTGCATGCGTGCGTGTGTGTGTGTGTGTGTGTGCTTGCGCGCGCGCACATGCATGCTCATGTGCTTAGTAAGAACGAGCTAAGAGACGTAAATACAGTATTAGGAGGTCTGAGGACTTCTGATGTAGTGGCTTGCAACTTATCACGCTGACCCAGACCTGATTTTAAGGACTTTTTTCCTTACTAGTATATGCCTCAAATTCTTTTTTTTCCAAAGCCCATCAAATAAGTAGCAAACGTGAAACATTTACTGGCTTGTCCACCTAATCCATCATAGAATAATACAAAGAGATACAAAGGGACTGGGGTGGATAAAGGAAATCAATACCTGTTTCCTGTTCTTTACCTTAAAATCTTTAGTCTGGTATCAGTGTGTCTTCAACAAAGTAACAAACATAGCTCAAATTCCCAATCAAAATCAGATAAAACACAGGTGATAGGACATTTTGTCTCTTTTTGCAGATAAGAAATTTGAATTATAAAGGGACCAAATTGTTGGAGCAATTTTGTAGTTACTAGAGGTTTTTCTGTTTGTTTTTTTTTTTTTTGTTTTCTTTGTGACAGTCTTGCTCTGCCATGCAGGCTGGAATGCAGTGGCACAATCTTGGCTCACTGTGGCCTCTGCCTCCTGGGTTCCTGCAATTCTCCTGCCTTGACCTTCTGGGTAGCTGGGATTACAGGTGCATGCCACCACGCCCAGCTAATTTTTGTATTTTTAGTTGAGATGGGGTTTCAACATGTTGGCTAGGCTGGTTTCGAACTCCTGACCTCAGGTGATCTGCCTGCCTTGGTTTCCCAAAGGGCTGAGATTACAGGCGTGAGCCACTGTGCCCAGCCATTACTAGAGGTTTACTTGAGCTTCATAGTCATTTATAAACCGAATCATAAGATATTTAGAGACAAAACCAATATTACAACAATAGAAATAAGGCAATTGAACAAAAAAATCCAATTATCCAGAATTACAGGTAATCCTATATACCTTACAACGCAGATTGTAAAAATTTTGGTATGATATCAGAGTCACTGCTTTGTAGCATACCTAAGTCATTTTTTCAAAATGGTCATATAGTGAAAGAGAATAAACCCCTTTTCTTAGCCTTTGTATAGAAATGCATTCGGTATTAGATTGTAAAGTGGATCGATGAAATGATGTTACTCAACTAAGGTGGCAAAAGAAAGTCTATTTACCGCAATCTAATAAAGTTTGTGCACCCACCTCACAGCTTTCCTTTCCCGTCTGCAAATAAGCACCATCACTTTAGTGTGGTTAATGTTGACTTCCTTTCATTTTGTTTGTCATTGTAAAGGAAGTGTTGTTCCCTGAAATTGTTCTCCATTAAGGAGGGAGTTGCCAAATGACTAAGTCCTTACAATCTTTGTCTTCTTATGGGACTCTCTTTTGAGTTTTAAATTTTGAACAGTGAAGTACTACTTGGGAATGAGATATTAGCCTGAAATGACTCTCCTTAATATGAGTCCTCAATGCTGATAGAAGTCATCTGATGAAATATCTAATTTTTAAAGGAGGTAAAGAAATTTAACACAGATATTGTAATTTTTAGTGGGGGTATGACCTCACAAATATTTGTATTCAAGAACATTGTTAAATGCTCTTTCAAATCACTTTCAAAAGCAATTCAGAAAGTTATTGCATTGATAAGATCACTAATACACCCTTCCAGGATGCACTAAAAGAAAACTTTGCTAGTGTTATGCAAATGGGCACTTGTGATTTAGGATATATTTTCTAATAACAACTTGATGCATGGATTTAAAAAGTGCTGTATTTCAAAAACCTACTTGAAGTTTATGTATTTTGAAAAATGTTGAGTGAATCCACAATTAGTTCTGGTTGTGATGATGTTATATTTTGTTAATCTAGATTAGGATTGCCCTGACCTAAAAATTATTGCTTGTCCTCAGGCAAAGTGTACACGAGTGTGTGCTATTTGGTATGCATTTACATACAGGAGAATGTGTTATCATCCTAAAAAAAAAAGGAGAGATTAATATATTTGCTTTCTTCTCAAGTTGAGCATAGACAGGACAGGGAACTGGAATAACTGGCCTCAGTGGCCACCAGGGTCATAAGACACATGGGTTTATTAAAAATTAATGAACCCCTACGCCATGTTTTCAATTCTCCACCCATAGCCTCCCCAGTCCCTTTACCATTTTAAGGCACATGGGTTCCTATGTGGTTTGACTTCCAGGAGAGGTAGCATCTGTGTCTTTGCCTAAGGGTTGCCCCCAAGCGGTTGGAATCTAATTTGTCTACACTTGTGGAGCTGAAAGTGCCTGGAAACTTGTTTTCTCAGAGGCGGTCCCTAACCAATGTCTGATGAATGCAGAGTGGGGTAGGGGGCAATAAATGGGCAAGATACCTTGCTTCCTGGTGGGGACAACTCTGAGGAAGTACACATACCCTCTCCAAAGGTCTCCAGTAGAACTGAGCCTATGTTACCTGCTATAGGACTTTGCTTGATATGCTTGCTTGGCCTTCTTTCTTTCCTGATCTCACTTCCCCTATTGGTTTGTTTTGGGACGTTTCCCAGTAAATTGCTTTCATACGAATCTTCATCTCAGGGTCTATTTCTAGGAACCCCTCCTAAAACAGGTGGTTCACTGTGGACCCTCACAATGGTCTTGCCTGGGTTGCGGAAATTAGACCACACATCTGAATGAAATGAATACTACCTCTAGAGCAGGAAATGAGATGGCTTTCCTCTGTATTGTGTATGCTGCCCAGATCACTCATTCAGGATCTAGGCACTAATTCTCCAGCTGCTGGGAGCCCTGGTAACTCACATTCTTTTGTATCAATTGCCATTAGTCAAAGGACAGCCCTTACGGCATGGCTGTCCAATGTGGGAGTTCAGGTCCAGGCTTCTATGTTTTCATTTAGGACAGCTTTGAAGAGCTATTGAAACCCAATTTCTCTCTCTGTCCAACTCTGCTTTTTTTTTTTTTTTTTTTTTTTTTAACACCCCCACAAGTGTTCTCAGAGGCACTCTTCCATAAAACTAATGTTCGGAAATTTCTTAAAGTCTCTTCTCTGGGGAAACAGATAAATAATATCCTCCAACCCGAAGAGAGAACCCAGAAGAGAGAAACTGTTTGAAGTGAAAATTATGTATTTTGAAAACGTGTTGAGTAAATCTTTTTTTTTTTTAAGAGATGGAGTTTCACTCTTGCTGCCCAGGCTGGAGTGCAATGGCATGATCTTGGCTCACTGCAACCTCCACCTCCCTGATTCAAGAGATTCTTCTGCATCAGCCTCCTGAGTAGCTGGGATTACAGGCATGCACCACGACGCCTGGCTGATTTTATATTTTTAGTAGAGACAAGGTTTCTCCATATTGGTCAGGCTGGTCCTGAACTCCCGACCTTGGGTGATCTGCCTGCCTTCGCCTCCCAAAGTCCTGAGATTACAGGCATAAGCCACCGCTCCCAGCCAGGTAAATCTCTATTATCTTTGTTTTAATAGTATTTAAAAATACTGTACTTACTGGTTTTTATTTTCCTCTATTGAAAATAAGCTCTAACTAAACACTCTTCAGGTTTAAGGACCATTTTAATTTTTTCTCTACCAAGCACACTTTATTTGTACTCTTGCAAAGATTGAAACAAGGGTGTTCTGGGCCAGGCATGGTGGTTCACACTTGTAATCCCAGCACTTTGGAAGGCCATGGCGGGTGGATCACTTGAGGTCAGAAGTTAAAGACTGACCTAGTCAACAGAGTGAAACCCCATCTCTACTAAACATACAAAAATTAGCCAGCTGTGGTCACAGTCACTTACAGTCTCTGCTACTTGGGAGGCTGAGGCAGGGGACTCACTTGAACCCAGGAGGTGGAGATTGCAGTGAGCTGAAATTATGCCATTATACTCCAGCCTGGGCAACAGAGCAAGACTCTGTCTCAAAAAAAAAAAAAAAAAAAAAAAAAAAAAAAGCATCTGGCAGCCAATACTCGGATAAATATCCACAGTAATGATGTGTGCTCTGAGAGTAAGCTTCTGTGCATTGGAAGAAAGTTTCCATCATATACTAGTAATAACATTTTTCTTTGGAGCAAATGCCCAAAAGAATCTCAATGGGAAGACTTTTGTTAACTCCCCAGATGAGTTCCTGTTGACTACAGTTAATGACAAAAAATATACAAGGATGTGAACACACAAAGGATCTGAACTATCTTCCCTTCACTAACTCATATCAAGTTCTATCAACCTATGAGCAAATAGGACTCAATTAAAAATCTTCATTAAGTTATGTTTTGTTCCTACCTGTTCTGTGGCTGCAGCAAGTGAATAGCATTATGCCTGTTGTTTTGCCAGATATAATTTGGTATTAGTAAAAAGAAAGGCATAATCTCCTCTGCTAAGAAGCCTTAGAAGAAAATAGGAAAATATTCTTTATATTATTTAAAATGAGGTCTATAAGGGTTTATTAGTATTTATTAATACATTTCATTAGTACTGTCAAGATGGGAGAGGAAGTAGTAAAACGGAAAAATGAAAGGTGAGGATACAGAATGCAGAATGAGAAAGTGAGATTGATAAGGGGCCAAACCTGCTGTTGATTGGTATTGCCTAATTTAATTGTTTTTTGGCCTGCTGTGGCAATCCTTTGTACTTGAGTTCAAGAATATACTAGTAATATTCTGTCACTTCCCAGTAGAACTTTCCTGTGACTACCATGTGCAATGTGATTGTCACTAGATACCTGTGGCTATTGAGCACTTGAAATGAGACTAGTGCTACTGAGGAACAAACTTTAAATAATTAAAATTTAAATTTAAATAACCACATATGGCCAGTGGCTACTGCATTGGACAGTGCAGCCTAAAATTATTATTAACAAGATGAAAGTTTTATTTGTTAACCTCTTTCATTAGAATTCCTTCTAGGTAGAAAAATGCCTTTCTTTGGCATGACCTGTGCTAAGCCCATTGAGATATGTATTCCACTTTACCTGTATTCACTTATTTAATTCTCAGATTAACTCACTGAGAGTAACTATTATACCCAGTTAAGAGACAATGAGTTTGAGGCACAAATAAATTAAGTAACGCTTAAGAATCATGTGGTAAGTGGAGATCCAAAGACGTGGCTATCATCAGGTGCTAAGGCATGCTTGTAGAAGGATAAACTGCCAGGCATAAAATAAGGGACATCTATAAAGAAGATAAGAGTGAGAAAGATGGAGAGAGCTGGGTCTCAATGGTGTAAAAAGTCCCTGAGGCTACAGGGAAAGGACTAAAGCTATGCTATAAATAAAGTAGCCACGAGCCACAAATGGCTATTTAAATTTAAGTATGTTAAAATTAAATAAAGTTAAATTTTATTTATTTTATTTATTTATTTATTTGTTTTTTTGAGACGGAGTTTCACTCTTGTTACCCAGGCTGGAGGGCAATGGCGCGATCTCGGCTCACCGCAACCTCCGCCTCCTGGGTTCAGGCAATTCTCCTGCCTCAGCCTCCTGAGTAGCTGGGATCACAGGCATGCGCCACCATGCCCAGCTAATGTTTTGTATTTTTAGTAGAGACGGGGTTTCACCATGTTGACCAGGATGGTCTCGATCTGTTGACCAGGATGGTCTCGATCTCTTGACCTTGTGATCCACCCGCCTCAGCCTCCCAAAGTGCTGGGATTACAGGCTTGAGTCACTGCGCCCGGCTTAAATTTTAATTTTTCAGTCACACTGGCCACATTTAAAATGCTCAAAGCCACATGTGGTTGATGGCAACTGTACTAAGCAGGGCAGAACATTTCCATAATCATAGAGAGTTCTATTGGACAGCTCCGAGTCAAAGGATGGTTCAAGAATGGCTGCATCTACATGACCACAAGAGGTGTTTTTCACTGATTTAAGTCAAACCTCTTTTTCTTCTTTCCCTCAAATTGCTGGTAAAGCCCGTTAAGTTCATGAATCTCTGTAGGATTGAGTATAAATGGAAGAAAAGGCTACACTTCTCACCTAGGTGAATATGACTTGGTATAGGGGGTTATATCTCAAAAGCAAGAGGCTAGAATCTGAAGCGGTCACATAAAGTTGCCAAAAGTATTGTTGAGGTATAAGGGGGGCTTTCAGCTCCCATAAACTATGGAATTAATTAGAGGAGTGATAGTGGTTTGAACCATTTTTTTTAAACTACAATTTCTGGACATTCTGACCCACCCCACTCCGCTTGACAAAATTCATGTAACCACTCCTATAACGTGAAATGGAGAACTATTTTTTACTCAAGTCTTGATCTCAGAGTGCTTAAAATAAGGACACTGGATCATTGTTAAAGATGCAATTTGTGGTCTGTATGTACCTAGCCCTCTTGTTATTGATTTTAAGTTACCACACAGGTTACATTCCTGGCTCCAAATATAATAGTGGTTAGCAATATAAGAGCAAAGCACTGTTTTAAGCGTTATATATATGTTAAACCTATTTAGTTCTCAGATTATGTCAAAGAGAGTACTATTATTATCCCCATTTTAGAGACAATGAATCCAAGGTACAGAGAGATTAGGTAACTTGCCACTATTCACACAGTAAGTGGGAAAGGCAGGATTTGGATGAATTTGTCCCTAGACTCCAATTGATGTCTTTATTATGTTTAAAAAGGCAGATAATCATAGTGATTTATGTCTTGTTGGCTTGGCCCCTGAATCGCACCCAGGTGTGTTACCTTCATGGATACATCATGGCAAGAAGAGCTGACTCTGCAGGTGAATTTCAAACATTAATCCGTGTGCCCGTGATCTCTAGGAGTGTGGATTTGGAAGACTGAAGAACATAAAGGGAATCCTGAACTCTTTGTAACTGAAAGTACCAAACTCCACCCTTTGGGTGGAAAATAAAAGTATTCTTGGCCATCTGTGAAGCACTTTTAAGGAACAGGCTGCTAAGATACTGAAAATATCTAGCTGTTGTTCGAACATCTTTTTTTTTTCTCACTGCAACCTCTGACTCCTAGGTTCTATCAAGTACAAAAAGACTTAAGAGACATAGCTATCAACTGAAGCAGGAGCTTATTAGGCTGTTGATTTAATCACACAAATTTTTAAAAATATTGTTAATTTTATTAGGTGTGATAATTGCATTGTGGGTATGTTTTCAGAGATACTAAAATATTTATGGATGAAATGAATATGAATATTAATATAAAAGGATCTGTTTTAAAATAATTGCGAGGAAGACAGGTGGGCAAGAAGATGATACAGATCAAATAAGATTGGCTCTAAATTATTATTATTATTTTTTGAAAGGGAGTCTTGCTCTGTTGCCCAGGCTGGAATGCAATGGCACGATCTTGGCTCATTACAACCTCCGCCTCCTGGGTTCAAGTGATTCTCCTGCCTCAGCCTCCCTAGTAGCTGAGATTACAGGTGCCTGCCACCACACTGGCTAATTTTTGTATTTTCATAGAGTTGGGGTTTCATCATGTTGGTCAGGCTGGTCTCAAACTCCTGACCTCAAATGATCCACCTGCCTCGGCCTCCTAAAGTGCTGGGATTACAGGCATGAGCTACTGTGCCCAGCCAGATTGGCCCTAAATTAGTAACTGTTGAAGACAGGTGATGCATAAATAGGAATTCAATATGTTATTCTTTCAACTTTTGTATATGGTTGAAATAGCCTGTCATAAAAAGTTGAAAAATAAAAGTTGCCTCCAAACATGAAAAACATTTAGCTTATATCAAAGGTTGGCAAACTGTGGCCCTCAGATTAAATCTAGTCTGCTGCCTGTTTTTGTAAACAAAGTTTTATTAGAACACAACAAACCACAGCCATTTATTTACATATCTATGGCTGCTTTCATGCTACAGTGGAAAAGTTGAGTAGCAGCAGAGACTGTGTGGCCCCAAAAGCCTAAATATTTGCTAGCCCTTTACAGTGATAAAGCTTGCCAACCACTATCCTAGATGAATTTTTTTTTTTTTAAGACAGAGTCTTGCTCTGTCGCCCAGGCTGGAGTGCAGTGGCATGATCTTGGTTCACCACAACCTTTGCCTCCCAGGTTCGAGAGATTCTCCTGCCTCAGCCTCCCAAGTAGCTGGGACTACAGGCGCATGCCAGCATGCCCGGGGTTTTTTTTTTTTTTTTTTGGATTTTTAGTACAGTCAGGGTTTCACTGTGTTAGCTAGGATGGTCTCAATCTCCTGAACTCGTGATCTGCCTGCCTCGGCCTCTCAAAGTGCTGGGATTACAGGTGTGAGCCACCACACCTGGCAAAGTTTTAAATTGAAAGAAGAATTAAGTGCTAATTTTTTTTGTTTGCTTATTGTTATACATACCATTTGTTATATGTGTGTTTTAAAATTTTTTCAGCTTTTTGAGTACTGTTAGAGGGACTGTTAGAATTAGAACATAACCATTCTGTAACTCTTAATGATTCAGTGGATCTGGGTAATACCAATAGATCTAGACATTGATCATCAACGAATAAAACATAACAATACTGATGCACCATATAAGACTGTGTATGAATAAATAAGCTACTGTCCTAAAATAAAGATGCTGTTAGATATAGTAAACTCCAAGTTTCTCTTCAAAGAATCAGTATGTCAGTATGTTCAGCTCTCTTATTCTTTAATTCTCCATTTTAAAGTTTAACTTCCTGGTTCTCTGGACCCTCTTGCCTCTAGTTTTGGTAAACAACTTTCCCATCAGTTCTAATCGGTAGTTCACATCTGTTCCCCTGGTCACCTGCTCGGACCTGTTCTGTAACTGTCCTTCCCGCCAAACTACCCACCCTGCCACTCTGGCTCATACCCCTGCTCTCTTTATAATGGACAATCAGAATTAGTTTAGACTGGGCAGTCCAACCCTAGTTTTAGGGGAGCAACACAGCAGTAGGGGCTACCTGCATCAGGAATAAGAAACTCTTCCCCTTCTTTGTCCAGATGTGCATTTGCTATTGCTCCATCTGTGAGACGCACCCTTCTATAGAAGTAAATTGACTTGCTGAGAAAATTTATATTCAAGTGCTGCTTCTTTTGCACTCGAATATAAATTTGCAAACTCTGTAATTTATGTTATATGTAACATAAATTTGCATATAACAATGCCCAGTTGACTCTGATGATGGGCCCATATTGAGAACATTAATCTCTATCCCTTTCCCTATTCACAAGAGAAAATAAGCAACCTCAGTTTCCTCTGATATGGCAGGTTGACCTCACAAGATTGCCATGAAGATCAGATGGAATACGTATGTCTAAAAATAAAAAACTGTAAACTCCATAATGTGAGGTAAATATAAAGAATCCCTAACTAGGCTCATTTATTCTGCCAATGAACTGAATCTCTTTGACAGTTGCCAACTTCAGGAATGTTGAAATAACTATTTGGCTTTCTGTAATTGGGTGATTTTCATTGAATTTAGGCTATAGCGCCTTCTTCATCCTTGGCTAGACAATCCATAATGCCTTTTTCAAATCAAACAGCTTAATTCTTGTGCATTCTCCTCTCCCTAGGAAGCATAAATGGAAGAGCTTTGGTTGGGATATCATGGAGTGGAAGCATAGTATAAAAGGAGGAGTAGGAGTGCAGACAGTTACACACCTCTGAGGGAAAGTAAAACAAAGAAGTAATGCTTGTTGGAAAATAGAATTGAGAAGGGAGGAGTGAGGAAGATTGAGAAGTTAGACAGGCTTCCAGATTGACATGAGTTTTGCATCCTCCATAGTGTAATATTCCAAAGCCTAATACAGTTTTTTGGTTTTGTGCATATCTCTGGTGTCTAAACAGCATATTTAGTCCTCTCAGTTCTACCCAGCACCTAACAAAGTACTATGCACTTAGCAAAAACTCAATAGATATCTGTGGAATGAAAAGTCCTCCCATTAAAGCTGAAAAAATTGAGAGTTGGCTACACATGTTTATTCTGTAAAAGGATTTGATAGCTCAGAGAAGGACAGAGCCATTAAAACAACATTGAGAATTCAGTCTAGGTTTGAGGTGATTAATTATCATCCTGTTTTCTCTGGCTTGGCCAGATACCCTAACCACTTTTAAGTGTTTTGTACAGCTTGTGTAGCTAGAAGCTACTGACAGGCTGAAGAGAAGCCTAGGAAACCACTAATGTTGTCTTAAAAATTTTGCAGAGATGAATTTGTGAATACTCTTTTGGAGACAGAATTCCTCTTGTATAGCCTAATTGCTACTCAAACAGAATATCTTCAGTTGATGCTTTCTTTCCACCTTGCCTGCTTTGAAATACACCAGTGAACTATTTTGCTTTTTTTTTTTTTTTTAATAAGGTAGGAGGTTTCTTCAGAGGTCATTGCTTACTAGGATGCTCTGATGTCTTACATATTAAATACTGTTATAGACAGTAAATGATATTGTAGATATCAATATTATAGTTATTTAAAAATGTTATAGCTATTAATTTATATATATGACCTATAAAATACTGAGCATGATGGCATCAGTTTCAGAGGTTTAAGTCTGATGACCTAGGCAATACTTGTTCTTTTTGAAAAATGTTTTGTTTAGGAGTTATCTTAAGTCAAGCTCCTTAGAAGCAGAGCCTGGGGTGAGGATTCTTCTTTGAATGATTTATTGGGGCAGTGTTTTCCAGAAGAAGGGAAATTCAGAAGCAGTCTAAGATAAGGGAAGGAGCTAAGCAAGGATGTGGTCTCAGTTGGAGACTACCTTCTGCCTGATCCCACTGAGGAAGATCTGAAACACAAATTACACCACACTGTTAGATCCTCTTGAGGCAAGGGGGCTTGCTTTTGATCTCCCGAATGCCAGTCAGTTCTTCACTGGGGTCTGTCCCTGTAGGGAATGGGGGTGGGGAGACACAGCCCAGCCTTTTGGATCAGGTGGTTCCAGTTTGGCCAAGGGCACTTCTCTCGAGGAGAGAGTAGCTGTGAGCCATTTAGCCGGCAACACTCTGCAGCTGGACAGCAGGAGCAGCTAAAGGGGATCTTGGTGCAGCACCAAGAGCTCCCACTACATGGCTCTTTTTAAATGGTAAAAGGAACCTTGAAAGCTCAGTGCGTTTTGTAGTCATTTTACTTAATCAAAATTTTTGAATGAAAAACTGAATAAATGGAAGAGAAAAGAATATTCTAGAAGCTCAGGTAAGACAGTATTTCTTTCCTTTGAAAGTACAATTTCTGTTTTTTGTGCATTTTCTTTGGTTAAAGTAATCTAAAAATAATATTTTTAACCTTTAATTCTTTTGTTTTTTTTTTAAAAAAAGAAATTCATAGCCGAGCATGGTGGCTCACACCTGTAATCCCAGCACTTTGGGAGGCCGAAGCAGGTGGATCACTTGAGGCCAGGAGTTTAAGATCAGCCTGGCCAACACAGGGGAAGCCCCATCTCTACTAAAAATACAAAAATTAGCAGGGCTTGGTCGTGTGTACCTGGAGTCCCAGCTACTCGGGAGGCTGAGGTATAAGAATCTCTTGAACTTGTGAGGCACAGGTTGCAGTGAGCCAAGATTTGCACCACTGCACTCCAGCCTGGGCTACAGAGGGAGACTCTGTATCATTGATGAATGTGGGGGAACTGACTACACTAATTATTGCTCAAATTATTACTCCAGAATGAAAACGTAGAACTAATAACACTTGCAATGCATAGATAGACCTGGCAACTTGCATTTGCAGGTTTATAACGTGAATCAAGTGGATTAAGCAGATTCCTACAAAATTTCAAATTTAATTCAGCAGCAGCTCACAAGATGAATATAGAGAAAATGTTTACTAATATCAATATAACAAATACTATCTTATGTGTCTAATTAGGAAATTCTACCAACCTGTGTGAAATGAGTGTTACATGAAAATTCTTACTTGAATGCAGTCAGTGACATTTATTTCAGTATTAGGAACAGTTTTGGTGAGCATGGGAAAGGATTGCAACAATTATGGAATATATTGGTAGGCTTTTCTATAACTAAATAGAATACACACGTACACACACATATGTATCCCCATTCAGTGTTATTTCATATCCATTTCACTGTTAGCACTAAAATGGAAATTGCATTTGTTACTTAAATGGGGTTAAGGAAAAAATAGATTAGAATTCATACAACATTTTGCATGTGATAATGTGATGAAATCTGCCAAAATTGCACATTATCTCTGTTCCTCTTACCTCTTTTTAATTTGTAAAAATCACCCAATTTGTACTACCTCTAAAGGAGTTATTTTTTTTTTTTTACATTTTATTCTTCCAACTATATTATTTCAGAATTCTCTTTAAGATGTATGCACAAAAGAGACATGAAAGAGCTATAGATATAAACAAAAAAACCTTATGTATGATACAATCTAAAATACTGTATACTCATGGAAAGAAAGATAAAGACAAATAGATGTAGACCTGGACCCAGAATAAAGGATACACTTCCCTATGAAAACTACAAAAAAAAGCCTCAAGGACAGGGGAATAGGAGAATTGGGAGACTTTTAAGACAGACTGGAGTATCTAAAATATTACCAAGAGTCTAAGCATACAGGTAGCTTAGGAAAGATCAGAAAGGTGGTAGTTTCTCAGGGTAGGCAGAATGATGTGAGATAACCTCAGGGAATCAGTAAAGTGCTGGATCAAAAGGGAATATCAGTATCGAATAAGGAAGCTGAGGCGTTAAGGAGACTTTAGGTGGAAAAGAATTCAGAAACTTTTAAGGAAACAGTTGAAGAGAAGGTTCTTGCTGCATTGCACAACCTCCTGTAGTTTACAATCTAACCAGAAACCTGGTTGTGCACTTAATAAAAGAACAATCAATAATGGCTGGGCGTGGTGGCTCACACCTGTGATCCCAGCACTTTGGGAAGCTGAGGTGGGTGGATCACCTGAGGTCACGAGTTCAAGACCTAGCCTGGCCAACGTGGTGATATCCCGTCTCTACTAAAAATATAAAAAATTAGCCAGGCATGGTGGTATGTGCCTGTAATCCCAGTTACTCAGGAGGCTGAGGCAGAAGAATTGCTTGAACCCAGGAGGGGGAGGTTGCAGTGAGCAGAGATCATCCCACTACACTCCAGCTTGGGCAACAGAGCAAGACTCCCTATCAAAAAAAAAAAAAAAAAAACAAAACAAAGAACAAAACACGATAAATAAATCAACAACTCTTTCCCAAAATGGGACCCTTTACTTGATTCTATATCCTGAGCCTTCAAGACCCATAATTCTAGGACTGCTGCTTTCTTCCACATGTGGTAGAATGCCTACCCAGAGGTCAACCTTGCTCTTTGGTCTCTGTTTCCATGAGAAACACCTGGTGTTCTTTGAAAAGATGACTCACAGGTGAATCACAGACAAATCCCTCTCCTCACTCCTCATTTCCATTGCCCAGGGAAAGTAATCAGAATGTTGTCTTTTAGGGCTAAAAAAGTAGAAGCTGCTATGTAGCGTGGGCTCCCTGAGAATATCTAGGGGTTTCTGAAAGCCTGAGGAGAGGTAGCATAACCTTGAAGGGACAGAAGAGAGCAAAGAGCAACCAGCCGGAGTGTTGTCAGATCGCTTGAGCCGGCTGAGTCTGCAGAACAGGGGGACCCCATTGGTGGTCTCCAGATGGAGCACATGCTTTCCAGGGCAGTGTGAGCAATTACTCCTCCACTTCCCCCAAGAGGTGGGCAGAAAATGTTAGAGCACTCACTTTTTTTCCATCTAAAATTAAGCTTTACTAATAATGAATACATATTGACACTAGTGCCTTTAGTGTATATTAGATGGTTACATGTTATACAGTCTTTGAGGTATCTTAAGGCAACAGCAAGAGCTCTACTTGTGTGTGTGTGTGTGTGTGTGTGAGCATGTGTGAAGGGTTGACCTTGGCAACCCCACTCATGTGCTTTCAGAGTGTTGTGACTGATGTGTTGTAGCTTTTATTTGTACCACTTGCAGAGCATTTATAACTTATTATGTCTGGTTTTAACTAAACTAACCCATACAAAAAGAAAAAGTGGATTAAGCAGGTTTTTACAAAGAAAGGGTTTGAAGACTATCCTAAAGATAAGCACAAGGAAACAAGAAGAAGCAACAGCGTGTATAATGCCTTTACTCTGAGACAGACTCTTCATCAGTCAAGGTAAAAAATGGTGATGATCTAATGATCTGACAAGATCAGCCAAAATAAATTTTCATTATCAGGATGGCTATATGAAATATACATCTTTTTAAATTAATAATGGCCTTACCTTATGTAAAGAGGGAGCATCAAGATATTAATGTAACTGTTTTAGAGAATGAGATGGACTTGGTGGAACTAAGGGAAAAAATAAAACAGTAAGGAATTGACGTTATTTTTCCTAAAACGGTGTTCTCAATAGTGACACATTTGTCTCCTTTCATTGTTTAACAAGATCTTGAGTACATTCTACTCTAGTCACTTTCAGCTATGTTAATAGAAGTTCTTATTTAGGTAATTCTAATTCATTTTCGTGTGTTGGAAGGTTCAGGTCTTCAATGTCACATCCAGGTCTGAAGAATCTTTCCTTCTTTCTTAGCCTTTCTCAGTCAGATGAAGAGGAGTGATACGGTTTGGCTGTGTTTTCTCCTGAGTCTCACCTTGAATTGTAGCTCCCATAATTCCCATGTGTTATGGGAGGGACCCAGTAGGAGATAATTGAATCATGGGGGCAGTTTCCCCTATACTATTCTTGTGGTAGTGAAGAAATCTCACAACCTCTTTTATAAGAGGTTTCCCCTTTTGCTTGGCTCTTACTCTTTCTTGCCTGCTGCCCTGTAAGATGTGCCTTTCACCTTCTGCCATGATTGTAAGGCCTCCCCAGTCATGTGGAACTGTCCATTAACCCCTTTTTCTCTATAAATTACACAGTCTCAGGTATGTCTTCATCAGCAGCATGAAAATGAACTAATAATCGAAGCAAGTCTTTTTCACTTGCCACTTTGGCTGCTATTGTCCATCCTGGTTAACACTGTCTGGTTCTTTCATGGGACATTTGTGTGTGCTTTGAAATTCCTCTTGTGGGGATTTCCACAGTGATGTGAGTGATGCATTCTACGGTGACCTCTGGTCCAGTCCCTTCCGTTATTGCATTTGGCAGTCTATCCCATAATCTCTAACTCCTAAGGTTCCCTCTCCCCCTGTGTGGCTTTCTTGGGTAGATCCCATCAAGATGACTTGAACATCCTTACTTTCCACTGTACCCATGTAGTTCATGGGAAGCCCTTGCATCCTTACCACCCCCAAAGTACAGATTGTTTCGATTTCTGCTCTTCTTGCCTTCTACAGCAAATCCCTTCAGCCCACCTCCTGCTTTTTGTAGTCACCAGCTGGTAAGCAGACCCTAGTCCCTGCTTCACCCTTCTTTCATTTCCACATCCAATCAAGCCACGAATCATTCCATTTTTAATTCCTAAGCATTTCTCAAATATATTTCTTCCTTTCTTTGCCACCATTTTGTTGATTCAGTCTTTCATTTATTTTCCTCCCCGACTTATCTTGTCCTCTTAAAATCTACCCCAGACATGGCTGCCAGAATGATCTATCAAAAATGAAAATTGGATCACATTACTACCCTGCGTAAAACATGTTGATAGTTCCTTACTTGTCACTGCCAAGTTTCTTAACTTGCCCTGAAAACTTCTACATGATCTTGTTCTTGTTGAGTTCTCTTGTCACCACTTGTACATGCCAAGCTACATCTTGGCTGCCTTGATTTTTGCTGTCCTCCTTCTGTCGGAAATGTTTTCCACCCACCATGCTGTTCTTACTTCGCCCGCCTCCATCCCCTGCCAACTCATTTATTAAGACTCAGCTTATTTTCATCGCATCCAGGGGGTTTTCCATGAACCCCACTCCTGCCTGTGCTCCCACCGCCCCTGAGCTGGATAGGAGCACATTTTCCATGTTCCTTAGTCTCTCCATCACTGCCTGCTCCATTTCTGGGTTTACTGTGCACCTTGTAGTACCTATGTGTCTTTCTCCCCATTAGACTGAGTGTCTGAGAGGAAGGACAGGATCTTTTTCTTGTGAGACCTGCCTCGTGCCTGGCACATAATAGGCACTAAATAAATATTTACTAAAGGAATGAATGAATAAATGAAAGAATAAAATAACGCTTCAAGATAACAAAGGGCAAGAAACCAGGCTGGGAGTATTGATTCCGCCCCTCCTTTCCTTTCTATTATTGCTGCTGCTGTTCTGAATCACCACCAAGTGGGCTTTCTCAACAGCAACCGGGAGTGCCATCTGTACTCCCACCATTTGTCTGCAAATCTTCTTTTTCCTACTTAAGAAAAGACAGGACCAGAGCAGGTGATCACTACATTTACTTTTGGCACTGCAATTCCTGCCCCAGAGGATGATGATGATTTGCCCAATTCAAGAAAATGAAAATCTAAGCTGGTTCTTGTGGGCTTTCTTGTTGGATGTCAGACACATGGGTGGCAGGGTCAGCCTTGTGAGTAGTCCTAGAAGGACACTTTTGAGATGTTTCCAGATTTCTGACGTAGGGACTGAAGGTCTTAGTTTTTCCAGAGCAATATTGCGAACTTTTCAGTCACAACCAACAGAAAGGTATGAAGTTTCTGGAGGGTAGGACTGAGCAGCATGATGGGCAGCCAGGAGAACCCAAGGCCAGAATGGAGGGAGGACCTGGAAACAGAGTGTTCAAGATGATGCCATTTGATGGGCCCCAAAATAGAGGGCTGGGGACATAGAGAAAGGCTCTATCACTCCTGTTTGGAGTGATATCATTTGGATGTTTATCCCCTACAAATCTCCCGCTGAAATGTGAACCCAGATGGAGGTGGGGCCTGGTGGGAGGTGTTTGGGTCATTCATGATCCCTCATGAATGGCTTGGTGCCATCCCCATGGTGATGAGGGTTATCTTTCTGATGGCACATTTTGCCTGTGTCTGCATTTACCTAATGTCTAGCACTGAATCTGGGAAATATTAGACATCTGCTAAGGGGAAAAGTGACACAGGATCGGCAGTGTCCAGGATTATTTAAAAAAAAAAACAAACTTGTCCTCAGTGATGGCAGTCACTGAAAATAACTTACTCTTGCAAAAGTATGGACTTTCTAAATTAAGAGAAATAATTCTGGCCCTTGCTTCTTGCATATTCCTAAGATCATGGTTATGTAAGTGGTAAGATTCTCTCCTATAAAACTTTGAAAAAACACCAGTATACTTTTACAGCCAGTTAGGCAGCCATTTCTTCTTTTCTGATAAAGAGTCCCAATTTTTCTTTTGGGGAATTCATCCTTCTCCACATTTGGTCCATTTGGGGGTCTGATCATCTTTTGGCTCCAGGAGTGGGCAAGTGTAAGGCTCAGGACTAGACAATAAGAGGAGTGTATCCCTGGCCATGGTGATTTGTTTAGGGGAGAGAACAGGGCCAAGGAGAGACAGGCATAGGACTTGTCTTGGAGTGCTTGTTAAAGAGGTTTTTTTTCTGATGAGATGACTACTCTGAGAAAGTGTAAGCCTAGAGATGCTGGAGGCCATATCTGGGGGCAAGCCTTCCTGGAAATAATGGCAAGTCAGGGGAAAGAAAAGCCTGCTGATGGAGAAAATCGTATTCCTAATGACACAGTGTCTGTGCCCAGATCAAGCCAGGCCTAAAACTGCCAAAACCCTGGACGTTTACATTCCAAAAGCCAATAATTTTTCTCCTTCCCACCCCCTTACCCCACTTGTTTAAGGCGGTCTTAGTTGGGTTCCCTGTTACTGCCCACCCAAAGAGTACTGACAGCATAGGCCCTGGGCCTCTGCCTGGGGTGAATGGAGCTGCTGCTTCTGCTTCTGTGGCCGTTTAGGAATAACTTCTTATTTATGCCCTCCTGGTTCACACCGAAACAATGCAGGAGCCGTAACTATGGAAAATGGGAGGGGTTCTTAGGAAAGAAGCTGCTTCTGTTTACCCTTCTTTATAGACAGACGTGTAAATTGAAGAAACTAACACTGATTTGAGAGACGATATATCTTTCTAAGGTTACTGTGAAACTTTGAACACTTTCAAAAGGGAAAATAATTTTTGAGTTTTCCTTTAATCTCTAGTTCTTTTCTGAGGAGAGAGGTAAGACATGTTCTTCTACTTTGGATCTTGGGTTTTCTCTGTCCTTTCTCCCAGCCCAGTGCCCTTTCCGACTCCCCTCCCGCAGGCCACACTCACAGCCTCATCTTGGCTGCTGTATCGCCCGGGGCACAGGCCTTCTCCAGGAGCTCCGGTTCTGAAACACTTCTCTTTGATGTAATTACTCACACTTTGCATCTCTTCTACTTGGTTGTTTCTGTTGAACTCAGTTCTGTCTTCATTCATTTCACAAGTATTTGTTGAGTACCTACTATGCGGCAAGCACAGTTTTAGGCACTTCAGATACATGAGTGGACAAAATTCAAAGATCCCTTATTTCATAGGCTTACATACTAGTGGGGGCTATGGAAGATAGACAATATATAATAAACACAACAAACAAGTACATTGTGTAGTGTTTTAGAAAGGCTGAGAACAAAATGAAAAAAAAAAAATAGAGAAGAAGGGACAGGCAGGATTCCTGGGAGTAAAAGTGGTTGCAATTTTAAATAGGCTGCATTGAGAAAGTGAACTAGGATCAAAGACTGGAAGGAGGAAAGCAGCTCACCATTAGAAATCTGGGGGAAGAGTGTCTCAGGCAAAGGGAACAGTACAAAGTCCCTAATGCAACACTGTGCCTGGAAGTGTTTATGGAACAGCAAAGAGGTCAGTGTGCTGGAGTACAGAGAGGCAAAGCAGGAGGTGAGAGGAGGTGATTGGTAGGGGATTGGTAACGGGGTCAGTGTCATGCAGGACTTTGATTTTTTTTTTTTTTTTTCTGAGTAAAATGGAGAATCATTGGAGGGTTTCAAGGAGAAAGGGACATGATCTGACTCAGATTTTCCAAGGACCATGCTGGCTGCAGAGTGAAAATAAACTCTAGAGGAGCAAAGGTGGAAACAAACAGTATGGGTATTGCAGGAATCAGTGCCAGAGATGCTGGTGGCTTGGATCAGGGTAGAGGCTGTGCAGGTGTTAGTAACTGGCTGGAAGTCTGGGTCTGTTTTAAAGACCCAGCCATTGGGACTTGCTGATAGATTAGATGTGGCGTGTGGGAGAAGGAGCATTTGTAAGGATAGAGCTGCCATCAGCCAAGAAGAGGGAAGACTGAGGATAAAGCACCTCTGAGAGGAATATTAACAGTTCAATTTAGGATAAGCTGTGAAGGAAGTTGGAAATGCTGAGCTGGCAACTGAGCACTAGGTTTTGGGAGATAGGTCTGACCTTGAAAGATAAATTTGGGAATTGTTGCCATCTAGATGGTAGTTAAAATCTCATTGTAAACTGTAGGTCCTTCTTAGCCAATAAGCTTCCTATTGCCCTCCTGACTTTACTGAGAGAAGTTGAGAGCACGACACAATGGAAAAAAAATGGACTTTAGAGATGGACAGATCTGGATCAGAGTCCCGATATTACCACTTTACTAGTTGTGTGACTCTGGGCAACTCTCTTACCCTGCTGAGTTGCAATTTCCCTGAAAAATTGGATGACACCTATTTCCTAGGGTTGTTGAGCTTATTAAATTAAAGAATGTCTGCGAAACTCTTGGCACATTGTAGATTCTTAATTATTTTCTTTCTCTTCCTTTTTAAATCAAGTCTGGATGCTAACCAACGATTGCAGCTCTGGTATGAGCTTTCTGGACCAGTGCTACTCAAAGGGTGGTGTTTGAACTAGTAGCAATCAGCATCACCTGGGAGCTTGTTGGAAATGCAAATTTTTAAGCCCCACCGTCCTACTGAATTAGAAATTCTAGGGGTGGGATCCTGCAATCTGTATTTAAACAAGCTCTCCTGGTGCTTCTGATACATGCTAGAATTTGAGGACTACAGCTTTAGTGTCTTCTGATTCATAAGCTTCCATCTGACCCCTGAGCATACCTGTTTCTCTGCTCATGTTTCTGCATAGCTATTGTCAGAAAAGTTATATTAACCTCTCAGATGAGTCTAGAATTACACTTCTAACTATTTCCAAATAAAATAAAGCTATTCTAGAAAATACTCAAACTCAACATGACCCAACAACTCATTCTTCCCTGTCCCCCCTACCCTATCCCCTTCAAAGAATAACAATGAACTGTAAAATATCGGACTTCCTTCTCTTCTCCTGGGTTTCCCATTTCAATAATAGAGAAATTTATTCACTGAAAGCTCACTCTATGTGCCACATTACATGTATCAATGAAATGATATATAAGGTAGCATTAATGTGAATTTCCACTTACTAGATGAGGAAATTGAGGATTAAGGAAATTAAATATCTAACTCAAGGGTACAGAGATTGTGCCAGTGGGGACATCAGCCGGAGACCATAAAACTGGAGCAGGGAGAAGGGCCTTGCTCTTTCCTCTTTGTTGCCTGTATCACCTTGCAGTGCTGCTTCGCTCCGGCAGAGGCACTTTGTTCTAGCAGCAAAGGTAAATTTGTGTTTTACAACCAGCCATTGGATGGAGGCTCCTGCTGGGGAGGGGCATGGTCTTGGGTGAGCAGCCCTGTGCTGCTGAGCAGCCCATTCCTGTGGAGGGCTGTCATCAGGTCTGCTCCTTGTAGCTGTGGAACTAGATTGTTTAGTTCTGAAAGGGAAATCTGGGCCACACACCACAGCATCCACTAGAGACTCACATGATTCTGCCATATTTGTAAAACAAGTGAGATAACTCACTACGTCTATAATCGTATTAATTCCCCAGCCTTATATGTACTAGCCTGAGATTATACTTGCTGAAAGCCAACTGGTCTTTTAAATATTGTCAAAATGGCATTATTGAAATACAATTTACATACTGTACAGTTCACCCATTTACAGTGTACAATTCAGTGATTTTTAGTATATTCACAGATGTATTCAACCCTTACCACAGTAAATTCTGGAACGTTTTCATCTCCTCAAAACAAACCCCAAACCCTGTAGGTCCCCCTTCCCTTCAGCTCTAAGCAACCACAAATCTTTCCATCTCTCTTTCACCATTCTAGACATTTCATATCACAATCATATAGTAAGTAGTCTTTTGGGTCTGGCTTCTTTCATTTACCATAATGTTTTCAAGGTCCATCTATGTTGTGTGTATCAGCACTTCATTCCTTTTTATGGTCATATAGTATTTCACTACATGTCCATACCGTATTTGCTTATCTAAATTTGTCAGTTGATGGGTGTTTTGGACTCTACACCTTTTGGCTATTACAAATAACAATGCTTAACCTTTGTGTACAGGTGTTTGTATGGGCATTTACTTTCATTTCTCTTGTGTATATACCTAGGAGTGGAATTTCTGAGTCATAAGATAAAGCTATGTTTAATTATGTAGGGAACTGACAGATCTTTTTTCAAGAATTCCTGCTTTGAAAATGCCACTTTGGGTGGGTGGGAGGTTGGGGAGAGATAACGTGGGGAGAAATGCCAGATATAGGTGACAGGGGGATGGAGGCAGCAAACCACCTTGTTATGTATGTACCTATGCAACAATTCTGCATGATCTGCATGTGTACACCAGAACCTAAAGTACAATTTAAAAAATTGTTTTTTAAAAAAGAAAATTCCATTTTTGTCCAGGAGCAGTGGCTCACATCTGTAATCTCAGTACTTTGGGAAGCCGAGGCAGGCGGATCACCAGGTCAGGAGATTGAGACCATCCTGGCCAACATGGTGAAACCCCCGTCTCTACTAAAAATACAAAAATTATCTGGGTGTGGTAGCATGCACCTGTATTTCCAGCTACTTGGGAGGCTGAGGCAGGAGAATCGCTTGAACCCAGGAGGTGGAGGTTGCAGAGCTGAGACTGCACCACTGCACTCCAGCCTGGTGACAGAGTGAGACGCCATCTCAAAAAAAAAAAAAAAAAAAAATGGAAAAAAGCCACTTTTCTATGAAGTTGACAACTACCTGCCTGCCTCCTAAGTCGCCCTCCTTTCATTGCAATTAAATGTTCTGTTTCTATATTCTTTTAGCACTCTCTGTGACCCTTGTTTCGTGCTCAGACTTGTAATGTTGTTGCAGTAGACATCTGTGTTTTTTACGTGCACTCATTTCCCTTCTTGAATGACATCCTCTTTTCTTAGTAAAAGCATCCCTCCCATACTTTCAGTCTGCTGGCCTGGCCAAGTAAGATGTTCTATCACTGTAGTCCTTGAGAATGGTTCAGGAATGTGACCCCAGTTAGGTTAAATTAGTATCAGTTCTGGGACTCTTGCTGGAAAAAAATGGGCCAAGACTCTTATTTGTGCAGGAGTTCCTAAGCTGGTGACATGTATGCCTAGAGCATACCTTCTTACCAGCATAAGGCAAGAACCACCCTGAGAGTGAAATCAGAAAAGAGGAAAGCCCCAGTGTGGAGTGAGACAGATTGCCTGTTGACTTTGTTTGATTCAGTCATGCCTGACATCTACACCTTGAACATTCAGTTACCTCCAGTAACTTTGCCACACATAAGTTCTTATGTAGCTTCTGTCATTTATAATGCTAAGAATCCCAGTCAATAGAGTGTTAATAGCGTATTCCTTCCTCCACTGGATTTGAAGCTTTTGAAGCTAGGGACGATGTCTTTTTCATTTGAGCATGATACTGACACATAGAAATTGATAGCAGATAGTTGTTGAACAAATGAATGAATGAATGAGGAATGATTCTATCTTTTGCTATGCTTGAAACCACATCCTATGGTTTATGGCCAGCAATAGAGCTTTTCTTTCATTCAGAAAGAGACTGAGTTTTCGTGTGTGTGTGTATGTGTGTGTGTGTGTGTGTGTGTGTGTGTGTGTGTATGCATGCGTGTGTGTGTGTTTCCCTTTATGTTTAAGACTGAATTAAGCAATCTCACATGGGGAATTGGGTATCAATCAAAGAACTTTAGTGCTTCTATTTAAGGTCCTACCATAGACCTCTCCTCACATGCTCTTGAGGAAAACTGAGCCACTTTTGTTTGCACAGAGCAATCAATGTAGCTTCATAAATAGATTGTCTATCACTTTATGTTGTTTATTTCTACATAATTGACTTTTGGGATATGGAAATGAAGATCTGGCTTTTGCATTACTTGAGAAAATGAGTTTATTTTTTGATTCCAACTCTTTAAATATATACAACAAAATTATTTAAGAAATAAGTAGGTGTTTCCATAAGGAGGGTTATGTGGTAGAATAAATTCAGAGATATGTAGGAGAGGATAAGTGTAGCCAAAATAAGAAAAAGCCATTGTGAATAATAGGAACATCTGGAGTGTAGACTTTGGTAATTTTTGGTATTATCATTTGCATTTTAAATGGGTGAGCAATAAAACAGCATCTAATCATATATGTCTCTGTCTAGATTGACTTAAAGTATACATTTATGATTTCACCCAAAAAGCTGAAAAATACTTCAAAGCACTGTAATTGTCTGCTTCTCCACCCTGAGACACATCATACTGAGGCAAAGTAGGGGCTTTGTGGGGCCAGTAGCTACCGAAAAACTGTTACATGAAACATGAAACCCTAGGACTAAAGACTCAGGTTTGAATTTTTTTTTTTTTTTTTTTTTTTGAGAGGAGACTCGCTCTTTGCCCAGGCAGGAGTGCTGTCGTGCAATCCTGGCTCACTACAACTTCTGCTTCCCGAGTAGCTGGGATTACAGGTGCCTGTACCACACCAGGGTACTTTTTGTATTTTTAGTAGAGATGGGATTTCACCATGTTGGCCAGGCTGGTCTTGAACCCCTGACATCAGGTGATCCTCCTGTTTTGGCCTCCCAAAGTGTGGGGATTACAGGTGTAAGCCACTGCACCCGGCCAGGTTTGAATCTTTTTATCTTCACAAAATTGAGATCTTTATTGTCTGTCATATTTGTTTGTGTTCTGTGGACTGAAATGAACAGAACAGACAGAGTATTTGGAAAGGGATTGTTCTCCCTCCTATTTGCCAGATTATATTTTTTTCCATTCTTATTGATGCATAAAAACTTTATCCTTTGGAAAGCAAACCTCCCAGAAGACTATGATCTAACCCTAGTGACTCATTTGAGAGATTCTTTAAAGTAAAGGAGTGTTCCCTAAAATAGAAGGGGATTTCACTTTGAGGGTAAGAAGGTTTTCCCTTCTCATCCTTAGTCATAGAGGTTATGCCATTCCTGACACATCCTTCCTTTCCTCCCATTCCTTTTCCTTTCTTTTAAAATACACCAGGGAATATCCTTATTATCTAAAACATTTTCTCTGTGCATTTGATTAAAAGCTTATATTTTCTGTTGATAAAAAAAAATTAGGACTGTAGTAGTCCAGCAAGACACTGCTTTTGGGGTAAATCTAGGAACAGATACTTATATTAAAAGTGATGGCGAGAAGCCTGTTGGCTACTGCTTGTGGTGGCAGAACAACCTCAGCAGATGAGAGCTTCACACCTTACAGCTATATTAGAGTGTCTTTTCTTTTCTTTCTTTCTTTTTTTTTTAGACAGAGTCTTTCTCTGTTGCCCAGGCTAGAGAGCAATGGCTTGATCTCAGCTCACTGCATCCTCCACCTCCTGGATTCAAGTGATTCTCCTGCCTCAGCCTCCCAAGGAGCTGGGATTACAGGTACTCGTCACCCTGCCTGGCTAATTTTTGTATTTTTAGTAGAGATGGGGTTTCACCATGTTGGGCAGGCTGGTCTCAAGCTCCTGACGTCAAGTAATCTACCCACCCCAAAGTGCTGGGATTATAGGTGAGAGCCAAAGCGCCCAGCCTAGAGGGTATTTTCTGAGCAGTGTTTTTATAAACCATGGGTCCCCAAACCCTGGAACATGGACCTCAGTACTGGTCCGTGGTCTGTTAGGAAGTGGGCCACACAGCAGGAGGTGAGTGGCAGGCAAGCGAGCATTACCACCCAAACTCCACCTGCCTCCTGTCAGATCAGCAGCGACATTAGATTCTCATAGGAGTGCAAACCCTACTATGAACTGTGCATTTGAGGGATCTGGGTTATGTGCTCCTTGTGAGAATCAAACTAATGCCTGATGATCTGAGGTGGAACAGCTGCATCCCAAAACAATCTCCCACACCCCTGGCCCCCATCCATGGAAAAATTGTCTTCTATGAGATGGGTGCCTGATGCCAAAAAGATTGGGACTGCTACTATAAGCCATTCTGCCCTGTGGGAATACTGTATACATACCTATATTGCCAAGACTCTATTTTCTTATCCTTTCTTAAGTACGTATCAAACATACTTAGCCTCCTTTCTCCTTATTCTCACATCAGCTTCATGTCTTCAACTAGCTATGTAAGATTTAGAAGGTCTTTTCACATTCTTGAACTTCAGTTTCAGTAATGTTAGGTACCTTATCTTTAAAATCCTTATCAACTCTAAAATTCTGTAGTTCCTTATCTATGCTTCTGTGTTCTAAAGCATTTGATTCTGGTCTTAATTCTTAAGTTAATCTTTTATTTAGCCTTCATTTAAGATAAATGTCACAAGCAGAGAGGGCAGGAAATGGCATCTTGGTGTCTTAAGTAGAGAAATTAGAAGCTCATAAATCTCAATGAACCTTGAATTAATTAGTGGAGAAGTTACTTTTATATCATTGTGCCTCAGATGATTTGGGGTCAAAGAAGGAGTACTGGGTATATAATGATGAATACTATACATATAAATAATGCAAGGACAGTGGTAACATTTATGATTGACTATTATATAAAAACCACTCTTGGAATTGCTGTGCCTCTTGTTAAGATTAGAGTATCGTAATGAGTTTTACTAGAAGTCTGAACATGTTTTATACTGGGAATACTGACATCAACTCCATCATAAATTTAAAGTGAGGATAACATTTATTCTAGGGCTTCTGGAAACCCAAATGTAGTTATCACTTATTTCTATTTAAAACTTTATGTCCTAACAATATTCATCCATCACTGTGGCACCATTGCCATTCAACCCTTAAGTCAGTCAGTACTTTAAAACCACGACAAATTTCTACTTAAATTATATTGATTAATTGTAAGATTTAAAAGAAAAAAATAATTTTTAGATTAGAAGGAAAATGAGCTCTTTACTTTCTTCTTGGCCCATTGTTGCCTTCATTAAATAACCCCTCTGATTTCATTGTATAATGATAGAATATTAGAGAATAATTAATATGGTTTGGACAATTATATAAACATTAACACAAGTTAAGACAGTTATTCTGAATAATTTCTATATCTAATTATAAAACGCTGAAAGGAAATTATAAGCATGAAGACAAATTTGAGACAGTTATTTTGAATTATGTCAATACTGAATCATAAAAATCTGAAAGAAAATACAGACACGGGTTCTTTCTTTAATGTACAACATTATAGGCTGCTTGATGGTCAGAAAACCACAGGCTCATCTGCAAAGTACGTTGTAGTAATTGTTAAGGTCAGTGATTCATATTTTAAACAACCTGTGAATGTAGTAAGTATTTAGCAAGCTAGTGTTTAAAAACACTCAAAAATATGTATTCCTAGAATATAGCTATTAGAGAAAGTCTTGTCAACTTTCATGCACTTTTATGACAGATTGTTTTTCTTTTTCACACAAAAGATACATGGCTGATTCAAAGCTCACAACAGTTCAATAGCGGTTATGTGATACCATGACAAGTTCTATCTAAGCTTGTTTAAAAATATTCCTCAGGGAATGCATCAAAGAATGGCACACAGTGACAACTGGAAGAAACTGCTTTATTAATAGTTGGCAATTTTTACAAATTCCAGGCATGTTGCACAGACTCTGCTCAACCTAGCCATTGATTATAGTTAACATCCGTCTCTAAAACAAGTGTGTAAAGCTTTACAAGTATTTAAAAAATTCTTTCATGCAAACCATAAATTATCTTATATAACTTGACATTAAACAAATAGAAGCAATGTGAGTATAAGAAATTCCATATCTGATTAAGAACTTGGTACTTCATTTTATCAAAGTGCGAATAAGGGTTCCAGCTCAGGATCTTTTCAACACCCCTCCAGGTGAAAGAGAACTTTTAATCTCCCACTTCTCTTTTGCTGCCTCATTCTCATCTCCTTTCTTCTCTTTTCTTACCATCTATTCTATTTTCTTTCCCATGATGTTCTATTTCTCCTTCCTTTGTTGTCTGTTTCCTCTTTTTTCTCCCTCCTTGTATTTGTTTTCTTCCTTCTGTACTCTAAATTCTCCCTCTTGTCTCCCTGCCAATGTCAAAATCATTACATGTAAGAGAGCCAAATAAATTGCAACTGCAAGGACATGACCTGATGTCTACAGCAGAAAATATTTAAATTATGAATTTTCCTTTTGTTTATACAGGCAATTACAAGAAATTAAATGTTAACTTTTTGAAGTCACCTTAATCAGAGGTGTTTTTACATAAAACCACTACGTATGAAATGTAGAGCATAATTACATTAACAAAAAAAAAAAAACGATTTCATTCATTTACTAGTAGCCACTAATGGCTCTTTAGACTCAGACTATTAGGTAAACGAACAAACAATTGGCTTATTTGTTTGAAGTATAAGTAGCAGGTAATTCATGAATAAGTAAAATATACTTTCTTGCTGTGGTATATTAACAGGATGCTTTTATATTTTATTTTTAATTGACAATAATTATACTTATTCAAAGGGTACATGATGATGTCTCGATACATATATAGTGATCAGACTGGAGTAATTAGCATATCTATCATCTCCAACATTTATCATTTATTTGTTTTGGGAACTTTAAATATACTCCTCCTAGCTGTTTGAAGCTGCATATTATTAACTGTAGTCATCCTACAGTGGTATAGGGTACTAGAACTTACTTCTATAATCTAGCTATAATTTTTTATCCTTTAACAAATCTCTCCCTATCAACTTTTTTTTAGTGTCCATATGTGAATGAGAACATTCAGGGTTTAACTTTCTGTTCCTGGCTTATTTCACATAACATAATATCTTCCTGTTCCATCCACGTTGCTGAGAATGACAGGATTTCCTATTTTTTATGGTGAAATAGCCACTGTGTATATATACGACATTTTCTTTATCCATTCATCTATTGTTGGACACCTAGGTTGATCCCGTATCTTGGCTATTGTGAATAGTGCTGCAATAAACATGGGGTACAGATGTTTCTTTGGTATAATTATTTCCTTTCCTTTGGATAAGCTCCCAGTAGTGAGATTGCTGGATCACATAGTAGTTCTGTTGTAGTTTTTTGAGGGACCTCCATACTGTTTTCCATAGTGGCTGTAGTAGTTACATTCCCACTGGCTGTGTAAGAGTTCTCTTTTCTCTGCATCCTTGTCAGCATTAGTTATTTTTTGTCTTTTTGTTAAATAGCCATCCTAACTGGGGTGAGATGATACCTTACTGTGGTTTTTATTTCCCTGATGATTAATAATATTTATACATTTTTCATGTATTTGTTGACTATTTTTATGTCTTTCGAGAAATGTCTGTTTAGATCACTTGCCCATTATTTTTAGTTGGATTGTTTGTTTTTGCTATTGATGTTTGAGTTACTTATATATTTTGGATATTAATCCCCTGTAGAATGAGTAGTTTGCAAATATTTTCTCCAGTTCTCTGGGTTGTCTTTGCTGAGCAGAAGCCTTTTAGTTTGCTATAATCCTACTTATTTATTTATTTATTTTTGTTGCCTATGCTTTTGAAGTCTTATTCATGAAATCTTTCCCCAGGCCAAGGTCCTAAAGCATTTCTTCTATTTTCTTCTAGTAGTTTTATTATTTTGGGTCTTATCCTTAGGTGGCTGATCCATTTTGAGTTGATTTTTGTATAATGGAAAGGCAGGTTTAATTGCATTCTTCTGCACATAGATATCCAACTTTCCAAGCACCATTTCACCTTTGTAAAAAATCAGTTGTTTGTAGATATGTGGATTAATTTGAGTTCTCTTTTCTGTCTCATTAGTCTATGTGTCTTTTATTCTGCCAGTTCTATGCTGTTTTGGTTACTACAGGTTTGTAGTATATTTTGAAATCTGGTATGTGACACTTCTGGATTTAATTTTTTGGTTATTCTGGGTCTTTTGGGGTTGATTTAAATTTTAGGATGTTTTTTCTATTTCTGTTAAGAATGTCATCGGTATTTTGATAGGAATTGCATTCAATTGCTTTGTGTAATATTGGCATGATAACAATATTCATTTTTCCAATTTATGAGCATGTCTTTCCATTTGATTTTTAGCCTATTAAATTTCTTTCAACAGTATTTTGTAGTTTTCCTTGTAGAGGTTTTTTTTTTTTTTTTTCCTCTTTGGTTAAATGTATTGCTAGGTATTTTATAAATGAAATTGCTTTCTTGATTTCCTTTTCAGATAGTTTGTTGTTTATGTACAGAAATGCTACTGGTCTTTTGTTTGTTTTTTGGGATAGAGTCTGACTCTGTTGCCCAGGGTGGAGTGCAGTGATATGGTCATGGCTCAGTGCAGTCTTTACCTCCTGGGCTCAAGCAATCCTCCACCTCAGCCTCCTGAGTAGCTGGGACTACCTGTATGCACCAGCATGCCTGGCTAATTTTCTGGAGACAAGATTTTATCATGTCGCTTATGTTGGTCTCAAACTCCTGGGCTCAAGTGATCTGCCTGCTTTGGCCTGCCAAAGTGCTGGGATTACAGGTGTGAGCTCCTGCACCCGCCCAGGAAACTTTTAAAGTAGCAATATCTCAAATCTATAACAAATTCATTTCCTTTAAAACAAAACAATATAAAAACTGAAAAACAAGGCCTGAAGTTGTATTACGCAAACCAATCATTGGAATCAGGTAGGTCAAAACAGCCTCAGCTCATTAAAAGAAAATATAGCTGATGTATTGTTTGAATATGCTCTCCAAAGCTCATGTGTTAGATATGTAATCTTCAATGCAGCAGTTTGGGAAGTAGGGCCTAAAGGATGATTAAGTTGTGAGGCTCTGCCCTAATGAATGAATTAATGTCATCATTGCCAGAATGGGTTAGTTACCTCAAGAGTGTGCTTGTTGTAAATGCAAGTTCTTCCCCTTCTTGCTCTTGTACTCTTGTGGTCTCTTGCCCTACCTGCTTCTGCCATGGAATAATGAAGTACAAAAGTCCTAACAAATTGCCAGCACCTTGCTCTTGAACTTCCCAGCCTCCAGAAGTGTGAGAAATAAATTCCTTTTCTTTATAAACTGCCCAGTCTGTGGTCTTCTGTTATAGAAACACAAAAAGGGCTTAGGTAGCTGGACTGCAGATGTAAACTTTTTGAATATTGAAGGAGAAATAGGTTTTATTCTGCTTATATTAGCTCCTGGAAAGTAAATATTAAAAATACGATGTCAGCCTCTATATTTCCATGGAATTAAATGATACTACATTTTTATAGACTACAAAATATTTAATTTTGTCCTTCTGTGGTAGTGCACTCCTATAATCCCAACACTTTTGGAGGCTGAGGCGAGTGAATTGCTTGAGCTCGAGAGTTCAAGACCAGCCTGGGCAATATGGCAAAACCCCATCTCTACAAAAAATACAAAAGTAACCTGACATGGAGATGCATGCCTGTAGTCCCAGGTACTCCAAAGGCTGAGGTGGGTGGATTGCTTGAGCCCAGGAGGTTGATGCTGCAGTGAACCATGATCATGCCACTGTACTCCAGCCTGGGTGACAGAATGAGACCTTGTCTCAAAAAAAAAAAAAAAAAAAAAGAAAGAAGATATTGGGTCTCAAGATATTATTTTGGAATAAGAAAACAAATGTAATATGATTGAAGAGTAATATTTTAAAAAATTTATTTAAACTATAAAGGCTGCTGATTAAACCACCCCAGTATTTTTCTGATTACTAAACAGTTCTTCCTTACAAGGGTCTCAGAAAGACATTCAGCTAATCAATGACACATTGCTAAGCACATCATTGTGTGTTAAATCCACTCAATTGATTGTACTATAATTTGTAAATTACTTTATTAAAAGTACTTCGGTGAATGGCCCTATAAATGTTAAATAATAATATCAAGCAAAATTAGTTTGCAACACTTTCCAGATCTGAATTAAAAAGAATTCCTAGCTTATTTTGATACTAATACTATGAGGGGCTAAACTAAATTGTTTTCTGTTTTTCCAATCAAGTCAGTAACACTTTTTTAGAAAAATCAAACTTTGAATTGGCAATAATTGCAGTGTACTGAACAACTGCAAGAATAAGAAAAGCACAAAGAATACCTGTATATCTTTTATTCAGGATCATCTATTGTTAACATTTCATCTCATTTGCTTTGTTATTTGGGTGTACTATCTCTGTATGTATATGTGTGTGTGTACACATTTGCATGTATATATGTGTATACATACATGTATGTGAATTTTTTTCCAAATCATTTGAGTCAGTTGCGTATATTATGGCCCTTTACCCCTCAATACACTGTGGATTTCTTAAGAATAGGGATAATGTCTTAGTCCTAACCACCATACAGTTAAAACTTCAATAAATGTATTGATATAACTCTTTAATCTGTGTTAATCTTGTTTGTAAACTAAATAGTGTCCTGTTTAGCTTCTCTTCTCAGCCCCTAGTCTAGCTGCCAGTACAGGATCCAGTCTAGAATAGGGTATTTACATTTAATTGCCATCTTTCTTTAGTCTCTTTTAATCTGGAACATTTTCTCCGCCTTTGTCTTTTATGACAAAAGTTCCTCATTTTTAGTTTGCCTGATATTTCCTAAAGATTAGATTCAGGTTATGCCTGTCTGGCTGGAATACTGCAATCAGCAACATTGTGTCTTAGGGTGTCAACCACTACAATGGTTCTCTCTCTGAATCGGTGATGTTAATTTTTTATTTTTATTTTTTTGAAATGGAGTCTCACTTTGTCACCCAGGCTAGAATGCAGTGGTGATGTGGTTTCAGCTCACTGCAACCTCCACTCCCTGGATTCAAGCGATTCTTCCACCTCAGCCTCCCAAGTAGCAGGGATTACAGGCATGTGCCATCATGCCTGGCTAAGTTTTTTTTGTATTTTTGGTAGGGACAGAGTTTCACCATGTTGGCCAGGCTTGACTTGAACTCCTGACCTCAAATGATCCTCCTGCCTTGGCCTCCAAATGCTGGGATTACAGCCATGAGCCACTGCACCTGGCTGGTGATGTTAATCTTGATCACCTAGTTAGATGTCCCTGTGTTTGTAATGTTTGGAAACTATCTGTCTTTCTTACAACTAACAAGTAATCTTTGGGGAGACACACTGAGATAATGCAAGGCTTACCCTCATCAAATGTTCCCTAGATTGAACATCCATTGATGATTCTTGCTTGAACCAATTTTCTTTATGATGGTTGCAAAATGATAATTTTCTGTCTCCTGTATTACATATTTATCAGTTGGTACTTGACATTTTACTATAAACACAATCCCTCCCTTCTCCCTTATTTATTTATTAGTAGTATGGCTTATGGATTACTTTTTTCTCCTAATGGTTTTTAATTTATTATAGTCTTTAAACATTTTGGTGCTCGAATTGTCTCAGATTTGGCCAGTGGAATCCCTTCGAGCTGAACCCCATGTCTTTGTGAACTGGCCTCATCTTTTTTGTGAACACTTCCTTATAAGCTGTTCCAGGTTCAGCTTGTACCTATTCTTCCCCAGCCCCAGAATTGTCCATTTCTCTGAGGAGTCATGGTTCCTTTTAGTGGAGAATGATATAGAGATCTGGGTCCAAAGTATGTTTGTTGCTACTGAGGTATCTTTGCTTCTAGAACCTTTCAGCAGACAAAGCTAATATATGCATGTATGTACACATATGCAAACACACACATATATACATATGTATGAATATGTGCTTATATGTGTGTGTGTGTATATAAATAAATACAAGTATATAAATATTTTGAGATGGAGTCTCACTCTGTCGCCCAGGCTGGAGTGTTATCTCGGCTCACTGTAACCTCCGCCTCTTTAGTTCAAGAAATTCTCCCTGCCTCAGCCTCCTGAGTAGCTGGGATTACAGGCATCGCCACCACGCGTGGCTAATTTTTGTGTTTTTAGTAGAGACAGGGTTTCATCACATTGGCCAGGCTGGTCTTGAATTCCTGACTTTAGGTGATCCACCCGCTTTGGCCTCCTAAGTGCTGGGATTACAAGCGTGAGCCACCGCACCTGGCCCTACGTGTACACGTATTTTTTAAAATCATGGGTTTACCAGTACCTGCAAATCCAATCCATCTCCACGGTGTTCTTTTAAACCTTCTGTGATCCCGTATGTGTATGTTCCTTCTTCCATGGTGAGAACTGTGGCTTACAACAATAGTGACACATTATTACATATAGACAATATTAACACAGATTAAAGAGTTATATCCTATTCTTAAGAAACTCACGTGTGTATGGAGGGATGAAGGGCCATCGTGTATACAACTGACTTTCAAATGATTCAGAAAAAAATTTACATACATCTGTGTATACATATATACACATGCAAATATGTACATACACACACATACACGTACAGAGATAGTACACCTGAGTAACAAAGCAAACAGGGCAAAATGTTAACAATAGATAATCCTGAGTGAAAGATATACAGGTGTTCTTTGTACTTTTCTTATTCTTGCAACTTTTCAGTACACTGGAATTATTGCCAATTTAAGAGTTTTTTTTTTGTTTTGTTTTGTTTTTTAAGTACTATCAACTTGATGGGAAAAACAGAAAACATAATTTAGTTTAGCCCCAAATAGTATTGGTTGGCATCAAAAAAGTTAGGAATTAATTTAAATTCATATCTCGAGAATGTTGCAAGCTAATTTTGCTTAGATGATTTAATTATTTAACATTTATTGGGGCTGGGCACAGTGGCTCACTTTGGGAGGCTGAGGTTGGCAGATCATCTGAGGTCAGGAGTTCAAGACCAACCTGGCCAACATGGTGAAGCCCAGTCTCTACAAAAATACAAAAATTAGCCAGGCGTGATGGTGGATGCCTGTAATCTCAGCTACTTGGGAGGCTGAGTTGGAAGAATTGCTTAAACCAGGGAAGTGGAAGTTGCAGTGAGCCAAGCCAAGATCGTGCCACTGCACTCCAGCCTGAGAAACAGAGCAAGATTCCAACTCAAAAAAAAAAAAAAAAAAAAAAAGTTAAGGACATTCACTGAAGTAATTTTAATAAAATAGCTTACAAATTTATTTAATGCTATAGTTTCAGAATTACTTTGCCCATATCACTTTAATAAACAAACCTACAAAAAAGAGTATAGGTTTTGTGGGCAGTTTTTCCCCACTCCACAACCCTGTGTGAGACTGAGGGTATGTATCTGAAATCAAATAACTCTGTTCATGTTACTTAGTTTTTTTTTCTTCTTTACTATGAATATGACATTTATTTGAAATATAATTGATTCATTGTTTTGGTTGCTTTCAGTTTTTAGATTTTTAATTTTTCCCCTTCCTATCTTTGCTAATTTAATATAATTTTAAACATATGTACAATAGTAACTTGCTTCCAAAGTTCAAAACTATACAAAAAGTAAAGAAGCATCACACTCCTATATCCCTTCTACCTCTTTCCCTTCTACCGTTGTCTTATCTTATCCTTCCTGTGGTCTTATCCTTCTTTTGGTAAATATAAGAGATATGTATATGCTATCCTCTTTTCCCTTATTTTTTTCCTTAGAGCATTCTATAGTGTATTTTACTCATAAACATTATTTTTGATCCAGAACATCACCTATATATGAACTGATTATACATTTATCGGGAGATACAAATTTATCAGGAGATAAATTTATTAGGAGATAAATTTATAATCAGTTCATAGAGGTCATCCTCATTCTTTCAACAGCTTCATAGTACTCCATTGTGATAATATGTCATAGTTTACTCAACCAATCTTCTATGCTTGGGAATTTATGTAGTTCTTAATATTTTACAGTAACAAATAATGCTGCAATGAGAAACCTTGTGCATATGTAGTTTTGTATTATTAAAGATGTACCTTCAGGATAAATTCCTAGAAGTGGATTACATATGTATTTTTGTTGAACATTGCCAAATTTCATTTTGTTGGACATTGCCAATTTGCCTCCCTATGGGAATTCTTCATTTTGCATTCCCACCAGCAATGTTTATCTAGTTGGTGAGAAATGATATCTCACTATAGTTTAATTTGCACGTCTTCCATTGTGAGTAATTGCTATAGACTGAGACTGAATGTTTGTGTCCTGCCTCCCACTCCCAACATTCATCTCTTGAAATCCTAACCCTCAATGTAATGGTGTTAGGAGGTGGGGCCTTTGAGGGGTGATTAGGTCATTAGGTTATGAATGAGTAGAGCTCTCATGACTGGGAGTAGTAGTTTTATAAAAGAGGCTGGAGAGAGCTCCCTCATCCCTTCTACCATGTGAGGACACAGTGAGAAAACAGCTATGAACTGAAAGAAGGCCTTCACCAGACATCAGATCTGCTAGTGCTTTGATCTTGAGCTTCCCCGCCTCCAGAACTGTGAGAAATAAGTTTATGTTGTTTACAAGGCACTCAATCTATATAGTTTGTTATAGCAGCCTGAATAGACTGGAATAGTAGCAGTGTACTATTGCATAAGGGCCATTTTTATATTCTAAAATTTTCTGCTTATGTTTTTGTCTGTTTTTAAGAGTGTTGGTCTTTTCTGCCTCAGTTTTATTTTATTTTTCACTTATTTATTTATTTGAGACAGAGTCTTGCTCTGTCACCAGGCTGGAGTGCAGTGGTGCCATCTCAGCTCACTGCAACCTCCACCTCCTGGTTCAAGTGTTTCCCCTGCCTCAGCCTCCCAAGTAGCTGGGACTACAGGCTCACTCCACCATGCCCAGCTAATTTTGTGTATTTTAGTAGAGATGGGATTTCACCATGTTGGCCAGGATGGTCTCAATCTCTGGACCTCATGATCCAACCCCTCAGCCTTGCAAAGTGCTGGGATTACAGGCATGAGCCACCTCGCCCAGCCTTCAGTCTCAATTTTAAAGCATACTTTGTATATTAAGTTATTTAGCTCCTTATCTGTGATATATGTTGCAAATGTTTTCTCTCAGTGTGCTATTTGTCTTAGTGTGCATTTTTTGTTTTTATCATGCAAGCATTCTCTGTTTTATAGAGTCAAATTTATCAGACTCCTCTTACATTACATCTAGGTTTTTAGTTATAGAAGCCTTTCCCTGTGCCTGGGTTAAAGAGGAATTTGCTTAAAATTTTCTCTAGTATTTATATAATTATATTTTTTACATTAAGATCTCAGGTCCATTTACAGTTTATGCTTGTTTATGGTGTGAGGAATTAATCTAATTTTATCTCTTTTTTTTTTTTTCCCAAATGGTCATCTAATTATCCCAACACAGTTTATGAAAGAGTAATTTTTTTCTTAAATATAACACTTTGATCATATGCTAGATTTATACATTTAATTGGGCATATGTCTGGATTTACTGTTTCATTCTACTGGTATGCCAATCTACTTATATAGTACTACTACACTATTTTATTTATCTAGGTTTTGTAGCATGCTTTAATGGCAGGTAGAATGGTGCCTCCTCATAGCTTTTTCTTCTCAATGTCCTCTGCCTATTCTTACTTTTTTTTTTTAAAACTCCATGTGAATTTTAGGATCAATTTGTTTAGTTCAATAAAATACCTTCCTGGCATTTACTGACCTCTCGTTAAACTGATAAGGTCACTTAGAACTGGCAAATTGATGTCCTAACCAAGAACAAAGGATGCCTTTCTATTTGTTCAAGACTTTTTGGACAGCCCACTCTTAAAGTGAATAATGATGTTAGGTAACCATTGATTTTTCCTGGTATGCTTTAATTTAAAATATCTGGTGGAATAAATGAGAAATTTAAGTGGTTATGGGAAGGAAACATAACACTTTTGAGTAACTTTTAGGTACCATTTACTGTGCAAATTGTTTTTTTAATTCCCAAAGAAGCGAGACGTTACTGATTTTGCTTTGTGTATATTGTCAATGAGTGTACTGTTTTACAAAGTTTCTGTAACTTCTCTGAGAACAGTTAATGAATATCAAGAGTGAGGCTCAGACTCTGTACCACATGCCATCAATGTCCATTTTCTTTAAGTTCACTACCTACTAAAAACCAACACTGTGTCACTCCTCAGGCAGAAAAATAAAATATGAAAGTATACATTGTCTTACTTGATTTTTAGAGCTACTGGGAAGTCAATAAGACATACATGGACTATTTGTACGTTAATTTTGCCAATAAGGAAATTGAGGCTTTAGAGAGGTTAAGTGTTCCAAGATTATGATTAGGAAGTGTCAGAGGAGATTCTAGATTATAGGACCACTAACCCTGCTTTTTTCTTGGTACCATACCAAACCTTAAAAATTGAAAGGAGGCTGTCTGTGTGTGGTGTAATCCCAGCACTTCTGGAGGCTGAGACAGGAGGTTTGCTTGAGCCCACAAGTTCAAGACCAGCCTGGGCAACAGAATGAGGACCCATCTCTTAACAAAATTTTAAAAAGTCAAAGGAAAACAAGTATACCTCTTCCTATCAATCTTGGACGTGGATGATATAAAAACTAATTCTTCGAAATAGAACCAAAATAAGTTGCACTTTTGTCCCACGTGGGTGGAAGCCTTTCATTGTTCTTTGAATCAGTAAAGCTCAACATTTCCTCTATGTAGGAATCACCATGAAGCTTCAATAAATACACACATGTGTGTGACACCTCTAGACATGATTATTTAATTGGTCCACGTGTGACCCAATTTGAGGATCTTAAAAATACTACCCACAATGCTAATGTGCATCCAAGGTTGAAAGCCACTGGCCTAGATAATGTTTAAGATACCTTCAATGTTAATATTCTATAGTTCTGAGATTTCTTGTTCTGTAGTAGCTAAGAGTACAAATTCTGGAATTGACTGCTGAAGGTTGAATCCTTTTTCCTTACAACAGTTGTATCTAAAGCATATTACTCAATCTCTTTAATCCTCTATTTCTTCATATTTGAAAATCAATACAATTTTGCTTCATAGTTAAACATTTAAAACCTTTATTTTTAGAGCAGTTTTAGATTCACAGCAAAGATAAATGGGATGCACATACTTCCTATATATGCACTGTCCCACACACACAGCCTCTCCCACTTTTGATGTTCTGCACCATTTGGTACAATTGCTAAACTTACATTGACACATCACCATTACCCAAAGCCCACAGTTTACTTTAGAGTTCACTCTTGTGTTGTACATTCTGTGGGTTTTGACAAATGTGTAGTGACATGTGTCCAACATTACATTGTCATGCAGAGTAGTTTCACTACCCTAAACATTCTCTGCTTTCTGCCTATTTATCCCTCCCACTCCCCTGACCCTGGCAACCATTTTACTGTCTCCATACTTTTACCTTTTTCAGAATGTCATATAGTTGGAATCAAACACTATGTAGCCTTTTCAGGTGAACTTCTTTCACTTGATAATATACATTAAGTTTCCTCCATGCCATTTGAAGGCTCAAAAGCTAATCTCTTTTTCAGCACTGAATAATATTCCATTGTTTGGATGTACCACAGTTGATTTATCTGGTCACCGTCTAAGGATATCTTGGTTGCTTCCAAGATCTGACAATTATGAATAAAGCAGCTAATAGTACCTTTGTGCAGATTTTTGTGTAGATGTAAGTTTTCAGTTTGTTTAGGTAAATACCAAGGAGTGTGATTGTTGGACTGTATTTAGAAAAACCTAAAGACGACCAGAAACTCTTAGAACTGATAGATGAAGTTAGTAAAGCTGAAGACTATAAAGTCAACATACAAGCTGGGCATGGTGGTGTGTGGTTGTAGTCCCAGCACTTAGGAGACTAAGGTGGGAGGATTGCCTGAACCCAGGAGTTTGAGAGCAGCCTGGGTAACGGAGCAAGACTTCCATCTTAAAATAAATACAAAACTATTAACACATCTATACACTAACAACAATCGATCTGAAAAAGAAATCAAGAATGTAATTTCATTTATAGTACTCACAAAAAACAAATACCTAGGAATGAACTTAACCAAAGATATGATAATGTTATGAAGCTTTTAATACATAACCCTGCATATAGTAAGTGCTCAATAAATGATAGCTATTTTCTTTCTAATCACTTGTTTTCTTCTTGGTATGCAGATATTGGAAGGAAAGAGAGTGAATTTCATATTAGAGGGTAAAACATAGGATTTTATCTGGCCTGTTATATACCTGAAGCCAGTCTGCATTGTTTTGACAGAACCTTGACTTTGTAAGTGGTAAGCAATAGAAAAGACCCGCTAGGAAAAAGAAGCTGCAGAGAGGGATAGCTGAGTATAAGGTGAGGCCTGGTGCTCTCTTGGGTCATAGACTGATGGGAAAAGTGTAGGAAGAGAAGTCACTTTGGGTGTTGGGAGCTGTGCATGCCTGTGCGCACATGTGCACACTCCTGGGAGTGTAGAACTCATGTCTGTTGAAGTGTAATTCTCTATGTGTCAGGAAACAGAAGATCATGAGAGGGGGAATTCTGAGGAACTAAGGAAATGAAGAAAGAAGAGTATATGAGAACAAAAGAGACATTCCTTTTTTTGTTCTCCCACTTTCTTCCTTCCTTTACCACCCACGGAATCTTAGCTCATTTTTATGGACTCCCATGTGTATATTGTTTCTTGGCCACTGTTGGAAGAATTGGGGAAAATATGGACTTTTAAAAGTCTGGGATAGTTTTGAAACCATAGACCAGTGTAACTAAACCTTATTTCCTTCCTGCCTTCACTCTCTCCCTTTTTTCTTTCATATTCTCTTCCTTCCTACATTAATTGAAAGCCAGGCTCATTTAGTACTCAAAATGTTTCTTCAATTAATACATTAGACTTTGGGTTTACAGGGGCTTAAATGGAAAGACAGAGCTTGCACTCTTGAGAAGCTAATAATTTTCAAATTTTGGCATTGGACCATTTCATTGGATTGCTACTATGATGGCTCATTTTCCTTACTTAGACTATTACAATGATTCTCACACTTTAGTGTGCGATGGAATCACCTGGAGGTCTTGTTAAATCTCTGATTTTTTCAAATGATGAGATTAACAGAAAAAAATAATAAAGCTTAGGTTTCTGGACCCATCTCCAATTTCTGACTCAGTAGGTCTGATGCAGGGCTTGAGAGTTTGTATTTCTAGCAAGTTCCCAAGTGATGCTTACGCTGCCGGTCCCTGGATCATGCTTTGAGAATCACGGATCAACTAGGATGCTCTCCATTTTTCTCAGTGAGAAGACAGAAGCTGTATTAGTTATTTGAACAGAAAGAATATACTACAAGGAATTTTAAGCTAGGTATAAAGTTTTAACCTGAAAGTAAATGAGATTTAAAGTTCTATGAAGGGAGCAATTGTGGGAAGCATCTACCACCTCCTGGGACTCATAGAAAAAAAAAAGAAGGGAAAATGCCTGGACTATTAAAACTTCAGAAACTTCAAGAAGCTGAAACTCTGATCTCTAAGAATCTCTCCTGTTCTGGTATCCCTGGGGTAGGAGTGTGATGAAGCTTGTCCTGCGAGTATTGTAAAAACTGCAAAGTGAGTTTATCTGCTGCTGCAGAGGGGTACTGCAGCTATTGGGGTGGAGATGCAGTGCTGTGGTGATTCTCACAAGAGCAGAAGGCAAAAAGAAGGAGCAAGTCCCTTCTTCCTTCACCAGTGCAGCTTCTCTATTGCTTCCTATTTTGCAGAACCTAACAATGGATGCAGGTGGCAAAAAAGAAACATGGCTTGCAACACCTCAGCTCAGAGTGTGGTAGGGTTGGGTTTGTTGCTGAGAAACTTAAAAAAATACTAGAGTCCCAGTCCTTTAAATGGCTGTGCCTTGTGAGAAGCTGACTTTTTTGAGATGATTTATTAGGAATCAGCTGAAAACTGGTTCAAAATAATAACTTTGAAAAAGCATGGTAAAGTTAAAGGCTAACTACTTGATTTTAAGACTCCTTATAAAATGAAGAGAATCAAGAGAGTGTAATATTGACATTAAGATAAATGACATATCAATGGAACAGAATGGAGAATCTAGAAATAGACTCACACATAGCATGACAACCAATTTTGACAAAGATGCAATGGCAATTCAGTGGAGAAAGAATCCAACAACAGATAGTATTAGAAGAGTTAGATTCATATTTAAGAAAAAAACCCTTTGATTTATACCTTGCATCATTAATTGAAAACAGATCATAAATCTACATGTAAAATTTAAAACTATAAAACTTCTAGATAATAGATAAGAGGAAATCTTTGTGATCTTAAGTTAGACAAAGATTTCTTAGATATGCTATCAAGAGCACAGTCCATAAAAGGAAAAATGATAGATTTCATCAAAATTAAAAACTTTTAATCTGCAGGCTGGGCACAGTGGCTTACACTTGTAATCCTAGCACTTTGAGAGGCAAGGCGGGAGGATTGTTTGAGCCCAGGAGTTTGAGATCAGCCTGGAGAACGTGGTGAGACCTCATCTCTACAAAAAAGTATAAAAATTAGTTGGGCATGGTTACATGTGCTTGTAGTACAGGCTACTTGGGAGGCTGAGGTGTGAGGATGGCTTGCTCCTTGGAAGCGGAGGTTGCAGTGAGCTGAGATCACAGCACTGCAGTCCAGCCTCAGCAACAGAAAGATACCATTTCAAAAAGCAACAATAAAACCCTTTTGATATTGAAAGTCACTGGTGGGAGACTCTGCTAAAAAGATAAGCCACAGGAAAAAATATTTGTAGAGCACATGTCTGATAAAAGGCATGCATCCAGAATATATGAAGAATTTTCAAAATTAAATGATAAGAAAACAAACAACTCAATTAAAAAATGGGCAAAAGATTTGAACAAGCCCTTCACCAAAGAAGATATACAGATGGCAAATAAGCACATAAAAAGATGAACATCATTTATCATTAGGGAAATGTAAATTAAACCACAATGAGATATCACTGTATAGCAATTAGAATGTCTAAAATTATAATAAATATACTAACCATACCAAGTGTTGCCCAGAATGTAGAACAACTATAATTTTCATATACTGCTGATAAAAGCATAAAATAGCATGACTATTCTGGAAAGCAGATTGGCAGTTTCTTAAAAAAGATAGACACATACATCTGCTCTGCAATCTAGCCATTCCACCTAGCAAGGTATTTTCTCGAGAAAAGGAAGCATATGTCCATATAAAGACTTGCACCTGAATGTTTATATTGACTTTATTTATAATAGCCCCAAACTGGAAATGACCCAAATGTTCATATACAGAAGAATAGATATGAAGTATGAGTGTTAATATCCATATAATGGAATATCTGTCTGCAATAAAAAGGAATGAACTCTTGATACATGGTTCAGCATGAATGAGTCTCAAAATAATTAGGCTAAATAATAGAGGCCTGATGAAAGAGTGTATACTATGTGATTCAACTTATTTAAAAAATTCTAGAAAGTATAAACTAATGTTAATGACAGTTTATATCAATGGTTGCTTGGGGATGATGAGGTCAGGGCAGGGCAGGTGGGAGAGATAACAAAAGAGGGTACCAGGAAACGTTTAGTAGTGATGAATGTGTTCATTATCTTGAGTGTTGTGGTGGTTTTATGGGTATATAGATATGCCAAAACATAGAAATAGTGTGATTTAAGTATATGCAGTTTATTGTATGTCGGTGATACCTTATTAAAGCTATTTAAAAACTGTTTTGTTCCCACAGTGCTAAATTCAAATGAAGAATTCAAATGGGGGACAAGAGGTTGTGTTTAGGTACGTCCATCTCTGCTGCTTGAGAGGCTCAGGGTAAGAATAAAAGTGCAGGCTCATCACCTGCACATAACCTCACTCATTTTTCTTCTTATCCTTTCCATTCGTGTTTCTGCTTAAATATAACCTTTTCAGAGAGACCATTGATTAACATAATATCACCTTCTCCCTTACCTTGCTTTATTTTTCTTCACAACACTTACCAGTATCTTATATCTCAAGGGTATTTGTTATTCAGCTATAGTCTGTCTCACCCACTACAATTTAAGTTCTGTGAGGTCAGGGACTTTACCTCTTTGGTTTAATGATGTGAATATTATGAGTAAAAGAATGAAGAAATGTAATAATAAGTACATGAATGCTTTTGGAGTTACAGTTTATCACACAATATTGTATCGACAGTGGTTCCAGTCACTTCAATGACATGTTTGAACCACTACTCCTGCAAAAGTAGGTAGCACAGGAATTTTTGTGGGATGCGATTTTATGAACTGGGAACTATCCTGAAGGCTTTTAGGAAATGAAAGTTTCCCTGACTTCAAGTATATTTGCTGTAACTCGTCTTGATTCATTATTATAGATTGTGATGGTGACTAACTCCTGTAGTAAAAATAAATAGAAGTAGGGGCTGAATAACTTCTAAAGTTATTACTGTTTGTCCTATAACTTTAAGTAAACATAAACTGTCAAGGCAATTACTGAGATGTAATCCATTAGTAATTCTAGAGGATGAACTTGATTTATTGAACAGCAAACGAGTGATAAGAACTTGACAAATATTTCTGAGCTGTCTCCTTCAACAATCAGAATCTTGTAACACTTTTTAAAAAAATATTGTAACAGGCTCTTTGTCACCTAGACTGCAGTGCAGTGGCATGGACTGTGCTCACTGCAGCCTTGAAATCCCAGGCTGAAGCATTTCTCCCACTTCAGCCATCCAAGTAGCTGGGACTACAGGCGTGCACCACCATGCCTGGCTAATTTCTCTATATTTTGTAGAGATGGGGTTTCACCATGTTGCCCAGGCTGGTCTTGAACTCCTGGGTTCAAGCAATCTATCCATCTCAGCCTCTCAAAGTGCTGGGATTAAAGGCATGAGCTTCCATGCCCAGCATAACTTTTAAAGATTCTTTGAGATTTGAACAGGGTGATGACAGCCAGGATGTTTTCTTTTCACAAATTCTCTAAATTTTTTTTTTTGTTGATTTTTTTCTTTTTTTGTGTCTTTTCATAAATTCTTTAAGTGGTGTATGGTCAATTTATTATTGAAAGCAATGTTGGCATCCTTGTAATTTAGAGCTAAGATTTTTGGACCAAAGTCTTTTTTCTTTTAAAAAACAAGTTTATTAAGGTATAATTGATATACAAAAACTGCACATATTTAATGTATACAATTTGATGAGTTCAGACATATGCATACCCCTGGAAGCCATCACCACAATTAAGGTAATGGACTTGTTTTTTTAAATGGAAAAGAAAAACTGTGTTACTCCTTGAAATTGCCTTTTTTGATATGTCAAACACAGTGGCCTAATTGCCAGGATATTTTCAGCTCTGCGTCACTGAATTTATTTTACTTTGGGAAAGTTTGATCTACCTCTGAGCTTACCTGTGTCACGCTGCCCAGGTTATTATCTTTGGTTCAACACTGTCATTATGAAATCTAAGTGTTTTAGATTAGCCAGAGCCCTTGAAAAAGATTGAATGTTGCTTCTTCTGTGTGTTTTTTCTCCTTTAAAAACAGTCATTTCCCCATCTTAAAACAAACAAACAAACAGTCATTTCCATTTTTATTTTAGATTCAGGGTACACGTGCAGGTTTGTTACATGGGAATATTGTGTGATGCTGGGGTTTGGGGTACAATTGATGCTGTCACCCAAGTAGTGAGTGTGGTACCCAACAGTTTTTCTCCCCTTGTCTGGCTTTCCTCCCTTCCTCATCTAGTCCCTAGTGTCTGTTGTTGCCATCTTTATGTCCATGAGTATTCGATGTTTATCTCCCACTTATAGGTAAGAACATGCAGTACTTGCTTTTCTTTTCTTTTCTTTTTTTTTTTTTTCCTCTCCTGAGATGGAGTCTCCCTCTGTTGCCAGGCTGGAGTGCAGTGTTGTGATTTTGGATCACCGCAACCTCTGCCTCTTGGGTTCAAGTGATTCTCCTGCCTCAGCCTCCCAAAGTAGCTTGGATTACAGGCATGTGCCACCATGCTCAGATAATTTTTGTATTTTTAGTAGAGACAGGGTTTCATTATGTTGGCCAGGCTGTTCTCAAACTCCTGATCTCAAGTGATCTTCCCACCTTGGCCTCCCAAATTGCTGGGATTACATGCATGAGCTACTGCGCACATCCAGTGTATGGTTTTCTGTTCCTGCAACAATTTGCTTATGATGATGGCCTCCAGCTGAATTCATGTTGCTGCAAAGGACATGATTTCATTGTTTTTTGTGGCTGAATGTATCAAAGTTTGAAATAAAAATGGGGAGTACTTTGAGCTCCCTTAAGTTACTGTGGATAAGAAGTTCCTCTGCTGTAATAGTCCTCCTCAATTAGTATTAATATAGAACAGTAAGCTAGAATGAGCATACTCTCATTTCCTTTTTCCTTCCTTCCTGCCTTCCTGCCTTCCTCCCTCCCTTCCTCACTCCCTCCCTCCCTCCCTCCTTTTCTCCTTCCTTCCCTTCCTTCCTCAGAATCTCTGTTGCCCAAGCTGGAGTGCAGCGGCCCTATCTCAGCTCACTGCAGCATCCACCTCCTGGGTTCAAGTGATTCTTGTGCCTCTCCCTTCTGACTAGCTGGAATTACAGGTGCATGTCACCACACCTGGCTAATTTTTGTATTTTTAATAGAGACAGGGTTTCACCATGCTGGCCAGGCTGGTCTCAAACCTGACCTCAGGTGATCCGCCGACTTTGGTCTCCGGAAGTCCTGGATTACAGGTGAGAGCCACCACGCTTGGCCCTTACTCTCACTTTCTACAGGGTCTTTGTTGTTATGTTGGTAACCTGAATTGAGATATATTATTTTACAGTTTTTTTTTCTTTTCTTTTTTTTTTTAAGATGGGGTTTCACCAGGTTTGTCAGGCTGGTCTTGAGCTCCTGACCTCAGGTGATCTGCCCGCCTTGGCCTCCAAAGTGCTTGTATTACAGACGTGAACCACCGCTCCCGGCCTATTTTACAGTTTTTAATATCAGGTTCAATTCAAGATACTCCAAATCTATCTCTGGCCCCCACTTGGATTTAAATGATTCCTAGGTATGCTTGTGGGTGGTCTGGTCAAAATAATATGCCAACTGTCTTCTTAATCTTTCCACGAAAGCAATTCTTTATGGACTGCTAACTTATACTGACAGATTATGCATGTATTGAATCCCTCAAACAGACCAATTCTTTAAACCCAGTCAAAACACTGAAAAACCTGAGATTCCCGTGCAATTAACTACAATTTGATTAGCCTAAAGAAGTACATAAAGGATGTTTAACTAACATGAAAACTACCAGGTTCAGAGCCTGAATATTTCACAATATAATTTGAAATGTTTTAATGGCAATAGTTCTGAGCATTCTCAATGAAGCTTACAAGCTTATCATTAGGAAGGAGCTCTTTCTAAAAAGTAGAATAGACATAGAGCAGGGGGTTTTAACCTTGGTTCCACATTACAATTGGCTGAGGAACTTTTAGAAAATATTGATGGCCAGGCCCACCCCTAGAGTATCAAACACTTTTTATGCATTGATGATCCTCACATATTAATCAATTATTTTATTATATTATATATTGACTAATTTTTTATTCTGAAATATACTTGTATTCCTGGGGGTAAATCTTACTTGGTCATGGCATATAATCCTTTTTATATGTCACTAGATTCAGTTTGGTAGTATTTTACTGAGAATATTTTTGTTTATATTAATAAGGTATATTGGCTGTTTCATGTGATGTCTTTGGTTTTCATATCAGGGTAATAATGACCTCATAAAATGAGTTCGTTTAGAAGTGTCCTTACTCTATTATTTTTTTGGAAAATTTGTGAATAATTCATGTTTTTTTTTTCTTCTTTAATATTTGGTAGAATTTACCACTGAAGCCATCTTGTCCTGAGTTTTCCTTGTAGGAACCTTTTTGATTACCAATCTTTTTAGTTGTTATAGTTTCATTTGTATTTTCTATTTCTTCTTGAGTTAGTTTGTTGTTTCTGTCTTCCTGGAAATTTATTCATTTTATCTAGCTTAACTTATTTGTTGGCATAAAATTGCTCATAGAATTCCCTTAGAATTCTTTTTATTTCTGTAAATTGGTAGTAATGCACTTTCTTTTGTTCTGGTGTTCAGTAATTTGAGTCTTTTCTCTGACATTTGTGGTCAATCTATCTAAAAGTTTGTCAGGTTTTTTTTTCAAGAAAGTAATTTTGGTTTTGTTTATTTTCTGTATTGTTTCTCTATTCCCTATTTTATTTAGGTCTGTTCTAATCTTTATTACTTCCTCTATTTCGCTTTTCTATAACTCATTTATTAAGTTTTCTAAGAGTAGGTACTAGTGTTGATTTTTATTAAATGCTATTTGGGGGCATCTGTATTAATAGATTTCCTAATATTAATTAATTTATTCCTGAATTTCTACTAGATTATTGTGGCATAAAGGGAATGAGGGACATACGTTCTCTTAAATTCCTTTTGTATTTATCAAATATCTGTAGTGAATATATATGATTTTAATGATTAGAAACATGATTTATATTTTATTTTAAAAAATGATAAAACTATAGAAAAGTAATGTGAAGTATCTGATCTGTGTATGGAAAATTTTGATAAAATTGAAGAACATGGAGAAAATCTCAAAGTATTTTATTACATATAAAAACTCATGTCAATATATATGAGAAATAAAATTTAAAGAAAAACTGGGAAAATAAGCATATAACAAAAAAAAAAAAAAAAAGCAAAAAACCCAAATTCTTACTCATTAGGAGCTCCTTAAATGGGAAATGTCCAAAACCATCTTAGTATATAAATAAGCTAATTAACAGAAAAGAGAATCTAAAGCAAGGAAATGAAAAGTACTAATATATATTTGGAAAGTTGTTACCAGCATGATAGACATTTACATTAAGTTGAGATGTTACGTTCATCTAAGAAATCAGGCCAAGATTTTTAAAATGGATATTGCCGAAATGTTGGTGAGAGTGCAGTTTGAGAGGGAAACTCACATATTCTTGCTTTAAGTGTAGGTGGTATAAACTCTTTGGAAAGCAATATGGCACTATTTCAAGGGCCTTAAAAATGTTCATACGTTGTGACTAAGGCAAAAAAAAACCCTGAAAAATATAAAATGATTTAGGGACAAGGAAGTTCAACTGAGTAGTGATTTTAATAGCAATAATTGCTAAATATATATATGTTAATCATTAGCACATTAATGAGATTCAATGTTTTGTAGCTATTAATATTATCACAAAGGATTTTTAATACCATAGAAAGATACTGCTAATTGAATATTATGTGAAAAAATAAGATACAAATTTTGTTCAGTTAAATAAAAAAATTGTTTAAAATGTTAAGAAAAATGTATAAGGTAAAATAAGGAAAGAAATATGGAGTCTAAAAAATCCTCACTGGAAAATCGAATAGGTCTAGAGACTTTAAATTTTTTTTAAGAGGCATCTGTCATAATTAATTTAACTTTTATTTATTTGGTTCATTCAGGTTTTCTCCTTTTTGTGTCAACTACATATAGTTCTGGAAAATTAGGTATTTTCTTAAGCTTTTCAATTTTATTAATTTTGGATTGGATAAAATTTGCTTAGAATTAAATAAAACCTTTACAGTTTTTATGTTTCCTATATTATTTGTAGATGGAATGTCTGATTTTGTCTTCTTTTGTGTTGGTTTGCTTAATTATCTTGTCAGAGTTTGGGCTGTCTTATTTATTTTTATATTTAAAACTAAAACTCTTAGATTTGTTTATAAGTTCTATTATCTTTCTTTCTTTTTCCTTATTTTACATGATTTTTATGTTCAATATTCTCTCCTCTTGCCTTCCTTAGGGTTTTTTTTTCTGTAGGTTTTTTCCTCTTACTTTCTTGATTTGAATGCTTTTTCTTTTTTTTCTTTTCTTTTCCTTTCTCTTTTTCTTTCTCTTTCTTTCTTTCTTTCTTTTTTTTTTTTTTTTTTTGAGACAGAGTTACCCAGGCTGGAGTGCAATGGCACGATCTCGGCTCACCGCAACCTCCGCCTCCTGGGCTCAGGCAATTCTCCTGCCTCAGCCTCCTGAGTAGCTGGGATTACAGGCACGCGCCACCATGCCCAGCTAATTTTTTGTATTTTTAGTAGAAACGGGGTTTCACCATGTTGACCAGGATGGTCTCGATCTCTCGACCTTGTGATCCACCCGCCTCGGCCTCCCAAAGTGCTGGGATTACAGGCTTGAGCCACCGCGCCCGGCTCGCTCTCTTTCTTTTCCTTTTTTCTCTTTCTTCCCCTTCCTCCTTTCCTCCCTTCCTCCCTTTTCCCCCTTCTTTCCTTCCATTCTGTCATCTTTTCCTTTCTCTCTTTCTTTCTTTCTTTTCTTTTCTTTCTTTCTCAAAGTCTCTCTGTGCCACCCAGGCTACAGTGTAGTGGTGTGATCTCGGCTCACTGCATCCTGTGCCTCCGGGCTTCAAGCAATTCTCTGCCTCTGTCTCCTGAGTGGCTGGGATTACAGGTGACTGCCACCACGGCCAACTAATTTTTGGTATTTTTAGTAGAGACAGGATTTCACCATCTTGGCCAGGCTGGTTTTGAACTCCTGACCTCATGATCCATCCGCCTCAGCCTCTCAAAGTGATGGGATTACAGGTGTGAGCCACTGTGCCTGTTTTTCTTTTCTTGTTTTAATGAACTACTTAAAAAGCTATGATTTTAATTCTTACCACAGCCATGACTAAATCCCATTGTTTTAATAGATTCAATTCTCATCTCCATTGTTGGTTTTATAAACTATTTATGAATATTTTAGAATTGTCTGTTTAGAATTCTAGAAATATCTAGAATTGGGTAGCTTTCTTCCCTTGACTTCTGGTTCCTGGTGATTATTTTCTTCATCTCTTTCGTCTCCCTTACTCCTTTTCTCCCTTGTCATCGGCCAATGGAGTATAACACAGGCAGTTTCAGGAAATAGTTTTGCTAGGTGGTGGTGGTGATAGGTGCTAGGGGCATGGTTGGATAATTCTTAGGCCTATGATGCCCCTGACTGAGCTAATGAGAAATGATCAGGATGAGTCAGACTTTTTCTCTTCTTCAGAGCTAGCATGCTCTTCCAGCTTAGCAGGTGCAGTGAGCTGTGGCTGCATTTTGCACCAGCCCACTACTGCTTCATTTAATGGAAATATCTCTATATTATGATACATAATATTTTAAGCTAGAGCAGTGTGTGTGTGTGTGTGTGTGTGTGTGTGTGTGTGTGTGTGTGTGTAGGGGCGAATTTGTTGGTAGGGAGTGGGTCTGTTTCTGCAGGCACTTGAAAGAAGAGATTCCAGACATTGTAGGTGCTTTGGTTTGAATGTGTGCCCACAAATTCAAGTGTTGCCAATGTGATAGGATTAGAAAGCAGAGCCTCTAAGAGGTTATTAGGTCATAAGGACTCCTCCCTCATGAATAGGACAAAAGCCCCTTTAAAAGAGGCTCATGCAGTGTTCAGCTCCCTTGATCTTCCATTCTTCTGCCACATGAGGACTCAGTGTTCCTTCCCTCTAGAGGATGTAGCAATCAGGTGCTGTCTTGGAAGCAGACAGCAGTCCTCACCAGACAACCACACCTGCCAGTACCTTGATCTTGGACTTCCTGGCCTCTTGAACTGTGACTGTGATAAATAACTTTCTGTTTTTTATAAATTACCCAGGCAATGGTATTTGTTATGGCAGCACAAATGTGCTAAGACAGATAACAGCTTTTCATTCTTAGCCTGCTTTTAAAAGTCAGCTGGCCTCAGAAAATGTTACTTTGGTAGTGGTGAAATAAGCAAAAAGCCCTAAGAACCAGTCCTTTATCACAGCCCAGATCACCTCCATGCAGATGACATTAGAGTCAGTATCTCCTGCTCAGATTCCATTGCTAAGCTCTAGAGGCCTCCCCTTGAATTTTCTACCTGCCCTTCAGACTCAACATAGTAAACCTGGAACCCATCATCTTTCTTCCTGAGCTCCCCGCTTTATCTATAGTTTTTATTTTGGTGATTTGCACCACTGTTTAACCAGTTCCCGATCCTGAATTGTCTCATATCCTTCACTTCTAGGTGATGCAGAGTCTTAATATATTTGGATGTTGTCCCCCTTGTCTCCGTCCTCACAGCCATTGCCTTGGTGAGGCTTTCACTTGTCTGAATTATGATTATTATTGTTATTAGAGTTATAGCCCAATCTTTATTTAAAAATCTGATCTGCCAGCTTAATGTTTTCCACCAACTTGGGGAGCTGAATTACAGTCTTTTGTTCAGGTGCTGTCTTTGTAGGTGCCTGATCAGCACCATTGGAGCCTTTTTAAAAAATATACTTGCTTAGCCTTTTTTGCTTCCTTAGCAGCCCTGAGAGCTTGTTCTCATTGAGACATTCTAAATCCAGGTTTCTGATTCCTCTTGGCCATGATATTAGCAAGAGATGCACCAGTAATGGCCATCTGGAATTTGACTACTCAGTGGGGGTTTTTTGTTTGTTTGTTTGTTTGTTTTTGAATTTCTTCCAGCTTTCCCTTTTTGTACTTCCTTCTGTAGAGGACCATCAATTTATTTGCTGAGGATTCTTCTTGGAAGTAAATGTATTAAGAAACTGGAAAACCTTGTCTGTCCTGGTGTTGTGCCTTCCATGTCCCAGGTAGATCTTACATCCGCTGAAACTGTATGGCCTGATTTTGATGGCGGTGGGTCCATGGGAGGAGAAAAGATGGTGAAGAGAAGCACTTACCTGGATTATCATGGCAACCTCCCACCAGGCTTCTTGCCTCTCGTTTGGTCCCAACAAGCTACTAAAGCGGTCTTTCTAAAAATGCTAATTGGATTTCATTTCTCTCCACTTGGCTTTCAGGATGAAGTTCACATTTCTCAGGTTAGAACAAGGCCCTTCAGGAATTTGCCTTTGCTTGCCTCTCTATCCGCAGAGCTCACCACTTTCTGTTTGACATGATTCACTCTAGTCAGATAGAACCACCTAAGGTCACTGAAGGCATTATTGCATTTCGAGTATTAATACAAAAACCCCTTTATTTTGAAATAATTTTAAACTTACAGAAAAATTGCAAGATTACTATTTAAAAAAACCCTTTCGCCTAGATTTACCAATTGTTAACATTTTGCCACATTCGTTTTATCTATCTAATCAATCATCATCTATCTAGTATTTGTTTTCTAAACCATTTGAGAGTAAGTTGTAGACATTATGTCCCCATATTTCTAAATTCTTCAGTGTGTATTTCCCAAGAACAAAAGCATTGAGTTATATTATACAAACACAGGGAGGCTATCAAAAGTTACTTATAATGTAATTTATCAATGTTATATTATAAGTAATGTAACGTTGGTTAAACAGTATTACCTACTTTATAGACCTTATTCAAGCTTCATTAATTTTCATAGTGATTTGTGTGCGTGTGTACACACACATGCACTCATGGATCTTCCCTTCTATGTAATTGTCATGTCTCCATGGTCTCCTGTAATCTGGACATTTGGAATTTTTAATCCCTTGATGGCTTCTCCCAGTCTCTTGTCTGCCTAGGATACTTTTTTATTCTTTTTTCATCCAGTTCTCTTTCTTTTTCAACAGTAGCACTTATAGCCACTTGCCCAGACATACTTTGCCAGACCTCACAATATGATTTTCTCAAATCTCTTTTCCTGTTGCATCACATAAAAACCTTCATCCTTGCTAATCATACTGCTTTTCTTATCTGATTTGTAAGCCACTTGAGGATGAGAATCAGGCCTTATTTAACTTTTTATCACCATTGCCCAGCAAAGTACTCCACATAAAGTTTGAGCTCAATACATGTATCTGAAATATTTTAATAGGCAACTGTTCCCATGAATCGGTGTTTAACACTTAAGAGTTAATACCAGCCGGGTGTGGTGGCTCACGCCTGTAATCCCAGCACTTTGGGAGGCCGAGGTGGGTGGATCACAAGGTCAAGAGATGGAGACCATCCTGGTCAACATGGTGAAACCCCATCTCTACTAAATATACAAAAAAATTAGCTGGGCATGGTGGCCCGTGCCTGTAATCCCAGCTACTCAGGAGGCCGAGGCAGGATGATTGCCTGAACCCAGGAGGCGGAGGTTGTGGTGAGCCAAGATCGCGCCATTGCACTCCAGCCTGGATAACAAGAGCAAAACTCTGTCTCAAAAAAAAAAAAAAAAAAAAAAAAAAAAAAAAAAAAGAAGAGTTAATACCCCTGATACCCAAAGAGTTTCTTCAGATTGATTAAAGTATGGGGAAATGGTTTGGTGAGAGTATGAATTGCTGTCATTGAATGAGAAAGTAACTGGCAGTATCTAAAAAATTAAAAATTTTAAAAACTAAAAAATGCTGTTTAAGGGGCTACATCCTATGATGAAGTAAGTGCTGGTACCTAAGGACATAAGTGCAAGGAAGTTTCTTGTAACATTTTTTATTGTAATAAAACATACCAGAAATAATTTGAATGTTCATCACTGGAAGTATAGTTGAATGTATTGTGGAATATTCATACAGTTAAAAAGAAATGAATATTGTGGTGTATTTGTGTGATACATTGGATAAATTATCACTATTACACTGAATAGAATAAGTCAAACACAAAAGGATGTAAACTTTATAATTTGTTGGAAATCAAAATGCAGGCAAAATTAGATTTATGACAGATCTATACCTTGGGGACTTGTTTGACTAGAAATAGGCAGGAGAGGACTTTCTGGATGGTGAAAATGTTCCATATCTTGTTATGGGTATCAATTGTGTGGATCTATGTATTTGTTAAAACTGATCAAATTTCACACTTAAGGTCTGTGTCTTAATAATATTGTTAAGCCTGGGCAACATGGCGAGACCCTGTCTGTATAAAAAAGAAAAAATATTAGCTGGGCTTGTTAACTGGTGAACGTCTATAGTCCTAGCTACTTAGGAGGCTGAGGTGGGAGGATCACTTGAGCCCAGGAGTTCAGGGCTATAGTGAGCTATGATCACAGCACTGCACTCTAGCCTGGATGATCAAGTAAGACAATCTCTAAATAATAATAACAACAACAACAACAACAACAACAATATTGTTAATAAGAAATGTGTATAGCCCCCGAGTTAATTGCTCTGTTTTGAGGGCTAGATCACAATAAGGTATAGCCCCCAACTACCTCTACATAAGAATATGTGTACAAGGAAGTTTGTTGTAATGGTATACATTATAGTAAAGCATTCACCAAAGACTTGAAAATATCCAAAATGTTCATCTCTAGAGGAATAAATATATTTTGATGTAATTATAATGATATAACTACTTAGACAATAAGTCAACCTTAATGCACTGATCTGGAGGGGTATGCAGGATATATTTTAAGTGAAAAAAATATAAATTATTGATTAGTATATAGTGTTTTTAATAAAAAGGAAAACCTTTATAATTATAAATGTTTGTATAGCATATGGAAAAAAGTTGAAAAATCCACACTAAACATGATACAGAGAATCTAGTGAGTTTATATTTCTATAGTATGTGCTATTTTTATAATTAAAAAACTCATTAAAGTAAGTTCATTCACAAAAAATTCATGCTAGATGAGTAAAAACATACTTTTTTTTTCTGTACTCTTACAACACAGAACACTTCTGTGACCAAGTGTTTGGGGCTTTTCCACACATACCACCAAGCAAGCAATCAGTTCTGCAGCAGACACCAGCCGGGTGTCTTCTAATTCAATTTTATTCTGGCAGTATCCACTTGCAGGTAGCATCAGATCTCACAGGTTGAGGGCCCAGTCCCACAAGATGGCCCCCCCTTTAGGAGCCAGTCACAAGTCTGGGCTTGAGGAACTTCTGGCCAACTGGCTATAAACTGGGGTTTCTATGGCCCCTCCTCTGGTTTCATTAATTTGCTAAAGCAGCTCCCAGAACTTGGGAAAACACTTTACTTACGTTTGCCTATTTATTACAAAGGATAATTTAAAGGATACAAACAAATAACCAGATAGAGAGAGAGGTGCAAGGTCTAGAAGGTTCCTGAGTACAGAAACTTCTGTCCTTATGGAGTTGGGTGCACCTCCCTCCTCACATGTGGATGAGTTCTTGCTCGCCAAAGTGGAAGCCCCCTGAGGAGAGTAGGACTGAAAATTCCAATTCTGTAAAGTCATGGTTGTTGCCTTGGTGACCAGCCCCCATCCTGAGGTAATCTAGGGGCTCCCAGCCACCAGTCATCTCATCAGGACACAAAAAATACCTTTTTTTTTTTTTCCCAAGATAGGATACTGTGTCACGCAGGCTGTAGCACAGTGGCATGATCATGGCTCACTGCAGCCTCCACCTCCTAGACTCAAGTGATCCTCTTGCCTCAGCCTCCTGAGTAGCCTGGGACTTCAGGCAAGCAGCCATCACACCTGGCTAACAAAAGATACTCTTATCCCTTGGGAATTCTAAGGATTTTGGATGCCTAAGTGAGGAAATGGGGAATAAGACCAAATATGCATTTCATTATAAAACACAAGGAAACATGGGGAAGTGATAGAAGTCTGAAATAAAACTAGCTGGGAAATTATGTTTATTGTTGGACTGAGTATATGGTTGGTTTGACTTGATTCCAATTGTTTTTCCATTCCAACCTTCCTTTGCCTTTTTGTCCTTGATCTAATTGTCCTTTGTTGAATAAATGAATAATGTGGATGAGTGATGTAAGTGCCTCTGAAAAAAAAATCACCTGAAGAACATTATACTGTGGTTCCATTGAAATTAAGCATGTGAGTAAATTAGTAGTTTAAGACTGGTAAGCCACCAATTTAGCAAATGTAACAACATTTGGCAAATATGATTTATGTTGTGGGGATGAGGCAGAAATGTTTTTATGTGTCCTGTGTTTATTTAACCTAACATTCTTTGGAGGGGTGCACAATTATGATGTACACAGAATGGACAAAGTGAAAACAAATGTTTGTATGGTTGGGCTTGTCCTTCTGGCTAAACCAGTCCACAGACCAACACACACCCAAGCTGCCTTCTGTTTCTATGGAGGCAGGGTGCTATAGGAAAAGGAGATGAAAACAAACAATGAAAATGAAAGAAAAAGCCTTCGGGGTGGGAGAAGCAGGGGTTTGAATCACAGTTCCTTTAAGAGTATACCATGTGTAACTTCTCTGAGCCTCTTTTTCCTCATGCTGAGGGGATTATGAGGTTTGCTGTATTTTAAAAAGAATTAAAAAAAAAAAAGATAGCACCGTCCTGACATGTATTAGGTCATTGAACATATTAACATATCTTCCTAGTTGCAATGTCATATTTTTATCTGTCCAACCATATCCTGGTATTTTTGTTTTGGAAATACCCAATATTAGGAGTGAAATTGGCCCAGAAACAAAGGGATTTATCAGCCACATTAGGTGACTTTCCATATTTCAGCTATGTTTGACATCTCTGCTCCTCTGGATAGACTGCAACTTCCCATCATGAAGTTGGCTTCCCTCTGCCCACACTTCTGCCTTTTTTCGTTGTGCCGTACAGTCTTAGCAGGATAAGATCCTTAAGTCTGCATTTGTGATAAAGGAGGCAGCAGCTTCTACTAAAGTGGCTTTCTCTATGTGTGTTGAGTCTGCCTGACTGATAACAGATCAGAAACAGCGAGTGGCCTTTGAAATTGAAGCGCTGACTGTAGTGGGGAAAATGAAAGGATCTTATGTTTTTGATCAAAGGATGATATCTTCCAGCTTGGAAAAGGGGGTTATTCTGCCTGCCAAGGCCTATGATACTCTGTTACTTACTTACCCTAGGGAAGAAGATTCAATTTCATAGCTATTATATTGCTACATAGTTTAAAAATATATTTATAGCTATACATTTTTTTTCAGCTATTTTGCTTTCCCTTTCTAACTCCCATCTTCCAGCCTGGCCCCCAGGTAAATTGCTCTGTGATTCTTAACGTAAATGGCAATTAAACAATCCTCTGCATCCTGGATCTTACCAAATATTCACTACTAAAGAGATGACAGAATTTCATTGAAGTGGGGGAATTAAATGAAGACAAGGATGCCATGTTGAATGGTAGGTACTTAATGGGAAAAATCTCTGGTGTCATTCTATAGGACATGGTTTCATGTTAGTAATGAAACTGGCTGAGAGAAAGGTGTGGGTGTGGAAAGGTCAAGGGCAGTGCCAAATTGAGTCTGTGATCACTGTATTAACCAGTGGGTGTCTGAATTTGACGAGAAATTCAACAGAGTAAAGAGAAAGGGGAAAGTCTAAAAGGGGTCTGCAGTACTAGACTGGAAAGAAGACTGGATATGAGGAGACTACTTGACTGAAAATTAGACAAGGGTTGGACAAATGGAAGACAACCAGGGGTTAATTCCCACACAAAGATTATATTCTGTTCTGAGTAGCTTGAGTATTTTGTGAGGAAGATGTTAAATCCTATTGATATCAAATGATGCCAGTTTCTGGCATACCAATCATGAATGCTGTATCTGCATGCACCCAACATATTTGTGTGAGGGTATACATATGTTACATATATAAATATACACATACACACTTGTATAGATTTATATTGTCTTATTTCAATATAGATCAGTCTTCTGCTTGTCAGTCCTGTTATTTGTTCCTTCCAACTACCTAAGATAAACCGAACAGGTAATTTCTATTTCTCCTTAAATACTTAATCTCTGTCTATATTATCAATTCACTCTCACTCATCCTACCAGTGGTTGCACTGTCCAATAGGGCAGACACTGAGCACTTGAAATGTGGCTAGTCTAAATGGAGATATATTATAAACTTAAAATGTATGATGAATTTCTAAAACATAAAAAGGGCATGTAAAAGATTGTAACAATTGATATGTGATGTAATTATGAAATGTTTTTGACAGGATGGGCTTAATTATAATTTTTTTCTGTTTCATTTTGTGATTTTAATGTGGCTGTTGGAGAATTTAAAATTACGTATATGCCTCACATTTGTGGCTCATGTTGTATTTCTATTGAACAGCAGTTTCATAGACCTTCTCACATCTTCCTTTAAGTAAAAAAATTGGAGTGACCCAGAGTGAGTTTCCTGATGGCTTACCCCAGTCTTCATATTGACATGCCATCTACCTACATCTGTCTACTCATAGACAGTATCATGAAGTGGTTAAGAGCCCAGTGCTAGAAGCACATTGCCTGAGTTTAAGCTCTAGATTCGTTACTTGCTACCTGTCTGACCTTGGGCAAGTTGCTTTATCTCTGAGAGATATATTATCTGTAAAGTAAGATGTAATAATAGAATAATTACAGAATACTTAATAGGATTAGTACAAGTATTAATTGAGTCAACATATGGAAAATACTCTTAACTATGTGTGGCTCAAAGAAAATACTCAAGGTTAGCTGCTTTATTGTTCCTTAAAATTCTCAATGGAAGACATACTTTGTCCCTTAGACGGGGTTAGATAGAACTCTATGGGGATTAGTGTTCTTGGATGAAGAAATAAAGGCATGAGAAAGGTGATGTTGATAGTCACCATCAAGATCATAGTTTGAGGCTGTGAATTTTGAGAAGGAGGTGGAGTCCAGAGAGAAGCACAGAGTTCAGGGTCTTCCATAGAACACTGCTGATGTAGGGATGAGGCCAGTAGAGAAGAAAACACAGCCAGTGAGAATAAATCGAGTGAGCAGGAGCAAGTGAGCCAGCTTAGACACAGGAGTCATTACCTCAAGATGCTACTGAGAAGCGCCAGAGAGAGGAGGACCTGGCAGCAACCGGTCTTTTTATTAGGATGGTGGTTTGCAAAATTTAGCACACATCAGAATCACCTGGAGGCTTTGTTAATACCCACATTGCTGGAAACTACCTGCGGGATGATTAATTCAGTGGGTCTGAGATGGGGCTGAAGAATTTGCATTTCTAACAGGTTCCCAGGTAATACTGATGCTACTGGATCCCAGGACAGCACTGTGAGAAGCACTGTAGGGTTGTTCTCAAGGATGTGGCCCTATGATAGAGCAGCTGAAATCTCTACAAGAGGAGGTTGATTGCCTCCTTCATTAGGTTCATTGGCCCTACGGTGCAGAATACCTGAAAGCAATTGCTAATACTGATCTGATGGAGCTGTACTGGCAACTCTAGTCCCTTGCCTGGCCAGATCTATTGTTTCCTAGGAAAGGCAGACAAAATGTAAATGAATGCTTCCTCATTTGCAGTAGCTGAGATGAAAACGAGATGGGCTAGTCAGTCTGGTTAAGGGAAGGTAGCTTTGTGGTCATTTGGATATCCAGTATTTACCCTGGGCACACTTCAGAACAGATCTGTGCCCTGGAAAATAGCTTCAAGCACCCTGATTGGAGGCTAAGGTTGTTAATAGTTTTCTTCTCTTAGTTGGGGTTGGTTCAGATGATGAGCAGAAAACAGAGTAGTGAGCAAAGGCTCCAACGTCAATAAGAGCCAGGGGCAGCTTGGCATCACTCATATGCCCGCATTCCTCTCTCGCTCACTCCCTCCTTCCCTGGCTCGTAGTAGTGAGCGTGGTTACCTCCAGACTTTTGTCCTGGTTCCTCTGGTCTACTCCAAATTCCTCCCCTCATTTTTACAGCTAAAAAATTTTGCTCTCTCAACTTTTCTTTTTCTTTCTACCCATGCACATGTTAAATTCTCCCCATCCTAAATAATCAAATTCCATAAACCTCTCAAGCTATTGCTCTTACAGGCATCTTCATGTTTCCAGTCAGAATTCTGTCCATGGGGAAGGCTTACATTTTTCTTTTCTTTAATAAGGACAAAGACTCGGACTATTTTTGTCAAAATCTATTTTGAGAGAAAGGCTCAACTCCTGTAGCAGTGAGGGTGCCAAATGTTGGCTTGGGATGGCTTTAGTCTCTATAATTTCCATTACCCTTCCAAAGCCAGCCACTTAAACATGTGACCAAATACAAAGAGTGATTTCGCTATGCAATAAACTTGCAAAACAAGTTCCTTTGCCCTTACTTTTAAGCAGATTGCACTCCTAAGCACCTCTAGGGAGAAATTCCGGGGCTTCTACAAATCTGTCTGTGGCTTAGGGATGTCCTCTCAGTCTCATTTGGAGGCTGAGAGTTTCAAGTCTGGATCTTGGATGTCCAATGCATGTCCCAGGGACCAGTCCTTCTCAGTGCAACAATTGATGAGGCCACTGGAGATATCCCACTGATTTCTGAATCTCCTATACCCGGGGTTTCCCAAACTTTCCCCGTGGTAAGAATGATCTGGATAGTTATTAAAAACAAACAAGCTTGATACCTCTCCTATAATGCAGATTCAGTAAATCTGGGCCAGGTCTCAGAAATCTTGCTTTTAACAAGTATCCCAAGTGGGATTTGGGAATATTTTACAGCATTTAAGATAATATCTGGTATCTGGTATACCAGGTATATACCTATTTGGCAAAACAACTGTACTCAATAAATAGTTGCTGAATTTAATTTGCTTATTTATACCACTTTGCTTCATAGTGACTTCCACTTTGATACTTTTAGTGAACCTTGTCTGTTTTAAAGGATCATACCACTATGACCCTTCTAAGCATACTATCCCTGCAAATTATATCAACTTGAGTATTGAGTATTAGAATTCAATACTCATTTTTAAATGGTAGAATCCACCTGTAAATCCCTATGCTGGCTATACACAAAGTCTTTACTATCACCTGTATGACAGTTTATTGCCTAACCTTGCTGGGGAAACTTTGTTTTATGGAATTTCACTTATGTAAATGAAATAGTTCATCATTTACTGATAATGAGCCATGTTTGCAATTACCCTGGAAGAATATGCTTTATTAAAATCATGATATTAGATTTAGCTTTCTAAATCATTTTATGAAGCTAATGTAACATTAATACCAAAACCTAACAAAGTATCAAAACTCTAATGCCATCAGCTAATTTCCCTTACAAACACAGATGCAGAATTCTTAAATAAAATACTAGCAAATCAAATCCAGCGTTATATTAAAAGAACAATATATGATTAACCAATAACTTCCAGAAATCCAGAGATGACTTGATATGAGAAGATATATCAGTGTAATTAATCATATTAATAATTGAAAGGAGCAAAGGAGCCAGATGCTAAAAAGGAATTTGATAAAAATCAACACCTATTTTAAAAAAAGACCTTTACAAAACTTAGGGTAGAAAAGTAAGTCCTTATCAGTATGTTATGCAGTGTTTATTTTAAATGATTTATATGATGCTTAATAGTTACCACTAGAAGAATACTTGTCAAAATCAGGATCAGAAGAAGAATCCTACTTAGCATCTGTACCATTTAACAGTCTTCTGGAATGTGTAGCCTATGCAATCAGATTTGAAAAACAAATAAGAAACATAAGCCAGATTACTCTTTGATGGTGATTTGATTACTGATCCTAAAGAATCAACAAAAATAATTTTAAAATCATTAAGAGAATAACAGTATCAAAGTTTTCTTATAAATTGATAATAACCAGATGTAAAATTATTCTAATAACAATAATACAACACATATAGAATACCCGTTTAGAAACATCATAAAAAATGTGTAAGATTCATGTAAATTTTGTTAAAGGAAAAGCTGAGTTGAAATATGAAAAAGTATGTTACAGTTATAGATCAAAAGACTCAAATTTAAGATGTCTATAACCCCACATTAATGTGTAAATTTGATGTAATCTTCTTGAGATATAATTGGTAGCTTTGGGGATGAATAAGACTAAAAGATTCAAGACTCATTAAAAAGTTTATACGGACTGGCCAACATGGTGAAACCCCGTCTCTCCAAAAAATATAAAAATTAGCCAGGTGTGGTGGTAGGAGCCTGTAATCTCAGCTACTTGGGAGGCTGAGGCCAAAGACTCGCTTGAATCCAGGAGGCAGAGGTTGCAGTGAGCAGAATTTTGCCATTGCACTCCAGCCTGGGTGACGAGTGAAACTCCATCTTAAAAAGAAAAAAGTTCATATTAAAAAATAAATGGACACAACCAAGAAAATTTTGAAAAAAATGTGGTGTGTGTAAGGAGTGTGTGTGTGTGTGTGTGTGTGTGTGTATAAGTGTAGATTTGAAAGTATATTTTAAAGTTACAGCTTTAAACAACAGGCTACTGGTAAAAGTATAGATGACAAGATGACCAGAATCAAACAGAAAGATCAGAACAGACCCAAATTTGGTAATACAATATGACAATGATATTTCAAATATGTGGGGAAAGAATAAACGATTTGCAGATGGCACTCTGTGAAGTGTTGCAGGCTGATGCAGAAAATCCCTCCTCTGTACCCCTCCCCTCACCTCTGGTTCACAGCACAGCTCCATTTATATTTGTAATACATATAATGGCTTCTCATATAAAATAATTTTGCCTGGAGAAAGCATTCCACTGTTTTAAAAAGGTATTTGAAAAACCGCAAAAATAGAAGGTACGTGATCAAATGTTTAGGTATATGGAAAGGAATAAAGTTAAAATCTTAAAATGCTAATGTAAATTTCAGATGGATTATGGACTAAATGTAAAAAATGAAACTCATTAAAGAACTTAAGAGAATGTAGGTAAGTATTTATATGATCTTGGGGGTGGGAAAAGCTTTTCTAGCATACAAATAGTATAAAAGAAAAATGGATACGTTTAACTATTTAGAAATGAAAAATCTTCTGTATGTAAAAAGCAGCAGAAAGATGATTAAAACTTGTGATAAACTGGATAAAACATCTGTAATATATTATTTTAAAAAGATAATATATTTTTCTTATGAGAACATCCTAGATTAAGGATGTTCTCATAATAAGAAAAAAATGTGCAGCCTAGTAGAATGGACAATGGATATAATAGACTGTTGTAAAACAAGAAATTTACATGGCTAATAAAAGCATAAAGAAACAGCATGACTAGTAGTTGGAAAATGCAAATATAAATAGATACGAATTTCTTTATCAGTCTGATGATAATTAGAAGTCAATGTTATTAGCAATGCTAGAAAGAAACATTCTCATGTTAAAGAGGGGAGGGTAAATATAAACTGGTACCATTATTGTAGAAAGCAATCTGGCAATGTGTAGCAAAATATTTAAATCTGCAAATTCTTAAATATAGAAATGTTACTTTTAAGAATATATCCTAAGGAAATAGTCATGGTTGTGCACAAAGATACATGTAAAGGAAAACTTATTAAAGCATTTTGTACAGTAAGGGAAAATTGTAAACAAGCTATATATCCAACAATAGGGGATTAGTAAAATAAATTAGCATATTCTTAAAATGAAATACTTTGGAGGCAAGGAAATGGTGCTGTTAAAGAACATTCAATAATCATGAAATTTTTATAGTTGGTGATTAAAGGAAAAAAGCAGGCTATAAAAAATGCAATGTATTATGACTCCTCCATATGAAAAATGCATTTATATGCCTAGGAAAGATGTTAATTTTGTCTAACTTTGAATGTTGGGCTTTTGAGGGTTTTTTATTCTTTTTGGTATTTTTCTGCATTTCCCAAGGTTTCTACCACAAACATTTACTATAGTTTAAATCATAAAAAGCCAAGCAATATTGGAAATTACTTAGATTTTTCAAATTTTAGCTTTCAGTTAATCTCACAGTGAGTTTGTATTGAAATTCAGTCTCTAAGTCTTTATTTTCCTATGTTCTATTTTTACTATCTACATTTTCTTCATAGAGGGTTGATGGCATTTTAATTTGCTGAGACAAATGTGGAGCAAACCATTTAAGTTTGTGTTTACAGCATTGCATTGTTGCATGCTTTTGGGAAAATACAGAAAGTTTTTCATTCTTTTTATTAGCTCCATAATTACTTTCTGTAGTATTCTGCCATGATAGCAAAAAACTTGAAAATGTAATTAAGATATTCTCAAGCACGGCAGGAGATTTTGCTGGGAAAAAAGAACCTTAAATAAGAAGCTTAATGATAAAGTGGGGCTTGAAGACTGCTTCCAACCTTGACATTTGTGGGAGAGGCCCTAAAACACTGTATAACTTCACATTTTTTGTGATTCTAGTACAATATACTTATTGTTCAATCATTACCTTATTGTTTGATGTAGCTATTGCATTGGTGATTTCCATGCTACTTTTCTCTTTGATAGCGGAGCTTTCTTCATTTTATTTTGCAGAATCTACATGTTGTACCGTTTCAGGGAATGCAAGGGGCATAATTGAATAACCCTATGCAATTTTGGGGTTTAACTTGGTGAAGACAAGGACAAGAGTTAGGAGCCCTTCCTTACCGGTGGCTACCACTGAAGTTGTTTATCTTATGTATACTCAAATCCCTGTATGTCCAAGTTTCCCTATACTAACTTTGTCTAGGCAATATGAATGTGCCTATTCCTTGGTTCCTGATAGAAATTTATTGGGACTAGAATCTTGCCCTAAATCTCAGCAGTTGACGGATGAGTTCTTGCTGAGATCTGAACTGTTTTCTTTGTGCTCCCTGCTGTTTATTGAAATCTTTTCCCAAATCAGATGGACCACATAAGTTCATGATGATGTTACCTCTTGACTGCCTCATTGACCAATAAGTGAAAATGCTGCTGTAGACTCTTTGAGCATCTATGTTACCAGATAAATGCACTCTCTTCTTATGGAATCTCTAGTGTGGATTGCTGACCATCAGCTTTGGTGCTCAACCCTTGCAAAGGCAGTTCCCTGTTCTGGTTCCATCTAATTTAGGGAGCATTTCCTCCTCTACCAGCCTATGTCTAGAGGCTGATTTGTCCTGAATTATGACCCTATTTTTTTCCCAGGATATGGAACATAGTTTAAAAAGGAGCAATTCCTAAAGAATTAGAGAGAATTTTTTCTCATTTTCTTTAAATTATGTAAAATATTTTGAGATGTGTAATAGTGGTTAAATAAATCTGAGTAGCTTTTAACTTATTTGGAAGTAGGGTCAGATTGACCTCACAATCTCTGGGATACATTGAAGTTTCACTATTTTAGTTCTTTTAAAGGGCCCAGAGGGAAATAGCCATTTGTAAGATTTTTTTTCATAAAATAAATAGTTTGATAGATAACTATGTTTAGATAAAGTCTGCACACTTCAATGGACAAATAAATAGATAATGTCAGAAACATTTATTACACAAATTTATCCTCATATTTTATTTAGTCAGAGGCATTTATAAACCTAAGAAAAAAATTGCTGGCTTGAAACATTCATAAAGTAGCAAACAAATACCCTTGGGCAAAGAGTCTACCCACATAAATTGATTTCTAAATAAAGATTCAATTTAGATTTAAAAGTCTTATATGCACCCAGAGGTATCTATTACATCTGTAATTTCCTTGTGGGGTTCTGATGCCTGATTCTGCTGTCATCAGCTTATTAGTTGCTTTCACATGGAGGAGCAGAGCTTCCAATTAGCACAATTTTTAAATGAACATGTGTTGGAAATCATTGCCTCCAAATGTCACTTCTCTTACATTGATCTAGTCTTGTCTTTGTCAGCCTTTCTGCTGGTGCTATTTGGGATCACCTAGTCAGCTTTGGGTTATGGTAACCTGAGATAAAATTTAAAATTTAATTTTTTTTTCTATTTATTGGGAAATATGACAAACACATTAAAAATTTTAAGATACAGAAGAATTATCAAATAGTATTTTCAGTTTTGTAGTTAACTCCTCCTCATCCCACTGAGAGTGCAGGTGATGCTGGGAGCATACCCAGAAGAGCAGCAGCAGGAGTGAGTGCCTCAATGTTTCTCTCTCCTCTTTTTATTTTTTAATTTTGTTATTTATTTTATTTTTATTTTTTTGAGATGGAGTTTCTCTCTGTTGCCCAGATTGAAGTGCAATGGGGTGATCTCGGCTCACTGCAACATCCACCTCCCAGGTTCAAGCAATTCTCCTGCTTCAGTCTCCTGAGTGGCTGGGATTTCAGGCACCCACCACCATGCCTGGCCAATTTTTGTTAGAGAGGGGGGTTTCACTATGTTGACCAGGCTGGCCTCAAACTCCTGACCTCATGATCCACCCACCTTGGCCTCCCAAAGTGCTGGGATTACAGGCATGAGCCACTGCACCTGCCCATTTCTCTCCTCTTTTGACTTGTCCTCTCCCGCAGAGCCACTGAGCTTGCAGTCCACGTGATCACCATTTTTGTAGCAATACTGCATTCACATGGGGCACATTGTCTTCCTTACCCCTCTGAATTCATCAGGAGTTACAAGGATATCCTCATGGACATCTATGCAATTTATTATTATTTTTTTTACTTCAACGTCAGCCCTAGAACAGTTGCACTAAATGTTTTTCTTCTGTATAATAATGATTTCCTGCGCATTAACATAACCCAGATGTGCAGCTGTCCTTTTGTCTAAGCCCTGGACAAACTCTTGACTCAACCACACTCCTTTGCTTTCTCCTTTCAGAAAAGGAATCACACCCACCGTATCCTGGGGTTTGTCCTTTTGTGGAAGATGGGCAGGGTTTCTGGTGGAAGTCCTACGATAGAGCATTTGATTTGGAAAATTCTCACTACATTTTTCTCCCCCTGAGTCTTTCTTCTGTCTGCCTCATTGCCGGCCCGGGCTCCCTCTCTGCCTTTTACTCATCTCAGCTACCGGGACTCCTTTTTCCATAGCCCATCTCTTCATGTATTTATCATTCAGTAGATAGTGACAATTAGCAGACAATGAACTTGAAGGCAGAGATGTTTTCTTCGGATGTGTCTGTACATGCCTGGAAGAGTTCATTACAGTAAACTTTCAATAAAGTTTTGAGGCATAAATAAATGCCAAAAGGTACCATGTTTGGAAGATTTGCTCTTTTCATTTTGAAAGAAAGTAGAGAGTTTATTTTCTTGTTTGTTCTTATTATTACCTGTGTTTATGGGAGCAAGATAAAATGGAAAACTGAAGCAATTAAAAAATTAAATAGCAAATCTATCACTTTAATTTTGGGGGAGAGAACTTGTTCATTCATTCAATTGGTCAGTATTTTGTTGTTGTTGCTGTTGTTTTTGAGAAAGGGTCTTGCTCTGTTGCCCAGGCTGGAGTACAGTGGCTGGGTTTCAGCTCATTGCAGCCTCCACTTCCCAGGTTCAAGCAATTCTCCCACTTCAGCCTCCCAAGTAGCTGAGACTACAGGTGCCTGCTATCATGCCTGGCTAATTTTGTACTTTTAGTAGAGAGGGGGTTTCTTTATGTTGGCCAGGCTAGTCTTGAACTCCTGACCTCAAGTGATCTGCCTGTCTTGGTCTCCCAAAGTGCTGGGATCATACGTGTGAGCCATTGTGCCCAGTCCCAATTGGTCAGTAGTTTTTGAGAGCCTCCTATGTGCTAACAAAGACTCTCCCCTTGACCAGTTTTTAGTTAGGCTCCTTTAAGCCCTCTTCTCCACTAGACTCAAACTTGGTGTTGTCCTGTCTGTGGCCTGCCCAGCCCTGTCATAGCAAACAATCCTAAATCATCCCTTGGCTTTTGATATCTGTCTATCCTGGCTTGCCTTCAACAAGAATCCTGTTAGGTCAGCTTAGCAAGAATCCTCCTACCTTTGATGTCTTCTCTCAGTAATTGCCCATCCTCTGACCTTTTACCCTGAACTTTAGTTACAAATCCCCACTTGTGCTTGTTATATTTGGAGTTGAGTTCCATCTCTCTGCCCTATTGCAAATCCCTATTGCAGTAATCTTGAAAAAAGTCTCTGTACCATTTTAACAAGTGTCAGAGTAATGTTTTCTTTCATAGTGCCAAGCACTAAAAAGATCAGTTACTCGCTTTTGTAGGGCTTACATTCTAACCGGTGTAGAGAGAAAACAAGCAAATTTTAAAAAGGACAGAATTATGATATTTATGTAGATAAGGGACTTCTTTAAATTGGATGATGAGAGGGGCTGCTCTAGGAATCTGAAGGTTGAAAAACAGAAACTCCAAGCTGAGAGGAGGAAAAGGGCACTGCAGGCAGGGGGCAGGGTGGGTACAGCCAGGAGCCTAGACCACGTGGAGGAGGTTCTAGGAACAAATTGGAACATAGTGGGTGAGGAGGAGGAAGGCACAAAGATGAGGCAGAAAAGGAAAGAAAAGCCAAGTCATGGTGGGCTTTTTAAGCTGGGTGAAGAGTTTGGAATTTATTTCATGTAAAATTGGTAACTTAGCTTAAAATGTTTGGATGTCTTCTGTGTTTTTTCCATGGCATTGCTATTGTTGGTGGGTCTTAGAATTGTGAAACATCGTTGCATTCTTGTTACAGCTTGCCCTTCCTTGCATTTATTGTTATGCATAAGATTACTGAAAAGCAGGAAATTATTGTTGCTCAGGGATATCACGGTTTTCTTTGTTTCCTTTAATGCTGGGAGGTAACATTAAAAAACAAAATCTTAGAAAACAACCAGTATGCAGTTTGTGCTTCGTTGCTTTTAATTACTTCTTACACCATCAGCTCCTCTCTGGGACCCCTTACCTCCTGGAGGGCTTTTCATCATATAAAAGAATAGATAAGTCCGCTTAATTGTTTTCTTTTTGCTTGGATAATCCTTCTTGATATCAGAAAACATTGAATGTTTTAAGTTATCCAAAGTTTCCCAACCTGATCTTTAAAAAATTTAGTTTAACATTCCATTTCCTCACATTGTTAATGCTTTGTAATTATTGTTCTTAAAGGTTGCTTAATGAGTTCTTTTTAGAAAGATCTTAATATGTAAGTTTGTGACACTGTCATCATTTGATAATATTAGTTCAAGAAATTCAGAATTCTTGTGAACTCTTACTTGAAGGGCTGTACTGCAATTTACTTTCATATTATACTTTTGTGAAACTCTTAATAGCCGTATTCTGTCTGAGTCATAGGATGGGTATATGTTTAACTTTCCAAAAGGGGACCATATTTCCATCAGCAGTAGCTGGGAATTCCAGTGGTACCACATCCTTTTTTAAGAACAAGTTATAAAGCTCTCTGGACATCATGCTTTAGGTAATTAAGGCTATTTTTGCGATGTGCCAGTGTGTTGATCCATAAAACTCTAGATGGTCCGAAATTATTTTTGTAAATCATTTTTTTCTACTCTTTTGAATTATATAGTCAGAGAAACTAAGACTGAACTTATGCTTAATCTTATATAAAGTGCTGAAAGAAAGGCAGAGGAAATGCTTTCTCATGGCTTACCAACACCGTGATGAGCCCTCCCAAATTAGGAGGGGAGAGTAAAATTCCTGTTTGGTGTACTGTGATTCCCCACCTCTCCCTGGCACTTTGTCATGCATCGGAGTGAGGTTGGAAGACGTTTAGAAGTCATTATATTGAGAACTATGATAGATGCCCATCTTTAGTCACAGTTGTATTTAGGGCTGGAAGTACTCTGGGAATTTGATTTAAATTACTTGCTTTTAGAGATGAGGAAAATAACTCAGAGAAGAAAGTAAACTGATGAAGGTTATTCATCTGATTAGTTAACTAGGCCAGGGCTAGAACTCAAGCCCAGGCCCTCTCTGTTTAGGGCTAGTTTTAATTCTGCTTAAGAATATCCATTATCAGTTCTCTGAATAAGCCTGGATATTTTCCTCATCGTTCTTTGTGAAAAGGTGTTTTTGTTCAGAGTTACAGGAGATAAAAGATACAAGTAATTCAAACGAATCTTTTAAAATTAATGTAAAATAAAAAGATATTTGGAAATGTAGCAATTTGGTTCAGTCTGATTTTTAAAATAGTTTCATGAAGTAATTGGGCCCAAAAGGTTTTAAACTTTTTCCCCTCTTCAAACTGATGTTGTAATATTACTCCGTTGTCACCAGGAGCATGTGTAAACTACCAAAACCCTAACACAGATCTTTGGGTGTTAAGCAGGTAAGATTAAGTTATAGAGTTCAATTCCGGAGGAATTAAATAGAGCATCCATTTGAATCACCAGCACCTATGTGCTGGAAAACTGCTATTTACATTCTTTCCATGCATCTGGAAGGTTTGACAATGTTCTCCATCTGTTCAGATGAATGAAGAGTTTTCCAATGTCCACATTTGTTGGAGAGTGCTAAAAGGATTTCTTCAAAGAAGACTTAAAAAGCAATCCTTCAGGCTAGAAGTTTTCAAACAGTGTTTACTTTCATATCAAGAAAGCCATTTATGTTTTCTGAATGAACAGCTGCCATTTGATATTATCACACTGTTGACTGTGTGGCTGAAATATACTGTAACCACAGAATCAGGAAGTGGATTGCAACTGATTTTTTTTTTCTCTCAAGAGTATATGGGCTATGACTTAAAATCAATAAATGTCTTAATACTCCAAATAGTTAAAAAATCTAATTCAGAGTGGTTCTAGAAATTAAACCATGGACCATTGTCCTATATGTAGTAGAATCATACCTTCCATTCAACTCTCCAGATCATTGGCCTTTTCAAAGGTAAAGATCTAGCTAGGGAAACTCGTTTGTTTTATGGGAATCTCCTATAGTTTCCTGAAGGTAAAGTGCTTTTGCTCCAGAGAAGTGATGCGTTAACTTTCTATGTGGTATATGTGTTCCTCTACAATGCGAAAGCATAGACATTTTATGTGTGCTTCATGAAGTTAAATTGAGTTTTAATTTTGAATGAATACTTGTAAATTAATACATTATCAGTAACTCAAGACAATCATAAGTCTAGATCATGTTTTTTTCCATTCAAACTGCACTAGGGATCAGTAAACCTTTTCTGCAAAGGGCCAAATAGTAATATTTTTGGCTTTGCTAGCCATATGGCCTCTGTCATAAGTACTCAACTCTTGTTATAGAACAAAAGCAGCCACAGACAATATGTAGACAAATGGGTGTGGCTGTGTTCCAACAAAACTTTACAAAAACAGGTGATGAACCTGTAGGCTGTAGTTTGCCGACTCCCGGTAGATACACAAGATTGTGCTGTGTTTGAATGCAGATTGCGGTTGGAGGACATAAACATCCAAAATCCTTTTGGCTTTCATTTTGGTATTTTTCTGCCCATTGTCCATGGATTCAAACTGTTTCTACTTCATATATCATTTAGGGATAATGTTGTAAGATACTCTTCCATTTTTGTTGAGGAAAGCACAGAACTTTAGAGGCAATCTGCTTCTGTCTATGCTATGTTCTTTAGAGTTTAGCATACCACCTAGGATTAATAAATGCTAAATAATAATCGTTTTTTTATTTCATCACCATACCCTTTATGGCATCTCCTTTGGCAGCCTCGGAGGTATTAACCTGTAGCTTTTACAGTGTTCTATTACACATTGTCAGCAGCACCTTGCTGATGAAATCACACTCAGGAGAGAGTTAACTACACGGCTATAAGTAATCCTGACAGGTTGTTCTTGCACGGGCTTGGTTTCTCTTGTATGAAGATTAAAAATCTTGTCACAGCTAGTAAAAAATGAAGTACACGTAAATCCACTGAGCATACATAACTCACAAAAGGCACTTCCCTAAAAGTGAGAATTCGGATGAGCAGGGTAGATTGTACAGAGGAAAGCACAACTATGAAATGATGACCAGGTATTTCATGGTCTTGGGTATAGTGATGACGTAGTCTTTTGTGGGTGTTTGTGTCGAGGGAGTGTCTTCTAACACATGTAAAGCCTTCATGATTAATCGAAGAATTTCATGTTTGTGGTTATAGCTTCATTTAGTCGGATCCAGGCTAGCAGTCCTATTTTTTGAGTTTGTCCTAAAGCAGAGCTTTTTTTTTTTTTTTTTTTATGAATCTAATTTTTCTTTTCTACCATCCTTAGTGCAATAGTTAGAAAACTGTCTTTTTGCTGTCCTTCCAGATTCTTTGCTTAAACTGGGTTTGTGCCCAAAGCAGCAGGAGATGCTGTCCCATAAAGCTGGAACATTTTATAAGTACTGGCAATGAAGGTTTATTACTTCATTCCAAAAACAGCACAGAGAGCCCACTAAGGAGGTCCAGGGGAGAAGGGGAGCCACTGAACTGCACATCGGGGAGAAGTGCTGACCGCCAGGCTGCAGAGTCAGGCAGGCTGCCTTGTTTTTGTGGCTTCGTGCCTCGGGTGGTGATGAGCATAAAGGCCGGTGGGAATTTGGGTGTTGCAACTTGTGATAAAAAAGCAACTAGTTAGGAGATTCACCTCCAATCAGGCAAGACTGGGGCTAGTCAGGCAGACTCCGTGATTTGAATTTATTAATAGATAGATGATTTTGATAGTCTTAACAAACAGTAATTAGTGTGGCTCAGAAAGTCTTTTAATTTTGAGAGCCTAAAAATATATATATAAGCCTGAACAAACCAGAGAGATCTGTGTTTTTGCCATCCAGAGTCAGCCATTATTAAGAATTTGTCATATTTGTTTCTAGTCCTTCCATAAATGAAAGAGAGACAGCATTAAAGATCAAGTTCAAGCTTTTTATTTCTCATCCCTTGTTCCTTTTTCTTCTCTTACCCAAAGGTAACCACTGTAATTAATTTTGTGGGTGTATCAGTCGGGATCCTGGTGGGAAGAAGATGTTACACTTGAGATGAATAATTTGTAGGAGTGTTCGTTAAAAATGCCATTTACACAGGTGTGGGCAGAATATAGGGAAATCGAAGTGGGTGTCCAAGTGCTAATACCTCTAGGCTTTTTTTTTTTTTTTTTTTGAGACGGAGTTTCGCTCTTGTTACCCAGGCTGGAGTGCAATGGCGCGATCTTGGCTCACCGCAACCTCCGCCTCCTGGGTTCAGGCAATTCTCCTGCCTCAGCCTCCTGAGTAGCTGGGATTACAGGCACGTGCCACCATGCCCAGCTAATTTTTTGTATTTTTAGTAGAGACGGGGTTTCACCATGTTGACCAGGATGGTCTCGATCTCTTGACCTCGTGATCCACCCGCCTCGGCTTCCCAAAGTGCTGGGATTACAGGCTTGAGCCACCGCGCCCGGCTACCTCTGGGCTTAAAGAGGAGAAGGGAGAGAAGAGTTACTGGATTCCAGAGGAGACAATGGCACAGAGTGGGCAGCCTCCGTAGGATCTGTGTCCTTCAGTTCAGGGATGCAACCTGCCTAAGACGGCGCTGCAGGGAGGGAGCTGGCATTAGTCTCCTGGAAGTGCCCCTATTGGCCACACCCAACCAGGAGACAGAAGGCACCTGATGTAGTCCATACAGGTCAAGGGAAAGGAGGAAGTTGGGACATGGACCCAGAGGGGGCAAGTGAAAGACATCCAGCACATCCAGCATCCTGAAGTTACAGTAAATAGTATATATAGCAGGTTCAACAAACTTTTTCTGTAAAAGGCACAGTAAAACATATTTTAGGTTTTGTGAACCAGTCTCTGTCCTATATTCTTCTTTTTCAGTTTTCACAAACATTTTTGTAAAAAAGCAATCTTAGCTTGTGAGCTGTGAAAAATAAGACATGGGCTTGATACACCCTAGGGGTGCAGTTTGCTGATCCCCTAACATATATAATATCAGTTTTGTGTGTTTTTAAAAATGTTTACATCATGTATACTATACTTTATTTCCTTTCTAATGCCATGTATCTCAAACTTAGTGGCTTATTAGAACACTCATTTGTTATTCACACAGTTCCACAGGTCAAAATTCCAGGTGGTATTATAAATATTTACTTAGGTAGGAGCAATTGATGTCTTTGTTAGTGTGTTACACTAACTTGGCTTTAGTGTTGAAAATCTAGTAGATGTATTTTTATCCATGGGACTTCCCAGTAGCCCTCAGATTATATCCAGTGATGTCAACTGACCGAGCCCAGCCACATAGCTGAATCTAGTCATTGTCATGAATGAAGATGTTGCAGCAATATGAGGAAGGATATCCCCTAGTCGTATGAGTACCACTCACTGACACAGAACCGGTATAATATGATTCTTTCCCTGGGTGACTTACAGCCAGTGATAGAAAAAACCTTTTTCTCTGAGCTGAAAATAACCAAAATAGATGATAACAGAGAAGCAAAAGGGGAATGTTTGCTCCTTGGTTAAGACTGCAGAGGACCTGTAAGGTGGTGAGGACGCACTGACTGAAACTGGATTAAACAGAAAGGACATTTTAATCTCATGAAGTTCCGAGGTAGGGTGGGCTTCAGGGTAGGTTGATTTGACAGCTTGACCATATCATCAAAGACCCAGGTTCCTGCCACTTCTTCACTCTGCCATCCTCAGTATGCCTCAGACTTCAGCAAAATGTCTGGAGTAGTTCCAGTCATCATGTTCAGGCAGAAAGGACTTCAGACATAAGAAACTGCCTCTGTTTTATGAGAAAACAAACTTTGTCTAGAACACGACTTCCCCCAGCAGAATTCTTTTCATCTCTTGTTGGTGAAAGTTGAGTTGTATGCTGGTTTCTGAACCAACTAATGGTAGAGAAAGTGATATTACCATTACACGAATAAGGTTCATTTATATAATTGGGCACAGGGCTGCTTGGGCGAAAGTGTGAGCATCTGAACAAAATTAGGGACATGCTAGAGAAAACCTAGGGCTGGAGAAATAGGGTGGGAAGAGAGCAAGCTGGGGAGGCGAAGAACAGTTCCCATTGTATCCTGACAGTTCATATCCTTTCAAATATATTAAAAGATAGCCATAGCCCACATTAAATATAATTTCTGCATAACTGTAAAAGCTGAGGTGCAGTCATGTAGGTAATGTAACTTTATGCTTCAAAGGCATTTAATTAATCATTTTTTACTTTGATTTTACAGGTTTCTTTTCATATTTTGGAGTCAAAAAATCTTTCATCAGGTCTCAAACATTTAAAAGGCCCTTGCAAAGCTGGTAGACTGTGTACCCCATGCCTGTGGGAATCTACTTTCTAGCTGGAGGTAGAATAATGAGACCAGGACTCCTGTCATTTGTAGGTGAAGTATCATCTATCCATGATACGATTTCAAGTTCACAGAGAAGGGCCATTTCCTTGCCCATAGGACCAAACCTTTTTATCACAAAATTCATGATAAAGCTCAAAATGCAAAATGTTTGAGATAATACTTCAAGTTTCATTAAAACCATATTGGCAGCTTTTAAAGGTGGGATGAGAGCAATAGACACCACAGATGTAAGCAAAAGGAGCCTGGGAAGCTAAGAACCAAATTCTCTCTAGTGGCCTGTCTTACATCAAATACATTGTATTAATCAATTCCACAAATATATATTGAGCACTGCTGTGTGGCAACATACTTGAAGGGCATAGTGAAGGATTTTTTTAAAGGAAATAGGTAGTCAAAAGTTCTTTTGCCTAAGTAGGCTGCCGTTTTAGAAGGCAAGTATGAGAGTGGGGGATATATAGGTATGAATTTATAGTAATGGATTTGAAACATCAGGGTATTACTTAGATAATTTAATGCCCAAGTCAAATTAAATTTTTTTCTAATAGATATGGGGATCTTGCTATGTTTTTCAGACTGGTCCTGAACTCTTGGTCTCAAGAGAAACTGCCACCTCAGCCTCTCAAAGTGCTGGGATTACAGGTGTGAGACATGTGCCCAACCTAAATCCAAGCTTTTTGATAGACATTTCTGTTTAGTAAATAGGTCTTTTTTTTGGCTTGTAACATCTTCTACTTTGTACAATTGGTACTTTTACACCAATCGGTGTCTCCCACACTAATACAGTAACTCTTGGAGGACAAGGAATATGTTTTCTTTTCTTATCTTTTTTATTTTTTTTGAGACAGAGTTTTATTCTGTCACCCAAGCTGAAATGCAGTGGTACAATCACAGCTCACTACAGCCTCAACTTCCTGGGCTCAAGTGATTCCCCCACCTCAGTCTCCCGTGTAACTAAGACTACAGGCATGCACCACCACACCTGGCTAGTTTTTTGCATTTTTTGAAGAGATGTGGTTTTTGCCATATTGCCCATGCTGGGCTTGAACTCCAGGGCTCAAGCAATCCACCTGCCTCAGCCTCCCAAAATGCTGGGTTTACAAGGCATGAGCTACTGTGTCCAGCCAGGGCTATGCTTTTCATATTTTCCATCTCCGTAATGCCTAGAATAGTACCCTGCACAGATATATCATTAAGCCTGTGTTAAGTGCACATACACTAACATGAAACCAGGCTCTCAAAACAAACAAACCAAAATAAAACAACCAAAAGCAAACCTAACACTTTTTATTGCTCCCTCTCTACAGATTTCTTAGGAAACTGAATTGACATTAAAGAGCACTTGGCTTTATTTTTAACTCTCTAGCTGTTATCGTTTGAACATGTAGGTTTTTCTCTCCCAGAGCAGAGCTTTTGAGATCCATAAGGTGAAATTCGTTGTTGAGTATAAAGCACAACAACATGTCATGGAGCAAGAAGTTTAAGTGGAAGAGCATCTTCACTTGAAGCCGTGCGTGCTCCAGATTGTCCCTCCCTCTTCTTTTCTCTAGCTTTGTATGTAAAAATTGTACAGCAGTTTGCTATACTGAGCTAGAATCAATTTAAAGCAGATTTTACATATTTATTTAAAAATGGCCTGTAATGTATTTTAGAGTCAGTATTGATTCCACTTGTCTTTGTTATTGCATCTGTGACGGGTGTTTTTGTTATGTTGCAATGGCGCAGTAAAGTAATAGGCTCTGAGATTCTATCGGTGCCTACTCTTTTTATGTTGCAATTGCTTGATAATAATTTGATTGTATCTCTGCCTGATGTTTTAATACTCGCATCTTCCAGATTGCTCTTGCTGGGGAGGTATTTACTCCAATAGGTTGTTAAACCCTAATAAGAATAAACAAAGCAGGAAAACATGTGGTTGCACACACTTCTTTGTGTTTGTCTGGGCTGACGCTGTGGCTTAGGCTGACTTTTACCACATGCTCTAGTTATCTACTGCTGCATAAACACCCCCAAAAGTCAGTGGCATAAAACAACAGCCATTTTATTATATTCATGGATATTATGGGTCAGGGGTTTATTCAGGGCAGGGAAAGGATTGCTTGTCTCTGCTTTATGAGATTGGGACCTCTGCTAGGACGACTCAAAGAATAGGGGTGTGTGGGCGATGCTAATAGCTGAGAGCTAGAATCATCTAGATGCTTCTTCAATCATGTGTCTGGTTTGTGGGCTGGGATGACCTGAAAACTAGGCTCCACTGGAACTCTGTCCACTGAAGTGCCTGGCATGTGGCCTCCTTCTGTGGCTTGGGCTTCCTCACAGCAAGGTGGACTTAAGATAGTTGCACTTCTTACATTTGGGCTTCAAGAGTGAGTGTTCCAATGAACAAGGTGGAAGCTGCAGGACTTTTTCTGACCTAGTCTCAGAAATCATTCAACATCACTTTTGTTACATTCTCTTCATTGCAAGTGAGTCACTAAGGTCGACCCAAATTCAAAGAGAGGGGAATTAGACCCTGCCTCTCAATAGGAATATCAAAGAAATTTGTTGCCATCTTAAAAATCTTTACAATCAATGTTTTATTCTTTTGTCAAAAATTTTTTCTATTAAATTAAAAGATTGATTGGTTAAGAGGCACATTCATTAGGTAGCTATTAAAACATGGAAAGCACAGTAAGAAATAAAGTAAAAGAAAAAACTTTTTCTTACAAAGGATTCTGCAATTTAATCATAAATATGGGATGCAAATATATTTAAAAACTGAGTAACATATTTACAAAGTAAAGTATCAAAGAGTGCAAATCATTATGCTCTAGAACTTTGCTGTAATAGTTGTAGAGTTCTCATAATAAGCAAATATTTTGGATCTCGTCCAAGAGAATATATCTAATATAACTACTAACAGCAGCACGTGTTACCCAAGAAATTTTTGCAAAACTAGAGTCTATGAAAGGAGGAATCAGATGAACATAGAATGTTAGGGGTGGAAGGAACTTTGGAGATAATTTATTCCAACTCTTTCAATATGTAGATGAGGAAGTGAAGGCCCAAAATATAACATCGCAGGTAGTCCAGGAAGGGAGAAAGAATATGAGCTTATTTTTCTGGGTACACTTAAGCATGGAAAACATAACTTCTTTGAGTCTCATTTAAAAATTAAATTCTATCAATCTGATTCTGTTAGCTTAGGCTATTATGCTTAAGTAACACATTACCCCCAAATCTCAGTGGTTTACAACCAACGTTTATTTCTTGCTTATGCTACAGGTCCGTGGTAGGTCGGCTATGTCAGTCTTTGATGATCTCTTTACTCTAGGACCAGGCTGACTGAGCAGCTCCTATCTGGGACCTTGCTGGCTGATGTCTGGGTAAAGAGATTATCGTGAAGCAAATACTGGCTCTTAAGGCTTCAGCTTGAAGTCATGGGCTAATCCTGACTGACATCAAAGGAGTAGAAAGTAGGATCTCCTCTGGAGGAATGGATTCCCTGCAGGGAGGGGCAGCAAGTATTTTGAACAAGAGTACAATTCAACATGGTAAGGCATATAAAAGCACTTACTGAACAGTGGGACTCCATGTGAATGCAAGTTGTTCTTCATCTGCCCAAAGTCTACCAGCCAATCAGTGTTGAACCTGAGACTAAAACTCCAGGTGACTCTAAACCCAGCCCAGTGTTCTCTCCTTCTCGGGAGTGATTCACTAGTGCCTTTCCTTTCACATTTTACTGCTCAACGAAATATTAATTTTAGAATTACCAATCAACATATTCCCTTTGCCGGATATAGGAACAATTTTTCTAAGAATAAACCTCTCTTGCTGTCTCTCTCCTCCCTTCTACTCTCTCTATATATTTGATAAGAATTGTTTTAAAGAGTCATTGCAGCTTTCAGTTTGATTGATAATTTTATATTACATGCTAGAAAGCCTTGTCACATGTATCTTAAATCAGCCATTTCAACCTTAGGTGTTTTATTTGTGGAGAGAAGACTTCCATCATGAACATTTTTTTTTCTGACAGAATATGTCCTTAAAAATATGTAAATTCCATTACTAGCTTTATTGCTCTCCTATAATTTCCTTATTCACCTCTGAATTATGCTTAGAAAGTCAAGATGGATAATATAAGCTTTCCAATGTCTTATGAAAGATTTAGATTCTGACTCTTTGTAAACCACTACTCCCAAGCTCATCTCTTTCTACTAATGCAGGCATTAGAACCCAGAAACTCTTTCTGGGTGAGTTTGCTTCTGCTGTAGAAGCTGATCTTCAGAATCAATTGGATCGCTTGCCAGACTAAAAGAGCTATGATGTTTTGATCCCCACAGCTTTTTTTTTGGTAGCCTTTTATGTAGCAGCACAAGTTGCTTCCAGACTTAATATACTTTTTCCAGTGGGGTTTTGATGCAAGCCTCCACCAAGCTTTTGTTTTAGTTTTTGCAGAATTGGAGGAGTAGAGTTGACATGCTCTTTCAGGGGGATGAAAAATTGAGTTCTGTCTTTTAGCTATGGATTGTTGAATAGGTTGCAATACAGTTGTTATACCACTAGCCCAATGATGACCTTGGTGCTGTAATTTTTGGGTATATTTTACAAAGCAAACATAAATCCAATGAATCTTAATCATGGCCAAAAGCCAAACTGAAAAAAAAAAACCTTTAAAGTGTAGATTAAAAAAACTATTGTAGTATTTATTTCATACAGGTCAATGAATTGTAACAGTGAGGAGTATTAATTTCAAATAGCCCAACCCCCAACTTCCTGCCTCCAAGGGGAAGTCCTGTGTAATTTGCCATTATTTTTACAAGGCGAAAAAGCAATGACTAAAGTAACAGGATATTTCCTGTATTTCCTGGTTGAAAAATAGTAATAGAGTCTCTATTGAGCCATTCTATCATTAGCTTTTACCTCAGTTCAAACTTCAAAATGTTTTCCCACATGCTTATTTATTTGACATGTAGGAATAAATTTGAAGTGATAGCCTAAGCTTTTACTGTAAGTAAAAGCCTTTGCAGTTGACATACAGTACCATTCGTAAAAGCTATTAACTGACTAATTAACTACACACTGTAGCAGTCCAGACCCAAATTTACATATATCCAGATGAATAGTTTGCAGAAGCCTAGGAAACCATTACTGTAACAGTTTTACTGTATCCTTGCAGGTAAATGAAGACCAAAATGTTTTACAATTCTGTGATATGAGCCAGAGAATTATTTTTAAAAATTCCAGAAGATATAAAGTTAATACTTGAATATTACAGCAAACATTAATCTCATTGAAAATTAGTGGACTTTTTAGGCAATCACTGGCATGCATGAGAAATTTATATTTGATCTAAGCTGTTTATGGTTATTTGGTTTCTGTCTTATATTGTATAGGAGGAAAGAAACAGAAATGACAACAATTTTAATTTTTCCTTTTATGCTTATAAAAGAATGGTCTTCTGGCATGGTTCCTCATATTCTTCACTCGGTTTGTAAATATCAGCTTGAGTTTACAGTGCTTAGATGATGGAAAATTAGGGAAGTACCTCTAATTCTGTGCTTTTGGATTGATTTTACATAGGCCTCCAATAAGAGAGCACTTTACCTCTACCTGTATGTATAATTATACACTATTCATAGGTATTATAATTATACACATATAATTCATATGTATTATACACATAATAGTCATGTATTATAATTATACACACATGAATAGTTTATAATTATACATACAGGTAGTGGTAAAGTGCTCAAAGCATAAAAAGAGTTTCCCCAGATTTTCAAATCATGCAATGGGCTAGCAGCCATATATAGGCAGTTTTTCTAGTGTGCAAATTTTGCAGACTATACCGTAGTATGTATAAGCAGGGAAGAATTTCAAATAAATAAAAAGAACAGAGGTGTGATACTGTGAACAGTTAGCTTTTGCTGTGTAACAACAACAACAACAACAACAACAACAACCCCACAAAATTTCAGTGACACAGTGATTGGCCAGGGCTGCTCTGCTCAGCTCAGCTGGGACTGCCTGGGCTTGCCTGCTGGCTGCAGGCTCCATGCAGGTGTGATCCATGCTGCTATCTTCTGGGGCCAGTGGGCTGCCTAGGACTTGTTGCATTTGGTCATGTGATTTATTTAGCCAATGGGACACTAGCGAACATGATGCATGCAGAGGCTGGTGCAGTTGGGCTTGTGCCACCACCATGTTAGCCAGGCTGGTCTTGAACTCCTGACCTCAGATGATCCACCCACTTTGGCCTCCCAAAGCGCTGTGATTACAGGTGTTTACTATTTAAAGTAAGCAACTCATCTGGATTTGTGCAGGCCTTTCCCAGTTTTAGCACTGGAAGTTATTTGTCCTAAAAGTCCCTGCAAGTCCCAGGCAAACCAAGATGGTTGTTTCTTCTCTATTTTGTATTGTACTAGGGTCAGTTTTCCCAGTGCTGCTCATAATGGTTCCTGCCTTCTTCCATTTTGCCAACACCCATCTGGTGAGGTTCTGCCTTCCTGGAATAATGACATGTGGCAGGATGATATAGAGAAGGCCAGAGGAATAGAGAATTTGAAAGAGGACTTATTGGAAGAGATTACTAAAGTGATAAAGAAATAAGAAATTTGAGTAAAATGAGATTCTAATTATTCATACATCTCCTAGAATTTTTTTCTGTAACCTGTAACTTCTCACAATTTTTTTTTTACTTAGCTTTGCTATTTCTCCATGAGGCAGAGGAAGCAGTAAGCGAAGCTGCTATATCCTGGCCAGTAGGGAAGAACTGGTTGGGAGTGTGAGAATGTCAAAAACTTTAAGAGCATGTCACAGATTCATCTTAGGGTGCATAAAAGTGAAGGGATAGAACATTATGTCAGAGACCCATTAGCCTCCCTACCCCCAATAATGTAGATTTCAATATGTTAGAGGATTCGTGGTGATAATTCCACAGCCAGATGAGGTAAATAGAAATCCAGATCAAGGGAGACAGTAGATTTTTTAAAAAATGAAATTCACACTTTGTAATGAAAAAAGTGGGCAAAACACCTGCTGATGCAAACTTAAGTTTTTGATTAGGAAGCTGAGTCTTGAATCCTCCTATCTACAGCAGAAAGTGTATTTGGAGCTTCCATCCCACAAGTAAGTTGCGTCTAGTATGGATAGTGCAATTGGTGGCTCATTAGTGAGTGGGATTCAGTTGACTCCATGATGCCAGGTGCCAGGGTATTATCTGAATCATTAATTCTGTCATACCCATTTAACAGTTTTGTCTTTAACTTAGGTGACTTAGGAAGTAATAAAGTTATCAGAAGACATATTCAGAGAGAGAGGTAATATGCGACATTGCAGAATCAGGAATTCAAGGGTATGTCAATGGAATCTACTAATGGACCAAAACAAATAAGATAAATTCTAACAAAGATCAATTTAAAGTCCAGCATTTAAAGGTAAATAAAACTCATTGTTCAAGTGCAGAATGAGGTAAATCAGGCTTGAAAGCAAATTATGTGAAAAAGACTTGAGGGTTTTAGCTGGTTATAAGATCAATATGAGCCAACAGTGTAATGTTCCTCCTAAAAAAAAAAAAACAAACAAAAAAACCCACCTCAAACACAGTCTTTGATTATGTTTGTAGAAAACAGTCATAGATGTATAGGAAGGATGGTAGGCACAGGGTGCTTTACACTATGAGGAGAATGTATTCAGTATATTTTTCATCTCAAATATTTTATTTAGTTGAGGTTGTCACATTTTAAGAGAAGCATTGACAAAGAAGCAAAATGTTGAGGGTATCAGAAAATATTTGATATGGTTTGGACCTGTGCCCTGCCCGAATCTCTTGTCAAATTATAATCCCCAGTGTTGGAGGTGGGGTCTGGTGGGATATGATTAGATGATGGTGGTGGTCCTTCATGAGTGGCTTAGCACCATCCCGTTGGTGTTGTTCCTATGATGGTGAATAAATGTGTTATTGTGAGATCTGATTGTTTAAACGTGTGTGGCACCTCTCCCATCTCTCTCAGTCCTGTTCCCAACATGTGTAAGACACCTGATCTCGCTTTGCCTTCTGCCATGAGTAAAAGTTCCCTCTCCTGAAGCAGAAGCTAGTATGCTTCCTATACAGCCTGCAGAACCGTGAGCCAGGTAAACTTCTTTTCTTTGTAATTATCCAGTCTCAGGTATTTCTTTATAGCAGTGTGAGCAGGAACTAATACAGTTTTCATTCTTTCTTACTACATTTATTGAATGCTGAGAGCATTCCCAGCCCTCCTTCTGGAATTATCAATAGAAAGCAGGAATAATTTTACTTTCAGAAAGTTAACATGTTTGTTTTTTAAATATATTAACTTACTGGATAATAAAACAAAAAAAATTTAAATGCTTATTATAAAAATCTAGAGAAGTAAAGGAAATTAAAAGGAAGTGAAAAAATATTTAAAATATTCTTAGTGTTTGCTTATTATAAAAACTTAAAGGCGTAAAGGAAATTTAAAGGAAGTGAACAAAGGGTTACTCATAGTTCTCCCCTGTTCATGGGTAACCATATTTTTTTGTGTACTGCTTTTGTTCTACGCCTTTTTTTTTTTTTTTTTTTTTTTTTTTTTTTTTAGAAACCCAAGTTCCATATGCTCCAACTTTTCTTCAGGTCCTCAAAATCTTCTCCAACCATTAAGCTTGTGGAAGATGAAAGAAAAACTATGCAAGTCTGCACGAATAGTTTGTGTGGGTCAGATCTGAAGTGAGGGCTGTCATTTTAATTCACAGTTGATTGGTCAGAGTTCAGTCATCTGGCCCACAGTACCTCAAAGGGTGCTGGGAAATAGAGTCTAGCTGTGTCCCAGAAGAAAAGAAAATAGTGTTTTCAGGCCAGGCACCAAGGCTCATGTCTGTAATTCTAGCACTTTGGGAGGCTGAGGCGGGTGGATCATCTGAGGTCGGGCGTTCGAGACTAGCATGACGAACATGGAGAAACCCCGTCTCTACTAAAAATACAAAATGAGCCGAACATGGTAGCACATGCCTGTAATCCCAGCTACTCAGGAGGCTGAGAGGCTGAGGCAGGAGAATCGCTTGAACCCAGGAGACGGAGGTTACAGTGAGCTGCAATTGCATCACTGCATTCCAGCCTGGGCAACAAGAGTGAAACTTGGTCTCAAAAACAAACAAACAAACAAATGCCAAAAAACAAAAAATAAGAAAATGGTGTTTTCAGCTATTATCATGACCATTTGTTGAATCCTGGGCACTGTTAATTGTCTTTGTTTTGGTCATGATTCAGTATATCTGCTATTAGAAATATCATTGATTTTTAAAAATTATTTTTTTGATCAGAATTAGTTTAGTGTACATCTCTCTTTTTTATAGCTGCCATTTTCTCTTTCTAGCTTTTACACTGTTGTTTAAGAGTTTTGTTTGGGCTATTTTTTGACTCCTGGGCTAGCTGAGTACTTACCTTCATGCATTTCTTTCACATGATCCTGACTTTGATTTTTTGGAACAGTCTAGGTGCTGCCTAGTGGAATGTGGTACTGCTGTCTAAGTGCTCGAGACTGCTTTGATATCAGAGCAGGAAGATAGAAATCTATCTCTGCCCAAATGCCTTCCTTTTCAATCTCACTCATGTTTTTCTGCTTCTCAAATTGTGCTGTACACATGTCTTTTTTCCCTTACTCACATTCACACTCGTCCTTAAAAGAACAACAACATTATCTTCTATATCTCTATCTGTTTTCATCACAATTTTTCCATGCTCTAAACTCCGATCTTTTTTAGTCTCTCTAGATAAGCTTTTAAAAACTACATCCCTTCATGCTTCATAAAGGGGATGACAGGCTCTCCCTGCTAGATTTGATTCCTTTAAAACTTCATAGCACTTTAGGGATTTCCCAAAGCTTGCAAAATGCCATTTAATGGAGAGAAAATGCAGCACCCAAACTCAAAAATAAAGTTTTCTTTGAATTCCTTCCAATGATAAATATGAGATTTTTTTTTTTGCTTCAAAAATAGTTTCTTCTGTAAAAAACCAAATAGATTCTTTTTATCAAAATAGTGATAATTAAGTATCTGGTTTGTAATTTTTATTTTTGAGACAGTTTTTGCTCTGTTTCCCAGGCTGGAGTGCAATGGCAAGATCTTGGCTCACTGCAATCTCCGCCTCCCATGTTCAAGCGATTAGCCTGCCTCAGCCTCCCAAGTAGCTGCGATTACAGCCATCTGCCACCATGCCCAGCTAATTTTTACATTTTTAGTAGAGATGAGGTTTCACCATGTTGGCCGAGCTGGTCTTGAACACTTGACCTCAGGTGATCTACCTGCCTTGGCCTCCCAAAGTGCTAGGATTACAGATGTGAGCCACTGTGTCTGGTTGGTTTGTAATTCTTTAAAAAAATTTTAGTATAGTTTGTGTGATGTACATTTGCATTTGTGTTCATTTTAATCCATATGCAAAATATAATTACTTGACTATGCCCTTCAGAAATAATTAACCAGAATTTAATCAAGAAGCCACACTTCAGAGATGCTTACTATAAATGAGTATTTTACTTATGTTGATTTGTTTATAGTCAGCATCCATTCTGATTGGGTGGTCTGTGCTTTTTGTGATGTTAAATATTTTGAGCATTGCGTCTTGGAACAAGGCAGAAGAATGAGAGCCCAGCAATACCCTGAGAATGTCTACACCCTTAGGAACGTCTGTACCCTTAGGAAGGACAGCAGGGGTGCTGCGTTTGGTTGCAGGGTTATTCAGTGCTCAACAAACACAACTGTATGCAGCAACCCTGAAGAGTGCCTGCGTGTGATTCCTAAGGATTTCTGTCCTCAGTCACTAATTTGCAGGATTCTTGGGTGTCTGAGTCTACTTCAGGATTGGTTAAATTGTGGTGTTAGAATTTTGTCACATTTGTCTTGGGTAAACCTTTCCTGCAAGGTGCTATCAGGCTTTAAAAAGATAGAGGGCTGGAATTTCATCAGGTTTAAAGAACAGGATGCATATTGTTTTGGCCCTGCCTGCTCCTTAAATAACAGGATTCTGTCAGACATGTACCTCCTTTGTTACCTGGTAGTGAGGTTGTAGAGAGATTTAGAGCCATCTCTTGCCTCTAATCTGGGTTCTTAATCTGCAGTCTGTGAACCCTCTGCATACATAGAATCCAAAAGTTCATGTTCTTGGATGTGACAAAGAATTACATTTTTATTTTTGCTAACTATAACTGAAATACAGAATTTCTTTCAGTTTTGAGTGTAGGTAACACATGCTGGTATTACTTGCTTTCCTCTGTAATTAACAGATATTATATTTATTTTCATGACACATATAGACAACTCAACATGTCATTTAATGTCGTCATTATTTGAAATTATAATTATAGTAGACCCACTAGTAGGTCTATTTTTAATTGATTTGTAATTGTAGAGAATTCTATCTATTTTTATATCACAAATATTTAAAACTTTTTCAACAATTATATTTCAAACTGGCTTCCTTTTTATTCCCTCTGCATTTTTTTTTTTTTTGCATTTAAAAATACTATTCTGAGAGGACATACAAATGGAAGAGATCTGCTTTTTAGAAGCAATTGATATCTGCCAAAAAGCCTACTAGTTGTTCATGACTAGACTGGCTTATAGCCACTTAGTTCACAATAGTGAATGATTCACAAGATGAAAAAGTGGTGTGAGAGTAACACTGATGGGAAAAATGCGGTCATGGCATGGAGCCATTTTTTTTCACCCATTAGGTGACTGTGAGCTGGGTTAGAGACATGCAGGGCTCTAAAATCAGAGGTAGTTTCCCTGGAGGGAGGGCATAGTGGTTATGTTTGTAGGGTTGGGCATGACCTGTTACATTGGTTGGTGGGGACGGATACTGTATCATTTGTCTATCCTGTCTTCCTCCTATGCAATCTTTTTCACATCTGCCTCTAACTTTCTTCATATTAGTTCCAAACACCATTTTGTAATTTAGAAATTATTGAGAAGATGTCCCTTTTTGAAAATGTATTTAGAGGGAGACCAGTATATCCCTTGGCTGCTTCCTTCTCCATCTATTCCACTTCTGGGCTGGACATTCTGGGAAATGCCATATATAGGACTGTAGGAAGTGAATTTCTAAATGTTTTCTATTTTACAGAATATTTTTTCATTTTCTTAAAAACCGAATTTATCTGTATGCACTCTTTAAGATAGTAATCATTGTAAATACTAGGTAAGAAGTTAGGTATTTGAGAATAATAGTGAAAATAGAAAATCTCATTTAAAATTTAAAACTGTATATAGATCAGTGGCTTTAAAAATTTTTTGACTGTGACTTACAGTCAGAAATGCATTTTACATCCTGTTCCAGTGTACAGGTGCACATACACAGGCACACACACATTCACAATTGAAACAGAATTTTTTCATTTATCTCATCTCATCCTGTCCTGCCCCGTCTGGCCCTGTCCCACCCCATCCCACCCATCCTTTCATGTCCGGTCCCGTCCCATCTTGTTCCATCTCATCCTGTCATGTCCCGTCCCGTCCTGTCCTGTCCCGTCCCATCTTGTTCCATCTCATCCTGTCCCATTCTGTTCTGTTTGATTCTATCCCATTTTATTCTATTTTTTAATTTAAGAAAAATGTTGAATAGGAGTAGTGAGAGGGGGCATCCTTGTCTTGTGCCAGTTTTCAAAGGGAATGCTTCCAGCTTTTGCCCATCCAGTATGATATTGGCCGTGGGCTTGTCATAAATAGCTCTTATTATTTTGAGATACAAATCAAAACCACATTTGAGATACCACCTCACAGCAGTTAGAACGGTGATCCTTAAAAAATCAGGAGACAACAGATGCTGGAGAGGATGTGGAGAAATAGGAATGCTTTTACACTGTTGGTGGGAGTGTAAATTAATTCAACCATTGTGGAAGACAGTATGGTGATTCCTCAAGGAGCTAGAAATAGAAATTCCATTTGACCCAGCAATTCCATTACTGAGTATATACCCAAAGGATTTTAAATCATTCTATTATAAAGACGCGTGTACTTGTATGTTTATTGTAGCACTGTTCACAATAGCGAAGACTTGGAAACAACCTCAATGCCCATCAATGATAGACTGGGTAAAGAGAATGTGGCACGTATACAGCATGGAATACTATGCAACCATAAAAAAAGATGAGTTCATGTCCTTTGCAGGGGCATGGATGAAACTGGAAACCATCTTTCTCAGCAAACTGACAGAAGAACAGAAAACGAAACACCACATGTTCTCACTCGTAAGTGGGTGTTGAACAATGAGAACACGTGGACACAAGGAGGGGAACATCACACACTGGGCCCGGGGGGTTTGGGGGGAATAGGGGAGGAATAGCAGGCGGTGGGGGGATTGGGGAGGGGTAGCATTAGGAGAAATACCTAAGGTAGATCACGGAGTGATGGATGCAGCAAACCACCACCATGGCACGTGTATAACTGTGTAACAAACCTGCATGAGTACCCCAGAACATAAATAAATTTTAAAAAAAGAAAAAAATATTGACCTTAACTCACTAATTTCATTTTATAGCTCACTAATATGTCACAATCTGAAGTTTGAAAAAATATTGGCCTAAATAAGGTTTATGTTTTTGATTTTTAAACTGAGTTGAGAAGTGACTCACTACATTTTCTCCCTCTCTCCATAGCACTTATTACAGTGAAACAAAACTGAGCGAGGGAGATTAGCTGGAGGACCTAACGCTGAGTACCTGCTATGCACTAATCATGTTATGTTTGTTTTGTAATCTCTTGTACTCCCCCAAACCATCCTGAGGAGTAGAAAAATCAAAGCTGCATAGTGGCTCAAATTTTATTTTTCACTTGTGTCCCCACCACCTATAATAATGACTGGCATGTATCAGGCATTCAACAATTACTTGTTAAGTGAGTCTTATCTCAAGTTTACAAATAAGAATACTGAAGCTCAGAGGGGTTTGTGACTTGTTTAATAGCTCAGAGATTATAGATGGAAAGTGTAGGCTTAAAAGTATTTGTGATGGCTGGAGCTGTGGTTCGTGCCTGTAATCCCAGCATTTTGGGAGACGGAGGTGGGTAGATCAGTTGAGCTCAGGAGTTCAAGACCAGTCTGACCAACATGGTGAAACCCCGTCGCTACTAAACATACAAAATTAGTTGAGCATATGGCACATGCCTGTAATCCCAGCTGCTTGGGAGGCTGAGGCAGGAGAATCACTTCAACCCAGGAGGTGGAGGTTGCAGTGAGCTGAGATCGTGCCATTGTACTCCAGCCTGGGCAACAAGAGTGAAACTCTGTCCCCCCACCCAAAATGGAAAACGTATTTGTGATTCCCAAGTCATTGTATATTAAGAAGAGGCATGTCAGCTGTTAATGTGGCTTTATGAAAATGGGATAGTTTTGCATGCTAGAAAGTTTGGTGTGGTGGTTTAACACTTTTAAAACAAGTTCTGGTCATGAGGAGTTGAACTATGTTTTTATATTCTTGATTATTCATTCATGCCAAGGTGGTCAAGACTGAAATCATACGAATATTTTGGTCACAAATCATGTATTTTGAATAGAAGTTTTTCTTTCTTACCACCCAATACAAATACAACTAGCCACTCAGCCAACTGAGTTCTGCTTAGCAAACTGATGACCCTGCTGGAACTGCTGATGCCATTGGGTAAACACAATCTGAATCATCCAAGGGCTAAGTCTGTCCACTTGAAGACTGGACAAGCCCTCACGGCTCTCTACAAGTCTTAACTTGATGGAACTTAACCACAGGATAAGGTCATTGTTGTTATTATTATTTTTACTAAGGCAGAGACCTTCTCTAAATCTGGACCAAAGCTTTGCCAATAAAATCATCTGAAGAGAAACACTGAGCTAAATTAGCAGTGTCTTCTCCTTTCTCTCGTCTTGCAAAAAAACTTTAGCAATAGGCTTTCCCAAATAAAGGTGGCACAGCTGTTGTCTGGGGTAGAGCCATTGCCCTACTGCCTAAACAATGGGTGGCTGACCATCCCAGCAACTGGGGGCTGACAAGACTGAGATATCTAACAACTAATCATGGATCTCCAGGAGAGAGACAAAGCTGCTTCACAACTCTCCAAACAGAATTGCCTTTAACCATGTGAAAAGAATTTGATTAATAGATTCAGAGAGTTTGGTGGGAATCACTGACATCGAAGCTCAGAATAGATTTGTAGGAATGTGAGGCTGGCAGATTGTTTCAGGCTCAGCCTGGGGTTGAGCCTTGGAGGAGGACACTGAAAGCATAGCAAGTGGAGTCTTATGCCTTTAAATGTGGATTCTCCGTGACTTTTCATTCAGCTGTGGCCAGACTTAATGAGTGGGCAGTCACCTAAAGTGCAAAGTTGTAATTTATTAATATACTTCTTTATAGCTAGGCCATTAAAACCAGATTGTTTATGTTCACTGGGTTAGGTCATTCTTAGTGATAAAGTCTTTGGGAAAAATTAATAATCGAACTCCAATGAATACAAAATTCATGTGAAAGTAATTGAGGCTTCTCTAAGGACATTCTTTTATTGAATTATGTTGAACTATTGAGTCATCATTTTCTATTGCAGCATTATACATATGATTGACGTCAGAGGTTTCCAATCATTTCTGACTTCAGTGAGGATTCATCTCTGATTTTGTGTCTGGTTTAATTAAAAAAAAAGAAAAAGCCTCGAGAGATACTTAGCGTTCACAGACTTAGCTTCTGAGCTATTCCATCTTGCCTGCTTGTTCCAAGCTCTGCTTCTTGACTCCCTAAACCTTATTATTATGATTTTGAGAGGAACAACTTAGACTATTGGAGCACTGTCCAATCTGATGCATTGATTGGCTGTCTCTTAGTGTCCAATCACTGCCTCTGTCTCAGCTACTCTACTTTTTCCATGAAAACCCCCAAAGCATGTCATAGCAACCTTCCTGTTTGATTTCCCGTAATTGGACTTTTCTCAAAAGGCCCTATTTGGGGATAACTTGAGCTTGGAGATGAGTCTCAGAAATCTGTGTCAGCATTTTCTTCTTTTAACAGTACTGTAGACATACTGATAGAGGGGGAAAACATCTACCACATGTCAGTCTGTGCTGGAGACTCCAGAGGAATTCGCTGAAACAACAAATTGACCAAAAATAAATATTTACCATAAAGGAAGTTTTTCATATATTGGTAATTTTGTGTATCATAATGATAGTGTTGCAAATTTTTATGTGACCTTAAATATTTGTGTCTATCAGAAATTTTCAGGGTTTTGGAACTATTTTTATAAAGCCTGGGATACTTGCAAGAATGTACAATGTTTCTATTCAGTTCTCAGATATTTGGAGTGTGTTTATTTGTTTTTGGTCAATTAGGCCTGCTTAGCTTGTTTGGCAGTCTTTCATGAATTTAAGTTTGGCTGCAGCTCTGAATTTTCCAAAAGGAAATTCATTAAAAATAGGTGCTTCCAGGCTGGGCGCAGTGGCTCACGCCTGTAATCCTAGCACTTTGGGAGGCTGAGGCGGGCCAATCACCTGAGGTCGGGAGTTCGAGACCAGTCTGACCGACATGGAGAAACCCCATCTCTACTAAAAGTACAAAAATTAGCCAGGCATGGTGGTGCATGCCTGTAATCTCAGCTACATGGAAGGCTGAGGCAGGAGAATCACTTAAAACCTGGGAGGTGGAGGTTGTGGTGAGCCACGATCACACCATTGCACTCGAGTGTGGACAATAAGAGGGAAATTCTGTCTCAAAAAAAAAAAAGGTGCTTCCAGTCACCTTTATTGTAGTAATTTATCAATAAACCACATTTATTGATAAATTTTGTGTGTGCTAGTATAATTTTACAATTAAAAATTGTAATTTTGATTTGCAATTCCTTTATTTTATCTATTTTGATTTTTTAAATTTAAAGTTTATTTTTCACCTAATGATGCCAACTTACATAGAGAAATTTCGCCATTTTGACTGTGTATTACTTTTACATATTAACAGTTTTAATAAAGAAAATTTTATAGAAAAGGTTTAAGGAAATACATTTTTTGTTTAATGTGCCTGAAAGCAACATAAGGTTTTTGACGTTAACACTGGAATATGAAAGAAAATGTCAAGAAATATTGGTCTATATAATGTCTTATAGATTAAGTGGTTTGATACTTGTAGGCAGTGTTGAACTTTTTGTCCTAAATATACTAAATACTGACTTTTAAGTGGTATTACTGTTTTTTGTTTGTTTGTTTGTTTGTTTGTTTGTTTGTTTTTGTTTTGTTTTGAGACAGAATCTCATTCTGTTGCCCTAGCTGGAGTGTAGTGGTGCAATCTTGGCTCACTACAACCTACCCTGGGTTCAAGCGATTTTCCTCCGTCAGCCTCCTGAGTAGCTGGAATTACAGGTGCGCACCACCGCACCTGGCTAATTTTTTGTATTTTTAGTAGAGATGGGGTTTCATCATGTTGGCCAGGCTGGTCTCAAACTCATGACTTTGTGATCCACCCTCCTTGGCCTCCTAAAGTGCTGGGATTACAGGCATGAGCCACTGCTCCCAGTCAACTGTATTATTGTTTTTGAACATTCCTTTGTATAGGCAAAGTTGCCATCATCAAATTATCATTGCAAGTTTAAAAAGTTCTTTTTAAAACTGATTATCTGCCTTTATTCTACCTGTTTTCCTCACTTTATCTCTCAGCTACCAAATGCAGCAGGAATTACTGTGTCCATTTTACAGGTAAGCAACTAAGGCTTAGAGAAGCTAGGTAACTTTTCACAGTCTTTGACTCAAATTAACACTTAAAGCAAGAATGAGACTGAGCTAATTTGAGTTCAGACACTGTTGTTCAGATCTCTTAAAAAGCAACCTCTTTTTATTTCAATAGGTTTTTATAACACTAATTTTCGATAATTTCATTTCATTAGATTGTAAGTACTGGTACCTAAATAACTACAGGCTATTTTAAGGACCTGTATGTAGCAGATAATCTGAGAATCTTACTCCTGTCCCATTGGCACTTACTATGTCTAGACACACTGGCTAACTTCTAATTGCTAGTATCTCTGTTTTCATAGGCTATAGGTGCTGGGAATTAATGCCTTCCCTCTACCAATGACTGACAGAAGTTGGTGGATAAATACCCCAATTCCCTCACCCCTGGATGAGATAACTGAGATACATGCTCTGTCCTATCTCCCAGAATTCCCTTCTCCCAGTGGCATTAAAGTTCAGTTGCCCACAGTGGTAATTTGCACACTAACACATTCTTTATTGCCCTTCTTCTCTTTCCTCCCTTGCTTTGCTTTTCCTTTAGTGGTATTTTCTGTGATCACCTCCAAATTTAGTACTTTCACTTGAATCCTTATCTCAGCATCTCCTTCTGGGGTAACCCAAACTCAGATACCATCTTCCCTACTGGTTATGCATATTTGGAGGTAAATCTCATCCTGCAGCATGTTGAAGTCCAATCCTAATCTAGGGCCTCTAATTCTGGGATTCACAAAGATAGCCTCCCATTTGCCTTGTGAGCTGGCAGTTCCCTGCTTTTGCCTCCTTGTCTCTGTCATTTTGTTTCTCCCTGGAATTCTCCACTCCCTGGTTCTTTTTTTTTTTTTTTTTTTTCAGTGCATTTGGGGCTGACTCTTGTTGGCCACTTTACCTAGTCTCTTGACTTTCCATGTTGCTTGCATGTATTAGTTGTATATTGTCGTATAACAAATTACCAGCAAAACTTAGCAGTTTATTACAGCAGACATTTACTATTTCACAGTTTCTGGGGGCAAGGAATCTGGGTGTGGCTTAGCTGTGTGTCTCTGCCTCAAGGTTCCTTATGAGTAGGTGGTGGTCAATCTTAACCAGGATTATGGCCTCATCTGAAAGTTTTGTGCAGAGGGAGATCTGCTTCCAAACTCATTCATGTGGTTCTTGAAAATCCTTAGTCCTCTGCCAAATGAGCTTCTTCACAGGTTTACCTCATGACATAGTATATTAGTCTGTTTAGGTTTCTGTAAAAAAAAAATCACAGTCTGAGTGGCTTAAACAGCACATGTTGATTCATCAATTGACAGGGTTTCACTGTGTCACCCAAGCTGGAGTGCAGTGACACAATCATGTCTCACTGTAGCCTCTGACCTCCTGGGATCAATTGATCCTCTCATCGCACCCTGCTGAGTAGCTGGGACTACAGGTGCACACCACCATTCCTAGCTAATTTTTTATTTTTTGTAGAGATGGGGTTTCATCATGATGCCCAGGCTGATGTCGAACTCCTAGCCTCAAGTGATCCACCTGCCTCAGTCTCCCAAAGCGCTGGGATTATAGGTGTGAGCCATTGCACTAATTCTGGACATTTATTTTCTCACAATTCTGGAGGCCAGAAGTCTGTGATCAAGGTGATGGTGGACGAAATTTGTGTGTGTGTGTGTGTGTGTGTGTGTGTGTGTGTGAGAGAGAGAGAGAGAGAGAGTGAGAGAGAGCGCTCTCTTTCTAGTTTGTGTCACTGTGTCCTCATGTGGACTTTTCTCTGTGTGGGGAGCAGAGAGACAGAGTGGGAGAGAGAGATCTCTGGTGTCTCTTCTTCTTTTGTAAAGACACCAGTCATATTGGATTAGGCCCCAACTCTCTTGGTATCATTTAACTTTAATTACCTCCCTAAAGGCCTTATCTGTAAGTATCATCACATTGGGAGTCAGTGCTTCACCATATAAATTTAGGCCTGGGGGAGGGGTACATTCAGTCTGTAATACATGGCAGGATCCAGAGAAGAGTAAGCTAGCAAGTAAGCCAGAGAGCATCCAAGATGGAAGCCATGGGAGCCACAGCCTTTTCTAGCACTAGTGACCCTTCACTCCCACCATAGTCATTTGTTTAGTAGTGAGTCAGTAAGTTTAGCTCACACCAAAGGGGAGATGATTAAATGACAGTGTGAATATTAGAAGGTGAGGATGACTGGGGACCATCGTAGAAGCTGCCTACCGTGCTCCACTTCTGTGTCAGCGCAGTTTTTAGACTCCTTTCCTGTCCTGTGGACTTTCCCCTGTTGAACCAGCTAGTTCCTGACTGTCCCACCAAAGATGGGTCATCCCACTGCAGACGGAGAGCCTATGGGACAGTACTCAAGGCTGAGGGCTTTGGGTTCAGGGAGACCTGGGTTTGATAATTTGCTTTGCTGCTTATGACCTGTGTGACTTGGACAAGTTTTTAAAAACTTCTCTAAGACCGAGTCTCTTTCATAGGCAAATAAAAAATAATTATAGGCCTGGTGTGGTGGCTCACACCTATAATCTCAGCACTCTGGGAGGCCAAGGTGGATCACTTGAGGCCAGAAGTTTGAAACCAGTGTGGCCAAGATCTGGTTGGAATGACTCCCAATGTGATGATACTTATAGATAAGGCCTTTAGGGAGGTAATTAAAGTTAAATGAGATCAAGAGAGTTGGGGCCTAATCCAATAGGACTGGTGTCTTTACAAAAGAAGAAGAGACACCAGAGATCTCTCTCCCACTCCACCTCTACTAAAAAAAAAAAAAAAAAGAAAAATTGCCTGGCATGGTGGTACATGCTTGTAATCCCAGCTACTCAGGAGCTGAGGCAGGAGAGTCTCTTGAACCCAAAAGGCAAAGGTTGCAGTGAACCGAGACCATGCCACTGCACTCCAGCCTGGGCAATAGAACAAGCCTCCGTCTCCAAAAAAATGTGTATTAAAAAGAAATTACAGAACTCTCTCTGTGTTCCACCAGAAGCTGACCCAGAGGAGAATTTGAGTGTAAATTGTTTGGGAGTTGATCCTAGGAACCACCAGCAGGGAGTGGAGAAATGAGACAGGAAAGGGAAGAAAGCCGATGAAGGTTGTGTTATCCAGCAAAGAACCACCATGGGCAGATAGAGTGCGGTGCCACCAGAGAGCCCCGGAAGTCAATGTGGAACGTGCAACCTAGAGTTATTTCAACAAACGGGCAATGGATCTGGGGCTTTTGCTCACTGACTCCCTTGTTTTCATTGGTTGAAGGCTGCTTCTGGGGGCATTAACTCTTCAGCACTGATTTCTCTTTTGCATAGGCCAGTCATGCATCTGGTGCCAGGAAAACGCCCTCAGCAGGGAGTCACAGATGTTCATAGTAAGCAGCTTTCGAGTATAGACGTGAATAAATAATGTAGCACTGTTCAATAGAAATATAACACCACCCACAAATTCATGCCACAAATGTAATTTTAAGGTGTTTTAGTAGCCGTATTTAAAAAGTAAAAAGTAACAGATGAAATGATTTTTTTGTTTGTTTGTTTGAGACAGGGTCTCACTCTGCCTCCTGGGCTAGAATGTAGTGATGTGATCACTACTCACTGCGGCCATGCCTTCATAGGCTCAAATGATCTGCCCACCTCAGCCTCCCAAGTAGCTGATACTGTAGGTGTATACTAGCATGCCTAGTTAATTTTTCATTTTTTGTAGAGGCAGGGTCTCACTGTGTTGTTCAGGCTGGTCTCAAACTCCTGGACTCAAGCTGTCCTCCTGCCTCAGCCTATCAGACTGCTGGATTATAGGCATGAGCCACTGCACTTGGCCAAAATTAATTTTTATAATCTATCATATTTAATCAAATATATCAAAACTACCATTGCAACAAATAATATAAAGATATTGAGATATTTTACATTTTTTTGTTCTAAGACTTTGAAGTCCAGTGTGTATTTTAGACTCAGAGCTTATCTTGATTTGGTCTAGCTGTATATGTCAAGTACTTGTAGCCACATGTGTGTAAGTGGTTACCACATGTGGCTACAAGCTATGGTCAGCATGGGCCTCGTGGATATGGAGGGTACCTACATCATCTACTGTAAGTACCCATTTCATTAGGGTTTTGTGAGATATGAGGTCATATGCATATAGCGTCCCAAATTTTATAATGTTTCCTACAGCCAGCATTACGGGGGATCCCATTAGTAATTAATAGGTTGTGATTCCTAGAGGGAGGTATTCATGGAACAGTGGTTGAGACAGTTAGGAAAAGCTGTGCTCTGAAGGGGTACACGGAGTAGATTTTAGGGACTGTGTTAGAAGCGTGGCTATTATCTAAAATATATAGATTCCTTCGCTGCATTTATTTTGGCTCTGCTCCCCTCATTCCCCAGACATTTAGCAATCCTTGAATCAAGCTCAGGGATAAAGTAAATATTGGTAAGATTATGTAAGAAGGAGAATGAATCAGTTGTATTTATGTGCATATAAAGAGGAAAGAGAGGAAGCTGTATTCTAACTAAGGGTGTTATAAGCTGAGAACTTGGGTGAGAAAGGTACACACAGATCAATTTATGGAATCTTGTCAGCAAAGCTGCTTTTTAAATAGCACTTATAGACTTTTTGGCAAAACCAAAGTGGAACAACTGGAACTGCTCCAGCCTTAGGCTTGTAAAACCACCAGTCAGTGAACGTCAATAAACAGATGCACATTCCTACCTTGGGCCACACTTCCTCCCCCACATGCTTCTAGAACTCCTCCACAGTAGCACCCAAAGATATGCAAACTGGTTTACAAAATCCAGGCTTAACCCACGCTCACTGCAACCACACTCTGGTCTCTTCTCCTTTGGCCATTTCCAAATACACTGATTTTCCTTCCCAGATTTGCACATCAGAGCAGAGCTTGTCTTCAGTTAAGAGATTGTCTTGCGCCCCTATGCCTGGCTAATTTTTGTATTTTTAGTAGAGATGGGGTTTCGTCATGGTAACCAGTCTGGTCTTAAACTCCTGACCTCAGTTGATTCACCTGCCTTGGCCTCCCAAAGTGCTGGGATTATAGGCATGAGCCACTGTGTCTGGCCCAAGACTGGAAGTCTTTGGAAGAGTATGGGAAGAATGCATTCCAGGCAGCAAAAGTGAAGCCTAATAGGAGTTGGGCAGGTTGGAACTTACACAAGTGCTTCTGCTCTCCAAGCCATGAACCCTGGTATAAGGCTGTGTTTGTCCAGAGGAAAAATGTGCAAGTTGCAGGATGACTAGCAGAAGCTTCTCAAGAAGGCCTCGGCTAGGAAAGACCAAAGACAATAGATCTTTGCACCCTGGAAAACAAGTGTTGTTTTAAGGTAAATTGAATACTGGGGAAGTAGGTGGAGTTGGGAGCTGGATTAAGCCATAGGAGTTGATGGAAGTCCAGCAATGCTGGAGGAAGACAGTTTGTGGAGACCAGTGTGATGGGGGATGCATTAGGGGGACATCTCTTCCAGGGATGCCCAGTGAGGCAAGTCTGGTTTCCAGGTAGATCAATGCTCTGGGAAGCGAAGACTTAGTAATATAAAGCAATGAAGGAAAGGAGGCAGGTAGGACAACCCCAGCTTTAGGCCAGTGGGCCCTGGCAGGCACTGGCCTTCAGCATTATGTGAAAGAGGAAGAACAGAGGAAAAATGAGAACAAAGTAACACTGCAGGAACCTAGTAATCAAAACTCGGTCCTAGAATCGGAGAATTAGGACAAGACTCTCTGGCTGTTGTATTATTGATCTGGTGCGCTTGAAGTTCCTTGAATAATACCCAGCTTTGAGGAGTGCCTAGGGAAAAGTTTGGTTTGTAGAAAGGCAGATTTGAAGATTAAGTGGTTGCCTAGTGGATAGAGGTCCAGGTATGTTGTAACGTGATATACCTAACTGATGGCTTATAGCATTTAGGTTCACTAGTAGTGTCTCTCAGTCATTTCTGCATTCATTTCCTGGTTGCATCAAACATTTCTTATATATCATCTCAAATCTTCTCTAACCTTCCTATCTCTGGGGTCCTTGGCCATTTCCCCAGCTTTATGGCAACTGGCTTCACATGGGCATAACCCAGAAATACCCTGTCTTCTGCCCCCCTGCATTTCTTGCTTGCCGCTCAGGGCTTTCTACATAGCCTCTAATGTGTGAGATACTGTGGGATCTGAACTAGCATCATGTACAAGCAACCTGAAAGTGTGGGGGCATTCATGTTCTGTGTGGTGAACTGGCCAATGTGAGAAGGAAGCTAGCTGATAAATTCCTCCTTCTTCCCACAGAGATGTTGTACCTTATGTATCTAAGAAGATGATTGTATGTGATGGCACAAATTGTTGTACCTGTGCTTGTTTCCAAACAGTGGCCAACTCAGAAACATATCCTCCTAATAGCTCTCCTTCCTTCCCCACTACACTCTTCTTCTTTCTATTTCCTGGGGATTGTGCCTTTAATAAAGTCATAACACGTAAGCTTTTGCCTCAGGCTTTTCTGGGATACAAGGATCCATTTTAGATTTGTGCTAAGGTCAGTAGCTTACAGCTCAGTAGCTGCACAGCCAAGCTGCACATGGGCTATAGAGCATTTGAAATGTGGCTAGTCCTAATTAAGATGTGGTGTGCATAAAATACACATCAGATTTTAAAGATGCAGTACAACAAAATTTGTAATAGATATCATAATATTTTTACATTTGTGACCTGAAGAAATGATAATATTTGGATACTTTAAGTTAAATAAAATGTACTATTAATTTCATTTGGTTCTTTTAACATTTTAAAATGGGGCTATGATATTTCCATCAGCCAGCATTTGTCTAGTTTGTGGAATCCACTTCTTAGCCCTTTATAAAAATTAGGAAAACACCTGGCAATCTCCCATCTCCTTTTGTTCTTTTGGCACTTCTTTTGTTTGCTATGATTTCTTAAATGTTATTAATCAGTGAAAACAGGAGATATTAAATGTTATTAATCAGTGAAAACAGCTGTGAATAAGTGATACTTTCAAACCAGAGGAGTGCTTTTATTGGGGTCAAAAGAAATAGCAGCACGTGTGCATTGACTGCATGAATATGTTAAAATGACCATCCATATTTGTTAATGCCTAATTTTGCAGAATGTTAGGTTTGTAACTTGAACTACAAATGAACTAGAGCCTCTGTTTGATGCCTTACTAAACGTATTAGCATAAATACAATAGGTGTAGAAAAGGCTAACAGTTTATGAGTGTTAATCTTCCAGTATATTTTATTATATGTATTTTCAATGCTTTAATTGAATATCATGAGCTCAGTGCCTGAGGATTGACTTTTGTGCTTTTTTTTTTTTTGTTCACTGCTATCATCAATTATGTGTTGCGATTTGGTGGGCTAAATTAAATTTGTTACAGGATTTGGCCCTGCCCCTTTCTCTGGAATTTTCTTGTGGCTTTCTTGCCCAGGGTATTTCATCATCAAATTGTCTTATTAAGCTCTCCTGCACATGACATTGGCTATGTACTATATACAGTACAAGTCAAATAGCTGTGGATTCTATTCTGTTCTATAAAAAGATAAGGTTCTGGCTTGGAGTCACATTCCTTCTCTTGGAATTTTGTTCTGGCTGGATTGAATATTGTTAAAGAATAGTTTGGTGAGAAGTTGCTTGGGGGGCAAGAGTTGAATGATTTCATACGTAGAAGGAATGTGACTTGTGATCAAGGGAGTAGCCAATGTGAGATGGAAGCTAGCTGCTAAATTCTTGAGGTTGTTAAGAAGTCAACTTCAAGCTGAGTAGGGAGTGGAGGGAACAGATTTTAAAGATTAAAAAGGAGCAATGGTTTTAAAACAACAAATTAAGATATTGCTTGCCATAGCTCCACTCGATCTAGGTATAAGATTTTTGGGAAGGAGGGGCGCCAAGATGGCTGTAAGAAGGCAACACTGCAATGCAGCTCCCAGTGAATGAGATGCAGAGGGCTAGAGGACTTCAGGATTCCAAACGAGGTACTGTGTTTGTTTCCGTGGGAATGATAGGGCACTGAAAATAAAATAGCCCAGGGAAAAAGCTGCAGGGTGAGAGACGCCCAGGGGGGCAAATCAAGATGGTGGGAGTGGGAGGGGGGTGGGAGGTGGGCATCCCTGCTTGAAATGTGCACCTGGCTCAAGGGTCAGGGGACTTCACCCCCTCGGTGCTCCGACTCGGATCCTGTGCCTACCTCATTTCTCCTACAACCCAGGGTCCATGAGAGCCCTGCCAGACTGTGGGGCACTGTGGGTAGTGGATGCAAATCTGAGCAGCGGCTCCCGCCCGGCTTGGCAAGTTGTCGCAGGGACCTGGGCGGGGGTTTGGACTAACACCAGCGGGACGGACCATCCCACAGAGGCAGGCAGAGTTGAAAGCAGGAAACAGACCATAAACCTGGCAGGCCCCACCTCCACAGAACTCACACTGAAGCCCTGCTAGAGAGCTTGGCAGCAAATACACCAGCTTGACCCCAACCAGGAAGACTGAGCTGTGGGAGAGATGCCATTGGGAAGGCAGGGCCCATCTCACCTGCAAACAAACTCCAGGGAAGGACGACCCACCCAACAACCTGACTGAACCGAGAGAGCCCAGCAATGCCCTCTACAGGCCAAAAAAGAAAGATACAGCTCCAACCTCAACAGGAAAAAAGGCCACTCAGAGACACCCCCTGAAATCACCAACTTCAAAGATTAAAGGGAGAGAAATCCATAAAGATGGGGAAAAAAACAGCACAGAAAGGATGAAGCCATCAAAGAACAGAACACCTCTTCTCCTCCCAGGGATCACAACTCCTCACCACCAAGGAGACAAAAAATGACAGAGAATGAATTTGACAAATTGACAGAAGATTTCAGAAGGTGGGTAATAACAAACTTCCCTGAGTTAAAAGACCATGTTCTAACTCAATGCAAAGAGACTAAGGACCTTGTAAAAAGGTTAGACAAAATGCTAACTAGAATAACCAGCTTAGAGAAGAACATAAACGACCTGATGGAGTTGAAAAACAGCACGAGAACTTTGCTAGGCATACACAAGTTTCGACAGCTGAATCGATTAAGCAGAAGAAAGGATATCAGAGATAGAAGATCAAATCAATGAAATAAAATGAGTAGGCAAGATTAGAGAAAAAAGAGTGAAAAGAAATGAACAAAGCCTCCAGGAGATTAAGTGAAAAAACCTAATCTGCGCTTCATCAGCCTACCAGAGTGTGATGGGGAGAATGAATCCAAGTTGGAAAACACTCTTCAAGATATTATCGAAGAGAACTTTCCCAACCTAGCAAGGCAGGCCAATATTCAAATCCAGGAAATACAGAGACTACCACAAAGATATTCCTCAGGAAGAGCAACCCCAAGGCACATAGTTGTCAGATTCACCAGGGTAGAAATGAAGGGAAAAATCCTAAGGGCAGCCAGAGAGAAAGGTTGGATCACCCACAAAGGAATGACCATCAGACTCACAGTGGATCTCTCGGCAGAAGCCCTGCAAGCTAGAAGGGAGTGGGGGCCAATATTTGACATCCTTAAAGAAAAGAACTTTCAACCCAGAATTTCATATCTGGCCAAACTAAGCTTCATGAGTGAAGGAGAAATAAAATCCTTTACGGACAAGTAACTGCTGAGAGATTTCATTGCTAAAAGACCTGCCTTATAGGAGCTACTGAAGGAAGTACTAAACAGGTAAAGGAACAACCAGTACCAGCCACTGCAAAAACGTACCAAATGGTAAAGAACAACAATGCAATGAGGAAACTACATCAACTAATGGGCAAAACAACCAGCCAGTAACAAAATGGCAGAATCAAATTCAAACACAACAATATTAACGTTGAATGTAAATGGCCTAAATGCCCCAATCAAAAGACACAGACTGCCAAACTGGATTAAAAAGTCAAGACCCATCAGTGTGTTGTATTCAGGAGACCCATCTTACATGTAAAGACTCATACAGACTCAAAATAAAGGAATGGAAGAAGATTTACCAAGCAAATGGAGAACAAAAAAAAATCAGGGGTAGCAATCCTAGTCTCTGATAAAACAGACTTTAAACGAACAAAGATCACAAGGACAAAGAAGGGAATTACATAATGGTAAAAGGATCAATGCAACAAGAAGAGCTGACTATCCTAAGTATTTATGCACCCAATGCAGGATCACCCAGATCCATTAGGCAAGTTCTTAAAGACCTACAAAGAGACTTGGACTCCTGCACAATAATACTGGGAGGCTTTAACATTCCACTGACAATACTGGACAGATCAATGAGACAGAAAGTCAACAAGGATATCCAGGACTTGAATGCAGACTTGGACCAAGTGGACCTAATAGACATTTATGGGACATTCCACCCCAAATGCACAGAATATACATTCTTCTCAGCACCACATTGCACTTACTCCAAAATTGACCACATAATTGGAACTAAATCATTCCTCAGCAAATGCAAAAGAACAGAAATCATAACAAACAGTCTCTCAGACCACAGTGCAATCAAATTAGAACTCAAGATTCAGAAAAGCACTCAAAACTGCACAATCATATGGAAACTGAACAACTTGCTGCTGAATGACAAATGGCTAACCAATGAAATGAAGGCAGAAATAAAAATGTTCTTTGAAACCAACGAGAATGAAGACACTACTTACCAGATCCTATGGGACACATTAAAGCAGTATCTAGAGGGAAATTTATAGCAATAAATTGCCCACATGAGAAACAAGGAAAGATCTAAAATCAACACCCTATCAACAAAGTTGAAAGAGCTAGAGGGGCAAGATCAAAAAAACTCCAAAGCAAGCAGAAAACAAGAAATAACTAAGATCAGAGCAGAACTAAAGGAGATACAGACACAAAAAAGCCTTCAAGAAATCAATAAATCCAGGAGCTGTTTTTTTGACAAGATCAGTAAAATATACACTGCTAGCTAGACTAATAAAAAAGAAAAGAGAAAAGAATTGAATAGATGCAATAAAAAACAATAAAGGAGACATCACCACCGACTCCACAGAAATACAAACTACCATCAGAGATTACTACAAACAACTCTATGCACATAAACCAGTATATGTGGAGGAAATTGATAAATTTCCGGACACTTGCACACTCCCAAGACTAAGCCGAGAAGAAGTTGAAACCCTGAATAGACCAATAACAAGGTCTGAAGTCAAGGCAGCAATTAATAGCCTACCAACCAAAACAAGTCCAGTTCCAGATGGATTCACAGCTGAATTCTACCAGACGTACAAAGAGGAGCTGGTACCATTCCTGTTGAAACTATTCCAAACAGTATAAAAAGAGAGAATCTTCCCTAACTCTTTCTATGAGACTAACATCATCCTGATATCAAAATCTGGCAGAGACATGACTAGAAAAGAAAACTACAGTCCAATATCCATGATGAACACTGATGCAAAAATCTTCGATAAAATACTGCAAACAAAATCCAGAAGCACACCAAAAAGCTTATCCACCATGTTCAGGTAGATTTCATCCCTGGGATGCAAGGCTGGTTCAACATACGCAAATCTAAAAACATAATTCACCACATAAACAGAACCAAAGACAAAAACCACTTGATTATCTCGATAGTTGCTGAGAAGGCCTGTGACCAATTTCAACAGCCCTTTTTACTAAGAACTCTCAATAAACTAGGTATTGATGGAATGAATCTCAAAACAATAAAAGCTATTTATGGGAAACCCACAGCCAATATCATACTGAATGGGCAAAAACTAGAAGCTTCCCTTTAAAAACTGGTCCTAGATAAGGATGCCCTCTCTCATCACTCCTATTCAATATATATGTTGGAAGTTCTAGCCAGAGCAATTAGGCAAGAAAAAGAAATAAAGGGCATTCAGTTGGGAAAAGAAGAAGTCAAATTGTCACTGTTTGCAGATGAGATGATCATATGTTTAGAAGACCCCATCATCTCAGCCCAAAACCTCCTTAAGCTGATAAGCAACTTAGCAAAGTCTCAGATACAAAATCAATGTGCAGAAACTACAAGCATTTCTACACACCAATAACAGACAAACAGAGAGCCAAATCCTGAGTGAACTCCCATTTACAATTGTTACAAAGAGAATAAAATACCTAGGAATACAGCCAACAAGGGATGTAAAAGATGTCTTCAAGGAGAACTACAAACCACTGATCAAGGAAATAAGAGAGGACACAAACAGATGGAAAAACATTCCATGTTCATGGTTAGGAAGAATCAATATTGTGAAAATGGCCATACTGCCCAAAGTAATTTATAGATTCAATGCTATCTCCATCAAGCTACCATGGACCTTCTTCACAGAACTGGAAAAAACCACTTTAAACTTCATACGGAACCAAAAGAGAACGCACATAGCCAAAACAATCCTAAACAAAAAGAACAAAGCTGGAGGCATCATGCTACCTGACTTCAAACTATACTACAAGGCGACAGTAATCAAAACAGCATGGTACTGGTATCAAAACAGAGAAATAGACTGATGGAACGGAGGTATAGACCAATTGCCTCGGAAGCAATGCCACACATCTACAACCATCTGATCTTTGACAAACCAATCAAAAACAAGCAATGGGGAAAGGATTCCCTGTTTAATAAATGGTGTTGGGAAAACTGGATAGCCATATGCAGGAAGCTAAAATGGGACCCCTTCATTACACCTTATGCAAAAATTAACTCCAGATGGATTAAAGATTTAAACATAAGAACTAACACCATACAAACCCTAGAAGAAAACCTAGGCAAAACCATTCAGGACATAGGCAAAAGCATTGGCAACAAAAGCCAAAATAAACTAATGGGACCTAATTAAACTTAAGAGCGTCTATACAGCAAAAGAAACAATCGTTAGAGTAAACTGGCAACCAACAGAATGGGAAAAAATTTTTGCAATCTATATATCTGACAAAGGGCTAATATCCAGAATCTACAAAGAGCTAAAGCAGATTTACGGGGGGGGGGGGGGGAAACATTCAAAAGTGGGTGAAGGATATGAACAGACACTTTTTAAAATAAGACAAATATGCAGCCAACAAACATATGAAAAAATGCTTGTCATTATTGGCCATTAGAGAAATGCAAACCTAAACCACAGTGAGATACCGTCTCATGCCTGTTAGAATGGCGATGATTAAAAAATCTGGAGACAACAGATGCTGGAGAGTATGTGGAGGAAAAGGAAAAGTTTTACACTGTTGGGATGTGTGTAAATTAGTTCAACAATTGTGGAAGACAGTGTAGCAATTCTTCAAGGATCTAGAAATAGGAATTCCATTTGACCCAGCAATCCCATTACTGGGTATATATCCAAAGGATTAGAAATCGTTCCATTATAAAGCCATATGCACATGTATGTTCATTGCAGCTCTGTTTACAATAGCAAAGACCTTGAACCAACCCAAATGCCCATCGATGATAGACTGGACAAAGAAAATGTGGCACATATACACCATGGAGTACTATGCAGCCACAAAAAACGATGAGTTCGTGTCCTTTGTAGAGACTTGGATGAATCTAGAAATTATTATTCTCAGCAAACTGACACAAGAACAGAAAACCAAACACTGCATGTTTTCGCTCATAGGCAGGTGATGAACAAAGAGAACACTTGGGCACAGGGAAGGGAACAACACTTACAGGGCTAGGTAGTTGGGTGGAGTGGAGGGGAGGGACAGGGAGTGGGGGTGGGTAGGATGGGGAGGGATAACACCGGGAGAAATGCCTGATATAGGCAATGGTGTCAGGGGGGCATGGAGACAGCAAACCACCAAGGTATGTGTGTACCTATGCAACAATCCTATGGGATGCAGGATGTGCACATGTACCCCAGAGCCCAAATACAATAAAAAAAAAAAGATTTTTGGTTTTAGTCATAAGTCATCATGATAGCAGAGTATCTTACTTACGTTTTTGGTAATCAGTTTATTGTTACAGAAAATCAAGAAGATATACTCTCCAGAATTGTGAAAAAATAAAGCAGGCTGTTCATTCCCAAGCATATGTCTAATGATATTCTTTCAACAGATATGGTATTTGAGTTGATCCCAATAGCTAAATTCAGGGGTGAGTTTCACCTGCCACAGGTGTATTTACTTCCCTTCTTTAGTAGCCCTTAAATTCTGTTTTCTTTGAAATCGTGTTTCTTTTTTTCTCAAATAAAAGAAACCGAATGTAGAGAAACAATCGTATCAGAAGATTCATTTTGATAAGAGAAGAATTAATTAACAGTTAATTAAAGATGTGCTCATATCTGAATTGTTACATTAATATTAACTTTGTTGAAAAGCATAAATAAGCAGAGTGCTGGGACAATCACAGTAAATCATTTATTTCAAGCTAAAGTCCCAAAACTCTTCGGTAACCTTTTAGGGAGGAGAGAGTGACTTAATAGGAAGGTAAACCTCTTGTCTCATTTATATCCCATGAGAATCTTTATCTATGCCAGATAAATCCACTTGTAAAGTTGACATAAACTCATTCAGCATTTGGTAGCAATTGGGATAGCATCCCAAGGTTGTATCAGTCTCCCACTGGATCAAGGCCCACTACCACACTCATGTCCAATTTGGTTTTGTGTTAAACATCTTTTAAAAATCAGGATTAACAGCTTTCGGTGCTCATAAAGTTAAGATTACTTTGCTAACATTTTATGACCCAGAGAGGTAAGTTATCATAGGCAAAAAATAGAAAATAAACTGTAGTTTAGATTTTGTTTTGGCCAACCAACATAAATTATAATCTCAACAGCAAACATCATCACAGCAGCCAAATTTGAAAATTATAAAGAATTGGGCTGGGTGTAGTGACTTAGGCCTGTAATCCCAGCACTTTGGGAGGCCAAGGCAAGCAGATTACCTAAGGCCAGGAGTTTGAGACCAGACTGGACAACACAGCAAAACCCCGTCTCTACTAAAAATACAAAAATTAGCCAGGCATGGTAGCATGCACCTGTAAACCCAGCTACTTGGGAGGCTGAGTCATGGGAATCATCTGAACCCAGGAGGCAGAGGTTACCATGAGCTGAGATGGCACTATTGCACTCCAGCCTGGGCAATGAAGTGAGACTCTGTCCCAACAACAACAACAACAACAACAACAACAACAACACCACCACAAAGGAAAATAAAGAAAATTAGAATTCCAGGGATGATGTTGGTGCTAAGCCTGGAATACAGGATTTGGCTAACCTGCAACTGCATAAGCAATGGGAAGTTTGGGGTTTGAGTGTGTGGCAACGTATTTTATTCATGGTTGTCTTCCAACTCCTAACGTAGCCCTGATGCTTAGTAAGCCTTCTGTAAATATTTGCAGAATGTACAAAGAGTAGAATGCTAGGAGTTGTCTTAGTGGCCCTGCCAACTCATCGAGGAAAGTATGAGATGTGTAATCTGGATGTGGGGCAGGAAAGGGAACAGGTGAAAGCTGATGAGGTCATGAGAGATGGGAACATAGGGAGGAGTTGCTGAGGTTTTCTGGTATTTGCCATTGACATTTGTTTGGCCTTGAGATTTTCACTTGTGCCTTTCTGGGAGGCACATTAGAAGTGCCTCCCAGAGGAGAGGTTGAGCCGGATAAAGACACATCAGAATCCAGCAGAGAAAGGAAAACCTTGAGCCTGCAAAAGGCACATAAGAAGAATTCAGTATAAGGATACTAAAAACACTGAAAAAAATGCTAAGTTCATCTATGAAAAAGGTTTTTAGTACTGATTCTTAAAAAGGGAATGAAAATTAAGGGCGTAATTGCATGTATAGTATTTGTTACATTTTTCCTTTTTTAAAGTATAAAATGACATTTGGGCCATCACATTTAGTGTAAGATGCTAATGATAAAGGTATTAATGGTAGGGCCAGGGAAAGGGAACTAAGTGAGCATCTTTTGTGCCGGGATTTATGATAAAGGCTTTGCAAGTGTCATCCCCTCTGACTCTTACAATAAATTACTAATAATTGGGAAGCGCACAATGCTTGATAAAGTACAAGAAAAACCCTCTGTTTTTTCCTTAGAATAATTCCATAATCAATGCACAATACATGCTTATTATGTTTCAAATGCCAAAGGAGACAGAATAAGATGGAAAAATTTATCTTCAATCCTTGCTATTTTCCATGATCTCTTCCCTTGTGTATGAAATTACTATTAACAGTTGATGTGTGGCCTTCCAATTCTTTTTACTTGCATATATTGAACTCTTAAAATATGAAGGTAATTATTGAGGAGCACAATTCATTGGAACATAAATATGAAATGATTTAATTTTTACAGAATGACTTTCTCCCGTATGTGGTATTTTAAATTTCCCTTTTTTGTTGGGTGATGAGTTCCTTAATGAAATCTCAGCCCTTTTCTATAGCTTTGCTGTTTTCATTTACTAGTAAAGTGGTTTTATTTATGGCATTTCATGTTATATTTATTTTAAAACTTCAGTCTTATGTGCAATTCAGAGAGGGTCTCCTCCCCAACCCCAGTGAAGCATAGAGCTATGTGTGGCTTTGTGTAGGAGCGGGGGAAGAGAGCTTACAGCTTTTTCATGGTGACTGTATCTACTATTCCAGCCTTTGTGAGCTCGATGAAAATGGTGAAGATATCAATATGCTCCATCTAAGAGAGGCTTGTTTCCATCAGCAGCGGTGGGCATAGGTATCCCTTTGTCATATTTAGGTATCTCCTTCAGCCAAGGATGGTATTCAATCTCATTATTTGATGGGACACATCTTTTCCCTCTGCCACACCCAGGTATGGTAGTTCTAAGAAGAGTTATTTCAGTCTCAACTGCTTGCTGAAACTACCCACCTCCAGAGCTGGCAGACATGTGGGATCCCATCTTCCATGTCTCTCAGAAATCAAGAACTCAAGGCGATTCTGAGTTTCTTTCCACCTGGCCCCTCCCCATTCCTGTTTGTCATCCCTCTGCTCTTTGCTATGTAGATAGTGTGGAGCAGATCATCAGATCATCTGGATAAGCAGACATCAGATAGGTTTAAAATGCCAGTCTTTAATTCTTATAGTCACCCCAAATCTTTACAAGTGATTCTCTTGGAGTATCAGTAGAGATTGCCTACCTTGTTTTGGGGAAAGGGAAGCAGTCCTCTCCCCATCCTCCATGGCAACTAGAGGGAATAAATTCTTGCCACGAATTTCTGTTCTAAGGCTGGTGATCCCCTCCACTCCTAGTTCTCTTTTTACATAGACTAGAAGAAGGTCACGTGGTGGTGGGTGGTAGGACTGCTTCTGCATTTTTGTTTCCCCTTGTTTCCCCTTGTGGGGAGGCAGGTGGCCTCAACATTGGCTGCTTTGTGCACATAAAAACGTAGAGTGTTTAGTGACTCTGTCTTCAGCCCTGCCCCTTAGCAGAAATTCTGTACCAGGAGACAAATCCAAGTTGACATTTTGTTTCATATCCTCAGTCACTAGAATGTGCTGGCTTGCTGATTGGTCCCTATTTGTCTCTCTGCCCGGGATCTGTTCTCCATCTCTTCTGTCCTGTAAGGTGCCCTGGAGAGCTGACTTCTGTGGATTATATTATCTTGCCTTCCTTCTCCTCTTACTTCTGGTTGGTTTTGACTAATGGGAGGCCCTGGTGGGAGGTTGGAGAGTGATCAAGAAGGAAGTTGGGTTATTTATAACCCTGACCCTGTCCCAACCCAGGTTCCTCTGTGGCTTCAGCTGCTGCCTGGTGGCCTCTCTTTCTTAGCTCCTGCTGTAACTATTCTCTCAGTGTAAAGCTGGTAAAACTTCCTGCTGGTGCGGATCCCTGAAGTATTACCATCCTGTATGGGTTTCCTCAGTCTCTTGCTGCTTCTTTGAGTCTGTCCACACCTGTGAAAAGAGTCTCTTCATTAGAACAGTTTCAGTTAAATCCTTTGAGTGGGCCATCTGTTGTCTGCTGTGATCATGACAACTATGCTCCCCATTTCTGTTAGCAAAGTATCTCGAGGTCCTGCATGTCATTACATATATATTTACTGACATGAGAAAAGGCTGTATAATCTAATACGAGGAAACCTCAGACACATCCAAATTAGGAGGCAGTCTACAAAAATAATCGGAGTGAACTGTTTATTTAAGAGACAGGGTCTCTCTCTGCCGGGCTGGAGTGCAGTGGAGTGATCATGGCTCACTGCAGCGTCAACTTTCTAGGCTAAAGCAGTCCTTCTGCCTCAGCCTCTTGAGTTGCTGGGACTGCAGGTGTCACCAGACCCAGCAGATTAAATTTTTTTTTTTTTTTTTGTAGAGACGGAGTCTCACCATGTTGCCCAGGCTGGTCTTGAACTCCTGGGCTCAAGGAATCCTCCCTCCTTGGCCTCCCAAAGTGCTGGAATAATAGATATAAGCTATTGTGCCCATTTGTTTGTACTCTTTAAAAACGTCAAGATCCCTGGGTTGTGGTGGCACAGGCCTGTAGTCCTGGTTTCTTGGGAGGCTGTGGGAGGAGGATCATTTGAGCCCAGGAGTTTGAGGCTGCAGTGAGATATGATCACACCGTTGCAGTCTAGTCTGGGTGATAGAGTAAGATTCTGGCTAAAAAAAAAAAAAAAAAAAAGTGAAAGTCATGAAAGACAGAGGTATCATGACCACTGAAAAGTTAGAGATAACCAGGTTTATGCATGTTTGTGTCTTTTCATAAGGTCAGGCTTTTATTAATGCTATTTCAATCGCAAGAGTCACAAACGCTGAATTCCCAAGGAGGCAATTCGCCTTTGCACCTTCTGTTCACTCAGTAGTCAGAGCCACACGCACACAGGCTCAAGCCACTCCACGGGTCAGTCAGTATTGCAAACCATACAAAGTAGTATACTTAATCAATATGTAAATGTTAGAGATTAAACATTCCACAACAAACAAAGTAACATTTAACAAGAAGAGAAAAGGGATAGGAGAAAGGGGCGGTAAAAACATCAGTCTGGGGTGAGTGAAGAAGATAAAAGGAGTCCTGGGCTGGGCTGGGCTGGGCTGGGCTGGGCAGTCTGTCAGTCTTGCAGGGAAGAGTATTTGATGTGGCAAAGCGTTCTGCAGCTGAGTTCTTACCAGGAGTGGCTGCAAGACGATGTCAGTTAAGATGGTCATTTCGAGACGATGTCAGTTAAGATGGTCATTTCGAACTGCTGAAGGCCTGCTTTTTCATAGTCACATAGTCCTCTGGTGAGAACTGATAGTGTAAGAGTGTGCTTGTTTGTACACTTATTTGGTTGGATACAGTCTTTAATTTTTATTTTATTATTATTATTATTATTTTTTTAAGCTAAACATCTTATTCTTGTTGGCAAGGTGCCCTATGAAATATACAATGGAGTCTTTTTGTAAGATGGAGTTAGTTGTGTCAAGGGTGCTCTATACAGAAGGAAAACCAAGGAACTATTCCAGATTAAGGGATACTTGAGAGACCTGGCAAGGAAATGCAATGCCTGATCTTGGACTAGGAGAAAAAAATTTTATGAATTTTGCTGAAAATTACTAGCGCATATATGTATATGTGTATATACATATATATATATATGTATATACATATATGTATATATATACATATATGTATATATGTATATACATATATATGTATATGTGTATATACATATATATGTATATGTGTATATACATATATATGTATATGTGTATATACATATATATGTATATGTGTATATACATATATACACACATATTTACATATGTATATTTATATGGAGAAAGAATAAGGCAATTGTGATAAAATGTTAACTTTGACAATCTGTGTAAAAGGTATATGGGAATTCTTTGTACAACTTTTGCAACTTTTCTGCAAATCTGAAATTATTTCCAAACAAAAAGTTCGTGCAGTGTTTCATAGCCCAGATATACGTAGCTACTGCATTACTGTTAGCCATTTGTATAGGTTGTCTCCCATTTTTTTCTGTTAAAACAGCCCTACAACGAACATAGATCTTTCTGTATATGAGCCAGTATTACTGTTGAATGGAATTGGAGAAGCAGAACTGTTGAATCAAAGGTCATACACACTCTACATTTTGGCAGATTTTGGCAAGTTGCCAAAGACTGTTTAGCAAACACAAGGTTTTATTCTATTTTAAAATTATGAGAAAGCATTTATTAAGAAGATTATAACTTATACAAATGTAATCTTTCAATCTGATGAAATTTAGGTCCTCGGAGTTCAGAAATTTAGCCAACTCTAAGTTATTTGCATATGTGTTACTGAGACACAGCAGCAACTCCTCTTAGGGGCCTTCTGGGCCCCCTCAAGCATAAAAATAAAGAAAAATCTTGGGTTTCTTCAGGGAAATTCTGGGTACCTAGCTAGCTTTGAAAAATAAATGAGCAACCTGACAAGCAAGAAGGTAACAATAGCTCAAAACAATAGCCAAGGAAGTTAGAGCCACAGAATGTTTGGTTCCCTATAGAAACTAAAGATAACACTTTAACACATATCACTGAATTGTTTTTCAGAAACCTGGACACCCACCAAATGGAAAATGCCATCCATTGGCATATAGACTTCAGATAAGGGGGAACCAAGGACTGAACTCTGACTTTTGTTCTTTGTTCTAAATTTCTTCCCGAGGGATCCAGAGGAAGTTATGCCCACAGGCCAGAGCTTAACATTCCTTTCTGCTGACCCCAAGTTTTTAGACAAAGCTTTACTTCATTAATCGATTGCAAATCAGGGAATCTTTGAATCTACCTATGACCTGTAAGTTCCCCTGCTTCAAGATATGCTGCCTTTTTAAGCTAAACCAATATAAAACTTCCATTATTGATTTATGATTTTGCCAGTAACTTCTACTTTTCTGAAACTTACCCCTGCCTTTGAAAACCCTTGATTGTGAGCCACCCAGGAGGTTGGGTGGTAAGTGTGAGCTTTCATATTCTCCTTGCTTGATGCCCTGCAAATATTTTTCCTACTGTAAAACCTCAGTGTAAATATTTGGTTTTACTGTGCTGAGTGGGCAGACCCCAGTTCAGTTCCTTAGCATTAACTGCTTTTCCCCACTTTATCTCTAACAATTTAAATGCCCTGCCTGTCTGCATCCTTCCTTTGCCCTGGGGTTTGTAACTCAACTTCTGCCTCCCTGAATTCCAGTTAGCCAGAAATGCTAACAAATTTTAGTCAGGAGAGTAAAAAAGTTAAAATGCTACTTACAGAAATTAATTATCTGTGGTTTTTGTAATTAAGCATGACATTGCTTCCTTTCATGAACATACCTAACTGTATTGGTTCATTCTCACATTGCTATAAAGAACTATCTGAGACTGGATAATTTATAAAGAAAAGAGGTTTAATTGGCTTATGTTTCTGCAGGCTGTACAGGAAGCATGGCTGAGGAGGCCTCAGGAAACTTACAATCATGGTAGAAGGCAAAGAGCAAAGAGTCATGTCTTACACGGCCAGAGCAAGAGCAAGAGAGAACGGGGAGGTGCTACACATTTTTAGTAACCATATCTCATGGGAACTCACTCACTATCATGAAAACAGCAAGGGGAAATCAGCCCCCATGATCCAGTCACATTCCACCAGGCCCCTCCTCCAGCACTGGAGATTACAATTTGACATGAGCTTTGGGTGGGGACACAAATCCAAACCATATCAGTAATCAGTAATAGTTATAATTCTTTATGAAACCAAGTGATCTAATCTCCAGGTTGAATTAAAAATGTTATAAAGTTGTTTTATGGTTTATAGAACACATTTGTATTTGGTCTTTGAATATAATCACAAAATTTTAAAGATGAAAAGAATGCTATAGAGCATTTGGTTCACTCTCTTCTTTTGTAGATGTGAAAACTGATTCCCAGAGTTTGATATGATTGAAACCACATAGCTGATAACTGGCACAACAAGGGTTAAATACCAGTTTTCTGACTTTTTAAACTACTCCTTCCTGCTTCACAAACTCTGATATGCAAGAGCGGGAGCATCTAACTTGATATATCTGGGGCTGTAGGTTGAAAACATAAGTGCCTAAAGCTGAGGTAAGCTGAAGGCAGCCAGGACTGGACACATCATTCAGATCTTTCTTTCCCCGCTGTCAGAATTATTTTCTCTCCACTCCTTTCACTGTTTGGATTGATGAAGACTAGCATACAAAAGTAGAGCTGGCCTTTCTGCATAAGGTTGCTGGTGCTTGTCTTCTCTAGAATGGGGAAGTAATGGTAACATTTTGTTTAACGGTCATTTTAGGTTTTAATGATACAGAATAAATAGTACAGATATAATTTTTATGTCATCCAAGGATTTAATTAGGCATACTTTGACATATTGTTAATGGGTATTTGAAAGCCTGATTTACTGAAGATAATATCTAAATAATTACGTGCTGACGATGGAGGACTTTCTCTAAAAAAATCTATTAAGGGAGGAAATTGTTATTTGGTTTGAGTCAAGAAGACAGAATACAAACAGTTGCTATAAATTTCCACACTTGTGTCCAGGGCCTGTGCTATGTTGAGACCAATGAGAGGCCCAGGTCACAACATTTAAGAAGGCACTTGCTCTCAGGGTTGTGCAAATGCATAGTTGGCACCTGAGAGTGAGTGCCTGACCCTGTCAATGCCCAGGACAGACATTGCCGGGTGAATAGAATAGTGCTCGCATAGGAATTGATGCCTGTGCCAAGAACTGCATGATGGATGTACCATCTAGCTGATGAAAATATCTTCCTCTTACCTTTGGTTGATGGCCTAATAACTGGAACACTGTTTCTTATTAATAAGTGTGTGGTTGGCTGTAATAAACTCCACATAAAGCCACCAGTTCTTACCTTGAAGGCATGCAGAGGGAAGAATCTCGACAGTCCTCTTAATAGATTTCTCATTCTCTGTATCTAAAATTTCTTCTTGGTCTTTTTACAGATAATGATATTATTTCACCATAGAATGACATAGCTTGTTTATTTACTATTTTGAAAGCTTACCTAAGGATGAGTAACTTCAAGTTTAGTGAGTAAAAACAGACAAAACAACAGAACATAAAAGTCAAAACCACAAACAACAGACCCTTCCTCCTACATGACTTGTAGTCATGATTAAGTCATAAAAAATTTGTTATTTTTGAGAGAGAAAAAGATCCTGAAGGCCAAAGCCAATAATTGAAATCCTTCTGTTGAAAAAGGCAGTTTAGGATGCTTCCTACCTAGGTTTCAATTGCTTTGTTTCAGACCAGTGTGTCAAAATCTCTAAGGATGAGGGATGGACATTGGAAATGTATAAAACTGCCTGGGAAATACTGATGCTCAGTTAGGATGGAGAGCTGGAGCCCACGGATGTGTCTATTTTCAGAGTGTCCGAAATGTTCACATTGTTAAAAGTTGATTTTACTATATGCTGATCTAAAGATGTTACCAACTAAAATTAAATTCATGAAAAAATATTATAACAATAATGAAGATAAAACAAAAAAAAAACCTATGACCCTTACAACTAACTATTTGTTTTCATTTTCTCCCTTTTAAGTAGTTCTTCTCTAGGCTTCATGGTCCTGTGACCTTTGCAATGTGCTATGTTGATTCAAATAGTGAATGAATTACCTCCAAAATTCATCTGTTGAAACCTAATCTCCACTGCAATAGTATTAGGAGGTGAGACCCTTGGGAGGTGGTTAGATCATGAGGGTGGAGCTCTCATGATTGGGATTCATGCCCTTATAAAAGAGGCTTGAGGGAGCGTGTATGCCCCTTGGGAATGCAAGGACTCAGCAAGAAGGTGCCACTTATGAAATAGTGAGCAATCACCAGACACCACATGTATGGGCACTTTGATCTTGGACCTCCCAGCCTCCAGAATGGTGAGAAATGAATTTCTGTGGTTTGTAAATTACCTAGTTTAAGGTATTTTGTTATAGCAGCACAAAAAGCATGAAGAGACAGTGACCCAGGGTCCCATACTGAGAAGGGCTTCATGCAGAACATTGGTTTAGTGTTCTATGTCACCAACTGGAGATTCTTAATAACTTTTTAACTAGGGGTTCCTCATTTTCATTTTGTACTGGGCCTCACAAATGATGTAGCTAGTCATGTCTTTATATATCTAAATATAATTTTATATAGCTGCAATACCATATAAATTTGTATTGTTTCACACAAAATTATATCTTAAGTATTTTTTCATGCCGTTTTACACTTACACTGTTTTCATGATGATCAATTTTAATGATATATATGATATTCAATGAATTGTATCTATAATCAAGCTAATATTCCCATATCTTAACATCTCCTGTATTAGGTTGCTTCTTATTTTTCACTGATGCATATTCTGTAGCAATGAGAATCTTTGTGCATTTAGCTTTATCTTTTGAAAATTTTTATATAGACTACCTTATGAGGATGAGGACTACTGTGCTGGGCTGATCATGCTTCTCAATATGCCTAGGACAGGGCCAGTTTGTACCTGTTGTATTTATTAATAGTCCCTATCATTGCTCTTAGAAGTGTCATAGTTTAAGCTATATATTTTATGTTTTTCTTGGCTATGACCAGTATTATGGCCATTGAGTGCTTTTAGAAGGAAGGACTAATGAAAGCAAATGATCAACAATAAGCTATTATAACTCAATAACGTTGAGAATAGCCACTTTGGAAAATAAAATACAGTAAAAATATGTCTTCTTTTGAAAAGCCTCTCAAAATAGATTTAAATTCTTCACACAATCACATAATTAAGGAACATAGTATTGGAAGTTCTAGCCAGAGCAATCAGGCAAGAAAAAGAAATAAAGGGTATTCAATTAGAAAAGGAGGAAGTCCAACTGTCTCTATTTGCAGATGACATGATTGTATATCTAGAAGACCCCATCGCCTCAGCCCAAAATCTTCTCAAACTGATAAGCAACTTCAGCAAAGTCTCAGGATACAAAATCAATGTGCAAAAATCACAAGCATTTCTATAAACCAATAACAGTCAAACAGAGAGCCAAATCAAGAGTGAACTCCCATTCACAATTGGTACAAAGAGAATAACATACCTAGGAATACAACTAACAAAGGATGTAAAGGACCTCTTCAAGGGGAACTACAAACCACTGCTCAATGAAATAAGAGAGGACACAAACAGATGGAGAAACATTCCATGCTCATGCTTAGAAAGAATCAATATTGTGAAAATGGCCATACTGCCCAAAGTAATCTATAGATTCAATGCTATCCCCATCAAGGTACCAATGACCTTCTTCCCAGAACTGGAAAAAAACCACTTTAAACTTCATATGGAATCACAAAAGACCCTGCATAGCCAAGACAATCCTAAGCAAAAAGAACAAAGCTGGAGATATCACACTGCCAGACTTCAAACTATACTACGAGGCAACAGTAATCAAAACAGCATAGTACTGGTACCAAAACAGAGACATAGACCAATGGAACAGAACAGAGACCCCAGAAGAAACACCACATATCTACAACCATCAGATCTTTGACAAACCCAGCAAAAACAAGCAATGGGGAGAAGACTCCATGTTTAATAAATGGCATTGGGAAAACTGGCTAGCAATGTGCAGAAAGCAGAGGCTGTACCCCTACCTGTCACCTTCCACTAAAATTAACTCCAGATGGATCAAAGATTTAAACATAAAACCGAACACCATAAAAACACTAGAAGAAAATGTAGGCAAAACCATCCAGGACATAGGCATAGGCAAGGACTTCATGACTAAAACACCAAAAGCAATTGCAATAAAAGCCAGGATAGACAAATGGGATCTAATTAAACTCCAGAGTTTCTGTTCAGCAGAAGAAACCATCATTAGGGTGAATTTTCCCAACCAACAGAATGGGAAAAAATTTTTGCAATCTACCCATCTGACAAAGGGTTAATATCCAGAATCTACAAAGAACTAAAACAGATATACAAGAAAAAAACAAACAACCCCATTCAAAAGCAGGTGAAGGACATGAACAGACACTTTTCAAAAGAGGACATATATGAGGCCAACAAACATATGAAAAATTGCTCATCATCACTGGACATTAGAGAAATGCAAATCAAAACCACACTGAGATACCATCTCACGTCAGTTAGAATCTGGAGACAACAGATGCTGGAGAAGATGTGGAGACATAGGAACACTCTTATGCAGTTGGTGGGAGTGTAAATTAGTTCAACCATTGTGAAAGACAGTGTAGCGATTTCTCAAGGATCTAGAAATAGAAATTCCATTTGACCCAGCAATCCCACTATTGGATATATACCCAAAGAACTATAAATCATTCTACTATTGAGACACATGCACACGTATGTTCACTGCAGCCCTGTGTACAATAGCAAAGACCTGGAACTAACCCAAATGCCTATCAATGATAGACTGGACAAAGAAAATGTGATACATATACACCATGGAATACTATGCAGCCATAAAAAATGATGAGTTCGTGTCCTTTGAAGGGACTTGGTTGAATCTGGAAACCATCATTGTCAGCAAACTGACCCAAGAACAGAAAGCCAAGTGCTGTATGTTCTCACTCATAGGTGGGTGTTGAACAACGAGAACATGTGGTCTCAGGGAGAGGAGCATCACACACAGGGGACAGTTGTAGGGGGTAGGGGAGAGACAACGGGGGGTGGGGAGAGATAACATGGGGAGAAATGCCAGATATAGTATACACTTAAAGTAAAATAAATTTTAAAAAAATAATAATTAAAAAAAAAGAAAATAGTCAAATACATATACGTGAACAAAAAGAAAGTTGATTGAATGCTCAACTAACTCTCAAAATGTAAACAATAATTTAAATAAAAATATTCACCAGAAAAAAAGTAGAATTAATGCAATGAACAGTAATATATTTTGACATTTTAATTTTTAGCAAATATATAGTTATTAATGCCTCATGTTAGGGAATACCACTTACATACCAAGATGTTACTTTTATTTGTTGAATCCACAGTTAATTCAGGCTTATACTAAAGTTTCATTGATCCTAGTAGTTCCAATTTAAAATTTGTGATAATTCAGAAAGGACTTTATATATTTTTAATAATTTCAACTTTTATTTTAGATTCAGGGGGTACATGTCCAAGTTCATGGCCTGGGTATAATGAATGATGCTGAGGTTTAGGTATGATTGCTCCTGCAGAAAGGATTTTAAATAAACTTTCTCTTTGCTATGTCGAGAAAAAAGGATGTTGCTAAGTGAAGGAATAGTGTAAATAAGAGTCAAGGAAAAGGTGCTTATATACTTTATAGAATAAATAAAAGGCTTCAGTAACTGCGCTTACATAGACAAAGTGAGACGTCTCTGAAAGCTGGGCCTTGTAATGGCTTAAATTGATGCTCTGATTTGCTAACTTAAATAATTCTTAGCTATTTGTTAAATTAGGTCTTTATCTAAGTATGATTGCCATGTGCAGTTCTCATTAGTACACGGACATGACCATGGCAAAGCCTCATTTCCTTGAAAATAGTGCACCATCATTATTATATTACTTTTCTCTGTTTTAGGCAGGCTTGCCCCTTGAATTTGTTCCAAATGCGGGGTAGTTTGCCTCAGCCCAGTTCCAAGCCCCTGCTAGAGAGGTGATGTGGTCATTTGGAGGAAAGGGGGCACTCTGGCTTTTTGAGTTTTAGTGTACCTGTGCTGATTCTTTCTCTTCTTTGTGGACTTACCTATCTGCAGTATTTGAGGTTGTTGGATGGAGTTTTTGGATTTTGTTGTTTCCTTTTAACAGTATGGCCACTTTCCCACAGGGCTGTTGTGGCTTGCTGGGGATCTGCTCTAGTCACCTCAGTTTTTCCAGTACCTGAATGTATCACTAGTGATGGCTGTGAAACAGTAAAGATGGCAACCTACCCCTTCCTCTGGAGGCTCTGTCCCAGCAGGGTACAGACCTGTCGTTGGCCTCAACATGCCTATAGGAGGTAACTGGAGACCCCAGTTGGGAGGTCTTACCCAGTCAGGAGGAATGGGATTGGGGACTCACATAAATTGTCTAGCCACTCTTTTGTAGAGCAACTGTGTGTGCTGGGGTACCGCTTCCTCTCCCGGTTGGCTTGGGATTTTCCAAGGCTGCAGACTGGAACATCTAAGTTGTGTAGACAGCAAACATGGTAGCCCACTCCTCCCTCTTGGAACTCTGTCCCAGGGATAAATCAAATCTCTGGCCAGAGAACATGGACGAGGGTGACTGGAGGCCTTGGTTGGGAAGTCCCACCCAGTGAGGAGAAATGGATCATATGTCTATATATGAGTCTTTGGTTGCCTAATGTCTGAGTCTGTCTCTGTGTGTGTGTGTGTGTGTGTGTGTGTGTGTGTGTGTGTGTGTGTGTGATTATACACATACATACATATATATATTTGTGTACCTTCACTATTATTAGTACGGTCCTAGGAGTAAGAAGAGACAAGTGTATTTGGTCATTGTCATTTTTAACTTGAAGGCAGAAATTGTCTTTTTTAAGTGCAGCTCACAGAATGGAACATACTTTCATTTCATAGACTAATTTACTGATTATCTTTGCGAATAAATTGCCTTTTCCTAATAGCTAAGAACAACCAGTTAATCTAATTGATATTGAGGGATTTTTAAAAACTTCAGTTTATCTATAAAACATAAATAATACTATGTACAGTATGGTGTTTGACACTTAAATTTTGTTAGTCTTATTTTTATATTAATGTAAAACTAGGATTGCAATTTATAATGGGCTTCATGCTGTGAGGTTGACACTATATTTTAGCAGCTGAAAAAAAAGATGAGTTTGATGAGTGGTGATCCTGTCATTTTTGTGGCTGAAGCAACTCTATAATGTACTTTAAAAAAATCATTAGAAACATCTTTCCTCACCAAATATAATTCTCTTATAAATATTTATAGCTCTCCATTACCCAGGCTTTTTATTACAGAGGCCCTCATTTACCCTGCTGCAGAGCTGTATCTAGTTTTCTTGGTTAATAAAGGACACACATTTTTCTTTTGAAACAAGAAAGAAACCAAATTGAAAAAAGCCCAACATATCTGCTATTAGAGTTACTTTCACATTAAAAAATTTTCGTTTTCTTTCTAAAACACTATCAACTACTAAATAGTAATTCATGATTATTGTTTGAAAAATTGAAAAACACACACATAACCAGGAATAAATGTAATGAACAAAAACAACCCACAATTTCGCCACTTCCACTACGTAGGTATCTTTTTAGATTCCTTTTCTGTACATATGCTCCTAAGTATTAATTTTGTCATTTAATGATTTATTATGATCATCGTTCCTTATTAAGATGTATAAGCCCAAATAATCAATTTGAGTGTCAGCATAAATTGTCCAGTTTATAAATACAATAATATATTTAACCAACTTCCTACTAATGGACATTTAGGTCATAAAAAAATTTTATTATAATAAACAATGTTGTGATGAATATTCATATGTGTGTACACACACACACACACACACACACACCCCTATAAATATATGCAGGTATGTATACACACACATACTTGTTCATTGACTATTTCTGAATGATAGATCCTTTGAAGTAGAATTTGTAAGTTGTAGGATGTTGGCATTTCATGTTGTCAACTTAACCTCCAGAAGGGTGGAAATATTTCCACAATCACAAACATGTACTCCCATGAATCCCTAGTTCACCACACACTCTCTAGCACTGATAAATCATTCTTTTAATATTTGCCAATGACAAGTTTTCCATTTCTACCTCCAAATGTACTCCCCCACCCTTCCCCACCCTGCCCTTTGGAGCCTTTGTGGGTTCTGTGACCTCTGGCTTCCTCATGGGTCAGCCAATGGAGTCACTGGCAGGACAAGCACAGATGGAAGCAGAGTGAGGTCAAGGTCATTTATTTCTTTGCCTCCTTTCTGCCAGGTTGATGGTGGGTGGGCTGTATCTTTTTACCAAAGGCTACAGCTTCCATTTGGTAGTCTCTACTCATTCTAGTTTCCAGCAACTTCTCCCTCCCTTTTCCATTCTGACCTAGGGTGGGAAATGGATCTCTCCTGGGCTGCTGCTAGCCCTGGGGTGCTTCATCATCCTTGGCTGATTTCCCTCAGCCTTTTCCACAGTTTTGTAAAGTGTCCTCTTATTAAACTCCTCCAGTCGCCCTGCATGAGTGTGCCATCGGTTTTCTGCCAGGACCCTGACTAATAGATGTGAAAAACATCTCATTTTTATGGTAACACTTTGCCTCATATATTATAGTTTCTCTGGCCCCATTTTTAAATTTCATCTTGTTTTCAGCATTGTTGCAGTTCAGTGTTAAATAGTTTTCTGCAGTCAGATTTATTGTCCTTTTCCAGGTTATATCATGTTTGGACAGTTTTTCCATGCCCTGATTAGGGTAATGTTCCTCCTGTATGCTTATAATTACCTTTTAATATTTATATGTTTAATTCATTTGAATTTTATTCTGAAAGAAGGTATGAATTAGAAATAAAATTTTCTTTTTCTGTTCGACCACAGATTTTTCTCCAGTTTCCTGGCAATACTTACTGAATACCTACCATTTCTCACTGACTCAAAGTCCCTCCCTATGACCATTAACCACTTACTTATTCTGTTCTGTTTATTGATTTCCTGTTTCCCTTGTCAAGCCCTTTTCATCTTTGTAACTTATTTATTTATTCACTTTCTTGCTTACTGAGACTTACTTACTGAGCTTTGTCACCCAGGCTGGAGTGCAGTGGCGCCATCTCAGCTCACGGCAGCCTCTGCCTTCCAGGCTCAAGCAATCCTCCTACCTCAGTCTCCCAAGTAGCTGGCAGCACAGATGCATGCCACTGCACCCAGCTAATTTTTTGGCATGTTTTGCAGAGATGTGGTCTCACCATGTTGCCAGGGCTGGTCTCAAACTCCTGGGCTCAAGTGATCTGCCCACCTTGGCCTCCCTAAGTGCTGGTATTACAGGCATGAGCCACTACACTTAGCCTATAACTTTAAAATATATTTTAAAATCTGGTAGAATAAGTTTCTTCTATCATTCTTTTTCAGAAAATTTCTGGATATTCAATTTTTAAATTTTTTATTCTTTTAAACAAACTGGGAATTATTATTATTTTTTTTTGAGTTATCTCTCTACCCACATTTTCTTACAATTTTATTTGGTATTCTATTACATTCACATATTATTTTGCAGCAAATTAATATCTTTTCAATTTTGACTCTTTCAATCCAGAAATATGGTCAATATACATTTACTTAAGTCTTTTAATGTCTCAGTAAAATTTCTTTACACATATTGTGTACAATTCTTTATGATTAAAAATAAATAGTCATTACTGTTGTGGATTTTTCATTCTTATTATAAGAAGATGAAGTGAGGGACAGACAGAATTATTCCTGTTCGTGTTTTGAAAAATCACTAGCAAATTTAAACTCATAAGCCACTTTGCAAAGCATTTCATTATTTTTTCTAACATTTATACTCACAGTAACTGAACCAGCAATTTCACATTAATCTATAGTTATATAGAAAAATTGTTAATTCATAAATACATAATAGATTTCCACATCTAAGACCATGTAGTACCTTAACGCATTAAATCTTACCAAACATTTGTGGCATACCACAAAAACCAAAGAGGATAGAAATTCATATATACAAATTAATTATATATAAAAATAAAAACTCCAAATACATACATTTTTAGCTGAGCAATTTCAATGCTAAAAAAGTTCCATGCAGCTTGAATAGTCCTAGATTTTCCAAAGCTCTTGCTAAAATGTGAACAACTTTTACTATAATAAGATGAACAATGAACATTAGCTTGAGAGAATTTAGGCACACTTAACATGTAACTTTTTGTTTGTTTGTTTTTTTGAGATGAAGTCTTGCTCTGTCACCCAAGCTGGAGTGCAGTGGTGTGATCTCAGCTCACTGCAACCTCCACCTCCCAGGTTCAAATGATTCTCCTGCCTCAGCCTCCCGAGTAGCTAGGATTACAGGCACGTGCCACCATGCCCAGCTAATTTTTGTATTTTTAGTAGAGACAGGGTTCTATCATGTTGGCCAGGTCTCTAAATCCTGACCTCAGGTGATCCAGCAGCCTCGGCCTCCCAGAGTGGTGGGATTCCAGGTGTGAGCCACTGCAGCTGGCCAATATGTAAATTTTTCAAAGTTACTTCTAATTCACTTTCAAAATGAGTTTAGCATTGTTTTAGAAAATTATGAACGTTAAAAGCTCTTTATAGATATACCAAACTAAATTTCTAGGTACTGTTAAGTTTTTTATTGTGCATCTAAATTTTGTATGCATTGTTTTGAATTTTTGAAATAAGTTAATAAACTTTTCTTTGTATTGCTAATGTTTCAATTACTTGCAGGATGTACCATATTGTCTGTACTTAGCAAATTGAGAAACTGAGATATGGGAAGATTAAGTGGCTTCTAATATTATATTGGTCATTGCCTTATTTTAGGTTCTCTACGTCTTTGACTTTTAATTGCAGGAGGCTTTTTGTTCAGTCTGTCATCTCTCCAAATCACTGATCTTGCCCCTTTATGCAGTGACTTCTTTAAGGATAAGTCAGAGCATGTGCTCGTTGTTCAAAGGATTCAAAGGAAAATGAGAACCTCCAAAGCTTCTTTCATTTATGGAATGATCTTTTAATGTCTACATTTGTATTCAGATGCCTTAAGTATGTCAGTCTTTTTGTAGTTTGAGGCCTTAGTCAAACCTGTCTCTTCCTCTCCTATTTTCCTGTGGTGCCACATTGGTACATCCTCTTCTTCACCTCTTGACAACCTACCCAAACTCACAGTGGAGACACATACACTAACTCTTTCATTATGTTTTTGTTGGGTTTTTTTCGCCTGAAACAAACACTTCAGTTTTTTCATGGCATTTTCTTTGTGCCTCTCATATATACTTAACAATTATTTTGTTAATTTTTTTAGTGCATCTATTTTAAGAATCCTTCTAATAGACACCTGAATGGCAGGTAGAGTCTCTTGTTTATCTTTCTATGCCTCATGGTGTTTAACATAGCTAAATTCTTACAAGTTTTAGAACTGAGTGGTGTTTTCTAATGCTAAGATTCTGTATGATGTTGACATTAGCACAGTATTCTTCCAATGATGGAATGGTTTAGTTATTGTAATTAGAGAAGGAAATTTTACTACTATAAATATAATGAAGATATTCATCATAAATATTTCTGCGCATGATTGTAATGGGAAATCATCAATTGTTTAATTTGAGTAATTTTTACTTTTGCATTATTTCCTATCATCAATTGTTTGAGTAAATTTTATTTTTGCATTATTTTCTAACAGCAAACTTCATGTAATCATTTTTGTAGTGTATTATTGTGGCTATCATTTCAGAGGATTGGCATTGGCTCTAGCTCTTGTTATCACTGCGGGAATAAATTTACAAGAGTCTTTCCAGTAGGTGAAAAATAATTTGGCTGGTTAATAACATTTTCTCTATTGTGAAAAAAAGGCAATTCTACAAGATAAAATGTGGCTTAGCACTTTTCACATCAAACTAGCTCCAAATGAGGAAGTATTTCTAGAAGGTTTTTGAACATGAATTTCATCTACTTTTAGCTGGGTGCACTTGAGTGCAAGCATGCTGGACAGTGCTTAACTGCTGGACACGGCCTCATTTATTTTGATTTAGTAGGCGAGAACATGATAAAAAATCTGCAGTGGATCAATGGGAAGGGAGAATTTCAGCTTCTCTAGGGGTTAGTGAATATAGATGAAGTTTTTGCCTGTTTTTCAATAAAATTTGGATTGAACTTCTACCTGATATCCAAATGATTCAAGCAGAAAGATGGCAAAATTTAAAAGTCAGATAGCAATGGATCATTATCAGTATCTTATGCATTCCAAAGGCATAAAGCATTCATTTTAGAAATTTATGTTTTCCTTACAAATTTAGTTAGATTGTATGTAATTGTTTTGAATTGGTTCAATGATGACAAAATGAATTAAGCCTGCTTTTTCATGTCAATGAGTGAAGGACTGCCTAGCTTGTGTGCTGTCAAAATACTACTTTTCTAGACAAGGCAAAATAATGTGGAAAAAATATATATGTTGAAAATCAGACCTGCTTTTCAAGTCTTCCTCTACCCCTTAGTAACTGAGGAGACCTTGGCAAAGTTATTTCACTTAAGCCTCAGTTTCTTCCCCTGTAAAAATCAGGATAATTCCTGCTTCATATAGTTGTTCTCTGAATAAAAAATGACATATATAGAAAATGCTTACTATTGCCTGGTACAGAGTAGGAGTTCAAAAAATGGTAGCTATTTTAGTATCTGAAGTACTCATGATTATTAGAACTTAAAAAATCAGTAACATGTTTAATAGGACACTTAATGAGTGAGGAATGGCTGAAAAAAGCAAGAAAGTAGATACATTTTATGTTTTGGCCTAAATGGAGAGATTACAGGAAAAAAAGTTTTCTTTGAGAGAGAGAAAAAAAAGCAAAGCAAAGCATTTCTTAGTGGATGGAGGATTTCTGTGCAAGGAGCAGTCCTTGTGTCCACCTTTTAGGTGGTGCTGGGCTCACCGTCTTCATGGTTCCACAGCAAGTGGTTTTTCTTATCAACCTTGGGTATGTGATGTCATTTACCCCTTCCTAGTTTGAACAAATCCTTTTCCAGCAGGACAATATGCACATTGCTCTATTGTACCAAATTTGTTTCAGATTCCAAATTGGTAGGAATTCTCTATGCGCTTAGGTATAATAGCATCTCTTGATATGAGAGTAATCATCTAGTTGTTTATATTTATGTAGGTAGCTAACTACAAGAGAAACTTCGCAGCAGAATATCTGTCTTTTTATTTTTGCTTTTTACTGTTATATTTTCCTGTAAAACCCATTCATAATAGTTTAAATAATTTCCTGGAGGAGTTAATGTGGCTACGCCGTCATTCTTTTTTTTGGTGCTTCAGTTTCTCTTGGACTCTCATGGAATGCTTGCTTTTGCCCTTTGGGTGTTTAAAGACCACATTTTGTAGGACCAGTGTTCTTTCTAATTATAGAAGTGACACAAGAAAAAGGAAAGTATGTAAGAAGTGGAGAATAGAGTCATTAAAGGAGTCTAGAACAGAGACATGTCAAAGAGTTTAGTTGGGTATTTAAGGAAATTAATGAATAACTCATCTGGGACTTAGAGATATTGACTTAAGTGGCAACTGATCCATTGATAGAGCACAAAATGAAAGAAAAGGGTCACTGTATTTAGAACAAAAATAGTGTAGTAGAAATAATGGGGCCAGGTGTGGTGGCTTATGCCTGTAATCCAGCACTTTGGGAGGCTGAGGCAGGCCTGACCAACATGGAGAAACCCCATTTCTACTAAAAATACAAAATTTGCTTGGCATGGTAGCACATGCCTGTAATCCCAGGTACTCAGGAGGCTGAGGGAGGAGAATCACTTGAACCCAGGAGAGAGAGTTTGCAGTGAGCCCAGATGGCACCATTGTACTCCAGCCTGGGCAGTGAGAGGGAAATTCTGTCTCAAAAAAAGAAAATTTTTAAAAAAGAAAGAATGAGGGAAAATTATTATAAATATAGTGTTCACCTTAGTATTCTTGTGAGAAGTTAGGCGAAGGGAACAGTACTCTATGAAAATTTTAAAAAATCCATGAAAAGTTTAAAATGTGAAGAAGAAAATTTAATGATTAATACAAAGGGAAGAGAGGAATATAGAGCAAGTGTTAATAAGATATGCTGCTGTTTGGGTAAAAATGGTGTAGTTTGATTAGAAAATTCTTGCAGTTTGAGAGGGAAAATGACTTTTTTCTCTACTATTGAAATAATATGAAAAATGAAGTAACAGAAGAGCTATACTAAAATAGAATGTACAATAATATTGGTAAGTAGAAAGGGACAGAAACAAGAGTTCTCAGATAATATAATGTAAAAAGAGAAATTTACTACAGTTAAAGAATAAGTAGTCTTAAAAGAGAATGACAATATTTCTTTTTTTAAATAGTTATCCAGGAACTCATGAGCGCATGACAACATTTCTTTCACATTGAGAAAACAGAGGCTACATATATCTGAATTAGTTAAAAACCACTCTGAATGCTCAAAAATAGAAAACTGGTTAGCTTCCATATATTGGAGACCTCTGCTGCATTCAAATGAAGATGAAGATAAGCAATTTCTGTTATAGATATTTATGAGATATTTTAGGTGAACAACATAGAAAACAATATGCATAACATGTTTTTTGAGACACACACACACACACACACACACACACACACACTCTCATAGAAAAAATCTCAAAATGCATTCACCAAAGAGTTAAAAATGACTTATTTGTAAAATTATTCATTCATTCCATGTTTATCATGTAAATTACATGCTAGGCACTATGCAGAACTCTGTGTAGGTAATTGTGAATGAAACAGATATACTCCCTGCTCTCCTGGCATTTAAAATCTAAAGAAAAAGGAAACACTTAACAAATAAATAGGTAAATAAGAATAATTAGACGGTGATAACTGTTCAGAAGGGGATAAGCAGGATATGAGTACGCTGTGACACAGAATAATGTGGTGGAGGCAGGCACTACTTAGATAAGCTGGTGGGTTGAGCAAAGCCTCTTTCAGGTGGTGATATGTAATCTGGCATTTGAAAGAAGGGAGGGAGGCACCCTTTGAGAGCCAGGAGAAGAATATGAAAAGTGTGGAAGTGAAAAGGGTATGCACAGATAACACTTAACATTTGTTTTTCTATCTCCGTTTCCTGATAACACTTAATTTTTTTTTTTTTTAACTCAAGGGACTCAGGGATTTGGATTCCAGGAATAGTTTTGTAAAAATGGAATATACTAGAGTAAGTTTGTCGTTTCTTTCAATGCTTGCATCATAAAATCTTTAGAACAGTCATTCCGCTATTCTAACATCATTTCGTAATTAGGGAAAAAAGCAATAGAGGTTAGGAAAAGTTGTCCAAGTTGTAAAAGGCCAGAGGTTGAGTCCTTTGGAATTGTCAAACTTAAAGTTATTAATGATATAATGAAGGGAAATTTTCACAGGAAAAACAGTAAGATAGGAATTTGAGAGGTGAAATAACAAGCAGCAACTATAAGGTATATTATTAGTTGCTAGATTTTGGTGGATAGAAATTACAGAGCAGTGAGAATGTAAGATGTAATCACAAAGTAATGCCAGAGTTTTATTAAATTAAATTCGTCTAATTTCATCATTTGAAAGTCCCAATTTACAGAAAAAGGAACAACTCCTCACCAATCCTGCAAGACCCAGCTCATGCCGTTTCCTTCATGAAGCATTCCTGACTACTCCAGCACACTTGGTGTTTGTTTTCCGAATTTTTATAGCATTTGTAATAACACTATCATTTACAATATTGCAATCAATACTAGCACTCGGTTGGGCTAACTTGTTTATTTTCTATTTGTTTTATGAATATGCCTTCTTCTAAATAAAAGTAAGACTTTGTTAAATGTTTTCATGGACTCAACAGTCGTGACCATGTAAAAAGTGCTCAGAAAGTCGGTTAAAAAGAAGAACAATTTTTAACATACTTAAATACCTTAAACATTTTACTTTTATTTGAAATGAAAATGAGCATTCATTTGTCAGTCTTTCATTTCAAGGCAAAATTCTTTTCTTGCCATGTGAGTTTGTTGATTGAAATACTATGTTGTCTTCCTTATATAAAATTCACCCATTATGAATTATCTAAAGTTTTCAATTTCTCAAGCAAGATGTTGAAGGCATTCTGTAGAGAAATCTAAGAATATAATGCTTCTGGCATTTTACCTTTTCTCCAGTCTCTTTTAAAAGCTGTTACACTCAGACTTAATTCAACTCTAGTATTTTTTAGAAACTTGACTTTATTGTAACTTTCCAAAAGAAATAGCTGAACTTTTGTAGAAACAACTCTCCTTCTATTCTCATACTCACTAGTTAACACAATATTAAATTAAATTACATAATTTTAAGACAATAAAAGTAAATTACATAATTATGATAACAAGTGCAACTGACATTGGTAATTTGGAAACAAGCTTAACTGACTGCTTAAAATATAACTCAACTGGTATAATCCCTGTGACTAGTAGGGCATATGTATGGATACTAGTCATGACAGTCAACATACTGATAGTATCAGTCAATACATTTTCTGGAGGAATTGGGGAAGTCTCAGTCTGTGATTGGATGTGTGAATGGAAGGGAATTATAAGGGTTTCTTCCATATAAACTTTCTATGTTAATTTTTGTTCATTTTAGTCTTTCAGCTTAGATGATGCTTTGACCATGATGAATCATGGAAACAATTACTGCACGATAGATCATTGAAACAATTACTTCATTAAAGAATGGTCACTGAAGTGTTTCCATCAAATAGTAATGTTTCATAGAGGAAGGTTAGAGTCTTCCTTGCATTAAATAAGAAAATGCATGTAAAGTGGTTAGCACAGTGTATGACACAAGATAGATGTACAGTCATTATTAGTTGAATCTCATTACATAATTTTCTTAAAGACTAATAAGAAAGTTAAGGCAGCCTCAGGAGCATCTTTGGGATAGTCTATGGTGAGGATGGAGAATGTTCCTTTCCTGAGTGATATTTGGGATCTTTTAGTTATTTTGGGAAAAACATTACCTTTCTGAGATAGGACAGAATTTGTGTTTTCTATTCTTGTAGCACCGAGTTCTGTTCTAGTTGAAAATTGGGAACATGAGGGAATTCTCCTTGCATCTCAATGAAATGTTCAAGAAGATCTCTCTCCATTGCTGTGGCTTAAAGGGCCAGAAACAGCCATCAGGAAAGTATTCCTTGACTCGGAAACATTAATGCCATGTGCTCTGATTTAGTTCCTCCACAGCCATGAGATGACATCAACTCATTTATGCCTCTTGTGGCTTTGTGTAGGAACAGTGGTTCTCAGCCTGGGGAGTCCTGGGGAGGAAGCCCCTGGTCATCTTTTCAGGGATCCATGAAAGCAAAACCATTTTCATAATGATACTGAGGTGTTATTTGCATTTTTCACTCTCATTTTCTCATGGGTGTGCAACGGACTTTTCTTTAGGCAAAATAATACGTGATACCGCAACAGCGCAGAAGCAGAATAGGACAATGCAGCTGTCATTTCTTGAGTCAGATGTGAAAGAGATTTGCAAAAATGTAAAGCAGTGCTACTCTTTCACTAATTTTTGTTTTAGAAAAATATATTTTTCATACACTATGCTATTTTTGATAACATATAATAAATTTGTGACTGAAATTTATAAACAAGTTAAATGTTTTAAAATTATCTGTTTTAATTTTAAATACAGTCAAATATTGATAAATATCATTCATGTAAACAAAAAGCTCTTTGGGATTCTAGATAATTATTTTTAAATTTAAATAGTTTTTGGGGAACAGGTGGTGTTTGGTTATTCGAATAAGTTATTTAGTGGTGATTTTGGTGGCACCCATCACCCAAGCAGTGTACACCATACCCAATGTGTTGTATTTTATGTCTCAACCCCCTTCCTACTCTTCCCCTTGAGTTCCCAAAGTCCATTTATCATTCTTATGCCTTTGCATCCTCATAGCTTTGCTCCCACTTACAAGTAAGAATATACAATGCTTTATTTCCCATTCCTAAGTTACTTCCCTTAGAATAATGGTTTCCAACTCCATTCAGGTTGCTGTGAATGTCATTATTTCATTTCTTTTTATGGCTCAGTAGTATACACACACATATGTGTGTGTGTGTGTGTGTGTGTGTGTGTGTGTGTGTGCATACATATACATATATAAAATGAAGATATATATATATATATTCACACACATACCATATTTTCTTTATGTATATCACATATATAGTATATATATCAGAATATCTGGATAGACTATATCCTGGATATTTACACACACACACAGACACACACACACACACACAGACACACACACACACACACTATATATATATATATATATATAGAGAGAGAGAGAGAGAGAGAGGGAGATTATATATATATATTCAAGATATAGTCTATATCTATTGATCTAATTTATCTATATCTCCTGATATAGTGTGTGTCAGGATATATATACTATATACAGCCAGGAGAAAAATATGAAAAGAATATTCATAAACATAAATCATGGAGATATATATATATACACACACAGATACTATATATGATATTTTTATATACTATAATTTATGATTTGTGTATATTATATATAATTGATATATATATATATATTTTATATGTCTTTTCTCATATACCATATTTTCTTTATCTACTCATTCATTGGTGGACATGTGGGCTGGTTCCATATTTTTGCAGTTGGACATTGTGCCACTGTAAACATGCATGTGCAAGTGTCTTTTTCGTATAATGACATTTTTTCTTCTGGGTAGACACCTAGTAGTAGTGGGATTGGGGGATCAAACGGTAGATCTACTTTTAGTTCTTTAAGGAATCTCCACACTGTTTTCCATAGTAGTTGTAATAGTTTACATTCCCACCAGCAGTGTAAAAGTGTTCCTTTGACTTCATCTACAGCAGCATCGATTATTTTTTGATTTATTGATTATGGCCATTCTTGCAGGAGTAAGTGGTATGGCATTGTGGTTTTGATTTGCATTTCCCTGATTCTTAGTGATGCTGGTACATTTTTATGTTTCCTGGCTAACTGTATACCTTCTTTTGGGAATGTCTATTCATGTCCTTAGCCCACTTTTCAGGAGATTATTTGTTTTTTTTTTTTCTTGCTGATTTGTTTGAGTTCCTTGTAGATTCTGGAGATTAGCCCTTTGTCAGATGCTTAGTTTGTGAATATTTTCTCCCCCTTTATGTGTTGTCTGTTTACTCTGCTGATCATTTCTTTTGTTGTGCAGAAGCTTTTTAATTTAATTAGGTCCCATTTATTTATTTTTGTTTTTGTTACATTTGTGTTTGGATTCTTAGTCATGAAGTCTTTGCCTAAGCCATGTCCTGAAGAGTTTTTCCATGTTATCGTCTATAATTTTTATAGCTTCAGGTCTTAGATTTAAGTGTTCAATTCATCTTTAGTTGATTTTTATATGAGGTGACAAATGAGGATCCCATTTCATTCTTCAACATGTGGCTTGCCAATTATCCCAGCAACATTTGTTGAATAGGGTGTCCTTTCTCTACTTTATGTTTTTGTTTACTATGTCAAAGATCAATTGACTGTAACTATTTGACTTTATTTCTGGGTTCTCTATTTTATTCCATTGATCTATATACCTATTTTTATACCAGTGCCATGATGTTTTGGTGACCATATCCTTGTAGTGTAGTTTGAATCAGGTAATGTGATGCCTCCAGATTTGTTCTTTTTGCTTAGTTTTGCTTTGGCTATGTGGACTCTTTTTGGCTCCATATTAATTTTAGGATTTTTTTTTCTAGTTCAGTGAAGAATGACGATGGTATTTTGATGGAATTTGCATTGAATCTGTAGATTGCTTCTTGCAGTATGGTCATTCTCACAATATTGATTTTTTAAAAAAATTGCATTTTAGGTTTTGGGGTACATGTGAAGAACATGCAAGATTGTTGCATAGGTATACACGTGGCAGTGTGATTTGCTGCCTTCCTCCCCCTCACCTATATCTGGCTTTTCTCCCTGTGCCATCCCCTCCTCCAATTCCCCACCCCCCGCTCTCTCTCCCCTGTTTCCCCCCAACAGACCAGTGGGTAGTGCTCCCCTCCCTGTGTCCATGTGTTCTCATTGTTCAACACCCGCCTATGAGTGAGAACTTGTGGTGTTTGATTTTCTGCTCCTGTGTCAGTTTGCTGAGAATGATGGCTTCCAGGTTCATCCATGTCCCTGCAAAGGACACAAACTCATTGTTTTTGATGGCTGCATAATATTCCATGGTGTATATGTGCCACATTTTCCCTGTCCAGTCTATCATCGATGGGCATTTGGGTTGGTTCCAGGTCTTTGCTGTTGTAAACAGTGCTGCAATGAACATTCGTGTGCATGTGTCCTTATAGTAGAATGATTTATAATCTTTTGGATATATACCCAGTAATAGGATTGCTGGATCAAATGGAATTTCTATTTCTATGTCCTTAAGGAATCGCCACGCTGTCTTTGACAATGGTTGAACTAATTTACACTCCCACCAACAGTGTAGAAGTGTTCCAATTTCTCCACATCCTCTCCAGCATCTGTTGTCTCCAGATTTTTTAATGATTGCCATGCAGTATTTTATCCATTCATGAACATGGGATGTGTTTCATTTCTTTGTGTCATCTATTATTTCTTTCAGCAGTGTTTTGTGTTTCTCCTTGCAGAGGTCTTTCACCTCACTCGTTAGGTATATTGCAAAGCATTTATATTTTTCCAGCCATTTTAAGAGTGTGAGTTGTTGATTTGATTCTCAGCTTGGTCACTGCTGGTGTATAGGAGTGCTACTAATTTGTTTACACTGAATTTTATATCCTGAAACGTTAATGAATTCCTTTATTAGATCTAGGAGATTTTTTTTTTTGATGAATCTTTAGGGTTTTCTAGTAATACAATCATATCATCGGTGAACAGTGACAATTTGACTTCTTCTTTACCAATGTGGATGCCCTTCATTTCTTTATCTTGTCTGATTACTCTGGCAAGGACTTCCAGTACTATATTCAATAGAAGTGGTGAAAGTAGGCATCCTTGTCTTATTCCAGTTCTCAGGGGGAATGCTTTCAACTTTTCCCCATTCATGATAATATTGGCTGTGGGTTTGTCATAGATGGCTTTTATTACATTGAGTATGTCTCTTCTATGCCAGTTTTGCTGAGGGTTTTTAATAATAAATGGGGGCTGAATTTTGTCAAATGGTTTTTCTGCATCTATTGAGATGATCGTGTGATTTTTGTTTTTGATGTTTATGTGGTGTATCCCATTTATAGACTTGTGTATGTTAAACCATCCCTGTATCCTTGGTATGAAACCTACTTGATCGTGGTGGATTTATCTTTATGATACACTGTTTGATTTGTTTAGCTAGTATTATTTTTGAGGATTTTTTTGCATCAATGTTCATCAGGGATATTGGTGTGTAGTTTTCTTTTTTTGTTATGTCCTTTCCTGGTTTTGGTATTAGGGTGATACTGGCTTCATATAATAACTTAGGGAGGATTCTGTCTATATCTTTCAAATCATTTCAGTAGTGTTGGTACCAATTCTTCTTTGAATGTCTGATAAAATTCAGTTGTGAATCTATCTGAACTTGGACATTTTTTGTTGGTAAATTTTTTTTTACTACCATTTCAATTTTGCTGCTTGTTATTGATCTCTTCAGCATTTTTAATTCTTCCTAATTTAAGCTAGGAGGATTGTATATTTCCAGGAATTTATTCATCTCCTCTAGATTTTTTAGTTTTTGTGCATAAATGATTTCATAGTAGACTTGAATGATCTTTTGTATTTCTGTGGCATCGGTTGTAATATCTCCTGTTTTGTTTTTAATTGAGATTATTGGATTTTCTCTTCTTTTCTTGGTTAATCTTGCTAATGGTCTATCAATTTTGTTTATCTTTTTAAAGAACCAACTTTTTGTATTATTCATCTTTTGTATATTTTGTTTCAATTCTGTTTAGTTCTGCTCTGATCTTTGTTATTTGTTTTCTTCTGCCAGGTTTGGGTTTGGTTTGTTCTTGTTTCTCTACTGCTTGAGATGTGACTTTAGATTGTCTATTTGTATTCTTTTAGACTTTTTGATTCAGGCATTTAATGCTATGAACTTTCCTCTTACTACCACTTTTGCTGTATCCCACAGCTTTTGATAGGCTGCGTCACTATTATCATTCAGTTAAAAAAACTTTAACATTTCCGTCTTGATTTTATTCTTGATCCAGAGATCATTTCAGAGCAGATCGTTTAATTTCCATGTATTTGCATGGTTTTGAGGGTACCTTTTGGAATTGATTTCCAATTTTCTTTTACTGTGGTCTGAGAGAGTACTTCTATAATTTTAGTCTTCTTAAATGTATTGAGACTTGTTTTGTGGCTTATGATATGGTTTATCTTGGAGAATGTTCCATGAGCTAATGAATAGAATGTATATTGTGCAGTTGTTGGGTACAATGTTTATAAATATCTGTTAAGTCCATTTGTGCTAGGGCATAACTTCTTAAGTCCATTGTTTGTTTGTTGACTTTCTGTTTCAATGACCTGTTTAGTGCTGTCAGTGGAGTAGGAAAGTCCTCCGCTATTATTATGTTACCATCTCTCTCATTTTTTAAGTCTAGTAGTAATTGTTTTATAAAATTGGGAGCTCCAGTGTTAGGTGCACATATATTCAGAATTGTAATATTTTCCTGTTGGACTAGTCTTTTTATCGTTATGTAAATGTCTCTCTTTGTCTTTTTAAACTATTGTTGCTTTAAAGTCTGTTTCATTTGGTATAAGAAAAGCCACTCTTGCTTGCTTCTGGTGACCATTTGCATGTAGTATCTTTTTTCATCCCTTTACCTTAAGTTTGTATGAGTCCTATGTGTTAGGTGAGTCTCTTGAAGAAAGCAGATACTTGGTTGGTGAACTTTTATCCATTCTGCCATTTTGTATCTTTTAACTGGAGCATTTCAGTCATTTGCATTCAGTTACTATTGAGATGTGAGGTACTATTCTATTCATTGTGCTAGTTGTTGCCTGAATACCTTGTTTGTTTCATTGTGTTATTGTTTTATAGGCCCTGTGAGATTTATGCTTTAAGGAGATCTATTTTGGTCTATTTTAATGTTTCATTTCAGAATTTAGAACTCTCTTTAGTAATTCTTGTAGTGCTGACTTTGAAAAAAAACTTTATCTTTCCTTCATTTATGAAGCTTAGTTTCACTGGATACAAAATTCTGGTTGATAATTATTTTGTTTAAAGAAGCTAAAGATAGGATCCTAATTACCTCTGTCTTGTAGGGTTTCTACTGAGAAATCTGCTGTTAATCTGGTAGGTTTCCTTTATAGGTTACCTGATGCTTCACAGCTTTTTATTTTAAAGATTTTTTATTTATAAAAGTTACCTTTATAGGTTACCTTTGCTTCACAGCTTTTTATTCTTTCTTTTGTCTTGAATTTTGATGACCTGATGACTATGTACCTAGGTTATGATTTTTTTGTGATTGATTTCCTGAGTGTTCTTTGAGCTTCTTGTATTTGTATGCCTAAATCTCTAGCAAGGACAGGGAAGTTTTCCTCAACTATTCCCTCAGATAAGTTTCCCAGACTTGTAGATTTCTCTTCTTCCTCAGGAACACCAATTATTCTTAGGTTTGGTGTTTAACATAATCTCAATACACTGTTAATACTTTACAGTGTACTTTGTATTTCTCTAAGTGTGTGATATGGTTTGGCTGTGTCACCACCCAAATATCATCTTGAATTATAACTCCCACAGTTCCCACATGTCATGGGAGGAACCTGGTGGGAAGTGATGGAATTATGTGGGTTGGTCTTTCCTGCATTGTACTCGTGATAGTGAATGAGATTTGATGGTTTTAAAAATAGTAGTTTCCCTGCACAAGCTCTTCTCTTATCTGCAGCCCTGTGAGACATGCCTTTCACCTTCTGTCATGATTGTGAGGCCTCCACAGCCATGTGAAACTGTAAACCCATTAAACCTCTTTCTTTTGTAAATTGTCTAGTCTTGTGTATGTCTTTATCAACAACATGAAAACAGACTAATACAGTGTGTCTTTCATTTCCAGAAGTTGTGATTATTTTTTTTATGATACCTATTTCTCTGGAGATTTTTTCTTCTAAAATATCTTGTATTATTTTAAAAATTTCTTTAAGTTCGTTTTTACCTTCTCTGGTGCCTCTTTGGGTAGCTAATAATTGACCTCTGATTTTTTTTTTTTTTTTTTTTTTTTTTTTTTTTTTTTTTTTTTTAGCAATTCAGAGATTTCATCTTGGTTTGGATCTATTGCTAGTGAGCTAATGGGATCTTTTTGGGGTATTATATTGTTTTGCTCTATTACCAGAATTGTTTTTCTGGTGCCTTCTCATTTTGGTAGACTATATCAGAGAAAAGATCTAGAACAAAAGAGCTTCTCCTCAAATTCTTTTGTTCCATGGGGTGATCCCTTGTTGTAGTGTTCACCCCTTCTTCTAGAAATGGGGCTTCTTGAGAGCCACCCTGTAGTGATTGTTATTGCTCTTCTGGGTCTAGCCATCCAGCAGAGCTACTGGGCTTCTGGATAGTACTGGGGAGTGCCTGCAAAGAGTCCTTTGATGTAATCTGTCTTCTGAACTCTCAGCCATGGATACCAGCACCTGCTCTGGTGGAGGTAGCAGGGCAGTGAATTGGACTGTGTGAGAGTCCTTGGTTATAGTTTGGTTTAGTGTGCTGGTTATCTTGAATGCTGGTTATGCTAACAGTGAAGTTGTCATGTGGACAGACTCAGGAGCTCTGGTTAGCTAGGATGTTACAGGTGTTAGAATTAGCTGTCCTTTTCTTCTTTTTTGGAGCAGGGTTGTTCTATCATGAGTTGTTGTAATGGCTTGAGTTCATTGGCCTCCAGCCAGAAGGTGGTGCTTTCAAGAAAGTGTCAGCTGCAGTAGTATGGAGGGGAATACAAGCTTGCTCTAAGGTCACCTGGATAAGTATGCAGGTTTCTTAGGTGATATGTGGAGCCACAGAGCTGCCACGAGTTTATGTCTTTTGTCTTTGGCTACCAGGGAAGGTAGAGAAAGACCATCAGGTGAGGGCAGGATTAGGCATTTCTAAGCTCAGGCTCTCCTTGGGTGGGGCTTGCTGCATCCACTGTGGGGGTGGAGAAGGTGGTTCTCAGGCCAATGGAGTTATGTTCCAAGGGGGATTATGGCTTCCTTTGCTGCTTCATATAGGTTGCCAGGGAAGTGGGGCAAAGCCAGCAGTGACAATTCTCACTCAGCTCCCAGGTACACAGCAAGGCCAGTCTCACTCTCACTGTGCTCCCTCAACAGCCAACAAGGCTGAATTTATATCCAGGTCTCCAATGTGCAGGGCTCAGATCTTCCCTCAGGCTATAAGCTTCTCTGCTGAGAAAGCAAGTGGGGCTTGCAGGCTTCCCCCCTCCCTGCCTGCTGTGGCTTCAGTGCTCTTATCTGCACTTCCCATTCATCCCCTGGATTCTGCCCAGGAAACTTCGCTCTCAGTCAAAATTATTTCAAAGTTCAGCTGGAATTCTCCTCTCTGTGGCCCTTCCCCAATTCTCTTGGCTGCCCTCCCCATGGACCCCTGTGAGACAAAGTCAGAAATGACTTCCCTGGGGACTGGGAGTGCCTACAAGGCTCTTCCCCCTGCTTTTTCTACTTTTATATTTTGCTCCACTCTCTAAATTTTTTCCAACTCTAGGTAAGGTTAAACTCTTCTCCTAGGATCTGGATTTTCAGGTTCTCCAGTTAGGATGTGTGCTTGGAGGCAGACTTTCCCCTTCTCACACTTTGAGCGTTCAGTTTTTTGACTGTCTCATGGAGTTTGCAGTGGCAAGTTGTTTCTTTCAAAGGGTGTGTGAATTCTTTCAGTTTTCCTGATATGTTCCTGTGGTGGTTCTTGGAGCAAAAGTTTATAGTGCGAGTCTCCACATGCTTTTCTGTTTGTCTGAGTGGGAGCTGAAAGTTAGTTCTGCTTCCTATCTACTATTCACCCCAAACCTCTATGTAATTTTAATAAGTATAAAGAGATCCCAAAACCAAAAATTTTGAGAACCAACGATGTACAAGGAGAGAGCATGGACTGAACTCTAGAAATGGTACAATCAAGGGATGTTGAATTTCTAATAACCAATTAATGTTTAACAGAATATATTACTCTGGATATTTTATTCTAAACACTTTAGAAGGAAAATAAGTAAATTCTAAGAGCACTTGAAAGTTTTGTCTCCAACTTTTGAAGCAAAACCAGACACAATGCTGAATAATTAATGAAAAGAAAAAAACACAGACAAATGTTTCTAAAGAATTATCCTAGCAGGAGAGGAATTGATGTGAGGTGGGTAGATTATCATGACTGTAATGGTACAGCCTTTGAAAAATAAATGGAAGAAGTTTGAATTTAACTAGTGAGCTTTGAAACTTCCTAAAAAATTTTTTACTTTTATTTTCTTTAAAAAAGGGGGAAATTTGTTTGAAATTGCAATATTTCTAAATGTCTTAGTCACCTTGGGCTTCTATAACAAAGTACCATAGACTGGGTGGCTTATAAACAACAGGAACTTATTTCTCATGATTCTGGAGGTCTTGATGTCTGATATCAGGGTGTCAGCGTGATCAGGTCCTGGTGAGGATTCTCTTCTGGGCCACAGACTGCCAACTTCTCATTGTATCCTCACCTGGTGGAAAGGCAGCCAGGTAGCTCTCTGACCTCTTCCAATAAGGGCACTAATCTCATTTGTGAGGGGTCCATCCTCATGATCTAATTACCTTCCAAAGCCTCCACCTCCTAATACTGTCACACTGGGTGTTAGGAATTCAACATAAAAATTTTAGGAGGACATAAACATTCAGCCCATAGTACCAAATTAACTAATGCTTGGTTAAACTTCTTTATTAATGTTGTTCTTTGTTATATGTGCTGGCAGCCATAATGTAGTTTTAACTGATACAAGAAAGAGCTAGCTGCTCAAATGCCAAGCCAATGTAGACATCAGTTTAAAAAAGTACTGGTATTCTCAAAATAGTGGGGATAATTTTATATGTAGATTGATAGTTTGTTTAACTACTGCCTTTCAGTGGCATGCATTACATGCTGAGATTCATCTTTTCTGCGTCATGATTATTAACAACATAACCTATTTGTTTAGTTTTTAAGGACTGTATAACAATAGGTGAATATTCCAGTGGTATCATTAAGATTTAAGAGCCACTGTAAAGGCGGGTCCCTGGAATAACATTTCATTAATTGCTCACATAGTTTTCAGTCATTAGCAATCCCTAATTATTCTGAAAGTTCATCCTTGAGTATACATTCCTTAAAATAATATTTATTATTTGTTTCATATTGCAAAAGGAATATGTGTTCATGGTAGAAACCACAGAAAGCATGGAGAAGCAAAAGGAATTAAATAAAAATCACAGGTGAGTTCTTCTCATGAAGATTACTCACACTATTAATATTTTGATAATATCCCTTCAGTTTTCTTGACATATAAATATATACATATATTTTTTCTTTTGCAAAAAGGATAATACTGTAAATAGTTTTATAAGTTGCTTGTTTTCTCTGACAGTGTTTCATAAACATCTTTCTTTCAAGTATACATTTTATTAGTACTCATATTATCTGAAGTTCTCCACATATTTTTATCACTCTTAGATTATGAGAATGCATTGTGATGATTTGAAGGTTGTATTACTCAGGGTTCTTCATTAGAATATTCTACCTAAGTATGTGCACATTTAAAAATCAGGCTTACCTGCTTGACTCTGCAGAATCTATTCTATTTACTTAGATTAGAGCTAACGAGAATAGATCAGGCTGAAGACCAGAATGGCAAAGGAAAAAAGATGAACAACCCAGACACTGAGATAAATTGGAAGGGCTCCTGCAGCTCAGAACCAGAGGGGTTATTATGTAATGAGACTAGCACACTGAAGATCCTTCAGCTTGCTGCACCATGAGTCACACGCAGGACACGCAGGTTTGCATTTTTCACTTATTGCTGTTTTTACAGCACACGATTTTGTTATTAATTTGAATGATGGGAAAGACCACAGTGGACTGCCCTGAGGGTTGTGATAGTGAGCTCGAAACAAGGGTTGGACGACCTGAATGTGAAATGCTGAATATGTGTGGATGTGGAGCAACAGAGGAGGTGAAGCCAGGACGTGAAGGAACCCTACAGATTTAAGGGCTGTGCTATATCATAGTGGCAAATCAAGCCCTATCATCTCCCGCTCCCCCTCCCCCACCCCTAAATTGCTAAGTCTGTGACCATGTGTTAGCCTGACTGATATAACAGCTTGAAACGAGGCCATTTGAAACAAGATGAAATCTTGGGGATAGGCGAAAAAATATGCCATTTTGAAAAGCCGTCTTCTACTAAAATCATTGCATAATGGCATTCAGCAGCATTAAAAATGACATGGAGAAGAAATAGTGCTTCGAGAATAGAATTGCTCTTAGCTTTCTTTAGTGTTCTGAGGAGTTTTTGCAGAGAAATGTACTCTTGGTGGATTCAGTAAAACTAGATATCCAACAACTGCTATAACTGGGAGAGGCTGTGCTCCATACAGCACTGGATCAAAAAAAATATTAGTCTCTGTTCTCCCCCATGCCCCTTCACCCCCACAAAAGAAAAAAGCTCTAGTGATGCCTAGTTCTTAAAATGAGACCTTGCTGAGAAAATTAGTGTCCCAGTCTGCACAACTTACCAAAAAAACCTTGTATTTTCTCAGAAAATGAGAATTTCAAAGTCTTGAGAATAGAAGGGGTCAAAGAGTGGGAAGTAAACAGAGAAGGAAAAAGGAGGAAACTCACATGTGTGGAGAACCTACTAGTCCTTGTTACTTTGCATATGTCTTCTCAGTTAATGCTCCCAACTACGCGGTAAGTGGCTTAATTAGTATTCCCATTTACAGAGGAGTTACCTGAGACTCAGAGAGGATAAGAGATTTGCCTCTGACCACAGATGCTAAATAGAAGAAATCAGATTCAAATTCCAGTTTTTTTTCCGTTTCGAACTGTTTTCATTATAATTCTTGAAGGCAAGGAGAAGAGCTGAAAGGCATTGCAGTGATGGGAGAGGAGAGAAGGACAAATGAGGCTGTTTTATATTTGTTAATGTTGACATCTATATTTGTAATTGATCACACCAAAATACATACACAGTTATAAAAATGTGATTTAACGTAAAGAACTGATTATTAACTCAGTTTAAAGATACAGTAGCTTACCACTATTTAACATAAAAGCTCTGTCTGTTCCTCACATATCCAACTTGCATTATCAAAGCATTTTTGCGATAATTCATTTTAATATATAAGTTTTGTAAATGGGTCTATCATCCATCCATCCGTCTTTCCTCATATGTATATATCTATAACACACACACATAGATATATACTCAAAAAGATTTTAATTACTGGGACATCTTTAGGTTTTTACATTATTCAATAATTTCTTATGAAAATATTTGTTCATTGAACAAAAGTTTAAAAGTGTGATGAAAATAAAAACTAGTCAAATCTTACACATTTCACCCAGTTATACCCAATGGTTATATTTTACATAACTAAAGTACAATGTCAGAAGCCAGGAAATTGACATTGGTACAATGAGTGTAAATAGTTCTGTGTCATCAGAGGCCAGGAAATTGACGTTGATGCAATGAGTATATATAGGTTTATGTCATTTTATCACATGTATATATTTATATAACCACCACACAATAAAAATTACATATGTATATTTAAAAATAGATAATTCTGTATAATCTGCTTTATAACTTTTTTTTCCATTTGGCAATGTACTGTATGTAGCACAGTTTTTAATACACTTAATATCTGTCCTACAATGAAAACTTTTTTTTTTTTTTTTTGATATGGAGTCTTGCTCTGTTGCCCAGGCTGGAGTGCGGTGATGGAATCCTGGATCACTGCAGCCTCTGCCCCCTGGGTTCCAGAGATTCTCCTGCCTCAACCTCCTGGATATCTGGGATTACAGGTATATGCCACCATGCCAGGCTAATTTTTGTATTTTTAGTAGAGATGGGGTTTTGCTGTGTTGGCCAGCCTGGTCTCAAACTCCTGACCTCAGATGATCCGTCCACCTCTGTCTGCCTCCCAAAGTGCTGGGATCACCAGCATGAGCCACCATGCCTGGCCGAATGATAACATTTTTATGTCTGTCTTGCATTCCTTTGTATAGACATGAATCTTTGTATGTATATCTGAGATCATTTCTTTAAAATAAGTAAAATTAAGTGATCAGTGTCTATGGACATTTTAAAGGTATTTGCTGCATACTACTGGATCACTCCTTGAAATGTATCAGTCAATACTAACGTGAGCCAAAAGGAATAATGATGTTCATTAACCAGTGACTTGGCTAACATGGGTATTAGCATGAAAAGAAATCAATATTTGTTTGATAGTTGAAAAGTGTTATTTTATTGTACTTTTATTTGCATATGTTTAATGTCTGATAAGGCTGGACACTTCTAATGTTTTTTGAACATTTATATGTCCTTCTAATAAATTCTTTCCTCCTATGCGTTAGTCAAATTTTTCTATGGAGGATTTTTTCTTTATTTATTTGTAAATGTCCTTTATACATGAAGGGCATTATTCCATTGTCCCTATGTAGTTACATTTTTTGTAAGTTTGTTAGGTTTTAACTTTTGTTTATAATGATTTTGCTGCACAGAAGTTAAGAATTTTTTGTTATCAAATCTATCAATCTTTTAAAAGTAGTTTTGCCTTTGGAGAGTTCTTTTCCATATTGAAATAGTTATTATATTTTCTTTTTGTTCTTTTAGGATTCATTTTTAAATATTAAACTCTTTAAGCTACTGCCATCTCTTTAAGTGTATAAAGTATCTAATTTAATTTTTATTCTAAATTGTTAGCTTTTCCAGCAACAGCTATTAAAGCCTTTTTCATTAATTAAAAATATTCCATGTATCATAAGTTAAAAATCTTATGCATATTGCATAAAGAATACAAAGTGAATTTGGACTCATTTTCATTTATTTACTCATTCATTATTCGTTCATTCACAAATTCACACTTCCATTCACTCGTTCTACAAACTTTTATTTACCACTCACTATGAGTGTTAGGTGCAATGGTTAAAATAATGCAAAAGATGAACAAGGTGCCTGTGCTCATAGGACTTTGATTGTTTCAGGGGTGAGTTGGGGAATGGAAGAAGTTATAGCAAATAAGTTAAAGAGTATGCAAGTTTTAGGTAGAAATTTGATGAGAAAGAGAAAATATGACTGCTTCTCATAATCCCACATCCTATCCAAGCCTAAGTCACCATCATCTCTTGACTGGATTATTGCATTGGTTTCTGGCCTGAACTCCTTGATTCAGTGGTTGCTCTCTTTTAGCCTATTCTCCATGCAACTGCCAGAGCACTCCTTATAAAACGAATCAGATCACTTCACTTCTTTGCTCAAAACTCTTTCGTCTCCCTGTTCATTATTGTTTGCTGGGTAATAATAAATGACTACAAGTAGTGGCTTAAAACAACACAAGTTTGTTGTCTCACAATTTCAGTGGGTCAGTGGGGATAATTAGGTGTCCTCTTAGTGTCTATCTGCCACCCCCCACTATGTCACTGTGATAAGAAGGCAAAGAGCTGAAATGGCCCTAGGGGCCTCATATAATCTACCCAGTGCCCTTTATACCTCTCTGAGCGCAGCTCCCTTTTTTAGGACTAACCTTTTCCCCTTCTCTGTCCCTTCATGCAGCCCAGTTGCCCCTTGTGGCCCTCAAACAGAAAGGGCGCACTCCGACCTTGGGGGCCTGGCTTCTGGGCCTCCGCTCTGGCTGTTCCCACTGCATGGAGCACTCTTCCTGCCCATCACCTTTGACTAACTCTTTTGCCTCATTCATCTCTGCTTATATGCCACTTCTCAGTGTCCCTGACCGCCACATGTAATGATGCAAATTAGTCCTTCTCAGCCCCTCTCCTGCACTCCCCACCCACCTCACTCTGCTCTCCGTTTCCTGTCTTCCCCAGCACAGATTGCTTCTGACACGGTGTATTTGTATGATTGTTATTTGTCTTCTGTCCTACCGCACTTGAAAGTCAGCTCCACGAGGGCAAGAAGTTTTGCTTGTTTTCTTCATATTTGCTCAGCACCCAAAGTAGCGCCTGGCACAAAGCAAGCATTTAATAACTATGTATTGAATGAATGGAGTTGAGAATTAATTAATGAGGAGCTGGAGGTGAGGACGTTTAAACTAAGTCTGGAATGATAGGAGGCCGCCTCTGAAGAGATGTGGGGAAAGATCATTCCAGGCAGAAACTTTAAGAAGTTTTGTATAAAAGCTCTAAGCACTTTTCAAACATTAGTTCATTGAATCCTCTAACAACTGAATGATGTAGATATGGTTATTACTCCCATGATACAGATAAGGAAACTAGGCACAGGAGAATTAAGTAACTCACTGAAAGTATCATAGCTGATAATTAAACACAGGCAGAAAGCCAGGCAGTATGAAGCCACAGTCTGCACACTTAACCACTATACTTCACTGACTTTTAAGGCAGAGCCAGTGCAAGGCTCCGAGGCTGAAACAAGTTTGGGGCTTTTGGAAGGACGGCAACAAGGCCAGTGTGGCTGGTGTTTATATTTAGGGATGAGAAACATTGTGAAGTGGGTCCAGAGAGGTAGACAAAGATGAGAACATAGAGGACCTTTCAGACTGTGGGAGAGTGAAATATAGATTATTCTCACTGCTGGAAGCTTTCAAGAGTAGTGATAACAATCTGCTCTAGGTTTAAAAAAATTTCTCTGGATCCCGGATAGATAAGGAACTTTGTGAGGGTGTAAAAGAAGGTAAGTTAAGAAAAATCTGTAAGAAATTCTGTTTCCCATGGATATATATATATTTTAAAGTTATATTAGTTTATATATACTTCCTGGATTTCCTTCTATATTAGCTAATGGAATGTATTTACATTTTGAAACACGTTTTAGTATTTTTTATTTTTATTTTTCGCATAATAAGATCTAATTTCTGGAAATGCAGATAATTCAACGTTAGAATTCTTGAGGACGAACAGAAAGAAACCATGTGCACTGATGTCAAGCTACTACTAATATGCAATAGCCTGGCTCATATTCAGAATTCAATCTTATTTTTTAAAATGACTTTATTGAGGCTTAATTCACACACCATAACTTTCACTCAGTTTGACTAATTTAATGACTTTTAGCGTATTTACAGGATTGTGCAACCATCACCACATTCTGATTTTAGAAATTCCCGTCACACCAATAAGAAAGTGACCATTAGCAGTCATTTTCCTTTTCCATCTCTAGCCTAGGCAACCACTAAGCTACTTTCCGTATACAAATTTGCCTTTTCTAGACATTTTATATAATTGGAATAATACAGTATCTGTTTGTTCATGCCCAGGTCCTTTCTGTTACCGTGTTTTTGAAGTTCCTCCACAGTTTAGTATGTATCACTACCTCATTGCTTTTTATTGCTGAATTGTTTTCCATCGTATGGAGGTACCAGTTTGATTATTATTCGTCAGTTGATGGACATATGAGTTATTTCTACTTTTGGCCATTATAAATAAAGCTGCTTTTGACATTCTTGTACAAGTCTTTGTGTAAACATATGTTTTAATTTCTCTTGAGTGAAGGTTTTTTAAGAGGAGTGGAATTGCTGGTTTTGGAGGAATGTTTATGTTAATTTTCAGTCTTAAAACCAGAACAATGTGCATCATAATTTTATTTTGATAAGTTGCCATCTTCAAGTAATTTTAATTATTTTGCTATTACTTATAAATTTGTAAAACTAGCTTTTGTGAGATCCTTGAAGTTTTAGCTTATTTAAATAAGAAATGCCTTTACATCATACTGCTTTAAATATTTAGAAATAATTTCTCTATGCTCATAGATTCTTTATGTTGGTGCTTAATTTGTGATTTGATTAAGAGTATCTTTAAATAAGGATCTTCTCTAAATTTTTGTTTTAGTATACACAACATATGGAATAATTTCTCTGTCTTTAAAATAATCTTCTGTGGAACAGGAGGTTTGAAAATCACAGAGTGAATATCTTTCTTCCTTGTTATTTTAGCTGCTGACATTTTTAATTCAATTTAGCTGTGGCCTTATATTTTTAAAGTTAATGAAGTGAATTTCAGGTTCAGTTAGTAGTAATTTAAGATGACAATTCAATCATTAGTGAAGCTAATTATTAAATGGAAAATTCACTGTGATCCTTAAGCTCATAATGAAATAAAATCTTAGGTCCACGGGCTATGCAAAGACTATAAGCTGGTTGGCGTGCAGCTCTTTTAATAAAACGGCACAATAGTAAGGTTGGGAGACAGTAGTCCTGTACACAGTATTATTTTCAGTGGGCTGAAGTTTAATATTTAGGTTCATTTCTAGTCATGATTTTATTTAGCTAAATCACATAGCATGTAAAGAACTTTGTTTCACAGTTTCTCCAGCAGTGTTCCTAAATATAAACATATTCATTATCCTATTTATCTCAAACTCATATGACAGGTATAGTAATTGCTGTGTTCACATAATAAAAATAAAACAGAAATGATGTTGTTATGAATGCTTTTGTAGCTTCATTTTGATAAGCAAGTGAATGCATTTCTTTTGGGTACATACCTGCAACAAAATTGCTGGATCACAAGGAATGCTGTGTTCAACTTTGATAGATAAGGCCAAAGCATTTCCCAAAGTGGTCGAACCACCTACTACCAGTGTTTGAGAGTGTCTGTTTATCTATCATACTAATAGGCAGATCCAGCAACAGTGCATGGTAAATGCATGATCAAGGGGGATGCATAAACAATGCATGGCAAATGGGTAAATAATGGCATTTCTTAGTTTTAGCTACTATAAAAAAATACCTAGATTGTGTGGCTTTAACAACAAACATTTGCTTCTCTCAGTTTTGGAGACTGGGAAGTCCAAGATCAAGTTGCTAATGCATTCAGTGTCTAGGGAAGTCCCATTTTCTGATTCATAGATTTCTTCTCACTATATCCCTACATGGCTGAAGGGGCAAGGAAGGTCTCTGAAATCTCTTCTATAAGGGCACTGATTCTATTATCAGGGTTCCACCCTCATGACCTAATCATTTCCCAAAGGTTCCACCTTCTAATATCACAGCCTTAAGGGTTAGGGTTTCAACATATGCATTTTGGGAAGCATGGACATTCAGCCTATAGCAGGTAGTATATGTATGCAGTAGAATACTACCCAGCAATGGAAAATGAACTATATGATTCAGGTAACATGAATGAATTTCAAAGTCATATGCTAAATGAATAAATAAGGCACAAAGTGAAATTTGTGATCTCGATTTTTATAAAGTTCAAAAAAGACAGAACTAAATTTTGGTGTTAGAAGTTATGATAGTGGCTAATTTGGAGGAGTAAAGAGGGTGGTGCTTGCAAAGGGGCAGGTGGGAAGTTTCTGAGTGTTGGTAACATTCTGTTCCTTAATCTGGATTTCTTCACTTTGTCATATTTTTTCAAGCTATATACTTAATGATCTATAAATCTTCTAAATACATGCTAAACTTCATTAAAAAGTAAGAGACAAACAGGCAGTTAGCTTAAACAACATTAATTTTATCTTCCTTTTATTTTATTTTAAGACAGGGTCTCACTGTGTTGCCCAGACTGGAGTGCAGTGGCACAATCTCGGCTCACTGCAGCCTTGACCTCCTGGGCTCTAGAGATCCTCCCACTTCAGCCTCTCAAGTAGCTTGGACTACAGGCGCACTCCACCACACCTGGTTGATTTTTGTATTTTTTGTAGAAATGGGGTTTCGCCATGTTGCCGAGGCTGGTTTCAAGACCAGCCTGCCTCCTGAGCTCAAGCTATCTGCCTGCCTCAGACTCCCAAAGTGCTGGGATTACAGGTGTACTACAGTGCCTAGCTTCTTTTGATTTTGATTATAACATTTATTTAAACTTAATCATTAAAGTAAAATTTATTTTAAAAAATATCTTTCATGTCAATATAATTCTTTAATATATACCAGGAATTTTCTTTCCTAATAGAGTATTTTTGCCCTTTATTTTTTGGATTTTTAAAATGTTTTTATGTTTTTTTTAAATCACACTGTAAACATTCTGTTTTATAATACATTTTAATTTCTGACAGTACTGTTACTCTTATGATTCATTTGTTTTGAACAGTTTTAACTGTTTCCTCATGTGAGTATTTTGTGAATTTTCAAAAAGGAGCTAGGATTTTGATTACTTTAACTTTACGAATTAATTTGAGTGGCATTGACATCTTGCCAGGTTGAGTTTTTTTCATCTAGGTCTATGATGTCTCTCCATTTATTTAAGTCTTCTCTTGTGCCATTGAATATTTGGAATTTTCCTTTAGAAAACTCAGCTATAATATATAAATAATACATGAATACATTCTTGTTGTTAAAAAGTTAAAACATTACAAATCTACAATCCCAAATTCAGATATACCTTTTCCCCACAATAGAGCCATCCAGTTATCAATGTGGAATGTATCTCTCCAAACTTTTCTAAGCATGTACCTATGTGTACTTGTACCCAGAGAAGATATATGATATGTTGATTTTTTTCATAATTTTTCTGTCTACAGAATAGTCTCATACAATCTATATTTTGGGGTGTGTGTGTGTGTGTGTGTGTGTGTATGTGTGTTATTTGTTCCCGCCAACACTATGGTTAGACATAGTTCCATGCTAGGACATTAAAATTCTCTCATTCTATTAAATTGCAAATTAACATATTGCAGAATGGATATATTATTGGTTGTTTATTTTACTGATGGACACATAGATTGTTACAGTTTTTTTTGTGATTATAAGCAATGTTAAATCACATTTTTATACACATCTACTTGCATACACTTATAAGTTTTTCTGTAAGTAGATTTTGAGATGTGGAATTGGTCAAAGTGTATGCGCATATTAAATCTTGGTAAATACTGCCTAATCTTTCTACAAATATTTTCCCCAATCAGCATGCTCACTAAGAATGTATAAACATATCCATTAACTCTTCATATATTGAAAACCATGGGAGATGGAAAGAATGAATAATTATTACTCTCAATGGAGTTTACAATAAAATGTTGTAATATATGGCAATAAACGTAATACCTTAAAAGTAGCTAACCTTGTAGAAGTAATAGCTTATAGTGCTTGGCAAAGAGAAGGGGTATTATCCTATTTCCAGGATGTCATGCTAATTTTTTTTCCAGCAAAATGGGCAAGCTAGTAAATACAACTTTTTGGCTCACTGAGTGGATTTATTTTTTGAGAACAGAGAAACTTACAAAGCCCAAAGTATACAATGACCAAACTTACGGAGCCCAAAGTGCAAAACCAGTTTATTAATGTACAGGAGATAAAACATGCCTGTGGGTCCTGACATGCCCACCCAATCTCACCTTCTGTCCATGTATACACCACACCAAAAGCCAATTTAACATTTAAATGCCAGCAAATCTAGTTTTTAATTAAAAAAAATTTTTTTAAATATCCACATAGCAGTCCACTTTTCATGTACTTTCTATGAAGCCTCTCAACTGGGAAAACCAATTTATAATCTAGATGGATGAGTATAGAATTAGAAGAAGAGGAGAGAGTTGGGTTAGTTACAGGAATTACTACCCCCACATTATGGAATATACCTGCCCTTGGTTAGACAGGATGTCTCCTAGGCAAAGACATCTTTCCTCTTGGACAGTGCTGGGATGGATCCATCCAATATATTCCTCTAGCATTCTCTGTTTTCTGGATTTTCAATGATGGAAAATCCTCCATCTAATAGGCATATTATTTTCCACTATAATCAAGGATTATTCTCTAGAAGCAATCCACAAAATTATTTAATTCCAATAATAAAATCAATAATTATAGTAATGTTTATTTAGGGCTTATGATATGCCAGGCAGAGTTCCAAGTACTTTAAATACATTAACTCATTTAATCTTTTTAAAAAATGTCTTTCTCTATCTCCATTTTTTGCCCATCATGTGTTGACTTGATAGTTTATCTCTCCGAGGGCACAAACTCATTTATTTTCTTTGTACATTCTTGAAGTGATCCGTGATATAAGTGAAATGGAAACATTATTAAAATACAGCAGGAATTCTAGTAGGAAGAGATTCTTTCTGATTAGATCAGTAAGGAAAACTTCTCATGAAGGAAGAGAAGGGTCTTAAAGTATGAATAGAATTTTTATTGGCAGAGGTAGGAGAAAATTTCATACTTAAAAACAAAGAAGAATATTTTTCCTCCTTAAAAGGGTAAGTTTCATTTACCTGGAAGTTTACTTACGTAAAATAACCTGACTTCATAATAATGACTGATAAAGGAGATATATTTTATAAATAATTTGTGGGGTGAGTGAGAAAGAATATGAATGTAAAAATTTTATTGTCTGATTAAACTAAATAGACATAAAACGAAACTGTCATTGGTTCTATGAGGCTTTTCTAATTGTGCTTCTCATATACTTGTACCATTTATACTTTATTGAAAATGAGACTCGAGAGATGCTGTTAAAGTTCGGGGGGGGGGGAGGAATTAGAATGCAGTGCCTTTTATTGCAGCATTTGTTATTTTAGAGGGAAAAAGCATCAGTGGTTACTTATAAATTGTGAGTCTGACCTACATTGCAGCGCTATCAAATTTCCCTGGGAACCTGATCAATAAAACACAGTTAAAAAAGAACCTTCCTAACAGCCTTTCCTTATAAAAAGCTAAGGTTGACAATCAAGAAAACAATTTGCTCAATTTCATCTACTCCCCTAGAATTCCCATCAGGCAAAATTACTCACTATTTCTTAGTCACAAAAGCATTTCATTTAAAATAATAATGTTGATTTTCACTGCATTTCAATATAAAAGTTACACATAAGGACTTATGGGTAATTATAATAGGCTAACTGTATGTGGTACCCTTTTCCCCGGTGTGCTCAGAAAAGACCCAAACTGGTAACAGAGGAAGGAACAAGTGGAAAGACTGAGAGTCACATTTTGGATGAAATTTATAGTCGCTATCCTTGATGAAGATACATTGAGAATCCTATGCTTGGACTACACACAATTTGCCCACCTTTTACATCTAACTGAGGCTCAAAAATAATAGAATGAGATCCTAAGTCAGCCCCGTTGAAAGGCAGCTATCTTCTTAATCAGGATTTCTCAACATTGACATTATTTACATTTGGGACTTGATAATTCTTTGTTATAGTGGATATTGAGTAGCATCCTGGTTTCTCCTCGCTAGATGATAGTAGTACTCTGCAGCTTCCCCCAGTTGTGACAACCAAAAATGTCTCTAGAAATTGCCACATACTTATTAAGGAACAAGGCAGCTCCCATGTTAGAGCCACAACCCTAAATGACGAGAGTCACTAGCGCCTGTAGCTTCCTCTGTTCTATCTCTCTTTGTCACCATTGAGCCCTCTCTGTTCACTTCCTACGACAAGAAGTCAAAGCATGCAGAATGCAGTGCTCTGAATTCTGGGGCACTTTATCCTGAAAAAAAATTTAAGAAAGAGCATTAGGACCAAAATTCATTTATGGTGCTAGAAGTTAAAGTAATGATTACCTTTGAGAGAGGGTATATTAGCAGAAGGAATACAAAGGGGACTTTTCTGGTGAAAGGATATTCTATATCTTGATCTAGGTGGTGGTTATGCATATGTTAAAATTCATTGAATCTTACTGTTAAGCTGGTTGTACTTTACTATATTGAAGTTATACCTCAATTAACAACAACAACAAAAAGAAAAGCTCAGGAGAAAGAGAACCAAATATGAGGCATATTAAAAGAAAAGAATAAAGACCCTGAAGATAAATAGAGAATATACCTCTGAAAATTAAAAGATGTGAACACTTTAGAATTCATGGGCTTACATCAAACAGTTCAGTTTGGGAAGGCTAGTGGATTTTCATGTAGTCCATACCAAAGGCCTTCCACAATTCCTGTGAAGCAAAAAGAAAATTAGCATTAAAAGCTGGGGCTGTTATTCAACCTATTGCCAGAATCTTGAAGATATAATGGATTTGCTTAAAAAATATAATAGATGGCTCTTCCAAGCTGTGCCAGCAGAAATAGCCTCCACATGTCCACTAGAAAGCTGGGGAGAAGCTTCATACCATCCACTTATCTGCCTCTTTGAAGGCGAGGAGTGTACTGATCATTATTCTAAGCAGCTCTTCTACTGCATAGGTACTGCTTTTTAAGGCAGAGTTCTCTGCTCCCTCTCCACCTAGTGACACCAATTATTCTACTTCTTATCTGGAGGGCAATGTCTTAGAAAATGCTGAGGCTGGGGGAGTGTGCAAGAGGCCAGCAATGGCTCATTGTTTTGAGGACCAAAGTCCACACAAGTAAAGCATTGTACTCAGAGTAATAACAGTGAGCGGGAAATATGCACTGAGTCAGCCTTGACATGTATCTAAAACAGTCAGAATTGCAGAGTGATTAGTGCAACAGTGGCAGATCTGACAAACGAATCACATTATCATCTGTGTAACAATGGTGCACACACTACGTTTCACAACAATTCATTTAGTTCCCACTTTAAAACAGGTTTTTACCTCTAATGCTCCCATGTTTAGAGACTTGGAAGCTGCTGCTGCTGTCCAAATAATCAGTATGCCTAGAGTGGTCAGTGCATCAGCACTAGTTCACATGTCATCCCAATAGGTCCATATTTTGAATGTGATCATTCTGTCTAGAGAGGCCAGTGTGTCTGAAATGGTTAGTGTGTTGAGTGTAATTAATCCGTTAGGTCCTGTGCATCTGCAGTGCTCAGTTGGTTTAGGCCAGTGGAATCTGCATTATTTGTTTGCATTTCTCTGGCATCTCTTCTAGGCCTACATGAAATCCACCATCTTTAGGCGATAAAGTAGTCTGAGGACATATATGACTGGGATGTGGCTACGTGCCTGAGGCTTTTGCATCCACTCTGGGGTATGGGTTCCCACTGCTCCAGCGTTATTCCCTTGGCTTGTCTGTTCAGCTTTTTAAATAGCTACCTCCACCCATAAAGAGGGGCCCCACCCTAACACCAGCCACACCCCACTGGGAATATCCAACAGGAATGAGACTATTTGGTAGCATTTTGCTCAACCTGCAGCTTGGGACCCAGGAGACCTGGGCAGCAGGATTTCTTTCACCTTAGCCCTTTCTCAGTTTCTCACTCTGACTCAGCGCTTCCAGGGACTGTAGAATCCCCTCATTAGTGGCCCCAGATGCCTTCCTCACCTCCTGGCTTTATTCATTAAAGCCATTATTCATTTATTCATTAATTTTTTTTTAAGTTCATACGTTCAATCAGCATATATTTATTTGCCATCTACTGCATTCCAGGCATTACTTTATGGGTGAAGGTTCTAGTGATACATGAGGCAGACAATATCCTTATTCTCTTGGAGCTTATATCCTAGTGGAGAAAACAGACCAAGTGAATAAACAAGCGTATATTAGATAGTAATAAAAGTTAAACCAGTACATGAGATTTTTGATTGGGGGCAGGGTAGGGGGTACTGAGAAGGTATAGTTGTTTCTCTATGCAAATAAGAATGCCCAGGACCTAGGAAAGTCTTAAAACAGACTGGAAGTTATTAAATGCAGTGGAGGCCTCGATGGCCTATTGACATTAATTTCCCCTTTGTTCCTTCCTAAAGAAATCAATTCCTAAATGTCTGTGTGTCTCAGGGAAGGCTGAGGGACCCAGCCACCAGCTTGGTCCTGATTAACATCTCCCAATAACACCATCCACCTTGGCAGTGACTGGTTTAAGAATCTGGGCCTAACCCAATCAACGCAGAATATTTTCTTGTCAAGAGATTGGTTCAGTAATGGACACATGATCCAATTTGAGCCAATAAGCTGTGAGGGGAGTTTTCTGGAGCTGCCTGGGAAGTTTTCTGCTCTTAATAGGAAGAGAAAATCGGTTCACTAGATGTGAAGGAGGAAGCAAGCATACTCAGTTGTTCCTAGCAGCTGGTGTAGGGCCACGAGGCAAATACTCTTGAGAGTAAATCTGACACTGTGGATGGCTAAGTGTAAAGAAGGAAATGGTCTGGTTTCGGAGGACATCAGTGAACCTCCAGACTAACGGATCTTGAAAGCCAGCTGGGGGAACCTTGCCATTCCTGTGCAGGCCACAACTTCTGTTTGTGCAGAGAGTTGCAGCTAGAGAGGCTCACAGGCACAGTGTTCAGTCAGTGAGGGACAGGAAATGAGGGAGAGCCACGCCAGCTTTCTTGTCCCTTGCTTGAGACAACCCTGAGGACACCAGGTGACAGAGAAACCCTCTCCAAATAGAACACATTTACACTGAACTGTGAATGACAACAAGAAGTCTTCTGTGAGAAGCGTGTTCACAGCTGAGGCATCAACTTGGCAAAGACCCTAATGTGGTATTTGTTTTGGCAGGTTCCGGAATCAGAAAAAAAGAGGGCAATTATGGCTGGGCGCTGGGGTTCTAGAGTCAGCGGGGTCAGGAAGTCTGGTAACACCCTTCTCCTCATCTTGCTTGCAGTTTGACCTTGAGGAGGACATTTAATCCTTTTGAGTATTAGTTTTCTCATCTTTAAACAGGCTTAATCGTAGCACCCACATGACAGGGTTGTAATGAGAATCAAATGAGCTCATGAATGTGAAGTGTTTATCACAGTCCCTGCCCGGAGTAGTTATTCTCTCATCTAGATTAGGTTTGTTTGCCCAGTGTTCTATTTGCTTGGATTTTTTGTCTTTTTAGGGTCATTGTCAGGATGAGCAGAATAAAATCACACTTGGCTGAACCTTGGAACAATGAGGTGCAAACCCCCACTGGTGAATGCTGCAGAACCATAGCTAAGCTTTTTTTTTTCTTTTTCTTTTCGTTAAATAGATAATCCAGATCCTTTCATAGCTCTAGCTGCCCCTAGAGGTTACTTCTTTGCCAGAAAACCTCAAAATATGTCTTAAAGTTTTGCAAAGTGTAAGTTACGTTTATCCTCTGAGCAAGAACACATCTCCTCTCCTGTAGCATCTGCTGGAAACTATCAAAAGAGAATCTGTCAACATTCATAAAGATTGAGGCCCACAGTAAACACTCTGGCCAATTTGTCCATCAAATAAGATTAAAAACCTACTGCAGACATATTATTGAGAAAAACTGGAAGTGCTAATACAGTTCTGCTGGAACACAAATGATTAATTACCTGATGGATTTGACACACATATTGTGGGCTGCTTTGAAAGCCTTCCTTGGGACCGTGTACTCTCATGGGATATTATTACTGCAGGGAAGTTCCTGAAGTATCCCTAACATTGAGGGTCATCCCAAGGACTACTGCCTCTTTAGCCCATACCCAGCTTTCCAGGAAGTCACTGCAAATTTGCATATGTTGATTGTACAGATGACTTAGTACAGTAATTTTAGAACTTTCCTGCAAGAGGGAAAAATTCCATCCAGAACACTTTTAGCAGTGTGCTATTATGAGTCCACAAAGAGAGCCGTTGGATTTAATAATATGTATTTGCTTAAAACAACAAAGACTGATGTGTTTCACCTCACACATAAAACTAATAACAAAGTGATTTCCTTTAGAGCTTTTTGTCAGAGAAGTCTAATAAAATAATAGAGACTGCTCAGTATTACTTATCTAGGGCAAGTAATATTTTTCTCATCGCTAGTAAGCTCATAATCAAACCTGTGTATGTTTAGTCACATGCTAGTGAACAGTTCTGTCTACCATCATATAGTAATTTTCTATAATTATGTGCTTTGAGAAATGAAATGGATAGAGAAGGATTCAGTTACTAGCTCTATCACTTATTCTTTGACCTTATTAATAATAATAGTGATAATGATGGTTAATGTTTATGATAGCTTACCAGGTCTCAAGAATTATGCTTAGAGATTAATTATACTTAACTTATACCCATCTCATTTAATATTTGCAAATGCCATTAAGAGGGAGAAGTATAATCATTATACCTTATTTATAGTTGAGAAATAGAAACTTTAAGTGGTCTTAAGACCTTTGTCCCAGGTCACACTTTTAGTAAGTGTCTCAGTTGCATTTCAAACTTGGGCTACCTGACCTGGCAGATCGTGTATTTATGGCATATTATGCTTCTTCTTGGGCTTAATTTTCTCATCTATATTTATCTTCCTCTCCTAGGTAACTGGGGATTCCAAGACTCTGCTCAGACTGTTTCCAGACTCAGTGTGGGAAAGAGTAGGGCTGGCTCACAGCTGAGGATATGGGGCAAAGTGTGACGGGAGCCAGGGCTGCAGGTTATGGGAGGGCAGGGCAGGAAGCAAGGGAAGGCTTGACGTGCCCAGCCCCAGTTCAGACATCCACAATGAAGGCTTGTTGACAGAGGAACTGCAGAGGCAACAGCTTGCATAGCTTGTCCCACCTTCTCCCCATGGCATGATGATAAATCCTTTATTCTCTATCTTTCATAGCGGTTCTGCTGTTATGAACCCTGGTGTGCTGCCCCTGCAGAGTTTACATTTTAGACAGACAGCAGGCAGCTTAATAAATAATTAAATTGTATATATGATTAAAAGTTAAAGGTGCTATGGGAAAAAAGAAGATTAAAGAAGCAAAGAGTAAGGGAATTTAGGATACTGTGGGGGTGGGTGGAGTGGGAAGCAGGGCACTGTCTAAACTAGAGTGGCCATGCTGGGCCTGACTGAGAAGGGAGGATTTGGATACATACCCGAAGGAGGTGAGGGGCAAGCCCAGGGACGCATCATGGGCAGAGGGAGCATGGAACACACTCTCTCAGCCAAGAAAGTGCCTGGAGTATCCCAGGAACTTGAACTCCAAGGAGGCCTGTGTGATTGGAAAGGAGAGAGCAAGGAGTAGGGCAGGAGGACATCTATCTGGAACTGTGTTGGGCTCTGATCATAGCAAGGGTTGGCAAATACAGCCTGAGGACCACATCCTGTCCCTTGGCCTATTTCTGTACATTAAATCCTATTGAAGCACAGCTGCTCTTACATATCATCTGTGGCTGCTTTCTGGCTGTAAGTGCAGAGTTGAATAGTTGTGACAGAGATCTTATGGATTACATGGCCTGATATATTTACTGGAAAAGTTTGCTGACCTCTCGTGTAGAGCGTGGAGGTTTTTGGCCTTTACTCTGAGTGAAACCCAAATCTCAGGGTTTTGAGCAGAGGAGGAACAGGATCTGATTTATGTTATGTAAGAATTACTCCTACTGCTATGTTGAGAAAAGCCTGCATCTGGGCAGCATAGAAGCAGATAGACCCATTAGGAGGCTATTACTTTAATCCAAACAAGAGATGATGGGAGATTGGAACAGAATGGCAGCAGGAGAGGTGGAGAGAGGTGCTCAGTTTCTGATTATCTTTTGAAGCTTGAGTCAACCTGACAGGTTGGATTCAGAGTATGAGAAAAATGAAGGAGTCAACAAATGTATAATAATAATCTATCTTAAGTGCTGATATAAAAGGATTCCTTAAAAATGCCTTAGGGACCAATGGGGATGGGAGAGGTGCCGACCTCTCTACCCACTGGAATAGCTCTGTTTTATCAATTTTATGTATTGGGTTTTCTACTAATGCAGTTGTTCTCAACTTTGGCTGCACATTAGAATCATCTGGGGGAGCTTTAAAAGGTGCCGATGCCTGGGCCCCACCCTGCAAATTCTTGTTCAGTTGGTTTGAGTTTTGGCTTAAGTGTTATGATTCATAAAGGCTTTCCACGTGTTTCTTCCATCAGCCAAGGTTGAGAACCACTGCTCTGATATTTTCTTTGAACAAACTTCCCGTGGTTTTTGAATGACGGAAAAGGACTGGTTTCAGATCTAGAAATGTGTGATGAAATTTGTCTTTGTCATTTAGATTTTCTCAGCATTCAGCACCTTCATAACCTCTTTTATTTTATTTTTTTGAAGTAATTTCTTCTCCCCTTTGTTTATAGCCTTGGTGGTGGAAGCATCTGTTCCCCTACCACGTAAGGCGATCTTCCTGGATCTCTTTTCTCCCTTCCCCTAGTGCATGCAGATGGCATCTCTTTGACTTGAACCCAACCAGTTGAGCACACAAATGTGAATGTCAGAGATGGTTGCAGGTGTTTTGCCACAGCAGTGGCAGTCTGCCCAGGATTGCCCAGCCATGAAATGATCGCAGAGTCCTTTCCTGTTTCTCCACTCTCAGAGCCCCTGGGTACTTTCTATCTATTCCCAAGCCTGGGGCCCCAGTCTTTTGTTGATTCTGTCAGTCCTCTTTCCTCCACTCTGTATGATGTTGATTAATTAAATTCCCTATTACTGCAGTTAGCTATAGCTTGTAATCAAGAACTCTATTGATACAGAGCACCTGGGTGGCATATGCTCGTTTGTATCATGACATTAGTCTATTCATTTGGCAGTTGTGTACTGTGATTTCTTTGTTGGAAAAGGGCAAACAGGAAAAACAACCTATTGAACTATGCTTATTCAATAGGGATAGACAGATATAAATTGGTGCCAGATCTTTTGGTGGTTATAGCAATCATTTATAAAACTAGCACAGCTATCAATAATAACAACAATTTATTAATCATCCACTTGAAAGTATAAAAACGTGATTTAATATTTCTATAGATGCCAAGTCTTTGGCTGAAAAATGTCATATATGTGTAAAATCAAGACTGATATGACAAGCTAACAAGATCTCAATTTTGGGGCACACTTTGGATCTCCAGAGAGAGATTTGTGTCACTCTGTGTCCTCCAGGAAGCAGGCACCAAGACAGAATTAGAAGTGCAAGAGATTTATTGTAGAAAATATCTTTGAAAGATAAAGGGAAAGGTCACAGAAGTAGTTAGAACTAGTTAGACCATGCCGCACTTTTGGACACTGTGAAAGGAGAGGAGGCAGTTAGGGGTATTTGTGGGAAAGCCTCAAACTGCAATGCAGTTCAGCAAAAGTCTAGATCAGGCTGATGGGGAGCTTTGGTGCAAAGATTGCCAGTTAGAGGAGTCTTGTTTTGGGCAGGAATCTCCCAGATCCAGTAGCCCTGATAACCTGAAAAGAGGGTGGTCTCAGAGAAAACACAGGGGTGGATCACAAAGATGCAGCAACTGAAGGTGGTCTACTAACTACTTTCCTTGCAGCAGGTTCTCTTTTGAAACATTTGAGTAGTGTGCCACCATAGAGGCCACAGAAGGCCATAGAAGCACAGTTTGCTTTGTAAAAATCAAAGTTGAACTCTCTGTCCACCCCTATTATTCAAGACCACATAAAGCATGAAAACTGAGTATATGTGGGCATGTGTATGTGTTATTATTATAGTTTTTGTTTGTGGTTTAGCAGGAAGTTTTTACATTTGTTGTTGTGGGGGGTGAGTCTTTATGAAGAATTGATGCCTTATCTTTCACCTACAGAAAAATCATAAGTGGGGTGCTGCAGAGGCATTATAATTCTAAACACTAGGTCCTGGGGAAGGGTAGCTAAATTTTCAGAGATCTAGATCCTAATCCTTTTTGTCTGCTCAAGTTACGTTCTTTTTGTTCTCTCCTCTCTTTCATGCACAGTAGCCAGTTCTCTGTTCTTGATTATGTGACCTCAGTGGCATCAAATACTGCTGACACCTCCTTCTTTTTGAAACATATACTTTGGTTTCCATTCATACCGCTTTCCTCTATCTACTGCTCTTTCAATACTGTGTTATTTTTATCATTATATAAACGTGTTCTTTAACATTTCTCTGTTTTCCACATTTCTTTCCAGTCATTCTCCCATTATTCTGCACCTATTCAAGGGCAAACACATGAGTTATCTCCTCTATCTCTATATCCTTTCAATCTTCAACCCATTTTATTTTATTTTGTTAGAAACAAATGCTTGTTACTCAGTGCCAAAAAGAACTAGCGCTCAGACAAAGAATTTTCTCAGCAAGGCAATTTACTTCTATAGAAGGGTGCATCTCATGGATGGAGCAATAGCAAGAGCACACCTGAATGGGGAGGGAAAGGTGTTCTTATCCTTGATGCAGGTAGCCCCTACTGCTACGTTGTTCCCCTATTGGCTAGGGTTGGACTGCATAGTCTAAGCTAATTCCGATTGGCTATTTTAAAGGGAGTAGAGGTATGAGCCAGAGTGGCAGGGTGAGCAGTTTGGCAGGAAGGACAGTTTTGAAACACATAACTAAAGGTGACTCAGATTGAAACAGGTGACCAGGAATGACTCAGGTCAAAGCAGGTACTAGGGGAACAAATGTGAACTACTGATTAGAACTGGTGGGAAAGTTCTTTATTGAAACTAGAGGCAAGGGGGTAAAGAGAACCAGGAAGTTAAACTTTAAAATGGAGAACAAAGAGTAAGGGAGCTGAACATACTGACATACTGATTCTTTGAAGAGAAACTTGAAGCTCACTGTATTTAACTATTTTATTTTATTTTGCCTTCTGAAACCCAGATAGAACCCACTTTAATCTGACTTAACTCTCCCTGCTCCTCAGCAGTTCCATTTGTCAAGGGCAACAATGACTTCCAGGGAGCAAACCCAGTAGCCAGTTCTCTGTTCTTGGTTATGTGACCTCAGTGGCATCAAATATGCTGACATCTCCTTCTTTCTGAAACATGTACTTTGGTTTCCATTCATACCACTTTCCTCATTTCTTCCTCTTTTGCTCTGTCCACTTCCTGTCAATATCATCAGCTGACTCCTCTTTAACCAAATCAAACATTGTACTTACCTTGTTTTGGTCTTAACTGAACATTCTTTGCTCCCCCTCCTTCCCTCCCCCACTCCCATGCCTACTTGTTTCCCAGTTCAGGATGCTATGGCCATTTTGGGTAGGATGATTCTTTGTTGTATGGGGTATTCTTTGCATTGAAGGTCTTTTAACATCCTTGGTCCCCAGATAACTAAATTCCTTCTTAGTTACTGGGCCATCTGGGTTTGCATGAGTTCTCTGAGGCAAGCCCTTAAAGGAGGAATGTGTGCAAAGGGCCTGTTAAGGAAGAGCTCCCAGGAGAATTAGAAAGGGTATGGGGGAAGTAGGGCAGAATAAGAGAACACACCAAGAAAGAATAATATTTCAGTTTGTCCTGGCTTGAGACAAAAAAGCTGGGCATTCATGTTCCCACTTCTATCAGTCATTGGCTAAGGACTGCTGTGTGTGTGTCTGTGTGTGTGTTGTGGAGGGAAGGGCAATTACGGTGAGTGGGTTAGTTGTGAAATCCCAAGAACTTTCAGCTCTCTGGGCTTGCAGCCAAAGTAGTCCAGTAGCTCCAAAGAAATCACTGAACCAAGTTGCAGGTCCAAGCCCTTAGAAGCAAAGCACCCAGGAGTGAGGGGATGGAACTCAGAACTAGTAAGGAGGATTCCAGGGGACCAGCACAGACAGTGTCTGTTACAGGGTCTGTGTTGGGAATATGGATAGAACAGGGTGGGTAAAAGCTGTATGTAAGGGGAAAGAGAAAGGAGAATGGGTCTGACTGATCAGACCCCTGCATGCCATTCATGAGAGTGATCCTTTGTGGATCTGTTTTCTAGAAAGTCTTCAGGCAGGTGGATGGAGAAGGCAACTTTAGGAGTGGCAGTGTGAGTTCACAGGAGCTGAATTGGTTCAGAAGTCTGCTTCCTGCTTCTGGGGCCAGGAATTATTTTCTGGGATCAGCAGTCCACCTTGGTATAATCAGAGACCTGGCCTGCAAATGTCCCTCACTGCCTGTGACTTGTCTCCTTCCAGCAATCCAGCAGGACTCTCATGAATGGGACATAATCCCCTGTGGGATGGAGTGTAGGAGTTCTCCCCACTACCAGCAATGAACAGGAGTGTTTGTTGTGCTTGCCTTTTGGACCAAGGTTTTATAATTTAAAAAATCAAGAGTTTAATAATTTTAAAATGGAGAGGAGAAATTCTGTTTAATATTAGGAAACTTTTGAATTATCTTTATAATACTTATAATAAAAGCACATGACATACAAGGTGCAAGTAAGAATACCTTAAGCTGTAAAGAAAGGAAAGGATGCTTCCTTGCATAGAAGTATTGAAAAGCAGAGAGGACAATATTAATTCTCAATTCTAACACACAAAGGCAACTGATTTTAGCATTTTAATATTAAACCATCATTCTCAGCAAACTCACACAAGAACAGAAAATCAAATACTGCATGTTCTCGCTCATAGGTGAGTGTTGAACAATGAGAACATGTAAGCACAGGGAGGGGAGCATCACACACTGGGATCTGTTGAGGCAGGGGCTAAGGGAGGAGCAGTGAGGGGTGGAGAGGTTGGGTAGGGATAATATGGGGAGAAAAGCCAGATATAGGTGATGGGGGATGGAGGCAGCAAACCACCTTGCCATGTATGTACCTATGCAACAACCCTGCATGATTTGCACATGTATGCCAGAACCTAAAGTACAATTTAAAAAAATTTTCAATATATGTTTTTTATATAATGCTTTTTTTCACATAATGCTATAATGGAAATGGTTTTCAAGTATGTCTAGGATTTGTTTGATACTTCTTCCTTCTAGAAATGTCTCTTAATTTACCTCTTCTTGAATGTTAGAGGGACTTAGTGTCTTACTTCTAACAAATAGACTATAGCAGAGGTATTAATAATGGTGTGTGACTTTGGAGATTAGATCATAAGAGGGCTGTGATCCCTTCCTTGTTTCTCCTCGGGACACTTACTCTGGGGAAGCCAGTTGACACGTGAGGATGCTCCAGCAGCCCTATGGAGAGATTCACGTAGTGGCGTCTGTCAGCAGCCTTCTCCAGGGTCTCCATCCAACAGCCAGACAGGTGCATCATTGTGGAAGTATGTCCTGTAGTGCCAGACAAGCCTTTAAATGGATGCTGGCCAACATATTGACTACAGCCTCATGAGATACCCTGAAACCACCCAGCTAAGCTGCTCCCAAATTCCTGACCCACTGAAACTGTGCAGTAACAAATGCCTTTTGTTTTGGGATAATGTTTAATGTAACAATAGAGAACTAATATCAGGCTCTTGATACATTCAAGTTGCCTTTTCAAAAGGTTATATAAATTTATTCACTCATCAAAAATAGGTAAGAGTGGTTATTTAACTAAGCCCTTTTCAATTGAATTTTTATGACTAATGAAACAAATCTTTGCTAATGCAGAAATAAATTATTATAAGTACTAGATTCTTTCATTCTGCTTTGGTTAAAATTAGAGTTGAATTAATTTTAGTGTCACTTAATGAATTCTTTAAGTGAAGGAATCATTAACACAGGACTTCAGAAAATGCAAAGTGCTGATTTATTCATTGCCCTTTATTGTGAGAGGATAAGAAAGGGTAGAGAAAAAATATATATAATTTATCATAATATTTAAGTTAATATTATTATTCATCTTGTCATAAAGTTGAATTTCTGTCAAAGTATATGTATTTATTAAGAAGAACAAACGTTTTTCTGTAATCTTGAGAATTGTTCTTTAACAGGTCCAAGGACTTCTTATTGAAACCTTAAGACTATTAATGTTGTTTATAGGCAATTACATTTGCTATAATTTTTTGGTAGAAAATAATACTTTTTATTTAAAGTTGTTTCTTAAAGAAAATGGCTTTTCTCCTCAACCTTGTCTTAATAACTATTAACTGGCCACGGCCTTGCAAATCTGGTTGCAATTATCTCAAGTAGTTTTCAAAAATATTGGAGCAGGGGAAGTATTTGTAATTTTTTCCTTTTTACATAAGTCATACAAGTAAAGATAATCATTGCAATGTTATAATAGAATTAGCGCTTAAATAAAAAATGAAGTCTCAAACTTTTAATCTATACTCTTTTGATAAATTAGAAACAGGGAGAAGTTCTGACCTTAAAACATGGAGAAAGCCTTGAATGAAATGTAACATCTGTGGTTTTCAAATAGCCTCATATATGGGAATATGCACAGTACAATCAACTATCTTGTTATTTCTGTTTTCAAAAGCTCATCCCTTTCTTTTCATCATTATTTTGTAGAGTACTTTAACTGCTTTGAAGCGTCTTCTATGAGTGAGATCAGAGAGAGCAGTATTGCCTGTTCAATTATAGAAGCCTAAAGCTGGCTGTAACATTGTTATATTAACAGTACATCCTTTGCTGCTCTTAACATGTACTTAACAGTACATGTGGGGTGGCATATGTATGGAACAGCAAGAAATAGTATAGAAAAAAACATGCAATTGAAATGAAAAACAGTTTACCATACTTACTAGCACTAACATTTTTATTTTAAACTTTGGAAAAACAATGAAATAATTTATATCGCTGAATTTGCTCTTACATAGCCTGTTAATCTGGGAACTTTTGAAGAGGTCTTTTGTTTCTATTAACTTATCTGGTTGTTAAGTACACAAATAAAATCTGCTGCTTGATTCCCTATGCTATATGATTTTCATTCTAAATGTATAAGTGGAAAGGTAATCCCTCATGTAATTATATGCAGTGTCTATGAAAACATTAACTTAGGTGACTATCTTCTTATTATTTCAGAATACATTTTAAATATATTTTATGCAAATGTATTTTTAAATGCATTTATGCTGCATCTTAACTAAGTAGTTCGGGAAGATGGTAAGCAAACAGTTTTTTATTTGCTCACTTGAACAAGTCACTTTCAATGCTTCGCAGAGTGAGGCATACCTAGGCAAATATATAAGCAAAGAAATTAATACTAGCTTAAACAATAATTGCCAATTTGACTATGTTCTGACATCAAAACAGAATGAATGTTATCTTGCACAGAGAGAGTTTATTTTTATGTGTATCAGTGACTCATGAAAACAATTACAAGAAACTCTCAAAATGATAATTAGGAAAAATGCGATTTTGCCTTGCTTTCAGGTTTTCTGAAACTTTGACTTTAGAAAAAACTTGGCTTGGCCAAGTTACAGGTGTGGCGGCTTATGCCTGTAATCCCAACTCTTAGGGAGGCCGAGATGTGTGGATCATTTGAGGTCAGGACTTCAAGACCAGCCTGGCTAACATGGTGAAACCCCATCTCTACTATAAATGCAAAAATTAGCTAGGTGGTAGTGGTGTGTGCCTGTAATCCTACTCGGGAGACTGAGGCAGGAGAATCGCTTGAGCCTGGGAGGTGGAGGTTGCTGTTAGCTGAGATCATGCCACTGTACTCCAGCCTGGGCTATAGAGTGAGACCCTGTCTCAAAAAAAAAAAAAAAATAAATAAAAAGAAAAAAGAAAAAGAGAGCAAAGGAAAAAACTAAGCTTGGCTTTGTTTATTTCTGGTATTATAGAAGAATTTGATTTTATAAAATAAGGTGCAGTCTCTGCATTTGGCAGAAACATGCCCCCTTTCTAACGATGGGAGAAAATCTTGCAGCTCCTGTCCTGAATGTGTCTTTAACCATTTCATGCCATAAAGTCAGTGCCACACTGTTCATTCACTGGTGCAGGACTCAGTTCGATTTTTTTCCCCACAGCGTTGGCTTTGAAGCAATGACTCTGCCTCTGACCTGTGGTCTGTACACCTGGACACTTCCTTTAAGTGTGTGGCTTGGGCTGGATAGCATCCCTGTTCTGCACGCTACCCAGCCTGAGATCTCTACTGCTTATTACTAATCTCTGATACCAGACCCAGGTGTCTGGCATACACTGTCCTTCCTGGCTGGGCCCTTAGTACTCTGGGCCATCACTAACCTAGTAATGGGAATTGAATAGCCTCTGCAGAGACTGTCCTCCTGTGCATGATAATTTAACCAACAGAGCAAAAAGTTGCTAGGCACTGCCACTTCTAATGAGTATCCCCTTCACACAATTATATGTTTTAAGATGATAGACAAAGAGACAAATTATGTGTTAGAAAATTAGCTAAAAGTACAGTGCTTTCCATATAAAAAGATTTCCCTATCATTTGGGGTGGTTTTGGAAAAAAATAAAACATCATCTTTGAAATGATTTGTATTTAATATTTCCTGTGGCAAGTTTAAAATTGTGAAGTTTACATTAGCTTTAATTCCATTTTTTTTTTTTTGGTAAGAAAACCAAACCAAACCAATTTAATAGCCTTATGTGTATGTGTTGACTCCTAAACAACCCTTCGCCCCAAATCTAGTGTTAGAAAAACACACACATTGACTCCCTAAAGATCAATGTAAGTCCATTTGAGGATGTCCTACTTAAGATTGTAAAGTTGAAGCGATTTTATAATCCTACAACGTGTGTGTGTGTGTGTGTGTGTGTGTGTGTGTGTGTGTGTTTTAAAGTACATTAAAAAGATGGGGACAGGGTTGGGGGCGTATAAAACAGGTGCCTAAGTAAATAACAGACCATGTCCTTTTACCTACAAACTGTTATCGTGGAAGTATATAGTGCCCTTTCCTTCAATTAGGCTAAGTAGTTGTCTCTACCATTGTTGTTCAGTAAGTTTCAGCAGTTCTACCTTGAAATAGGTAAGTTTGTGGAAAAGTCACACTCTAGGTTGCACAAAAGTTCTATGTATACAGTTGGTCACAAGTAACAAAGCTACTTTGCAAGGCCTACTTTTTTTTGAAATTAAAAATAAGTCTAGTCTGTGTTTGGGGTGATTTATTTTTTAATGTTTGCAAAGCAGAATAGCAACAGCTGTGATTGCAGGACTTGCCTGAGGTTGTGGTCCCAACCTTTGCCAACATTTGCATATCAGTAAGAAAAATAAAACAAGGAGGTTTTTTTTTTCTTTCTTTTTTTTTTTTTTTTTCAGTTGGAGTTTTGCTCTTGTTGCCCAGGCTGGAGTGCAATGGCGGCGGGATCTCGGCTCACTGCAACCTCCGCCTCCCAGGTTCAAGTGATTCTCCTGCCTCAGCCTCTCAAGTAGCTGGGATTACAGGCATGTGCCAACATGCCTGGCTAATTTTGTGTTTTTAGTAGAGATGGGGTTTCTTCCTGTTGTTCAGGCTGGTTTCAAACTCCTGACCTCAAGTGATCCACCCACTTCGGCCTCCCAAAGTGCTAGGATTACAGGCGTGAGCCACTGTGTCCAACAAAAAAAATTTTAAAGAAGATTCTAGAGATTTCACTCTACATTTCTCCTTCCATGGAGGTCCTCCTATGCTTTAACTGACCACAGTCTCATTATTATCCAGCAAGTGAGGACACCAGTGTTTGGGATCAGTCAATAGCACCTGGTTCTTCCACATCTGCAGATACCTGATTGGGAGCCATCCCTCTTGGAAACTGTGGTCTTATTCAGGATCGATCTGGCCCCCAGGGAAACTGGGAGAGTGGAACATGGCCACTCTGGACCACAGAGGTCTCACTGGTCTTCGTGGCCAGAGCACCTTGAGCATGCTGGTGCACTGGTTCCACGGGAAAACGTTTCTGAGACTCTTTTTCTCTCGATACCTAACAGAGCCATGGTGTTCTCCATGGCTTCCTCCCACGGTGGGCCAGGTGACTGTTTACCCGTGTGTCATAGAGCAGACCTTCAAGGTGCCTTTGTGGGTAAAGGCTTGCCCACAAATGCTGCATTCAACAGGCTTCTTGCAGTGTGCACCTGCTCGTGAATCTGGGTGTGCTAGCAGCCTGTTCCTCCCACACATGTGCTGGGCCTGCTGGCAGGGCTGAGTGCCAACAAAGGGCTTGGGGACGATGCTGAGGGTCCGACCGAGGTGCCAGAACCCCGACTTTGTCATGGGTTGGCTAGGCTGGCATAAATGTGGAAGGGAGCCTACTCCCACACTTATGCTTGTCGAGGACCACCTCATCTTCGAGTTTGGCCCCCCACAGAAATGTCCAGTGGCTTCCCCTTCTCGTTTCTGGGTGGTCTAGCACAACCCACCATGGAGAAAGGCTGCTGGCAGAGTACCTGGTGGGGCACGAGGATGCACAGTGCTGAGGGGGCAAGACTGACATTCGGGAGTACCCTCTCCCATCCGGCGGCAGAGTGGGGCAGGCGGGGGTGGGGTGCAGCAGTTCTGGGGACATGCATCTGGCAGCAGAAGGGATGTCAGTGTGAGGTAGCTTGGCTTGTTTCAAGGCGTCCAGAGACAGACCTTGGCTTCTAGCTTTCTACCTGAGCAAAGCCACTGCCGCAGAAACCTTCGGGACACGTGGCTGCCCAAAGTCTTTGGGGTGCGGCACCGTTGCATGAATGGCGCACCTGGGCTCTGATCTGCTGGGTGAACTGGATCTGCTGTAGCTGCTGCAGGCACGGGATCTGCTTGAGCACCGACAGGATGCTGTTGACGCCAGGCACTGGCACTCCGCAGACTCACCGCCCTGTAGTGCCTGCAGGGGCACCCTTTGGCTATTGCTTTTGGGTGCATAGCTTATGCCCTGAGGTGTGGGTGGCAAGGTGGTGTCTGTCTTTAAGTACCCCACAGCCTCAGCACCCGGCTTCTCCTTCATGTGCCCTGGGATGCCACCAGTTTCCCTGTGGCTGTCCTTCCTGCTTGGACCTGGTGGCTGGTGGCTCAGCACAGACCTGAGGAAGTCTTCTGAAAGCACTGGGCCCTCACTGTCATTCATCATGCAGACACGTGGATTTTTAATGCATTTTTCCTTATGTTCCAAGAACTGAGAGATGCCAAAGAACTCCACACAGCATTTCTCACAGACATTTCTCTTCTCCTCTGGAAGGTGATTTACCATGTCTTTGTCCTCACTCCTTCCATCTTCATTCCCTGGGACACACAGCTTTCCGCCAGTGCCCTTGGGGTACGGTCTGCAAACTCAGGGATTGGGAGGTGCTGCTGCTGCTCACCCTGATCCTCCTTGGAGCTGATGTTTTGGGGTATCCCCTGCTTGCACAATGTGATACGAGCATTGGGGTGCCAGGAGAGCCGCAGTTATTTGCCCTCTATGGCAAAAATTCCCGGCGTTGAGAAATATCTTATCTTCAAAAGACAGCAAATCTTCAATAACAAAAATGTCCCTTTTAAACTTATGGCAGCTACCATGACCAATCCAGCCCAAATTGCTTAGTACATTCCAAACTCCTCACATAGCCTAAGACCCTTGTGTACTCTCTTTCCACAATGATTGCTCTTGGCTGGTCTGCTTTGTAAACTATTTCCCCAACAACCTACCTCAAACATGTTCCCTGTGAAATCTTTCATCTCCCTTACTCGAGTTGACTTGATCTTACCTGATGCCAATGCTTTATATTGAATATAACACCATTTCTTACACTGATTTATAACAATTTATCCATTTGAGTCTTTGAATTCCTTGAGGGTAGAGATTTTATCTTTTTTGTGACCACTGAATCTGGGCACCCATGAAATATCTGTGGCATGAATTAATGACCTTGAGAAACAATGAAAATCCAGACCCAGTAGGTGATTGGAATTATTAAATTGTGATATGGCCATCAGACTCTATGACAAAAATTGTTTCATTAATCTGCTGGGTGCAGTGGCTCAACACCTGTAATCTCAGCACTTCCAGAGGTTAAGGCGAGAGGACCACTTGAGCTCAGGAGTTCAAGATGTGCCCGTGCAACCTATCTCTACAAAAAATGACATGTCTCTGCAAAAATAAAGAAATTACCTGGGCCTGGTGGCACATACCTGTAGTTCCAGCTACTTGGGAGGGTGAGATGGGAAGATCGCTTGAGCCTGGGAGGTCGAGGCTGTAGTGAGCAGTGGTTGTGCCACTGCACTGCAGCCTCGGTGACAGAGCAAGACCTTATCTCAAAACCAACCAACCAAACAAACAAAAAACTGAACATTAACTTCAGTCTGTGAAAGATTAGACCATAGCCAACTCTGGTGTGTGAAAACAAAGTTGACTGAGTCTCAATAATATTCCTTCTAGCTGGCTGGAAGAAATGCTAAGTCAATGCTTTTTTCTGTGAAACCAAGACATTTTTATTTGGTTTGTCATTTATTAACCTCTGAATAACTTGTTATAGGTCAAGTGATAGAGTTGCAAGAGGGATTGCTTTGAGACAGACTGGCAGGATGCCCAGACAGTCTCTCTTGAGTGCCATCATCCCAGAAGTGCTGTCCTATTCTAGGCTGGGTTCTTTGCTTTCCACAACCTTGACATTTCATTCAGTGTAGAAATGATCATGTAACCAAACCCACAAGACTGATATATATTAATCAAGATCTCAGTCTGTTAATTGACAATGAAAAGTATAACTGGCAAGCAGATAAGAAATTTATTATTAGCTGGTTACTGTGTTCCTTCCTCGTCAGGAAAACATAGTTGGGAAACAAATGTTTAAATCAAAAGTTACTTAGTGGATCTAGATGAAGAGAAAGGGAGCAAGTAGGTCATTGAGTCATGAGAATTGGAGGCTCCATCTTCCTCCTGGCCCCCAGCTGTCAAGCTGTTGGGTATTTGTATTCAGGGGCTGCGGTAGTCTTTTCCCTAGGTGGAGGACTCTACTAAAAAATTCTTGTCTTTTGACTTCCCACTTAAAAGGAAGTCAGTCTACCCCAATGCATTCAGTTCCTACTACTAACAGGATTTATTCAGGCAAGGCAAAATAAAACCGTCTATTTTAATCTAAAATTCTCATGTTAGAATTATAATCCAGTAAGACTACTGTCACACTGTTCATCCTGGACACCTCGATTGGACTTGAGAGCATTTTCAAATCCCTGCAGCCCCACAGTTTTATTGAATTAATTTCTACATTTAGCTAATCTCATCCATTATGCGTTAATTCTTATTAGATTCATTCTTAGAAAATGGAAACATTATTTATAGGTTTTGAGGGCTCAGGACTTTCTAATGTTAATGCAGTTTTGGGGCACTTGGTTCACTGCTACGCTCCCTGTAAATACTACTTGATAATTATCCTTAGGCAGTGCCTTTTAGACCACTAGTCCCATGCACTATGTGTCATATATTCAAACTAGTGGGTTCTCACTGGATGCTTGAAAAATGAAATGGAATAGAAAATATTGGAATGCACGGCACATTGTAAGGTAAATATTACTTTATATGTATCCTCTGTATTAGATTGTAAAATGTTTTTTGAGTATGAGTTGTGGTTCAAAGAATTTATAAACCTCTCCTTAGAACTCAGAACTTTATCCTCTGTCTCAGAGAACAAGATGTTCTTTGTGTATGAAGGTGTTAGACAATTTATTTACCTAAAACCTTGGCCATGTTATTGAAAGTACATTATGTACTCTACATCAGAGACCTGCAGAAATGTCTCATACTGGGGAGTGTGTGACAGGAGCAAAGGTTAAAAAATAGGTCCAAGGCATGTAAAGCATAATGTGGCATGAGAAAGCTGCTGGGAGAAGAAATAATAGAACATGTGGATGCTGGCTTCTCACTGCTTCTCTGTTGCTCAAGACTGTCTTTTGTACCTGGAGCTTGGGCTCCTGACTGTCAAAACTGAGCTGTGCCGAATGTACCAAAGTGCAGACAATATAGGTCCACAGTGACCCTTGCTCAGAGTCAACCAGTCAGAACAAACGAAGACATTTTCACATGATATTCTTGTTTTCTTAAGAAATTGCTTTCATAAGTATAAAATGCAGCATATATTTGGGTACTCAAAGACACTAAGTATCTGGCAAACTCTTAGAGGTCCAAATACATTTTAATTTCTTTTTTTTCCGAGGTTCAGTTTATTTCCTGTGGCTAATGTGTCTGTGGATGGGAGGTGCTGAATATTTGAAAATGTCAGACTGCGTTATCCATCCTTAAGTTTTTCCATCCAGTTGTCTGTCCATCTCTCTGTCTGTCTGTCCATCCATTCCTTGTTGAGCACTTATGTGCTCTATGCAAGCAGTTTGCCCTCACATTATGTACGTGTTAGGAAATCTCAGGTTGGAAGGGCATTAAAAGTTATTTGATGTTATTCTTATCAGATGTATACATCTTCTCTACAGATCTCCTGGAAGGTGATAATTCAGCTTTTTGCAATCATAGGAATACATCCCTCAACAAAGTTCTTCCTTCTGTTAAACTGAAATCTGTTTTCCTCTAGCTCCTCTCAGAAGACTCTTCTCTTAGCCCCAGTCAGCCAAGGATACTGAAGAGCCACCCATTGCCTACATGCCCACTCTAGTTTCCTAGCCACTTCTTCAATTCATTGCTTTCTGAGCCAATCCTAAACCAACCTGATGGCACCTTAGGATTTGCATTCCCATCAGATGGCAGAATCAATACCATATCTGATGTCTGGTAGATCTAAGGTGTGCCCTTATGCCAAACTATACCATTCAAGCCCCCACTTGGGGTGCATAATCCTTGCACCTTTGCTTTCTCTGGTTTTGGGTGGTTACTCCAGGATCCCTTTGGGATTCATTTCCATTCTGAATTTCATCTTAACAGGGGTCTTGAAAGTCTTCTAGCTTTTTCCTGACCCTGTATCTCCAGACATTGGATCGATAGGATCTTATTCAACCTGAACGGTCTTCCCCAAGCACTACAATGCCCAGCAGATGAAATCCTTGGGAACCGATGTCATCTGAATATGAACCTGAGCTTACTTCCTTGAGGCCAGCTGTAATGCCAAATGAGCTCTACAACTTTGTCCCTTTCTATTCTGTCTGGTCTTATCTTTAAGGTTACAGCCTGCTTCTCAGTGAAACTCTGCAAGTTATGCATACTGGTATTAATTCTGTGTACTGGTTATAATTGTAATCCATGGCACCATGCACATGATAGCTCTTAATATATTTGAATATGGTTACTGTTTCAACTGTTTCTTGCTGCATAACAAACCACCTCAACACTTAGTTGCTTAACACAACCACTATATCTTATTTGCTAGTGATTTTGCAAAAACCCAGTGGGGGAAGGCTCATTTTAACTTCATGTGGCGTCAGCTGGGGTAGCTTGAGGAGATAAGGCTGTACTTCAAGTGGCTCATTTACATGGGCTGGCAAGTTGGTGCTACTTATTGGCAGGGAGCTCAGCCTCATTTACTGGCCAGGTGCCTTATTTCTGCCACAGGTAAATGTGTCCTTGTAGCTGCTTGGGCTTCCTTCTAGCATGGTGGATGAGTTCCAAGAAAGAGGAAGTGGAAGTTGCCAGTCTTCTTAAAGACTGGACCTGGGAATATCACAGTTATCACTTTCTCTTAATTATTTGGTTCAAAGTTGTCACAGATTCAGGCCAGATTCTAGGGGCTGGACACATAATTCCACTTCCTGATAGAGTGGAGTGGTGAAGATTTGCAGCCATCTATAATTCACTGTAGTTACCATAGGCACATTTTGTGCTATCCACCTTGATTTACTACCCATCCTTCCCACTCTTTCAGTCTTCTGTTGTCTAGGCTAAAAAGTCCTTGTCACTTTTCCACTACATATATGACAGCAATTCAAGTCTTATCAATATAAAAACACCATTTACTTTCTGAACAGTAATTATAGTTATGGCAGGAATTGAGATAGGTGCTAATGATACTGAGATGACAAAAATATAGACCCTGTCTTTAAGGAACTCATAGATTAAAAACATACTTCTTTTTCCTCCTCTGATATACTTCTAATCTTCCCCCACATAAGCATCTCATCAAAAACTTCATGAAATATTTTAAAATGTAGATTTATTATGGAGAATAAAACATGATTTCCATCTTCTTCCTATTAAGACTTAAATGTTTTTTGATGCAACCCAAGGTCATGTTATCTTCTTTAAGAGTTATATTTCATTGTTGATTGACAGTGAGCTCACTGGTGATTGTGACGCTAAGGCTGACTTTTCGAATGTCCTGTTGGTATGGCATGGTTCCTCTATCTTGTACTTGGAAAGCTAAATTTTAGATTCAATTTGTCTATTTAATAATTGTCCTTGTAAAGTTTTACCTTTTTATGTCTAAATTACTGCTATAGCCTATCAAGATGATTTAGATCCTCATCTTGCATCCAACCTACCAATGTTTAGCCAACACAAAGCAATGGCTGTGCCCTTAGGTGTTCAGACAAGTGATTGATAAAAGGCTTAAACAGGTGGAGTGCAGAACCCTGTGACTTGCCACTAGAAATCTTCTAGGATGACAGGGGAACAATCTTGACTCAATTCTTTCATTGTCCTTGCACTCAGGCCATAATATTTCATTAGGTCCAACAGCATATCATTAAAAACCTCTTCAAATATTCTGCTGAGATTCAGATACTTTGCATCTACTTATTTCCTAGATATTGTATTCCAGGAGCATGGCTGAAGAAGGAAAAACCGTCAAACAAATGGAACATTTTCCTAATGAAGATATACTGTGTCCCAATCAGCATTACTTTATATTTTAGGTTCTTACTGACTTAAAAAAGGGTGCAAATCACACCCATATAAAGAATACAAACATTTTGATGAGTTTTGGCAGAATTCTGTATATATCCTTGAAACCATCACTACAACACAGACAGGGAACATTCTATCATCTTTCACGATTTTCTCCTGTTCTTTCCAGTCATTCCTTCCCTCCATCCCCATGCCCCAGGCAACCACTGATCTCCTTTCTGTCATTATAGGTTAGTTGCATTTTCTAGACTTTCATATAAATGGAATTATCCACGATGTGCTTTTCTGTGTTTGTCTTCCTTTACTCAGTGTAATGATTTTGAGATTCACCCATCTTGTGGCTCTGTCGGTTGCATGTTCCTTTGTATTGCTGAGCGGTATTCTGTTGTAGGGATATAACACATTTTGTTTATCCATTTTCTGTTGGTGGACATTTGTTTCTAGTTTATTTTTTTATAATGAATAAAGCTGCTATGAATACTCATGTACAAGTCTTGGTGTGCACATGTGTTTTTATTTTTCTTCAGTACCTGGATTACTTCTCCTTTTTTGTTTTCCCTTTTTCACAGACTCTTCCTGCCTCAAATTTAACATCAGTTTCACCATTCTACAACTTCTAAAACCTAACTTATGCCCTATTTTGAAAATAGCAGCAAAAGTTATCCACCTCCAACCTTCTGGTTTCTTCTGATATTTCTCAATTTTTTTTTTTTTCATTTACAAGTTCCCTGAATTCTTAGAATATAATTCATTCATTTAGAGAATTTATTCTCTTTTAGTTACTAAGTTTTGGGATAAATATTATTGAGCATTAAAAATATGTGTCAGACTAAGCACTTTATGTACATTGTCTAATTTCATGCTATTAACAATCATAAAAGAGAGGTGCTGTTTTTATTTTACTTTTTAACAGATGAAGAAACAGAAGCATAGAGAGATGAAGCAACTTAGCTAAATTCTGACAGCTGAGGAGCTAAGCTTTGAAGCTACATGTTTCTTTCTGGAGTTGGAATCCAAACCGTTTCACAATATAAGATTGACAGTGGTGATTATGATAAGAGAACTAGGCACACAATGTGATGAGTGTTTCAAAGAAAGAAAGATTACTCTGAATAAGGAAAAATGGGGAATTTCCTTGACAAGGAGGTGATAACAAAAGTGAATCTTGGAAACTAGGATGAATTAGGTAGGATATAAAGTTCAAATGGAGAGGTACTTGAGCAGAGGCTGGAATGGGTGAGGGGTAGGAACAGGTAAGCCATCTAGTTGCCCCAGTGTAGGGATCTGTGAATTGGTGGGAGGCTGGGAAAAAGTGGTCATGAGAGTTGATACAACCGGGGAGAGATTGTAGTCAGACCAAAACTATGCTTTGAATGCCAGGGTAGGGAGCTGACCCTGACTGTAATTGTGATGAATGGCATGAAATGCTCAGGCTGTGCGTTAAGATTTTTATGATGCCTTTAAAAAGGGTAAGACTGTAAAATTAGGAAAGTAAATTAGAAATCTGCTCTACTTTAAAAAAAAGGGGGGGCAGGGGTCTGACTCATAGTGATGGCAATGGCAAAGTTTGGATAGAAGAGTCAATTAACTCCAATAAATATTAGACATTCAAATTATTTTTGTATCATTTACTGTTTTTAGCTCATCTTGCAGCTGCTTCTCTACATTAATATAAATTAGCTTTAAGTACTTAATTGCTATTATGCCCATTGATATTTTTCTAATGTATAAACACAGAGCTTTCAAATTATGCCATTTGCATGTTAAAGGAATTAAAATATAAATCAATTAAAATTATCCATTTATTTAACTCATTTAATATGCTGCTTATTATCCTTACTTGGGTAATACTGAGTTAGTATCTTTCAGGTGACATCTCTTTTTTGTTGATATTGAAAAGACTTCATGTTTTACAGTTACATAAGTATTTAACAAGGGTAGCTAACTTAAAGTTTAAGTATAAAATTGAAGAGCTTACAGAGTAATCACATATATTTTATTGAGGTATAATTTAGATGCAGATTTTAATGTAGAAATCTTAAATGCACAGTTTGATGAGTTTGACAAATATGTACATGCACATAATATCAACCCAACAAGATATAGAACACTCCCAAAAGTGCTCTTGTTCTCCTAACAGTCTATCCCCACCCCACTCTGATTTGTATCACCATAGATTGTTTTTGACTTTCCTAGAATTTCACGTAAATTAAATGACACAGTATGTACTGTTTTATGTCTAGCTACTTTCGCTGAACATAATGTTTTAGAGATTCTTCCATGATTCTTGCATGGATCTATGGCTCTTGTCATTTATTGCTGAGTGGTGTTCTAGTGTATAAACATGTCACTGTTCAGCCATTCTCCTGATGGTTTGGGTTGTTTCCAGTTGTGAGCCATGCTATGTTGCTATGAATATGTTTGTGCAGGTCTTTTTGTGGACATGTGGTTCCATTTTTTTTTTTTTTTAGACAAGTACCTAGGAAAGCAATGGCTAGATCACATGGCAGGTGTATGTTTAACTTTTAAAGAAAGTGCTAGCTAAACTGTTTTCCAAGGTGTTTATATTTTTCAATATATTTTAGAATTGTTATGGACTTCTTGTTTGTATAAAGTCCACCATAAGAAATAATTAAGAATGTAATACTTAGGTTAAGCTTTCAATGATATTTCCTGTGATAATGAGACCTTTGTGATGACAGGTGGCTTTCTTAGCCATCAACACCATTTCCTTTGTAATTATGATATAAATTAGGAGTGACCCCCGAGCCTCTGCTAGTAAGAATTTCAGTATCTGGAAGGTGAACAGGAAACCCTCCAAGGTATTTTCAAGAGTTGCCTAAAGGAAAAACATGCTGTAATGTCACGTAAGTTAATAATTTTAAGGAGCTTATAGGCCTGGCACTGAAATTAAATGATTAACAATAATTCAGAAATGGCTTACAGAAACTTGTGAATCATTTATTGAGGCTGAAATTATGCTCCTGACATATATGTGTGGCACACGAGAGCACTTACCTGGGAATTTATTACCAGCTTCTGAGCAAACAAAGCCTGACCTACATTTGACTAAAGTCAGCTGTCTCTGGCTAATCCTATGGGCTTCTTTTTATTAATGTCACAATTGTTAATGTGATATAACATTGTCATTACTGAATAGCACAGCGGGATGAGCTGCAGCTGTTATTTCTCTTTCTGAACCTACTGAGTCATTAAATATGAGTTTAGGGGAATGCAAGTTGTAAAGATTATTCAAATTCTGATTGAGAAATAGGACTACTGGGAAATTGTAGGTACATAAAGTAAAACTTTGAATCAATCAAGGTTCTCTTTTTTGTGAGGCTTGAATGTTCGGAATTGTTCCTTACGTTTAAGTTGAAGTCTAATGTCAAGGAAATAGAAGGTGAATGTCAAAAAATGAACAATAATAATTAGATGTTAATTCTTTTTTTTTTCTGGTGGAAAGTGATATATTGTTACTGGGAACATATTAGATAATTTTCCTTCAAAAAATATAAACATTTTATTTTAAGAATCCTAATGTTAAATTAAGAAGGGTATGCTTTTATTCTAATTAGCCAGAGAATAGCCAGTTTTTCTTTAATAAATCTAAGAGGAATTTTGTTGTATTGTTTTGTAGCTACTCTTTTCAAAAGTTCCTATGTTCTTTTAGAATTCTTACTTTGCTTTTGGTAACCATTGGTTACCAAAGTAACTAAATGTAAATGTAAAGTAAGGGATATGATCTTGCAATTCCCAAACTGAGCCAAGGTACCTTGGGGGGCCTTAGAAATATTTCAGTTTTACAGGGAAGGACAAAGATATTCAATATTTGTTAGAAACCACATAAACTACTGGCCTAAGAGAGCTGACATTTCTTCAATAGATTACACTACATTCCTTTCAACAGCGTCATCTATTTTTGAAGCAGGGGGGTTCTTGACAGTTGTGATAAATAGCAATTACCACATTAAAAGCAATGTGCAAAGGGAAATGAGAGTGGTGGTATCCAATCTGACTCCAAAATTTGAGAAGTTGTGCAGTGCCCAATAGATTCACACATTGCAATAAATACTCACAGTTATTAGATTGGTGTAAAAGTAATTGCGGTTTTCAGCATTAAGTATGGTCAAACCACAGTTACTTTTGCATCAACCTAATATTTAAGGAGAAAATAAGAATTTTTTTTTCTTTCAGCTTGTGTGTGTAATTTTTTCAAATGTCTACTAAAATGTTAGGACAAAAAAACTCTCAGTAAGTTGTATGGACTTAACTACTTAATAAACAGAGCAGTTGGGTATTTCTTTCGGACTGGGTCATTATGAAAAGATTACAGAGGCAGTGAGAACTCTGTGAAGTCAGATGTTTTAGAAACCTCTGCATAATCTTTTAATGTGCTTTTAAAGTTATTTTTAATAAAGTTGAGAGTAGCAGAGCCCTCTCTGGCATTTCTGAAACTCTTCTTCTAGGTGGTATTTTGGAAGTCAGCCTTCTGCCGTGCTATTAGATCATTGACTCCAGGCAAAAAATTTAAGTTAAAAAAGCCTGTCTTTTGTATCATACCCCACAGGTGTAGAAGCCTGGCTGCTTGAACTACTGGCTCTACCCCTCTACTCTGAGGACCAGCAGCTCGTGATAAAGGTGGAGTCTCAGGCCCCACCCAGACCTGCTGAGTCACAACCTGCTTATAACAGACTTCAGGTGATTCAGGTGTGCATTAAAATTGGAGAAGAGCTGGCCTACCATTTATGTCTCATCCCTCATCAGCCTCCCTAGGTGGAATTCCCCATTCCCTTTGAATGTGTCTTTAAAACTGATTTTCCCTGTGCCCTAACTGTTTTGGGCTTTACTATTTACCAGTTAAACTAGGCCTTTTTAATGAGTAAATGCCTGATGGTAGTTGAAATGTGCTATAATTTTCCAGGTAACCTAAGAATTTTGGAAGAAGCTTCATTTAAATAATTACCTAAACCAGGGTTTAAAAAATAACTGACTGTAGTGGTCTGAATGTTTGTGTCACCCCTTTTCCCAAGTTCCTAAGTTGAAGCCCACAATGTAATGGTATTTGAAGATGGGTCCTTTGAGAAGGTAATTAGGTTTAGAAGAAGTACCGAGGGTAGGACCACCATGATGGGTTGTGCCCTTCTAAGAAGAGACGTTAGAGAGACCTAAACATACCTGTCCCCATGGAGAACCCAGAAGAGGTCACATGAGCACACAGGGAGATAGTGGCTGCCTACAATCCAATAGAAGAAGGCTTCGGTGAAACTTTTCCTGCTAGCACCATGATCTTGAACTTAGAACTGTGAACTGTGAGAAATAACTATCTGCTTTTAAAGCCATCCAGTCAATGGGTGTTTTGTTGTGGCAGCCTGAGCTGACTAAGACACTGACTATACCCACCTCCTGGCACTCTTGAGGGACCCTGCATATTCTGATCCAGTGGTTCTGTGGCCCAGAAATCTGTTTTATACAGTCCCCTAGTGAGTATTATGATCAGACATTTTATGAACTGACTACTTCCCAAATTTAACCTGATTATCAGAACCACCTGAAGACTTGAGAATTTCTAGGACCTTCCTTGGAGCCTTTGATTCAGTGTGCTTGAGATGGGACTTTAGGAATCTGTTTTAACAGGTACCCTGGGTGATTCTGATAGTTAAGTAATTTGGGGAAAATTTTTTTAAACCCAGGTAATAAAATTAATGTAATTTTGGATACTTGTTGTAGATCGGCAGGGAAATATTAGTGAGCCTCTTTATTTATGGGATCCTCCTACTGAGGTGGCTCCAGGAAAAGCTCTGAAGCTGGCAACGTTTATTTTTCAGGCTTTTCCAGATTCCCTTGCAGTGTTCCTGCCTCTCTTCCAGGTGACCAGTGCTATTCTCAGCCCCCTGCATTCAGGTATGCTCTTGGATTCTGAACCACTTGGAAGACATTTGACGAGAAAACTCACACTCAAATGTATATACATGATAATTATAACAATGCAATATTCTTTCCGTCTGTGCCTGCAGTTCAATATGGGGGCAATTCTTTTTTTATCTAATAAATGAAAGGCAGTGTGGGTGTGGGTTTGTGTGTGGGACAATAGTGAGGGGTAATAATTTTAAGGCAAGAGAACTTTCTTCATGCTCCTCTTATCTTTCATAAGAGGTCATCTAATCTAAGCACAAATAAGTTGGTTCCTATTTTTTTGCTGTGCTTTCAACCATTCCAAAAAAACTCTGAGCAGAACTGTCTAAAATTTTCTAAATGCAGAAACTCTGGAAGCCTGTAACACTGAGTTGTTTTTTTTTTCTTGTAAATGGCTTCAGCACTTCTCACTGCAGTCAATTCACTTTTCTGTCTTCTCTTTTAGCTTTAGTTTTGAGGGTGAGGCTCACTATACACCCTGAAATGGGCTTTCCTTGTGTGGAGCAGAAGGCACAGATGTCAGCTATGTGAGATGGGAGCATGGGGGGCTAAAAGAGGGGAAGGGCCACTTTTTAGCCACAGGAGCTAAGGCCCAGTGGGGAGTGACTGCTCTGAGCTCCAGATTCAGTGAATAGCAGGGCTAGGATGGAAACTTGAGTCTCCTGATTCAGGTTCTTGTTTTACAAGTTATGAAAATGACGATAGCAAACATTTACTGAATTCTAACTATGTCCCAGGCACTGTCCTATGATCAGCACATATGCTATCACAAGTACCCACGTGATCTCAGTGTTTATACAACATTCGAGGTAGATGCTATTACTGTCCTCAATTTACAGATAAAGAGACAGAACTACAGGACACCATAGCTTAGGTCCAAGTGCCTTTTGTTTACCGAGTGTTGAATCCTTGTGACAGTCATAAGTTTCTTTCCCTTAGCTCCAAATTCCTCTTTGAATGTTTGTTCTGTGATAACGAACTGGACTTTTTAAGCACTTCTCAGTGAGCATGATGCTAAACTTTGTCAGTAGAAGGTGTTGGAGGGGCATTGTGAAAGGAATGGGGCTTCTCTTCCTTGTCCCAGTTGCTTGCACTTTCTCCTGCACCTGTTTTATCAGGCAGAGGTGCATATGTGGTGGCACATTCTGTGGTGCTCTGCCCCAGCCTTGCACCTGAGTGGGTAATTCCTTAGCAACTTTCCAGTCCTAGCCTGGACCAGAGACCATTTTTCTCTAACCCTCCTAACAAGGACATTACATACTCCTGGCCTTGGACCTGCGGAGGCACCTTGACTCCTGTGCGTGCTTCCACCAACCTCAGCTGGCATGTGTTCCAGAGGTTTTGCTTCTTGTGGCTCTGCTGATGTAGACACCATGTGCTCTGGGCTTTGCACCTGCAGTGGTACCCTGACTCTTTTGCATGCCCAGTTACCAGCCACTGCTCACTTGTGCCCTGAAGGGCTACTGCTGCTTGTCCAATAACACTGGACCAGCCTTGTCCCAGGCAAACCTATAAACTTTTTCATTGTCTAGTAAGAGTGTAACCACACCTTCCATGAGGTCTGAATCTCATTCTTGAGGTGGAAGCTCCCCTCCAAGTTTGTCTTTACTTGGATACTCTCCCGTGGTCCAAGGTATCCATTAGGTTCTGTTTATATCATTATAGTTATTCTCTTAGCATTATTTAATACTTCACATTAAACCTCTGTTTAATTACTGTGTGGGTTGTTTCCTGATTTCCTGATTGGACCCAGATCGATACATTTCTCCTCATGTCCCACTCTGTCCCCAAAGTAGATAATCTCTTCAACTGTCTACTTTGATTTGTTTATGACTTATTTACACAAAGGTATTTTTGCATGACAGCAATGTTTTTAAAAAATTTTCCCATAGGTTATTGGGGTACAGGTGGTAATTTGTTACAAGTGAGTTCTTTAGTGGTGATTTGTGAGATTTTGGTGCATGCACCCATCGCATGAGCAGTAGACACAGCCTCCTATTTGTAGTCTTTTATCCCTCGTCCTCCTCCTACCCTTCTACCCAAATCTCCAAAGTCCACTGTATTATTCTTATGCCTTTGTGTCCTCATAGATTAGCTCCCACATATCAGTGAGAACATATGATGTTTGGTTTTCCATTCCTGAGTTACTTCACTTAAAATAATAGTCTCCAGTTTCACCCAGGTTGCTGCAAATGCTGTTAACTCATTCCTTTTAGCGGCTAACTAGTATTCCATCAAATATATAACTATATATATATCTCACAGTTTCTTTATCCATTCATTGATTGATGGGCATTTGGGTTGGTTCCACATTTTTGCAATTGTGAATTATGCTGCTATAATCATGTATGTGCAAGAATTTTTTTTTGAATAATAACTTCTTTTCCTCTGGGTAGATACCCAGTAGTGGGATAGCTGGATCAAATGGTAGTTCTACTTATAGTTCTTTAAGTTTGTTTTTCATAGTGGCTGTACTAGTTTACATTCCTACCAGCAGTGTTCCCTGTTCACCGCATCCACACCAACATCTACTGTTTTTTTGATTATGGCCATTCCTGCAGGAGTTAAGTGGTATAGCACTGTGGTTTTGATTTGCATTTCCCTGATCATTAGTGATGTTGAAAATCTTTTTCCATATGTTTCTTGGCAATTTGTTTATCTTCTTTGATAATTGTGTTTTCATATCCTTAGCTCACTTTTTGTTGAGATTTTTTTTTTTTTTTCTTGCTGATTTGTTTGAGTTCGTTGTAGATTCTGGATATTAGTCCTTTGTCAGATGTATACATTGTGAAGATTTTCTGCTACTCTGTGGGTTGTCTGTTTGCTCTGCTGACTGTTCCTTTTGCCATGCAAAAGCTCTTTAGTTTAATTAAGTCCCAACTATTTATCTTTGTTTTTATTGCATTTGCTTTTGGGTTCTTGGTCATGAAATTGTTGCCTAAGCCAATGTCTAGAAGGGTTTTTCAATGTTATTATCTAGAATTTTAGTTTTAGGTCTTAGATTTAAGTCCTTAATCCATCTTGAGTTGATTTTTGTATCCAGTTTTATAATCCTACATGTAGCTAGCCAATGATCCCAGCACCATTTGTTGAAAACGGTATCCTTTCCCGACTCTGTTTTTGTTTGCTTTGTCAGAAATCAGTTGGCTGTATTTGGGTTTATTTCTGGATTCTCTCTGCTGTTCCACTGGCCTGTGTGCCTATTTTTATACCAGTACCATGGTTTTTTGGTGACTATGGCCTTATAGTATAGTTTGAAATCAAGTAGTATGATGCCTCCAGATTTGTTCTTTTGGTTTAATCTTCCTTGGGCTATGTGGGCCCTTCTTTGGTTCCATATGAATTTAAAAATTGTTTTTTCTAATTCTGTGAAGAATGATAGTAGCATTTTGATGGGGATTGTGTTGAATTTGTAGATTGCTTTTGGCAATATTATCATTGTCATAATATTGTTTCTACTCATCCATGATCATGGGATGTGTTTCCATTTGTTTGTGTCATTTATAATTTCTTTCAGCAGTGTTTTGTAGTTTTTCACCTCCTTGTTTATGTATATTCCTGAGGGTTTTTTTTTTTTTTTGCAGCTATTGTAAAAGGAGTTGGGTTCTTGATTTGATCTTCCACTTGGTTGCTGTTGGTATACAGAAGAGATACTGATTTGTGTACTTACTCTTGTATCTGGAAACTTTGCTGAATTCTTTTATCAGTTCTAGGAGCTTTCTGGAGGAGCCTTTAGGGTTTTCAAGGTAAATGATCATATTGGCAGCAAACAGTGACAGTTTAACTTCCCTTTTACTGATTTGGATGCCATTCCTTTCTTTCTTTTGTCTAATTGTTCTGGCCAGGACTTTGAGTACTGTGTTGAAGAGGAGTGGTGAGAGTGGGCATCCTTATCTTATTCTGGTTCTCAGAGGAAATACTTTCAACTTTTCCCCGTTCAAAATTATGTTGGCTATGGGTTTGTGTATGACAGTAATATGTTGATGGTCTTATCTCTTTGAGCTTAGAGAGTGGACTACGTGATGTCTAGTAATTAATTCAACAACACCTTCATTCATAAAAACTTTTACTGAGAGTGTATTTTGTGCAAGGTACTGGGGTATACAAGATGGATGAAGGTAATCTTTCCCCTGATGAACTCACAGTCCTATAGAGGAGACAGACATTTAAACAGAAATATTAGAGGACAATATGATAACTACTGAGAAATGAACAGAATGCTTTGGGAACACAATGATGGAATGACTCGCTGTAAAACAAATGAAAATCTGTCTGTGTGGATGACTTTAAGTTCTAAACAACTTTTTTTTTAATTGACGACAGATGTTAATATACTAGTAAAAGTAACATATAAAAGAAGACAACAAAATATCATCACTTTGCTGGGAATCAGAGGCCAGGTCTTGTAAGCAACTCACTAGGGGATCCTGGATATACAGTAAACCTCACAGAACTAAGTGTCTATGTCTACAATTTGAGGCTACTAAATTATATAGTCCCTGAAGTCTCTTCTAATGTATGTAATTTACTGTAATGCATTTGAATAGCAGATGCTCAATTTACAAGGGAAAATATTCTTTTTCTTTAATAAAAGTAAGGTAATGTTTGGTTAAATAATAGAAGACACCTTCAAGGAAATCTCACAAAATAGATGTTTTTATTTGGGTGAATTGACGTGTCCATTGCTGGCTTATTTGTTTTTAAGAAACGTTTATAATTATGAAGTTCTGGCCCTGTAATAGATGCTTTATATTTTCTGAGCAAGTGATAAAGTAAATCTTGCCAATAGCCTTGCTGTTTTGACACATCTCTAATTACACTCGGGGTGGCCATAGATGGATGTTGCTAGGGATCAAATGGTAAAAGGGCAGATCATCAGATTTAATATCTGGGACACTTTTCACAGGCCAGAGAGAGAAGTTGAGAAATAGATTCTTCAATGATTATCATGGCTGAGGAGAAAAATATCCAGTCTTTGTAAATGATTTACCAGCACAGGGTCGTTAAAGGTCTGGGATAATATTAGTATTTAAAATTATTTTAAGATGTCTAACACTGAAGATGACCTATGGACTTTTCAACAGATTGTATTTGTCCCGTCTATAATAACTTAATGTTATGGCAGGGGAAATGGGCTTTGGAGTAAGTTTCCTTGGTTGAAATTCTAGTTTCAGCATTTAACAGCTGTGAAAGCTTTGAAAAGTTACAGACAGCAATAATGGTACTTACACTGTAGGATTTAAAGAGGGATATATGTCATGAATTGTCACAATGTCTGGGAAAGAGAGAGTACTCAGTAAGAGCTAAGATTTATTATAATCATTAGAACATATCTCTCTGGGAAACAATGTAGAGGGTTTTTAACAGATGCTAAAAGGATGTGTGCAAGTCTTGGATTAGCACCTTGCTAAGTGTATATCCCTGGGTTAGTCCATCACAATCTTCAACTCCTGAGTTTTTAATTGGTAAAGTTAAACTCATTAGTTGTGCTGCTTTTCCTTATAAGATTGTTTTAAGAGGCTGGGCACGGTGGCTCATGCCTGTAGTCCCAGCAGTTTGGGAGGCTGAAGTTCTGCGACTTGCCTGAGGTGTGAGGAGTTCAAGTCTGGCCTGGACAACATGGTGAAACCCTATCTCTACTAAAAATTTAAAAATTAGATGGGCGTGGTGGTGCACACCTGTGATCCCATCCCAGCTATTTGGGAGGCTGAGACAGGAGAATCGCTTGAACCTGGGAGGTGGAGGTTGCAGTTAGTTGAGACCATGCCACTGCACTCCAGCCAGGGTAACACTGCACTTCATCTCAAAATAAAGTAAAATGAAATGAAATAAAATAAATAGTTTGTTGTGAGAATCAAGTGAGAATGTGCACATGAGAACATTTTCTTTATGTCATGGGGCAGTGAAAGTTATTCCTGTGAGTCAAGGTTTTCTTACCTTTGATGTTGTTTGCTTCCTCCACCATCCTAGCATGTAGAGGGGGTCTTGGGTAACACATAGTAAGAAGACAGAAACTTTTTAGCATAATGGTATATCTTGTCTTTTCTTCTGTTGACTCTCCCTTTGAAACATATTAGACTCTGCTGATGTTTCTACCTCATTTGCTACCATTTACCATTGTAGTCTAAGACATCAGCACCCATCATCGCAAGCAGTGGCCACTTCATTGGTATCCTGCTTCTGTTAGGTTGATGCAAAAGTAATTGCGGTTTTTGCTATTTTCAATGGCAAAATCCTCAATTACTTTTGTGCCAAGAGAAGTACTTTGGACCCCTTTCAAGCCATTTTCCACTCAATTTCCAGAGTTATTCTCCTGTTTAAAGTCCTCTAACTTCTTCCCACCACACTTAGAATAAACTCGAAACTCATTACCACAGTGCCTGCTTACCTATCTGATCTCATCCTCTGTTGCTTTCCTATTGCCCACTACATCCTAGACCTATGAGCTTCCTTCTGTTCTTTAAGAAGGCTACATTCATTCTTTTTTCTTTTTCTTTTTTTTTTCAGGGTCTTGCTCTGTTACCCAGGCTGGAGTGCAGTGGCATGATCATGGATCACTGCAACCTCAGTCTCCTGGGTCCAAGTGACCCTCCTGCTCAGCCTCCTGAGTAGTGGGTACTACAGGTGCACACTACCACATCAGCTAATTTTTAATTTTTTTTTGCAGAGACAGAATCTTGTTTTTCAGGCTTGTCTCAAACTCATGGCCTCAAGTGATCCTGTTGCCTTGGCTTTCCAAAGCACTAAGATTACAGGAGCAAGCCACTGCGCCCAGCCCCAAATTCATTCTTGACATAACAGCATTGACCTGGTTGTCTTGGTTGTGTAGAATATGCCTCCTCCTGATGGCTCCCCCAACCCTCCTGGCTATTTCTTGTCATTCTGTGTTCTCCTCAGAGAGGCTTTTTCTGGGCTTTTTATTGTACTGTCCTATTTTAATTTTCTCCACAGCTTTTATCACCATCTGAGATTTTCTTTGAAGGTTGGCTTCAGAAGAACAGTGTGTCTGTGTCTGTCATATTGGATGCCTTATCTCCAGGACCTAAAAGGCACCTGGCATATAATGGGTGCTAAACAAATCTGTTAGTTGAATATATACAGTTAAACATTGAAAGGGGTCTAAATTAGCAAGGAAATGCTTATTGTTATTAATTTTTTGGCTGTTTCACTTAGAAGTCTCTAAAGCATCTAAAGTCTCCTCTAGGTCAGAACCTCACAAGCTTGCATACATATATTTTTTCTGCTCACCTTGTGGAACCTGGGATGGTTCATAACTTCTAGAAGGATCTAGATAGAGCTTGATGACAGAACTGAGATCTTGGGAGGACAACAAATTAATAAACTGTTCCAGATAAACTGTTGTATATCCATATGATGGGATATAAGAAAGGGAACTACTGCTATATGCAATAATGTGGATGAATTCTGCAATCATAATGATGACTGAAAGAAGCAAAAGAGAACACTACACAGTGTATGATCCCATTTATAAAGTTGTGAGCAAGCAAAACTAATCTATGGTGAGTAAAGTTAGACTGGTGGTTAACTTTGGGTGGAGGCTGTTGACTGGGAAGGGCATGTGGGCACCTTTAAAAATGCTAAGAGTATCCTATATCTTGATCTGAGTGGTAGTCACATGAGTGCATATATGTAAAAATTCATCTTCTTTTATATTTAATACAACTCAATAAAACTATTAAAAAATCCATGGGTGTAGATATTCAAAAGATTGGGTGGTAGTGGATCATAGGGTAAAAAGAAGAGAGAAGGGGGATCAGAGACTGTGGAGGTTCATTTAGGGTGGATCCTACATGGACCCATCATCCTTGGGCTCCCTGGGTAGATGAAGTAAGCCAGCATTAAACTTTTTGTTAAGACTTCTCCTTTCGAGACCTAATCAGCCAAACAATGGGGTCACAACCCTGGTGCCCAGAGAAACCTCAGGAGACTCAACACGGCTCAAGAGTCGAGATTTTAGTAGCAAAAACAAGCTTTGGAGATGCTGAGGTCTAGAATTTTCTTAAAAACATTATGAACAGTGACACACATTGCATGCAAAATTTAGCTGCAGTGACAATAAAAAAGCCACAAGGCTGACTGCTTTTTGCTTTTTTTAAAACAGGGAAACTTAAAATTCTCATGCATCATAGTCCAAGAGGCTTTCATGGTACAAAGTAAGGCAAAAGCCCTTACTGCCCAACTATCCCTTTGTGTCCAAATCCATATTTTTTTCTCTAGGTTAAAAATGCAGTGTCTTTCTCCAGTACCATGTTTCCCTGAACTCTGTGTAGGGAAGGTCATGGGAATAGGGTCAGCTGGTAGGAGATATGACATTCTTAGACTTGCATAACCATTTAATTAGATGAAAATACAGTCAATGCCAATAGGCTGCTGCTTGGATGATTTGCATTCCCATAAATTATGGAGCAGATATTTATCCTTTGTGGATGGGGGCTACTTCTCCTCCCTTTTGGCTCGAATTCTCTCTGATTTTTCAGAACGATCAAATGCTTAGAATTAAATTTTGTATGGTTTATTTTATTTTTAAAGATGTGTGGGGATGTGACTGAAGAGCCAATTCCTACCATCAAATCTTTTCCTTACACCGCACAAGAAGTTTGCATTTCCATGAGCATTCGTGGCTGGCATTTTAAAGCACATCATGCCTGCAGTTCTTTTTAGAAGACTCAAGGTTGGCTTAAAGAGTTGGCTTGAAAAGCACAGCTTGTTTCCTTATTTCAACAGAACAAAATAGCTCATTTAGTTTGCAGTCTGCAGCCATCAGAACTGGGTAGCGTTGCATGATGTGGCGGTTTAGTTCATGTCTTCCGTAGTCCTTGTGGATTTCCTCACTGGTTGTCCTGTGTAATCTGACCATTCTTAAGTATAAGCCATATTTCCTCTGCTCTTTGCCCTGGTTTCTCCAGCCTGTGCTTACACATGGAACTATATTATTAAGAATGAGTTCTGACCAGGCGCGGTGGTTCACACCTGTAATCCCAGCACATTGGGAGGCCAAGGATGGTGCATCACTTGAGCTCAGGAGTTCAAGACCAGCCTGGCCAACATGGTGAAACCCTATCTCTACCAAAAATACAAAACAGTTAGCTGGGGACTGTGGCATCTGCCTATAGTCCCAGTTACTCTGGAGGCTGAGGCATGAGAATTTCTTGAACCTGAGAGGTGAAGGTTGCAGTGAGCCAAGATTGTGCCACTGCACTCCAGCCTGAATGACAGAGCCAGACTCTGTTTCAAAAAAGAGAAAAAGAAAAATAAAAAGAATGAGTTCTGGCATTTGCTCTTTCTGTTCTCATAGAATCTTATGTCCCTTTGAGGTACCCGTCAAGTATTGTTAGGTGTCGTCAATGGATATCTCATCTGCTTAAAAACAAGCTCTGACACATTTCACAGCAGCCTTTGCAGTTAGGTGACTCAAGTGGCTCGTTCTGCCAGTGAGATATGAAAGTTCTATGTGTCACATTTGGGATGAAGCATTAAAAAGTTAATGGGTAATTTGCTAATCTCTTCTTTGATTTGCTGTAGCAACTGTAAAGGTCATATGTTGCAGGTGGCATAGCTACAAAATGCTAGAGCTTCTGTGACCCTGGGTGCCTGTGTGACTGTGTGGAGCAGAGCCCTGGCTACTGTGAATTAGATAGATAACATACATGAGAAATAAACTTTTTTTTTTTTGAGGCAGAGTCTTGCTCTGTTGTCCAGGCTGGAGTGCAGTGGCACGGACCTGGCTCACTATAACCTCTGCCTCCTGGGTTCATGCGATTATCCTGCCTTAGCCTCCCAAGTAGCTGGGATTACAGGCGCCTGCTACCATTCCCTGCTAATTTTTTGTATTTTTAGTAGAGATGGGTTTCATCATGTTGGCCAGGCTGTTCTCAAACTCCTGACCTCATGATCTGCCCACCACAGCCTCCCAAAGCTCAGATTGCAGGTATGAGCCACCACACCTGGCTGAGAAATAAAGTTTTATAGCATCAAGCTCCTGAAGATTTGGATGGTTAGTTACAGCAGCACAAGCTTTGACTATTGTGAATAATAATTGATCTTACAGGAAGTGGGTTGCTATTATTATAAAAACCCAAGTATTTTTGTATTGGCTTAATGGTTGGGCCAAAGACAATGAGCATAGGTTTATCAGAGACCAGAAGAATGGCAGTCCATGTTATATAGCAGCAAAATGTTTCATAATATTGGCATCTGCTATAACTTGAGAGGCAGATCATATTTGAATGAACTTCAGGTTCTAGGGGAAAAGGTTGCAAAACAATGTTTTTAAAAAACATGCTTCATAAAGAATGATGGGTGAAGCTATTGGTCCACGGAACTTTTGGCAAACGAACAGAAGGAAGTCTACTAAGTTTTTGAGAGGATCAAAGGAAAACACAAGATGGTAGAGCCTTGGTCAGTTTAGATACTTGAGCAACTATCCTAGATTAGAACACCACACTGTGTCCCATTGGATGTGAAACGTGTACAAAATGAACTTTTCTTCATTAAGTCATTGAAATTGGCAGTCCTTTGTTCCTGCAGTGGAAACTTCTCTATATCGATTGTTTATATAACCATTTCGGTACAGTGCTTAGATAGCACAGCATAAACACACAGTAAGTGTTACTCAATACCTTTTATTATTATTATTGTAGTTGTTGTATACTGGTTAAGAATATATGATTGAGTAGAGGATATGAGTCTGATAGAGAAAGGGGATAAAGCTATGGTAACTAGAATAAAAAGTACTGTTAAAACTTTTATTTACACATGGATTGCAAACTGAAATATAAATAGGAGAGAGAGAGGCACTGTAAATAGATGAGGTGGGATACCTTTGACTCCGAAAATTGGGAGAGCATGAACCCTGTGCTAAGAGTGTAGTCACTCTTGGCTCCTGCTTTTACAGATCAAGTATTTTCAAGAGAGGCTGTAAAATCAAAATTTTGTGAGAATTTTCAGCCAGGTGCAGGGACTCACACCTGTAATCACAGCACTTTGGGAGGCTGAGGATGGAGGCTTGCTTAAGCTTAGGAGTTTGAGACCAGCCTGGGCAACAGAATGAAACCCTGTCTGTTGAAAAAATTAAAAATCTAGCCAGGTGTGGTAGCATGTTCCTATAGTCCTAGCTACTTGGGAGGTTTAGGTGGGAGGATTGCTTGAGTCCAGGAGGTTGCAGTGAGCTGTGATTGTGCCACTGCACTCCAGCCTTGGAGTAGAGAGCAAGACCCTGCCTCAGAAAAAGAAGAAAAAAAAAGAATTTTCCAAGAGTTTGAAGTATTGGCAATTAAATACAATATTTAAAACAATACTAGATGGTCCATAAACCACCAGATGGTGACCTCCATAACAAGGTAGTCTTAAGAACCAAAATGCCTAATAGCCAACACTGTCCCTAAAGATAAATCTCATTCCATCCAATGCGTTATGATTTGCAGAATCATAAATGTTCAAAGTTATTGTCATTTGAATTCAAATTTATAGTCCCATTGCAACATCTCTGCCAAATTGTCTTCCAGCTCATAACTGAACATCTCCAGAGGTAGGAGGCTCAGTGTATTACGAGGTGTAGCCTATGGCATCTTTTGTGTGCTCTAGTTGTTAGAAAGTTCTCTCTATATTTGAAGTAGTCTACCTTCTTATAAGTGATTCTCCACTTTGCTTCTCCCCTTGCCCCACTGTGGAGCCTTATGGGAGTGGGCTTATACCCTGTAACCACTTTCCTAGAGCTGGTGATCAATTTTCCTAATAACACATAGTAGATGTGTGTGTGTGTGTGTGTGTGTGTGTGTGTGTGTGTGTGTGTGTGTGTGTCTGTGTGTGTCTGTGTCTGTGTGCGTGTGTCTCTGTGTGTGTGTGTGTGTCTGTGTCTGTGTGCATGTGTGTGTGCACACACACATTCCTGCTTAGCTATCTCCTCCCATACTCCCTGACCCTCCTCCTTTTCTGGCAGTAGCACCTTCCTGTGGGTAGTCTGTACAGGGGGGCCATAGATCACAATATCCTGTTCTTTGCCTCCCAGCCTCTACCAGGCTGCAGGAGGGACGTGAAGCCCGAGAACTTCCTGGTGGGCCGCCCGGGGACCAAGCCGCCTAACATCCCATCCTTTAGACTTTGGCCCACATATGTGAGTATGTGCCCCAAACTGGGCACTTTGGAATCCTTACTGTAGATTTGAAGTACTGTAAGAGAAAAATGCTGTCTGTCCTGTGGGAATAGGAATGTCTGTAGCCATGTGTTAGCCCATTTGGGCTGCTGTAACAAAATACCATAGATTGAGCACCTGATAAACAGTAGAAATGTATTTCTTACAGTTCTGAAGGTTGGAAAGTTTAAGATCAAGGTGCTGGAAGATTCCGTGTCTGGTGAGGGACCACTTTCTGGTTCATGGGTGGCATCTTCCATGCTGTGTCCTCACACGGTGGAAGGGGTAAGGCAGCTCTCTAGGGCCTCTTTTATAAGGGCACTAATGAAAACATGCCCTGAAGAATTAAAGAAACCTGTGACTAACATAAAATATTGAGTTGCAGGATAGCAGCTAAGAAAAGAAACAACTTGCTGAAATTCTGAAAATCCTCCATCTGTAAGGTAACAAAACTGGCTGAAATTAGTTGGAAGCAACGTGGCTGACTGGTTTGTGCAAAATGATCTTGTTGATGTCACAGCCTGAATTTCCACCACGTTTCATACTAATTCCCCCCAAATTTGCATATGGGACTCATGAAAGAGGCATGAAGAGATAACCACACATGGCTGAGGATTTTCCAGACCTCTCCTTTCCTTCCGTCAATCACCTGCTAATCTCAGAATTCACCCACTAAACCTTTTCTAATAAAATTACTGCCTTAGCACCAGCCCAGAGAGACAGATTGGAGCTTGACTCCTGTCTCTTTGTGAGTCTACTCGCGGTAAAAAGTTTTCATTTTCTCAAAAACCTGGTGTCATAGTACTGACGTCTAACACATCTGGTAGTGAGCTCCTTTGCCATGGTGACACCAGTCCCTAATCACCTTCCACAGGCTCCACCTCCTAACACCATCACATTGGGCATTAGGTTTTAATGTAGGAATTTTGCGGGGACACAAACATTCAGAGCATAGCAGGCTATTTGCTTCTGCCCCTAAACCCAGCTACATAGAACAAGGTGCCTATTCAGGAAAGAGTGGGTATACAATTCAGAAAGTAGCAGAGCTGAAAGAGGGAGGGAAGAAGAGAAAGAGAGAGAGAGAGAGAAAGAGAAAAAGAAAGAAATAGAGAATGAACATGGATTTCCTGTGGCCCTCTTCATTCTTGCATTTTTTAGTTATGAAAAAATGTTTGCATTAGTTTGAGTTGAATTTCTGTCATTTACACAAAAAGGATCCTAACTGGTCTCCTGAACTATGCTGGAGATCATGTTTACATAGTCGAAACTATCATTTCAGTGCTCCTGAATGGTTCGAATTTTTATTTCTTTTTATATATCACTATTCAGAGAGTTTAAAATGTTTTCAAATCAAGTCATCTGCAGTAACTTGTATATTAATTTCATATTTCCCATGTGTTTAAGTTATCCTGTGCTTTAGATGTAACATATTCGTTGTCTCTCTTTTCTGTTTTCTGTGGTTTTATTCTATTTTTGTTGCAAATATTTTTGCATCTTATGAATCTATTATTCAAACTAACGCTACCATAAAATTGATTCCCATTTTTTAGTGATGTATCACTCTTTCGACAGTAACAGCAAAGATGGCTATGACTGAAATGTTCTATGCTTCATACGTTGTAAAGCAGGAACACATCATAGGATAATGATCTGTGTTTCCAATATTGTGGTTACTTGTTTGCAAGTAACTGCAGGCATTTATACTTCTTCTTTAGGTTACTATCACCCTTGTTAGTTGTGACCAGCAACAAAATTCTATAGCAGTCTGCCTTATTGCTATTTCAAAGCAAGTCTTTGTGGTGAAGTACTATTTTCTATAGGAATCACACCCAGAGTAGTCCAGTAGGCTGTGTCAGCAACATGAGTGTGGTGTTAGTGGAATTTTAAATGTGTTATTCCACCTTGAATAGTTGTTTACTGTTATTCATGCTTTGAGGACATTTTTAGGTTTTAAACATCCATCAGGATATTTCTACCTGTCCAAGGGAAGGTGCCATTACTACGGCGACCTCTGGCCTATCAAGTTCCCAGCATTCTTTATTGGATATCAGTCCAACTGCTGCTACTTGGAAATTCTAAATGCACAAGAAATACATTGGGAATAATAAGAGGAGCTTAGAAGAAAGATACATAGAATTAAGGTGGTAAAGTAGGTAACACAATTTAGTGCTCCAAGGCTGAGCAGGCTCTTCTCCCTTCTAGCTCACATATGCATGGGATATCTCATGGCATGAAAGCTTTCTACACATCAAAAAAAGTTGAAAATGAGATTTTTTGAATAAATGTGCCTCCTGAGAGCGATTTTCCAGAGCTGTAATTCTTAACTGAGGGATACAGCAGTTATACATTTCCTAATGCCCAACTGGTTGGGTTTCTCTCTAATTCAAGTTGTCAGTCACCAACTATATATAGCGATGAATGAAGATAAGAATTATTTGTAATTGTCTCTTCCATAGAAGATGAATATGTCCTAACTCATTTTTTACTGTGAAGACTAAATGTAAAGACATGCCTTTTGTTCATTTGCTGTGAATTTGTTACATTCTGTTAATTAAATTATTTTTGAGGGAAGGCAAAGAACTTATTTCTTACTCTAATAACTACCAGATGTTTTCAAGAGTGTTACAGGCAGCAATAGGTTTCAGTGAGAATGTAACCACATCATACTACGTATCATGTTGTGCATATATTATATATAATCGTAATAGCACATCAACGTATTTTTTCAAATGCACTAATTAAACCTCAAATCCCCATTTTAGGCTTTGCACTTTTGATTAACAAGAACAGTTAAAAAAAGAGAGAAAGAAAGGAAGAAAGAAAGAATGAAAGAAAGAGAGAAAGAAAAAAAGAAAGAGAGAAGCTTCCTAGTTGCTATGTGAAAACTGGCATTGCCAAGGAACTTACAACCATTCAGCCACAAGGAGGAGCTCAAGCATCAAATTAAAAATTAACACACACTAATAAAGTCTGGTGCTTGCTGCTTTCGGCAATGTATTAAAACAGTATTTATTCTTTTATGGAGGCAACGTGATTTATGGACCTTTTTCCCAAATTAATATCACTCTGGAGAGCTTATGTTGATATGCTGGTATGTATCAGTATATTTACATAAATATAATAATATAGACATAATGTATTCTTCACCCAGTAACAAGATGGATCTTTAAAAAATGCTAATGAGATATGCCACTCCCTGTTTAAAAGCCTTCCTATGGCTTTCTTTCATTTTGAGAATAAACTGCGTTCTCTACCGAGACCTAAGGGGCCTTACCTCATCTTGTTCCCACACCCCTTTCTTTTACTTTCTCTTCTTCTCCTGCTGCTGCTTAAAAAAAAACACACACAAAAAAACTTCAACATTTATTTTAGATCCAAGGGGTACATGTGTATGTTTGTTACATGGGTATATTTGCATGATTCTGAGGCTTGGGGTACAAATGATCCTATGGCCCAAGTAGTGGGCATAGTATCCAAGGAGGTGAAAGATCTCACAAGAACGACAAAGCACTGCTGAGAGAAATCAGAAGTGACACAAATGCATGGAAAACCATTCCATGCTCAGGGGTTGGAAGTACCACCCCTTTTGGTCTCCATCTCATGCCAGTCTCCCCAGAGACCACATGCCTTCTGATAGGCCCCGGAATGGGTATTTTCTGGTCTCTGGGACTTAACACTTTGGTTTTCCTCTGTCCTTCTGGAGATTTGCATGCCTGCCTCCTTCTCGTTCTTTGAAATTCAGTTTCACTGTCACCCTCCAGACAGTCATTTCCTGACACCTACTGAATGTAGGCTGGCATGCCCTCCCTTCTGCCGTTCTTCTCCATCCTTGTCTCTGTTTATTGCTACTTAGAATTTATCACAGTCTGTACTTCTTTTGTTCACCTATGTGCTTCCTGTTTATTACGTGGCTTCAGTACTTGATGTACATTACAGCAGCAACCTTGTCTATGTAAACACTGTAGTATCTGCAGTGTCTAGCACAATTCCTGGCACTAAGTCTGTGCATAATAAGTATTTGTTGAAGAAATGAGACTTTATAATTGAAACTTTGGGAATATGGCTAGGTCCAGTGCTTCCCTGGAATAATAACCACAGAAACAGTTTTAAAACATTGGCCTCCCATCTCAGTGATTTTTGGTCATATTTTGAAGGATCTCTTCCTAATTCCCCAACAATACACATGTTATTCCTACTCTACCCCAAAAGAGGCAGCAAATGATACACAATAAAATCTATAGTGCTACTAGAACAGACTAGTAACAACATGGTTAGAAGAACAAAATTAAAATTAAGCAAAATATGCCAACATCTTTCACTGATATCTGCATTATTTGACCTGTGAGTATGTAAGCTTGTATCTGAGGAACAGCTTCTTCAGCCCCAACAGTTGGTACTGACATCTGATGATGGTGTCACCAGCACCACAGTTTGGAAGGTGCTGATAAGACTGGTCCACTGATCTTATATGTCAGATGAAAGAGGATGTGCCAAGTTTCCATATAAAGGCCTTCAAAGAGGCCTTGTATTCGCCACTCTTAGGGCCATCTTTGAATAGGGGTAAGCAGGTCCCAGTAAGACTAGATCTCATGCTGATGTGGGTGCTCACAGAAAATCCTTCATGCTTCTAAAACCATATCCTAAAACTTATTAAGCTTGGGTTCCTGCCAAGTTTATTATTTCACTTGATATAAAACGTTTCACTGTATATTTGTATCTTGTAAATAGTTTGATATTTTTCTGTAATGATCAGTAATTATTCAGCCTTGCTCATTTTCTCCTTCTTCCCAAGAAACGTTTTCAAAGTAGTGTATTTATTTATCAAGAAAATGAACACTTGCTTTCTGAAAACATACACATGGAAGGTTCCCCAAAGAAATGGATTTGATCCTTTTATAGGAAGCAAGCCTACATATTGTCTATCAGAATGATCATTCTAAAAGCCACAATCACATAATGTAAAATTTGCAAAATGATGAAAGAAGTTAATGTTTGAATATATGTTGTCTATTATTCTCAGGGATCACCTGGTCAGGATGTGATATTAAAAAATGTTCTTGTATTTCTAAGAGTTAGGAAAAATACCAATTACAATTGAAATAGAGTATGGATTCTTCTTACAGGCCAAAGCTTAGTGGGGAACAGAGTCCAGATCTTTAAAGAAAATAATTTATGACAGTTGCTAAAGTTGGGAAGGGGGTCATAGCAATATGTATGGAGACCACTGCAATGGGGTCTTGCAGTAGGGAAGAGATTGAACTCAACTCCATCTCCAGCAAGGACAAGTGGGGATTTTAAATCAAGGAGCAGGGTGGGGGTCAGTGAATGGGAAATTACTAAGAGGAAACATCAGGGATAGGGCATTTTTGGCTAAACTGACTTGATTGGATTATTGCTGAAGACAGGACAGGGCGATAAAATATGGAGGGTGGTCAGATACTAAAGTTGGGAGATTTTCACTAAACCGACTATGCAGGATTCTTGCTCAAAGTGGATTCTATGAGGACAGAGAGGGAAGCCCAAGGTCGAGCCTAGTCAAGCAGAGAACTCAGAGGAGACGGCCTAAAGTTTTGATCGAAGAGGAGAGTTTTCGTCAAGGTATGTGTGGCACTAGGTTTGAAAGTGTCTGTAGTAGATTGATTCAAAACATGGCCCTAAGTCTCCACATATCCCTGTACACATACTCTTTGCAATGAGACTTTGCAGCAGCTGTTAAGAGGTGAAGTCTAGCTCCTCCTCTCCTTAATCAAAGCTCATCTTGTCACTTGCTCTGCCCAGCAGAAAGTGGCTGAAATTACATGTGTCCATTCTAAGCCTTAGATCCCAAAAGGCCCTTTGTGCTTCTCCTCTTCCTTCAACATGAACAAGTGTGACCTAGCCTGCTGGAAGGTAAGAGGTCATTCATGGCAGAACTCAGTTAACTAGCTGAGGATATCATAGAACAGCCAGCACCCAGGTAACCTACTTACTAACTGCAGCCAGTGAACATATCTGGTTGAGATCAGAATAACCTGGGCCAGACCAGAGGAACTGTCTGATTAATCTGCAGAATCATGAGCCACAATAGATGGTTATTGTTTATAGCCACTTAATATTAGGTTGGTTTGTTATGCAGCATTACTGTGACAATAGCTAATATATAATATTGGACGTGTGCTTCTGGGTGACAGCAACAGTGACACATATTTTGGATACTGGCAATTTTGTAGCTCTGGTTATAATATAGTAATTTTAGCTAATAGTGGCCTTGTGGTTTTTGGAGGCTCAACGATAGTGGCATTTGGAGGTATTTCTGGCAACATGGCTAATATTGGTGGCTTTGATGATGATTGTACTTGTGCTTTTGATGATTATGGTCCTTGTGCTTTTAGGTGGTTATTGGTTATTGGCTGGACTTGATACAACTACCCATGTAGCATATCAGTGAACTCAGTTTTTTGGCCAGGTTTTACCACAGTTTAATAATTAAATGACAACCTTTAATGCCACTAAGTTTCCAGGGAAGCGAACTATACATTGTTCTCGGTTTCTCACTAGGCTGGGGAAGATCAAACATTGGTTGGGGAGGATTTTCTTTTCATTGCTTGTGTGCACTACAGGAGGACTGTGAGGGATTCCCGGCCATTGCAGTGTATGTGAAGAGGTTAGCCTTGGCCATGCCAAACTCTAATAGGCACAGATGCCAGAAGTGGATGCATTTTTACATCTATTGACTTTTCAGAAAGAATACCTTCTGTAGGCCTCAGTTCAGCCTTCATAAGAAGGGCTGGTACTATTGGTGACAGGTATCTGCTCATTATTTTCTGCTGCAGGTGCACGCAGTGGTGAGAGACAGAGCTGTACCTGTTCAGCAGGCCAGTCGCTCCAGCCACAGTCTGCAGCCAGGGGAACCCTGGTCCCGTCACTGAAATGGTCCCATTGGAAGGGAGAGCTGGTTGTGCTTGCATCTGTTTTCCATATAATTGCTCTGCCTATACGTCCATCTTAACTGTGGGGCACCAGAGTCTCTTTAAGAATCCTTCTGTGTTTTCTGAGGCTATTTTCCATCTTTGTTAGCTTTGTGGACAAATAGTTAATAAAACTCTTTTCCTTTTTGAATGAGAATTCGACCTTTGGTTAACCCTGTAGCTCAGTTCCCCTGGTAACTTGACAATGACAGAAGGTCAACTGTGTTTCTAGGCAGAATTGCTTGTGCCAAAAATGACCTTTGATTGTCAGCTTGTATCTGGACTGGTAGGGTTATAAATAAACTATAAATATATATAGGGAAGCTATGCTTTGGACCCCCCCTAAGAGTTGTGACTCTTACCAGAGCGTGCATCTTGCAGGAACCTTGGAAGCTATGGATTCTATGGGTTGGCAGCTTTTAGGCCAGAGTGGATCCTTTATCTACCTGCTGTGTGTCTCATCTCCCTGTACTTCAGCTGCTAGACTGATACAAGGACTTCTATAGAAACAGAATCCTTAAAGCTACGCTTTTGGCAAGCTCTGGTTTTTGTCCATAACCTAATAGATGGATATTGAGTGTAGCCTGTGGCAGTCTTGTGAATCTGAATGTTTAGTTGAACCTAAGAAGATCTTCAGTGTGTGTTGTAGACTGGGTGTTCTTACCCTAGGTCCAGCTGCTGATACACCTGAGAGCCTCTCTGGCCTGAGAGGACTCCATGACAGATGCACTGGGCTGTGTATGTGTGTTTGGGGTGACTCATCATACATGAGATATAAACCAGGAGATCAGTGGCAGGATGCCTATTCTCTTGGGATTCCAGACCATGGCACTAGCACAAGGACAGATGTACCCACAGGACATCTAACTTGCCTAATTTTACCAACCATAAGCTTACTAACACTGAGTATGTAGAGAGGGGTTTTGGGGAAGGAGGCTGAGAACCTTGGGGAGCAGTTATGTTGCTGGTGGTAATGGCCAAGGATGGCTATTTCTTATAAAACTAAAGAGCACTCACAACATGGAGTTCTCAGGAACCACAAGGCCAGTCACCGAAAAAGTAAAATAATTAACCAGGAGCTTGTGGTCCATCTTAGGCAGTCTCTAACCATAGGCGGGCTTTGTTTTGGAAGAATTGTCGCCCTGCTCCCTTGAATGTCTGCCCCTTGCCTAGAGAGGGTATGTGGAACTGGGTAGGATGATTCAAGTGCTCAAACAATAGCTTTTTGAGTCTTTCTCTATCTCATGACTCTGTCTAATGCTCAGTTAGGCTTTCTGTACAAAGAGGCAGAGATGGTTATAGTAGCTCCAGGCTTCCATCTTACTAGGTTGGTAACCATAGAGGGAAGAGCATGCCTCTTTCCCCTCATTCTAGCAAATGTGGCTAACACTCATTGCTCTGGCTTGGAGTTCATGGGCCTCCTGATCAATCACAGAGGCCAGTGTGACGAAAGCTTTTATATGGCCACGCATAAGCAGACAGTTAGGAACATTTGAATACTGTAGCCTGAGATTGGAGAAGAGTGGTTTCCCAAAGGAGAACTGGGGGCTGGGATTTTAAAAAGTAGGAAGGGATGCTGGGAAAGCTGAACAGTTGGTGTCTGCTTTATTAAAGTGAGTTCCTTGCACTTTAATATGCACACCTAGGGGATCCTGTTAAAATGCAGGATTTGATTCCTAGAAGATACGGTTTGGATGTTTTGTCCCCTCCAAACCTCATGTGAAAATGTGACCTCCAGTGTTGGAGGCAGGGTTTAGTAGGAGGTGTTCGGATCATGGAGGTGGATCCCCTCATGAATGGCTTGGTACCCTCCTTAAGAAAATGAGTGCATTGTTGATCTGTGAGTTCATGTGAGATCTGGTCGTTTAAAAGAGCCTGGAATTTCCTCCTCTGCCTCTTGCTCCCTCTCTCACCGTGTGATACACTGGCTCCCACTTTGCTCTCCATCATGACTGTAAGCTTCCTGAGGTCCCCCACCTCCAGCAGATGTTAGTGCCATGCTTTTCCAGTCTACATAACTGTGAGCCAAAATAAACCTCTTTTCTTTATAAATTTCACAGCCTCAGGTATTCCTTTATAGCAATGCAAACAGACTAACACAATAGGTCCAGTGAGGGGCCAGAGATTTTGTGATTTGAACAAGGTCCCAGGTGTTTCTGATGTTGCTGGTTCAGGGACCTCACACTGAGTGGCAAGGCAGTAGAGGGTTAGGTCTCTGCACAGCTGGCAGCCATCTCGTGTTGTTAAAGAAGAGGTGTGAGTAGCTGCCTCCCAGAGAGATTTGGGTAGCAGTCAGATAGCATCCCCGGTGCAGCACAGGGTGTGAGAAAGCTTATTGGAGGGGTCTGTTCTAAATGACTAGACCTAGTGGGGCAGGTTGTGTGACCCAGGAATGCTAATGTTGGCAGTTTCTTTTTGTGCTGCGGCAGCACTTGCAAAAGCACATTATGCTGTTAAATGAATTATACACAGTGAGTTAATCACAGGCCTATACTGCCAACAGACAGCTCCCACTGGAATGAATTTGGAGAGGGAGAGTTTAAAAAAAATAGCCAGAACTGCAGGATAATATGTAACCAGAAATATTTTCAAAATGGGCCATAAAAGGATGTTTGGGAAAGTTAATTTTTAAATGTATGCTCTCACTCTGTGGTGCAGACTCCCTAGATGACTGAGAACACCATTTCTCCTCCTGCCACAGTTCTCCCCCAGGCTGTATTTGGAAAATATTGATTTGTCTCCTTGATTTGTTAAGCAACAAATTCAACAACAAGTTTTAACTTGCTGACTTGAATTTTCATAGCATGATCATGATCAGACTCAGCTAATAGCAGGGAAGCCAACTGTCTTCTAAACTGAATTACTCTTGTATATTATAAGAATAAATGGTGGTACTTCTCAAAATATTTGAGGACCAGATGTTTGAGACCAGAACTCGAATGATTAATTACAAAATTATGAGGTATACAAACTCTAAAAGTTTAAAACATACTACAATTTAGGGCCTGGCTGTTTTTTAGGTGGTCACTGGTCATTTTGATTTCAAAAGTAGAAATTAGAATTGATGGCATAGACTAATATGTATAAAAAGGAATTGTTTTAAATTATATTTTAAATTGTTTTCTCTAGCATCTCATAGTTTTTTCTTTTTAAAGGGAATTGAAGGTATGTACAGTGAGGCTGGGTAATTGATAACCTTTTAAATTGAAGGTATGTATCTGAGGCTGGGTAATTCATAATCTTACTCAAATGACAAATATAATTCAATCAGCATAATGCACATTAGAAGGTTTCAGCAAATAAGCAAGATGCTCACAGCACACCTGACCTGTCCTTGGATCTGTTTAATTTTTTGGGAGTGGGGCAAGGAAGGCAGAGGAGGAAGTCCACTCCATAGCTTGGAGCTTCATTATGCTTGAATGCCTGTTTGTTCCTGACACTGGAGTGCAGTGAGAAGGCAGAGTAACTTTGAGAAAGGAAAAGCGATTTTTGCAACTCAAGGGTTTGAGTTCCAAGTCCTGAGCTTTTGTTTATGATGACTTGATATTGATGGGTTCATCTCTTTTCCACTTTATTTTTCTTATTCAGTAAGAATAGAAATGCAAGGCTATCTCAGTGTTCATGTCTCACAAATATAATTTGCAAATAAGGATAAGAAAATGAGATGGCATGTGGTCTTCATAACTAGAAAGTTACATTTCTTAAGGAGATCTGTCCTGAACACCTATTCAATGCCACTGTGGAACCTCCCTCCCTATCCCACTGCAGCTGCGATTTCCATGACTCTGAGCTAATTTTTTCATAGTATTTCTAATTTCATATAATTTCTCATTTATTTATTTTTGTCATTGACTGTCTCCCTCCTCTAGAACATCAGATCCATAAGAGCAGGAAGGGTTTGTTCACTGACGTATCTTACATGCCTGGACAGTATAAATTTCCCTAAGTCCGTTCTCATTTCTTAACCAGGTTGAAATTTAAAAAGGAATACAGCCACCTACTTATACCATGTCTCAAACACACTAAAGATACATTTTCCAACTGAAGAAAAAAATGTTTTGTCATGCGACATAAGATACCACTTGATTATGGGATCAACAAAAGTTCATTTGATAAAATAAAATGTTGATTCCCATGTAGATCGATTAGCTTTTCCCAAAGGGTTCAGTTAAATCAGTTTCTCAACTTTGGCAGTAATGATGTTTGTTGTGAGACTGTTGTGCATTGTGGGATATTTATTAGCATCCCTAGCCTTGACCTAATAGGGATCGGTGTCACCTTCTCTCCCCTAGTTATGGCAGCCAAAAATATCTCCAGACATTGTCAAATGTCCCTCAGTTGAAAACACTTAGTTAAACGAATCAACCTAATTTTGAATAGGCTCACTGGCTTGCTAATATTTATCTTTAATTTTTGAAGACAGAATAGCTGTCTTTTATCAAGCACTTGTGTAATAGGCAGAATAATGCCCCCCAATGATGTTCACACCCAAATCCTTGGTATGAATGTGTTACCATACATGGCACAAAGGGCTTTCCAGATGTGATTAAGAACCTTGAAGTAGGGAGATCATTCTAGATTATCTAGGTGGGCCCAATCTAATCGTATGAGCCTTTAAAACTGAGAGCCCTTTTAGGCTCTGGTAAGAAAGATTTATGATCTCAGAAGAGGTATGAGGGAAATGCCATGTGACAAGGACTCAACCCTTTCTTGCTCACTTTGAAGTTATAGGAAGGGGGCTAGGAGCCAAGGAGTGCTATGACCTCTAGAAGCTGGAGTGACCTTCAATTGACAGCCATGAGGAAGACAGAGATCTTGGTCCTATGACTGCAAGGAGCTTAATTCTGACAACAAAGGAGCAAGGAATGGATGCTTCCCTAGACCTTTAGGAAGGAATGCAGCCCTGCTGACATCTTGATTTTAGCCTATCAGGACCCACGTTGGACTTCTGACCTATAGAACTCCAAGGTCGAAATTTGTATTAAGCAATGAAGTTTATGGTACTTTGTTTCAGTAATAACAAAATTTATCACACTGAGACCTTTGCATAGTAACTCCATCTTCTCATTTTATAGATGATGTGGGCTGAATTATGTCCTCACCAATTCATATGTTGAATTGAATTGTACTTCACAATGTGACTGGTTTGGTGATGGGGTCTTTAAAATGGTAATTAAGGTTAAATGAAGTCAACATGATGAGCCTTAATCCACTATGACTGGTGTGCTTATAAAAAGAGATTAAGACTCAGACACACACAGAGGAAGACCATGTGAAAGGAAGATTGTGAAGGAGATGGCCCTCTGCAGGTCAAGTGAGGACTTTAAAAGGAGTCACCCCTGCTGACACATTGGTCTTGGACTTCTAACTGTGAGGAAAAATATTTCTATTGTTTAAGCCACCGGGTCTGTGGTATTTTGTTATGGTAACCCTGAAAACTAACTTAATAGAAGAGGAAACAAGCTCAGAGAACATGGATAAATTTCTCTAGGACATATAACTAGTACAGGTGGGGCTGGAGTGTCTCTACAATTTATTATGTTAATGTATGCACTAAGTGGTTGTAATTGCATTGAGTTTTTGGATGACCCAGAGCATTCTATTGTCAGTTTGTAGAGGAAAAGTTTGAGACCTGTGTTCAAATTCCAATGTGACTATTGGTTGTTGTATCTTGGGTGATATGTTGATCTCAGAAGCTCAATTTGCTCATATCTAAAAATGTTATTAGATTCTCTCCAAGATTATATTGTGAATGACATAGATAATAAATGCAAATGCATTTTGTCATACACCAGGCACTGTGCAAATGTGAGGTGGTATTATTAAAATGTTACCATTGCTGGAAAAACAAATTGAGTGCATGTTTTCTGATAGCACCTTTTAGACCTTCTTCTAGGTAGGTTTAGGGAATGTCCATTCTTTGAAATACAAGAAATTACATAGAAAATATTATTTACTCACAGGAGCAAGACCGTATAAGAATCAGTGTTTCCTTTCTGCGTTTTTTTCTAAAAGGCAATTCACGTATATTTTATTGTTTAGAATTCCCATTGGAGGCATTATTAAGTGTGCTGTTCAGAGTCAGTGGGAAGAATAACAGCTGTTTTTAAAAAAATAAGGGGAACTGTCTACTCTAATTTAGGTTGTCTGATTTATTATGTGATAAGAGTAAAAAACAAACAGAAAAGAACCACTGTCTTGTTAACTTGTGGTGAAGTTAACAAGGCAGCTTTCCCACAGGAGAGCAATGTGTTCCATGAGTCTGTGGTTCCATGGTATGTTCTTCTAAGGGGGGAAAGCATTTATTTTGGTTTGAAACTCTGCAAGCTTCTCTTCTTATAATATCCACATTCACAAATGATAGTCTTTGTATCCAAAACAACAGAAGCTTCAAGTGGCTCAAAGGGATCTACCAGCCACATAAAGTTTGTTTCAATGGTGCCCTTTAGCAGGGAATTGTACAGTTACTCTCACTCTACCACCACATTCCTGATGAAGGCAAATCGAGTATCAACATGGGGAGTTGACATACTTTCTTGTAAGTGTTCCGAAAGTAATATTACCAATTGATTCTGGCATCAGTTAACTATGCATTTGCCATCTGCTTTCTAGAATGTCCTCTCCTCCTTCCCTGCTAGGGTACCTCTCAAACTTCAATTCCTAGCTCGAATTTCAACTTGTTTGTGAAACCTTTTCCATCTTTTCCAGATACTGTAAATTCTCTCTCTTGTCTGTGTGCCTGTGATACCTTTTTCAGATCTCCAATATACTATTTAATATCTTATAAAGCAATGATTTTTTTTTGTAATTTTGAATAATAATAATTTGTGAGGTTTTCAATCACAGATAGATTTTGTGTTTCCGGCACTGTGTCTGAAACATGGCAGGTGTATAATATATTAATAAATTCCAAATCAAAGTAAGGGCCTAGGATGATGTGTAGCTATCATTTATTTAGCAATTTCTATAAGCTAGTAACTCATTATCTCATTTATCTACAGCAATCCTCTAAGGTGGTCTTTATGTTTCCCATTTTATAGATGAGGAAATTGAGGCCTGAGGCTAGACGACTTGCCCAGGGTCAACTGGCTATTAAGGAACAGGGAGGTTTCTAACTTAGGTGAATGATGATATGCATTTATATGGAGGATGGGTGATAGCTGATTTAAACCTAAGCAAAATGGGAAGGAGAGCAAAATTTTTTGTCCTTAAAATCATTTTACTTCCATTTATTCTTTTTCTGTCTCCTGCTTCTTAATGTGCCTTTTATACACCCATTAAGGCCTGGTTTTGTAGATTGAATTATTGCTCAAAATTTTCACCATCTTTATGAATTATAAATTCATACCTTTGGTCATGTGACTTTGAAATATCTTCCACTAGAGTGGACAAAATATTCTTCCCCAATCCATTGATGTTGGGCTTGGCCACATTACTTGCTTTGGTCCATGAACTGCGGCTGGGGTGACAATGGACCAGTTCTGAGCTGAGACCTTAGAGGCATTGTGTGTTGTGTGTTTCTGCTCACCTCTCTTTCAATTCCTCATGAGAAGAACTTGCCTTAAGTAGCCACAGTTCCAAGAAAAGTAAAAGGCATGTGGAGGAGGCATGAACTTTATCTGCAGTTTGAGCTGAGATGTCTCAGCTTACTGGTAGAATAGACCCAGCAATGAGAAAAATAAATGCTTGCTTTATTGTAATCCACTGAGACTTTGGGATTGTCTGTTACACAGAAAGAACTAGCTAATATACTTGGCCTCCTAAAAGCACTCTACAATCACAGTTGCTATCTCCTTGTGCCTCAGCTAATCAATCAAAAGGAAAGGAAAATTCCATTTATCTAGCAGGAGTAAGCGTATAAACTCCATAAAGGCATCCTAGACACTGACACATAATGTGAGCTCAGAAATGAATGTGAAAACCCTATCTAAATGTTACAAGTTTCTCTGCATGTCTTCCTGCTCTCTCCTTGCCCACCTCCATTGCTGCTTTCATGACCCTTCTGGCTCCTGCTTTTAAGCCTGCTGTCTAGTTCTAGCACTAGAAAGTATCTCAGGAGTACTGACCAATCATGTTGGCTTATTTTTTCTTTTCAGAGAGAAAGAATTTCCTTTGAAAAGGGCTTTTCTTCTACCACAAGGTCCTGCCCCCTCCTACCATTTGACCCCACATTGTGCAAAGTGTGTGTGTGTTTAAGTCCCACATTTCAATATGCTTGCAGCCTCACCCTCCCTAGAGCTCAGATACCAATCAGGGTTGGGGGAGAAGGACATACTGAGAGCACCAATTCCTCAGACAGAGCTCACCTCCTATCTCGTTCTCCCTACTCCATCACACATATACCCCACTTCTCTCCTCCCCTTCCATCTTCCCTCCCTAATCCCAGGTCATAATCAGCTGTTTGAAACAAGTCTTGTGTTTCACTTTAAATCTTTTGCTACATGTGCGCAACTTCACTGAGTCCTTATAATGATCCATAAAGGCATTAATTGCTTTTCCTCATCTACTAGTAAAATAGTAATATTTTAGCTCATTAAGATTGGAAGCTAAGTTGGAATCCTAGGTCTGTCTACTGTATCTAGTAGATCTATGATTTTAAAACTTTTCTCTAGCAGCTGGAGTCTTTTTTTTTTTTCTAAGTTAAAACTTACATGGTATCTTTTATTCACAGAATGACTTGGGCTGCAAGTAGTAAAACTCTGATTCAAGCTGGCTTGGATAATGAGGAGAATTAAAAATCTCACCTAACAGGAAGTCCAGAGGTGATATGAACTTCAGCATGGTGCATCAAGGCTCCAGTCACAGTTCTGCATGGCTCTGTCCTGGTTTTTTCTTCCTCTGTGTGATACATGTATCCTTAGACTGGAAGCAAGATGGCAGCAGTGGTTCCAGGCATCCCATTTAGACTGCAAAACCTGCAGTTGGAGTTGGAGTGGTCTATGAGGTAGGAATGTTTTCCAGATGTTCCCCAGCAAACGTCACTTTATGTTTTATTGTCTACATCTGGATCACATGTTAGTTTTAAAGTAATTACTGCCAAGGGGTCATTCTGATTGCATGTACAATGTTAGATTTACTCTGGAGCTAAGGAGATGGCTCCCTTTGCCATGTGTGGTGGCAAAATTCTAATGTGGCTCCTAAGATTCCCACCCCATGGTAAGCATATCTTGTATAATAGCTTATCCTTCAGTGGGGGTGGAACCTGTGAATATGTTTAATATGACAGGATAATCATTCCCTTGTCTAGGTTATGTTATATGGCAAATGATGATTATGTTATACTATATAAGACTCTGTCATATCATAATGGAGAGAGTAAGTAGCCCTAGGGAGATTCTAAGCTACTAGCTTTGGAGATGGCACGGGTCATCATCCTATGGCAAGGATCTGGGAGTGTCCTGCAGGAACTGAGAGGAGTCCTTGATAGCCAGCTAGCTACCACAGGAACTGAATTCTTCCAACAAAATAAGAGAGTATAAAAGCAAATTATTCCCCAGACACTCCAGAAAGGAGTGTAGTGTGGTTGACATCCAGACTTCACCGTGTATAGCCCTGAGCAAAGAATCTAGCCACACCATGTGAACTAATCAATGGGTGTTGTAAGTCACTAACTGACAACTTATATGAAGCAATAGAAAACCAATACAAGTCATAGGAAACTGAATTTTGTCAATAGCCTGAATGGTCTTAGAAGAGGACAATGTGCCAGAGATGGCATCATGTCCCAGAAAAAAACCTTGATTTAACCTGCAAGACTGAGCAGAGAACCCAGTTGCTCTGTGCCCAGACTTCTAACCTATAGAAACAACGAGATAAGAAATAGATAATTGTTTTTAGTTACTAAGTTTGTAGTAATTTGTAGTGAAGCAATATACAGTGAATATGTCCCTACCCCTCATTCACATGTCACACTGGAGGTAGACAGCTGTAAACACTGGGCATTGTTAAAACAGGATTAGATGTTGAGTATAAAATAGATAACACCAGTACCTTATTAGTATAATTATATTTTCTAAATCCACAAATATTACAGTTAAAGTTAATAAAGGAAAATCATAGTACTGTTCTAAAGAATATATGAAATTGAGGGTTATGAATGACAATTACTGTATCCAATTTGTTTCTCTATTTTCTTTTGGTTGCACAGATCAAGACAATTCTCACTCATACATATTTAATAATCATGCAGTCAATTTAATAATTGTATATTTTATAGACATGTATAAGCTTGAATAAAAAAAATAGACCACTGCAGAGCTGCAACCTCTGTGATCACTGATACAGTTACAAGACATCTAATTAAACACAAAGAAATGATTGATCTTTTAATACCAGGATTTGTATACAAATTTTTGTAGTTACACAATTAATGCAGTCTCTAGAGTGTTTCAATTTGATATGACATTTAAATGCACATACTGATTTTATTACAGCTAAAAAAGTAAATGAATATATATATTTAAAAATTAAATTTGAATTCAAGTTTTATGGAACATTTTTGTAGACACTTAGGGTTCCACAGAAAGTAATCGGAAAGCTCCTGCTTGATCTCATGAGTTCGTACTGACAACTGCTGAGCTTTTAGTATGGTTGACATTATCTGTGAGAAAGTCAAAAGGATTATTTTGTTTGTTTGTTAAGTACAGACAAATACCTTATCATAAGTTGTTGTGAGGCTAAAATCTCGGCGGGAGGTCTTGGTGGGAGACAGCAGTTCCTAAGTCTGTCAAGCTCATCTACAATTGCTTAGTTGGGAAGCCAAGCAGTGGTTTCTTGTACCTGGGATTCTGCATGTTTGTGGGCCGTGCATTGCTGGGACACCCTGGGGATGGAGTAGACAACTCTGATGCTCTTGGTTGGGAGCTGGTCTGGCCTTACCACACAGGGCAAATGGAGGTAACATGCTTTTTCAGACCCAGTGACTGAAGTGTTGAAGCATGAGGTATGAAGTATGAATATTTACACTAAGTGGGCTAGACAAAGACTATACTAGTTCCCTGCATGAGGGATATTTTATAATAATAGTAGAGTTATAAAAATGTTTCCTGGAAAATGTAACAATTTTAAACATATATGAATCTAACAGCAGAGTCCTAAAATTACACAGAATGAAGATGGACAGAATTGTGACGAGAAATAGATAATTCAACAATAATAACTGAGGACTTTAATAACCCACTAAAAAATAAAGTGGGTTGTCCCCACTCTAATGATACTGCAACAATTATATAGCAAATCAATAATATTTAGACAATGTAGATACGGACTAAAGATGATCAAATTTCTAGTCTAACTTTGATTTGAACTAAATCAGTTTTCTGAACTGTCCATTTAATATTTAAATTTATTGATTTAGGGCTCATGGATTCCTAGACAGTACATGCAGGCTTTTAGGGGTTTCACAATCATATAAAATAATATGCAAACTATTTTGTGAATGAAGGCATTTGGGGAAGGTGTGTTCATGGCTTTCACCAGTCTGTTAACATATATTCTTTTGAGGATGTGCTATGTACCAGGTGCTGGTCTAAGTGTTGGTTGACAGCTGAGAACAAGACAAAGTTGTATAGAACTTATAGTTCATTATCAATGGCGTAGGGTGAGACATTCAGACATGAAAAAAGTAACTGAGATTACTTTAAATACTGATGTGTGCTCTGAAGAAAATATAATAATGTGCCAGGCATTATCTTTGAAGGCCCTAATTTAACCATAGTAGCCAAGGAAGACTTCTCTTAGGTGATGACATTGGAGAAGGAAGGTACTAATGTCCTGAGATGGGAACAGATGCATTACATTCCAGGGGCTAAATTAAGCCCAGAGAGGTGGAGCACAGTGACTGAATGGAAAAGTAGAGAGAGATGATTTTGGAGTAGCAGGAGCCAGATCATGGAGGTCCTTGTAGGCCATGTTACAGGATTTAGAGTCTAGTAAACCAGTGGTAAGCCATTTGGAGGTCTTAGGCAGGATGTATTCTGACAACTGTGTGGAGAATGGAACACCAATTAGAAACTAATTTCCATGGCCCAGATGGGAGATGATGGTAAACTGGATAAAGAGAGGGAGAGAAGGGACTTCACAGAGCTTAACAAACACTAAGGCGAAGAGCCCTTTAAAATGGAAGTGTACCAGTCTGAATGTTATTAGAAGGTAAATTATGTCAACTTAAGTCCAGTGGGACACCAGTTCATATCATTCATCATTCCTTCATTGGGTCTGTAAGCTGTAGTTTAGAAAAAACCAGTGGAATGATATGAACAAAAGAGTTTACAGGTAGGAATCCAAGTAGAGTTTAAATCACCACTAAAGTAAATGAATGATAAAAGGTAACGTTAGCTGCTATAACAGACAATGCCCAGTTTCAGTGGCTTACTACAGTGAAAGTTTCTTTCTCATTCAGATTCTTCTTCAAGTAGTAACTCAGGAATGTGAACTTCTTCCATTGTTTGCCTCTGTCATTTCAGGGTTCTAAGCTTCCTCAAGGAGTGTGAGGATATGGAAAATCACACAGCATATTTTAGGAGCTAGGGCTGTAAGTGACTCATATCAATTCTGTTCCACATTCTGTCAGAATTCAGTCACATGGACCCATCTAACTGCAAGAGCATGGGAGAACTAGGATATGGGTGAGTGTTAGTAATCTCAGCTACAGTTGTTCAGAAATCATGCTCCTGCCATGCTCCAGCTGCCTATGGCTGGACTGCTCAAGAAGAAACTTGAATGTTTCATTTATTCTCTTAGCATCACTCCTATGGCCATTTGTCTTGATGGTAGATACGTTTCCTTTTCTTTTTGTTCGCTTTTTTTTTTTTTTTTTTTAAATTTTAACTACTGTCTGTCTGCATCAAAATAGTGTTCTTTGGTTTCTAGAAATTGGATCCCTATATATTTATTTTCTTTGGGGCACATGTTTGGGTTTTTCTGCACCCAATCATATCTGGCAAAGATATAGTCTAATCTTCTTTCCTAAGATCAACTTTGTGGAACCAAAGTATTATATAAGATAGAGCAGAGGTACCCAACCTGTTTGGCACCAGGGACTGGTTTCATGGAAGATAATTGTTCCATGGAACGGGAGGGGGATGGTTTTGGGATGATTCAAGCATATTACATTAATTGTGTACTTTATTTCTATTATTATTACATTATAATATAAAATGAAATAATCATATGACTCATCATAATGCAGAATCCGTGGGAGCCCTGAGCTTGTTTTCCTGCAACTAGATGGTCTCATCTGGGGGTGATGGAAGACAATGACAGATCATCAGGCATTAGATTCTCATAGAAAGCACACAACCTAAATCTCTTGCATGCCCAGTTCACAATAGAGTTTGTGCTCCTATGAGAATCTAATGCCATAGCTGATCTGACAGGTGGTGAAGCTCAGATGGTAATGCCAGTGATAGGGAGCAGCTGTAAATACAGGTGAAACTTTGCTTGTCCCTGCTCACCTCCTGTTGTGCAGCCCAATTCCTAACAGGTCACAGAATGGTGCCAATCTGTGGCCTGGGGAATGGGGACTCCAAATATAGAGGCCTTAGTTGCTGAACTGAGCATCTATTACCAAAACTCAATACCTGTACTGTCAATACAGTGTGAGCATTTAGAACCCACAGAGAGTCTAGAGACAGAGGTTTTAGGCTATATGTTTGTGTAACTTATGACTGGGCTGCTCTGTCTATTCTCTGTGTTGTGTAGTCTTTAATTATAAAAATAATATATGATTTGGCTGGGCGTGGTGGCTCATGCCTGTAATCCCATCACTTCAGGAGGCTGAGGCAGGCAGATCATGAGGTCAGGAGTTTGAGACTAGCCTGACCAACATGGTGAAACCCTGTCTCTACTAAAAATACAAAAATTAGCCAGTTGTGGTGGCAGCCGCCTGTAATCCCAGCTACTCAGGAGGCTGAGGCAGGAGAATCACTTGAACCCAGGAGGCGGAAGTTGCAGTGAGCTGAGATTGCGCCACTGCACTCTCTTATATATAAATTAATATATATTTCTCTCTATATTTATAATAATTACCAAATGCCCTGTACTTGTCAGACCTTCTTTTCAGCCCTTTACATGGATTATTTTAATCTTCACAGGAAATCTCTGAGGTAGATATTTTTGTGCTCACTGTTACAGTGAGGAAACTGAGGCACAGCAAGATTAAATTGTGTCAGAGTAATTATGGACTTCAGGACCGCAAATAAGATAACTTTCAGGGAATTGGAGAATCCTTTTGATACAATTTTTGCTTGTAAATTTTTGGAGAAAGTTTTTGTTAAAGATTCTATAATAAATTACACTTGTTATAGAATAGATTTGTTATAACAAATTATATTTGTTATAGAATAGAACTTTTCTATATTAAAGATTCAATAACAAATTAAATTTGCCTTACATCACTTCCCAGTTAGTTTCACAGGAAGAATAACATAAATGCTTTTTGGCTACATGGGCATGTATCTTTATAAGCACTCAAGATGCTTCCTGTTAGTTTCTTCAGTGATGCTTATTATACTGATAATATTGTTTCAGAGGAAGCCATGGGCTGAATAAACATGATACTTGTCTGAAGATCCATTGTACTCTTTGTATAATGTTTTTGAATACTTATATAAAGTCATTTATTCACAAGAACATCTTGCTTGCATTACCAAAATTATACTCTGCTGAAGAAATAGCTCATGACTCATGTGTAAAAGGATCATTTGTAAGTATTCTGGACAAGCTGCTGGTTTTCAGCTTGCATTTATTGGCACTTTTTAATTTAGGTGAGATCTGTGTGAAGTGGCTCTCTTAAAAATTATCATTGAGTTTATTTAGTCAGTAACACAGTCCAACACTTGTCAAATCCATTTACTACTATTTACACATGAGATATCTTAAAGAGGACTGGAAAATTATTAGTAGGCTATTCATTTTTCAAATTGTTCAAAAATGAGGTACTAAAACAGAAATTGATTCTTTTGCAATTTTATAGTTCCTCCTAAATCTTGGCTTATGTTCCCTCCTCTTGTATGTGGGAAACCTTCTTATAAGTGGTTATGAGCTTCTCTCAGGGATCATAAAAAGGTGGTCCAGCCCACAAGCTTTGTACGACCTCATATTTTGCCTAGCGTTTTACCAATTTTCAATGTGAAGTCCTTAAGTTGGGGTATTTCCATTGAAATTTCCCTTATCCCATTCGCCCTGGTTTTTATGACCCAGCTCATACGTTTACATGATGAACTAGGCCCCTGAAGAGCTTCCAGGACTGATATTCAGTATCTAAAAGGTGGCTCTCTAAATTCCTCTTTTTCAAAGATTCAGTGCCTTTTTTGCCCAGCTAATCAACCGGGCATATTTTAATATTTACCCAAACTCGATCACATCTAATAAAGACCCAGTTATATATATATTTATAGACAAAGCATTCTGTAGAATTTATGGATTAGCTGTTGGATTTAGAACCCATTAACAACAATCAAGATTTGGGCTGCAAATGTGGGCTAAGGGTTTAGGGCCTGTGGTATGCTTGGCCATTGACCCTATTCAAAATATTTATGCAACTTCTAATTTGATGCATGAATTTTTAATCACTATATGCCTGAGGGAAGAGTTTAGGGTTAAGATATTTACTTTATGATGCTTAGCACACTTTCTTATCACTCTAATTTTCATATAAACTCATAAGTGCTGAATAAAACAATAGCCCTCTAAGAGATTCTAAACCTGCACTGTCCAATAGGATAGTCACTAGCCACATACAGCTAATGAGCACTTGACCCTTGACTAGTCCAAATTGAGATGTTCTGTAAATGCAGAATATATATCAGATTTCAAAGACTTAATGTGAAAAATAGAATATACAATATCTTAATATTTTTTATATTGATTGCATGTTGAAAAGATACTATTTTGGATATATTGTGTTGAAAATACATTATTAAAATCAACCCACCAATTTCTTTTTCTCTTTTTAAATGTGCTGTTAGAAAATTTAAAATAACATATGTGGCTTGCATTTGTAACTTGCATTATATTTATATTGGTCGGCATTGATCTAAACAATGAACAAAGACTCTTATGACCCTAACATACACTGTTTAGCACAGACCACAACTGAGAAATAATTTCTTTTACTGGTCTTGGTAGAACTAAGTGTATTTGTCATAGAGCAGTCATAATTAAAATGTCAGTACATCCTCATTGAGTGAAGACACTTATTTCTTGTTTGAGTTCACTCATTCATTTTCCAAGATGCACACTTAAAAAGGATTACCCAAAATAGACTTAGTTGTACATGTTCTGGTGTCTGAAATAGTCTCATTGCTTTTAGTGAATTATAGTTGAGAAGCAGGAGGCACATGGTTTGTTTTGACAGCTAGGAATGCAAGAGACATTATAGTTTAGATTTAACATTCCATCTGCTGCATTTTGCAAGTAGAAGAGCTGAGTCTCAGTGAAGAGGGACCTGATAGAGTGGTGGTGGTTCTGTTTTATCCTATGTCTTCCTTTTTATTTTTAACTTACGAACTAAAAAAGAGACATAACAAACAACATCACTGTGCATTAGCAACCTTGCCAAATGTAACAGATGAACATACTTCTATTGAGTATCACTCAGTCTTAGCCAGTTGGATTGCTCATTGCCCTGCCTCAACTACTAGCAGAAGGCATATCTTTAAAGCTATAGACTCCACTTCTAATTGAAAAAGACCTGTGTCCTATAGGGATTACTAGAACAAATCGAAAGGAAAAGCCTGCTTTTTTTGCATCAGATTGAATACATTTCTGAGTGTTAGGTCCCTATAGAGTTCATAGGTGAAAGGAACTCAAAGTAGGGACTCAAAGGGTTTGTTTAACATTTCAGCAAACTAATAGCTTCTAAGTTCTAGTAACAGTTTCCTAACTAAATGGCTTTATGAACGAGGTTTATATCAACTGTCTTTGTATTTGTTGCCTTACTATATTGAAACACATTACATGAACTATCCAGTGTGGCAGAGTCTATTAGCTGTCCAACAAAATTTGTTCTCTTTTTTTTGTCATGGAGGGTTGTACCTAAAATGTGGATGGTCAGCTGAAGACTTAAGTTTTCCAAACTTCCTTGAAGTTATGTTTACCCACATAGGTTATTTCTCTTCATTAGGATGCAGGAGAAAGAGGTGTACCACTTCTGGGCCAAGCCCTAAGTTGATGAATGTGCCTTCCATACATACTCTTTCCTCTTGTAGTGAGCTGCAAAGGCAATGACTAGGTTGATCTTGGAAGTTGTAAATGTAGATCCCCCTTTCACCCTGCATCCCTGAATGACCACGTGGAGGAGAGACACTTGCCATCTGGGCAATTTTGTAAAAGAAGAATAAACTTATGGGTATTTGAGTCTTTTGGGATTTATTTGTTATTTATTTATTTAGATGTTTGGCATGCTCTAACTAGTATAAACTGTATTAGTTGTTATATTGGTAATTATCTGATTCAACAATAAGGAAATATCACAAATCACAAGTATACTTGTTGAGATAATTTTCTTTTCTCTCAGGACACACTTTTTATCTGTAACAGTTATAATCTTATTTCCTTTGTCTTTCATTTATGCTGGCTGTAGATGTTAGTTGTAGAAGTAGAGAATATCTGAACTGGAAAGGGGTCAATTAGTTCCAATCCTCATTTTACCAATGGAGAAATACCCATAACTTGCCTGCCTGATGTAACATGGCTAGCGAGTTGCAGGAATTGAACCAGAATTCAAGCTTCCTGTTTTTCATTCCAATATCTTTCCAATATATCTAAGAGGTATAAATAATTCCTTTTAACTTGCCATCTCTGATGGATTGGTAATGACTTTCCAGATCATTGTTTTCAATAGTATGAAGCCACGTCTGGCCCATGGAAGAGAAAAAGAGAGTAGAGACGATTACACGTTAATGCAGTCTCACACCAAGATATGTTCTGTGATGTATCTTGGCAGTATTGTAAAAGTGATAGTTTCATATATCTTTTTAACAGTGATAGTCTGAACTGAACATTCTGATAGTGTCATTATTGACAGAATTAACCTCCTAGTGTAATGAAATGAATGTAGGACTGAGTGGAAATCTGGAATGTAGCCTTAGTTTTTTTTTTTTTTTTCATTAACTTGACATTAAGTGCATCATCTTAACATGACTGAACCTGAATTTGCTCATCTGTAAGATAATGTTAAGGAGCAAAATTGTATTCCAGGTGTAAATTTTTGTTATTCTATGAGAAAATTTCAATGATAGCATGTAGTAAATATAGCTCTCTGCTCTTATAAATATATCTGTGTCTATCATTGTTCTCTCATATCTATCCATCTTCATCATCATCATCATCTGTCTATCATAACCTTTAAGATAAATATTAATCACATTAACAGGATACCAAAGTTTTAATATGACTAATTGTCATAATACATATTTATATTGAATTTTTATTTGTATTTTCACGTTTGATCTCTATGACCACTCTGTGAGGTTGGCAGAGCAGCAATCGCCTTTAGTTGGTTTTGATCCTTTTTTGTAACATGGCATGACAGGAACAAAGGGCTCCATTTACAGGTAATAGAGCTAAGGCTTGGGAAAAGATGACAAACTCTAAATCATTTAACACTTAAGTGAAGAAACTGAAACTTTATTTCAGACCAGGTATACATTTTCTCTGGATCATACTTCCTTCATAATCTCTGAATTCAAACAGTTGTACCTTACTTTGAAAAATTGTTATGGAGACTACTGTGGTGTTTTCAGGGTAATTCAGATTCTGAACATTTTGCGTTTTATTTAGTGAATGTTTGTTGCTGTTGTAGAGTCTTGTCATAGAGATTAATGGTTCTCTCCTCTGTCTTTAACAGTTGGAGTTACACTCTGCCACACTTCATCAGATGTTTATCTCAGTCCTAATTCTCTGCCTGTCCGTGCTTGGCTTAAGTTAACCCCTCCTATGAATCGCTGTGGATCTCTGCCACAGCTTTTCAACCTAGCTTTAGTGTGAACCTTGGATAGGAAATAATTCAGACTGCCTCATCAGTGGGACCAAGATGCTCCACAGAAGAGCATGGAGGATGTAACATCTGTACTGAATCAGAGATGGTTACTTACAAAAATAGACTTCATGTGCTTCCCCTTTTTGCTTCAGGGTTGTACCTTGATCAGGCAGCATTTAACAGCTGAGCTGTTGGATTGTGCGGTGAGCTCTGTACAACTGGTGTCTTTCACTACTGGAAAACCTTCAGATTGCTTTACAAGACAGTTATGGGTAGATTGTCTATCAGAGTAAATGGTTTGGAAAATGACTTTCAGGATTCTATCATCTTCCATTCAAAGGAAAGTCTCTGGTTTGTTTGATATCTCTTATAATGTTCTTTGGGACTAAATGTAGAAATATGGGCTCAATGTGAGCATGGTTAGGTGGTTTCTTACTGGATTATAGAGATGTTACTAAATGGATCAACCAGTTCTTAGGGGTAGTCTAGCTTGGGTCCCATTCTGCTAAATATTTTGATTTAAAATTTGGGTGAAAGATATATGTGTGTGTGTCTGTATATATATACATGTCTGTATATATATACATGTCTGTATATATATACATATGTGTGTGTGTCTGTGTATATATATGTGTGTGTGTCTGTGTATATATGTATATATATATGTATATATATATAATTTGCTTAACAAATTTTGGATGTGACAAGAAAATTAGAAGAACAGATAATATATTGTATGACAAGTTGTTCATTAAAAGTTATATTAAGGGTCTACAATAATCACCTGAAACTAACAAGATATAATTCCTGAATTTAGAGTCAGAAAATAAAATTCTTTGTGGATGTTCATGAAGAGGAAGACTCAGTTTAGCAGTACTTTGGGACAAAATATTTCAGTTGATTACAAGCTGAATAAAACTGAACAGTATGAATGCAACTCTTGGGGAGGCTGCTGCAGTCTGAAGGGAGTGCTGAGAGAATATGATGTTTGGACTTATGGGGATGATGGCTTCATTGTAATGTGTACTGGTCAGAACCCCTCAGGAATATTGGGTTTTATTTTTGATGCCATATTTTAAGTGGATATTGCTGAGTGAAATAAATTGGTTGCAATTCAAAGAACTGGGATGTCTAAACTGAACAAAGATAGTGATGATGAGATGTAGTAACTAGCATGACCATATGCTTGATTTCACCTGAGTCATTCCCCATTCATGCTTGGTTCTGAGTGTCTCATCTGGCTTAGCATCCATTCCACGTGTATTATTTTTACTTTTTTAGAAAGAAATTTATTTTGGAAAATGCTGTTGAACTGAAACTTTTAAATATAGCTCCCAGTATATTAAAAACTGATATTTGATTAATAAATACAAATTTTAAAATTATAATATTTTAATGCCACTTTTTATTACAAACTTGTCCCCATCTTGGGTAGTAAATTAATAACCATCTTCCTATCTGGAGGGTTCTCTTTTTGAGAGATTTACTCTTGTGTGAAGATTACTTATATGTAAGTCGCAGGAACGGACTTTGATCAACTGATGGATATTATAGGAAGTTCAGTTTCAGCTTAATGTAAGCTTTGTGCAGTGGTAGTCTCTCATCTCTGGGACAATTCAAGTGAAGCCTGATAACTGCTTGCATTCCAAGGATTTAAAAATACCTTATTATGGGCTGGGCATGGTGGCTCATGCCTGTAATCATAGCACTTTGGGAGACTGAGATGGGCAGATCACTTGAGGTCAGAAGTTCCATACCAGCCTGACCAACATGGTGAAACCCCGTCTCTACTGAAAATACAAAAAAATTAGCTGGGCGTGGTGGCAGGTGCCTGTAATCCCTCTGTCCTTACGGTCTTGGAGACAACAACCATGTCTTGCTCTCCAAGAGGCCTTATTTCAATCAATCAAGAGAACTTCTCATTGTCTAGATTCTGTTTCCTCCTCATGGAAGGGCAGAGTGTCTCTAAAATTTTAACCAACCCACATGTCTTTAACACTTGGTTATTTCACCAGTGAGAACCATTACTAAAATTTGTCGTGACATTTTACCAATAACACAAGCCACTAGTTTCACCAATAAAAACCCATTTATGATACTTGCTATGCTAATGTGCAAAGTATTTGATATTGATCAAGATGTGGTAATTCTTATAATTGCTCAATATGATACTAATCAAGAACCATTTGTAGTAGTCACTCCTGGAGCATGGCATTTCTTTCTTTGTGATTATTATTATTTTACTTTAAGTTCTGGGATACATGTGCAGAAATATGTAGGCTTTTTACATAGGTATACATGTGCCATGGTGGTTTGCTGCACCCATCAACCCATTAACTCTGTTTTAAGCCCCACACACATTACGTATTTGTCCTAATGCTCTCTCTCCCCTTGGCCCCCACCCCCCAACGCGTCCCAGTGTGTGATGTTCCCTTCCCTGTGTTGTGTTCTCATTGTTCAACTTCCACTTATGAGTGAGAACGTGTGGTATTTGGTTTTCTGTTCATGTGTTAGTTTCCTGAGAATGATGGCTTACAGCTTCATCCATATCCCTGCAAAGGACATGATCTCATTCTTTCTACAGCTGCATAGTATTCCATGGTATATATATGCCACATTTTCTTTACCCAGTCTATCATTGCTGGGCATTTGGGTTGGTTTCAAGTCTTTGCTATTGTGAATAGTGCTGCAGTAAACATACATGTGCGTGTGTCTTTATAATAGAATGATTTGTAATCCTTTGGGTAGATAGTAATGGGATTGCTGGGTCATATGGTATTTCTGGTTCTAGACCCTTGAGGAATTGCCACACTGTCTTCCACAATGGTTGAACAAATTTACACTCCCACCAGCAGTGTAAAAGCGTTCCTATTTCTCCACATCCTTGCCAGCATCTATTGTTTCCTGACTTTTTAATAATCATTGTGCTGACTGCCCTGAGATGGTATCTCACTTTGGCTTTGATTTGCATTTCTCTAATAACCAGTGATGAGCTACTTTTCTTTTCTTTTCTGTCTTTTTTTTTTCTGATAAATTTGTTTAAGTTCCTTTCAGATTCTAGATATTAGACTTTTGTCAGATGGGTAGATTGCAAAAATTTTCTCCCATTCTGTAGGTTGCCTGTTCACTCTGATGATAGTTTTACTGTGCAGAAACTCTTTAGTTTAATTAGAGCCCATTTGTCAATTTTTTGCTTTTGTTGCAAGTGCTTTTGGTGTTTTAGTCATGAAGTCTTTGCCCATGCCTATGTTCTGAATGGTGTTGCCTAGTTTTTTTTTTTTTTTTTTTTTTTTTTTTTTTTTCTAATGGGTTTGGGTTTTACATTTAAGTCTTTATTCCATTTTGAGTTAATTTTTGTATAAGGTGTAAGGAAGGGTCCAGTTTCAGTTTTTTGCATATGGCTAGCCAGTTTTCCAAGCACCATTTATTAAATATGGAATCTTTCCCCATTGCTTGTTTTTGTCAGGTTTCTTGAAGATCAGATGATTGTAGATGTGTGGTGTTATTTCTGAGGTCTCTGTTCTGTTCCATTGATCTATATATCTGTTTTGGTATCAGTACCGTGCAGTATGGCACTTCTAATAGAATACCTGCTTATCTCCCCTAAAGTTTGAATCCTCAGTCAGGGCAACTGGCTGCCTCTAGATTTAAAGCATAAACTCATAATATCATGATAACCTTGATGAATTATTTTTTAAAGTAAATTTGCAGACATTGTAATACTAATGTTGTTAGACCTGAGCCCCATTCAGTAGACTTGGATCTATCTTTTTTTGCGTGACTGTTGTTGGGTTCATTCTTCATGTTGGTCATTGCCTTTGGTTTTCTCATTAACACTAATTAACCTAACATTGCATCTAGGTTCCTCTTGGCCTGTTCTGTCTTTCTGAAGCTATGTCTCCATCCAGACATGCTAGATAGAATGTATGTGAGCTTACATTGAACTGGAATTTTGTATATGCTCACTGAGATATGATTGTGGTAGATTATTGGTCTTCACCCATCCTGGAGATGAGCGTCCAGGTGCTTCCCAGTTGCATAACTCCTCTTGTTGTTCATATGTAGTATTTACTAACCCTGATATGAGAAGCATGTGATGAGGAGGGTGTATGGGGCAAAGTCTCACTAAATGACAAGGCAGTATTTGAGATGTAGCTTTTAGGTTTTAAAAATGGTTTATTAAAATATAATTGGCAGAAGATGAGCTGTGCATATTTAAAGGGTACATTTTCATAAGTTTTGATGTAAGTGTGCATCCATGAAACTATCACCACAATCAAGATAATGAAGATATCATCATGTTGCCATCATGTCCTTTTGCAATCTTATCCTGTCACCTTTCCCTCCCTCACCCCTAACCCCAGGCAACAACTGATCAGCTTTCTGTCTCTATATCCTATATTCTCATTTTCTAGAATTTTATACGAAGCAATCATACAATATGTACTCTTTTTTAACTGTTTTTCGTCACTCAGCATACTTATATTGAGCTTCACTCATGTTGCAGTAGGAATCAACTGCTATTGCATGTAGCAGATTCATTTTCATTAATGAGGAGAATTCCATTGTGCAGATATACTAGTTTGTTTATTTATTCACTTGCTGATGGACAGTTGGGTTGCTTCCAGCTTTTGGCTATCATAAATTAATTTGTTATGAACATCAGTGTATAGTGTTTGTGTGGACATATGCTTTCTTTTCTCTTGGTAAAATACCTAGGAATGGAATGGCTGGATCATATGGTAGTGTTTGCTTAACTACTTAAGAACCTGTCAAATTGTTTTGCAGAGTGGATATACCATTTTACATTCTACTCATCTTCCCAGAATGAAGTCAGTTCCAGCTGTGTTTTTTCGAGACCCAATAACATGAAGCAGACAAACTAGAAAGAAGGGAATTTATTACTGTAACTGGATACAGGGAGAAGGCCAGAGATAATTCCACCAGACCAACTCAAAGTGTTACAATTTTCTTAGTCTTTAGATAGATTGGGGTTATGTGCCTACAGTATAGCGTTCACCTAAGTCTATTGGTAACCAATTTTGTTTCAACTAGAAGGTCAGAATTAAAAAATGCTTGCCAAGTCTGATTAAAAGGGCCCCAGTATGTACTGTTCAAGGCCTGTCTACTGTGGTATCAGAGTGATTATTTCTACCTTATCTCTTTTACAGCTTGGTCTAGAGAGCTGCCTTAGACTCTCCAGTGAATCTATTCAAACAGCTGCCTCTGTTACCTTGACTTGTCTCAGATTTTGTCAACCCGAGACGTGTTCTGGCACTAGGAATGTAAAACTATTTCTATTATTTTGGCTTGCTCCAGCAAGGGAGAAGCCCATGCAAGGCTCCTACTGACTATGTGTTTCATTTCTAGCTTTGATGTTTGGGCACCAATTTCCCTAGGTTTAACTATTTGCTCAATGTTAAGGCGGCACTATGAAAATTTTTCTGTATAACTGTGGTGCTCTGCATGCCCACCTGTGTGATTGCCAGGAAGAATTGGCTGGCCACACCAGCAATATGCAATTCTTTTTTTTTTTTTTTTTTTTTGAGACGGAGTTTCACTCTTGGTGCCCAGGCTGGAGTGCAATGGCGCTATCTCGGCTCACCGCAACCTCCACCTCCTGGGTTCAGGCAATTCTCCTGCCTCAGCCTCCTAAGTAGCTGGGATTACAGGCACGCGCCACCATGCCCAGCTAGTTTTTTGTATTTTTAGTAGAGACAGGGTTTCACCATGTTGACCAGGATGGTCTCGATCTCTCGACCTCGTGATCCACCCGCCTCGGCCTCCCAAAGTGCTTGGATTACAGGCTTGAGCCACCGCGCCCGGCCCAATATGCGATTCATTATAAATTTTTCATGAATTGTAAATACAATATAAGAAGCACAATTTGTATTTTTTTCCTAAGTTGTGCTTCCATTTATTCACTTTACAGTATTTTTTGAAGAGCAAAATTTTTAATTTTGAGGAAATCCAGTTTGTTTTTATATGGATTGTGTTTTTGATGTGGTATCTAGAAAATCTTTGCCTAAGCTAAGAGAAAAGAAAAGTTTTCTCCTAGAAGTTTTACAGATCCATTTGAATTATTTTTTGCACATTTCTATGTGGTTGGCATATGAATTCTTTTCTGTGTGTGTGTGTGTGTGTGAGTGGACATCAATTTTCCGAGCATCATTTGTTGAAAAAACTGTCCTTTCTACACTGACTTCTCTTTGCATCTTTGTGAAAAGCCAACTGCCCTAAATAGGTGAGTCTGTTTTTGCACTTTTCATTCTGTTTCACAGATACATTTGTGTACCTTTATGGTAGTCCTACTATTTTGATTATTGTAGCTTTATAATAAGTTTTGAAATGAGAGAGTGTTAATTCTCCAACTTTGTTCTTTTCCAAGTTGTTTTGGCTCCTCTGAGTCCTTAGTGTTTCCATATGAATTTAAGACTGTGTTTGTCAATTTCTGCATTGCTGGGATTTTATTGAGATCATATTGAACCTATAAATCAATTTGAGACAAATGACATTTAGTCTTTTGACACATAAATTCAATATATATTTCATATATTTCCTTTGTTTAAGTCTTTCTTAATTTCTCTCAGTAATGTTTAAAGTTTTTAATGTTTTAAATAATTTTTTGTGATTCATCCGTAATTATTTAATATATTTTAATGCTATATAAATAACACTAATTTTTAGTTTCAGTATCTGAGTTTTCACTGCTAGTATACAGAAAAACATTTTTTTTTTTTTTTGGTGTATTTGAGACAGGGTCTCACTCTGTGGCCTGGGCTGCAGTGCAGTGGTGTGATCATGAGTCACTGCAGCCTTGACCTCCTGGGCTCAAGAAATCCCCACTTCTCATGGTCCTATTCACGTAGCTGAGACTACAGTTCTATGCCACCAAGCCTGGCTAATTTCTTTTTTTTTGGAGAGTCAGTGCTTCACTATGTTGCCCAGGCTGGTCTTGAACTTCTGAGCTCAAGCAGTCCTCTTGTCTCGGCCTCCCAAAATGCTGGGATTACAGGTATGAGCCACCGTGCACAATTTAGTTTTGTTTATTGGCACTTTATTTAATTCACTTACTAATTCTAGTAATTTCTTGTTTGTCAGTTCCACTGGATTTTCTGCAGAGAATCATGTTATCTTTGGATAAAGACAGTTTTACTTTTTTCTTTTCTACTTGGATGTATTTTATTTATTTGTTTTGCCTTACTGTACCAGCTGGGACCTCCGGTACAGTGCTGAAGAGAAGCCGCGAGGGTGAAAAGCCTTGTCTTTTTCCTTCTCTATGGGGAAAATAATGCAGTTTTTTATTGTGTCATTAAAATACAAATAAAATATTAGTTTTGAGTATTTGTCAGGTTGATGAAGTTCCCCTCTATTCCTACTTTGAGGAGAGTTCTTATCATGGAAGCTAGATTTTGTAAAATAGTTTTAGTGTTTCTTGGGATAAATATATGTTTTTTCTTATTTTAGTTTGGTAATGCGGTAATTTATATTATCGATTTTCAAATGTTAAACTGACTTTACATTCTTAGGATAAGATTATACTTCATTGTGATGTTATTTTTATATCTTTCCATTTAATTTTCTAAATTTTTTATTTGAATTTTCACTTTCATATTCATAAGGGATATTGAACCATATATTTTTTAAAATTTAAATAATGCCTTTATTTGGTATTAAGATAATACTGGCCCCATAGAACAAGTCAGAAACATTTTTCCTTTTCAGTTTTTTGAAAAAAGTGTATGTAGAATTGGTATTATTTCTTTTTTGAATTTTTAACAGAATTCTCCAATAAAGCCAAGTGAGTCTGAAGTTTTCTTTGCAGGAATGCTTTAACCTATAAACTCAATAGATATAATAATTTTTTGTTAATAGATATAATGCTATCAGGCTATGTCTTCCTGAGTATAGCTTAGTACTTTGTCTTTCATGGAATTTATCCATTTATTCTGTATTGCTGAAGTTATTTGCATAAGGTTGTTCAAAATGTTATCTTACTCTCTTTTTTTTATCTGCAGAATCTTTGGTGATGTAACCTCTTTCATTCTTGATATTAAAAATTTGTATTTTCTCTCTTTTTTTCATGTTTGTCCAGAAGTTGTCAATCTAATTAATCTTCACAAGTAACTATTTGTTTTATTGACTTTCTCTCGTTTTCCCTTTTCTATTTCATTGATTTCCCCTCTGATCATTACTATTTCCTTTCTTTCACTTACTGTTAATTTAATTTACTCTTCTTTTGCTCGTTTCTTAAAGAAGCTTAGTTTGTTTGAGACCATTTTTCTTTCCTAAAACAGGCAATAGGTATTGTGGATTTCTCTTCTAAGTACTACTTTAGCAGTATCTGACGAATTTTGATATGTTACTTTTTAAATTCAGTTCAGAATTCTAATTTTCATTTTGATTTCTTCTTTGACCCATAGGTAATTTAGAAGTATATAATTTGGTTACAAGTATTTGAGAATTTCCATATATCTTTCTGTTAATGATTTACAATTTGACTCATTTGTGATAATAATATATTTTTATAACTTGAATTTTTTTAAGTTTATTGAGACTTATTTTATGATTTAGAATGTGTAAATGTTTTATATGCATATGAGAATAATTTTTTGGTGAGGTGCTCTATAAATATCAGTTAGGACAAGTTGATTGACAGGGTTTATAAAGTCTTCTGCACTTTTATTGTATTTTTGTCTACTTGTTCTATCAATTAGTGAGAAAGGAATATCTGGGTATAATTGTGGATTTCCGTATTCTTCATACTTCATGTGAAGTTCTTGCATTATAGATTTGTAAGTTGTTGTTAGTTATATAAACACTTAAGGTTATTATGCCCTTTTAATGAATTGATCCTTTATCATTATAAAATAAACTTTTTCATTACTGCTTGTATTCTTTGCTCTAAAATTTACATGGTCTCATATAAATATAGCCATTCCAGCTTTCTTTAAATAACTTCCAGCATGGCATATCTTATGCTGTTTACTTTTAGCTTATTTGTATCTTCATATTTAAAGTATGTTTCTTATAGGCAGCATGTAGTTAAGTCTTGCTTTTTTATTCAATATAATAATCTTTGTCTTGTGATATGGGTATTTAGACTAGTTATAGTTGATATGGTTACTGATATGGCTGAGTTTAAATCTGTCATAGTAATTGTTTTCTATTTGTCTTTTTCTTCCTTCTTTTCACTGTTTCCACCTTCTTTTGAATGGATTGAATATATTGTTATGGTCCCATTTAATTTTCTTTGATGGTTTCCTAGCTATAACTTTTGTTTGATTATTTTAGTAGAGTTTATAGTAGACATTTATAGCTCATTATAATTTACCTTTAAGTGGTGCTGTATAATTTTGTGCATCTTATAAGATTCTTTCAGCAACATCTTTCTGATTTTCTTCTGGCATTTGTACTATCATTGTCATGTGTTTTACTTTTATATATATTATAGTCCCATACTACATTGTTATTATTTTTGTTTAAACAGTCCATAATGTTTTAAATATTTTTTGATGCATTAAATATTTTTTTAAATACAGTTTTTGAGCTCTCAGACTATGATTTACCTTTGTGTAGCTTTCCTCATGTTTCTTTTTTTCTTTTTCTTTTTTCTTTTTTTTTTTTGAGACGGAGTTTCGCTCTTGTTACCCAGGCTGGAGTGCAATGGTGCGATCTCGGCTCACTGCAACCTCCGCCTCCTGGGCTCAGGCAATTCTCCTGCCTCAGCCTCCTAAGTAGCTGGGATTACAGGCACGCACCACCATGCCCAGCTAACTTTTTGTGTTTTTAGTAGAGACGGGGTTTCACCTTGTTGACCAGGATGGTCTCGATCTCTCGACCTCGTGATCCACCCGCCTCGGCCTCCCAAAGTGCTGGGATTACAGGCTAGAGCCACCGCGCCTGGCCCTCATGTTTTTTGTGTGTGGTGTTTGCTATGCTTCTTGGAGCTGTGGGTTTATAGTTTTCATCAAATTCGGAAAACTTTTGGCTATTTTGTCTTCAGATTGTTTTTTCTGTCTTCCTCTCCTTTTCTTTTGGGACACTGATTTTATGTTTATTAGACCATTTGAAATTTCCTCATGGTTTATTGCCTTGAATTGTCTTTTTTTCCTCTGTGTTTCAGTATGGGTAGTTTCTATTGCTATGTCTTCAAGTTCACTAATCTACTCTCTTACAATGTAGTTTTGTACTGTACTTTATCTTACTGCTTCTACCCTTATCACTGACTCTGTATTTTTCCAGCCATGGAACTTTGCTTCACTTCTTTCTCTTTCCCCAACCACCAGTAATACATCACAATACACCAGTGCATAAACTCTTTGGAGAGGAACTGTAGAGAATTACCCCATGGTTCAGCAAGAAAATTAAAAATGAATAGTAACATAATTATCTTTTAAGTTCTTTATCACTGTGCCACTGGGGAGGTTTTCATCAGGTACGTTTTTTTCCTAGCTCTCCTTCCTTATACCAAAAATTGTTACTGAGGTCCCCTTAGTTCTCAGACCTTTGCTCACTTCTCCTTGGCTTCTTCCAAACCTTGCATATTTAAAGAAACTGCTATTCAAATGCTCTGAATATACCTATACACTCTAGGTACCTATGTAGGGGCATTGTTAAAAATATTTAACAACCAAATACAGAAACAATGCCAGATATTTCATACTGAGTCAATATTGCTGGTTGAAGATGAGAGAGGTAATAGAGGAGGATCTGAGGATGCTTAGGCTGTGGGAGGGTATGGGCGGGAGGTGGGTGGTCAGCATGCAGTTATTTGTAAGCTGGTAGGAAAGTATTTTAATGTTTTAATGAGTGTGACACAGCTGTTAAAGTACCTATCCATGAATATTAGGTCTGTCATGACTCAAAGCACAAGCAATGTCATGAAATTACTGGGTTTCTTTGATTATGTGTAAACTCTTAGGCAGGGCTTTCTCATCTAATCCTCTCTATTTGCCAAAGGCAGAGAATATAAAGATTTATTTTTATTGTATCCAGAGCCAGTCTTTCTAGGAACATTTTTTCCTGGTCAAATTACAAGTTTATAAATCACATGAATAATCAGATTGAGTGTTTATTTTTTATGATTATAGCAATTTAAAAGTCAAAGCTATGTAATGATGTATTTAGGCTGTCATTCAGGATCTTCTCCTCACCAAGATGTCCTCTAATCTTTAGAACACCACCTAGTGGACCAATTTGAATTACAATTTCTACCTGTGTGTTTCTTCATTTAGGATGAAATAACAGTAAGAAAAACTATCAAAGTAAATGTATTCTTACCTTTGTCACTTTCTTGTTCTTATTTTGATAATTTAGAAATTAGTTAGATTTAGCAGAGCTAACCTGTTACTTATAAAGAAATTTATTTTCTAAATACCCTGGAATTTTCAGAATCTGGCCTCATTGACTTTAATTTTTAGTAATCCAGCATTTTCTAAGAATGCAAAATAAGTTTCTATAATTAATGGGAAAATTCTTTCTCAACTGTTGCTTTAAAATATTTCTTAAATATTTCTAGTCTCCAGATACTGTTCTAATTCACCGATGCTTAAGATGACAATGAACAATTGTCTAAAGACTGAATGACAATGTAGTTACCCAAGATGTAATTTATCCGAACCTAGGAATTTAAACACATCTTCTTTGAATAATTTTTTTTCATTCATTTCAACTCTGTTTTACTTGTTTAATTTTCAGTTTAATGCATTTTGAAATAATGTGAACTTGGACAAATTATACTCTTTTATTTCAGTTTCATCTGTAAAATGGGGTAAAATATCTACCCATTATAGGTGGAAACCCTGGGCAAACTATAAAATGTAAGTAATTATTATTTTAAAGATCTGTAAAATTATCTGACCTTTTTATTGCTCTTATTGTAATTATTTTCCCTTTAAAGAGACACACTTAGTCATTTTCAAATGATTGCCTGCATTTTTGTAATTTACAAGGAGTTATTATAGTACTTCATTGGGAGGAATAAAACTTAAAAAATTTACTTCTGCAAGTTTTGATAGCTTTCTGTTATCCATATAGTTTGTATTTACTTTCATTTTGAGTCAATATTTTGAGTGACATTAGGGAATAAGTAAATACAACTGATTTCTCAGCAATAGAAACTATGCTGACTGTTCAAGAAAAAGTGGACTTTACAGAGAATCTTTGAAAATAAAAGAGGAAAAACGATTCCCTTGACTCTGGGTTATTAGAACTGATAAATCTTAAAATCTCAGACAAACCCATAAACACTGCACAATGAAATGTGCATATCACCTAGATTGGAATTATTTTAAAGTGCATTACTTTTTTGTTTGATTGTCAAGGTTGCAAATCCATTTGTCTTGCTTCCTGCTTTTTCTCTAACCATCAAAAATCTATATTCATACAGAAATGGCAAGCTCCAGAATTTTTTTAATTTCAGAAGAGAGAGAATTCTGTGATTTTCTGTAATAGTGTTATTGATTTTGTAAAAATCAAAAGTTTTCATTCACTGAAAAAGGATTACTTTTTCTTAAGGGTGTGAAAGAATGAGCCATAAACCTGAAGTCAGTTCACACTGAAATCATTTTTTGGTTATTCTTTGGCATGTGTTCAATACCCACCTGGGCTGCATTACTAAAAGTGAGTGTTGCATATGAATGCAAATTTTAAAATGTTTGCTAAGTCTGTAAGTTTGTTTTGTTAAAGTCTGTTCATTTGTCTTACATTTCTACTTGAAATGAAAGGCTAGCAATAACTTCTATAATTTTATAATTTCTACCAAATGAATAATGTACTATAACACCCTTTTGGGGTATGTGTACCCAGATCAGTATTTAATATGCATTTAAGATAATATTCTACAATTAAACATCTGCAAAGAGAAAATATAACTTTGCTAAGTAGGCCCAGCTTGCAGTTAATACTCAAAGCCAATAAAATCACAAGGAAATCTGGTTTTGTGAGCAGTATAATTCATACACTTAGTTAATAAAGGATAAATTAATAAGCTTAAAAGTGCTTTCAAATTACTGTCACAAACTAAAAGTGGTGACCACAAATTAATAGGACTTCTACAAATATGGCAGAATTTCAAGTGAGTATCATTTCCCTTAGAGTGTTCACTTTGGGAGACCCTGCAGTAATTGTGATACTGGTGTTTCTCCTGAGTATATTTTGTGACTGATCTTGGAAGCACTATCTTTTGAGTGTTGACTTCCACACCCACCCCATCCTCAATCCCCACTCAGTTTCTAAATTATCTCCAGTGGTGGCAAAGGGTTATCCTTTGCAGGTGAATTTATCCTTTGGAGAAAGCCAGGTGTTAATCAGAACCAATTTCACCGACTTGTAATCACATCCGAGGTCCTGTATTCTGTCTTCTGGTGACATTGTCTTTCACATTTTGATATTCCTGGAGTGATGCATGGAAAATCCTGGGCCCTCCACAGAAGCTTGTGAGATTGTCAGCAATATGTGAAGTCATGAATTGGTCTGACTTCATGATGTGACATGTGACTGTTCAGGCAAGTGATTTAGAAGGAGAAAGACTTATGTGCAACTACTAGCTCACTTGCTGGCTTTGTGACTTGGGGCCTTTTGGAATTTTAAATTGTGTAAAACATCATTTCTTTTCGTCTGGAACATGGGACAAATAATACCTACTTCATCCAGCGGTTGTGAAAGACTATATTAAAATGTGTAAAATGGTTTTTCTAGTGCATGGCACATGGTGAAGTCTCAGTGATTGGCAATTATTATAATTTTCTCTGAAGATAGTTGACAAAAAGGAGTTACAAAATGTTCTGGGCCAAAGCTATATATAGGCGAAATTGCCACAGATAAGGCTACAAAGGGGAGACTAATTTAAAAAATTTTATTTTTAATTTTTATGGATACATGGTGAGTATTTATATTTATGAAGTACATGAGATTTTTGTTTGTTTGTTTGTTTGTTTGTTGAGGTGGAGTTTTGCTCTTGTTGCCCAGGCTGGAGTGCAATGGTGCGATCTCGGCTCACTGCAACCTCTGCCTCCTGGGTTCAAGTGATTCTCATGCCTCAGCCTCCCTAGTAGCTAGGATTACAGGTGTCCATCACCATGCCCAGGTAATTTTTGTATTTTTAGTAGAGAGGGGGTAATACCATGTTTCAACATGTTAGAAAAGGCTGATCTCAAACTCTTGACCTTTAGGTGAGCCACCTGCCTTGGCCTCCCAAAGTGCTGAGATTATAGTCGCAAGCCACCATGCCTGACCTACATGAGATATTTTGATACAGGCTTACAATAAATATATAATAATCACATTCAGCTAAATAGGGTGTCTATCATCTCAAGCATTCTTCATTTCTTTGTGTTAAGAACATTCCAGATGTACTTCCTGTTATTCTAAAATGTCCAACAAATTATTGCTGACTTTAGTCACCCTGATGTGCTATCAAATACTAGATCTCATTCATTCTAACTATATTTTTGTGCCCATTAATCATCTATACTTCCTCACCCCTAACCCTTCCCAGCCTCTCATAACCGTCATTCTACTCTCCATCTCCATGAGTTCAATTGTTTAAATCTTTAGCTCCCACAAATGAATGAGAATATGCAGTTTGTCTTTCTATGTCTGGCTGATTTAACTTAACATTCTCTAGTTCTATCCATACTGTTGAAAATCACAGGATCTCATTCTTTTCATTGCTAAATAGTATTCCATTGGGTATATGTCACACATGTCCTTTATCAATTTGTTGCTGAACATTTGGGTTGATTCAAAATCTTGGCTATTGTGAATAGTGCTGCAGTAAACATAAGAGTACAGATATTTTTTCAATATACTGATTTTTTTTTCTTTTGGGTATGCACCTAGTAGTAGGATGGCTGGATCATATGGTAGCTCTATTTTTAGTTTTTAAAAGAACCTACAAATTGTTCTTCATAGTAGCTGTACTATTTACATTTCCAACAACAGTGTGCAAGGGTTCCCTTTTCTCCACATTCTCACCAGCACTTGTTATTGCCTGTCTTTTGAATAAATGTCATTGTAACTGGGATGAGATATGTCTTGTATTTTTGTTGTGCATTTCTCTGATGGTAATGTTGAGCACCTTTTCATAGAGGGAGACTAATTTTTTCTTTCTTTTCTCTTTTTCGAGACAGAGTCTCACTCTGTCACCAGGTACCAGGCTGGAGTGCAATGGTACAATCTCAGCTCACTGCAACCTCTGCCTCCCAGGTTCAGGCAATTCTCCTGCCTCAGCCTCCTGAGGAGCTGGGACCACAGGCATATGCCGCCACGCCCAGCTAATTTTTGTGTTTTTAGTAGAGACGAGGTTTCACCACGTTGGTCAGGATGGTCTCAATCTCTTGACCTCATGATCCACCCGCCTTGGCCTCCCAAAGTGCTGGGATTACAGGCTTGAGCCACCGTGCCCAGCCCCAGAGGGAGACTAATTTTTACATGTAGCTTTTGAAATCAGTTTCACTAAGTTAAACTCACCTTCTATGTAGCCTTCTAAGTGACTCTTCTTAAAAGGAGCACATGTTCATTTGACTGTATTTTGGAATCAGCCTGTTAAAAAATAAATTTTATTGTTGTTTTAGTAACAACATCATATGGCCTATATGATTTATTTTTAGTCTTATCTAAGGAAGAAATAGGAATCTCTTGTTGAAGAAAGGATGAAAGATTTTCTTTAGAAAGATTTCTGATCATTTCTTATTCTGACATATACCGTGACAAGGTCGTTAGTTTGTTGTGACTAATTGGAGGTTTTTGGTCATGCATCCATTTTTCTTTCAGATGCTGTTGTTTCTTAAAAGCGCAATTGTGTTCAAAACATGACCAATGTATTTTTAGAAATGTTGCAATGCCCTTGGTTGGTGATTATGTTGCCATCCTTTTCTGTTTCCTGTTTCTCCCTCATGTAGTTGAAACACAGGTTTTTCACATATCGGTCGGATTCCTTAATTGCTGATAGATAAATATTCTCATTGCTGTTCTGAATTTGGTACTTTAAACATCATAAACATTTTACTAATGAAGTGGCATGCCACAGATTAGGATTGCCAAAGATTAAAAGTAGAAATGATAGAGTGGAGAAGAGGAGATGCTGATCTTTACTAACTTTGGTGAGTAAGCAGCTACAAGCATCTAATGAGTAGTTTTAGGATAAATAATGTATGGTTAACTCTATCTTGAAAAAGAGTTTTAGAGGTGAGGTCAAAACTCAGGAGCAGCGTGTAGCGACAAATATAAAGGAGGAGAGATGGCCATGGATCTTAGAGGCAGGATGATGCAGTACAACAGGCCACCAAGACTCACTTGATAAACAAGCTTCATATACCAGACACACTCCCACAGGTTTATCAAAGTCTTACTGTTCCTTCTATAGCCATTTCCTTCTACTGGAGAAAACATTTCAGAACACAAATGAGCAAGAGATATATTTTTATGCAGACAACTCCTTCTTATATGTAAAAGTAAATTATTTGCAAGTTTCACATTGTCATTTCTAACCAATGGTTTATGATAGTTTTACAGTGGATGGCAGTATGGTGGTTGGCCCTGCTGGTGTGATGCTAGTCAAGTCAATATGCTTTGAACAGGTAGGCTAAGGAATTGCCCTTCTCCTTGTTATCTATGTGTGGTTGAAAAAGATCAATTAATCTCTCTGGGTTCTAGTTTGTAACTTTAAAAATAGAGATAAATTTAGTGTTTAGCTACTTTACAGAATTCTTGAGAAAATGACAAATAATATATATAAAAGTGTTTTATAGACTCTAATGTAAAGACACCAAAACTAGGGGATTCGTGCAAACACACATAAATCCATGCAGGACTCTGCATTATCCTGTTTGTCCAAATTGGCCAGATATTTGCTGAGTCTTCAAAATACTTTGTAGTATAAAATATTGCCTTAGATACATACTTAACTGTAATAAAAAGAAGTTTCCTGAAGTGATTCAGAAAACATTTTCCCCCTTTACCTCATTACTTTCTAAATATAAGTCTTTCCATTTATCATTCTTCTTGCGATATGACCGTGAGAGCAAAGGAAGAGATACAAACACATATTCAATTTGTTTTGGGAATAAAAACTGCTGTGTTTGGGAAAAGCACTGCAATATATGTTTCAGACTTGTACAGGAATGTTGCATGAGAAATAGGGGAGTGTAAAACTGTCTTTTGCCTTATAGAATTAAGGTATGTAAGACAAAACAAAATAAAATGAAACAAAACATTCTAGGACTTGATGAAAACAACATTAGCTGTATGAGTATTTAGATTTAGTTGTGGTTGCTGGACTGTGCTGGCCAAACTCTGTACTTGAGCACTGGAGGATTTATTCTCCCGGTTGCTAGGAAGATTGAGTGCTGAAAGGTCTTCTGAGCCCTCTTGGAGAATTGCCTCCTTGGTAAGAGACCACCTTGACCAAGGGTGGTTCCTTTTCAGGAAGCCAACATTCATGATTCATCAGTTCTACTGTCCAGACCCATTTCCTTCTCTGCTCCTGAAGATATTGTTCCTGAAAACACTCTCAATAAATATCCTGCACAAAAATCTTGAATCCAACCTGTGTCAGAGGCTCTCACTGCTCAGATTTTTCTGAAGGTTCTTTAGACAATTGAACTTTTCATTGAAATTGTTATACAGTTTTCCTGGAAGAGGAACATGGTATCATCCAGATTAGATATCACATTTTCAGAAGATCATGTTTAGGTCAAACCAAGAGGCTGGTATGAATTAACTAGCATTCTATAGACTTGTCAACCTTTTGATGAACTTGATTTATTAAAACAATTTTTTGTTATAAAGTACAAAAATTGGTAAAAGATCAACCCCAGCTTTTAAAAATGGAATTCATAAAACCAGCACACGACGTGGAGATTACAATTTCTTTGCAATTCATTCATTCAACACATAATTATTGAGTCCCTATTATATGATCAGAGGACAAGTGATCAGTATGTAAGATGTGATTGCTGTCCTCATCTTACAAGGGGGATAATACATGTACCTATTATATAATTAATGCAGCAGAATAATACAAAAGAAAAAAGCTACAGGAATTGAAAAAGAAGCAATGATTGAGTAATGATGATTAGAGAAAATCTTAGGATGATATGAAATTTGAGTATAACCAAGAATAGTAAGCAAGGATGGTTGGTGAAGAGTCTGCCAAGCAAGGGGAAAAATGAGTAAGGTATAGACGTGAAGAAATAAAAGGCATGTTGGAGGATACTGATTTAGCTGAAGTGTTTGTCTTATACAGGTCTGTCAGGAGAAATCTAAGTGGGAGAGGTAGTTTGGAATTATTGTGAAGGTCTTCAAAGGCAGGATAAGGAATTTTGATTCCCCTTGGTAACTAGTGAGTAGCTACTGAAGGTTTCTGAGAGTGACATTATCAGATGATGCTATAGAAAGATGGAGTTGGAAGTAACAGAACAAAGCCTCGGGGATAAGAAAGGAAATTATTGTCATGGTCTGAGGGTAAGCCACACAAACTTCCTGATTCCTGAAGCCTGATTTTAATACTGCTTTTCATCTACCCATAAACCTAGACATCCAGGAATTCTCCAGAACAAAAAACTTGGTTAAAGAGCTTGGAGTGAGGATCATTTTCTTTCTTTGTAGATTGATTTTTTAAATGTAGAATTTCAGCCTCTTTTATTTTGGTTGGTGTCTTTAAATTATGTTTCCAGCTGAAACAACTAGCTAATAATGAAAATATTTACTAGAGACAGGGGCTCGCTATGTTGCCCAGGCTGGCCATAGATGAAAATAATTTTTGTGCGTATGTCTTTATAGTAGAAAGATTTATAATCCTTTGGATTTATACCCGGTAATGGGATTGCTGGGTCAAATGGAATTTCTATTTCTAGGTCCTTAAGGAATCGCCACACTGTCTTCCACAATGGTTGAACTAATTTACACTCCCACAAACAGTGTAAAAGTGTTCCTATTTCTCCACATCCTCTCCAGCATCTGTTGTTTCCAGATTTTTTAATGATCGCCATTCGAGCTGGTGTGAGATGGTATCTCAATGTAGTTTTGATTTGCATTTCTCTAATGACCAGTGATGATGAGCATTTTTTCATGTTTGCTGGCCTCATGTATGTCTTCTTTTGTAAAGTGTCTGTTCATATCCTTTGCCCATTTTTGAGTGGGCTTTTTTTTTTTTTCTTGTAAATCTGTTTTAGCTCTTTGTAAATTCTGGATATCAGCCCTTTGTCAGGTGGGTAGACTGCAAAAATTTTTTCTCATTCTTTGGTTGCCGATTCACTCTAATGACTGTTTCTTTTGCTGTGCAGAAGTTGCGGCATTTGATTAGGTCCCATTTGTCTATTTTGGCTTTTGTTGCCAATGCTTTTGGTGTTTTTGTCATGAAGTCCTTGCCTGCGCCTATGTCCTGAATGGTTTTGCATAGATTTTTACGAATGTTCATTGTAGCACTGTTTACAATAGCAAAGACCTGGAACCAACCCAAATCCCCATTGATGATAGACTGGACAGGGAAAATGTGGCACATATACACCATGGAATATTATGCAGCCATCAAAAACAATGAGTTCGTGTCTTTTGTAGGGACATGGATGAACCTGGAAACCATCATTCTCAGCAAACTGACACAAGAGCAGAAAATCAAACACCGTATGTTCTCACTCATAGGCGGGTGTTGAACAATGAGAACACATGGACACAGGGAGGGGAGCATCACACACTGGGGTCTGCTGGGGGGAAATGGTAGAGGGACAGTGGGTGGTGGGGAGTTGGGGAGAGATAGCATGGGGAGAAACGCCAGATATAGGTGAAGGGGAGGAAGGCAGCAAATCACACTGCCATGTGTGTACCTATGCAACAATCTTGCATGCTCTTCACATGTACCCCAAAACCTAAAATGCAATAAAAAAATGAAATAATTTTTAAGAAAAACATAATTGATCAGAATTGAGTTTTCCCATTGTTTTATGCTAATGTGAAGCTGTCCCAATCTTTACTGTTGAGGTAGAAGATCTTAAATGAATATATACCTAGAAAGAGATTGGCCCATAGGGGAGTAAGTGCAGGAAATCACCCAGCCTCCCATCCCTGGGAATGGCAGCAGGGCAGCAGCGTGTTTTTCTTCTTGAGATGAAAGTGATTTGGTGCTACATAAATTTGCAAGTGATTCTCTAAAAGTGAACTTCTCACAAAAGGCTGACTCTGCAGCTGTGTCTGACACTCCCTATTGGTGCTGATTCTTTTTCACTGTGTAAAGACTTTATTTAAAGTGTTTTCCAGATTTTGACTAAGCTGGTCTAGGAAAGTAGTAAACTTGCTAATTAATGTACTTTTGATATTGAATGGTTCCTTGTTCAATTCTCCCACTCTTTTTTCTCTGTAATGTCTATGAAATATAAAGATATACATTATTATGTTTTCTACAAGTTCTGAGAATTGCCGTACCATATTCATTTTTTCCATATCTGTAAATGTTAGTGTTTAAAAATGCTTTTGTTATGATTAAAATTCAACAGCATGCTTGTTGCTTAGATTCTCATCTAGTCAAAAAATCCAAAATAAACATTTAAAAATGAACAACATTACAAAGAACCAGAAGTAATAATGCAGGCTAAAAATACCCAGTCAGTTTAAAGATCTTTTCAAGGAGATGTGACTGGAATAAGAACTTGAAGGAAAGGTCGGATCTTGATTAGCATGGCGAAGTGGAAGATATTTTTGATAAGGTACAGCGGTTTGAGCAATGTTAAGAAAAATGAGCAAAACTTTTAAAAAAGAGATTAGTGTTAAAGTAGTACAGTTTTCAAAAAGTTAAAAGCATAGCAGTTTTACAGATTTAAAATAAACACGAGAAAGACTTTACTCATCTCATTAACTAATGAGGAAATTAGTATAATGGTGTGGCTGGTTCCAAGCCCATTTGAGGAACTAGAGATCTTTACCATTTTAATAAAGAAAAGGTAGGATATGATTGCTGGGTTAAATACAAAACCAAGTAATGATCTGTGAGATAACAAGTGGTAACCATGGGGGTTATCTTTTAAGCTAGACAAAAATCTACATGTCAACATGTGATTTCCCTACATCTAGGTCTTTAATGGTAAATGTCAACTGAACAAGGTATATACCCCTAAATAATCCTTGAGTGGACCTTTGAAGTAATGACTCCAAATGACTTTTGAAGGACATGGTTCTCAACCTTTTACTTCATTTTTCAAGTTTTGGATCTTTTTTTTTTTTTTTTTTTTTCCCAGTAGGCAGATCAGCATACTTGGAGAATTTTGTTTTCTTCAAGTGGAGTGAATGGAGTGGTGACAAAAGGAAAACAGAGGAGATATATTTGAATGGTAGGCTAATGAATTTAGACCTGCATGAAATGGTGGAAAAAATTTATTAAAGGTTTAGATATGGACTTGATTAAGGAATATTTTAGATAAAATTAATTCTGCTAAATAGTATAAGAATTATGAGATACTCTTGGACATTCTTTCAACAGTTAATAATTAAGGCTAAATGTTAAGGACAGGAAGAAGTTATATACAAAGGGCCAAGTATAGGTGCCTATGTAAAATACACTACAAAGGAGACAGTAATGGGAGTGAGTCATTGCTCAATTATAGAAGACAAGGATTAATCTGTTAATACTGAGTGGGAGACTCAAAACTTTGAAAACCGTATGTGTGATGGGACTAGGAGTTGATCTGAGATGAGAGATAAAGCCCTCTGAGCCTTATTGGGACCATATAAATCTTCTTAAATCATTCAGTCTGCTTGCCGCTTACCCACTAGGGACCAAAGAGTTTAGTTACCCTGTTGCTCAAATAGACAGTGAGTGAACAAGACTTAAAATCCAGGTCTTCTATCTCCTAATACAGTTTCTCTTTATTATTTACCTCTGCGACTGTGTTTTGTACTACTTCTTCACCTCTCAGTAGCAGTTTTATATATCTACATTCTTGCCATCACTTGAAGATGGGCAGAGTGTATTTCCCTGACCCTTGATTTTGGGCTTGGCTATGTAACTTGGTTTGGACAATGGACCTCCATGTTTGGGCTTGCCTTCTTGAGCTTCTTCTACTACCATGAAATAAACATTCTCCAATTTGCACTCCAATGTAGGCCCCAGAATGAGACAGGCAGTCATATCAAGATATCCCTGCTGAAATATCTTGTTGACTATTTGGAGCTGCATTTTTTTTCTAACAAATTCTGAAATGTGTGATTATTGAGTTACCAGAGTGAATGTGATTATCACAGGAGACAATGTATTCATAAAAAGAAATTTCATAATGAAATTCCTTAGACAGATTTTAGTCTTATGTGAATACTAACTTCAGGTTGATGGAGATCCCAGAGACAGCTCGTGGATGAGTCAATCAAATAAGGTTTATTAATCTAAAGAATATAGAAGTAAGTCCACATAGTTAGGATACTTAGCAGAAAGATCAGCTGGATTCTCCAAAAAGTATAAACTTCTATACAGGAAGAACCTTACCAAAAGAGCACAGTTGCAAATGATAATGTCTGAGTGAGTGAAGGTTGCACAAGAACTTCTGGAGGCTCAAGTGCCTGCCTTCAAGCTACCGAGAGCTGGAGCAATTTTTCATGTAAACTGCTCTGAATATGTGCTGGGTAAAACCTTATGGCAGGAGGAGCATCTCAACCATCTTGGTGATAGAAGATGTACAATCAGAGATACTGTTACAGTACATTTAGGAAATGCCATTTATTCTTTTGTTCTTGATGGTTATATCACATAGATTCTTAAAAACTTGGTGAATTTTTTTCAGGAGATGCTGGGTTTTGCAGGTATCAGGTTATTACTGGTACAGCCATTTTCATATTCATAGTTATGCATATGTGCACCCTTGTATGCAGGTATCTTCATGTGCTTTTCTGTACTTTATAGTTTTTATTTGTCAACAAACATGGTGAAATGAACTGATAAGAGACTTACTGTCTTCTTGATGGTACAGCTCAGTGGGACTCATAGCCCTATAATTAGAACTGTAATCCGTTTCCCATGAACAAATATATGTAGTTCACATTTTCCTTTAACTTCCTGATAGTTATTACTTACTTGCTTTTAGGATGTACCATAGGTGTTATCTGATTTCAATTCAGAACCTCGTACAGTCAGTCTTTGTATTTACGGGTTTTTACAAAGTGTGGTTTGAAAATATTCAGAAAAAATGATTGGTTGTATCTGTATTGAACATGCACAGACTTTTTTGGTCATTCTCTAAACAATACAGTAAACAACTATTTACACAGCATTTACATTGTGTTAGGTATTATAAGTAATCTAGAGATGTTTTAAAGTATATGAGAGGGTGTGCATAGGTTTTATGTAAATACCATGCCATTTTATATCAGGGACTTGAGCATCCGCAGATTTTGGTATTTCCAGGGGGTCCTGAAACCAGTTCTCCATGGATGCTAAGGGACACCTGTATTTGTAATCCAAAATTAACATCTGGTGAGTGGAATTCCTTGAGGGCTATGATACATCATTTTATTAAAATATCTGTCTGCCATTCAATGCTTAGAAACATTCGAGTTTGCAAATATTTTCTCCCATCCTGTTATCAACAGAATAAACAGACAACCTATAGGATGTGTCTTTTGCTGTGCAGAAGCTCTTTAGTTTAATTGGGTCTAGCTTGTCAATTTTTGTTATTTTATTTTTTGCAATTGTTTTGGAGGACTGCTTTATTCTGTTCTTTAGTCTGTTTTTGTTTTGTTTTGTTTTGTTTTGTTTTTCAACAGAGAAAAGAGATTCAATTAGTTCACAGTTCTGTACAGGGAGCATAGCAGCTTCCACTTTTGGGGAAGCCTCAGGAAGGCAAAGAAGGAGAGAGGCATCTCATATGGTGGGAGCAGGAGCCAGGGACAGGGGAGTGCTACGCATTCTTGAACAATGAGATCTCCTGAGAACTCACTCACTATCATGAGAACAGCACCAAGAGGATGATGCTAAACCATTCATGAGAAACTGCCCTTATGACCCAATCACCTCCCATCAGGCCATGCCTCCAACATTGGAGATTACAACTGGACATGAATTTGGGCAGGGACGTGAGATTTGGGCAGGGACACAAATCCAAACCATATCAGAGACTTAATCATAAATTCTCTGCCAAGGCTGATGTCCAGACTGGTATTTCCTGTTTTTTTTTTCTATTTTTATTGTCTTAGGTCTTACATTTAAGTCTTAAATCCATCTTAAGTTAATTTTTATCTGTGGTGAAAGGAAGGAGTCCAGTTTCAATCTTCTTCAGATCCTGCAATTTACCCATGTAACAAACCTGCACATGTACTCCCTGAACCTAAAATAAAAGTAGAAAAAAGGAAAACGTTCCAGATCTCCTATTTTGCAGACACAATAGCAGGTCTTCAGAATACCATAAAATAGGTGGAGTAGGTGAGAGAATAATACCCATAATATTGTTCCTGCATATGGTCATAGTACCTTATGGTAATATTTCAAATTTTAAAGGATGTAGTGTTATATAGTTATTTTAAATGGTTTATGGCACTCTAACCTCTGTAGGCTATATGCATTAGGAAAACATATACACCTTTGAAATTTTAGATATACAGAACTGATAGGATAACATATGCATTAGGGTAGCATATCAGATACCATATTTTGAAGTATCAGATACCATATTTTGGCTGTCTTCTCTCCCTGTAGGGAAGTGGGGCATGGTTCACATTCTTATCTGCTCAAGGAGTTATTCTCATATATTGAACAGACCCAAGTTCCTCTTTGTGTGCCCCTTCCCAAACTCATAGTTTGAGTGAGTCACTATATTTTCTGGATCAAAATTGGGACACAATCTAATACAAGATTTAGCACCTGTTATGAAATATAGGAGCAGTGATTTAAAATGAGAACAAGAACAAGAAAATTGAGAACATGTGGTTGTCAGATTTCCCCTTACCCACATACAAATCAATTTACAAAAATAGCCCTGAGTATTTATACTATAATTACTTGGGCTATCTATTAAAATTATATGCTAATTATGACCATGAAAATACAAAAGCACATTAAATTTTTTTTTTTTTTTTTTTTTTTTTTTTTTTTTTTTTGAGAAGGAGTCTTGCTCTGTCTCCCAGACTGGAGTGCAGTGGTGTGATCTCGGCTCACTGCACCCTCTGCCTCCTGGGTTCAAGTGATTCTCCTGCCTCAGCCTCCCAAGTAGCTGGGACTTACAGGGGTGCACCATTTTTCATTTTTAGTAGAGACAGGGTTTCACCGTGTTGGCCAGGCTGGAAAAGCACAATTTTTTAAAGTATGTTTTATGATTCAGATTTCTCAATAATTCAGACTGATCTATTCATTAAGTAAATGGTTTCAGTCTTTGTCTTTTCTTATTTTGTGTAACAAACTGCGTTTGAGTCAAACTTTATTGCTCCAGAATATTTTCTGTGTTCTCTAGGCTAATAAAAGAATATTAATTGTATCTTACTTCATAGCCAGTCTGTCACAGTGCCACATTATCTCTAAATTCCAGTCACCAAATCATACTTTTTCTACATTTTTCAACAGTAACTTTTATACAAATGGGTCCACAACTTTCAAGACTGTTTATTATGATAAAAAGAGAAGAGAAATGATAGGATGGAATCTGAATGACTCTGGAAATCCTCTTCTATTAAGGAGAATAATTTTTGGATGTGCCTTAAGTGCTACTTCATTTCAGCTCAGACTGGGGGAACTAGATTTCTTCCAGGGGTTGTTTACCCACAAAGTTCCTGTCCCATCCAGGCTCCTGGTGATTCTCAGAGCCAGATAGATTCTGCAGTACCAGTACTATCGAGAATATCCATTGGAGGACACTAGAACACAACAAATAGATGAAAATGCAGGAATATGTAAGTAACTCAAAGTAAATCCTCTGCCAAAAAAAAAGAGACAATTTATTCTCCTAAGTTAAATCAAATTGCTCTCCAGCTATAAAAATATGACTGGTTATTAATATTTTCATTGAAAAACAAATTCTATCATGGGTGCTTCTTGTCTTCCAAAACTGTAGTTTTAGAAATGTGATGGATAGCTTCCTCGGGAGATAAATGGATACATTATTTTAATTGCCTGAACATTTATTTAGGAATTTTCTTGGAAGTTGTGCTTCATAACCTAACCTTAATCGAATCTTCATTGATAGACAAGTGGGGCCCTTTGCAGGTTGTTGAACTGGATTTGTCTGACAGTCCTTCTGAAAATAGAGAACTTTATAAGGTCATGACAAAAACCATGAGCACTTAGGGGTCCTCTGCTGTGGAAAGGTGATATCTCAGGCAAATTAGTTTAGGTAAAACCCCTGATAAGAGAAAGCCTTCGACATGTATGATGAGAGTCGGTAAACTTTGTCATAATATGTTGTTAGGTGTTTAAACATTCTAGTAAACATTTTAAATCTCAAAAATTATAATTATTTACAAAATGGGAATATCATTTAGATATTTGGGCTTCTGAATTTTGAGTTTAGAATAAAACAAGACTTGTATCTTGGACTTGTCCCTACTTCTGAGACCCCCAACTTCAACTATAAACAATACATATGCTCGAGTCAAAAGCAATGATGCCAACAGTACAACAACTTATTAAGTATGTTAGTTTTAAAAACCTGCTACCCAAATTATATATTTTTGTTAGTAGAATAAGCATTTACACATAAACTTATCTTAGTAATGTGGTCAACATTGGGGATTTATTTTTACTTTATACACAGGAGGGCACTCTGGGCTCTATTTGGAAGGGAAGGACATGAAAAACTCAGGGATTAACTTCCTTCTGGAAGCCTCCTTTTGATCCAGAACACGTAATTGGAAGTAGGACTGACAGGGAAGGACACTTTTCCACTTTTCCACAATTCGCCTCTCTTATTTCAGCATAGTTTATCAGGCAATGAAAGTCATCATTTAAAGTTTGTAGGTAGGAGTTATGGTCAGATAGAAATGTCATTTAAGCCATTTAAAATATGTGTGGTGAGTTTAGATCCCAAAGTGGGTTTCTCGCCTCCTGAATGTTTCAAATCTTTTAGTCATTTTGGACCAGGGTTCAGTTTCTTCATCTCTCCAAGGGCTAACTGCTTGCATGTTTTGAGAGTGGGAGTGTGAGTAACTAAATGATTTAGAAACTGGGCAAAAGCACTCTGTGAAATATAAACTTATTCAGAAGCATGAAATAATTAAAGTGATGGGGTTTAATTAACAGTTATGCATGTGTCTCTTCCTCATTTGACATTGCATTTTTCTTTCTCTCTTTCTCAGACAGCAACAGGGCCTTCAAAGTGAATGATTTGAAAAGAGCCAGTGGGCAATAAAAGAGTCACTGTTTTTTTTTTTTTTTTTTTTTTTTTTTTTTTTTTTTTTTTTTTTTTTTTTTAGTATGGGCAAGTTTTAGGGAAACAACCAGTGCAGTCCCTTAGGCTAGGAATTGTGGGGAGCCCATTTCTACCTCTAAACTTGAAGGGCAGGGGCGGAGAGTGATGGATGAAAATGAAACAGGGAGTAAGGAGAGGGTTGCCCAAGGAGCTCAGCCACATGTAGTCAGTGTGTCTGCTGCTCCCCTCTGGGAGGGTGGGAGCCAGGGGCACAAATGCTTGACCTCATTTTCTTCCTCATTCCATTTTCCTGCTGCTGTCCCCTACTTGACTAAAACCATCCATATGCCAACAGGAGGGGACAAGGGAATCTGCTGATGCAGTGCTGCAGGTCAGCTTCAAGTACAGAGCCCTGGAGAAAGGCAGGATGTGGAGTGGCCCAGAGGGACAGGCAGATGACATCCTGTTTCCTTGTTAATGCCTACCCTCCTGGAGAACCATGTGTTGCTAATGGGATTGTGGCTTCTGAGACCCACCTGTCTATAATCTGCTAAGCAATCATTTTTAGGCTGTTTAGAATCCATTGGGTGAGTTTGGATCTCAAAGAGGAGGTCCTAGCCTCCTGCGAAACGTAAATATTCCCAATCTTTCAGTCATTTTGGGTCAGGGCTCACTTTCTTCATCTCTCCAAGGACTAAACTGCTTGCAAGTTTTGGGGGTGGGAGTGTAAGAGACTAAGTGATTTAGAGTTAGGGCACAAAAGCACCCTGCAAAATATAAACTTATTCCAGAATCATGGAACAAATAAAATACTAATTATTTTGTGACCAGCAATGTTAAAAAAGATTTGTGGCATTCTCTACATTTACATTTAGTAAAGAATAGTGACTTTAAAAGAACAGAAGATAGCAGTTAATCTACTTTATTCCAATCAAGGAGTCTTGCCTATATTGTTTTCTCACAAATCTTGATACTGATGAGTATTCCCAAGTCTTTAGAAGACAGTTAATATTGCAGTTTGAAAGAAGAAAAATAGTCTAAAAATTAACACATGGTAGAAATTATGCAGATATCTCATGAATCTCAATTTCCTTTTTATGCTAGAAAAGGGGACAGTTCAAAAACAAGCAAATGTACAAGTAAATATATTTCCCTTAATATTTTATTTTAAAATTATTTAAAAAAATTTTTTTTAAGGCTGGAGTGCAGTGGCACAATTTTGGTTCACTGAAACCTCTGCCTCCCAGGCTCAAGCAATCCTTCCTTAGCTTCCTGAGTGGCTAGTACTACAGGTGTGTGCCACAAAACTGGGCTATTATTTTGTGTACAGATGTGTGATATATACATATATACATATATATATGTGTGTGTGTGTATAGTTACATATTTGTATATATGTATGTGTGTATATATATGTGTATATATATGTATATATATACACATATACATACACACACACACACACACACACACATATATATTTATAGATACTGGGTTTCACCATGTTGCTCAGGAAGGTTTTGAATTCTGGGGGTCAAAAGATCTACCTGCCTTGGCCTCCCAAAGTGCTGGGATTACCGGCATGAGCCACCACACCTGGCCTCCTTAATTTTTTAGAGGATATTTGTAATTATTTTAGTTCATTGTCCTTTGTATTTTATATTACAATACTGTATATTCTTGCATTCTTGGCTTTATTTTTTGTTTGTAACTGTCTCTCATATCATACTTTTCAATAATGTGATGATAATAATAATAATACACTGATGGTAAACATTAATGCTGTATCAACTAACCTTCATTCTTTAGTTTTGTTTTCTTTTTTTCTTCTTTTTTTTTTTTTAGATATTTGAAGTATAACTTTATTCTGATTCTAAACAAAAAAGAATGAGAATGAGAGTGAGAAACATTTCACCACTGAATATTGTGATGTGACTGTACAGGTATTTGAAACTCAGGAAGGAAACAGCTGTGTTCCAAAACAGCTAAATATGCAGGTTCAAAAAATTAAAAAAAAAATTTTTAATGGCTACATTTACTGAATGTCCCTTCATCTCCTTCAGTATCCTGAAGATAAAGCAGACCTTCTGCTTAGCTGTATGACAAAGTGCAAACATGCTCCACCGCAACATCACAGGACAGGTTCCTATGAAGTTAGAGTTCTGACTCTGGGTTCCAGCTTCATTTTCTCACGGGGCATCCTTGTCATCCAGGAGAGCAGTTGCCTGAGCAACCTCTAAATTATACTCACATTGCACTACCAAAGCTGGGTCCAGGACAACCTGTGTTGGGGCAAGAACAGCAAGGCTACAGACTTCAGGCTGGGGTCTCTAGTGAGCTTCTTAGCAAGTCAGAGGAAGGGCTTTTCAAAGTTGTAGTTACATTTGACATAAATGTTATAGTACTAAAGACTCTTTGTTTAATGGAAGAGAGTAAATTTCGCCTTCATTTTTCTGTGCTTAAATAACCGTTTTTTTTCTTTTGCCTTAGAACACGATGGGGATGTTTTCATACATTCATACCAGATCTCTACCTCAGAAACATTCTTGTAACTCTCGATGTTACATCAAGCATTATAATGGCACCCTGGGCTTGGATATAATAGCCATCAGCCATCTCTCAGTTTGCCAAATTTCTCCAGGCCAGCTGTGTCTCAGCCATTGAACTTAATGGGCCCTTTGTTGGCATATTAGGCTGTCCTCACACTGCTATAAAGAACTACTTGAGACTGGGTAACTTACGAAAATAAGTTTAGTTGACTTGTAGTTCCACAGGCTTAGCAGGAAGCGCGAGTGGGAGGCCTCAGGAAACTCACAGTCATGACGGAAAACAAAGGGGAAGCAAGAACCGTCTTCACATGGTAGCAGGAGAGAGAGAGCACGCTGAGCAGGGGAAGTGCCACACATTTTAAGCCGTCAGATCTTGTGAGAACTCATTCACTGTCACAAGAACAGCATGAAGGAAATCTGCCCCCATGATGCAGTCACCTCCCAACAGATCCTTCCTGCAACATCAGGAATTACAATTCAACGTGAGATTTGTTTAGGGACACAAAGCCAGACCATATCAGAGTGGAACAAAAGCGGATGGAGCTCCACACCCAAGGTGGCTGTATCTCAGATTCTGCAGTCCAATGATATTTTGTGAGGGTAGTTTTTCCATCACCAAGCGATGCAAGTTTGAACTAAATTTGGCGTTCTCCTCGGGCAGGCATCATGATATTTCTTCCAGAAGTGACTCTGCACCCATCCAACTCTGTATCCTTTAATTCTCATCAGAATGCTATGAAATACACCCGATTAATATCAATACTATTTGAAAGTTGATAAAATCGAAGCTTAGAGACATACATTAATCTTTAGGGTAGATGTTTTTATTGTGGTAAAAAACACGTAAGATCTGTCTTCTTAACAAATTTCTCAGTGTACAATATGATATTGGTAACTATAAGCATATTGTTGTCTAGTAGATCTCTAGAACTTTCTTTCTTTTTTTAACTGGCATCTCACTCTGTCACCCAGGCTGGAGTGGAGTGGTGTGATCTTGGCTCAATGCAACCTCTGCCTCCTGGGTTCAAATGATTCTTCTGTCTCAGCCTCTTGTCCTAGCCTGTAGCTGGGATTACAGTTACCCACCACCACACCCAGCTAATTTTTGTATGTTTAGTAGAGACTGGGTTTCACCATATTGGTCGGGCTGGTCTTGAACTCCTGACCTCAGTTCATCTTCCTGCCTTGGCCTTTCAGAGTGCTGGGATTATAGGCATGAGCCACTGTGCCTGGCCCTGCAGGACTTTTTTTATCTTGTGTGACTGAAACTCCATGTCCATTGAACACCTGTTTCTCTTCTTCCCCAGCAACTACCATTCCACTTCCTGTTTCAACACTTCCAAACTCACTTTCCTTAATATTTAATTTGCTTTCAGGATTGATCATAAGGCTTCTATGTTCCAAAGTACAACCTAGAATTTTTTTTTATTGCATTTTAGGTTTTGGGGTACACGTGAAGAACATGCAAGATTGTTGCATAGGTACACACATGGCAGTGTGGTTTGCTGCCTTCAGTCCCCTCACCTGTATCTGTCATTTCTCCCCATGCTATCTCTTCCCACCTCCCCACCCCCCGCCCCTCCCCCATTTCCCCCCAACGGACCCCAGTGTGTAGTGCTCCCCTCCCTGTGTCCATGTGTTCTCATTGTTCAACACCCGCCTAGGAGTGAGAATATACGGTGTTTGATTTTCTGCTCTTGTGTCAGTTTGCTGAGAATGATGGTTTCCAGGTTCATCCATGTCCCTACAAAGGACGTGAACTCATCGTTTTTGATGGCTGCGTAATATTCCATGGTGTATATGTACCACATTTTCCCTATCCAGTCTATCATCGTTGGGCATTTGGGTTGGTTCCAGGTCTTTGCTATTGTAAACAGTGCTGCAATGAACATTCGTGTGCACGTGTCCTTGTAGTAGAATGATTTATAATCCTTTGGATATATAGCCAGTAATGGGATTGCTGGGTCAAATGGGATTTCTATTTTTAGGTCCTTGAGGAATCGCCACACTAAAGGCAGGAGTTGCAATTCTCATCTCTGATAAAATAGACTTTAAAGCAACAAAGATCAAAAGAGACAAAGAAGGACATTACATAATGGTAAAAGGATCACTGCAACAAGAAGAGCTAACGATCCTAAATATATACGCACCCAATACAGGAGCACCCAGATACATAAGGCAAGTTCTTAATGACTTACAAAGAGACTTAGACTCCCACACAATAATAGTGGGAGACTTTAACACCCCATTGTCAATATTAGACGGATCAACCAGACAGAAAATCAACAAGGATATCCAGGACCTGAATACAGACCTGGAACAAGCAAACCTAAGAGACATTTACAGAACTCTCCACCCCAAATCCACAGAATATACATTCTTCTCAGCACCACATCACACCTACTCTAAAATTGACCACATAATTGGCAATAAATCACTCCTCAGCAAATGCAAAAGAACAGAAATCATAACAAACAGTCTCTCAGACCACAGTGCAATCGAGTTAGAACTCAGAATGCAGAAACTAACTCAGAACAGCACAGCTTAGGCCAACAAACATATGAAAAAATGCTCATCATCACTGGTCATCAGAGAAATGCAAATCAAAACCACATTGAGATAACATCTCACACCAGTAAGAATGGCGATCATTAACAAATCGGGAAACAACAGATGCTGGAGAGGATGTGGAGAAATAGGAACACTTTTACACTGTTGGTGGGAATGTAAATTAATTCAACCTAGAATTTTTGAATACCGTTTTAGCTTTTAATTACAAATGGTTTTCTATATGAATCATTACCGTATTAATTATTTTTTAAAAAGTGAAATGGCACTGATGGAAAATATGACAAACACCTATATATCTTGTGAGAGATATCAGCTTTATCAAATCTTACTGTTTGTCCATATTTGGCTCAAAATTTAAAATTTATTTTTATAAAATTAATTTATTAATCTTTATGGTTTATCTTTTATTTTATCTTAATAAAATAAAAGATCTAACACTTGAAAACCTCAGTTCTCCTTGCTAATCCAATTCTTCTCTCTCCTTCCCTAGAGGAAAATACTATTCTGAATTTAATATTTATGGGTCACATGTGTATTTCAAAGTTTTAACCGGGGTCAGGTGTATGAGACCTAACCCATACAGTTTCACTGAGCCTGTGTTGATAATGGCCCTGCGTTTATTTTAATGCTTGGCTGTCACTGTTTTAAAGGGTAAATAATGTTTGAACAAGGCAAGTGGTCCTTGTTTTGAAAGATTCAAAAACTCTTTTGATGGTGGGATACAACACACTGACATTTGGATAGACGAAAGGCAGAACTCTTTGTTTCTTACAGCTGAAAAGAGAGAAGGATGCCACAAAGGACCACACAGAGTTGTCTCCAGGGACAGGATAAAAGCAAGCTGGGCGGTAGAAGGCAATTTATCTAAGACAAGTAGGGTAGGGTAGCTAGCTTCCCCGAGGTCCTTGTGGATTGGCTAATTTGAATAATTTCACCTGCTCTAGGGCTGTCTCTAGTTGTCTGTTATTGGGCCCCAGAGTGTTGAACCCCTATCAGTGACACACTTGGAGATATGCATGGTGGCCCTGGAGAGTGAGAGTCTAATAAGGGAAGTGGTTGGCGTGGAGGCTTAGCAAGCTACAGTGAAGGGAAATTGAGGTTTTTATCCATGACTTCAAAACTGGGTCAAGACAGCACTTCTGAAATAGTACATTAGAGCTCACACCTTCATTTTTCATAAGCCCTGAAAATTATGTAGTCTGTCCGAATTTTAACTACATATTTATCCATAAACATTGTATAGTACAGTTTCACATGCTTTAAAACTTTGATGAACATTTAGGTTGTTTCAACTCTTGTGGTTTCTTTTTCTTTTTCTACTATAAAAAATGCTGCAATGAAATTCTTGAAGATATCTTCTTGGACACATGTGTTTCTTTAGGGAATACAGCTATGAGGGCTATTGCTTGGCACAGAGTGTGTACATATTTAATATTTACAATCTGATGTCCTTGTAATCCCCACATTTATTTTAATCTAGTTCTGAGGTAAAATGTATTTAATGCACACGATCAGTCATTTTGCTATGGTTTCTTCAGTTCTCTCGTAGTTGGCTAGAATTTGTTGCCTAGACATTTCCTCCAAAGGGCTCATGAGAGAAATATTCCCTAATTTATATTTTCAACAATGTTTTTCTGTAGCCTCTATTCAGAAAGATAGCTTGGCTGGCTATGAAATTCTTGCTGACACATTTCCCCTTGAGGGTCTTGTAGGTATTGCTCTACTGTCTTTTGGCTTTGAAGGATGCTGTGGAAAAATCAGTTCTAGTCTGTTTCTTTTCCTTATGGGTGTTCTGACTGATTTGCCTGACAAACCAGGTGTTTTCTTTTTAATCCTTAAAGTTCAATAATTTTACTATGATTTGTGTCAGGGCTGACTGTTCTGGGTCAATTTTCACAGGCACATGATGTACCACTTCAACATGAAAATTCAATTTTTATTTCAAGAAAGTGTACTTGAATTACAATTTCAAAAATTCGTTCTGACCTACTGTTATTTTAAGACAATGAGTATATTTATGGTGCATCTCATTAGCCTTCTTAGAAAAGATCTGTCAATTTATCCATCTTCCTGTTCAAACTTTTTCTTATTTTTCTTGTTTTGATTGTTTTTCTAATATCTATAATCTATGGTAATCACAGTTTTCCCCGCAACATTTATTCTCTTTGGTTTTCATTTGCATTTTGTCTATATTTATATAATAATTTTTTCTTTCAATTTTCTTCTGAGTTCTTGCAATGCTTAATTCATCTCTTTTTCTAACTGTTTCCTCTTTTCTCAAAGTTTGTTATTTGAGTTTCTGTGGCCTTGTTAAAGAGAAGTAAATTTTTAAAAGTTCATGACAAAATACTTTTCTTGGCTTAGCTATTTGATGAAATTTGACAATTTTTTTTCTTGGTCTAGCTATTTGCAGATGCTTTCTTGAGGGAGATTGTCTGTCTTGGTGTGTTTTGAGACATTTTGGTCAAAGAATATTTTACTCTTCTCCTTGAGTCTTCTTTGCATTTGTCTGCCATGGAGCTTTGGTCTTTCTCTCTCTCCTTCCAGTCTTTCTCACATCGCTCAGCTCTTGCAAATAATATATGTTCCATTTTAGGGCAAACTCTTCCTCCAGAAAGGACTTTTTGGGCATTTTTTCTGGACTCTCCTGCCATTAGGCTGACTCTATTTACTGTTCTTGGGTGACTTCCTGATACACTTCTAGGGTTTTTTTTTTTTTTTTTTTTTTTTTTTTTTTTTTTTTTTACATGTTTTGCGTGCACAGTCTTTGGATCACCTGTTCAAAGAAAATAGAGAAGTTAGCATTTCCTCTGGAACAAATCACTGTTTCTTTTTCATTGCTGATTGTTTTAAAAGTTTCTTTCAATTTTCAGCTTGTTATGGTAGTGATATGTACATTTTTGTGGTTGTCAGATTTTGTTCCAAAGGATTATAAATCATTCTACTATAAGGACACATGCACACGAATGTTCACTGCAGCACTGTTTACAATAACAAAGACCTGGAACCAACCCAAATGCCCATCGATGATAGACTGGACAGGGAAAATGTGGCACATATACACCATGGAATATTATGCAACCATCAAAAATGATGAGTTCATGTTCTTTGTAGGGACATGGATGAACCTGGAAACCATCATTCTCAGCAAACTGACACAAGAACAGAAAATCAAACACCACATGTTCTCACTCATAGCTGGGTGTTGAATAATGAGAACACATGGACATAGGCAGGGGAGCATCACACACTGGGGTCTGTTGGGGGGAAATAGGGGAGGGACAACAGGGGGTGGGGAGTTGGGGAGAGAGAACATGGGGAGAAATGCCAGATATAGGTGAAGGGGCGGAAGGCAGCAAATCACACTGCCATGTATGTACCTGTGCAACAATCTTGCATGATCTTCATGTGTACCCCCAAACCTAAAATGCAATAAAAATATTTCTGTCAAGTTAATTTATTTTATATTGGAAGTAATATTTAAAATATTTTTTTTACAGATTAGTTTCTGATTCATTCCAAGTCAATACTCACCTTCCCTTTGGTTCCTGTATACATCTGGTGCTGGGTATTGTAGGCCTTGTCATATTGTGATGCAATGCTTGGCCCTGCAGTTTGATGTTATGACACTGACTGAGTCAGCACAGGGGCCACTAGAATTCGCCGAAGCCGTTTTTCCACTGGAACATTAACTGTGCTATCTCTATATTGACTATGAATCACATGAATAGATCCCACTTTATCCAAACTAAATATGTCCCCAATTCAACTCCTCCTTGGATTCCAGAATTGCCTAAGGCCACTTCCATGCCACCTACATTAGGGGAAATATAATGGAGGAAGGTCAGAGCAGAAATATAGAGTTAAAATATTTTATTTTGAAAAATTTAAAAACATCTGATTAGCTGAGCACATTGTGAGGACCTGAATGAGGGAAGGGAAGGAAAGGGAAGGGAATTTTCTTGTCAGCATGGTTGCCAGTATCAGGAGCAAATTTCGAAGCATAAACTGATGCACCTGTGGGGGCTTGGGAGTGTTGGGTGCATGGGAGGGAGGAATGGTGCTGAAGTTTCTTGGCATGTGAATAACTCCCATCCAGAGTTTTTAATGAGAGGGTAAGTTTTGTCTGTACTTGGACTACTTATTTCATTGGAAATTAATTTGATAGTGGTGGTAATGGAGGCTTGAGAGGTGATAGAAATGGGTAGTCATGGCATAACTGCGCTCAAACTGCACCTAGTCCAGTAGTCCTCTGTCATTGTTTGTTTATTTTGTTTTGTTTTGTTTTTCTTGAGATAGCATCTCATTCTGTTGCCCAGACTGGAGTACAGTGTTATAATCACAGCTCACTGCAGCCTCGACCTCCCAGGCTTAAATGATCCTCCCACCTCAGTCTGCTGAATAGATGGGGCTGTAGGCACATGCCACCATGCTTGGCTAATTTTTGAAATTTTTTGTAGAGATGGAGTCTCACTATGTTGCCCAGACTGGTCTCAAACTCCTGGACTCAAGCGATCTTCACACATCAGCCCTGGAAAGTGTTGGAATTATAGGCATGAGCCGCTGTGCCTAGCCAGTCCTGTGTCTTTTAATTCAACCAGATTTTAAGCAGGTCCTAGAGGGTAGATATCTCATCTCATATAGTTTTATATTAGCTGTAGTTTCTTGCAGATATAGTAAACACTGAATAATTATTTGTTGCTTTTGCATTGGACTATGTTTATTTTTGAGATTTTATAAAGAGAATAAACATAGATGACTAGTAAATCCACAAGCATCCCCCAAAATACAACATATCAATTGACTAATATCTTAATTCACCAATGAGAAGCATTTATCACTTATTTAATATTTGTTTGATATAATTCATTTTAACATGCAGCAATGTGATATAAAATATTGAGCACCTTTTTTTTCCCTTCCCAATGAGTATAACATCTGATGAAAATCACAGGTTTCCTTATGGTTAAAAGCAACCTTGATTTACATGTACGAATTATAGGGAGTTATAACAAGCATGCAGAACAGTGGTACCCTTGAAAAAGTAATACCACCCAGGATAAAATTAATTGCATATTAAAAAACAGCTAACATATATTTTTATCATGATATGATTTGATCTAGGATTATTCACCAGTCATTGCCACTTGCTTTCCTGGTAGATAGTCAAGAATTCCCATGGACATTGAAGATTTTGGTATAGATTTATCGAAAGAGATCAGAATAGTGACGTAAAAAAGGCATCACATAGGTCTTGGCCTTAAAAGTCAATCATGAAGTGTTTGTTTAACTATTAGATGTCTAGTGTTGGGTAGATGCTTTGAGAAGAGAGATGTGTTCATACCCTGAAAGAGTTCGTAATTCGGCTTAGTGCTTTTCAAGTGGAGGAAGTGAAATCAAATTAGTGGGCTACTAGCAGGTTAAACATAGCAGAATAGAAAGTATCAGAGTGCATTTAAGATTATAATCTGTATCATTTTATCTGTCTATCTGTCTATCTATCTATCTATCTATCTATGTATTTTGTGTATGTGTATGTGTGTATACATATATATGTATATATTTTGTGACTATGTAAAATGTTTTTATTACTGAGCTTGTTGTCAAAGAGTTTCAAAACCATTGACTGCTAGGTAGAAAAACAACACAAATACACCAGGAACATTAGTCACTCAGAGTCCCATTTTAGTTTGCTAGGGCTACGGTAACAAAGTACCATAAACTGACTGGCTCAAACAATAGCAATATATTGTCTCATGGTTCCAGAGGCCTGAAGTTCAAGATGCAAGTGTGAGCAGGGTTGATTCCTCCTAAGGGCTGTGAGGGAGAGTCAGTTCCATGCCTCTTGCCTGGCCTCTCTCTGGTGGTGTGGTGGCAATCTGTAGTGTCCCTTGACTAGATCTCTGCCTTCATCTTCATACAACATTCTCTATGTGTATGTCTGTCTCTGTATCCAAATTCCCCTTTTCGTAAGGACACCAATCATATGGATTTAGGGCCTACCTTAATTACCTCATTCTAACTTGATTACTTCTATGAAGACCCTATTTTCAAATAAGGTCACATAGTTGAGGCATGAGGTATTAGGGCTTCAACATATCTTTTTTAAGGGGACACAGTTTAACTCATAATAATCATAATGGCCACCATTAAAAAATATGTGCACACTAGTCTGTACTAAGTGCCTTACCAGTCTTTACAACCACTCTGAGAAGTAAATTTATTATGCTGATTTTACAGAACAATAAAGGTTCTGAGAGGTTCACTGTTAGAATTTGGGTCGATTTTACTTCAAAGCCTATGTTCTTTCCACTCGGCTTGTTGATTCCTGGGAGGCAAGAGCTGGCAGGGATCTCAGAGGCCATCTGGTACAATCCCCTTTTCATGTGTAGCAGGCCAAAGGATAAAAATGATACTGTTTGTAAAAATTTGGTGTGTTTTCTACATTTCAGTGAAGCCACAAGTTAATCAGGGAAGCAATGATAATATGTGTGTATGTGTATATACGTGTGTGTGTGTGTGTGTGTGTGTGTGTGTGTGTGTGTGTGTGTCAGAGAGAGAGTGAGAGAGAGAGAGAGAGAGAGAGAGAGGGAGAGAGAGAGAATGGAAAAAGAATGAATCCAGGCTGTCCTTTTATAATCTTCAGACAAAAGACAGTTTAGTCCAATGAGCTAAGATGTATTTATTTCTTTTCCAAAGGTAAATATAAAATATATATTTCTTATTATACTTTTATTACATATAAATCTTTTCACTCCCTGATTAGTGATATCATGGTAGATTCTTTGCATAAAGTATAACTAGAATCAGAGGAATTTTGTCAGAGTATAAATGAATAAAGATTACTTGAATCATGAATACCTCATTACCAGTTATGAAGGGAAATGAATGAAAAATTGAGATCTGATAGGAAACCAATGTGATTGTAGGAAGGGGTTGGGTTTTAAAGTCACACTTACCCTTGCCATTTTTTTGGTAGTTTGAACTTGGAAAAAATGCTTAACTTCTTTGCACTTTTTTCTTTGACCTAAAAATGTGAGATTATCACAGTATAATCTACTCCAGAGAGACGATGATTAGATTAAATAAAATAGCATACATAAAAGTGAGTAACATAGTGCTCAGAACATGGTAGACTTTTACTTAATACATGCATTCCAGTATCAGTTTGGTTTTGTTTTAGATCTGATTTTCCAGTCTTTTGTTATTACCACTCATTCATAATGAAACAAATGTTTGCTGAGCCCCTACTTTTGGTTATTCAATGGGGACAGAGACAGGCAAGGTCTCTCTCTCTTTTTTATCTCGAGATGGAGTCTCACTATATTATCCAGGCTGGTCTTGAACTCCCAGGCTTAAGTGATCCTTTGACCTCAGCCCCCTATCTGTTCTCTTATGAGGTACATTCATAAGAATGTATGTATGTTCATGACAGGCAGTAAAAAGCTGAATAAATAAACAATAAGAACCTATCAGATAGTGATGAGGGCTTTGTAACATATTTAAAAAAGGGACATGTGGCTGGGTGCAGTGGCTCACACCCCAGCACTTTGGGAGGCTGAGGTGGGTGGATTGCTTGAGTGCAGGAGTTTGAGACTAGCCTGAGCAACATAGTGAAACCCTGTCTCTCCAAAAATACAAAAATTAACCAATTGTGGTGGCATGCACCTGTAGTCTCAGCTACACAGGAGGCTGAGGTGGGAGGATCATTTGAGCCTGGGAGATTGAGGCTGCAATGGGCCATGATTGCAACACTGTAGTCCAACCTGGGCCACAGAGTGAGACCCTGTCTCACAAAAAGGTTGAGGGGGTGGGATGATAAAAAGTTTCCAGTATCAGCCGGGCGCGGTGGCTCAAGCCTGTAATCCCAGCACTTTGGGAGGCCGAGGCGGGTGGATCACAAGGTCAAGAGATCGAGACCGTCCTGGTCAACATGGTGAAACCCCGTCTCTACTAAAAATACAAAAAATTAGCTGGGCATGGTGGCGCGTGCCTATAATCCCAGCTACTGAGGAGGCTGAGGCAGGAGAATTGCCGGAACCCAGGAGGCGGAGGTTGCAGTGAGCCAAGATCGCGCCATTGCACTCCAGCCTGGGTAACAAGAGCAAAACTCCGTCTCAAAAAAAAAAAAAAAGTTTCCAGTATCGTTATTAGTTTGGGTGGTCAGGAAAGTCATCACTGAGGATCTGAGTGTTAAGAAGAGCTATGTGTGGACCAGGGGTATGAGCAATCTAGACTGGGAGAATAATTTACACAGAGGCATGGAGGTAGAAGTGAAATGATTTGATTAGTGTGAAGAGCAGAGAACTGAGAGCTGAGGAACAGAAAAAAGCCATCATGGGAGAGGCTGGAGCATTGTAGAAGAGAGTGTTGTGGAGGCTTGGACTGGGGTGGTGGTGGTGAAGGCGGAAAGTAGCACAGAGATTCAGAATGTATTTGAAGGTTAAGTAGGGAAAAAGAAGAATCAAAGATAACTTCTAGTTTTTTGTTTCTAACTTGAGCAACAACAAGAAAGCTGAGGTCATTTACGAAAATGGGGAAATCCAAGGGAGAAGCAGATTTTTGAGTGGAAAAATCAAGCATCATTCACTATTTGAGATACTTATTTGACATCCAAGCAGAGCTTTACATAGGAGACCCATATTTCACAGAGAGGACATAGATGCAGATTTGGGAATTGCTGACATCGAGATGGTTTAAAAGTCATGGTTCTGGGATAAGTGCACCTAGATAGAGAAGTGGGTCCTGGGCAACCCCTTGTTTTCCATGGCCAGGTAGCCTCCTTTGAGTCTCCACTTTCCTTCCCTTGCCCTGTTGTTACGTTAGGACTCATAGCTAAAGAAGGCATTAACTTGCACAGAGGGCAAAGTCTGGGTCGTTCAGGTGACACCTTTTTTCCTAAAAGAATCTTCATTTCCTAAAAGAATTTCCATTATGCTTTGGATGTCTAAGAAATACTTACTGAAATATTCAATTAATCACTTTCTAGGTGAACACAATAGAATCTTTCACAGTAGAATTATCTTTCACAACAGAATAATAGAAAGGAAATTTACCTTTTCAACAAGAGTTATGTTTAGTGCTCAGTTATCAATATTGACCTCGTAGAAATGCATTTAATTGTCTGGGCATATATTTACCTTTGATTTGCATATGCCACTCCAAGGGATGCCAGCAGCAATGCTATATGCCAATTTAAGATAAATTAGAGCCATAAAATCTAACCTGCTGTTACAATTTTTTGTATTTATGATTTAGGCTCCATTTCACATGTTTTATGTCTAGTTTTATAGCAACACACTCATCACCAGCACCTCTGGGCAGAAGTACAAAGCACCACTTACAAAAACAACAGATTGGCAAAAATCAGGCTCCACAGCTAACCCCCGTCACCCTTTCTCAGGCACAAGCTTGAGTCAATAAATGAATCTCCTTCTGTGAGCCCTAAAGGCCTACATACTTGGACTCTTACTGAACAGAGTCAAAAGGGAAATAAATGTTTGATTCAGGGACTCTGTAAGCTTGAACTTCTTTGTGTTCAAAGTTAGGATCCCTTAGAAACTTGTCTAATCTGAGTCAATGTAAGTTGTATAAAAGGGGATTAAGGGTTAACTTGCTACTGTATTGTATTAATAAAAATAATACTAAATATAAGAATAATGGAGAATAAAATATCACTTATATCAATGCTATTCTAGTCTAGACTCTTTACATATATTAATTCATTTAATCCCCATGATATTACTATGAAGTAGGTTATATTATTATCCCCATTTAACAGATGATGAAACTGAAGCACATAGAAGTTCACTGACTTGTAAGATCCTACAAGTTAATTGTTGCAGGTTGGGTGCTCTGATAAGTGGGTTGTGATTTGGAGATTTGCATGTGGGAAGTATATGTGGAAGTGTTTCTAGGGTCAACACCTGAGGGGAAGAACAGGAAACAGGAATGGGCAGAGGGAGAATATTGGGTGTGATACAGTCTCAACAAAGGCTTCTGGCAGCTCCATGAAGAGTTCTGGGACAGGGATGGCCCTGCATTGTCTCTTTTAGAATTCGGACACGAGGAATGGGCCTTTATATTATGGAATTTATCCCTGAAGAGGCAGGCAGTTCTCTTCAGTAGAGGACAGTTCGTGGAGGGGGCTAGCAGCTGACGGCAGTCTGCTGGCAACCCTCCCAACAGCTCGGAGAATCAATCCTCTCTAGTTCTGAAGCGGGAGCTGGGTGGCATGTCACAGAGTCTACTGTGTAAGTGGAGCTGGGATTCAAAGCTAGAATGTCTTTTGACTCCTTCAGAGGAGTCAAAAGAAGACCCGAACAGCAAAGTGTTGGGAAGACAGCGCTGCAGCTGGGCTTCAGACAGCTGGAACTAGGGACTTGCTGCTGGGTTCCCACCTCTGCGACTCACTCCACACAGATTCACCTCTTAAAGTGGGAAACATGAAATAGCAGAACAACCAAAGATTCTTCTCAAGCTTTTTATCATCTTAAATCCAATGGTCCTGGAGAAGAAATCCATTAGCTCAGCTTGCCTAGGCAGCTACTCCCGGGGCCAGTTGTTGAGGTCACTATGTGTTAAGTTTGCAGCTCTGGATTTGATTATGCTGATGGTGGAGAGAGGCAGTTCCTAAGAGAGGGGTGCTGAGTAGTATTCTTAGTAAGTGCTAGAAGCCTTATATACATCTGAAATAAATTATCCTACATCTGACGAGTTTGATACAGTCAGGATGAACATGATTAAGTATTGATCCACAAGTTTAGCACCAGCTGGTAAATTCCAGCCGTCCTACCTTCTCCGTTTCAGTGTGGTTTTTGACATAATATTTGTGGATACTTGTGTATTTGGGAGATATCCCTAATGTGTTTCAAACGAAAGTCATTTAGGTCCCATTTAGTGTTTTGATTTTCTTGGCTGCTGAGGTAACTTATTCCGGTGAAATCTGATCGTGTATCTCACTGTTTCTTTTAAGTGCTTTGAAAACATTTTCCATCCCCAACTTCTTCTGCTTCTTGTCCCATAAATTCTATGCCAGAGGCTAAGCCAAGGCTGATGGAAAAGCCTGATCTTTAACATAAACTAGAGAGTTAATTGTCTTGAGCTGCTTTTGTAGTTTTTAGTTTATGTTTTATTTTCATCTCCAGTTCAGCTCCCTGCCCAATGGCAGAGTGCGTTTCAGCTTCCTCATGGCATCTCCACTTGTCACACTTCTGGCCTGCCCCTGCTCCCTTCTCCCTCACAGTAAGGCATAGCTTTTCTGCAGACATGTGAGCAACAATTTGGTTCACCAGAGAGCTTTCCCTTTCACTATTTAGTGTTAGCTTGACTTTCACAATAAAGGAAACTGAGTTTTAAAAGAAGTACAAAAATTACCCCCTGTCATGCAACTAATGAGCCATAGAAGAAGATTTAATCCCAAATACGTGTGAGTCCAAAGACTTATTTTTTACTATAAAAGTAAAATTTTCTCAAAATTTTTGAAAAATACTTACAATGTTCCTTAACATTTACATTCTTTAAATATCTACACACTTAAAAACAAAACTGAGAAAACCATCTGTTTGTTCTGTCAACAGAAACAAAGGTAGTTACCATTTTGATTTATCTTTTCTGTCTGTGTGCCTGGCATGGGCTTTCATTTGTTTCATGGCGTTACATCCTGGTATTTCGTGTTTTTCCAGGTGAGGGCGGGATTAAGTGAGAATTGTTACCCTGGACAGAGTTGTCTGTGTATACTGGCATCCCGATGCTTTGTGGAACCCCTGAAAGTCTTCTCATGTCCAAATTTGAATCCTAGAATTCTTGTGAGAGTTTTCTTAAGACAACTGCAAAAACCTGTCACCCTGGAAGACTTTCTCTAAAAGTTTATAGCAAATGTGTATCTCAGCGGTTCTTAAATGTTTTGTTCATCTGAATTATCTGGCAGGCTTTAGACACATGTAGGTTCCAGTATCACCTAGAACCTATTGAATCAGATACCCCAGGGATCATACCAGGTCATCCATATTTTATAAAAGCTCTCTCGGTGACGCAGAAAAATATCTGTTGTCCTTTAGAATTATTGGTATATTTTAACAAGTTTCTTCCCCAAGGGTTACTTGGCGAGCCATTGGCAATTTGAGTTTGGCTAATTGTGGCTGTAGGGCTGCTGTTAGCAGGGCATGGGTGAGGAGTTGTCACAGATGCAGATACTGCTTCTCTCATCTTGCTCTTCCCTCATCTCTGTGGAGCTTTCTTATTTTAAAAAGACTTCAGATGTTTCCTATGATAAAAAGCCCCTTTCTGTGGAAGGGACTATTCTGTAGAGCTTAAACGTCAAGAGAAACATCAAAGAACAAAATGTAAATAGCTGCTGTATTTTGAGAAACCAGTAATTATTTTTCTGGTCCTTCAGAATGTTTAAAGGCATCAACAGCTTGATCCTGGTGATATGGCAAAACTGATAGCAAGAAAAGGCACAGTAGCAAAAGAAAAGATGCCAGGTTATAGTACATAACTGAATTTCGGGTTGTGTCTATGCATTTGCTCTTAAAATATGTTTTTAAAGCTTCTCAAGAGAACCTGATGCGTGGAAGAGCTGTGTTCAAAAACCACTGAGGCAGGTTTTTGTGCCTTCTGAGGTGTAGGAGCAGTCAGACATTGCAGAATGTTGCTGCACATGTTTGGGCTGAATTAAAGCACACTGGGAAGACATTGAAGGGATTTAAGTAATGAAATGACAGGAAAGATCACTTTGGTTACTCTGGAGAAAATATGCTGGGCAAATAACTGAGCTGAAGGAGGAGGAGAGCTAGAAGATAATGCAGAGGCTCGGACTAGGATAGAGGCAGTAGAGACGGGAACAACTGGATAGATTGGAGAAACGCTTTATAAATAAGGTCTCCAAGACTTACGATTTATTGGTTGCTGGGACTGAAGAAGAGAGTTTAGGATAACATGTGGGTTTGTGGACTGGATAGCTACAGTGTTATCCTGTAGTTCAGGAAACACAGAAGAAGAAACAGATTTGAGATGGGGGAAGATGACTGTACAGTTTGGGACAAGCTGAGTTTGAGAAATCTGTGTGCTCTGCAGGTAGAGAATGCAAGTAGGTGTGGAGACATGGCCTGCCACACTGGAGAAGGGTCTGGGGTAAAGATAGATATTTAGGAACTATCATTGCTGGCGAGAGTGGATTTTGCCTGATGGAGATTATGTAGAAGAAGAAGAGAAGAGGGTCTGTGACAGAGATGACAATTAACATGTAAGTGAAGGCAGAAGAGAGCTTTCTAGGGTGATGTCATCAGAAATATTTTTTAAAAAATAAAGGAACTGTTGTGTTGAGTGAAGAGAAGAGAATTTTTAAGACTGAGTGAATAGAAAATATGTCATTTGGGGAAAAGGGTTTGTTGCTGGAGGATAGAGTCAGGGAGGCAGAACTCAGACTGTGTTGTGGGTTGAAGAGTAATTGAGAAGAAGAGGAGGAGGAAGAAGAGGAAAAAGAGGAGGAAGTTAATAAAAGGAGACTTGGATAGGTCTCTCTGGATCTGTTTCTTTTTTTGTGTGTGTTTTCTTTTTGATCTGTTTCTTTACGCTTTTTTTTTTTTTTTTTTTTGAGGCATAGTTTTGCTCTTGTTGCCCAGGCTGGAGTGCAGGATCACAATCTCAGCTCATTGTAACCTCTGTCTCCTGGGTTCAAGTGATTCTCCTGCCTCAGCCTCCTGAGTAGCTGGGACTACAGGTACCCACCACCATGCCTGTCTACTTTTTTGTATTTAGTAGAGATGGGGTGAAAGGATGGAATAAATGATTTTCTCAGTTTTCTAATAACTCTAACACTCTGTGATTTGATGTTTTTAAGTCACATACTTTCAGGCATCAAATTACAGGGGCTGTTTCAGGCTGGTATACATATTTAACAGATGATAAATTTTGTTTTCCCAATTCAAGATTAATAATCTTATGTAAATGGGATACTGTGAATTTTTGTGGTAAGGCTAAATGTTTGGCAATTTACATGCTGAATTTTCCATGTTGTTTCCCTGTACGCATCATATTAAATTTTAGTGTAATTCTCTTATATGACTTCTATGAAATCACAAATTTTCATGAGTGGAAAAATCACATCAGATATGCCTTGAGTCTTCTTTGACTTTCCTGGAGGTGAATCCAGACTGGAGCTATAAAATATTTTTTGAGCACAGCCTTAGTAGGAATCTATGGTTTGGAGCCTTAAACCATTCAAGTTAACATCTTAGAAGTGTTTTTTTTTTTTTTTTTTCAAGCTTTAAGTCTGTGGTTGCTTAACTAGTGAGCTCAATGCTTTTTCCAAATGACATTTTTTCTCCTAACTTTAAATTATCAATTACTTTTTCTTCCTTCAATTTGTCAGAAATTATCTCATTTAAAAAGGCATTTTGGTAGTATCCCATTTTACTGCTGTGCTTTTTTTCTTTGTTAAACTCAAAGTACAATACATATGAGAATGGAATGGACATCTCAAGGCCTTTCTGTGTGGTCTATGCCCTCTGGTTTCCTAGTTAATCTGAGAACTGATTGGTATAGATTTGGGATGCATGGACAGTGATTTTGGGGGAAGAATGAAATGTTAAAATGTTATTCTTTTTGTGACTGGCCTTGTCCAGTGAAAGTGGAGAGCCAGTGTATACATATGAGAAATTTCCTGGTGATAGAATAAACCTTAATTAAATAGTAGAATGTTATTCAGATTGTTGGATTGTAAGACTTAGCCATTGACCTCCAGCAATTATCTTAATTGAAGAAATGTTTAAAGCTTGTTAATATTAAATTCTGATATGCCAACCTTCACAAAACTCCTGTAGCTTCCAACATTCTTTCCCTGGAAAGATCTAAGAACAAAGAAATAAAGGATAAGTTTTGTGATTACCATTTAAAACAAGAGGCTCCCTGAGGTCCTTTAATAATTGAAAGGAAGGAGCAAGGAGTCAATTGGCTGTTGAACCTACATGGTATCTAACCCAGCTCTTGGAATATACAGCTGATTGCATCAGAGACAGACGTCGTGATGGGAATTTCCATTCATTAGGACCTGCTACAATGTTTTATAAAACTGGGCATTTGATCTACTCAAGAAGAACCATTTTCTCTTTCAACATCTGCAAAAGTAGGGTTGAACACAGTGGGAAAACGGCAAGCTCACCACATCTACCTGGGAAGACAACTTTCCAGTTTGGGGGACCTTCAGTTTGGGCCCATTAGGAATCACAAAATGGGTTAATGGGATAGTTCAGGAATTGGGTGTGCATATCAAACTGAAATAAAAATGGAATTTGGTGAAATCTGGAAGTAGGCTCTGAATTACAATTTTCCTGGAGAAAAACATCTGGAAGTTATGCTGATCGGTGCTCCCAAAATGTGTGATAAGCATTTACCTAGAGTTTTACATTGTGTAACCTGTTTATGCATAGGCAACTTCTGTGAGAAAAAAACTGGGGGGACACCTCAGGCCCACCTTGGAGTCATCTAGATCTGAGTTATAGTCAGCTTCTGCAGGCCAGGTTGGTGTGGAACTCATCAGCATGAGGCAGAGACATGTAAGGTGGTGAGGGGCTGTGCTAGAAGGGTGAAGAATGGGTAATAGAGTCATTTGGGGAAAAGAGTTGCTGTATGTTGATTTATGTCAGCTCCGGTCCCTCTCACTTCAGTGGTGGCTTAGAAAACACTGTCTTTGAAGCAGTGTGTTTTTGTGATTTCTAATAAACACTTCAGTGCTTAAAGGTCACTATAACTATCTAATTACTCTAGGAGGCATAGTCACTCAAGTTTTACTGATAAACACCCATTGTTTGTGGGGCCAGGGGTGTGGTTTAAGACTGAGAAAATAATCATGGAGTTTAGAATGAGACAGATTGGTATTTGTGGGTGGGTTGGTACAGGAGCTGGAATGAAGTCACCAAAAATTAAAATAAGGGCATTGAAACAGGAAATGTAGCCTTTTATTTTTCTTATGATTTTCCTCTGGTACTGACCCTGACAAATTTATCCAAAGGGTAAAAGACAGACTGTTCTGAGAGGGTGATTTAAAGACTCTTCCAGGTAAGCAGTTTGACGAGTGGGGTTGCCAGAGTGAAGGCTGCTTTCTGTTATTTGCAATGAGTTAGTAAGTCACTTCATGTTTGTGAAAATCTAGTTAAGCAGATTTAGTGAATTCAAATGGACAAAACTTGTTTCGTTTTGTCCTGGAGAGGAATTTAGGTTCTTTCTACCTGACCATACCATTTGCTTGCCATTAGTTACTCCCATAAACATTCTGTAGCTGTGGCCAAGAAGCAACATACATCATAAACTAGCAAAGCTTTAAAAAATGTTATAGCCATTGACAGTGTACTCATAATAGCAAAGAACAGAACCCATGCATATCATTGCTAAAGATGAAAAATTCCTATTTAACGTATCAGTGGCTATTTAATGAAGAATAAACTGTAAATAAGGCCAGCAAGGATTCCTTGAAAAATTAATTTTCAGGTTAATTGAGCAAAAGTGAACCTTCAACTAGAAAGTTTTGTAGTGCTTTGCCAAGTGTGGCCACGTGGAGGAGCTGTTGAAGGCTTGTTCACCTTCAGTAAGTAAGTTCCTGGAGATAATTGCACTTGGTTTTGAAACTGACTGCAGGTTTAAGTCAGTTGTGTCTAAAGCTAACTGACATTATACATAAAGATAGCGTAGAGCATTTTACTTACAAAAAGACACTACAACTCATTTGTAAAATTCTAAACCATTACTTAATATTATTTTTTGAAGTCTACCTATTCTAGGCAGATATTTAGAATCTGTTTTACTCCTAATTTCAGTCATTTCCTTTTTTCTTCTTTCCCTGACTCATTTCCTTATCTTTTTCTTTTTTTTCCTTATATTTATATATCTGAATCCTGTGCTGGGAATTTGATTAAATAAATATTTAAGATTAGGAATCAAATCTAAAGATAAGAGACAAGTTATTTGTAAAAGGTCAACATTATTAGAACAAAATGAAGTGATATTTAGTTTAGGCCCAAAAATTGGAGGGTAATGGACAGGCATTTGTTTGAGTAGACAATTTTTTTTAAATGTAGAATAAATGGTGAATTTAAAAATAAAATGCAATTTGTTTTTATAAATCTATATACACATTCACTTGCAGATTTTCTATAGTGGAAAAGAGAAACATCTTTGGCATCAGCCAGATCTGGGCTTAGATCCTAGCTCTGCTACTTACTAGCTGTGTGACCTTGGTTAAATTAATTAACCTGCCTGAGTGTCCAATTCCCATCTCCCGACACTGCTTACCCTGCATGCGGTTGTGGGGATTAAGTGAGCTATCATATACAAGAAACCTTGAGTATGCTAATGATGTAAGTAAGGAACTGCATGGGTCTTTGAGATAAAAATGAGATTTCTTATTCTTAAGCTTATTCTTGGCAGATGGCATTTCATAAAGAAGCATTATGGAAATTTAGGCTCGAAATGAATTTTGAGAGGCAGTATAATGCTGAGGTGAAGAGCAGTAGCTTTGGAGCAAGACCAACCTCAGCTTGAATTGCAGCTTTGTCATTTGCTAGCAGTGTGTCCTTGTGTACCTAACATTCTCCCTGAACCTCAATTGTGACACCTGGAATTGGGGCTTTAGCACTGCTTTTGCTGGAGTGTGGTGTGTGGGAGGGGAGGTGCAGAGTGGGAGTCTCAGGCTGCTTCCAATCTGTCCCACCTTGTTTTTTTTTGATTGTGCTTAGCAAACTCTCAGCACATCAGTGGACATTGTTGTCACTGGATGATCAACAAGGGACCTGCTAGCTACCGCAGATGGAAAGTGCACACTGAGCTGTTCTGGGCACAAACAACCCTCAGGGCGCACTTCCATGGTGGTGCACTGCTTCGTTAGGCTAGGCTTCTTGTGGTTCATCAGTGCTAAAAAGGAAGTGTCCATATAAGCAGAGGCTGGCACTCTTTAAAGAAGATTCCCCTCTTCTTTCCGTGACCCTGTCTGGCCTCACAACTCTCCTCCCTAATAGCTGCCCCTCCATGTGTCTTCCCTCCTGGTAAATAAGCTTAGACAACCCTCCTTTACTTAAATCTGTATCTTTTTCTCTTATTTCAATCACTTGTTCGGGGCATAAACTCCAGGCTCTGCTTACTCAAGTTTTTACACTGGATTCTCAAATTGTTCTTTTCTCAGGAAGCCTGCTTTATAAAAATAATGTTTTGGTCTTTAGACTGCTATTTCTGGTATGGTTTTAAAAATTGATTTAGCAACTAGAGACCAGAGCACTGTTTGTTTCTTTTTGCACTCCTGCTGATCAATCTTCATTCTCTTCAGGAAAAGTGAGGCCTCTGAGGGCAATGAGAGATGGGGTAGACAATCATGGGGGCAATAGGAAAACTTCACATTTTATTTTGCTGCATCTATTTTATTTTAATTTAGAACGCACTTTACTTTGATGTGGTTAGTTCAGCAGAGAAGCCTAAGTATAACCTTGACTTAGCTTTTGTGCTTCAAGAGTACTTGAATAGGAACTACTGATTTTTAACTTTCCATCTGTGAAGACAGGCATGTTTTGTTATCTTGATCTAGTCTAGTTATATCATTATCTATTGTTGCAACCATGGAATGAATGAAGTTGTTATAGAATTAAGAGAAACACTTTTTTTTTTTTTTTGTAAATTACTTCAAAAATCATACTTTAAGAGTCAGGTTACTACTTGACATCACCTTGCTTCTAACGTTTTCAGACCATTAGCAAAATTTCCAGGGAAGAGCAATGATCAGATGGCAAATAGAAAAAGTATTTATGCTGTGCCTTCTACGGTGATTAGTACTATATGGTATAGTGGAGTCTTTCAACAAAATGAGTTATTCTAAATGAATTAAAATGAAAAATATTGTAGTCTAGTCCAGGGTTTGGCAAACTGTGGCCCGTGGGCCAAATTTGGCCTATGGTGTGAGCTTTTAAACTTAAGCCCAAGAGCAAAGAATTTTGTCCTTTTAGAAGACATTTTTTAAAGATCGTGAACAAAACAAAACAAAGGAGAGTGTGATAGAGACCTCATAGCCTGCAAAGGCTAAAAGATCGATTAACTCGTCTTTCGCTGGAAAAGTGTCCTGAGCCAAGGTATGGAAAAAACTAAAACAAAACAAGAAAACTTGCTGGCATTCTACCTATCTTTATAAATGTGCTGTTTAAACAATGACACATATTTCTGGCTGCGAATCAAGTTACTAACCCTGTCTTCTCATGTACAAATTGAAGATGATAACAACAATGAAATGATATGCATCAAAGTGTTGGTTGCACAGTAGATACTGAATAGAAAGACGCTGTTTATTTTATTTTCAACTTTGTATCTCTGAGATTTTGCAGAGGACCTGGCCTCTTTTAAGTGTTAAAAAAAATGTAAAATGGTTTTCCTGGGATGTAAACAGAAAAAAGACTATCAGTAAGAAAGAAAGTCTTAATTTACAACCATTATGTTAAAAAGCCTTAAAATATGAAAGCTTTTAACTATTCATTATCAACCTATGGGAAGTTGGGCATGTGTTTGGCACTTAGATTTCAAATGGCTTCTTTTCAGAGTAGGGGAACAAAGATTTATAGCTCAGCAGGCCTGTGGCTGTTCTTTAATGGAATGGACCTCTTAGGGATGTATTAGGGAGCAGTACTTTTATTCACTTATTTTAAAAACTTAAAACTTTTATTATTAAACTTTATATTATGAAAAATGGTGGACATATATAAAAGTACGGAGACTAGTACAATGAACCTAGGTTAAAAACTTATCAACAGATACTCAGTCTTGTTTCATCTATATCCCCTCCCATTTCTCATTTCTCATAATCCCATCATACAGATTTTTTTTTTTTTTTTGAGATGGCATCTCACTCTGCCACCCACATTGGAGTACAGTGGCACAATCTTGGCTCACTGCAATCTCCACCTTACGGGTTCAAGTGATGCTCTTGCCTCAGCCTCCTGAGTAGCTGGAATTACAGGTGCCCACCACCACGCCAGGCTAATTTTTTTTTTTTTTTTTAGTAGAGACTGGGTTTTACCATATTGGACTGGCTGCTCTCGAACTCCTGACCTCAGATGATCCACCCGCCTTGGCCTTCCAAAGTGCTGAGATTACAGGTGTGAGCCACTGCACTTGGCCCATATAGATTATTTTGAAGCAAATTCTAGAGAACATATTACTTTATCTGTGTTTTTTCCACCATGTATGGCTATTTCAGTATGTATTTTTACAGACTTCTTCAAAAACACAGTCATAATACTATTTGCATTTTGAATAAATTGACAAGTCCTTAATATCAACAAATGTTGAGTTCAATTTTTTTTTTCTGTTGAAACCATGATCTAAACATGATCTAGACAAAGCTTCTAGTTGACATGTACTTAAATTTTTTAAAATCTAAGTTTCATTTTATTTTATTTTTTTCCCTTGAAATTTATGTACTGCTGGATTTAATTTGTTAATATTTTCGTGGGACATATTTGTGTCTATGCTCGTCAGGAATATTGGTCTGCAGGTTTTTTTTTAAAATAATTTTGACTGGTATTTATAGGCGAATAAACTCATAAACTGAGTTGGCAAATGTTTTCCCTCATTCAATTTTCTGAAAGGGTTTGTGTAGAATTAATAATATTTATTCCTTACATGTTTGGTAGGATTTCTTAGTTAAGCCACCTGGGCTTGGTGTCTTTGTTGCAAGGTTCTAAACTACAAATTCAAAATTTCAATATATATTGGATTATTCATGTTACCTACTTCATTTTCAGTAAGCTTTCATGGCTGGTTTCTTTCAACAAATTTGTCTGCTATTTAAATCATCAAGTTTATTGGCATAAAATATTCTTTTATTATCCTTTTAATGCCTCTGGGATCTATAATGATGTCTTCTTTTTTTATTCCCAGTATTAATAATATGTTTCATCTCTTTTTATTCTTTGTCAGTCTTGCTATAGGTTTATCAGTTTTATTAGTCCTCAAGGAAACAGCTTTTAGAACTAAATAAATATATTTATTATTTTTATGTTTTGAATTTTGTTGATTATGCTCACTATTTTTCTTTCTTCTGCTTGCTTTGGGTTCAGTTTGCCCTTCTTTTTCTAGTAAGGTGAAAATTCATGTACTTGATTTGAGATTGTTTTTCTTTTCTAATATAAACATTTAATGCCACAAATTTGCCATTAAGCATTGCTTTTTTTTTAAAATCTGTGATATGGTTTGGCTGTGTCCCTACCCAAATCTTATCTTGAGTTGTAGTTCCCATAGTTCCCACATGTTGGGAGTGGTACCCAGTGGGAGATAATTGGATTATGAGGGGGGTTTCCCCAATACTGTTCTTGTGGTGGTGAATAAGTCTCATGAGATCTGATGGTTTTATAAGGGAAAACTCCTTTTGCTTCATTCTGATTCTCTCTTGTCTGCTGCCATGTAAGATATGCCTTTCGCCTTCTGCTGTATTATGAGGCCTCCCAGCCACATGGAACTGTGAGTCCATTAAATCTCTTTTTCTTTATAAATTACCTAGTCTTGGATATGCCTTTATCAGCAGCATGAGAACAGACTAATACAAGCTGCATCCAACAAATTTTCATGTGTAATTATCATTTTCATTCAACTCAAGATATATTTCAATTATCTTGTGACTTCCTCTCTTATCAATGGGTTATTTAGAAGTGTGTTGTTCAATTTCCAAATACTTGAAGATGTCCTGATATTTTTGTTATTGATTTCCATGTAAATTTCTTAGAGTCAGAAAATATACTTGGCATGATTTCAATTTTTAAGAATTTTAATGTTTGTTCTATGGCCTAGAATACAGTCTATCTTGGTAAATATTCCATGTGCACTTGGAAAACAATGTGTATTCTGCTTTTGTTGGTTGAAGTGTTCTAAAAATGTCAATCAGGTCAAGTTGTTTAATGATACTGGTAATGTCTTCTGTATCCATACTGATTTTCTTTATACTATCAATTACTGAAAGAGGGGTGTTTTAATCAGTTCATTCTCACACTGTTATAAAGACTGCCTGAGACTGGGTAATTTATAAAGGAAAGAGGTTTAATTGAGTCACAATTCCACAGGCTTAACAGGAGGGATGGCTAGGTGGCCTCAGGAAACTTAAACAGTCATGTTGGAAGGCAAAGGGGAAGCAAGCACATCTTACATGAACAGCAGGCAAGAGGGAGCAAGTGAAGTGGGAAGAGCCCGTTATAAAACTGTGAGATCTCCTGAGAACTCACTTGCTATCATGAGAGCAGCATGGAGGAAACTGCCCCCATGATCCAATCACCTCCTGCCAGGTTTCTTCCTTGAGGGATTACAATTCGTGGTGAGATTTGGGTGGGGACACAGAGCCAAATCATATTAAGGGGTGTTAAATATTTTATTATAATTGTAGATTTGTCAATTTCTCCTTTCAGTTCTATTAGTTGTCTCTTCACTTTCTGAAGTTTTATTTTTAGGCATATATGTATTTAAGATTATTATGTCTTCTTGGTGAATTGACCCCTTTATTACTACGAAGTAATTTTGTCTCTGATAGCATTTCTTGCTCTGACATGTACTTTGTCTGATATTAATGTAGACATTCTACTTTTCTGATTAGTATTTGCATGATGTATATTTTTTCATCATTTTATCTTTAACTGATGATCAGTAGGCTTCTTTTAGACAGCTTAGGTTGGATCTTGTCCTTGTATCTAATCTGAAAATCTTTGTCTTTATTTGAAGTATTTATGTTATGTAGTAATTGACATGATCGGGTTTAAATCTACAACTTCTCAGTTGTGTTTGATTTAATTCATCTTTATTTTGTTATTGTTCCCTTTCCCTACTTTTTGGACTGCTTTTGGGTTAATTGAATATCTTTTAGAATTCTATTTGATTAATTAATTATACCTCCTTTTCTAACCATTTTAGAGAATTGAACAATATTATGCCACTTCATGTGTAGTGTAACCTTACAAAAATATGTTTTCCATCTTTTCCTCACATCCTTTGTGCTACTTTGTGACTTGTTTAAAGAAACCAGATCATTTGTCCTGAAAAAACTCCTGTAGAGTTTTCCACATTCTGGATTTTCTTATTGCATGCCTGTGATGATGCTTAATATTTATCTTGTCCTCTTTATTTTTTTAAATTAATTGTTAGAGCTGGAGACTTAGTCAGATTCAGCTATAGTTTTTATGACAGATACTTATATCAGGAAGCATATAAAGTCCAACTATTTCATTTTATTATGTTAACAGCTATTAACTATTATTGCCTGTCCATTATTTCATTAAGGGCATTAAAAATGATGAAATTCTAATTCTATAATTTTTCTCATTTATTAGCTAGAATATTTCTATAAAGACACACTTTGCCTCATTTATTTGATTACCCTGCAGGGCAGTGTATACAAAAGGCAACTTAAATGTTTATTCTTTTCCTTTATTGACTAGTTTTCAACATGAGTTTTGTTCTTAGCTTTCTCCAATGGTTTTTGTTTTTTGTATCTATGAATTCAGAGGTTTTTAAGCATCTTTGATGTTTCATCCATTTTTCTATGTATGCTCAAATTGTTTCATTTGACTTCAAAATTTTTCTGACGTAAACCCGGTGATTTTAAGGATTTCTCACTTTATAAGCTCTGACTTCATCTTGTACAGACCTGTCACAGATATGGAATCTGTCATTTCTCCAAGAAACCTTGGTTGTTTTTGGTGACTATGGAACTTAGAGAAACAACCTGGTTGCTAGGAGTTTGAAGTAGAGTACTAAAAATAATTATTGCCAGTATGATTATTAAAAACCATGATATTAGCTGTGGATTTTTCATTGATGTCCTTTATTATGTTGGAGACATTCTCTTCCATCCCTAGTTTCTTGACTGTTTTTGTCATGCAGTGGTGTTAGATTTTTGTCAAAAACTTTTCCTCCATCTATTGAGATCATCATGTATTTTTTGCCCTTTATTCTATTAACATTGCACATTACTTTGATTAAATTTTGCTCGTTAAACTGACCTTGCACTTCAGGGATAAATCTAACTTCGTCATGGTGTATGGTGTTTTCTATATGTTGCTGGATTCAGTTTGCTAGTATTTTGTTGAGCTTTCTGTGTTTATATTCCTAAGACATATTATTCTATGTTTTTCCTTTTTGGTAATGTCTTTGTCTGCACTTGGTATTGGAGTAATTCTGGCTTCATAGAATGAATTGAGCTGTATTCTCTCTTATTCTGTGTTTTGGAAGAGTTTGTGAATGATTGGAGTTAATTCTTCTTCAAATGTTTGATAGAATTTAGTGGTAAAGCCATGTGAGCCTGGGCTTTTGTCTGTGGGAAATGTTTTGTTTACTAAGTCAATTTCTTTATGTGTTAAAGGTCTATTTATGTAATTTGTATTTTCCTGAGTCAGTTTTGGTAGTTTGTATTTTCTGGGAAAGCATCCAATTTAACTAAATTATCTAATTTGTTGGCACACAATTGTTCATAGTATTCTTTTATAATACTTTGATTTGTGCATTATACATAGTGATACCTGTATTAATTTCTGATTTTAATATTTTGAATATTCTCTTTTTTATTTTGGTTAGTCTAGCTAAAAGTTTTCGAATTTTGTTTATCTCATTGAGGTTTCAATATTGGTTTTGTTACTTTTTCTATTTTTTTTACTCCATTTCATTTATTTATGCCTTAATACTTATTATTTCCTTTTCTTTGTTTACTTTAGGTTTAGTTTGCTTCTGTTTTTTCAGGTTCTTAAGGTAGAAGGTTAGGTTATTGCTTTGGGATCTCTTTTTTAAAACATAGGCATTTATAGCTATACATTTTGCTCTGAGCAGTGCATTAGCTGCGTCTTGTAAGTTTTGGCATGTTGTATTTTAGTTTTCACTAATCTAAAATTATTATTATTATTATTATTATTTTTTTTTGAGACGGAGTTTCACTCTTGTTACCCAGGCTGGAGTGCAATGGCGCGATCTCGGCTCACTGCAACCTCCACCTCCCGGGTTCAGGCAATTCTCCTGCCTCAGCCTCCTGAGTAGCTGGGATTACAGGCACGCGCCACCATGCCCAGCTAATTTTTTTGTATTTTTAGTAGAGACGGGGTTTCACCATGTTGACCAGGATGGTCTCGATCTCTTGACCTTGTGATCCACCCGCCTCAGCCTCCCAAAGTGCTGGGATTACAGGCTTGAGCCACCGCGCCCAGCCTAAAATTATTTTCTAATTTTCTTTTTATTCTATGATTTCTAATTTTAATTTTATTTGAACCATAGTTTATTTAGGAGTATATTGTTTAATTGCCGCATATTTATATGTTTCTTGAATTTATTTCTGTTACTCATTTCTAATTTCATTGTATTTTGGTCAGAGAACTTTGTGTGTTAGTCTGCCAGGGCTGCTGCAACAAAACACCATAGGCTGGGTGTCTTAACCAGCAGAAATTTATTTTCATGCAGTTCTGGAGGTCTGAGTTCAAGGTGCTAGCAGGCTTGCCTTTTTCTGAGGCTTCTCTCCTTTGATGCGTTCTTGAGACTTTGCAGGACATTCTCTCTGTATGTGTCTGTGTCATAATTTCTTCTTCTTATATGGAAACAAATCATACAGGATTAGGCCCCACCCTGGTAAACTCCTTTTAATGCTCCTTTGAATGTGATTACCTCTTTGAAGACCCTGTGTCCAAATACAGTCTCATTCTGAGATATTAGAGGTTAGGACTTCAACATATTAATCTAAGAGGGGACATAAACTTCTAGTCATAACAAGTATGTACATGCACTTTATTTCTGTCTTTTTCTGAAATAAAACAGCATACTGTACATACTTTTAAAATCTTCATTTTAAAATTTAACAATATATTTTGTTAATCACTCTGAAATAATATTTAGAAACTTATTCATTCTTGTAGCTGGAGTCTTCCTTTGAAATCTGAGTGACAATTATTGTGCTATCAACAAATCCACTGCTTATTATTACTGGATCCATTTGTGATGTTCACAAAATAATTGTGTCTTTTTGACTGTGTTAGTATGTTTCCTCAGAAGCAGAACCTGATAGGGAGATTAGATTCATGTATAAGTGATTCATTAATGACATGTTTTCCAAAAAAATCATTAATGATATTGGGAAAGCAGGACAGGGGAGGTGAGACAGCCAAGCTAGAGAGTGCAGTCTCAAGTAATGTCCTAGGGAGGATAGCTTCAGCATGGTCCCACAGGGATATTCTTGAGAACATGTCTCCAAATGGCCCCACTTGAGACAAGGCAGCTGGGCTTGCATAGTCATTGGTAAGTGTCTCCTTCCTTGGTGTCCCAAGGGACATATAAATTCCCAGGTGTCTGAAGCCCTAGACTGTGGCCCCAGGAGGTACCAGTAGCATAAGAGCAGTGTCTCGAATATTGCTACAGGTAGCAAATGCAGAAAAGGGAACGAGGCTTAAGGTTAGAGGTGCTGCACGAAGAGGCAATAAAAAGATATATAATCGGGGATGATATCTGAGTTATCTGGAAGGAGCACTGACATTGTCCATTACAGTGGCAAAATTAAGACCATAGGTCATGTTAATTAGCATATGTGGCTTACTAAACAATAAATGTGTCCCCTACTTTATATGTTAGAACAAGTGATTTAAATATAAATGGTGGTCCATGAGGCTGTGAGATAAAAATCTAGGCAACAGAAAATCACAAACACCCAGAAAAAGAAGGGTTTTCTGTTCAGCAAACCCATTTATTAGCCTTTCCCCAAATATGTGATTAGCACACTAAAAGGCATTAAAATTAAGCTTAGAAGAAAATCTGAAATCTAAATTTACTGAGAATGAGAGAAAAAATGGTTTCAATTTCCATCTTGCCTCTCATTTTATTTTTAATATGGCTGGAATCAAATAGATGATTGTTGAGGGCTTGGAAAATTAGACTAGATTCTCCAATGACTGAACTCACGCTGTGGCTGGACTTTAATAAAGAAAAGGAGGGCTCATTAGAAGATAGCATGGATTTCCAGGTCTAAAATGATACCAACTGAAAGTAAACAGAAGTAATAAATATCTATCTTAACCTGTTTTTACAGGAAGAAGGGAGTCAGTGGGCTAAAGTATTTTTAGGAAATTTTGCTGGAGATGTGCTCTACAAAGACTGTTTTCCATTCTAGCGTGCCATTAGCTGAATTATCAAAAATTGGCTGAATTAGAAAGAGAACACATGAAAACACAGATAGAGAAGGATTATAACCAGAAGATTCTTTAATACCTTAATGATGTATTTGATGTACCAAAGTGGATACAACTGGATACTGGAAATCATGCCATTGCTTGTTTTCCTTAAGGAATTCATTGAATGAAATACTGAGTAAAATCTTATCATTAAGATTAAGGAGGGCATGGGAGTGGCTTCATCTGGCATACCCAGAGGAGAGATTATATTGTTGCTTTGATTGACTTCAGAAAGATCCAAGAAATCTCCATCTTAGGTTTGCTTAGGAAGGGAATGACTGGGGGAGATTGATGGCCTTTTTCTGAGACTGAATAGAGAGCTAATTGTGAGGGAATAAAGACCCATGACAGGCATCAGAATTCGTTAAGCATCCAGTATTATAGTTGCATTACAAGATAAACTCTGAGAGTTGTATTCTATCTTCTCTACTTAGTCAGCTGTTTACTCATTCAGCACTTTTAAAGCACCTTCTATAGGCTAGAGAGATAATGATACTTAGTTATCCACCAATTCCTTTCCTTATTTATGAAGAATTCAGTTTGAAGAACTTTAGTTATTTGATTTTGCTACCTTCAGTTGCTCTCATGAGGTATTTGCATATATGTTATGCAGCGTTCATTTTCAAAATTTATTTAACCATCCATCAACTTCACAAATATATATCAAATACAGCCCATACATTTGTATGGCATAGTTATAAGATAGAAATTACAACTGTTTTCATGGAGCTTCTAGCCTGGAAGGGGCTATAGGGAGAAAGCAAGCAATTATAATCCTGTGATTTAAGTGCCATGAGAAGAAACTCAGAGTCCCAGGAGTGTGAGTATATCAGGAATGCCCCTCTTGGACCTGGATGGAAGCAAGAGTCAGGCTATTTTTCTGACAGCAGATGACTTCTAAGCTGAAAATGGAAGGTTGTGCCTTTATATATAGGTGCAAGATAAATAATTGATCATTGCCTCTTGCCTTAGATAAAACTACCTCTTATATTAAGTCTGAGGGCAACGTTTTATATTGTCCCTTCACTTCTATTTTAGTCCCTAGTTGTATGCATAAGAGCCTAGGAGTTATTCTGGGTAAGCAGCTTGTACTGACGCAAGAATAAAGCACTACTCTCCCATGCATTCTCTTCTTTTCTTGCCTCTACAAATCAGTTCATTTAATGATACAGTGTTATCTTCACCAAATAAATGATAGGCCGTTCTTCCTTATTGGGTATGAGTGTGATAAAAATATCTGACATTACAGAAAATACCCAAATATTACTTTTTGTTTACTTTGATCTCCTTACTGAAATCTTAGCCCAGACTTTCCATAAAATATTTCCACAAAAATTTCCATAGGATGTCTGCTTGACCATAGTCTACTTGTCGCTGATACCTCCCATAAACCTCCTAGTGGATACTCATAAATGTGTAAAAACTTATGTGTTCAGATCTGCTAAAATGCACTGATGTATTCTTGTTTATATGAACAAATGGTCCCAGTTGAAATCACCATTTATTCAGGCCAAATTAAAGCCTTTGAAAGCAGGCGTACCTTAACACAAGATACCAAGATGGCTTTGGTTTGAAGGAAACAGAAAAACAAACATAAACTACTCGGCAAGTAACAACCATGGAAAATTTTGCATTTATAAAAATCAACCCATGTGGCCTATGGTGTCTAGTGGTCACTCAAAAGTGGTTTATTAATCGACCTGGCAAATGAGCAACTTCCAATTGTAATGTACTTTTTGGTTTGTTTTATTTACTGCTGTGTTCCAGTGCTTAGAGCAGTAGCTGCTATAGGAGAGGCTCAGTAAATATTGGTTGTATGTGAATGAAAGTTCTATAGCTTTGCAAAGAAATTGGCTCTATATTTTTCGATGTTTCTAGTTTGTTTTGCCTGTAATAATTTATTTATACATTGTACAGATGAATTTATAATAAGTCTGTCTCCTTGAAATCCCCGAGGGTAAATGCTAAGTCTTTTAATATTTAATAACTCACCACCGTGTTTGGCCCAAAGTATTCCAGAATGGGAAAAAATATCAAAGACATGTCTTATTGATGGTGAACGGCAGCAAATTACATTTTTTGTATTATGACACAACTCTCACACATGCTAACTTCTGATTCTTGCAAACACTCTTGACAAAGGCAGAGTGAGTAGTGTTGTTTCTAATGTGAGAAAACGGAGGTAGATCAGAGCAAATTGGTTTGGCACAGGTCTTATGGCCTGCAGGTGGAAGAACTAGGAGAGGACACAGGTCTTGTGGCTCCTTCTCTAATTCTTGTTCTACTATCCCATTCTGTATCTTTTTGTATGGGAAATGTAGTTTATCCAGATTAGTAAAGCACAAGACTTAATTCGTATGTTTTGTAGAAGCAGCATTGAAGAAAGTCACTTCCACAGATTTAGATACCTCCTTTTATGTGCCATGTTAAATTTCAATGACCCGAGCTCTAGTTTTGGTTGGTGAAGTCATTATGTAAACCTGGAAACTCACCTTTTTAGGTCTTCACTGTCTGAATGGTGGACTCTCTCAACTCTGGTGTACATTGTAACTCTATTACTGCATCACTCTCTTTTCCTGCTGTTTACATTTCTTTCCTAATGGCTAAGTTCCAAAACCCATTTGCGTTTCAGTGCTCAATGGAAATATTGAATGGGATCCTTTTTTTAAAACTCATGTGGGAGTAGACAAATAAGATAATATAAAATGAGCAAGACAGGAGGAAACAGGATCAGGTTCCAAGATACATAACTAAGACATTGAAGAAGTTGGAAATGCTTTTGCATGAGTAGAAACAAAACAATTACTGTTTTGACTTACAGGGTTCCACTGTGATGAGTGTTCACTATCATTATTACTACAGCAATTGTCATTAGCATTAGCTATAAGCTTCTCCCTATATCTCCATCCTCCTCTGAACTACCAAGGTATCAAGCCCATCATGTAATAAAACAACATTACATTAAAGATTTTATTCAGATAATTTGTAGTGAATTAGATAATTGCTTAGCAAATATTCACCCTTTCTTTCTAACTCCATGAGAAATGGATATACTTCCTTGCCCCTTGACTTTGTAAATGGCCATGTGATTTTCTTGGGCTAATGAAATATTAGCAAGTGTGATATAAGCAGAGGTTGATGCAGTTGGGTTATGCATCAAGGGTTAAATCCTTGAGCTTCTGACATTGCAAATGAGAACAATTCCTGGAGAGCCTACTAGTCTCAGAAAGAAGACTGAGAGGGACATAGATCAGACCTGAATGAAGCCTACAGCCTGGAGGCTTCCCAAGCTTAGGAAAGTTCAACTGAGATCAGTAGAGTGTTTCCAGTTGGGTAAGAAGAAGGCTTTGATGGCATATGTAATTAAAATATTCCTTTCAAAGGCTCTGTTGCTTAGAAGAATAAAAGCTCTGTTGATTATAGGAGTAAAATTTATTACCATGGGAACAGTTAGCTGTGATACATTTTATGAATGGAATTCGCTGAGCTCTCTGGGCAGTTTTATGACCAAAACTGGCATTAAGAGTGTCACCTTGGACCTTTTATTTTAAAAATAAAAGGAGATAACAGTCAGAGCACATAACATTGGCCTTTAATCTAACAACTTGTTAGATTTCATGCATTGCACATGATTCTGAATGTTCCACAGTAAAGTACAAGTGTTAGAAAAACATCCCATGAGTGGTAGAGCAGGATAAGTTCTGAACTGTGGAACATATTTATTCTCACTCCCACACAAAAATGAAATTAGAAAGTCATAGTTGTGAATAATCTGTGTAGACACAGACAGGGTATGAACAGAATGGTAGTACTGACTTTGTCTTTTGCTGTACTGGTTAAATTTACCAAATTGTATTTGGACATATGAGAAGGCAATGGTTTAGTTCTTTCCTAGTAATGTAGAGTTTATCAGTGGTTATAGGAAAGGAAATTGGCTCTGTATCCAAGAAGACATGCGTCCAGTGTCCTTCCAGCCTTAAAGGTGAGCTGAAGGTACTTTTGATATATAAATGCCTTTGCCCACTTCTATATTGGTAAAAAAATGGATCCTGATCAGCAATTTTTTTCAGGGCTTTGAACCATCCATTATGATTCAGGAAGAGATTTTCTCATGGATTATGTACTCAGTAATTATGTATAGACCAAATTCAATGTGCCAAGCAAGGAAGATAAAATCACAAGACGCAGCTCTCATTCCATAACTGATGGTCTAAATAGAGATTCAAGCTAGAAGACAGTTGGAGGACCCTGTGATAAGTCTTATGACAAGGGTCTTCATTATACCCTGTCCAAGCTGGCCTTTAAGATAGGCAGAGAAAGCTTCCAAAAGAAAGCAGTTTCTACAGATGAATGAGTAAGAGTTATATCTGGTGGAACAAGTGTTCTTATCTAGTGAGAGATTTTGGGCAGAAAGACCTACAAAAGGCCTTGGGGTGGTAGCATGAGGTACAAGATTCATGGCCAGTTGGTACTAGAGACATCAACTGAGTGGGTTTCTCTAACCAAAATAGCCATCCTAAAGCTGGGGCCATGGCAAAAGCACTGAAACAAAATGGGAACGTCTTCTTTCATATGTATAAAACTGCATTGTTTGCTTCCTTGAAATGTTATGATTAGCTCTGGTCAATTGAGGGTAAAAGATTAGAAAGACAAGATACAACTGGCCCAGTTTTGAAGAGAGATGGCACCTGAGACATTCAAATTGCTGCATCAATGGAGACTAAAGCAATTAGGATTTCAAGTTGGGGAAAATGAAATCTGAGAGGACATATGTAATTAAAATTAATAAAATAAAAAAGGAGGAAGTCAGAAGTCGTGTGGGCTTTAGATGAACCTCTCAGTCACCATGTGACAAGTTCTTAGTTCTGCATCTGTACAAAGAAGGGATCAGAGCAGCAACCATCTTGGTGTTTACACCACCAACAGCCAGCACCTCTATTGAAGGGCTGCCCTCAGGCTTCTAGAAGCTGCTTTGCCTGAATGCATGGAAAGTCAGAAGTACCTGGGTACTTAGTCATCCGTTACCTCAAAGGCAGCCTTTAACCAAGAATGGATAGGTGGGGTGTGAAAATACCTCAGCTCCTTTACTCTCTGTTGGAGCACCTCTGAAGTATGACCCACATGGTCTCTAAATGTCCTTGTGGGGTTGACTCAGAGTTACCCTCTGTGGAGCTATGCTTGATATTGTGCCCTTTCCCACCTTCTCTTTCCTCTGGCACCTCCCATGCCTTTCCCCAAACTCTCCCAACTTCATCCAATTTGGATAGTAGCTCTGGTATTCTTTAGTATCTTTATTATATTGTGTATTTACATATAATAAATACAGTTTGTAGCAGGCAAAAAATATGTATTTTACATCTAATACTGCTTACAATCATTGAGCTTTATACACAAAAGCACTCACTAATGAGTTCATTATGTGTTTAATAATTCAGTAATTGGTGTTTTAAATGTTTGGATTCTGTAGATATCTTTGGTGGACTGTTTATAGGTGTTCAAAGGTTTTAGTGATATTTGGGGCAATATGTAAGGGATTTTGGGTGGGTTGAGAATACATTCTTATTTTTCCTATTTAAAATAATGAGTCTTACACTATCTGAAACTTAACTCAGGATCCAACACATTTTTAGAAATGGATTAGATGTTGCAAAAATACCCCTGGGTTGCAACGAGCCTGAATTAATTAATCCATGGTAATCTAAAATTCTGTCCTAACATTAGTAGCTACCATATAAAATAATTTATTAAGTGTGTTTAGTTTTCTTTTTTTGAAAATGACAGACTCAATCATTGAACAACATATTTGGTGGAGGGAAGAATACAGGATGTAAATCTTTGAAATAATATGGAGCTTGTGGATGTTGAAAATGATTTATCCTTCCTGCAAAGCTCCCTTCAAGGTTAGGGCATGGGGGTAATTGATATCAACAAAGAAATATAAACAAGTCAAGGTGAGCCCACAGGGAAATTTTTCACCAGTTATCTCAAGTTTCACTTTAGTCAGAACTGGGGTCTCCTCTCATGCCCACATCTTAACCCAGAGTATGTGCTGTCTGGTGGGCTTATGAGCATCTGGTGCCTTGGGCCAAGCTGACTCCCAGTGGCAAGCTGGGGATAATAGGAGGGAAGTGTCCATGCTGAAGGCCAGGTTGACCTTGGAAGACCCTCCACCCCTCTTCTAGGTCCTCTGTAACAGAAGCGCCACTTCTTCCTATTTCAAGGATGTCCTGTTGATACAATTTGGTTCTGTGTCCCCACCAAAATCTCATCTTGAATTGTGATCCTCGTGAGTTGAAAAAGGGACTTAGTGGGAGGTGATTGGATCATGGGGGTGGACTTTCCCCTTGCTGTTCTCATGATAGTGAGTTTCACATGAGAGCTGATGGTTTTAAAGTGTGGCACTTCCACACTTGCTCTCTCTCTTTCCTGCTGCCTTGTGAAGAAGGTGCTCACTCCTCCTTCACCTTCTGCCATAATTGTAAGTCTCTTGAGGCCTCCACAGCCATGTGGAACTGTGAGTCAATTAAATCTCCTTTCTTTACAAATTGCCCAGTCTCAGCTAGTTCCTTATAGAAGTGTGAAAATGGACTTATACACCTGTACTGCTCATACTCTTGTCCTCATCTTGCTCCTCCCCAGCCTAGCCCTTCATCTCACTGGAGGGAAAAGATGGTCCTAAAGCCAAGCCTCTGTCTTGCTCTTAGATGGGTCATTTCTTTTCAATTTTTGTTTCAGCCTCTGTGTGTGCTCAGGGAGAGAACGTGGGCCTCAGACACTTCTTTTCAATTCTGGTTGCACGTTAGCATCACCTAAGCATTTTTTAGCACCTGTACCCCATGAGTAGGCCAATTAAACTAAATCAGTGTGTGGGACCCAGAAATCAGTACTTTTTAGAAGCGACTTCTGTGACGTTACTGCTGTGCTGCTAAGGCTGGAAATCATTGCCCTTGAAAGAGGGGTGGGGGAAGGAAGAGAAGGAACATTGAGATTAATACTCAGAGACCTGGCCTTGTTATTAGAAATTATAATTGTGAATAGAAATTATTCTATTACTGGTTTTGTGAGAGGTATACCAAGGCCCAAACGAGAGTTGCTACTATGAGGATTTTTAAGATCAGATTTTAAACAGAATCTGAAATGTCTTTGCCTTGAAGCTTAGGTTTTGATCAGGGACAATTCTAAGATACAAATTCCATTGAAGTCAGAATTAATGAGAATGCAGCATTGGTAGATGTGACTCTTGTATTAGAGATACTTGGGATATTAGGGTCTGATTATTTGCCAGGGATCTTGATCTTCATACTTATTGGCTAGAGCCTCCATGCAGAAGCTTAGAAGAATTTCTCCCTTCGGTAGCTGGATACTTACTTGTTGGGTACTTGGAAGCTTTGACATTTTAGTATTCTCTCCACCTCCCACAATAGCCAAAAACCAGATACTTAAAAGCAAGAGCACAGAGGTTCTGCAGCTCCCTGTAGTGTGCATCATCCACCAAGGTATTAGCAGTGTCTGCAGGCCTAACTCAGTCTGGATTAACTGTCCTTCCCGAGGGAGGCAGTGCTTCAGCTCAGTGGGATGACTCTGACTCTTCTCCATCTTTTAGCCTTTCCCTTGACGCTGATGCCTGTCAGTAGCTTGCTTCAGGATCTGTTGATATCTTGGTATACCCTAGTATTTCTAGATTTGTTTCTTGGCCTATAACTGTCTTGTGGAGCTTAGAAATTCATATTGATTTGGTGTATCAAGAAAGTTTTCAAAATAAAGGATTGTTTTTCTTGATGTACTTCTATTTGATTGCGGTCCAGGATCTTTAACCCAGATTCAGAGTGCTGAGCCCCAAGAGATTTACTTGCAAGTTATTCATTTAGTCATTAATTCATCCAGACAGCCAGCTAGTCAATTGTCAAATGCTCATTTAACAATTATATTGTGTTTGGTACTGGAGACAGGTTCTGCCTTTGATGAACTCACAGACTAAAATAAGGTAATAAACTTATCCCAGACCATGTCTATTTTCAATTTTCCTAATATTGTTTCAAAATTTTTTCCCCAGGAGAGTACTTATTTTGGAATTAATTGTAAGATACCCCAATTTTCTCTTGATTTTGGAGTTTTAAGCATTTGCCTAATGAAATAGAATGTTTGGTGGACCTTAATGCTTTTGTGGTTCCAGAATTTATAATCCAGAGACAGATGCTTTGCAATTGTTTTGGGGTTTAAGGTACTAACTGAAGGCGTTGTCTGGGAGCATCTCATATTTACTTATTTTGCATGTCAATGCTCTAGCTTAGGGATAGACAGTTTCCTTAAATGGATTTAAAAAAAGCAGCAGGCCAGGTGCAGTGACTCATGGCTGTAATTACAGCACTTTGGGATGCTGAGGCAAGTGGATCACCTGAGGTCAGGAGTTCAAGACCAGCCTGGCCAACATGGTGGAACTGTGTCTCTACAAAAATAAGCTGGACATGATGATGGGTGCCTGTAATCCCAGCTACTCAGGAGGCAGAGGCAGGAGAATCACTTGAACCTGGGAGATGGAGGTTTCAGTGAGCTAAAATCTTGCACTGCTGCACTCCAGCTTGGGCAACAGAGTGAGACTTCATCTCAAAAACACCTTGAATGCCTTTACCACTTTAGATCTTAAACCACTTTAGACCAGACTCCAATCCCTGTAAACACTCTACTTCTGTTAAGATGATGTTCTTCCTTACTGTAGTGAGCTAGAATCAACTTAGCTTTGTCTTATTCGTGGACTGTCTCTTGACATTTTGGGGACTTCACCCGAGGCCTCTGCCTGTACTTTCTGTGGATCAGAACAGCAAAACCAGGGTCCCCTGAGATAAGGCCAGAGGGCTGCTCATAGCAGCAGTAGGTGGCAGAGGACAGCCATGTCGTGTGGATTGTTAATATACAGCAGGTCACTGGCAGTAGAGGCTGAATGACAAAGAGACCAGAAGAGGGGAGAATTGGGGTGGGAGGTTTGTTCCTGAATGCACAGGTGGCTGGTTGCATCCTGCACAGGTCTCAGAAATAGCTGAAGATCATTTGGGGGAGATGGTGTGAGTGGTAGCTGATTTCTGGCAAGAAGGAAAGAACTTTGGTATAATAGTTTGGGTACACAGAAGAGAACATGACCTCATTTTGTAGTCACAGGCTCATGAAGCTGGGAACATATTGTTTATATAAAAATCATTGGGTTATGATTGGAGCATTTCTTTCCTATGTAAATTATGACTTACATTTCTTTCATTTAATGAGTTCTGTATATATTTTAGAAATGTAAAATGAAATCCTTTCAGCATGGGGTCATTCAGACAGCACTAGAAATCAAAGTACATATACAATATTTGAAAAAAGATCTGCAAATTGCATTAAGGCATTTTTATTTGCTTAGTAGAAAATTAAACCCAATATGCACAAAATGACTGTACCCTGCTTGCAATAAGCAGATTTTTTAAACACAGAAGCAGTAATAGGCAATATGGCAATAAAAGTCTCAAAGTATCTCTTTCTGCATACTTATTAGTAAGTATTAAAAACCAAACAAAACTTGAAATATTCACAGTAAAACTATGTTTTACTGTGAATCAAGTTATGTTAAATCAAGTGAATCAGAATTTTTGCATTAGCACTTAAAATTGTTGGATCATTTGCTGCCAAAGTCTGTGTCCTGTTGTCTTTGAAGATTGAAGCTCAAATTCACAGAATTTTAGAGATTTAGTTGAAAGCTTCAAGCCACCTTGTTCCCAAGGTATGACCTTTTATTATTGATCTTGGACATAATTGGATAAGGGACAAATTTTTATGATTCGGTAACAAGTGTTTAATTCAAGATGATAGATGGCTTTCTTACTGTTGCTTGCTCTCTGGGCTAGTTTTGGGCTTTAGCAAGTTGCCAGATAAATAAATCTAGTGCTCTGGGTTTCCAGTCATTTGTTGTAATAAATGAGTTAGGCAAAACCCACATCAAAGGTAAGATGACTTATCTCACATCAGCATGCTATAAATTACTAAGTACATTTTCCTCCCAGCAGGCACAATCCCCTGTTCTTATTTAACCTTTCTGTACATCTTCCCCTGCACCCAAACCCTCACCCCGTGGCAACCAGGCCTGTTTAGAGCACAGTCTCTTTTTTGTTTTGTACTTAAAACAAAACAAAACAAAACAAAACAAAACAACAACAGCCTGCAAGCTTTACTGTTTTTCTTCTCACAGACTCTTTTTGATTAATCTTACTTATTTCACTACACTGTGTTTTTAAAAATCTGGCTAGGGGAAGAAAAGAGAAATACACTTGAAGACTTCTTTCTGATCCTTCTCTTTCATCTGAACAGTTTTAAAGTAGGCTGTAAAAGTTCTCAGCAGGCCAGGTAGGGGAAACACTTCGGCTTGGTTTTCCCTTCTCAGCGGTGGCAACGTTACTGTTGTTTTTCTTCTTGACAAAAATGGTGCATTTTATTTTTGGTCCATAGAAAGCCTTGGTTTAATTAAATTTTGTTTTGTTTCCAAATCCTACCAAAGGGCTCTTAGAATCCTAGGAGATGAGGATATCTGGGGACAAGGAGCTTGCCACTGAAACTTAGTGACTGTTTTGCTTTCTTCTTAGCAGCGCCAGGGCCATCACATGTCATAGAGCATTATATTTTGGTGGCATGTACACATGATCCTGCCATGGGTATTGTTTTTGAGGAATATTTAGGGTAGAAGATCTTCATTTTGGAATAAAAACCGAAAAAATACTCTTGAATCACAATGAAGGGTGGTTCTGGCTGAAGATGGATGTTCTTACTGAGAATCAGAAAAACCAAAGAAAATGAATATGAGAACTTGTTGAACTAAAAGGGGATCAAGCTGCACATTGAGCAAGTGGGCCTCACAAGATGGATTGAAATCTGTGGGATAGTAAGCTTGCATGTGAGGTTTATGAAATAGGTTCTGTTCAGCATCAGATCCACCAAAACTCAGAGCATGAAACAAGAACTAGTGGAGATCGTTAATGTTGGGGAGTGACCCTAGGGAATTGAAGCATGGGGCTTGGAGAAATGAAGCAGAAGGAAGTAGAGCCAGACTAAGGGCATGTGATTAAACTGGTTGCTGCTGGGGGCAACCTGAACTCAACTGTATCAGGACCCCGTAGGTCTCCAATATAATGGGTCTCACGTTATTCACTAAGAGATGGAAGACAGGCTCATTTGCCCACCTGCCTATCCAATGCTTGGTCCGCATTGGCTAATGGTTTTCCCAGGCCAGGTTTTCTCAAAATGTGGTCTTAAACCAGCAGCATAGGAATGACCTGGGAACCTTTACGTAATGCAGGTTCTTGGGTCTTGCTCCAGGCCTGCAAATCAAAGCCCTAAGGCAGGGTGGGGGCAGCACTGTGCTTTCACCTCCAGGTGACTCTGCTGCACCTCTTGGCTTTCCACCTTTAATGTCCATTGGATCATCTGCAGAGCTTGTGAAGCCACAGACTGCTGATCGTACCTTGGAGTTTCTGATTCAGTAGGGCTGACCCTTTTGATTCAGTAGGGCTGGAAAAGTGCATTTCTTGCAAGTTCTAAAGTGATGCTGAGACTGTTAGTTCAAAGGTTGCACTTTAAGGACCACTTCGTATGGGAGTTAACTCCTGCGTTTTCAAGTTTCTTTTGGCAGCCTCTGGCAAGCATCCCACCTACAAAAGCCCTGCCAGGAGGAGTGTTGTCAAGGATTCCTTGCCCACAGTTGGTTGCTGCAGAAATGACTTCAGAAAAAAAGGTGGGACATGAAAATATGAGGGGAAAAAAATATCAGGGCAAAAAGATGCCTGGCTTTTTTTTTTAATTAAAAATAATTTGTAGTATGTTGTACTGGTGTTTGTCCTGGTTATCCACAGATCTTAGGGAAATTTGCAGGAATAACTTGTGTTTTCAACAAGATACTGCTTGCTCCTTGGCATGTTTTATTGTGTTCCAAATGGTCTTTTAGGTGCTATGTGAAGATATGTGTATCTGCATCTGTAGTTAAAGTAAGTGCTTGTATAACTTGTTATATAATGGCAGGGGCTACCTTAATATTCATTAGGTCAGTCCCCCTTCCTGGCTCATACTATGGATTCTGAGAAGATCCCTAAGGTGAATTAGTCCGGAGCAATTATCACAGGCCCGGGTACAGTTGATATCTAACTTAAATTAATGGTCTTAAAGTTCTGAGAGCTAGTTCTAGTAGTCCTTCTACCTGATGCAAGTGGCTTCTCAACTTTATTGTGCAAACAAACTTCATCTGGAATACTTGTCAAAGAAGCAAATTTTTAATCTGCCCCCATTCCCTGCAATTTTCATTTTGTAGGTTTGTGTTGGTATCCAGAAATCTACATTTTCAAACAAGGTTCCCAGGAAATGTTGGTTCAGGTACTCTAAAAATCACCTTTTGAGCAACACTATCTTAGAGCTCCTGGCACTTGAATTTAGATCAAGTTTGGGATGTAAGACTGTACTTTCTGGTGTTTATGACAGAATCTGGAAGAAACCTTGATTTTTTCTTTCTTTCTTTTTTTTAAAAATTAAAAAAAACTCGGAAAACCGAAGCAAAAATGAAATTTTTATCATTAATATGTTTATAAGCCAATAAGATAAAGTTTAATATCTCAGAAAAATGGACAAAGGATATGAGCAAGTAATTTATATAAGCAAAGTAATTCATAAAAAGGTAATTCTAGAGCCAATAAAAACATGAAACTTGTTTAACCTCTTTAGAAATAAAGGATGAAATAGTATTGAAATATTAAAATGCCGTTTTGTTTTTGAGACAAAGTCTCACTCTGTTGCTCAGGCTGGAGTGCAGTGGCATGATCTTGGCTTACTGCAATCTCTGCCTCCTGGGTTTGAGCAATTTCTGGCCAATTTTTGTGTTTTTAGTAGAGATGGGGTTTCACCATGCTGGCCAGGCTGATCTCGAACTCCTGACCTTAAGTGATATGCCCTCCTCAGACTCCCAAAGTGCTAGAATTACAGGTGTGAGCCACTATGCCTGGTCATGAAATGACATTTTTTAATTTTTTATTTTTACAGAGGTAAATAATTGACCACCTTCTTAGTGCAGGAGGGTAGGAAAAAGGAATTCTATGAGTGTGAATTAGTGCAGATTTTCTTGAGAGCAATTCAACACTATGTATCAGAAACAATTAACGTGCACATGGCATTCAATTAAGAAATTCTGCTTATAGAAGTGTGTCATAAGAAAAACATCTGAAATGCATAAACAGATTTATTTGCATAAATAAGATTGCAGTGTTATGCATAATAGTAAAAAATTGAAAATACTCTAAAGGTCCAATATCAAGTGGATCTGGTTAATTGGATAATGGCATATTCATATATAGTTTACTTTAGGAAATGTTTATGATCTATTATTATTTTAAGATGGAGTCGCATTCTGTCATCCAGGCTGGAGTACAGTGGTACCATCTCCACTCACTTCAACCTTTGCTTCCTGAGTTCAAGTGATTCTCCTGTCTCAGCCTCCCAAGTAGCTGGGACTACAGGTACATGCCACCATGCCCAGTTAATCTTTGTATTTTTAGTAGAGATGGGGTTTCACCATGTTGGCCAGGATGGTCTTGATCTCTTGACCTCATGATTCGCTTGCTTCGGCCTCTCAAAGTGCTGGGATTCTAGGCGTGAGCCATCATGCCTGGCTTATGATCTATTATTAAGCAAAAAAAAGCAGGTTACAATATACTTGTGAAGTATTATCTTAATTTTTTTTTTCCTTTTGGTTGCAGAAAGGTGATTTTATTTAGGTAGAGAAAGAGAAGGAAAGGAGAAGAGAAAGGCTTCCACAAAGAGCGTGGGAGGGGACTCCAGAGGGAGAATCCTGGAAGTATCATCTTAATTATGAAAATATCCCAAATTATGATAGTGTGTGTCTCTGGGTAGAGAGGATTATGGGTGATTTAAATTTCCATCATTGACCTTTTATGTCTATTTTATTTTCCAAAGTCTCTTTCTAATAATTAAAGGTGAATTTAAAGGGGAAAAGTGATTTTTTTTAGTCACACACTGTTTTAAGTAACTTATTTCTATCTGAATTGCTTTCTTTCCCCTCTGTTAGTGTTCTTTTTTTGGTGACCCTAACCAGTTTCAGCTTTAGATACCATCTCTACAGATGTCACTCCTCAGATCATATCTGCAGTACAGACCCCTCGTCTGATTTCTAGACTGGCACATCTGACTAATCAGCTTGACTTTCTACTCAAACAATTAATAAAAGCCTCACAACTAATATGTTCCTACCTGAGTTGAAACTTTCTCCTTCCCTAGACCTCCTCTTATCAGTAGCTGGCATATGCATTCTTCCAGGTACTCAGCCTACAATTGTTTTTTTTGAAGATTTATACTCAAACATCTATTCAAACATTATAAATACACAAGCAAACCAACAAACAAAAACAAAGCCAAGCTGAATGTCCCAAATGCGAAAACAATGAAATATTATTATGGATCACAGTAGAATTATGCTTGTTTACTGTTTCTGTGGGAAAATGCTGATACAATAATGTTAAGTTTAAAACAGATTAGAGGATTACACATAGAATATGCTCAGCTACTTTTGTAAAGGCATAGGAAGATAAGGCTGGAAGGAAATCTTCCAAAATACTAATGGTGTTACTCCTGAACACACTCCTCTTCTCTTCCTCCCTTTCTATACCTTCCATGTACTGATGTATGCTTGTAATGTTTTTTTTGTTTTGTTTTTTTTTTTTTTTTTTTTTTTTTTTTTTTTTTTTTGAGACGGAGTTTCGCTCTTGTTACCCAGGCTGGAGTGCAATGGCGCGATCTCGGCTCACTGCAACCTCCGCCTCCTGGATTCAGGCATTCTCCTGCCTCAGCCTCCTGAGTAGCTGGGATTACAGGCACGCGCCACCGTGCCCAGCTAATTTTTTGTATTTTTAGTAGAGACGGGGTTTCACCATGTTGACCACGTTGGTCTCGATCTCTTGACCTCGTGATCTACCCGCCTCGGCCTCCCAAAGTGCCGTGATTACAGGCTTGAGCCACTGCGCCCGGCCTTGTAATGCTTTTTTTAAAGAGGGAAATTTAAAATTATAAAAATCCAGAGGTGGGCAAATGATCCCATAAGAGATAGTCAAGACCCTGTGCTAAGAGTGTCAGTGCAGGGGCCAAAGACGTGGCCCCAGAAAGAAAACTATTTACCAAGGCAACTCCCACAGTGGGAGACTACAGTGGAATAGGAGGGGGTAGGCTCTTGAAAAGATGGAAGCCGTGAAGGTTCAGATATGAAGTTGGCTTAAAATCATTTCCTGAGCACCCACTAATGTTACAAACCAAGAAGTTACCTATTTCCAGAGAAAAGAAAGAAAAAGACTTTCAGGAGGATAAGAAGTGAGACTTTGGACTGTAAATCCACCATAATCTTCTCAACTCCTGGAGGTCTTACAGATGTGAAACATGGGGTAAGAGCGAAGAATGCATTAAGTGTCTCTGTCTGAGCCCTAACACAAAAAACACAACTATTCATTGTCCCTGATTCCTTATGTGAAACTCTTGGGACCAGATGTGTTTCAGGAGTCAGAATTTTTCCAATTTCAGAAAGGTGACCTGGTATAAGTATTTTTCATAACGTATCATCCCCAGTAGGGTTTGAAGTGGTGCCTTCAAATAGTGTTATTGTTGTTGTTGCTTTGTTTTGAGACAGAGTCATACTCTGTCACCCAGGTTGGAGGGCAGTGGTGTGATCTCAGCTCACTGCAACCTCTGCCTCCCAGGTTCAAAGTGATTCTCCTGTCTCAGCCTCCCAAGTAACTGGGACTACAAGCGTGCGCCACCACACCTGACTAATTTTCATATCTTTAGTAGAGATGGGTTTTACCATATTGGCCAGGCTAATTTTAAACTACTGACCTCAGGTGATCCGCCCACCTTGGCCTTCCAAAGTGCTGGGATTACAGGCGTGAGCCACCGTGCCCAGCTTACACTGTTATTTCTGAAGTTGGGCATATAGATATGCACACCAAGTTGGAAAAATAAAGACAATAAATGGTTTCCTATGGGATGAAGTCAGGTTTCACTGCGGTGATGTCCAGTCAGGGCTTGTAGCCACGAGTTATGAAAAAACTTTGTTTTCAGCACTTTTTCTAATTCTGGAATTACAGATAAGGGCCTGAGAGCCTGCACAGACACTCAGAACACAGACAAAGCCCAATCTTCAAGCCATGTCCTACCCAGCAAGACCATGTTCCTGTAGTTCTCCAGCATGACATCTCAGTAGAGGTCCTTCTGACCCCAGGCGAGGTGGCCCCACTCCTCTCTGGTGAAGTACATCACCACATCCTCAAACGAGAGCAGCTCTGAAGGGAGCCCATGTGACTCCAGAGGCTAAGCTCTCTACATCGTCCTTTCTAAGAAGGAAAACTCCCCACATTGATCAACAGGGCTCAACCTGAGGAAGGACCTGCTGGCAGCAGTGACTATGCTGAGGAAGCAGATGGGGAGCCACAGCTCACCTTCCCACTGACTGGTGGGAACATGGCTTCCACGGCCTGGTCTTTGACAAGGGATGGGATCCTAGGCGTCAGGCTGAGCTGCTGACGCCTCCGAATCTCCGACGCACTGCCTCCACCAGGGATGGCCGTGGGTCTGGGTTCTCTTTTCGGGGTTCCCGGGCCCGACCCGGGGTCTGTCTGGTCCGTGACCCCCGGCGAACTACCCCTTACCCGAGCAACGGGTGCGAGCACACTCAGCCTACAATTTTTGAGGGCCTATGAGTCTTACATTTCTTTTGGTGCTGCCAGCAAGTTATATTGCGTTTAACTTTAAAATATGTCTAGAATCTCACCATTTTCATCAACTGCACTGTATCACCCTGGAGGCAAATGCTGTCTTCCTCTGGCTGGGTCGCTTCTCTAGCCTTCTTATTGGTCTCCCTGCTGCTTCCTTTGCCCCTCGGGACTCTGCTTTCAGCACAGCCACCAAGGGATCCTGTTCAAACATAAGACAGATCTCTGCTGGAATCTGTGCCTAATTTTAGCTGGGGTAAAAGCCAAGGTCCTTATGATGACCTGGAAGGCCTGACATGAAATAGCCACTGTCCCTTACCCCAGCTGACCTCACTCCCTATTGCTCTCTCCCTGGTTCATCACGCTGGCCCCTTTCTGGGTTCTTGAACAGCCAGGCATATTGCTTCTCAGGGCTTTTGCAATTGCTGTTCCCCCTGCCTGCAAGATGTTTGCTCCAGGTTGCTGCCCAGCCAGCCTCCTCTGGCTACTATATTTAAAATGCTAAGTCCTCTCCTGCTGTTCCCCTCACATAGTTTACCTTTCTCAAGAACTTATTTATATTTTAGTGATTTTCTTCTAACTCCTCCCCCTTACTCCTGGATGGAAATTCCATGAGAACATGGATTTTTAAAATCTGTTTATTTTCTCTTATATCCCTATGACCTACAAGAGTGTCTGGCTAATTTCTTCTTCTTATCTGACACCCAATAATAATAATAACAACAATAAAAAACCCTAAAACTCCAAATTCCTCCCTCCCCCTGACACAAAAAAATCACACCTTCTTTTTGGACAAAAATATTATTTGTTACAAAATATAATAGTTTTACTATTAAAACACACCATACTCACAACTGACATACTATATATTTATCATGTGTAGCTCGTGAAATTTTCCATGAGGTGGTGTGATTGCTGACATGCATCTATCCAAAGCAGAGAAGCAACCAGTCATTCATTTCGATTTTCACTAAGAATATACTCCTTAAAAGTGAGGAGCCATGATTTGATGCCTTTGACCTTTAGGCTTTAACAAGTGGTATCAGGATTGTTGCGGTACAAAAGTTATGTTTAGGAAAGTAAAATCTTATTGATTCAAAATAGGAAAAACATGAGTCATTAACTAAATTTGGAGGTATCTCTATGTTTTCAGGAATTTGAATTTCAGGGTTATTTAGGACACTGATTCTGAATTGGTTTATCTACAAAGCAAGCTGGCCTCTGAATTTCTTGCTTCATTAGGAAAACTTCTCTTTCATATCATAAGGAAAGGATAGGTGTGCTTTGATCTTCCTTCCCACAGTCATTCATCCAGGGCTCCTAGAAGTGAGCCTCCACACCTGTGGACCTGTGACACCTGACCCAAAGGCCAGCTGGGCTGAATATGTGACTGACAGATTTGAGCAGAAAATACAGCTATTGTCATGAAGTGTTTCATCAGGGAGGACAAGTTTGGACATTCTCTTCTTTATTTGTTTCCCTTGGTTTAGTTTTTGTCTCATGTGAAAGCATGAATCAGTTTAAGTATTTTGAGTTCTTAATCTGAAAAACACTGATTGTTCCATTCATTAAATGGGCACGATGGTTAATTTTAAGTGGAAATTGTTAATATTTGGTCAAACATCATTCTGGGTGTTTCTCTGAGGGTGTTTTGGGATGAGATTCCATTTAAATCAGTAGATTGAATAAAGGAGATTGCTCTTCCATATGTGGGTAGGTCTCATCTAATCAGTTGAAGGCCCAAGTAGAACCAGAAGGCTGACCATCCCTTAAGTAAGGGAGAATTCTTCCTGCCTGGTGGCCTTTGAACTGAAACATCAGCTTTTTTCCCTGCTGACCTGAGACTCCAACTGAAACATAAGTTCTTACTGGGTCTTGAGCCAGCCACCTTCTGACTGGAACGACACCACTGGCTCTCCTGGGCCTCAAGCTTGCCAGCTCACCCTATTAATCTTTGGACTTGTCAGACTCCATAATTGCATGAGACAATTCATTAAAATAAACCTGTTCTTAATATATACATCCTATTTGTTCTGTTTCTCTGGAGAACCCTAATACAATGGACAATCAGAATTTCTGGTATACTTTAGGATAGAAGACAAATATTTCCTCTTGGGTAAAATATCAGCAATGATGGTAACACTTGGCCTATAGACCCTTCTTCTCAGGTATTCGGGCAGACATTGTCTGGTCCTCACCTAACCCTCTTTGGTACCACCAGGAGGCCTTCTCTGGCTGTAGGAGGGTTCTTGGCCTACCTCAGCAGGCTAGATAGAGTGCCAGGGTATGAACAAGCTCAGATGTGGCCTTCAATCTGCAGCAATTAGGAGCCAATCGGCAAATACCCAGGTTCCTTTCAGGTGCAACAACCCCAAGGCATATTCTCCACTGTTCCCCAGAGATTCCCAGGTGATTGAGCCCTACGTTCCTAAAGTTGTAAAGTTGTAAAGTGCTCATCAAAATTTATGAATTTCTTTTTTTCCTTTTCCCATCTTGCTTTCTGGTTTCCCTTCTGGTTCTTCTTGAGGTAGCCATTGAAAAAACTATTTGCATTCAAATTCTTGTCTCAGGCCTGTCTGCTTCTGAGGGAACCCAACTTAAGGTGAGTGTCTCAACTGTAAAAGCAGACGACAGAGGTTTTTAAGAATAGTTACAAATCACAAGGCCACATCCACTCTTAATTAATTAAATAGCAACAAATCTTCACTAAATGTCTACCATATGCCTCAATGATAAAGTTAATAATACATAATTTTTAAATAAGTAGATTATTTGATTCTGTCACAAAGCAAAAAGCCTCAGGTGGAGGTCACAGAACTTTGTTTCATATGCATCTTTGTTTATTTCTTGTCATTACTAAATAATGACTCGTGACTAATCAAGGAAAATGACTCTACCTGCAATTTCATCCAGGAACCATTAGGTTCTAAGTGTTTAAAGGAAGTGTTTTGGAAAACCACAAAGGTGTACAATTAATGGACTGGTTCTAGCTTAATGGCTCTAATACCTTGTTCGTGAATTAAATATCAGATTCCTTTTAATTAAGGAAATTGCTTTTATTCAACTTTGGCTTCTCATCAATTTGAAATGAAAAAGCAAGTTATAACCACATATTTTAGTGCTTTGTTAATTATGCGTGATTTGCAAGTTATTTTAGGATACAAATGACTTTGTTTTTGTTCAAAAGAGGCTATAAATAGGCATGATAATGACAATAGTAATGATGATAGTTAAAATTTACTGAGGGTTTATTCTGTGCCAGGCACTGGGTCAGTTGTCTTTTGTATATTATCATTAAACCTTATAACAGTTTGCAAGAACAATTTTCTTTTAAAAATCTCTACTGATGATGAAATTAAAAAAAAAACAGAGACACTAAGTGATTTTCTCAGTCACATAGCTATTTTCAGAGTAGGAATTAGAACTGAGGTCATTCTTATTTCAAAGCTTGTTTATTTCATAACAGAGTGAAGAGATAGTTTGGTTTTAAACTTCCAGTTCCCTATAGGGTTCTTGTGTTTCCACTAATATCAGCACTATCCATCTATACAGAAATTGATTGATTGATTGATTGATGAAGTCTGGCTCTGTCACCAGGCTGGAGTACAGTGGCATGATCTTGGCTCACTGCAATCTCTGCCTCCCAGGTTAAAGCGATTCTCCTGCCTCAGCCTCCCCAGTAGCTGATACTACAGGCACGTGCCACAACACCCAGCTAATTTTTTTGTATTTTTAGTAGAGATGGGGTTTCACCATGTTGGCCAAGCTGGTCTTGATCTCCTGATCTTGTGATCTACCGGCCTCTGCCTCCCAAAGTGCTGAGATTACTGGCATGAGCTACCACACCTAGCTCAAAAGAACTTCATTTAAAAATTTATATTGTGCTGTTGATATTTTTCCCATACCATCCCATAAAGAATTACTATTATTGTGAGTCCTCACAACTCCTGATTGTTCCTTATAGCCTGTTCTCTCTGGAGCATAAAAATCACCACGCTAATTGAAATGTGGTAAAGTTTAATTGACAAATAGGTCACTTTTAAAAATTGGTCCTGGCCATTTGCCAGATGCATATAGTCTGTGATAGTGCCTCAGTGACTTGAGACTGACTTCTGCTTCCTGCAGGTAGCTCTTTATTACTATTGTAAGGAGATGCTCTTAAACAGTTTTGCCATGTCAATTTTGTTTTCGGAATTCTTTCATGGTTTGTTCCTCATTGTCTTTTGAAGAAAATTTAAATCTCTTAATAGGTTGTTCAGAGACTGATTACCTCACCAAAAGCCAGTTTCCTTTTCTTCCTAGACACACAGCTGGATACACTTCCTTGCCTTCTTTAAAATTTGCAGTGACTATGTTACTGAGTTCTAGCCAATGGAAGAAAAGCAGAAATGATGTGTGTCATTATGGAGTGAGGTTTTTAAGAAGGGACTAAGTCCCCTTCACACTATTTTTCTTTTTGTTTGCCAGACACAGAAGATATTGAGGCCTTAAGGCAGGCATTGCCAAGCTTTTTCTGAAACGAACCAGATGGTAAATACTTGCAGTGAATATTGCAGAATTATCTCTGCCAATACACATTTTTAAAATTTTTATTTATTTTTACTTTTTTACAACCTTTAAAAAATCAAAAGTCATTCTTAGCTCACTGAGATACAAAACCAGGCCATGCTTATTTGCTCACTTCTGTCCTTAAGGATGTGGAGCCACAAGAGGAAGGAGCCTAGGTCCAAGAATCATGTGGAGGAGAGGTACCTGCTAAACTTAGGAAATTTTGCTGGAGACAGTTACATGAATAAAAAACAAATATATATTTTGTTTGAGTCATTATGCACATTGGGACCTGTAATCACATCTTATTCTACCATGACTAAGCTTTTTAGGATTAGGTTCAAGGCTGTACTTCCACACTATTTTCCCTAGGTTTTCTTTTAATGCTTCCTACATATTGGCCAAACTGGAATAGTGTCTGTTTCTTCAGCAATACTCTGACTTCTCATTTTCATGAATTTATTTATGTGATTTCCTTCTGGGCATAAAGTTACTTTAGCCTATTCCTGTTCTTTGAAATCCTTCTCTTTGAGGACCTATAACAACTTTTACCTTCTTAAAAGAACTTCCATGATATTTTCTCCTTGACCTTGCAGAAGTATTTATTTCTTTTTTTTTTGGGGGGGGGGGTCATATTTCCTTTTAACTAACATATATTAAGATTTTCTGCCAAATTTTACAGTTGTTTTTATACATGCCTTTGTCTCACCTACCATAGTGTCAGCGTCAAGGGGTCATCTTGGATAACATATCACATACAATCTGGTGCTTATATAAGCATCTCAAACAGGGATAAGATGTCTAATCCAGTCGCAAGACAAAAATTATGTACAGTCAAAATACTTTTAATAATCCCTTAACTAGGCAATAAAGTACATGGGTGGGTTTAGGAGCCCTGTTCATTAAAAATATTTAAAATACCAGGTAATACTCAGGGCAAAGAGATATTAAAATATCGAGGAAAATGAGACCAGTTGCTCCCTCTGAGGCACATATGCTCACTGAGTGGGATGGCAGATAGGGTAGCTGGCAGTCTTTGTACAGGAATTTTTGTTTCAGGTTGAACATATACATTTGAATTCACCAAATTTAGATACCCACAGTGGCATGTTTTCCATAAATTTGTGAGTTAATTGAATGCGTTAAGCATGTATTTTCTTATAATAAGCATTTCTGGAAGATGTCATTTCTTTTGCCAACTTCACTTACGGAGGAGGAAAGAGGCTGCTGGGTTTGACCTTGAACTCCTAAATGATAGCAATGTGCTACCAGGAAAGTCCTGGATAAACTTCAAGGGAGAACTTCTCCTGGGCCCTGTGCCCATACCTGCGACGGAAAACACCGATAAACAAAAAGGGAAAGAAAAAGCCAAGTTCAAGCCAAATGTTTCTGTGTTCCTCTTAAGATACAATGGAGGTAACACTGACATAGAAAATGCCGTCTATATGTTCCTTTTGAAAACAGCCTTCCTTTTAAGGTCAGTTAATATCATTCATGCAGATTTCCTTAGCAGTTGCCCAAGATGCTGTGAGAGCTGAAAGGGAGCCCTTGGGGATCAGCAGTTTTGAGCCCCTCATTTTATTTATTTGTTATGCATGTTGTAGATGGGAAAGTTTGAGCTTTGCTTCACTGATGACATCATTAGGCATAGAGGCTGGTATACAGGAAGGGCTGAGGATACCTTAGAGCTGGCTTCTGGTCCTCAGGTCAAACTTTTCAAACTAGGTGCAATTATTTGCCTATTTGTAAGTTCTTAATTCCTAGGAGCTACACTGTCCATTAGAACTTTCTGAGATGGTGAAAATGTTCTATCTATGTGTTGTTCATTACGATAGCCAATAATCGCAAGAGCTGTGGAGAATTTGAAATGTCACTTGTGCAAATGGAGATGTCCATTGGATTCTGAACACTTAATATAAAAAATGTAAAATATCTCAATAATTATTTTTGTATGAGGTTATGTTGAAATAATGTTTTGGCTATGTTGGATTATGTATAGCATATTAAGATTTCTTCTTTTTTTGATGTGGCTACTAGTAAACTTAAAATAGCTCTTGTGTGTTCTGCTGTAGACAGTGTTGCCATTGATTGCAACAGAGTGAAATATTTGTACTTTTCCTTCCCTTCTTCTAAATTCCTCAGAATCCAATGCCAAGAGTGGAATAATCCAGAACACTTTCAAACCTCAAAATAGAAATAATACTTTGGAAAATATGGGCTTATATTTGTCCTCACTTAAGGTGTATTGACATTGTGATACTACATGTTTGTCCTTTAGTATTCAGCCATGACTGAGCTCCAAAGAGGTTAAATAATGTTCAGAGTCATTCAACACGACGTGTCCACACCTGAGCATTTTCTTAATTTTTACCATGTATCTTTGTTAGTTTCTGAGAGATGCATGTGTTACTTCTCCAGTTGACATTTGTACTTACATTTGATTTAGGAAATATTAATAGAACAATTATTTCTTTAGCTTGCATTAAAGTACATATTTTATCATGTTAGGAAACCACTTAGATGTGTTGACAGATGTGATGAGTGCAAACATTTAAATATTGCTGTTCTGTGATACAAGTATTTCTTGGATATGAATTCTTTGAAGCTATTGACTTTTCTGACTCCTTGAAAATCTCAGGTATGTACCCTGAGGCATTTGCCTTCTGAAGTGAAAAAAATAAACAAACTTCACAAAAGCAAGTGATTGTAAATATATATGTTTTAAAAAGTGGAAAACAGATACAGTTTGGGGTAATCCGAGTTAACAAGAGATCTAATGAAAGATACTTTGGATCAAGTTACCCTGAAAACTTTCTTCATTTCCCACATCCCATTGAGGGTTTGGATGGAAAGTCATTCTGATGAACAAGGAACAGAATGCATCCCCAGTTTTCCCCAAGATATTCAGGTAGATTATTATTGTTTTGTTTTGTTTTTCAAAGAATCTCCTTTCCTGCCAATCTCCCCAGCAGAGCAGCATCACAAGAGATTCTCTGAATGCTCTGTATAAAAATCCAAATCCTTGGATCATTTTGTGGATATAGAAAGTGTTCCAGGAAAAGCACAATTGGCTGTTTTATCTGTTGTTTCTAGGAGAGGAATAGCAGAACCAAGGCTGCCTTGGGAGCTGGTTGTGTGTAGACAGTGAGTTGGGAGAGCTTATGATACTAGTTGCTGATATTTGTAAGGCACCTTACTTACTCAAACCTTTCATGACATTTTTTTTTTTCTTTTCACAATTAGCAAAAGATGGAGTTAATAGTACTGGGCAAGAGGAAAGTAAATTCACACGATGCCATAAAATTAGGGTCTGGCATGTAGTAAACAGTAATAGATGCTAGTTTTAGTCTTCCCTTCTCTACCCACTTGTTGAGGATAGACAGTGTTTAGCCTGTTTGTTGTGACACAAAATCTGTGTCTCATCTTTCATCACAGAATGTGGCTCTTAATATTTTTAAGTTATTTTTGCTTTAACATGCTACAATGCTCTTGCAAGCTTCAAGAATCCCTGTTGGGGAAATGAAAGTGTAGCTTAGCACCAGTAAGTTATAATGAAACAAGGGTTGTTTTAAATAGCAAAATGTCAGTATTTTCTTGCTAGAAAAGTACACCTATTTAGGATTACTCTGACCTATGAATGTGGTATAATTATATAAGACCAAGAGATTCTTTGGCCCATGACCTATTCAGAGTGTTATACTGGATGGTCCCACTAATGGGGTGATATGGTTTGGCTCTGTGTCTCCCCCTAGTTCTCATCTTGAATTGTACTGCTATAATTTCCATGTGTTTTGGGAGGGACCCAGTGGGAGATAATTGAATCATGGGGGCAGTTCCTCCCATACTGTTCTGGTGGTAGTGAATAAGTCTTACGAGATCTGATGGTTTGATAAGGGAAACCCGTTTCACTTGGCTCTCATTCTCTCTTGCCTGCTTCCATCCATGTAAGATGTGCCTTCCACCATGATTGTGAGACTTCCCCGGCCATGTGGGACTACAAGTCCAATTAAATCTCTTTCTTGTGTAAATTGCCTGATCTCACTTATGTCTTTATCGGCAGTGTGAAGGTGAGCCAATACAGTAAATTGGTACCAGTAGAGGGATGCTGCTGGAAAGATACTAAAAAATGCGGAAATGACTTTGAAACTGGGTAACAGGCAGAGGTTGGAACAGTTTGAAGGGTCCAGAAGACAGAAAAATGTGGGCAAGTTTGGAATCTCCTAGAGATGTGTTGAATGGTATATTAGTCAGGGTTCTCTAGAGGGACAGAATAATGGAATATATATATATGGGAGCTTATGAAGTTTTAACTCACCTGATCATAAAGTCTCACAACAATCCATCTCTGTAGGCTGAAAAGCAAGAAGAGCCAGTCCAAGTCTCAAAATTGAAGAAACTGGAGTCAGATGTTCCAAGGCAGGAAGCATCCAGCATGGGAGAAAGATGTAGACTGGGAGACTAATCCAGTCTCTCTTTTCACATTTTTCTGACTGCTTATATTCTAGCCACATTGGCAGCTGATTAGATTATGCCCACCCAGATTAAGGGTTTGCCTTTCCCAGCCCCACTGACTCAAATATTAATCTCCTTTACAACACTCTCACAGACACACCCAGGATCAATACTTTGTATTCTTTAATCCAATCAAGTTGACACTCAGTACTAACCATTGCAAATGGCTTTGACCGAAAGCCTGATAGTGATATGGACAATAAGGTCCAGGCTGAGGTGGTCTCAGATAGAGATGAGGAACTTGTTGGGAACTGGAGCAAAGGTGATTCTTGTTATGTTTTAGCAAAGAGACTGGTGGCATTTTGCCCTTGCCCTAGAGATTTGTGGAACTTTGAACTTGAGAGAGATTATTTAAGGTACATGATGGAAGAAATTTCTAAGCAGCAAAGCATTCAAGAGGTGACTTGGGTGCTATTAAAGGCATTCTATCTTATAAGAGAAGCAGAGCATAAAAGGTCAGAAAATTTGCAGTCTGACAATGTGATAGAAAAGAAAATCCCTTATAGTAGAACAATTTATAATCCTTTGGATGTATACCCAGTAATGGGATTGCTGGGTCACATGGAATTTCTATTTCTAGGTCCTTGAGGAATCGCCACACTGTCTTCCACAATGGTTGAACTAGTTTACACTCCTACCAACAGTGTAAAAGTGTTCCTATTTCTCCACATCCTCTCCAGCATCTGTTGTTTCCAGATTTTTTAATGATCGCCATTCTAACTGGCGTGAGATGGTATCTCAATGTAGTTTATTTGCATTTCTCTAATGACCAGTGATGATGAGCATTTTTTCATATGTTTGTTTGCTTCATGTATGTCTTCTTTTGTAAAGTGTCTGTTCATATCTTTTGCCCACTTTTGAATGGGCTTGTTTGTTTTTTACTTGTAAATCTGTTTTAGCTCTTTGTAAATTCTGGATATCAGCCCTTTGTCAGATGGGTAGACTGCAAAATTTTTTCTCCATTCTATTGGTTGCTGATTCACTCAAATGACTGTTTCTTTTGCCGTGCAGAAGCGGTGGAGTTTGATTAGGTCTCATTTGTCTATTTTGGCTTTTGTTGCCACTGCTTTTGGTGTTTTGGTCATGAAGTCCTTGCCTACGCCTATGTCCTGAATGGTTTTTCCTAGATTTTCATGAATGTTTATTGCAGCACTGTTTACAATAGTAAAGACCTGGAACCAACCCAAATGCCCATCGATGATAGACTGGATTTGGTGCCCTGTGTCCCAGCCACTCCAGCCATGACTAAAATGGACGAAGGTATAGCTTGGACTGTTTCTTCAAAGGGTGAAAGCCTCAAGTCTTGGCAGCTTCCACAAGGTATTGAACTTGTAGATAGACAGAAGTCAAGAATTGAGGTTTGTGAACCCCTAGCTAGATTTCAAAAGATGTATGGAAACACCTGGATGCCCAGGCCAAAGTTTGCTGCAGGGGTGGGGCCCTTACAGAGAACCTCTGATAGTGCAGTGCAGAAAGGAAATGAGGGGTTGGAACCTCACACAGAGTCCCTGCTGAGGTTCTGCCTAGTGGAGCTGTGAGAAGAAGGCCACTGTCCTCTGGACCCCAGAATGGTAGATTCGACTCACAGCTTGCACCGTGCACCTGGAAAAGCCACACTCAACACCAGCCCGTGAAAGCAGCCATGAGGAGGGCTATACCCTGCAAAGCCACAAGGGCAGAACTGCCCACCACTATGGGAACACACCTCTTGCATCAGTGTGACCTGGATGTGAGGCATGGAGTCAAAGGAGATCATTTTGGAGCTTTGCGATTTGACTGTCCTGCTGTATTTCAGATTTGCATGGGGTCAATACCCCTTTGTTTTGGCCAATTTTTCCCATTCAGAATGGGTGTATTTACCCAATGTCTGTACTTTCTCTGTAACTAGGAAGTACCTAACTTGCTTTTGATTTTACAGGCTTATAGGTGAAATGGACTTAGCTTGTCTCAGATGAGACTTAAGACTGTGGACTTTTGAGTGAATGCTGAAATGAGTTAAGACTTTGGGGGACTGTTGGGAAGGTATGATTGGTATTGAAATGTGAGGACATGAGATTTTTGGTAGGGACTAAGGATGGAATGATATGGTTTGGCTCAGTATTCCCACCCAAATTTCATCTTGAATTGTATTCCCATAATTTCCATGTGTTGTGGGAGGGACCTGGTGGGAGATAATTAAATCATGGGCAGTTTCTCTCATACTGTTCTCTTGGTAGTGAATACAGCTTATGAGATCTGATGGTTTGATAAAGGGAAACCTGTTTGGCTTGCCTCTCATTCTCTCTTGCCTGCTGCAATGTAAGATGTGCTTTTTGTCTTCCACGATGACTCTGAGGCCTCCCCTGCCCTGTGGAACTGTAAGTCCAATTAAGGCCCTTTCTTTTGTAAACTGCCCAGTTTTGATTATGTCTTTCTCAGCAGCATGAAAATAGACTAATACGTGGAGTGAGGCAGTATTTACAGATCTGGATGCATGAAGGAATATAGAGTTAGAATATGACATGAAAGATTCAGGCTTTTAGCTGTATCCTTTAAACCAGATGTCTCCATCCCCATGATTTCTGAAAGGTTTAGATGAAGCCTAAGAAGACACACATATACATACCTGTCATATGATTCAGATAAACTATGGGTATTTCATAAAATCATGACAAGTGCCACTAAAAATAGAAAGTGTTCTTACTACACTTACAAACATTAGAGCAATACCTTCCCTTTTTACTTTATTTGAATTGCACAACACATTTTTTTTTGATTATAGAATATCTGTTGCTAAAAGAACCAAATTCTGTTAAAATTTTATAGACATCCCTAAATTTTTTTTCCATTAAGAAAATAGGTGTAGAAGAGGGCTTATTTTTTCCTCAGGGTTGCTTCCTTTTTATGTGAAATCTTCATTGTTAGTCATCTTTGATCCTGCCCTCTTCATGTTGAGCTGGTCATGAAGTTTCTGAACTTTTCCTTGGGCTAATGTGTCATTCAGTCATGACTGTGTGGTATGTATATTTCATCAAGAGAAACTGGCCACCAGTTAATTAGGTGTCCCTTTCTACCTGCTGTGAAATCCAGAGACCAGGTTTCTTGCTTCTCTGAAGCGTTCTGTCACCCAGGTTTGGAGAAGGAGAGATAAATGAAGGCTAAATATTGCTTACTTACATACAGTTTTACTCTGAAGTACTTTTTCATGAAGTGGGTGTGTTTCCACAACTGTATGTTACAGTGGAGCAGCTTCACATTTTAAATCTGTTTTACTGGAAGCATTTTCAGTTTTCTTCCATTTCTCAATCAAGAATGATTATTTGTCAAGTACAAGAGTGAAGCTGCCCAGGTGACAAATCATTTTAGAAAGAACAACAGGAAATTACATTTTCAAGTGCTGGACATGCTCAGAGAAGGGCAGCTTTACTTGGGAGAAGGGAGTGGGAGAAGAACAAATAAAATATTCACCTGGAGGTAAAAAAAAACTGCTCTGTAACCGAGGAACTCTCCAAGTCAAGCTACAGCTTCAAGCAAGATGAAACAAAACAGAGTTGTACTGTGGCTCTTTCAACACTCGGTTCAGAAATATCAAAATAGTTTCCATGAAAAAATATGACTGTGTTGAAATAATCTACATTTAATTGTAGAGTTTTGTCACTGCAAAGTGGATTTGGAGGTATTCCTTGTGTGGAATGGTTAAAAAAAGTTGAGGCTAAGAAGCATGCTTCAGTAAGTAGATAATATTTAAAAATTTAGAAACTGTACCCCCATTTTTTTTCCACTGGTAAGTTAATGCTGCGATATCTTGGATTTAGTTGAAGGAGGAATACAGTATGAAAGGCTAATAGGATTACCTTGACTTTGAAAGTACGCTTTCTAAGGTGAAAATGAAATCCCTTGGGGCTCGGTTTGCTCGCTAAGTCAGCTAGTATAAAGCAGTTGGTGACTACACATCTTACCTTGATAATGCACTTAGAAAGATCAATAAACCTGACTTTGAGAAATGCAACTCTTTCCCCATCCACTGCCTCCCTTGGCCAAATAAATAAGTAAAATAAAAATTGGCCTTTTGGCAACCTAGATGCAAACAATTCTTTAAGTTGTTTCATTAATTTATTTTAAAAGGTAGGATGCTGACATAAGGTGACAGTATAATTCTCCTCTAGGATTTTTTTTTATATTTGTAAGAAACCTAAGAGACTTTCATTTGAGGATGTTAGTACAATATTTAATAATGAGATGGAGCATGGATATTTTATCTTTCACCATTTTTCTCCTGAAAATTTGGAGACCTTTTGCATCTTCTCAAAAGAAGGCTCTTTCCTTACCCACTATAGTCTTGCTGATTCCATTTGATGGTCAGAACAGTGATGATCATTATATAAAATAGTAGCAGCTAAGTTTTGTTAAGTTCTTACTATGGGCCAACCCTGTGTGAAACAATTTACATAGATTATCTCTTTAAACCAGATGGTAGTTCTACTAGATAGGTACCGTCATTATCCACATGGTACGTGGAATAATCCTGTCTTAGGTTCACAGAAGTTAAATAAAGTGACCAATATTGTACAAGACAAAGTGGACTCAAATTGAACTTGAATCCAGGCAGGTAGACTCTAGAGGCAGTGTTCTTACCTACTGCAGTATTCCAGAGTTTGAATTAGAGCAGTAGGTAATCTTTAATGGCATTTTGCCCCATTGAATTTGAGCACAGTAACTAGGATGAGGCTGAGTGGGCTTTTGCCAGCTCTAGGACCATCATTAATGAGCGGATAATGGTGACTGGTAATGAGTACAAAGCCAGGCTTAGCAACGCTGGCTTCTGCTTACTTCGCAATTACAGTGCTTGTTTGAAAATTACAGGCAAAAGTGCTTGGAAATAACTGATCTCTGATGCAGGCAAAATTCCCCTCCCATCTTGTTTATAGCATTAATTAGCTTAGGAGGCCCTTTGTGGCTATAGTACAGGGGATAAAATTCAGCCTAATCTCATCCCCAAGTGAGTCAGTTAAATCTCAGTTATAACACTGCCTGACTTTTAAGAGTATTTGAGGTAAAACTTCAAAGAGCAAATCAATAGTAATTTGCCATTTGTGTTCTGTTTTCATCACCACCACCATCATCATCATCCCATCACAATCATCAGTATCTTTATCATCACCATCGTTATGTCTACCTAATGTTCTACAAGAAAGTTGACTTCATAAATGCAAAAGAGGCACAATACATGACACATAGTAGCTACTCAATAAATATTTACTGAATAAATGTGGAGTAAATGAAGGAGGTTGTTGGGCACCTCTTATGTGATAAGCAGTGTGCTAAGTGCTATGCATTGAAGATCACATTTAATCATTTTCATCATCCTGTGAGTAGGTCCTGTTTTTATTCCCATTTTACAAATGAGGAAACAGGTACAGAGAAATTAAGCAACTTGCATAAGTTGACTCAGCAAGTGAGTGAGAGAATTGGGACTTACTCTCAGTCCTGTTTGAATTCAGAGTCCATGATGCTGTACTATCCAGTATTGTCACTACACCAATCATTTTTCCTTCTCTTATAATTCTTCTAGAAATGGAAGCTTACACTTAGTTTGTTTGATATCATGAGAAAAAATGGGGGCCCAGCAGTACTAGTACTAGAGTTGGATGAAATCAGTGCTGCCTCCATGTTTTATAAGCCTTTAAAGTTTCTACTCAGAGAGTGATCTTGCCTTGATACATACTTAGTCATAGCTTAAAGACTTCCTCTTGGACATAACTCCAATGCCATTTCTTAAAAATTTTCCTGCTAATGGAAATCAGCAATGGTGAACTCCTCTGAGAAGATTTCTATGTGCAGAACATCTTCGGAATAGGAAGACCCCAAGATATAGGCCCAGCAAACGGTGTCTCCTAAGTAATGTAGATTAAAAACGCTGCCATACTGCTTGAAGACACTATAAACAAATCCCACTGGAATCCTTTCAGGTAGGCTCTTCATTATAGAACGTTCACATGCATCTGTATTTAATCTTCACCTTTAAATTAAACTCTTTGGGCTCACATATATCTAAGATCTAATTCTGGACGAGCAGTCAAGCTTCTTTCTCTCACCTAATTGAAAAGAATTTGTAGGTAATAAGAAAGTGCTTTTATTCAATCATCGTGGTTGCTAATCCAGTTAGCTTGGGAACTCTCACTTCCTCAGCACACTGCTACAACTTTATGTCTTTTGGATTTAGGTTTTACAGGGATTTTCTTAGTTACTGAAATTTTTATGGTGTGAAAATTGTACAAAACTCTCTGAAGTTGTAAGAAGAACTGAAAACATATGGTTTGAGCATTGCATGTTTTCCTGAGGTGCGTGCACAAGCTCTCTCTTCCTGTGTGTTCATTTGCTGTATTCCCACACATACGTAATTCTAAGGACAGAAATTTCTATGCCATTTAAAGTATATTTCTTTAGATTAACAGAAAAAGAAAATGCTCTATTATGAAGGAGAGAAAATGACATCCTGAATTTAAGGTAGTAGCCTGTGGTTGTCTTCAATCAATGATACTTAAAGGAAGAACAAAATGTTTTCCTTTATTCTTCAGTTGTAATAAACATCTTCAGTGGAAAAGATCTAATATTTAATCACCCATCTGGAGTCTTGTAGCTGACTCTGAATTTTGTAAATTTCCAGATGCTATGTCTCATTGATGGTGTCATTTTCTTTCACCAAAATAGTGGTAATTATAAATACTTTTTTTTGTGGGTAAGTTGTTGTTTAATATCTATCTGCCAATCTTTGCCAGATTTGGAAATTCCAGGTGGGAGATCTGAGCTTCTGTTGCTCACCACTGTGCTCCCAAGTGTTTGGCCTCGGGTCTGGCACTTGGTAGAGGCCTGAGGTTAGATTCCCTAAAAGGAGAGCCTGAAGTGTGGATTCCTGTGCACATGAGTTTTGACTTTCAGCCTGATGTCATGGCAAGCTCATTACACCACAGTTAGATTCATCTTAAGATAAAGGAGATGCTCTTTTGTATCCTCATGTTTTCCTTTGGTCTTGGGCTTCCCTCATTCCATCAGGAAAGAGATTTGCATAAAGAGATTTGCATAACCTTCAGGGCAAGGTAGCACCTCTTTTGCTGAAGGCAATCCTTAATACTTTGACAGTGGCTCTGGGGACAAAAGTGCAACTCTGCTAGACATTGCTCCTTCATCTTTCTACTCTACTACTGGACACCTGCTGCTTGTTCATGACTTCTGTGGCTGTCTTTTTATCTAGATGCTTCTTTGCATCTTTTCTTATTTATTCTATACAACTGACCAGTTCACCTCCTCTTAGCTGTACTGCATCTCCTTAAATTGTGACTTTTGCTTTATTGCTTCTTGCTAGTGTCTTTGCAATTTTCCTAGCAACCCACATTGCATTTCTTCAAGAGAAATAAAAACTACTTGGGTTGATCACTTGCCATCCAAGGGAGTGGTTCCGGTTCATTCATTTACTCATTCACCAGTTTAACAAAGGCTTATTGTGTGCTTACCGTGAATCAGACACCATGCTAAGTGCTAAGGCTACAATGGTGAACAAAACCACATGTGCTCCTTGCTGTTTTAGAGTGTAGAGTTTAGGGGGAAGAATTCTAATGCCTGGACCTACACCTTGAAGATGGCTGTGGGCCTGGCTCAGAAACTTTAATATTTCAGGCTCAAGCAGATGGCTTGCATAGTCTTTCTAGAATGCCCTGGTCCGAGATACTGTGTCTTGATTTTGATATTTGCCTCATTCTTGTCCCCTTCCCTTTGGTCCTGTGTGATTTCAAGTATCTTGCTCACTCCTCCCATATCCTCATTCTGGGAAGGGTAGATACTGTGGGTCTGCAACTGCTTCACTTTTGATGTGGAGGTTATATCACAAAGTGCAGTAAACCTCTATGAAGAGTAAACACGCTTTTAGTCACTACAGGAGTATAATTAGTTTGTGTTGTTCAGGGGCTCAATAATAGAGTTTTTCATATATCATAGAGTTGAAATCAACAAGGACTTACTATTAAAAGATCATTATACACTGACAGTGAAGTATGAATTATGTTAGTAATTGATTCTAGAACAGATGTGTGGTTCTTTATATGTGTATTTTTTTAAATAGTAGGGGACGCCTCTCTATTGATGTAACCTTTGGCCATTTTATCACCAGCACAAATACACACACACACACACAAACACACACACACACACACGAAGAGAGAAAGAGAGGGATATCAACTCTTACATCTAGAGATTGACTTTTGGGCCTAGTGAATGGATAGCTCGGTTCTCAGATAACTTATACTAAATTTCTTCAGTTATTTTGGCTTTAAGTTGTGTGTCTTTCTACTTTCTTCTCTGGATACTAACATTCCATATCTTTCTCTATGATCCTTTTGATAGGGTGGCAGTAGTGCATGGAAGAATATGTTTTAAATTTATAATTAGAGAAATATTAGTATTCTAAATTCTTAATTAGAGATATATTAGCATTCTAATTAGTATGAGAGGGCAGCATTACATCACATGGTTAAGAATATTCTTAATTAACAATGTATTGCTCTACAACCATTTGATCTTTGACAAACCTGACAAAAATAAGCAATGGGGAAAGGATTCCCTATTTAATAAACGGTGCTGGGAAAACTGGCTAGTCATATGCAGAAAACTGAAACTGGACCCCTCTCTTATACCTTATGTAAAAATTAACTCAAGATGAAATAAATACTTAAATGTAAAACTCAAAAGTATAAAAACCCTAGGACACAGACATGGGCAAAGATTTCATGACAAAGATGCCAAAAGCAATTGCAACAAAAGCAAACATTGACAAATGAGATATAATCAAACTAAAGTGTTTCTGCACAGCAAAAGAAACTATCATCAGAATGAAGACAACCTACAGAATAGGAGAAAATTTTTGCAGTCTATTTATCTGACAAAGGTTTAATATCCAGAGTCTACAGGAACTTAAACGCATTTATAGGAAAAAAACAGCCCTATTAAAACATTAGCAATGAAGAGACTTTTCTCAAACTGCATGCTAACATGCAGTTTCTCAAAAGAAGACATTTATGCAGTCAACAAACATATTTTTAAAAAGCTTAACATCATTAATCATTAGGGAAATGCACATTAAAATAACAATGAGATACCATCTCTCACTGATCAGAATGGCAATGATTAAAAAGTCATTTAACAATAGATACTGGTGAGGTTACAGAGCTCCCTTGACAGCTAGTAGTTGAATTTTGCAGTCTGTATATTTTTGGGTCTATGTTTGTGGAAATACTTGACTATATATTGCATTTTTTCCTTAGCATTTTTAGAAAATTACTGGGAAAAGTGGAAAATAAATATGCCAATACTAGTGATAAGAAGCACAGGTCTTCTAAAATTAGTTACAGTTGAGGCAAAAATTAAGATAGTCAGACTTGGCAAAAAGCTCAAACCAGCCTCAACTGAGTACTCATTGTCTATATGTAATTATCATTTAATTGTGATGAAAATGAACAAAAAAATGACATATATTAAATGTTGGAAAGATAGCATTAAAGAATGTATCAAAACAGTGAGCTACAAATGGGGATTCTGTAATTATCTTATGACTTCAGGCTTAGTAAAGCTATTCTTCTCTTCAGCTCTATTACTAGGTTAAGTTTCAGTGAAGGTATTACCAAATAAATATGCTTCTGAATTCCTATGGATAGAAGACACTTATCTAAGATAATGATACAATAATGAGAAAAGTTGATGTATAAAAAGGACTCATAAATTTTGACCATGAGGTATCATAGAGGTGCCATGACCTCTTTTTTAGTTCCTACTGTGAAAGAAGGAATTTAGGAGCCAGAGGGAAAGAACATGTTAGCTTTTAGGGGTTAGCGTGAAAATGCACATAGATGCTTCATTTTATTAGCCTTACTTCCTACCTCATTTGCTAAAGAAATACTTTTATTTAATACGTTCATAAAACTTTCTATGTTATATTCCATATTCCACCTTCTCTTTTTTGTGTATATTCATTGTTTGGCCTTGGTAGTGTCTTTCAAAAACACATTATGCATAAAAGTTGTGGAGATATCTGTGAAGGGAAGGTATTGATTTTGCATATTAATTTTGTAAACCATTTCCATTAAGACACACCTTACTATCTTAATGATTTTTCAATAGATAACAATTTTGCAGTTTCCAGATAGACTGTCATATCATCTGTAAATAATTACCATTTTATTTCTTCCATTTTCATATTTATATTATTTATATTCTTATTTTCAATTACTTATTTAACTGTGTTGGCTAACACTTGTAAGATAATGTTTACTGCTAGTGATGATAATTAGCATACTTCTCTTGCCCCGATTTCAATTTTAGTTTTTCACAATTAAGCATAATATTACTTTTTAATTTTCAAGTTGTATTATACAAAATCTTACTAAGGAATAACCTTGTATTAGCAAATTGAGGGCCGGGCGCAGTGGCTCAAGCCTATAATCCCAGCACTTTGGGAGGCCGAGGCGGGTGGATCACGAGGTCAAGAGATTGAGACCATCCTGGTCAACAAGGTGAAACCCCGTCTCTACTAAAAATACAAAAATTAGCTGGGCATGGTGGCACGAACCTGTAGTCCCAGCTACTTGGGAGGCTGAGGCAAGAGAATTGCTTGAACCCAGGAGGTGAAAGCTGCAGTGAGCTGAGATCGCGCCATTGCACTCCAGTCCGGGTAACAGGAGTGAAACTCCGTCTCAAAAAATTGAGGAAATTTTTGAGAAGTGAAAACTGAGTTTCAAAGTAAAATAATTAGAGATACGTGCTTTACTAATTCTTTGTTTCAGGTTTTCATACTTGACATTTAGAAATTTTTAGATGTGTAATAAAGATTAGGTAGTTGTTACTACTTCATTTGACTGGTGAAGCCTCCTGCGTAGGATCACACTGTGTTAGAAGGGCACCAACAGTTATCCATACTTCAAATGGCTGAATAGATAAAGAATGAAAAGAAGTATTCATGTAGGTCAGAATACAAAAAGAAGGTGAGTTGCTGCTTGTCCTTTCATTTTAGCCACTGCCAAAGATTTGACTGACAATTTAGACCCATGCCTATCCTGAAATAGATTATGAATTTTAAAAAAAAATCTCCGAAAATTTGTTAGAAGTGGTTACTGTTAAACACCTGGAAAAAAAAAAGCAATAAATGAAATGATGCTATTTTTTTTTTTTAATTTCTCTCTCTCTCTCCTTTTTTTTTTTTTTAGATGGAGTCTCTCTCTGTCACCAGGCTGTACTGCAGTGGCATGATCTCGGCTCACTACAACCTCTGACTTCCTAGTTCAAGCAATTCTCCAGCTAATTTTTGTACTTTGAGAAGAGACAGGGTTTCACCACGTTGGCCAGTATGGTCTCAATCTCCTGACTTTGTGATCCGCCCACCTCAGCATCCTAAAGCGCTGGAATTGCAGGCATGAACCCTCATACCCAGCCCCTGTTTTCCTCTTTAAGACATGTCTGGGCTGGGCAGGTGGCTAATGCCTGTAATCCCAGAACATTGGGAAGCTGAGGCATGCAGATCACATGAGGTCAGGAGTTTCGGACCAGCCTGGGCAATATGGTGAGACCCTATCTCTACTAAAAATACAAAAATTTGCTGGGCATGGTGGCACATGCCTGTAATCCCAGCTACTTCGGCGGCTGAAGCATAAGAATCACTTGACCCCAGAAAGTGGAGGCTGCAGTGAGCCAAGATTGTGTCACTGCACTCTAGCCTGGGTGACAGAGTGAGACGCTGTCCCAAACAAAACAAAAAACAACAACAAAGACATGTCTGTGGAGGCACAGTCCTAATGGCTGGTAAAGAAAAGTAAATACAATTTGGGGATAGGACTGTTAGAGAAGATAGCTAGGAAGACATGAGCAGGGTAGGAGAGTAGCCCCCAACAAGACGTGTCAGGCAACCATCAAGTGATGGTCTGGCAGTTATTAAACTGTCTCTCTAAAATAATAATTGGTCATAACTGATGCCAGGGAGAGGCGGACTCCCAATGAATAGAAAACACCTAAAGCTGATGATTCACAATTTCCTGATAAGAGCTCAGGAGTTGGGGGAGTGGGCTCAAGCAGGTACACTAAGAGGCAAAATGGCAGAGTTTAACTGGTTTATGACCTTCCTCTTCCAGGAACACTTGACAGGTAAGGGAACAACACCTCAAATGAGCCTGTGCACAACTTCAGTAAACACACTGCACAGGCAGCCCCTCCCAAGTGCTGGCAAGCCACTGTGCATGTGGGCAGCCCACTCCAAAGGAAGAATCAGGAAAGAAGAGATGCAAAGCTCCAGAGGCATGCCAATGTGTAAAAACCCAACTCAAAGGCCAAACAGTGCCCTTGATCGCTCAAGTCGCCTGCTTGGCCCTCTTCCAAGTCTACTTTACTTCCTTTTGATCCCCCTCTAAAACCTTTTTATTTCTTTTTGTTTTTGTTTGTTTTTTTGAGACGGAGTTTTCTTCTTGTGCAGGCTGGAGTGCGATGGTGGGATCTCAGCTCACTGCAACCTCCGCCCCCCATATTCAAAAGTAGTTGAGATTACAGGCGTGTGTCACCACACCCAGATAATTTTGTATTTTTAGTAGGGATGGGGTTTCTCCATGTTGGTTAGGCTGGTCTCAAACTCCTGACCTCAGATGATCTGCTCACCTCAGCCTCCCAAAGTGCTAGGATTACAGGCATGAGCCATGGTGCCCAGCCTAAACACTTTTTTAAATAAACTTTCATCCCTGCTCTAAAACTTGCCTTGGTCTCTTACTCTGCCTTCTGTCTCTCAGATGAATTCTTTCCTCTGAGGAGACAAGAGCTGAGTTGTTTCACACCTGTATTGATTAGCTGCTACTAACATACTTTGGTGCCACACAACTTGGATACATTCTCTAGTGGTAAGACACCTCTACACCCCACCTTCTTTGGCTGGATGTGTTCAAGCCTCATACATGGTTTTCTTCTCCCCTTTTGCTCTCCTGCTTACTAGCCAACCCCCAGAAGGATTCCTCTCAGCCACAGCTGCTCTGTGCCCCCCATTGATCTGGCAGCTCGCCATGATGGGTGGCTTGTTGGGGTAGGAAAAACCTTGTGGTCCACACTGAGTAAGCCTTAGACACTAATGGCCCTCCTGGACAGGAGGCTCGTGAGAGTGGCAGGACTAAAGCTGAGATCATGCAATGTCTGGGATTTCCTCTGCTTTTTCAACTAAAATTGGCTCTTTCCCAAAAACACACACCACCTATTCTCCTGTTTTCTTTGTGTGTACTCTGAAATGACCTTGTGCACCTGCCAGAGTGTCTTCCTTGGGAGCAAGTCTGCCTCTTTTCTACTTTGACTTTGTATGCCACATGACTTCCTTCTTGGCCTTAAACATACATTCTCTGTTATTCTTGTGTCCACGGCTCTTGCTGTTTGTGCAGGAGCAAAGAAACAGGCTCCCTTGTAGGTACTGTTGGTTTATTTTCAGGACAGACGCAAGTTGGAACCAGAACCCCTGTTCTGCAAGCTCCTTATGACAGTATATGCTTTTCATCCCTGTTATGCTCCAGGCCAAGTTTCTGGGTGGTTTTTGAAGCAGTTTGTCCACCTGCATAGGACCTCACTCTGTGGCTGGCCTCTTTAAGGACTCTGCCTAATTGCTTGTTTTGAGTTAGCACCCTTTTGGGGGAGGGAAAAGTTTTCCTTTGCCACTTTCCAGCCCTTCTCTCATTCCCCAAGTCCTCTAGAGGTTGTTCCTTTATGTCAATAGGGTGAATAAATGTTGCCCTGTCAATCTGGGGTGTGTGTGAAGGCTTTCCATGAATATCCCTCTTGTTTCCTTTTGTAGCAGATGGATTGCTGTGTCTGCTTAAGCATTTTTTCTGCATGTTACCCCAGGAGAACAAGTAACTCCAAATAGAAATTTTTTCTCCCTTCTTCTAAACACTTCTATGCCCTTCTCAATTTGCATAAGGGCTTTCAAGGTCATATTAGAAGGAAGGGAAGTCCAGCCCTCTTGTGGCACTTGGCTGAAAAATAGACTTCATGTCTACTTAAAGAATATAGGAAATAGGAATCTGAGGAAAGAGATAATCATTTTGCTGGAATGCTTTGAGTGAGAGCCACTCTAAGGTCATGGAAACAGGGATATAGATTGGCCCAAGGCCACAGGCAGAAGAGATAAAAGTATCCATAGGGGCTGGGCATGGTGGCTCACACCTGTACTCCTAGCACTTTGGGAGGCCAATTGGGCAGATCGCTTGAGCTCAGGAGTTTGAGGCCTGTCTGGGCAACATGGCAAAACCCCATTTCTACAAAAAATACAAAAAAGTAGGCAGGCTTGGTGGCATATCCTTGTAGTCCCAGCTACTCGGGGGGCCAAGGTGGGAGAATTGCTTGAGCTTGGGAGGTGCGGGTTGCAGTGAGTTGAGATCGTACCACTGTACCTCCACATGGGTGACAGAGGGAGACCTTATCTCAAAAAATAAAAAAGTACCCTCTAGGACAGCGATGAGGCTGGTCCCAGACTATAAGCACTAAACAGATTACCATGAGAACAGAGATAAAGGCAAGGTTAGGGGTACCTGGTAAGATCAGTTCATTCTGGAATCCCAAGGATGACTATGAGGCCGCTGTTTGCTCTGGTATTGCCTCTAAGTGGGTAATTGTGATGAGATGGGTTCCAGATTAAGGGTATCTGGCAAGACCAGTTCATTCTGGAACCCTAAGGACAAATGGGGGATGCCCTGTTCAGGAAAGGATGATAGGGAGATAAGAGGGGATACCTTCTTCCTTTTTTTTTTTTTTTTTTTGTTGTTGTTGTTGTTCCTCCATGCTCTCTTTGGAGATAGGGAATCACATCTTCACACCACAGGACATGCCCCTTGGATGTGTCCTCAAAAACTGGGAAAAGTTTGATCCCCTCAAACCTTAAAATGACAAATTAGGTTTTCTTTGTCTTAAAAATGAACTGGGAGAAAATGACACAATTCAGCCTCAGAACTCAGTGCCCTTATGCAGGAAGTTCTTAGAATAGCCTCTGCAGGTTTTTATAACCAAGATTGGGACAAGGAAGACAGGGCTAAATAGAAGGAGAACTGTAGGTACAAGAAGCAGGCTCAACTACTGGTTGCTTTACAAGAACTCCAGCTTGTTCCAGGTTGCCCTCAGAATACCCTTTCTGGTAACTGCCATTTGTGTGGTAGCCCAGGCCACTGGAAGGCAAACTGTCCCAATAGAATAAACAGAAAAAACTCCCACATGGCTTGCACCCTATTCCTCAAGCTTGGCCACTGAAAATGGGACTACCCTGAGGGTCAAAGGGCCCCAGAACAGAATTCCAATCCCTGGTGGCCTTGAGCTGAAAGGGCTCTCTGCTCCAGGGGGGCTTCCAAATCAGATATTATCATCAACAAGACAAAGCCAAGGGCAACTCTGGAGGCAGCAAGTAAAATTATAAATTTCCCATTAGGGTTCAAGAGTGGCCTACTCTGTGTTAATCTTTTGTAAGCAACTTTTCTCCATATCCTGTCAGGTAATGGGGGCAAATGACACCTTCTCCTTCCAAAAAATAAGATTCACATCCCTTTATATTAAGGGAGCAATTAGCATTGTCCCATTAGTCCCTAGTAATATCTAAATACCTAACTCCTTTTTGAAGCAAAAATATACTTTCCCAAATGGGTGCCAGGTTAATATTTATACAACCTCTGAGTTCATCTTTCTTTCTAATAGCCCTATTTCTCCCAGGAAAGCTGCCTAAATTTTAAACAAATAACTTAAACCTGGACAGTTTTGCTTCAGGGGTTGAAATAGCCCACACTTATTCAGACAAGCCCTAGCAAAAATTAAATAAGCAATCTCTTGAGGGGGAATAATTTCTACTATATGCAGATAAACTTCTTGTCTGTTCCCCTTTCACTGGACTTGCACAGCAACATGTTGTACAAATGATAACTTCCTAACAGGAAAAAAAAAAGAACTTTTGTCTAAATTCAGAGGTTGTAAAGGTAAAAAGGTATTTTTTGATAATGAGGATTATAATGAAAAGAGATTTTATGTGAGAAAGGATCTCGTACAATAAATACTTGCCATAAAGTAAAATGACTGTTTAAAAAGAGGACAAGTCAAAAAGTCAAAGAATGTCATAGATGGTTTGTGTAAGGCATGAAGGGAATTTATAAAAAAAGGTTGTACAATTTTAAAGGTTATTAAGCCTACTAAACGCTTCATAAACTGCTACTATGACTGTTAACTGTACAGCTTGCCTGCTTTAAAGCCATTAAATTCTAGGTAAGGCCTGGAGACATCTGGAGTTAGCCATGCCCACAGTTATGCTGAAGAGTCAGAATCTTATCTCATTTGGACATCTCTACTTGTCTTAAAACCAGAAAAATCTTCCATATTTGTGGCCAATCAGTTCACCAATGCCTTCCCACTAACTGGACTGGAACTCATACCACACGCTATGTATCCCTGGACATGTTTATAAAGCCTGGCAATCTTTCTTTTCTGGTATCTATCTATGGGCATTCCATTTTGTCCAACGTGAAGAAGGCTATCCAATTAATTCTCCTTCTCATGGGACTTGGCAGTACAGCCAGTACAAGAACCAGAATTGTTGGAATCACAAAAGCCTACTTGACCTACAGGCCAAGTTTCAAAGGAAATAGCCAACAACAGTGACAGCATGGTTAAAACCTTAACAACTATGCAAAAACAAATTGACTCTTTGTCAGCCATAGTCCTCCAGAATCACCCATGATTAGATAAGTTAATGGCAGCACAGGGAGTTTTGTTTAGCCTTAGATGGAAAATGTTGCTTTAGGTTAAATCAATCAGGCAAAGCACAAGACAACATCAGACAACTTGTAAAGTAAGTCTCCCATTTAAGGAAACAAGCCTCTAGGGGTTGGTTAAACTGGGAAGGAACCTGGAAATGGTTCTCTGGGTTCTTCCCTTTTTAGGTCCACTTGTTAGTCTCCTATGTTTGCTCCTTTTTGGTCCATGTCTCCTAAATATAATAACTCAATTTGTCTCCTTTTGCCTTCAGGCCATCAAGTTCCAGATGATTCTCAGTGAGGGATACTGTCCTGTCAATATTCAAGAGTCACCCTTCTACATAAGCCCTAGACTACCCATCAGAGGGACATGACAGAGGTAAAACCATACCCTTGTCTCTCTTGGACCTAGTGAAATACCACTTTCACAAACCCATGGAGCCACCCTGCCCTGACAGCTAGCAAGAGGCTAAGAGCCATAGAACAACCACTGCCACCCCTCTGTCAGTAGGAAGCAATTATAGAAGACTGACCTTCATCCATTTTCCCAAAAAACTGGGGTCTTGGACTCTTGAGGGGAGAAATGTTAGAGTAGGTAGTTAGTCAGACACAAGCAGCAGGAGAGGGTCCGGTCCTGTCCTTCCCCCTCCCACGAGAAATATCAGGCAACCATCAGGTGATGGTGTTGGTCAGGCAGTTATTAAACTGTCTCTCTAGAATAATAATTGGTTGCAGCTGGTGCCAGGGAAAGGCAGCCTCCCAATTGATTAATAAACACCTGAAGCTGGTGATCAGCAGCTTCCTGATAAGATCGCAGGAATTGGGCCAGTGGGTTCAAGGATGCACACTAAGAAGCAAAATGTTGGCATTTAATTGGTATATGACCTTCCTCTAGGAACACTTGACTGGTAAGGGGAGAATGCCTCAAATTATTATGTGAGCAACTTCAGTAAACACACTGCACAACTTAAGTAAATACACATGTGCACAATTTCAGTAAACACACTTGCGCCCTCCTCAAGTGCTGGCAGGCCATCAGGCATGTGGGCAGCCTTCCCAAAAGGGAAGAATCAGTGGTAAAGAGACACAAAACTCCAGAAGCATACCAATGTATAAAATCCCAAGTCAAAGATCAAACAGTGTGCTTGAGTCACTCTCAAGTCACCTGGTTGGCCCTCTTTCAAATTCACTTTACTTCTTTTTGTTCCTGCTCAAAAGCTTTTTAATAAACTTTCAGCCCTGCTCTATAACTTGTCTTGGTCTCTCACTTTGCTTCCTGCCTCTCAGATGAATCCTTTCTTCTGAGGAAGCAAGAATCAATTTGCTGCAGAGCCTTATAGATTTGCAGCTGCTAAAAGGACAGTTTATCTAGCTCTTGGTAATGATGTAGTAGGAGGGCTGAGATCCAAAGATTCTGTGATATTGAACAAAGTACTCAACATAAACTTTCAATAATAATTTAGCATCTTTTGATTATGAGGTTAAAATTGTACAGAGACTAATAAAAAAGCATTGTTGAATAGACTGAATGCTTAACAACATAAATTCCAGGGAGGTTATGTTTTTCCTGGAACTGCTTCTAATGAGGATATATTTGAAAATCTGAGGATAAGTATGCAAATAGATGTATTTGCATTGTCAAGTGTGCACAATGATAATACCAGGGTGTTATCTTTATCTGTAAAATTAATTGTTTGCAAATGCTAAGCCTATTAACTAAGGCTTATTTACCTCAAATAATAGTAATTTTTAAAAATGATGCAAGATTGGAAAACAAATGAAATATATAAAGGGCTATTTCTTCCTTGAATGAAAATGAGTGGCTTTACCAGGTAGAAAGTTAAACATTTTTTCAAGAAAATAATTTTATATGAATTTGAAAGCAAAATTTTACAGGCAATACATATTAGAATGAAGATCTTGGAAATTAACTTAAAAACGAAAGGAAGGAAGGAATAGAAAGGTCTTATGAAAACTAGTTTTAAAATTAATTTACATAGATCTTTTTAAATCTTGAAAGTTATGGAGAGTGAAGTATATAATATAACAACATGAAGCAAAAGTCAATGATTGACTTTGAAATGCACTAGTTTTTCTAAAAAAAATATCCCAGGAGATTCCAGTCAACCTGAGTCAGCAATAAGGAAGTCCCCTCTGTTTTAATCCTACAAGGAAGTAATGTTGAAATGACTGATCTGCTTTTTTTCTGGTTCTGCTTTCTTCAGCTCTTTTCTGCCTATACAGTCAACCTCCTCTGCCCAGCTCAATGGAATACTGATTCTGTTTTACAGAATGAGGTGTTGCTCCATTCTAGAATCACAAAACCCAACTAGATCTTTAAGCTAAATTTGTTATAGTGTTGTCTTTTGATGTATGAAATGAGAAAGCATGGTGTTTGTTGTCAACGGACTTGAATTTAAGTTCTGAATCTGCCACTAACAAATTTTCTGGCTGTGAGAAGTTTAATTCACCTGTTTCAGCATAAAACGAAGATCACATTGGTGGTACTTATCAAAGTTTATATAATTTATGAAAAATGCTTAGCAGAGTGTACCGTACATAGTAGAGTTTTTATTAAAATACAATGATGCCTACAGCAATGAATGAAAGCCATGCCCTACTTTAAGTGAGGGTGTCGAAGAACTTATAGTTCTCTGAAGGAGGTGATGCAGATACGGAGGCTGTCACTGAACCTATTCACTATTTCTGGACAGTAAAGGCAAACACCAATACAAAAGTATGCAGTAGGAGAAAGAAAGGCATTTAGGAGAGCAAGCAGCTAAGGCCAAGCAAGGAGAGCAGGCAGCTAATACTTAAGACCTGAACACCCTGATAAGCTTACAAGGAAGGGTTTTTAAAGGCAGGGGTGAGGGGATTGCTAAAGTGAGTTAAGGGCTGGGGAATTTCTGGGACTTCCTTATCTATTTGTTGGTTCTAGTCTGAGATGTACATGAAAGCCGTCAGTATTTTGCATCTGGTAGGGGTCCTTGTTTTTCTGATAAACAACTCAAGGACTTGTGTCAAGTTGCTGTCTTTAGTTTCTATGGAAAACAAAATGTCTTGTGACTCTTATGTTAGTTGAGTGACTGTTGTTTAAGCTATTGTTGTATTCTTGTTTGGCAGGTTGTTCATGTGCTTCTTTAATTACTGGTTGCAGGGCTAGCTAGGTTCCTGGAATTTCCTTTGAAAGGATTAAATTTTATTTATTTATTTACGTGCAGTGGTGAGAGGTGGGAAGGAACGAACACAGTAGGCTCCAAAATGGGGTCCCTGTTCCATCTCAAAACAACTTTATTTATTTATTTATTTATTTTATTTTTTTAAATTGTACTTTAGGTTCTGGGGTACATGTGCAGATCATGCAGGATTGTTGCATAGGTACACAGATGGCAATGTGGTTTGCTGCCTCCATCCCCCATCACCTATATCTGGCATTTATCCCCATGTTATCCCTCCCCAACATCCCCACCCCCCACTGTCCCTGCCTTGGCCCCCGCAACAGACCCCAGTGTGTGATGCTCCCCTCCCTGTGTCCATGTGTTCTCATTGTTCAACACCCTCCTATTAGTGAGAACATGCAGTGTTTGATTTTCTGTTCTTGTGTCAGTTTGCTGAGAATGATGGTTTCCAGATTCATCCATGTCCCTACAAAGGACACGAACTCATCATTTTTTATGGCTACATAATATTCCATGGTGTATATGTGCCACATTTTCCTTGTCCAGTCTATTGTCATTGGGCATTTGGGTTGGTTCCAGGTCTTTGCAGGTCAGTGCCACTATGAACATACGTGTGCATGTGTCTTTATAATAGAACTATTTATAATCCTTTATGTATATACCCAGTAATGGGATTGATGCGTCAAATGGAATTTCTATTTCTAGGTCCTTGAGGAATTGCCACACTATCTTCCACAATGATTGAACTAATTTATACTCCCACCAACAGTGTAAAATTGTTCCTAGTTTTCCACATCCTCTCTAGCATCTCTTTTCTCCAGATTTTTTAATGATCACCATTCTAACTGACATGAGGTGGTATCTCAATGTGGTTTTGGTTTGCATTTCTCTAATAATCAGTGATGATGGGTATTTTTCATGTTTGTTGGCCTTATATATATCTTCTTTTGAAAAGTGTCTTTTCATATCCTTCACCCACTTTTGGATGGGTTTGTTGTTTTTCCTTGTAAACTTGTTTTAGTTCTTTGTAGATTCTGGGTATTAGCTTTGTCAGATGGGTAGATTGCAAATTTTTTTTTCCCATTCTGTTGGTTGCCAGTTCACTCTAATGATTGTTTCTTTGGCTGTACAGAAGCTCTGGAGTTTAATTAGGTCCCATTTGTCTATTTTGGCTTTTGTTGCCAATGCTTTTGGTGTTTTAGTCATGAAGTGCTAGCCTATGCCTATGTCCTAAATGGTTTTGCCTAGGTTTTCTTCTAGGATTTTTATGGTGTCAGATCTTATGTTTAAGTCTTTAATCCATCTGGAGTTAATTTTAGTGTAAAGTGTAAGGAACGGGTCTAGTTTCTTCTTTCTGCACACTGCTAGCCAGTTTTCCCAACATCATTTATTAAACAGGGAATCCTTCCCTCATTGCTTGTTTTTGTCAGGTTTTTCAAACATCAGTTGGTTGTAGATGTATGCCTTGCTTCCAAGGCCTCTGTTCTGTTCCATTGGTCTATATCTCTGTTTTAGTATCAGTACCATGCTGTTTTGATTACTGTAGGCTTGTAGTATAAAGTCAGGTAGTATGATGCCTCCAGCTTTGTTCTTTTTGCTTTGGATTGTCTTGGCTATGCAGGCTTTCTTTTGGTTCCATATGAAGTTTTAGATGTTTTTTTCCAGTTCTCTGAAAAAGTCATTGGTAGCTTGATGGGGATGTCATTGAATGTATAAATTACTTTGGGCAGTATGGCAATTTTCACAATATTGATTCTTCTGAGCCATGAGCATGGAATGTTTTCCCATCTGTTTGTGTCCTTTTTATTTCCTTGTGTAATGGTTTGTAGTTCTCCTTGAAGAGGTCCTTTACATCCTTTGTTAGTTGTATTCCTAGGTATTTTATTCTCTTTGTAGCAATTGTGAATGGGAGTTTGCTCATGATTTGGCTCTCTGCTTGTCTGTTATTGGTGTATAGAAATGCTTGTGATTTCTGCACATTGATTTTGTATCCTGAGACTTTGCTGAAGTTGCTTATCAGTTTAAAAAGTCTTTGGATTGAGATGATGGGGTCTTCCAAATATACAATCATGTCATCTGCAAATAGAGACAATTTGACTTCCTCCCTTCCTGATTGAATACCCTTTTTTTTATTGCTTAATTGCTCTGGCTAGACCTTCCAATACTATATTGAATAGGAGTGGTGAGAGGGGGCATCCTTGTCTAGTGCCAGATTTCAAAGGGAATGCTTCTAGTTTTTGCCCATTTAATATGACATTGGCTGTAGGTTTGTCATAAATAGCTTTTATCATTTTGAGATATGTTCCGTAGATACCTAGTTTATTGAGAATTTTTATCATAAAGGACTGCTGAATTTTGTTGAAGGCCTTCTCTGTATCTATTGAGATAATCATGTGGTTTTCGACTTCGGTTATATTTATGTGGTGGATTACGTTTATAGACTTGCATATGATGAACCAGCCTTGCGTCCCTAGGATGAAGCCTACTTGATCATGATGGTTAAGCTTTTTGATGTGCTGTTGCAGTCAGTTTGCCAGTATTTTATTAAGATTTTTGCATTGATGTTCATCATGGATATTGTACTGAACTTTTCTTTTTTTGTTGAGTCTCTGCTGGGTTTTGATATCAGGATGTTTTGGTCTCACAAAATGATTTGGGAAGGATTCCCTCTTTTTGGATTGTTTTGAATAGTTTTAGAAGGAATGTTACCAGCTCCTCTTTGTACGTTTGGTTGGTAGGCTATTAATTGCTGCCTCAACTTCAGCCCTTGTTATTGATCTGTTCAAAGTTTCAACTACTTCCTGGTTTAGGCTTGGGAGGGTGTCCAGGAATTTATCTATTTCTTCCAGTTTTACTGGTTTATGTGCATAGAGTTGTTTGAAGTAATCTCTGATGGTGGTTTGTATTTCTGTGGAATCGGTGGTGATATCCCCTTTATCGTTTTTTATTGCATCTATTTGATGCAGACTCCCCCACCTTTTTTTTCTTCATCTGGCTAGCAGTCTGTCTATTTTGTTGATCTTTTCAAAAAACCAGCCCCTGGATTTATTGATTTTTTGAAGAGTTTTGTGTGTGTGTGTGTGTGTGTGTGTGTGTGTGTGTGTGTGTGTGTTTCTATCTCCTTCAGTTCTGCTCTGATCTTAGTTATTTCTTGTCTTCTGCTAGCTTTTGAGTTTTTTTGATCTTCCTCTTTTAGCTCTTTCAATTTTGATGATAGGGTTTCGATTTTCGATCTTTCCTTGCTTTTCTGGTGGGCATTTATTGCTATAAATTTCCCTCTTGACACTGCTTTAAATGTGTCCCAGAGATTCTGGTACATTGTGTCTTAATTCTCATTGGTTTCAAAGAACATCTTTATTTCTGCCTTCATTTTATTGTTTATCTAGTCAACATTCAGGAGCAGGTTGTTCAGTTTCCATGAAGTTGTGTGGTTCTGAGTTAGTTTCTTAATTCTGAGTTCTTATTTAACTGCCCTGTTGTTTGAGAGACTGTTTGCTATGATTTCCATTCTTTTCCATTTGCTGAGGAGTGATTTACTTCCAAATAAGTGGTCAATATTAGAGTGGGTGCGATGTGGTGCTAAGAAGAGTGTATATTCTGTGGATTTGGGGTGGAGAGCTCTGCAGATGTCTATTAGGTCCACTTGGTCCAGATCTGAGTTCAAGTCCTGGATATCCCTGTTAATTTTCTGTCTGTTGATCTGTCTAGTACTGACGGTGGAGTGTTAAAGTCTCCTACTATTTTTGTGTGGGAGTCTGGCTCTTTATAGTCATTAAGAACTTGCTTTATGTATCTGAGTGCTCCTGTATTGGTTGTGTATATATTTAGGATCACTAGCTCTTCTTGATGCATTGATTCTTTTACCATCAGGTAATGCCCTTCTTTCTCTCTCTTGATTTTTGTTGGTTTAAATTCCGTGTTATCAGAGACTAGGATTGCAACTCCTGCTTTTTTATTTTGCTCTCCATTTGCTGGGTAAATCTTCCTCCATCCCTTAATTTTGAGCCTATGTGTGTCCTTGCATGTGAGATGGGTTTCCTGAATATAGCACAGCAATGGGTCTTAACTTTTTATCCAACTTGCCAGTCTGTCTCTTTTGATTGGAGCATTTAGCTCATTTACATCCAAGGTTAATATTGTTATTTGTGAATTTGATCCTGCCATTTTGATGTTAGCTGCATGTTTTGCCTGTTAGTTGATGCATTTTCTTCATTGTGTCAATGGTCTTTACCTTTTGGTATGTTTTGGAGTGGCTGGTACTGGTTGTTCCTTTCCTTGTTTAGTGCTTCTTTGAGGAGCTCGTGTAAGGCAGGCTTGGTGGTGATGAAATCTCTCAGCAATTGCTTGTCTGTAAAGGATTTTATTTCTCCTTTGCTTATGAAGCCTAGTTTGGCTGGATATGAAATTCTAGGTTGAACATTCTTTTCTTTAAGAATGTTGAATATTGGTCCCACTGTCTTCTGCCTTGTAGGGTTTCTGCAGAGAGATCTGCTGTGAGTCTGATGGGCTTCCCTTTGTGTGTAACCCCATCTTTCTCTCTGGCTTCCCTTAGCAATTTTTCCTTCATTTCAACCCTGGTGAATCTGACGATTATGTGCCTCGGGGTTGCTCTTCTTGAGGAATATCTTTGTGGTGTTGTCTGTATTTTCTGGACTTGTATGGTGGCTTGCCTTGCTAGGTTGGGGAAGTCCTCTTGGATAATATCCTGAAAAGTGTTTTCCAGCTTGGATTCATTCTCTCCGTCATATTCAGGTATACCTATTGAATGTAGATTAGTTCTTTTCACATAATCCCATATTTCTTGGAGGCTTTGTTCATTTCTTTTCACTCTTTTTACTCTATTCTTGACTTCTCATTTTATTTCATTGAGTTGATCTTCAGTTTCTGATATTCTTTCTTCTGCTTGGTTGATTTGGCTGTTGAAACTTGTATAAGCTTCAGCATGTTCTCATGCTGTGTTTTTCAGCTCCATCACGTCATTTATATTTTTCTCTAAGCAGTTTATTCTAGGTAGCGTCTCATCTATCCTTTTTTAAGGTTCCTATTTCTTTGCATTGCATTAGCACATGTTCTTTTAGCTCTGAGAAGTTTGTTATTACCCACCTTCTGAAGGCTGTTTCTGTTAATTCATCAGATTCATCCTTCAACCATCTTTGTTCCCTTGCTGGTGAGGAGTTGTGTTCTTTTGGAGGAGGAGATGTGTTCTGGTTTTTGGTGTTTTCATTCTTTTTTTGCTGGTTTCTTTCCATCTTCATGGCTTTTTCTACTTGTGGCATTTGTAGCTGGTGACTTTTGGTTGGGGTCTCTGAGTGGACTTCCTTTTTGTTGACGTTGAAGCTATTTCATTCTGTTTCTTAGTTTTGCTTCTAACAGTCAGGCCCCTCTCCTGCAGGACTGCTGCAGGTCCACTCCGGACCCTGCTTGCCTGGGGATCACCCTCGGATGCTGCAGAACAGTAAGGGTTGCTGCTGGTTTCTTCTGTTATCTTCATCCCATAAGGGTACCCGCCAGATGTCAGCCTGAGCTCTCCTTTATGAGGTGTCTCTGGGTATACAGGAGTTGGGGAGCTGCTTGAGGAGACAGTCTGTCCCTTATAGGAGCTCAAGTGCTGTGCTCGGAGCTCCACTGTTCCATGCAGAGCTGCTGGGCAGGAATGTTTTAGTCTGCTGCAGCAGAACTCATAACCACTTCTTTTCCCAGGTGTTCTGACCTAGGAAGGTTGGCTATATTTATAAGTTCCTGATGTGCTGCTGCCTTTTTTTACAGATGCCCTGCTCCATGCAGAGTAGTCTGGTCACAGTCTGCCAGCAGAGGTGTCGCTGAGCTGCTGCAGGCTCTGCCCAGCTGCTAAGTGAACTGCCTCAGTATTGGCAGACTGCCTCAGTACTGGTGGATGCCCTTTCCCCCACTGAGCTGGACAATCCTGGGTCCAGCTGTGCTTGCTGTGAAACTCTCAATCCAGAGTGTTTCAGATTGCTTGTTTTGTGGGGGTGGTACCTGCCGATCCAGATCGCCTGGCTCCCTATCTGAGCCCCCTCCCTTTCAGTTGAATAGGCAGCTCTGTCTCCCAGGCATTCCAGGTGCTAGTTGAAACGGCTGACCAGATTTGTGTGCGTTTCTGTGTGCCAACCTGTGGTACCAGCTGTGCTGAAAACTCATGGCACTTTTTGGCCTGGGAATCTTCTGTTCTGTGGGCAGTGAAAACTTGTTTCAAAATGCAGTGAGTACTCACCCTCTGTGTTGTTCTTGCTGGGAACTGCACTCTTGAGCTGTTCTTATTTGGCCATCTGGGACCCTCCCAAAACAACTTTAATATTTTTCTAATATTTACTAGATTTCAGTGACATTCTCAAGTATCGAGCCTCCAAGACTTTGGTCTCAGTGAGCCAATAATTTGTACAAGTGAAAAAGGATAGATGTACTTTCATGATACTATATATTTACAATGATTTGTATGACAAAATCTTTGACTATGTCCATGGGTACATTGAAAATACTGAGGTTTGGAAGTGAGTACTTCCAAATCTTACTTGTATAAAATGGTACTTTGTACAAATTCACATGTGCATGTGACATTCAGCAAACAGTGTGGGGGCTTATTGAAAGGTGAAGTTAAAAAGGAAAGAAAAGTGGGAGACAGTGTAGGGTAGTGGAGAGAAATCACTGAGTCCAAAGCCTGAAGACCGTGAATGAGCTAAGGAAATTAACTGCCATCTTTTCTATAGTGGTCTGCCTTCCAAGTTCTAGACAACTGGCTTATAAATATAGTTGGAAGACAAAACTTATTTATGCATTGGAGAAGGCTGGTACTAGAATTATGATAGATTTTTAGGAGTAACCTAACTAACCACTCCAGAAAAATTTCAGGTTTCTGACTAGAATTTAGGAGTGCTGCCAGTGCTTTTCTATTTTTGAGGAGAATAAAAAGAAGCAAGAACACAGCATCTATAGCCACAAAGGAAGCTCTTTTGAGTAAACTGCCTTATTAAGATAATTTTAGTCCACAAAGGCATATAAAACGATCACAGGCCCAGCATTTCATCATCAACAAAACATTCTCCACAATTCCTCTTAGCACATCAGACTTGTTCTTTAGTGCCTTTGAAATATGAGCAAATATTGCTGCACTCCAGCCATGCTAAATTTATTGTAGTTTCTCAACCATGCCATGCTGTTTCTGATTTCCCTGCCCTGCTACATGAATTCTGTCTGCCTAGAGAACACTTTCCTATTATATCCACTCCTACAATTTGTCCATTGTCCTTTTGTCAGCCTTCAAGACGCACTTCAAAGATTATCTTCCCTAGTTCTAGGAAGCGACTTGGGAAACCAACACGTATTTTGTTTTGATTCATTTTTGTATCCAATATTTACTGAGTGCTTCCTGTATATAAGGCCCTAGGAATTATAAAGAAATAATAAAATTACAAAGCAAAAACCTCCACCTGCTGCCTTTTTTTTTTTTTTTTTTTTTTTTGCTTCAGGTATAAAATGAGCTGTAACATGAGAACAAATAACTACAACATTGTGCTACAATCTACAGTAGGAATTGGAGGAGAAAACATTTTCTGCCAGAGGAAAGGAGTAGGGAAGGAAGGGGAGCTTCATGAAGGATACACCACTGAGCTGGGAAGGATTTTTACAGGGTAAGTTTACAGGAAGGAGGTTGTATAAAAGGCACATAGAGATGGAAAGGTGCAGACTAAGTGTTATTAGCACTAAATTAGGCCCATCAGAGCTGAAACTTTCCTGGTTTCCCAGGGAACACAAATAATCAAGAGGCTGATTGGTTTTTCAGATTTTTGAGACTTTATGGGAGCTTCCCTCATCATGGCAGCCAGTGATGCTGCTGTGCATGTCAACCAAGGTTTTGATGAATCTGCACCTAATATTCTTTGCAATAGACTTCCCCCTAAAATTACACAGCAAAGCTCATATTTCATAATATGTGTATCAAAAGTGACATCATGAAAGACAGGAGGAGAAAACCTGTGGTCACCCTGACCACAAACTGGAAATGCTTGCCCCTTGAGCTTTCACTATTGACTTTATTATGTCCTGATGGGATTTTGGCATTTTCTGATGTAAGATACTTTCAACCTTTCCATGAGCGTTGAAAATTTTTCCTAGGTAGAGTTAGCTGTTCTTCTCAAACTAGGCTAAAGGCCTCACTTAGACCTCCGTCTGTCCTCTGTGTCCAGCAATGCCAAAATCACTTCAGTTCTAATCATCCCAGCTTAGACCACTTAATCACAGCCCAATTTCTAATGGACACTATACAGTTCCCTAAGACAAAAAGGAAGCAGACTTTGGAGCTAAATGAAATTACTTTGTAGGGGAAATAAATTGTAAGTAGTTATCAAATTTAGACCTATGTCCCTTAAACTGGGTACTAAGAATAGCTCACCCTTATTGCATTTCTGTTTCATTCTTGTTAAGCTCCTCTTATCAAATATGGTTGGAAGACTGAGTAGAGCAGATTAACTGGAGTACATGGTATGTGTAGATAAATTGGAGAAGATAGGACATAAAAAGCAATGTGTGCAAAGTTTTTGAGAGCCTTAAATGTTAAATTCAGAAGTCTCAATTTTACTTGGTATGTAACAGGGAATTACCAGTTTTTCACATGGGAAATTATATTATCAAAGGGATGTACTACTAGGTCAATTGATCTGGAGGCTAATTAATTAGCTATGTTGAAGTTAGGAGGGTGGTGATGGGAAGTCTCGAGAAGGCATTCTCATCATTAGATGAGAGATAGCAGTTTCTCCAGGAGACAGATAACTGTGAGAAAGAAGAAAGATCAAATAACATTAAAAAAAACTATAGCCTTTTTTTCAGGTATGTCCTTCTCCTTTCTTCTAGGGTACCAGAGTATTTTAGTGTATTAGTATGATTTTTTAAGAATATGAACAATAACTTCCATTTATTTTAGTACTTCCTATGCATAAGATGATTTTCATGTGTTATCTTTTATAATCAGCATAAACAACTCATTGAAGTAAGTACCTCCCTATTATTCCCTCATATTACAGAATGAGGGAACTGAGACTTAGTTAAGAAACACCCAAATATCACATGGTAAGTAAATGTTAGAGCCAGGATTTGAACCCAAGTCTGTCGAACATCAAAATGCATATGCTTTTCCTATTAGAGTAAGTTGACCTTTATGAACAGAGTATATTGCAGCTTACCCTTCCTTTTGTGAAAGAATTTGAAATATTTATTTGCTTGAAATATGGAGCAAACAAATTGACTAAGTCTAGGTGGATGAGTTTCATTTTCCCAACAGTCAGGCACATTTTCTAATTATGCACTGTATTTGCCAGATTTTAAGATTAGACAGAATTTTGCACAAATGGCAAGGCTGTACTTTATTAAAAGTTCAAGTTCTGAGATACATCTTTATGTAGTTGGCTGAAACCAAGAGGCATGCCTAAATAATTTAATTCCCCCTGATTCTTTTGTAAGTAAAGGTTTCTAATACAATGTACCTGCTTAAATTAAGATATTGGTACTAGAATAAATTCCGTCGGGACAGTATCCCTTTAAGCAAATATCTATAGGGTATTGCCAGCACAAAAATCCATTTTACAGTATTTCCTAAACATTAAAAGACATCCTTTTGATTAGCATTATTTGAATCAGAAAGCTGATTTTAAATGGTCATGTCTTTCCATTAGGCAAATGATTATTTTTCTTATTCGGCTTCAAGTTAAAAAAAATCAATCAGAGAGTACATTTGAAAATTCGGTTTAAATGTTTTTAAGAGCCGGGGGTTGGAGAGACTTTAAATATAATTCCCATGATAATTAGAATGCAGGGTTCCCTGAATCCTTTATAGGAATATAATATTAGTATTTCATTTATTTATTTATTTTTGGTTTGAGGTGTTATAATAAATGGGAGTGCATTGTCAATTTTGAATGACAATGGGTATAACTGGTTCATATTTCCTAATCTTTTATGATGGCTACCACTGCCCATTTTTCCATAGCTGTGACCCTTGGTTTCCCTGTTAGCCTAGGAGAAGGCAGAACCATTTGACAAGAAGTATCTTTGCATAGTTTCTTGGCATGTGATGAACAATGTACTCTGGGCTAACGAAATTTCCTTTCTCTACCTGACTGACACATTTAATGAAATCCCAGACTGGCCACCGATTTCCATTCTACTTTGTCCTCACATTACTGTACAGGACACATGTAGTCTTTTTCTGATGCTATTTAATCCAGAGGCCATGACTAAACTCAGCAATACATTGCACATATTGAAAATACTAACCTATTAGATTTTTACAGACCACTTCAGGAAACTGGATATTCTTCACATTATCGGTTATTTTTTTGTCTCAGTGGGTTATATGACTAATCCCAAGTAAAGGTGCTCTCAGAGCCTATCAGTGCTGCTGTAACCCAATTAGTCAGGAAAACAAAACAACAGTAGCAAAAAAGAAAAAAAATATGCGTTTGAGCTCTCATGTATGTTTTTTCATTTATTTATTTAGCTTATTTTTATAGAGAGAATGATGTGTTTTAGAAACTGATTTAGGTACTCCGGATACATCAGTACAAATCCTTCCTTATGAGCTTCCATTCTAGCAGAAGTTGGGGAGGATTTGAGGGCAAACAAATCATAAGTGTCATGATTTATAAAATAGAGGAATCAAGACAAGAGAGTGTTAGGGAAGTTGCAATTTAAAAAATTATGTTTTTTAAAGATGACATCTCACTATGTTGCCCAGGTTGGACTTAGAGTCCTGGGCTCACCAATTCTCCCGCCTCAGCCTCCCAAGTAGCTGGGAACAAGTGCACACAATTGTGCCTGGCTAAAGTTGTAATTGTAATCAGATGGTAAGGATAGGTTTCACCAGATAGGTAAGAACTGAACAGCGATTCCAAGTAGATGGAGAAGGAGGTCATGTGAACATTTGTGGCAAGAGCAACAGATAAAGCTAGTTCCCAGCATCTGAAGCAGGAGCATGCCTTGTGTGTTTGAAAAATAGTATGCAGATGAGGGTGGCTGTAGCAAGGTAAGCAAAGCAGGGACGAGTAGGAGGTAAGGTATGAGAGATACAGAAGAGAAGAGCAAGTGGGGCCTTGTTATCATGTTTAGAGCTGCATTCAGCCTTTATCCTAAGTGAAGTGGGATTCACCGCAGGGTTCTGGCAAAAGATCTGGTGCACATCTTAAAATAAATGCTCTTGTTACTGATAGAAGAAGTGACTTGAAACAGGAACACTATTTGCCAGCTATTGTAGTAATACAGGTGAGAGATAATGGAGGGTCTCAGGAGGTGGCTGCCCATGGAAGTGGTTGGATTCTGGGTTCTTTCTGGGATTAGAAGCACCAGGAATTACCGACAGGTTGAATGGGAATTGTGAGAGAACAATTAGAGAATGACCCAACCTTTTTGAGTTTCAGTAGTAGTAACACCCTTCTTTATCTATTTCACAATGTTATTGTGACAAACAAGCATACATTTGTAACTTTTGTAAAATCAAATTTATAATTTTATTGTAGATGTACTATCTTTGGATTTCTAAGTCACATTTTAACATTTAAAAGTGGACAGCATAGAACATTTTCAGCTAACTGGAATACTCACAGTGGCAATAGATTTTACATTTGACTTTAACTTTGAAATGGAAAATAAGCTGGGACTAGAGATTTAGTTACTAGAAAGTAGATTCCAAAAGTTGGGATCATTTTTATGGCTAGGAAATAAACTGATGATAACTGACATTCATAGTGTGACTACAAATATATGTTAACTTAAAAGAGCTATCTATAATAACACCTGAATGGGGTTTATGTTCAGACCTAAGACCATCAGATGTTTAATAAAGCTGAACACTCCCTGAGCCAGACATTCCAGTTGTTGAGGGCTTACATGCAGATTTTACTCAAATTGACTCATTACTAGGAGTTCACAAAAGACAGTGAAGTGTAATCATAAGTCTTTTCTTACTATCCTAGTGGTTGCAAATATTTTTAGGTAATTCATTTTGGGAATTTTCTTAAAGAAGAAAAAATCAAAAATTTGGTATTTAGTTATTTTATCGTTAATCACTTTTTTAAAAAAACATGTTTAGTGGAACAATTCTGTCTTTTTCAAGGATTCACTTTAATATACGTCCAAGGACTATTGACAACAATAGATACTTTGGTGCCCATATAATGCTATCTCTTGTTGACATTACATTTTGTTTTACACATTAAACAAATTCACGGGTAACATAAGATGCATAGTTATGCTCTGAAAATAGCTGTTGATTTTGTAAATTCTTAATGTTTTTGCAATATAGGCAAAAAAACTCTCAATGCAGCAAATCGTATGAGGTTCAGTAATAAACACAGAGCAAGTCAACAGGTAACACGGTAATTGTGAAGCTTTGGCTTCTCTTGGTATTATGATGTTTCATGAAACACAATGTTTCATGGTTCCTCTTAGAGAAGCCACTGATGGACTCTTAATCTTGTGTACAAAAGAACTATCAAGACCTCACCTGTCTCAAGGCAGGCGCCTAGTTTTTCCCAGCGGACCCTCTAATTCTACGTTGAGGATTTTCTTCAGAGTTGACTACTGTGATTGATACTTTCTTTTTCTATGACACAGCACAATAAGTTGATGACTCTGGCCATGTAAATAGAAATGTCCCATCTGCTGTTATGTACAAATTTTATTTTACATTCCATCATCAACAAAATGCTGTGACAGCAGTGTCAACTACAAGAATGACTCTTCGAAATTTTTTTTCTGTTTCCATTTCCACTCAATAATGTGTTTTAAATCTTTATTCTTTACTTGCTTTTTCTTAGATTCATCAGTGTTTAAGCATAAGCATTTTATCAACTCTGGTTTTGGTTTCTAACTCAGAGATGCTGCATCCCTGCTTACTTTCTGTTTTAAAGATTAATACCAATTAATATTCCTCCTTTGCGTAATGAATAAGTTAATACATTCTCCCCAAATCTTTGTAAATTATTCAGGAGAATAATCACACACTATTTAATTCAGAGAGAAGTCTTCAGTCACTATAACTCTCCTTAACAAGCTATTTTTCTGAGTTTTTGGAATTTTGAGGAAATGCATGTTCTATTATAGGAGAATAGTTATAATAACTATTAGTACAAAGGTTTTTATTTTTTTGGTGAGAATTGTGGGCATGGTTTCAAAGCTCCCAGTATCTTGGTGTGCTTATCATGTGAGTATAATTTTCAGTTATTCTTTGAAGGGTGATTTTAAAGTAGCTTATTTGAATAATTCAAAGATACAAGTTCAATATAAAAATTGAAAAATAAATAAGGAAAATGGATTTTTCTACTAATAATTCTAAGGCAAAATGACAGTGTGCTTTCAGAGGCTATACAGTGTATTGGGAGAGCACTGGACAAGAAGACCTGAAGGGTTCAGTTCCCTGTTGGTTGGCTTCATGACTCAGCCAAGTCACTTAGCTACTATAGGCTTCATTATCACCAAAAGTCCTCCGGCTGGACTATTTCGTGAGTCTATTCTTTTATTCACTGTGTGTTACAGTTAGCCATTTCATTTTATTTTAAGCTTTACTTAACGTTTTCTCACTCTGACCCCTTCTTTAAGTTGTACTTCCCACTGGCTTTTACTATAATGACTGCTCTAGTTGTCTATTTGATAATTATTATTTTGACTAAATATGAAATCATTAACCAACTATAGTTGCACTGTTTCTCTTCATTTTCAAAGATACCCATTGGGGGATGCAATTCTGCATTCATGATAACCTCCAGCATTCTTTATAAAATAAATCTTTCCTATTGGATACAACATTAGCTCACAGCCCTAGTGATTATTGTGTAGTTCAATATGGAAGTGTCCAGGGCCCAATCCTTCCACACTATTTCTGTGTGTCATGTAAGCACACTCTAATGATTTTCCTATTACATCCTGTCCCCTGTTAGCTAGACCCACTCCTAGAGCATCACACACAGCCCAGTAAGTTGCTGGAGAAACTGCCCTCTGTGGAGATCCTAAAACTTTTAGTTCAATGCTTGGGATGATAACTTGAACTAATTACCTATCTGTTTCTAAATAATTATGAGGCCACATCCTTTCTGCTTCACTTACTCCTTTGTATCAGCCACCATAATAAATCGTCCTGTCTGTCAACCCAAACCATCTGGACCTCTAGACTCATTCCCGCCCTGCTTCATTCGTTGCCTAGTCAAGTGTCCCTCAACCATTGTGCATTATTACCTCATTAGGAGCCTCTTTAGGTATTGTTTTTCCTAGCTGTTGTCCCCACTCCTTGTCCTCCATGAAACTTTAATAACTATAGATATACTCTATATTGGTTAGTATATTGCATGTATGTATACAGTATATATGTGCTTTAGGAATAAAAAGAATAGGTTTTTTTTTTTTCACCTCCAAGAACCAATTTTTGTCTCTTTGAGGGCAATATCACCCTGACTGAGAATGTATTATAGTCTGAGTATATCTTTTACCTCTTCACCAGCTTCCCATACCTTTCCCTTATATGCATATTTCATTCTTCTAAATTTATTTTATTGCTCCTGGGCAATTTTGTTTTTTCCACTTTTGATTATTAAAAGCAAGACTTCTATGTACATTTGTATACATGCATCCTGGAACAGAGGTAGGAATAAGTGGAATTGTGTGGCCTTAGGGTATTTGTATCCTCATTTTTTCTAGATAGTGCCAAGCTGTTTTCCAAAGTGCTTGCATCAATTTATGCTCTTATCACAGCCTATGAGTTCTTTTGTTTTACATCCTTACCACCACTTGGGTTGTCTCATTTTTAAAATGTTATGTGAGTAATGATATTTCATTGTTCTTAAACCAACATTTTCTTAATTACTAATTAGCTTAAGCACTTTTAAAAGAACTTTATTGGTTATTTGTAGATACACTTTTTTTTTTTTTTTTTTTGAAACAGAGTCTTGGTCTGTCACTAGGCTGGATTGTAGTAGTGGTGCAATCTTGGCTCACTACAACCCCTGACTCTTGGGTTTGAGCGATTCACCTGCCTTACCTTCCCAAGTAGCTGAAATTACAGGCATGCAACACCACACCTAGCTAATTTTTGTATTTTCAGTAGAGGCGGGTTTCACTATGTTGGCTAGGATGGTCTTGATTTCCTGACCTCGTGATCTGCCTGCCTCAGCCTCCCAAAGTGCTGGGATTACAGGTGTGTGCCACCATGCCTGGCTGTAGCTACACTCTTTTTTGGTGAAATGCCTATTCAAGTGTTTTTCTCATTTTAAAATTCAGTTTTCTATAACCTTTGTGCATTTTAAGTGCAAGTTCTTTAGCTGTATGTGTTAGAAATATTCTCCCTCTGTTTATTGACTTTTTATTTTCCTTATGATGTCTTTGGGTGGCTGTTTTAATGTAAATAAATCTATCTTTTCCTTTATAATTAGTGATCTTTAAGTCTTATTTAATAAATCATTACCTAGCCAAAAGTCAGCAAGGTGTTTTCCTATAATGTCTTCTGAAAGTGTTTTCATTCAGTTTTTCACATTTTTTGAAAAGGTCATTCTTTTCTGAACTGCAAAGCCATCCCTACCATATTATAAGAGTCCAAATAAGCATAAGTCTGTTTCTTACTGCTCTATTGTGTTCCATGGGTCTATTGACTACCACTGTACAGTATGCACTGAATTAATTGCTGTAGCTTTTTAAGATAGGCCCTGATATTTTGAAGAACAAATCCTTCCACCTCATTTGACTTGTTCAAAAGTATGTTGGCTGTTCCTGACCCTTTCTACTTCCACATAAATTTTAGAGACAGCAGTTTCCATAAAAACATGTTGGAATTTGATGGGGATTCTCTTGAATTCTAAATCAATTTGGAAAGAATAGAAATCTTCATTGAAGTGAATCTTTCAAACCATGAGTATGATGTTTTACTCTTATTGTGTTTTTCTTTAATGTCTCTCAGTAAAGTTTTATGGTTTTCTTTGAAAAGGCCTTACATATCTATGTTAGATTGATTCTTCAGTACTTAATTTTTTTGTTTTTATAAATGGTGATATAATATGGATCTGTGTCCCTGCCCAAATCTCATTTTGCAATGCAATTCCTCAATGCTGGAGGTGGGACCTGGTGGGAGGTGATTGGATCATGGAGGTGATTTCTAATGGTTTAGTACCATGTCTCTAGTGCTGCTCTTGTGATAAAATTCCCACAAGATCTGGTTGTTTAAAAGGGCATGACACCTCCCCCTTGCTCCCTGCCTCCTACTCCCAGCATGTGAGACTTCTCACTCTACCTTTGCCTTCTGTCACGATTGTAAGTTTCCTGAGGCCTCCCCTAAAGCCAAGCAGATGCCAAAATTATGCGTTCTTTATAGCCTGCAGAACCATCAGCTGATTAAACCTATTTTACTTACAAATTATCCAGTCTCAGGCATTTCTTCATAGCAATGTGAGAATGGTCTAATACAGAAAATTGGTACCAAGGAGTGGGACATCGGTATAAAGATACCTGAAAATGTGGAAACAACTTTGGAACTGGGTAATGGGCTGAGTTTGGAATAGTTTGGAGGGCTCAGAAGACAGAAAGATGAGGGAAAAATTTAGAATTTATTAGAGACTTGTTAAATTGTGATCAATATGATGATAGTGATATGGACAATGAAGTCCAAGCTGAAGATATCTTAGATGGAGATGAGGAACCTATTTGGAACTGGAGCAAATGTTACTTTTGCTATGCTTTAGCAAAGAGACTGGCTGCATTGTGCCCCTGCTCTAGGGATCTGTGGAACTTTGAATTTGAGACTGATGATTTAGAGTATCTGAAGGAAGAAATTTCTAAGCAGCAACACATTCAAGCTGTGACCTGCCTGCTTTTAACAACCTATGCTTATATGCATGAGCAAAAAAATGACCTGAAACTGGAACTTATATTTCAAAGGGAAGCAGAGTGTAAAAGTTTGGAAAATTTGCAGCCTGTCCATGTCATAGAAAAGAAAAATTCTTTTTCTGAAAAGGAATTCAAGCAGGCTGAAGATATTTGCATAAGTAAAAAGGAGCCAAATGTTAATAACCAAAACAATGGGAAGACTCCAAAGTCATTTTAGAGAACTTCACAGCAGCCCCTCCCATCACAGGCCCAGAGATCTAGGAGGGAAGAATGGTTTCATGGGCCAGGCCTAGGGCCCCACTGCTCTGTGCATCCTTAGGACATGGCTTCTTGCATCACAGCTGCTCCAACTCTAGCTGTGACTAAAAGAGCCACAGGTATAGCTTAGGCTGTTGCTTCAGAGGGTGCAAGCTGTAAGCCTTGGTGGTTTTCATGTGTCATTAAGCCTTGGGTATGCAGAGTGCAAGAGTTGAGGCATGGGAGTCTCTGCCAAGATTTCAGAGGATGTATGGAAAAACCTGTGTCTCCAGGTAGAAGTCTACTGCAGGGGTAGAGCCTTCATGGAGAACCTCTACTAGGGCAATGCAGAGGGGAAATGTGGAAAGGGAACCCCCACTGGGGCACTGCCTAGTGGAGCTGTGAGAAGAGGGCTACTGTTCTATAGATCCCAGAATGGTAGCTCCACTGACAGATTGCACTGTGTGCATGAAAAGCTTCAGGCACTCAATACCAGCCCTTGAGAGCAACTATGGGAGCTGAGCCCTGAAGAGTCACAAAGGGTGGAGCTTCCAAGGCCTTGGGAGCTTACCTCTTGTACCAGTGTGCCCTAGATGTCAGACATGTAGTCAAAGGAAATTATTTTGGGGCTTTAAGATTGACTGGCTGCACTGCTGGATGTTGGACTTGCATGGGGCCTGTAGCCCCTTTCTTTTGGCCAATTTATCCCTTTTTGAATCAGAGTATTTACCCAATGTCTATACCCCCATTGTATCTTGGAAGTAACTAACTTATTTTTTATCTTACAGGCTCACAGACAGAAGGAACTTGCCATGTCTCAGATGTGACTTGAAATTGTGGACTTTTGAGTTCATGCTGGAAGGAGTTAAGACTCTGGAGGACTGTTGGGAAGGCGTGATTGTATTTTGAAATGTTAGGAGAACATAAGATTTGGAAGGGGCTGGGCTGGAATGATATGGTTTGGATCTGTTTCCACCCAAATTGCATGTTGAAATGTAATCCCCAATGCTGGAGGTGGGGTCTGGTGGGAGGTAAATAGATCATGCAGGCAGTTTCTAATGGTTTAGTACCATCCCCTAGTGCTGTTCTAATGATAGAGTTCTCACAGAATCTGATTGTTTAAAAGTAAGTAGCACTTTCTCCCTCTTTTCCTCCTGCTCCTACCATGCATGATGTCTCACTCTCCTTTTGCTTTCTATCATGATAGCAGATTTTCCTGAGGGCTCCCCAGAAGCCAAGCAGATGCCAGAATTATGCCCATGGAACTGTGAGCCAATTAAACTTTAAATTTTTTTTTCTTTATAAATCACTCAATCTCAGGTATTTCTTGAGAGCAGTGTGAGAACAGACTAATACAAATGGTATATCAAAACATTTTATAAATTGCTTCTTTTTCTTTATTTTGATGGAGTCTCACTCTGTTGCCTAGACTGGAGTGCTGTGGCATGATCTCAGCTCACTGCAACCTCCATCTGCTGGGTTCAAGTGATTCTCATGCCTCAATCCCCCAAGTAGCAGGGATTACAGGCACCTGCCATCACAGCAAGTGAATTTTTGTATTATTAGTACAAACAGGGTTTCTCCATGTTGGCCATGTTCGAACTCCTGACCTCAGGTGATCCCTCTGCCTCGGCCTCCTAAAGTGCTGGATTACAGGCATGAGCCACCATGCCTGGCCACAAATTTGCTTCTAATTGTTGATGACATATAGGAATACAATTGATTTTTGTTTATAGATTTGTATTCACCCACTTTGCAGTTTTCTCTTAGTGATTTTATTATTTTATATGTAGATTTTTCTAGATATTCCAAAGATACGACTATATAATATGCAAAAAAGTTATGCTTCTTTCTTTATTATTTTTATATTAATTTTTTTTGCTTAAATTTGCTGCCTAGGATCTCCAGAACAATGCTGAATGTCATTTCTAATCTCATGAGAAATTATTTGAAGATTTCACAATTTTCTATAATTGATGTATACTTTTTGAAGGTACTTTTTTTCCAAAATAAGGTGTTGAGCTAGGTTTGTGTTTTATCGTTGCTGTGATTACTTTCATTCTACCACTGGCTTTTTGATTTCTTGCTAAGCCCAGTTCTCTGAGATCTTCAAGAAAAGTTATAGTTTTGTAGTTTATTCAAGTTTTTCTCATTGGTGGAGTGGGAGCAAGACTCTTGTTTTAAAATGAGTTTATTAAGGGATATTTTACATATCATATAATTAATCCTTTTCAAATGTTTAATTCAATGATTTAAAAAAATTTACCAAGTAGTGTACTCATGACATTAAATCATTTTAGAACATTTTCATCATTCCAATATGATTCCTCATGCATGTTTACTGTTAATCCCCATCCTCTACCTTCTCACTGCCCCATTCCAGTAACCACTACTCTATTTTCTATTTTTATAGTTCGGAAACTGTTCCTGCCAGTTTTCTAAATCCTTGGCAGGACTATAACCTCTCCATTGGTTAGGATGTTTATTCACCTGTTTACAGATAAGTTGAAGTTTTTAGTTACACTGTTGACGTGTCTTTACTTTCTATGTCTATGGTTTATTATGTTGTTTCAGTATTCTAAATACTTAAAGCTGTTTTTATCTGTGTGCTTTATTATTTTCTCAGAAATGTGTTTAAAAATTCTTTTAATTTCAAAGGTAGTTATTTATTTTCCATTGTAATTATGGTTTTTCCAATTTATTCTTGTTCTATCAATTTTATCATTATTTTGAAGTTTTTTTAGAATGCATATGAGCCTTGTTAAATATTCCTAATGAGTTTTTTTTATAATGATTAGGCAAGGACTTTCTTTTATCTTGATTATACTTTTTGCCTTTATGTGCATTATGCTTATACTAATATTCTATCCTTTTAATTTCAGGCTTTCTGTGTCTTTGTGGTTTAGATGTATCAATTGCAAACAGCATATGATTAAATTTTTATTCTTTTTAATTCAATAAGAGAATGTTTAATAGGGGGATCAATTCATTTTGAATCATTGTGATTACATATTTCCAGCAACTAGCTTATGTTTTATGTTAGAAATTTCTTTGCTTCTTTATCCACACTCTTCTGCCTTTTATTGAATGATTCTTTTTCTGTTATAATTATAGATTCACAAAAAGTTGCAAAGAACAGCACAGAGTGGTCCCATGTACCCTTTATTGCATTTTCCCCAGTGTTCGTATCTTAGGTAGTTATAGAACAACATCAACACCAGGAAACTGACATTGCTACAATGTATATGTATTAGTCTATGCCATTTTATCACATCTAGATTTATGTAATCACCACAAGAATCAAAATACAGAACTACTCCATCACCAAAAGATCTCCTGTGTGCGTCCTGCCAATTAAAATCACACTCACCCTTGTCTCCCAGAGCACCTCTAACCCCTAGCAATACAAATCTGCTGTCCATCTCTAAAATTTTGTCATTTTGATAATGTTATATGAATGGAATCATTCATATAACATTGTATTATGAACATCTTCATGTAACATCATTTAATATTGAGATTGCCTTTTCTCCACCAGCATAGTGCCTTGAGATTCATCCAGATTGTTGCCTGTAGCAATAGCTTGTTTCTTGTATTGCTTGGTAGAATTCTGTGAGATGGATATACCACAGCTTGTTTATCAAGCAGGGTGTGGAAGTTCAGGTTCTGAACTTCCAATGATACCAACCTGGTTGGCAGGGGAAGGGGTGCCTTGTTACTGCTACAGACATCAGGGAGATGGGGGTGCTGATGGGTGGGTGGTGGTCTCATTACTGCTGAGAGGTCTCCCCACTCAGCTTCCTCTAACACTACCCCTGTGGAAATAGGAAGGAGAAGGGTACCTTTTTAATGCAAATGGAGGCTGAAGTCCAGCCTTTCCACATGGCTGTAACTGACTCTGTGTGTGCGTGTGTGTGTGCATATGTGTGCGTACACTCATTCACACTTCCTAGACTAGGATGAAAGTCCTGGCTCCTAACTTGTTCTTCTCTGCTACCAACCTGGGTGTGGGAGGAGCAGCTTCATTACAGCTGGGTAAGGGTGGAACACTAAGCTCCCACCTGGGACTTTGCTGAAAGAGTGAGCGTGGGGCCACATATTTTCCCCAGTAGTGTTTAATTCTGCTGGGGTGGTTATCCTATGCAAGTTTTCTATTTTGCTAGGCTGCTCTCTTCCTGGTCCTTTGACTAGGGAAAACAGTCTGTTCTTTGAGCTTTTTTGTCTGCCCTATATTCACATTCTGGTTGTAGGCTTCTGATGGTTTGAGCTTTATTTAGTCCCCCATCTCTTTCAGTGATTTGGAAAGAGTTTATTTTCCTTTTTATATGTTAATATTAACCCCCAATACATGACTAATTCTAAAATATAGCAATACCTCTATATCTTACCAGAGATCTTGGAACGCTTCTACTTTAACAATCAGATTCAATGTTTTGTGTGTTATCACTGTCATGTATTTTGGCTCTATCTTATTTGTAAGTTCTTGCAAATTTTAATTTTTGTTACAAGCTTCCTTATACTCAATGCTTATTTTAACTTCCCAATATGTTTGCCAATTTCTTTGTTCAGCATTGTTTCTTGCTTTCCTTTCCTCTTTCCTGATTCAATTACATTCTTGCTGAAATACATGCTTAATAGCTTTTTATTGATAGCAAATGGTGACGGTCTTTTTGTTTTTCTTTTATTCCGACAAATGTTTTACTCTAAGGTTTTCCCTGATCAAGAAGACCTTAACATTCCCCTCCGCTTGACTAAACACCAGCCAGGCTTCTTCTTGACTTTAGGCCCCTGACCTCTGTTAAATAAAATTTGTAAGAGGCCATTGATTTGGACTAGCTCCTTCATGAGGCCCCATAGACAAGACCAAAATAAAGTTTAATCAAAGCAGCTGGGCTTCAGGTAATTGCAGGAGGCTCTGTAACCAATTAACCAATTAAACCATAACCACTTAAGTGGCCTCTGTACTTCTCTTTTCTCTTACTGCTGCCTGCTCACATCATTGACTGGAGTTCTTAGAACCTACCTGTTTGGGTTCTGAGGATTATCTGATTTGCAAATTATTTTTTCCTCTTAAAACTCAGTTAAATTTAAAGTGTTTAAGGTTTTTCCTTTCAACAGGTTGGCATAGTTGGCAGGATCCAAAGGAGAGCTCCAGTGACTCCTAGAGAGCCTGGGTTGAGCAAGCGAAAGTAGCCCCAAAAGTCCATTGTGTCTGTTGATCTCTCCTGGCAACTGAATATTGTGGGCGAGTTCTTGCTCAGCTTCCAGCGTTCACTAATTTGTGTTCTGACTCTCTGGGCTTATCTGAGCAATTCGATCTGAACTAGGATCAGCAGTGGCAGCAGAAACAAGATGAGGTTCTCCAGGAAGACCTTGGGTGTCTGACTGCAGCACACAGAAACTGGACTGGATCCAGAGCTGCACTGGAATTCAGGTAGGATTTTTAAAGCAGTTGGTTTGGTAATAGGTTTGTTTCAATTCTAGGAGTGTAGAACTCATTTATCTGGAACTCTAGCCAATTTCATGTATGAGAAATATGAACCTGGGGTTGGGCACTATGGCTTACATCTGTAATCCCAGCACTTTGGGAGGTTGAGGCTGGAGTATCTCTTGAGCCCAGGAGGTCGAGACTGCAGTGGGCAACGATTATTTCACTGCACTCTAGCCTGAGTGACAGAAGTGAGATCCTTCATCTAAAAAAAAAAAAAAGACTCAGTACATGTGCATTTTTACAGGAATGACTCAACCTTACTAGAAATAACTTAGAATTAAAGTGGCCATAATGAGGAAGTTTGAAGTTGAATAAAATTATTTGCAGGACACATTAGAAAAAGAAGGATCAAAATTCCTACAAAAACATGGAATACACTTTAAATTAATATGCAGAGGTATCTAACAGATTAAATGTATCAAAAATTGCCCCTCTAAATGATTCTTTACAGAAGGCAAATAAATGCTTAAGCAACAAACAGAGGACATGATGAAAAAGGAGTTTATTCTGACTGAATTAACCCTGATTGCTCCTTCTCCTTATCCACTGTTACCTCAATACCCCGATTCCTCTTATATTTTTGCTCAATTACCATTTTTATCTTGAGCATAATTAAAAAGGGGAAGTTCAACAAATGCCTGGTTGCCTGCAGTAACTGCTGAAATCCATGGTCTAAAGCTGAGATTAGAGCCATTGGAAGAGACTTTGCTATTCCAGAGGTAAATCCCCAAAAGTTTACAAAGGAATTTAGAATTCTCATAGAAACTTCGCATCTACGGCGCCCTGATGATTACCAATTTATTCACATGATATTTGGACCTGGTGAAGCTCGTTAATGGATGGTAACAGTAGAATGGAAAGAACTTGAGCAGGAAATTAGACACCTTCTTCCCTCATGAGAAGGGATGAAACTAGCTGAAAGAGTCACTGAAAACCAGTTAAATTTAGTCCTTCCGGTTTTTCTACAGAAAACGCTTTGGCCCAACACATACTCTTGCAAGCAGAAGAAAGATAAGCTGGTTTCAGATTACAGAGCTCATTTAGAAACACTATTTGAAAATGGTGGGTTTAAAATACAGCAAGGGAGTATTTCCTTAAGAGACCAAAATGACAATAATTGCTTTATTTATAAACGAACTTTGTCTTAGTGCAGTATATTGTTACAATTGTTATATTTCATTATTGTTAATCTCTTACTGTACCTAATCAGTAAGTTAAACATTGTCATAGGAATATGTAGGAAAAGACATAGTACATGTAGGATTTGATACTACCTATGGTTTCAGACATCCTTTATGGGTCTTGAAACATCCCCAACAATAACAGGGCAGGGCTACTGTATGTTCTTGTATTGGTCTGTGTTTGTGGTTGAATAGCTTTTCTGCATAGGAAAGTTAATGCTATAATAGTAGCCAAGAAGCTATCAAAATGTGTTTATTAAGTAACATATTCATGAAATTTCAGAGTCATTTCTAAGTAAATTAAAATACTAAAACATTAACTGTTGAGCATAAGTTTAAAATATATGTATTTTGGCATCTTGTCTTTATACAGCAGAGAGAAACTAAATATATTTGGGTCTGTAAATAAACATGGAAATTGTGTTATGAGGAAACATGTTTCTAAAAATTATAAAATGGTGCTCACCTACCAAATGCTGATATGAAACATTTCAAAATGGCTTACTTCCTAGGTTTTCACTGAAAGTCGAGGTTTCTGAGAGTTAAAAATTCTAATTGATATATGGCAATTGAGAATAAAGATGATAAGGGAAATAACTCCTTATGTGAGGAGGCTGGGATGTAATTTTGGTAAACGAAGCTTACATAAAGGATGTGTTTTTACTGGCGAAAAGGAGAGTAGTAGCAGTTTTTGTCCTGGAGTGGAGTTCCAGGGTGAGAGGAAGGGAATGTACAGGTCAAATAGCTGAGAGTACGGGAAGGTTGTAGAGATGAGAGCTTGCCCAAAAGAAGAGAATTGTTAAACACAATTTGTAGGAGCCTATCGATTTGGACCTTAGTCCTGCACGAGACTCCACAGACAAAACCAATATGAGGTTAAACCACAGTTGCTGAGCTTTAGGTAATTGCGGGAGGTTCTGTAACCAATCAACCAATTAAACTGTAATCACGTAAGTTGTCTCTATACTTCACTTACATTTTCTATAAGTGCTGCCTCGTCGCATTGTTCACCAGAGTTCATAGAACCTATTCTGGTTGTGAGGGCTGCCTGATTGACAAATCATTTTTTTGTTGTTCCTCAAACTTGATTAAATTTAAACCTAAGATTCTCTCTTTCCCTTTTCTTAGAACATTCTTCAGAAAAGTTGTAATTGAAAATTTTTCTCTGCCCTTTGAGATGTAAATCTTCTTCCAGGCTCTTGCCAGTTTCGTAACTCAGGAATGTCTTTCTAAAGAACTTGGCAATCATCCCTCTGAAACATACTCATCAAGTTGGGAGCCATCCCTCTGAAATGTACTCATCAACATCAAATGTACTTAACAAGTATACTCCATCTTCCCAGTTTCTGTGGGGAGGGTAGGAGCCTAACTTCCACAATCAAAAATTAGCAAATACATATGGCCTAATAAAATTGACCAACTTCCCTACTGACATCCTGCAGTTTTCTTCCACTAGTTCATCCCAGTGCTTAGAAAGTTCGCCTGCTTTTAGTTTCAGCAAGTTGTGTTCATTCTCTTGCAATAGTTTTGTGTGAAAGCTTTGCTTGTTTAATTCCATCTGATGTAATTTCTTTAAAAATTTTATATTTGACAAATAATTGTGCATATTTATGAGGTATAATATATTTCCATTCATGTGTACAATGTGTAATGATCAAATCAGAGTAATTAGCATATCCATCACTTCAAATATTAAGTTTCTTGTGTTGAACATTCAAAATCTTCTAGTTATTTGAAAATATACAATAAATTATTAACTATAGTCACCCCACAATGTTACAGAACACTAGAACTTATTCCTCCTAGCTAGTTGTAATGTGACAAATCTCCATGTGTTTGTTTCATTTGTTCTGAATGACAGGTTAACTTAGAAAACTATTTTTCCCTCTGTACATTAAAGATATAGAAAATAGCACATACTAATAATTTTTAATTTGTTTTTGAAGCAAATGCCATTAAGGACACACATCTTAAACATTTTTTACTGTAAAAATATATAAAATAAAATTAACTATTTTAGCCATTTTAAAGTATACAGTTCTGTGTCATTAAGTATATTTACATTGTTGTGCAATTTTCAGCATCATATATCTCCAGAACTTTTTCGCTGTTCCCAACTAAAACTCTGTACCTATTAAACACTGTCTTTCAATCTTACTTCTCCAATGCCTTGGTAATCACTTTTCCGCTTTCCATCTTTATGAATTTGCCTACTCTAGGTGCTTCATAAGGGGAATGATAAAATATTTGCCCTTTTGTATCTGGCTTATTTCACTTAGCATAATGTCTTCAAGGTTTATCCAAGTTGTAGCATGTTTCAGAACTCCTTTATAAGGCAGACTAATATTCCATTGCATGTATATACCACATTTTGTTTACCCATTCACCCACTGATGGTTAATTGGGTTGATTGCAGTTTTTGGCAATTGTGAATGAGGCTGCTATTAACATGGTGTACAAGCACCTTTTTGAGACTCTGCTTTCAATTCTTTTGGATATATACACAGAAGAGAAATTGCAGTATATATTCATATAATGTTGTCACTCACCCACTTTTCAGGTCCGATTTTCCTTTCAGACTATGCTTCTAGCCATACTCTTCTTGTCTTTGAACTTTTCACATCTCCTATACCTGGAAAATGCCCTCACACCTTTGACTCCAATCTCTTTTCCCAGTGGCTAATTACTAATCAATTCTCAAGTTTTAATGGAAAAGTCACCTCTTCAGTGATGACTCCTTTGTTGACCTCCTAATTCTCCTAGTTGCAAGTCTTCATAGCAGACTTTATGGCCCTCTTTTTGACATTCATTGCACTTGTTATGGCTTCTTTAGTATTTATTTCCCTCATCTTATTCTGAATTATCTAAGGTCAGGGAATTGGTTTACATTGTCTTTGTCAAAGCCTACCTCGCATATGCAATGACTTTGTGATGTATAACTCGGCTAGGCTGAACTATAGTTCCCAGAATTCCCTTTCTAGCATATTTCTGGTTAAGGAGGGCTGTAAGGGAGGTTCTAGCTCCAGAGCTGAACTGTGGAAAGGAGATTACAGCCATTTTGCAGCAAGTGCATGTTGTTGCTGCTGATCTACTGACTTGCTTTCTTGGTGTGAAGCAGCAACTGAGCCAGTGCATGTGTCTGGTCTCTAGAAGAAAGTTCTAGCTTCTACAATATTCTCTTGCCACCAAGGTCAGAAGCAACAAGAATGGACTCAGGTTACATTCTGCCCTTGTAGGATACTAGACTTCTCTTAATCTTCCTTTCCTGCCTGCTTGCCATGTAGACTTCAAGCTGCAACCTCAGAAGCTTGAACCCTTCTCTGGTTGAACCCTTGCTGAGACAGAGCAGATTGTTCTTTTCCTTTGTAGCTAATATAAATAGGACATTTACTTGTTAACTTATGTGTCAGCTGCTTCTTCCATTAGAAGCATAACATTGCAGTTAAAAGCAAAAATCAGGAAAAAAGTGGCTTCTGTTTTGATCCTGCCGCTGAGAGTTACTAGCTTTGATTCAGGTCCCTCATCTGTAGAATGGGAATATTTAGGATATCTATCTGATAAAGTTGTTGTAAGGATTAAAGTATTACTTTAATAGATCAGTGCCTGGCATATGTAAGTAGTATATGAATTTGATAAAAATCTAATTTAAAAAATGTACTGTAAAACTTTCAGGAGAGCAGGAATCTTTTCTTCTTGTTCAGTACTTGGATCCCAGTACCTTGAAGAATGCCTAGCACATGGTTAGATGCTCGAGACTTGACTCACATTGAACAGCTTCCTGTATAATCCCAATCTCAAGGGCGAACAGTTTTTTTTTTTTTTTTTGAGATGGAGTTTCGCTCTTGTTACCCAGGCTGGAGTGCAATGGCGCGATCTCGGCTCACCGCAACCTCCGCCTCCTGGGTTCAGGCAATTCTCCTGCCTCAGCCTCCTGAGTGGCTGGGATTACAGGCACACACCACCATGCCCAGCTAATTTTTTGTATTTTTAGTAGAGACGGGGTTTCACCATGTTGACCAGGATGGTCTCGATCTCTTGACCTCGTGATCCACCCGCCTCGGCCTCCCAAAGTGCTGGGATTACAGGCTTGAGCCACCGCGCCCAGCGGGCGAACAGTTTTAATGTGTGCTCTTTCTTTATTTCTCAGTTTTTTGCCCATCGAATATGTCAAACATAGCACACCCCTTTCGGTAATACTGGGGCCACTGGAACATAATTCTCACTCCGAGATGAGGGGCCGATTCAGAAACCTGGAATCCTGGAGTAGTGGAAGATAAAGTAAAAAATCTCTACAGGTGATTCTACCTATCCTCTTATATGATCACATCTTCCTCAAGGATGTTTTCTTTGGGCCATGGTCAATGGCATTAAAGTTTCTACAAAGAAGTGAACCTTGTGAAATGATACCCCACTTAATAAATAAAAGTGCATTCTCTTTAACATTCACTGGCATGCCCTAACCAATTAAGTTCATAAGCTAAAAACACAGATGCTTGTTTTGTTTATTTTTGTAATAGAAAGTGATTTACTAATAATTCACTCTAAAAATCTTGTTGCATTTTTTTTCCTGAATTTTTTTTTTTCACTTTTCAAGTTTGTCTCAAGTTCATTTCCTGACTGTGGAACACCACAATATGTTGATTGTGTAAATTTGTCAAAATTAACACGACTCAGTCAACTCTCCTTTTTATAGCCTACATTCATCTAAAGGCTCTTTTATTAGTAATTAAACATCCCAAATCAATTAGTTTCTGAAACAGTTTTCTATTCTCATAATTGAGTTTTAAAATGACAATCTTAAAATAACAATATCCAATATTGAGAATCTAAGTTCAATTTCAGTACTCTATCATAGGAAAATGTCATCTAAATAAATAAAAGAACTTGCCCACTCATTAACATTTTAAAAATTGCTAACTATTTTAACACCATGCCATATATAACTCAGACTTTTTATTTATAACCTAGTACTGTCTATTAAAACTTTTTGTATGGAGTAAGAATAAAGTTTCTCTCTGGAGATTGCTGCTTCTGTTCTTAGCAGTTCCTTGTTGAAAAGAAAATTATTACATATTCAATCACTATGTTATTTCTTTGATCCTGGAGTTGTGAGTGAAATAATTCTAATCAAAGTTGAATCTAATGAGAAATGTTGTCATTTATAGTGTTTACTTAGATTCAATTCTCAATAATCTACATGAAGCAAATCTGCTTTATGCACTCACTATGGGAAACTATATCCTGAGACCTTCAGTATTTATTGTGGTTTCTGGCCATTTTCTTGGCCCCAGCTAATGTGTGCTTAGGGAAGAAAATCTTACCTGGATATTTGCATAAAGCAAGACAAATAGAAAGATAACCCTGTTTAAATAAAGCAAATATAAATTATTTTTGAATAACCTATTGATTTGGATTATCTATAGCCTTTTTTCCCTCTATTAACCTAGCTAATTAAGTGGACTTGCTTAAAGGCCTCATTGGAGCTTATATTTATCTTGTTCAGTTTCTCAGTTCTATTCATAAGAAACAGAAGAAGACATATTTATCTTGGTTTTATCTTCAAGTGGAAGATTTCTTATTTGCTAGATAATTTAGGGGAAGAGAGAGAATAAAAGAATCCAGGCCAAAAGAGTATGATTCCTGTGACTTTAAAATATATGTATCATTTTTCTCCTTATAGAAAAAATTCTAAATAGTTTTCATTGCGTTTCCAAGGAACATAAAAGGCTTATCTAGTGACTTCTCAAAAATGCCATGAATTTCTCAGTCTTTTGTTGAACCTACAAATATTAGATACCTCCCTATGGCCAAAGTTGCCTTTTGCATCCCAGCATGTTAGATTAGGTTCCCCAGAAACAGATCCTGAGATGAGGTTTGTGTGCAAGTGACTCATTACAGCAGTGTTCAAGATACCCTAGAAAAGGCTGGGGGCCTGGGACAGAGGAAGAAGTTAAAGAAGAGGGAAGTCTCAGGCAAAATTCCATGGAGAGCAGCTTCACCTTGATCCTTTGGTGGAATGCTGGGTATAGGATACGCCTCAGAGTTGTCACAAACCAAGGCAAGGGAGCTGGGCACATATATTCCTATACATATTAGTCATTGGCTAATGGCTGTTCCAAGTGAACATAAAATCCTAAGCACTTCCAACTCTGTGTGTCTGGAGGCAAAGTGGCTCCATTGACCTGAGGGCAGTCCTCCTCCTCCAAAGGCCTCCCTGTTGAAAGCATCCCAAAGCTGGGGGATGAGTGTGCATCAAAATGATATAATAGAGAGCCTAGGAGACCCAGATGGAGCACTGATCTTGTTTACTCCAGGACGGTGCTACTAGGGCTTAAGGTGTGACCCTGACACACTCTCTCACCACTCTTTCTTATCTCAGAGAAATCTTTTCATGGGGGAATAGAAAAGGGACAGAAAGTTTTTCCTGAAACACTTATATTCTTTTCTTGGGCATGGCTCTCCCCATGGTCCAGATTTCCATCTGCTTCACGAGGTGGGCCTATGTAGGAGTCCATTTTCCTTGATGCCAGGTGCGAGGTAAATCAGTTCTGACCCCAACTGTATTTATGAACTTCTGCTACATAGAATAAGCTCCCATTCTTTCCCTATCAAAAGTCTGAACTCTGTGGCAGTTCTTGAAGGGATCGATACATATTCCCTGAACAGGAAGCTCCCAGATTCAGCCATATTCCCATTCAAATTTCCCATGGGAACTAGGGACTGGTAGAGGCTTTTGGCTTAAAGGAACTGAACAATGATTACAGTTGAACCTGGTTCATATGTCTGGGTTTTCTACCTTACATCAGAAACCCATCCTCAGATGCCAGACACACTTCTGTAATCTGAGCTCCCAGGTGCCTGGAAGTTTTCTGCATCCTTTCCCAGGTGTGAAGAGAGAGCAGGGTTACTGTCAGTTGATATGAATGGGTTCAGGATTGTGATTAGCCTAATTTTTAATTGTTTGACATCTGAATTGTGCTCAGAGCTCATGTTGGGCCAATTTTAAAATATTCTAATTGTCATCTCTGGTCCTGAGTGACTTTTGATCCCTCTTGAGATTGAGTGATTTTTCTGGATACCAGAAAGATACATTACAATATGTCACAATACTGTGGCCCTCCTAAAAATAAAAATAGCGCAATGGTGGGATGTTCCACTTCATGCCCTGACAGGAATTTTCTACGAATGCCACCCCATTGCAGGATAAAGTCAGTATGATGAGATAGTCACAGGAGCTGGAAATTGAGTATTTTCACTAGGGTCACAGGGCATATCTCAAAATCCAGAGACTTTTCCCTATCACGATCTTTCCATTTTGGAACTTACTGTAAGCAAAAAATTAACAATTGTTGTGTTTTATTTAGCATGCTTTTTGCATTATAACAACTAGATTTGTCCTAATAAATAAGCAATGGTTATATTTCTTTTGATGAGTCTAAAGAAAATTGACTCATGTCACCATCTGTTTAAGCATCCATAAGTATGCCATCCAAGTTATGCAGTATTGTCTATCCAGCATGCACAGATGATAGGCAATAAGTTTTGATTGGCTTTCTGTTCTTTTTTTCTCTTAGCTACAAAAATGCATTCAGCATCCCAGTGGTATGTTACAGCTGAAATTCAAAAGCTTCTCTGCAGGGGTTGGTATAGTATGCTCTAGTATTTAGAATTTTATGTTTCTGTAAGAATCTTAATGCCCCTTTTCTGCCTGCTGTCTCTGTATAATGTTTTCTTATATTACTATCTAGGCTTTATTTCTAAAAAAATAAGACATAATCTCATGTGGCCTGATTACTGAAGCATGAGATGACTTCTCATCAGGCTACACTAGATTACATCTTTTTTAGACAGAGAGTAGGCCCCTTTGGACTTCTAGCATCTTATGGTGGGAGTTAGCTGATGATAGACACCTTTTTGAGAATAATACACATAGGATTAATGTTCTGTGGAAACTGGAAATTTCTAGTTTAAACTATTATAGTTAACTAATATATTTCTCAAAAGAAATGTCATCTAACAATGGGTATGGAGACTACCAGATTTCTACCAGGATCAATGCCAAAATACCAAAAAGTAGGATTTACTCCTGAGTAGATGGCTGGACCGGAATTTTAAGTTCTCCTGGATGAAGGCTGAATTTGGCAGACTATGAAGAAAGCCAAGTAGTTTCAAATGCTGCCATATCCTTAATGCCTTGTGTTGCTAATCTGTTCTTTCACAGATAAGTCACTATCATTCATGCTACATGGGTTGAAAATTAATACAGCTACCATGGCCAGTATTGAATAGAAAAACAATTAGAGGCTAATCCAAAGATGGATCATGTGGTCAGGCCAAGTACTTCTGCACTGAGTTGGTTAAACTTTGTCCCATAATGGTCTTCCATGTTGTCAACTGTTGGCAAATGGACCCACTGGAAGGCTTCCATAGGGATGGATAAAGGTGAGCTTATAAAAAGCATGTAAGTCATTATGCCTCACGGTGAAATCCAGCAGACTATATGACCTATTGCTTCAGTTCTACATGAAACCTCTGAACCTCCCAGCCTAGAACCCATAGTGACAGGAGAAAGCATTTATTAAGCACTTGTGATGTGCTAGGCACTGTGGTAAGTGCTTTACATATATTATCTGACTTTATCTCACAACAACCCTGAAATATGTTTTAAAATTTATTTTAAAAGTAGAGAACAAAAGCTTAGGGAGGTTTAGACATTTGTCAAAGTCAGACAAATAGGACCTGGCGAAAGCAGGTTTCAAAGCCAGATCTGTTCAATTTCAACTTTTATGCTGTGCTGACTCCTTAAACTCATAATTTTCTTTTAAGGCAATATTTTTATGTACAAAAGTATGGTCTGGAATTTTTAAAAACAAACCAGAACTCCAATAAAACACAGTGTATTAGACCAAGTCATTTGGCTTTTTAAGACTGTACTGAAAGGTGTCTCCTAATAGTTTTCATGCTATCTCTATGTTTGTCTCAGTTTTAAATATAAAGAATTTGCCGTTTTCTTAATTAGTATTTAACTTTCTTTTCAGAACAATTTGGGAGGTTTTCCTTTTCAGACTCAAATAGCTTCTCCTATGACTTGTCTTCCATCATCTCTAGACTCTTGACACTTTCTGTTAGTTTCCATGGGAAGGCTCAAATTCCCCTGCTGTTATTTTCTGAACATTTTTAAATGGGGGCATAGCACATTTTAATTAATTTTACCCTGCCTTATTGCCTTGCTGTACACATTTTATATTGCTTGAAAAACACATTATTTTGTCATTGTCATTTCGGCCTGTATGCAACCTCAGTAGCCATTTCATTAGTCTTTTTCAAAATTCATTTTTAAAAAATCATATCCAAATGTAAAATCCAATTTTACAACCATCAAAAAATTTCCCCAAAATGTTGGTCTTTGGAAGCATAGCTTTATGAAACTTGACATTTTTCTTTTATTAAATGTGGAAACAAGTATTGGTGCTAAGAAAATCAATCATTTATTTTTAATTCCATATCTAATATCTGGGAGGAATTTTCACAAAAATTATATTCTTTTCTAATTTTTAACTACAAATTAACCCCCATCTAAGCATGTAGAGGAAACATTCCAAATACTTCTGAGCTTTTGGAGACAATGACCTTTTAGTAAAGGCAAACTTCAGTCAATCTGAGTATCAATTCTAATGAAGATTTTGTTAACCGAAACACAAGACACACATGCACACACAAACACACACACACACACACCCCTTTCCCTATAACTGCTAGCTGCTTGCAATTCCCTGTGCCACATATTGTATAATTGGAGAGTTAGAGATGAAGAATAAAGGAGTGTGAACAAGTATGGATGACTCCTGGATCTAGCTTGGTTCAGTGGATTGGCTAGTGGTACCAAAAGTAAAATAGATAATTTTAGGAAGAATCAGTCTTATTAGATGGGAAAGATTATGAGCTCAGTTATTTTTATGTTAATTTGAGATGCTTGTGAGACATTCAGGTAGGGATATTCCCCAGTGTGAAGTTCAGAGAGTCATCATGGGCAAATGTAGATTTTCTCATTTCTACCACAGAGGGTATGTATCAGGTATATTATAATGCTGCATAACAACAAAACTTCAGTGGCATACAATAATGAACACTTATTGAATTTATATCTGTGAGACTTGTCTGGCCTCATTCTCTGTCTGGGATTCTCTGTCTGAGAGCCTATTTAGGATGCTTTTGGGTGAGACCACTAGGAAGTCTTACTACATGATCTCCTTTTTCTAGTAGCTGCTTTGCTTATTCTCAGGGCAATGAGTGAGGGGCTAGAGCTTCCAAGCCAATTCATATGAATGCTTTTAAGCTTTTCCACTCATTATATTGGCTAGCATTCCACTGGGCAAAGCACGGCTAGGTCCACAGTCAGAGTGGTAGTGTTTTACAAGGTTACATGACAAATGGTGTGAACATAAAATGTGAACTATTAATGCAATAAATCTACCATAAGATGATTGTTAGAAACAAGAGTTTGTGGAATTATCTAAGGAGACTATATATAATTAGTATGAAAGTGACTGAGGATAGAATTCTAAAGGAAACTAAATATAAAAGAATATAATAAGCAGTAAATGATCAGGTTCAAAAAAGATAAAATTATATTATCTAGAATCTAAAGATAATAGATACATCTAATCAGGCAGTAACAAATAAGGTCAAGTACATGAGAAAAGGACAAGATTGGATTAATACAGATGCATTGAATTAGGAAGTATGAAGTAATCACTGACCTTTTGAGAGAAGGTTCACTTGAGTGGCTGAGTATAGAAAAGGAAGCAGATTTCAGTGAGTTGGAGGAATGGACAATAGGAACATGGAGGGATAGAGGCAGCAACTGAAAACTGCCTGTCTTTAAACGTATTTTTAAAAGATGAGAAGGAGACAGACCATAGCCACATTCAGGAAAAATGGAAGTCATTATTTTTTAATTATGGGAGAAATAAGCTTAATATAGATTCATGGAAAAGGATATAACAGAAAGAAGATTAAAGTATAGAAGAAGTAGAGACTGAATTGTTAGTGGGAAATACTAAATAGGCTTGAAAAAGATAGGTCATGGGTATAGGTCGGGAGATAATAAATGAGGTAGAACATGCCTTCTGGGGGAAAGAAAGCAAGAATTGAAAAAACATGGATACAATTTGTATGTGGAAAAAATATGGAACAATTTTTTATTCCCCTTAGAAATTTTTGAGGGTTACTGTTCAGTTCAGTGTTCAGCCAGTTATTATTTGCATTTTATTCTTGAAGAGTTTTATTGAAATATAACTTACACACTACAAGTAAATTTTTAGGAAGTTTATAGAGTTATCCAAACATTACAAGAATACAGTTTTTTTTAAAATTGTACTTTAGGTTCTGGGGTACATGTGCAGATTATGCAGGATTGTTGCATAGGTACATACATGGCAATGTGGTTTGCTGCCTTCATCCCCACATCACCTATATCTGGCATTTCTCCCCATGTAATCTCTCCCCAACCTCCCTTCCCTACTGTCCCTCTCCTAAACCCCCAATAGACCCCAGTGTGTGATGCTCCCCTCCCTGTGTCCATGTGTTCTCATCGTTCAACACCTGTCTGTGAGTGAGAACATGCTTCATGTTTGATTTTCTGTTCTCATGTTAGTTTGCTGAGAATGATGGTTTTCGGATTCATCCATGTCCCTACAAAGGACACAAACTCACCGTTTTTTATGGCTGCATAGTACTCCATGGTGTATATGTGCCACATTTTCCTTGTCCAGTCTATCGTCTATGGGCATTTGGGTTGGTTCCAGGTCTTAACAGGTCAGTGCCACTATGAACATATGTGTGCATGTATCTTTATAATAGAAGTATTTATAATCCATTGGGTATATACCAAGTAATGGGATTGCTGGGTCAAATGGAATTTCTGTTTCTAGATCCTTGAGGAATTGCCACACTGTCTTCGACAATGGCTAAACTAATTTGCACTCCCACCAAGAATATAAAAGTGTTCCTATTTCTCTATGTCCTCTCCAGCATCTGTTGTCTCCAGATTTTTTAATGATTGCTATTCTAACTGGCATGAGATGGTATCTCAATATGGTTTTGATTTGCATTTCACTAATGACCAGTGATGATGGGAATTTTTCATATGTTTGTTGGCTTCATATATATCTTCTTTCAAAAAGTGTCTTCATATCCTTCACCCACTTTTGGATGGGTTTGTTTTTTTCTTGTAAACCTGTTTTAGTTCTTTGTAGATTCTGGGTATTAGCCCTTTGTCAGATGGGTAAATTGCAAAATTTTTTTCTATTCTTTTGGTTTCTGGTTCACTCTAATGATTGTTTCTTTGGCTGTGCAGATGCTCTAGATTTTAATTAGATCCCATTTGTTTATTTTGGCTTTTGTTGCCAATGCTTTTGATGTTTTAGTCATGAAATCCTTGCCTGTGTCTATGTCCTGAATGGTTTTGCCCAGGTTTTGTTCTAGGATTTTTATGGTGTTAGGCCTTATGTTTAAGTCTTTAATCCAACCGCAGTTAATTTTAGTGTAAGGTGTCAGGAAGGGGTCCAGTTTCTGTTTTCTGCACATGGCTAGCCAGTTTTCCCAACACCATTTATTAAACAGGGATTCCTTTCCCATTGCTTGCTTTTGTCAGGTTTGTCCAAGATCATATGGTTGTAGATGTGTGGTCTTGCCTCCAAGGCCTTTGTTCTGTTCCATTGGTCTGTATCTCTGTTTTGGTACCAGTACTATGCTGTTTTGATTACTGTAGCCTTGTAGTGTAGTTTAAAGTCAGGTAGCATGATGCCTCCAGCTTTGTTCTTTTTGGTTAGGATTGTTTTGGCTATGTGGGCCCTCTTTTGGTTCCATATGAAGTTTAAGGTGTTTTTTTTTCCAGTTCTGTGAATAAGTTCATTGGTAGCTTGATGGGGATATCATTGAATATATAAATTACTTTGGGCAGTATGGCAATTTTCACAATATTGATTCTTCTGAACCATGCACGTGGAATGTTTTTCCATCTGTTTGTGTCCTCTCTTACTTCCTTGAGCAGTGGTTTGTTGTTCTCCTTGAAGAGGTCCTTTACATCCTTTGTTAGTTGTATTCCTAGGTATTTTATTTTCTTTGTAGCAATTGCTAATGGGAGTTCGCCCTTGATTTGACTCTTTTTTAGTCTGTTATTGGTGTATAGGAATGCTTGTGATTTCTGCCTATTGATTTTGTATCCTGAGACTACTGAAGTTGCTTATCAGTTTGAGAAGATTTTGGGCTGAGATGATGGAATCCTCTAAATACACAATTATGTCGTCTGCAAATAGAGACAATTTGACTTCCTCCTTTCCTAATTTAATATCCTTTATTTCTTTTTCATGCCTGATTGCCCTGACTAGAACTTCCAATACTATATTGAATAGGAGTGATGAGAGAGGGCATCCTTGTCTAGTGCCAGAATTCAAAGGAAATGATTCCAGTTGTTGCCCATTCAGTATGATATTGGCTGTGGGTTTGTCATAAATAGCTTTTATTATTTTGAGATACGTTCCATAGATACCTAGTTTATTGAGAGTTTTTAGCATAAAGGGCTGCTGAATTTTGTTGAAGGCCTTCTCTGCATGTATTGAGATAACCATGTGGTTTTTGTCTTTGGTTCTGTTTATGTGATGGATTACATTTATAGACTTGCATATGCTGAACCAGCCTTGCATCCCTGGGATGAAGCCTACTTGATGGTGATTGGTAAGGTTTTTGATGTGCTTTTGCAGTCTGTTTGCCAGTATTTTATTGAAGATTTTTGCATTGATGTTCATCATGGATATTGGCCTGAAGTTTTCTTTTTTATGTTGAGTCTCTGCTGCATTTGGCATCAGGATGATGCTGATCTTATAAAATGATTTGGGAAGGATTCCCTCTTCTTGTATTGTTTGGAAAAGTTTCAGAAGGAGTGGTACCAGTTCCTCTTTATATGTCTCATAGAAATCGTCCATGAACCCATCTGGACCTGGACTTTTTCTGATTGGTAGACAGTTAATTGCTGCCTTAACTTCAGCCCTTGTTAGTGGTCTAGTCTGGGTTTCTACTTCTTCCTGGTTTAGGCTTGGGAGTGTGCAAGTGTCCAGGAATTTATCCATTTCTTCCAGGTTTACTGGTTTATGTGCATAGAGTTGTTTGTAGTAATCTCTGATGGTTGCTTGTATTTCTGTGGAATCTGTGGTGATAGCCCGCTTTATTGTTTTTTATTGCATCTATTTGATTCTTCTCTCTTTTCTTTTTATTAATCTGGCTAGTGGTCTATTTGGTTGATCTTTTCAAAAAACCAGCCCCTGGATTTACTGATTTTTTGAAAGGTTTTTGTGTCTCTGTCTCCTTCAGTGCTGCTCTGATCTTAGTTATTTCTTGTATTCTGCTAGCTTTTGAGGTTTTCTGATCTTGCTCCTCCAGCTCTTTCAATTTTGATGATATGGTGTCAATTTTAGATCTTTGCTCACTTCTTATGAGGGCATTTATTTTTATAAATTTCCCTCTAGACACTGTTTTAAATGTGTCCCAGAGATTGTGTTACGTTGTATCTTCGTTCCTGTTGGTTTCCAATGACATCTTTATTTCTGCCTTTATTTCATTGTTTATCCAGTTGATATTCAGGAGCCAGTTGTTCAGTTTCCAGGAAGTTGTATGGTTCTGAGTTAGTTTCTTAATTCTGAGTTCTAATTTAATTGCAGTGTGGTCTGAGAGACTGTTTTCCTTTCTTTTGCGTTTGCTGAGGAGTTTTCCTTTCTTTTGCATTTGCTGAGGAGTGATTTACTTCCAATTGTGTGCTCAATTTTAGAGTATCTGTGATATGGTACTAAGAAGAATGTATATTCTGTGATTTGGGGTGGAGAGTTCTGTAGATGTCCATTAGGTTCTCTTGGTCCAGATCTGAGTTCAAGTCTTGGATATCCTTGTTAATTTTCTGTCCCGTTGATCTGTCTACTATTGACAGTGGAATTTTAAAGTCTTCCACTATTATTGTATGGGAGTCTAAGTCTCTTTGTAGGTCATAAAGAACTTGCTTTATGTATCTGGGTGCTCCTGTGTTGGGTGCGTATATATTTAGGATCATTAGCTCTTCTTGTTGCATTGACCTTTTAACCATGATGTAATGCTCTTCTTGGTCTCTTTTAATCTATGTTGGTTTAAAGTTCCTGTTGTTATCAGAGACTAGGATTGCAACTCCTGCTTTTTTTTACTCTCCATTTGCTGGGTAAATCTTCCTCCATCCCTTTATTTTGAACCTATGTGTGTCTTTGTACCTCAGATGGGTTTCCTGAATACAGCGCTCCAATGGGTCTTGACTTTTTATCCAATTTGCCAGTCTGTCTCTTTTGATTAGGGCATTTAGCTCATTTACATTTAAGGTTAATATTGTTATGTGTGAATTTGATCCTGCCATTTTGATGCTAGCTGGATGTTTTGCCTGTTAGTTGATGCAGTTTCTTCATTGTGCTGATGGTCTTTACCATTTGGTACGTTTTTGGAGTGGCTGGTACTGGTTGCTCCTTTCCTTGTTTAGTGCTTCTTTCAGGAGCTCTTGTAAGGCAGGCCTGGTGGTGATGAAATCTCTCAGCAATTGCTTGTCTGTAAAGGATTTTATTTCTCCTTTGCTTATGAAGCTCAGTTTGGCTGGATATGAAATTCTAGGTTAAACATTCTTTTCTTTAAGGATGTTGAATATTGGTCCCCACTGTCTTCTGCCTTGTAGGGTTTCTGCAGAGAGATCTGCTGTGAGTCTGATGGGCTTCCCTTTGTGGATAACTCCATCTTTCTCTCTGGCTGCTCTTAGAAATTTTTCCTTCATTTCAATGCTGGTGAATCTGATTATTATGTGCCTTGGGGTGGCTCTTCTTGCCAAATATTTTTGTTGTGTTCTCTGTATTTCCTGGACTTGCATGGTGGCTTGCCTTGCTAGTTTGGGCAATTTCTCTTGCATAATATCCAGAAGAGTGTTTTCCAGCTTGGATTCATTCTCTCTGTCACATTCAGGTATACCTATCAAATGTAGATTAGGTCTTTTCACATAATCCCATATTTCTTGGATGCTTTGTTCGTTTCTTTTCACTCTTTTTTCTCTATTCTTGCCTTCTCATTTTATTTCATTGAGTTGGTCTTCAATCTCTGATATCCTTTCTTCTCCTTGATCGATTCGGCTGTTGAAACTTGTGTATGCTTTGTGAAGTTCTCGTGCTGTGTTTTTCAGTTCTATTAAGTCATTTGTGATTTTCTCTAGATTGGTTATTCTAGTTAGCATTTTGCCTAACCTTTTTTCAAGGTTCTTAGTTTCTGTGCGTTGGGTTAGAATATTTTCTTTTTCCTCAGAGAAGTTTGTTACTACCCACCTTCTGAAATCTGCTCTGTCAATTCATCAGACTCATTCTACATCCAGTTCTGTTCCCTTGCTGGTGAGGAGTTGTGATCCCTTGGAGGAGGGCTGAAGCAAGCCCCAGAATACAGTTTTAAAATATTTTCATCACCCCAGCAATGTCTCTTATATCCACCTACAGTCAATTCTTTTTCCTATCCCTGGCCCCAAGTGACCAGTAATTTGCTTTAGATTTAGCTTTCTCTGGATGTACATAATGCATGTAGTCTTTTGTGACTGACTTCTTTTCCTATGCATAACATTTTTGAAGTTATTTGTGTTATAGCATGTAGCAGTACTTTGTTCAGTTTTATTGCTGAATAATATTCGATTGTATGGATATATAACATTTTCTGTAGATATTTTCCAGTTCATGAGATATTTGGACAATTTTCAATTTTAGGCTGTTCTGAATAATATCTCTATAAACATCTCAATACAAACCTTTATGTGGGCATATATTTCCATATTTCATGGGTTGATACCATGGCAGAATCCTGGATAAATTGGTACATTTAGGTTTAACTTGTTTTTTTTTTAATTTCTTATTTTTAATTTTTATGAACATACAATTGTTGTATATATTTATAGAATACATCTAATACTTTGACATAAGCATATACTGCATAATGATCATATCAGGATAATTGGGATATTTATCACCTCAAACATAGATCATTTATTTGTGTTGGGAACATTCTAAATCCACTCCTCTATTTTGAAGTATATCATAAATTATTGTTAATGACAGTTGCCCTATTTTGCTACTGAATACTAGATCTTATTCCTACAACTGCGATTTTGTCCCCATTAGCCAAATCTTCTTTATTTGTCCTTCTCAATACCCTTCCTAGCCTCTGGTAACAATCATTCTATTCTCTACCTCCATGAAATAAATTTTTTTTAGCTCTCATGTATGAGTTAGAATATGTGATATTTGTCTTTCTGTGTCTGGCTTATTTCACTTAATACAGTGCTTGGTATACATCCAAAAGAAAGGAAGTCAGTGTATTGAAGAGATATCTGAACTCCCATGTTTATTGTAGGTATTATACACAATTGCCAAGATACGAGATCAACCTTAGTGTTCATCAACAAATGAATGGATAAAGTAAATTTAGTACACATACACAGTGAAATATTATTCAGCCATAAAATAAATGAAATCCTGTCATTTGCAGTAACATTGGTGGAACTGAATAACATTATGTTAAGGTTTAACTTTCTGTGAGACTTTAAAACTACATTCCAAAGGGACTGAACAATTTTTTATTCCCATTAGAAATTTTTGAGGGTTACAGTTCAGTTTATTTATAGCCTTGCTAAGACTATTATTGTTTGTCTTTTAGTTATAGCCCATCTTGTGGGTTTTATACTTGTGTTAGTTTATTATGATTTTAATTTATATTTCCCTAGTTACTAATAATATTTAACATATTCTATGTGTTTGTGAGACGTTCATATATCATTTTGGAGAAATGCATATTCATATAAAATACACCATATTAACAACACAAAGGGCAACAGCCTTTGTTTTCCAATTGTTGTATTTTAAGAATAACATGTATAGGTGGATAACAGTCCTTTATCAGATATGTCTTTTGCAAATATGTTCTCCCAGTCTGTTTCTTGTGTTTTTATTTTTTGACAATGTCTTTTACAGAGCAGAAATTTTTAAATTTAATAGAGTGTAATCCTTTTTTTTTTTATGAATAATACTATTGGTGTTGTATCTAAAAAGTTATAAAACACAAAGTCATTTAGATTTTCTCCTATGTTATCCTCTGTGAGTTTTACAGTTTTGTGTTTTACATTTAGGTCTGTGATCCATTTTGAGTTATTTTTTGCAAAGGATATAAGACCTTGGGTTTAGATTCATTTATTTTGCATGTGAATATTCAGTGATCTAGCACCACTTATTGAATGTTGCATATGAATATTCAGTTCTGTCACCATTTATTGAAAAGGTTCTCTTTTATCCATTATATTGTCTTTGCTCTTTTCTCAAAGATCACTTGCTGATTATATTTATGTAGATGTTTTTCTATGCTCTCTATTCTGTTTCGCTGATGTATTTGTCTATCTTTATGCCAATATCACACAGACTTGATTTCTATAGCTTCATAGTAGGTCCTAAAGTTGCACTTTTTTCCATCCCCTGACTTTATTACCTTCCTTTAGTATTGTATTGTTTATTGTTGGTTCTTTGCCTTTCCATAAAAATATTAGAATCTGTTTGATATCAACATAATAACTTTCTGGGATTTTTATTAAAATTGCATTCAATTTATAGATTAAATTGGGAAGAATTGACGTTTTAAACAATATTGAATTTTTCTATTAGTGAAATGAAGTTATCTAGTTATGCAAGTCTTTGTATTAGTCCGTTCTCATGCTGCTAATAAAGACATACCCAAGACTGGGTAATTCTTAAAGAAAAGAGTTTTAATTGACTCACAGCTCAGCATGGCTAGGGAGGCCTCAGGAAACTTACAATCATGGTGGAAGATAAAGCAAACATGTCTTTTTTTCACATGGTGTTAGGAAGGAGAATTACTGACCAAAGGGGAAGGCTCTCATAAAACCATCAGATATCATGAGAACTCACTATCATGAGAACAGCATGGAGAAACCCCCATGATTCAATTATCTCCTTGTGGTTCCTCCCTTGACACATGGGTATTATTACAATTCAAGGTGAGATTTGGGTGGAGACACAGAGCCAAACTATACCAGTCTTCTTTGACCTATTTGAACAGAGTTTTGTTATTTTCCTCACATAGATTGTGCAGATATTTTGTTAAATTTATACTTAAATATCTTGTTTTTGAAGCTAATGTCAATGATATTTTGTCTTTAATTTTAAATTCAATTGTTAATTGCTGATATGTATTTGGAAAAAATTGACTTTTGTATGTTAACCTTATAACCTGCCTTCTTGCTATAATCATGATTAGCTCCAGGAGTCTTTTGTTAATTATTTTTTTCAGAATTTGCACATAGATGGTCATGCCATCTCTGAAGAGACAGTTTTATTTCTTCCCCTTCTGCCTAAGTTTTATTCTATTTCTTGTCTTATTGCATCATCCAGGACTTACAGTACAATCTTGAAAAGCAGTGGTGAGAAGGGGCACCCAGGCCTTACTCCTCATCTTAGGAGGAAAGCCTGTAAGTTTCTTGCCATTAAATAGGAAGTTAGCTGCAGGTGTTTTTGTAGATATTCTTGATCAAATTGAGGAAGTTTCCCCATTCCCAGTTTACTGAGAATTTTAAAAAATCATAAATGGATGTTAGATTTTGTCAAATGCTTTTTCTATATTTATTGATAAAATATAATTTTTTAAATCTAGCTAGTTTATATGGTGGAATATATTAGTCAATTTTCAAATGCTGAACCAGCTTTTTATATCTGGAATAAATCCCACTTGGTTGTGGTATGTAATTCTTTTATACATTGCTGAATTCAATTTACTAATATTTTGTTGAGAATTTTTACATCTCTGTTTATGAGGCATATTGTTCTGTAGTTTTCCTTTCTTATAATGTCTTTATCTGGTTTTGGTATTAGGGTAATGCTGGCCTCATAGTATGAGTTAGTAAGTGTTCATTCTGCTTCTATGTTTTGGAAGAGATCATAAAGAGTTGGTATCGTTTCTTCATTAAATGTTTGGTAGAATTCACAATAAAACCATTTGGGCCTGATGCTATGTTTTTTGGAAGATTACTGTTGATTCAATTTCTTTAATGAATATAGTCCTCTTCAAATTACCTATTTTTATTTGTATGATTTTCAGTAGATGATGTCTTTCAGAGACTTGGTCTAAGTTATCAATTTTATGGGAATCTAGTTTATAATATTCTTTTATTATCCTTTAAATATCCCTGGTATCAGTGTTGATGGTTTTTCATTTTTGATATTAGTAATTTGTGTGTTTTCTCTTTATTTCCTGGTTCTCCTGATGAAAGGTATCAATTTTATTGATCTTTTTAAAGAATGACTTTTAGTTTCAATGATTTTCTCTATTGTCTTCCAATATTTTAAATTTTAATTTTTATTTATTTTTTTGGTTTCTGAAAACCTTATTATTTTGAAATAACTTCAAGTTTGTAGAAAAATTACAGGAATAATACAACAAATTCCTATACATTCTTTATACAGATTTGCTAGTTTTAGCTTTTTACTACATTTGCCTCATTATTGGCTCTCTATACAAGTATACACATACATCTATAAGTTATGTATCTGTTATATGTACATTACATATATTTCCCCCTCAGCTATTTGAGGATTATAGACATACTCTATTAGTATCAGGAAATTAACATTGATGCATTACCAATTAATTAATAGACCCCCTCATTTGTTTTGCTGATTATTCCAATAATGTCTTTTATTGGCAAAGGAGCCAACCTAGGAGTGTATGTTGCATTAGTTCTTAGGTTTTGTTTTTCTTTCTTTTTTTGTTTCCTTTGATCTGAAAGTGCTTCTGTCTTTTCTTATCTTTCATGGCTTTACATTTTTGAAGAGTACAGGACTGTTAACTTGTAAAATGCTCTTTATTTTGGAATTGTCTGATGTTTCCTCATCACTGAATTCAGATTAGGCATACTAAAATGCCATGTTTTCTTACTGCATTATTATTTATTTAAATAAATGTATTTAAGATTCAGAGAGTACATGTGCATGTTTGTTACAGGGGTATATTGACTGGTGAGCACTGGGCTTTTAGTGTACTCAGTACCCAAATAGTAAACACTGTACTTAATGAGTTAATTTTTAAACTCTTATTCTCCTTTAAGCCTCCCTGCTTTTGGAGTCTCCAGTTCTGTTTCCACCTTTATGTCCAGTCCATCAGTACCCATTGTTTAGCTCCCACTTGTAAGTGAGAACATGCAGTATTTGATTGCCTGCTTCTGAGTTAGTTCAATTAGTATAATGGCTTCCAGCTCCATTGACGTTGCTGTAAAGGATGTGAGTGAATTCTTTTTGTATGGCTGCATTTGTCTTCCCATTTTTTATTGTGTTTATTCTGTGCTTCATTTTAAATTATTTCTTCTGTTTACTCTAGGTTTACATTGCTTCTTTTTCTTAGTTCCCTAAGGTGGCAGCTTGGACTATTGATTTTAATATCTGTGTTCTTTTCTAATATATTCATTAAATGCTATAATTTTCCTGTAAGCACTGCCTTTGCTGTATCTATAAATTTTGATAAGTTGTATTTTCGTTTTCATGTAGTTCAACTATTTTTAAACTTTTGTTGAGAATTTTTATTTGACCCATGTATTTAAAAGCGATTGTTTAGTCTTCAGATATTTTGGCGTTTTTCAACTGTATTTATATTGATTTCTAGTTTAACTCCATTTAGTTTGAAAGCATATTTTGTATGATTTTTCTTTTTTAAAAAAAATTTAATGTGTGTTTTTTGACCTGTAATGTGGCCTATCTCAATGAATGTTTTATGTGAATTTGAAAGAAATTTGTATTTTTCTGTTACTGCATGAAGCATTCTATAAATGTCAATTAAATCAAGTTGATTGATGGTGCTGTTTGGTTCAACTACATTTTTACTGATTTTCTGCCTGGTAGTTTTGTCAATTACTGATTGAGATGTGTTGAAGTCTGAATTATAATGACTCACTGATCTCTTTTTCCTTCTGATTTCTATCTGATTTTGCTTCATGTATTTTGATGGTCTATTCTTAGGCATATACACATTAAAGATTATCATGTCTTCTTGGAATATTGACCCTGATATCATTATGTAACTCTTATGTATCACTGACAATTTTCTTTGTTTTGAAGTCTGCTTTTCATGAAGCAATAAAAAGTTTTGTTTGATCAGTGTTACTAAAGTTTATTTTTCTTTATCTCTTTGTGTTTAATCTATATGTCTTTATATTTGAAGTGTTTCTTGGAGACCATATAAAATTGTATCTTCAAAGAAGTCCATTCTGTCAGTCTCTATCTTTTAATTTGTGTATTTAGATCATTCACATCTGAAGTAATTATTGATATAGTTGGATTATTATCTAACACATTTGTAAATTTTCTATTTGTTGCATTTGTTCTGTTTCTTCCTCTTTGCTTATTTTTGTGTCTCCTCCAGTTTCAATTGAGCATTTCATATAATTTCATCTTCTCTCCTCTCTTAGCATACCAATTATAATTCTCTTTATACATTTTTTGGTAGTTTCCCTAAAATTTAACATACACATTTACAACTAAACCAAGTCAGCTTTCATATAACTGTGTACTACTTCATGGGCAATGTTGCTATGTTATAACAAAGCATACCTAGTTCCTCCATCTTATTCCTTACAAACAGCAATAGCAAACAATAAACACAGACTAACTTCTAGCCATATAAACATACAACTTTACACTAAAGGTCTGTGTTTACAATGCCCAATGTTTGATATATCACATCTGACTTTAAACAAAAGAATTATAAAGCATAATAAAAGGCAAGAAGAAAGCACTCTGGAGACTTAAAGCAGCATCAGAAAATAACTCAGATATGGCAGGGATTTTTAAATTATCAGGCCAAGAATTTAATATAATACATGAAAGGCTCTAATGGAAAAAGTGGACAAAAATGCAAAAACACATTGCTAATGTAAGCAGAGACATGAAAACTCTAGGAAGACTCAAAAGTAAATGCTAGAAATAAAAACAGTGCGAGAAAAATGAAGAATATCTTTGATAGGCTTGTCAGTAGATTGAATATGGTTGATAGAAGAATTAGTGAGTTTAAAGATATGTCACTAGAAACTTCCTAAAGTTAAATGCTAACATAAAATGGAAAAAAGGAAACAATAGCCAAGAACCATGGGAAAGTTAGAAAAGGTAGACCTTATGTGTAATAGAAATAACAGAAGAAGAAAGAAAGGAGAAGAAGTGTTTGAAGTAATAATGGCTGAGAATTTTCCAACATAAAGTCAGATACCAAAAGAGATGCAGGGAGTTCAGAGAACAGTCAGAAAGATAAATAGAAAAAAATATATACTTAGGTGTATCATAGTCAAACTATAGAAATCAAAAGACAATGAGAAAATCTTGAAAGAAAGCAAAGGAAAAAATACCTTATTAATAGAGAAAAAGAAATAAGAATTACAATGGTTATCTCTTCTGAAATCATGCCAGCAAAGAGAGAGTGGAATAAAATATTTAAAGTGGTGGAAGGAAAAAAAATCACCATGATCACAGAGCAAACTAGGCAATCTCAGCCATTCTCCTTCTCAGTGAAGGAGAAATAAAAAAGAGAATTTGTCTCCACATATCTGCATTACAAGATATGGGAAAACTAAATTTTTCAGAAAGAAGAAAAATTACATAGATCGGAAACTCAGCTATGCATAAAGAAGAGCATTAGAGAAGAAATAAATAAGGTGGGTGGGTTTTTCCTGTCCTGTTCTCATGATAATGAATCTCACAAGATCTGATGGTTTTAAAAGAGGAGTTCCCCTGGACAAGTTCTCTGTCTTTGTCTGTGCCATCCATGTAAGACATGAGTTGCTCCTCCTTGCCTTCCAACATGATTGTGAAGCTTTCCTAGTCACATGGAACTCTAAGTCCAATTAAACCTTTCTTATGTAAATTGTGCAGTCCCGGGTATGTCTTTATCAGAAGTGTGAAAATAGACTAATACAGTAAATTGATACCAATAGAGTGGGAGTGCTCCTGAATAGGTACTCAAAAATGTGGAAGCAACTTTGGAACTGGGTAACAGGCATATCATATGTTGAAACAGTTTGGAGGACATGAAGAAGTCAGGAAAATGTGGCAAAGTCTGGAACTCCCTATAGACTTGTTGAATGACTTTGATCAAAATAGATGATGAAATCCAGGGTGCATGGCCTCAGATAGAAATAAGAAACTTACTGGGAACAGGAACTAAGATGACTCTTGTTATGTTTTAGCAAATAGACTGGCAGCCTTTTGCCCCTGCCCTAGAGATTTGTGGAACCTTGAACTTGAGAGAGATGACTTAGGGTATCTGATGGAAGAAATTTCTAAGCAGCAAAGCATTCAAGAGGCGACCTGGGTGCTGTTAAAGACATTTGGTTTTATAAGGGAAGTAAGCGTTTGGAAAATGTGCAGCCTGACAATGTGATAGAAAAGAAAAACCATTTTATGATGAAAAATTTAAGCCAGTTGCAGAAATTTGTGTAAGTAATGAGAAGCCAAATGTTAATCCCCAAGAGAATGGGGAAAATGTCTCCAGGGCTTGTCAGAAGTCTTCATGGCAGCCCCTCCTATCACAAGCCTGGAGACCTAGGAGGAAAACATGGTTTCATGGGCCAGACCCAGGATAACCTTGTTGTGTGCAGTCTAGGAACTTGGTGTCCTACATCTCAGCTGCTCCAACTGTGATTAAAAGGAGCCAAGGTACAGCATGGGCCATGGCTTCAGAGGGGGCAAGCCCCAAGCCTTGGTAGCTTTCATGTGGTGTTGAGCCTGCAGGTGCACAGAAGTCAAGAATTGGGGTTTGGGAACCTCTGCCTAGGTTTCAGAGGATGTATGGAAACACCTAGATGTCCAGGCAAAAGTTTGCTGCATTGGTGGGGCCCTCATGGAGAACTTCTGCTAGGGCAGTGCAGAAGAGAAGGTGAGGTTGGAGCCCCTACACAGAGTGCCTCCTGGGGCACTACCTAGTAGTGCTGTGAGACAAGAGCTGCTGTTCTTTGGACCCCAGTATGGTAGATCCACCAACAGCTTGCACTGGGCTTCTGGAAAAGCCACAGGCACTTAATACCAGCCTCCGAAAGCAGCCAGCAGGGTATACATTGTACTTTGCAAAGCCACAGGGGTGGAGTTGCCCAAGACCTATGGGAACCCACTGCTTGCCTCAGTGTGACCTGGATATGAGACACAGAGTCAAAGGAGACCATTTGAAGCATTACGATTTGACTGCTTGCTGGATTTTGAACTTACATGGGGCTCCTTTGTTTTGGCCAGTTTTCTCCCATTTGGAATGACTGTATTTACTCAATGCCGTACCTCCTCTGTATCTAGGAAGTACCTAACTTGCTTTTGATTTTATGGGCTCATAAGTGAAAGGGACTTGCCTTGTCTTGGATGAGACTTTGGGTTGTAGATTTTTGAGTTGACTGAAATGAGTTAAGACATTGAGGTTTGGTTGGGAAGGTATGATTGGTTTTGAAATGTGAGGACATGAGATTTGGCAGGGGCCAGGGGTGAAATGATATGGTTTGGCTCTGTTCCCACCCAAATCTCATCTTGACTTTCTATGTGTTGTCAGAGGGACCTGATAGGAGGTGGCTGAATCATGGTGGGGGATATTTCCCATCCTGTTCTTTTGATAGTGAATGAGTCCCACAAGATCTGATGATTTTAAAAAGGGGAGTTCCCTGTATAATCTCTCTCTGCCTGCTGTCATCCATGTAAGATGTGTTGATCACTTATAATGGTTTGACTTATACTTAATTTTTTTTACTTTATGATGGTGTGAAATCAATACTCATTCAGTAGAAACTGTATATTGAGTACCCATACAACCATTCTATTTCTCACTTTTAGTACAGTATTCAATAAGTTACATGAGATATTAAATGCTTTATTATAAAATAGGCTTTGTCTCAGATAATTTTGCCCAACCGTAGGCTAATGCGAGTGTTCTGAGAATGTTTAAGGTAAGCTAGGCTAAACTGTCAGGTTTTGTAGGTTAGGCACGTTACGATATCTTCAATTTATGATAGGTCTACTGGGATATAACCTTATTATAACTTCAGGAATATCTGTAGTTTTTACTTCAGGGCAAGCCTTTGTTTCAGAAGACAGAACACTCTGGGTACATTTTTAAATGGGTATCTTTCTTTCTCCCCCTTCCATAATACTTGGACATTTATCTCTAATCTTTCCAGTGAGAACCTGGTGGGCTTCCCCTAGGAATTTTAGCTCTCATGCTAGTCAATACTCAGAATGCAGCAATTTGTCAATTACAGTTTTTTAATGTGCCTTCCAGTTTCTGCCTTCTCTGGCTTCTGCTGGTGGTAAGCTGTGATTCTTGGTGACGGCCTATTTCTCTAGGTTTTGCGGCAATAGTCTATCCTGTGACCTTAGCTTCTGATAAATCTAAGACTAGTTGTTGACTTTTAGTTTTTCAGCTGTCTTCTTGTTATGAGGATAGAAGTGATGATTTCTAAGCTCTTCACAAAGGGTGGAAATTAAAAGTGCCAGTTTTTATGCTTTTTAACTCCAGAGTTTTCCTTTTTTTCCACAATCTTTATTTCTTTATTGATATTCTCTACTCAAAGAGTTACTGTTGTCACACTTTCCATTAACCTATAAATACAATTTTCTTTTGTTCTTTGAACCGATTTATAGTAGCTGTTTGACGTCTTTGTCTGCTAAATCTAACGTCTAGAACCTCTAGTAGACAGTTTCTTTTGACTGCTTTTTTCTTGTGTATAGATTGTACTTTCATGTTTCTTTGAAGCCTCATCAGTTTTTGTTGAAAACTGGGCATTTTAGGTAATATAATAGGGAAAACCTCAATTTAATTTTTCCCCGAGTGTTGTATTTTTATTGGTTATTGCCTTGTTTAGATTAATTCTGTGGAGTCTCTCTTCCTTCACAGTGTGTGACCTCTGATGTCTCTTCTCAGGTGTTTTTTTATTATTACTTTTCTTATTAAGCCTGACTTTATAAGTGTTGCTCTTATGTCGGAATTTCTTAGTCTTTCAATAATCAGTCAGAGGCTGTCCTCACCCATCTTGAACAGTTAAGGTTTCTGCCCTTGTTCATGAATCTGTGTGTGAGCTGAAGAGCACTTTTACATTTCATAGTTTGATAAGTATTCCTGGTTTTTCCTATCTGCTTGCAAAGGGCTCACCTTCATCCAGGGGCAAGCAGATTGTTGTCTTCTTTTCTCTCCTGAGAGTGTGTGGTGTGTAGCTTTGCACATGTCTACTGCCTTCCAGACAATCAGAGATATGTGGAAGTCTATCAGGGCCTGCTCTAGCTGTCTCATTTCATGGACCTTCCTGTTAAATTTATGCCTAGTCTGATTGTTGCTTGCCCCAACTAGAATCATGCCTCAGGCTAACTAACATTGGCCCTTATTGTCACCTAAATTGGTGCTATTTTTGACCATGCCCCTGACTATGGGGATTTTTCTGTGCCCTGCAAAATACCAAGTCAGCACTTACCCTTCCTATCTAAGAAGCTGCTTGTTTCCATGGCTTGCCTCTTTCTAGTGTATAGCTGAGTAAAAATGGAGAGGTGGGGAAGTGGGATGGAGGACAGGAATAGTAGAACCCCAGGCTAAAATGTCACAGGAAGCTTTCATCTATGTATGGTTCAGTAGTTTTTCTTGTGCAGATACAACTGAATTTATTTTATGCCTTAGTTCCATTTGTAGTGTCCTGAAATCTTTGTATTTGACAAATTCTTCTAATTTTATTATTGGTTTTTGGGCAGAGGATTTGTTGAGCTCATTCCACCATTCCAATTTCTTAGCAGATTGTGCATATTCTTTCAATTTCCTTAAAGCATAGTCTTTGCCTAGACAGTGTAGGGAACTTGAGAGGCTGAGTGAGTAACGGTGATTGAGAGGAATGGAAAAAAAAAGCTGACAAAGAATATGTAAAAGAACTAGTTGATGCTACTTATGTCCCAGCTGACCTTAGAGAATAGGAATTTATCAAGGTGCCATTTGTCACAGTATTGAGATTATCTAGTACGCCATTATCTAGACTAAAGTTGATGTCTAACACTAGCATACTAGAGTAAAAAGACTGACTCTCCTGACACCACTAGACTGTACAAGAGTCCCAGCTGCATAAGGAGGCCATGTATAGGGATTGTAGCTAATAGATTCAGTGATTCCATCCACATCTATCTGAGTTATCCCCAGCTATAAGAGTCTTCTCATCTGAGGCCCCAAGCATCATAGCACAGAGAAAAGCCATGCCTGATATGTGCTGTCTGACTTCCCAAGTCTCCTGGAAGCTGTAGGCATAATAAAAAGGGTGTATTCTTTTAAAAAATCCATTTACTTTTTGAGTTGTTAAATAAAAATACATGACCAGAACAAAATTATAAAAATAGTATTGAAGTTTCTTAGGCTGAAGTGAAGGAACCATGGAATTTTGAAAATTACCACCATGAAGACTGCTTGTGATCTGTGACACCATGAGAAGAATATAGCCAATAGTATTGATTGGCCTTTTGCAAATTAACTATAACCTGTGTAACTTGGAGACATATTCCAAATATTACAAAAGGTTGATTCTTAATACTAAATATTCCCTAGAATAGAGTATGGTCTTCTAAAAGACCTTTGATGAGAAAAGTTGACATTTGAAATTATTTACTGTCATCTGAGGTTATGTTGGACAAAATTGTGCATGGATGATTTGTGATGCCATGGAGGACCCCTCTTACTCAAATGGAACTTTTCAGTTTATTATTAACTCTATGTTCCAATATCAATAGGAGTCTTCTGTGAAATGTCTCTACGAATTCATTCACATTCAGAAAAAATGCTAGTCTTTACTTATAGCTTCTGCTTAGATTCTGATATTTGGAATAGTTCAGTGGTATTTTCATAGTAAAATGACATGAGGACAATAAAATATAGAAGCAGAGAGTTTAAATGCATTTCATTTCCATTTATGACATTAGCATGTCACACCAGAGGAGGGTAAGTCAATTAATTAAAATCAAGAAGAGTAAAACTAGGCAGTATCTGAAGCAAAGGGAAACTGGGACCCCCAAATTCTTCATTTGCTTTCCTTTCCTGCTTTGTATAACCTAAAGTCTCCCTTATCGATTTTTGTGACAGAAAATATCATTGCTGAAAGTCTGAAAAGGGACCAACAATACACCTTTTCACTCTATTTATGTTTCATTTACCTAACAGAACAAAGCACATTTTGAAAATGGAGAAGAAACAAGTAGTGGAGGTCCTCTGATGGGTAAAAATATATTGGACCAAATATCCTACTTTGGCACAGAAACTTCACTTATGTTAAAATAGTCTCTTTAATTTTGTGTTTTATGATTCTGATAGTATTTGAAGTTAGTGTTTCCTCAAATTTTAGGAGTAATTTTTGGATCACGTGAAATGTAGATTCTGATCCATTAGGTAGGGGATTTATATTCATTTCTAATGAACCTAAAATGACACCCAGGACTACACTTAAAACTACAAGGGTCTCAATGACTAGTAGATGGGGCATCCTAGCCTTAACCCAGCCTTTTGTAAAAGCAATACAGTTCCTTTATTTTAATTTTTACTTTTGTTTTCAAATAATTTTTCATTATTTTATTTTGTTTTATAATCTCAGTTTTTATTTTAGATTCAGGAGGTATATGTGTAGGTTCATTACCTGGGTATTTTGTATGATGCTGAGGTTTAGGGTATGACTGAACCCATTATCCAGGTACTTAACATAGTACCCAATAGTTAGTTTATAATGCTTCCTCTCTCCCTCCCTCCCCCTTCTGATAGTTCCCAATGTCTGTTGTTGCCATCTTTATGTCCATAAGTATTTATCATTTAGCTCCCACTTATAAGTGAGAACAAGTTGTATTTGGTTTTCTCTTCCTGCGTTAATTCACTTAATGACCTCCAGCTTCATCCATGTTACTGCAAAGGACATGATTTTTTTTTTTTTTTTTTGGTTGTTGCATACTATTCTATAGTGTATGTGTACCACATTTTCTTTATCCAATCTACCATTGATGGCACCTAGGTTGATTCCATGCCTTTGCTATTGTGACTAGTGCTACAAGGAATGTATGAGTGCCTGTGTCTTTTTGGTAGAATAATTTATGTTCCTTTGTGTATATACTCAGTAGTGGGATTGCTGGGCCTAAAAGTAGTTCTGTTTTAAGTTCTTTGAGAAATATTGAAATGGCTTTCCACAGTGGCTGAACTAATTTATATTTCCACCAATGGTGTATAATTGTTTGCTTCTTTCCACAGCCTCACCAGTATCTGTTGTTTTTGACATTTTAAGAATAGCCATTCTCAGTGGTGTGAGATGGTATCTCATTGTGGTTTTGATTTGTATTTTTCTGATGATTAGTGATAATGAATATTTTTTCATATGTTTGTTGGCATGTGTATGCCTTCTTTTGAGACATGTCCGTTTATGTTTTTTGCCCACTTTTTAATGGGATTATTTGTTTTTTGCTTCTTGAATTAAGTTCTTTTTAGATACCACTTATTAGATCTCTGTCAGATGCATAATTTGTGAATATTTTCTCCCATTCTGTAGATTGCCTGTTTACCCTATCACTAGTTTGTTTTGCTATGCAGAAGCTCTTTAATTAGGACCCACTTGTCAATTTTTGTGTTTGTTGCAGGTGCTGTTGAGGATGTAGTCATAGATTCCTTCCCAACGTCATCCTCCAAATGGTGTTTCCTAGGTTTTCTTCTAGGATTCTTTTAGTTTGAGGTCTTACATTTAAAACTTTAACCCATCTTGAGTTAATTTTTGTATCCAGTGAAAATTATCCCTATCAAATTACCTATATTACTTTTCACAAAGTTAGAAAAAAAATTCTAAAATTCATATGGAGCCAAATAAGAGACCAAATTGCCAAAGCAATCCTAAGCCAAAAACAAACACCAAAAAACCAAAAAACCAAAAAAAGCAAAGCAAAACAAACAAACAAACAAACAAAAAAACAAAAAAACAAAGCTGGAAGCATCATATTACCCAGCTTCAGGCTATACTATAAGGCTATAGAAACCAAAACAGCATGGTACTGGTATAAAAACAGACACATAGACCAATGGAACAGAACAGAATAAACAGAAATAAAGCCACACATTTAAAGTCATCTGTTCATTGACAGAATTGACAAAAATAATGGAGAAAATACTCCCTATTCAGTAAATGGAGCCATAAAATTTTATTATAAATTTAATACTTGTAATAGAATTTTAAGTAATCAATCAGCAAGTACTCAAACGTAGTCATCACCATCCCTAAGTGCTTTTTCAACTTTTCCTAACGGATCTACATAGGAAAATAAAATTTCTCCTGAAAATGTGCATGTTGATATAACTCACATGGATATGTATTATTTTATTTTCTACAAAAATTCAAGATAGTCGCTCTATGCTGGCATAATCTGAAAGTTTTCATGTGACCCTTCTCTAGCTGCAAACCCCAGAATCAAGGTGTATTCTTTCCAGGAAATTAAAACACTGGTTATATTTATTAACAATTAATCATATTTTAGATGTGAAGCCATTGATTTAAAAGTTCAATGCACACATATTTTTTGAATTTTATTCTCAAAGAAAATTTGAGGTGGCAGGTATAATCCTTGGATTGATTATCAAAGAAACACCCAATCAAACATTCCACTATAGTAAAATTATTAGCATACATAAAGGTTTATGTCATAGAAATAGGATACTAAACCAATGCGTTTTTTTTCTTAAGAAAGATGAGTTACAGTTTGACAATTTTATTGATGAAATATGAATGTGTAGCGTTTGAAAAACAGTTGTATTTCACAGAGGTTTATTTTTTCTGAAATACAATAAATAAAGGGATACAAAATAAGATTTTTTGTGATCTAGTTTTCAGAAAGGTTAGAATGCATGATAGGAAAATAGTGTTTTTTGTTTCTTGTTTTTCATGAATCTACACATACATACACTGTAACATGCATGTAATCTTTGTAACAGGAGGTGGGAAAGAACATTGAAAAAAATTAAATGTTTGAATTGTCTGGAGTGTTGAGCAACAAATGAGTCCTACAGCTAACTTCTGAAATAATCTCGTGTAATTTAGCAAGTCTCTAATTAGTAGTTACAGATGTTTTTGATGTCTTTGAACTCTCTTTCAGAGACCCAGTTACAGCCCATTAATAGCATACCTGTCAATGGAAATATTTTAGATAGTTATCTGTGTAGTGTGACAAGTTGGGGAAAAGGACAAATTGGTTTAAGAACTGATGCTGAGTTACATCTCCAGCTGTGACTAAGAAGCTAATCTCACACTTTTTTACAGAAAAGAGAATGAAAGTAATAGGGTTCACAATAGGCTACCACATGGGACATTGATGGCCACAGAATCATCACTGGTGGATGTCTGCCCTGACATTGCCACAGCAGCAGGTAGCAGGAGGATTAATGAGATAATGTACATAAGTGGCTTTGATCTCTTTGGAGGAAGTGGATGTGCAAATCTAAAGCTTAAATTATTGCTATGACTTTTCCTCTGCCCTCTGATCTTTCCATATTATATAGATTTGTCAATTACTCACCTGTGCCCTGTTCATACCACCATGATTTTATTTCTCATTTTTAAAGTTTATGCTTTTAATTGAGAGACATTGATGTTTCAAGATTCACCCCGGCAGATTAATACCCAGCAAGAGAGACCTGCTGTCAATGGGCATTGTGAATTATGTATTTAAAATTACCTTTGATGGCAAGAATGCCAAATTATGGACTTCACTAAAACCATTTTGTGCTGCTTTGAAAGCTATGTGATTGAAAACCGCAGATGTTTAATATCATCTTTTACTGTGTTTATTTGGCAAGTGAAATCTTAAATTGATAATGGTTCTTGGAAATTCATCTTCTGATGCCATTTAGAAAACATTAAGAAAAAAATTTTTAAAAATAAGAATTAGTATCTCTGAAGTTTAACTTCTAGAAAAAGCCTTTCAAGTCAGATTCTGTTTTTGAATAATCCTTTAGGATGCAGAGCATTCTAACATTATAGCATGAATAGGTTACAGAATCAAGAAGTGTGAGGCATTAATCGGGAGCATTTTCCTCCCTCAGGCATACCTTTCAGGGAGAAGGCATATATAGAAGATGAATCAAATTGTGCATTCTAAGTGGAACACATAATATTGTTCTTTCTGGGGTCTTCAATTACTTCCAGAAGGAAAACCTACCACTATTGAGTTTCTTCTTTGAATGGGTCATCAGGTAATGGTCTGAAGAATGCAGTAGTAATTTCTTAGTTTAAAAATAAAATATAGATTATTCACACTTTTAGATGCAGATGTGGCAGGCATAACTCCCACAGTTTTCTGCACTCATGGAAAAGTGATAGAGAAGGAACAAAGAGTAAATATCTGGAACTGTTAGATACAGATTCAAGAAACATTTACAAAATGTGAAGTGTCCAGAATTCTATTATTCCACATATATTTCCCTTTTGAATACTCTTGATATCTCTGAGGGAGAGTTGTTCTGTCATATCAATGAAAAAACAGAAGCTAACACAAGTGACCTTTATCCATACACTAGTAAATGTTGGGGCTTTGATTCAAATTCTCAGATCTTCTGACTTAGAAATCTGGGGTATTTTACATTATAATATGCCATTAGGAAAAGTAATATTTAACTTTGTGTTATGGCTATCTACTGCTGCTTAACTACCTCCAAACTTAGGGGTTTAAAACAACAAAAATTTTGTTTTGCTCACAAATCTGAAACTTGAGCAGAGTTAGCTTGGTAGGAAGAACTTGTCTCTGTTAAACTTAGTATCGGTTGGGCTGCAATAGTCAGAACTCTCCTTAATTCATATGTCCGGTGGTGATGCTGGCCATGGGCTGACATCTCAGTTGGGGCTGTCACCTGCAACACCTATACATAGCCTCTCTAAGGCTATGACTTTCAAGAGTCAGTGGGACACACACACACACACACACACACACACCAAAGGTAGGGGAATCCAGCTGGAAGTTACGTCACTACGTCTTTTAAACTAGCCTTGAAAGTTATAAAGAGTTTACTTGTATAACATTGTTGTTATTGGAACCAAGTCACCATGATTGGATCATATTCAGGAGAAAGGAATTAGACTCAGCCTTTTGATGGGTGGAATATCAAATAATTTGCAGATTGCAGATGTATAAAACCATCGCAGATTTCCTGACAACAGTAAATTTTCATAAGTTTGATGAGCAAATACAAGTGATAAGCAAATAGGTGCCCTGCCCCAGCAGCTCTGTGTTGCCTCCCTGCTCACAGGGAGCAGGGCTAAAAACTGAAGAATAATGTGACTCTGGTAGCCCCTGAATCCTCATGGTGACCTCCCCAAAATAGCTACAAGGTCCCTGAATGGAAAGGTAGGCCAGCCTGTAGATGCAGCATAAGGTATAATTTTTCCATATTTAGATACATGGTATGTTGGTCTCCATTTATACCTGTGCCTTGGGCTCCACAAATGTTAGGTGTGGTCCTGTTTATAAAACAAATGCTCATCTGAGAAGAGGAAGATGGGTCCACTTCTGAGATCATGTTCTAGCCATAGAAGTTATGGTTTATAATCAACTCATTTGTAAGGATTTGGGTCCTGCTGCACTGTCTTTAGAATTTGTTATAAATAATTGGTATGTTAAACTCTCTGTAGCTCTTAATACAATATAAATAATTCTTAATTAGTACCTTTACACATGTATTTCCAAGATAAATAACCCTTCCAGATATTTCTATACTCTGACACTTTGGATTCTATCTACAGTGACTATTTTAAAGCCTGAAGTGGGAGAAACCAGACATTGCAGAAAAGTGCCTCAAAAAGGCACAACAGTATTTTAATGTCTAGATATTATGTACATTATCATAATATAAATCCTAACAGGTGTTTTTTCTAATGCTTTGATAGAGGTCTACAATATTGCTTCTGATTGATTATGTGGAAGTAGTTTCTGTATCACAGTTTCATGTAATGAGTCTCAGTGAAATGCCAAGTCCATGATAATAAAACAGAACAAAATGAAAATACTTTTTAAGGACATGCTTTAAGAGGCATGATTTCCAGAGAGTCTGGATGAATAGCTTCAAGTGAATACTTCGCTGAAGTCTTGTGTGTTATCTTAAAGTTCTGAATATATTCTATACAATAATATAACTGTGGTTGATATAGATGTATGTTAATATAGATGTATGTATGCTGATATTTCAATACATCAACCACTATTCTAAATATATAATCATAATAAACAAATAATAAAATAAAGTATTGGCTCTGGAGCTAGACTTTCAGAGGTAAACACTTCCTTTGCCATCTACTACTATGACCTTGCAAAAGTTAGAAAAGCATTCTTGGCTCCAGTTTTCTTATCTTTGAAATAATTATACCTAACTCCCAGGAGTTTAATAAAAGCATTAAATGAATTAATGAATTAATATATCTAAAATTCTTTAACCTTGCCTACACAAATAATATGTGTTCAATAAATTGAATAAAATATTATATGCTCAATTCTATAGCTCAATAAATATTATGTATTTTTCTAGTTACGTACTGCTTTGTAACAAGGCACTCTGAAATTCTATGACTTAGCACAGGAGCCACCATTGTGTTTTCTCTCCTGCTTTTTGTGGGTCAGGAGTTTTGGAAGGGCTTAACTGGATGATTCTGGTTTCAAGAGCTATAGCTGGAACAGTAAGGGGCTGGCATAGCAAGGTGATGACTGGATATTTTTCTTTATGACATTTCTGGACTATTTGTTCTAATGTGTGGACTATTTTGGACTTCCTCACAGCATTTCTGCTTCAGGGACATTATCTTGTATGTATAGAGGCTCAGGGTTCAAATCATGATTGTCTAGAAGCGAGGCAGAACCTCGCCTTAGAAGTCATGCCGCATGTCTTCTACCACACCCTATTTCTTGGACCAGTCACAAAAGTCCAGACAGTTTCAAGGGGAGGGAATATAGATCTCATCTTTTAATGGAGTTGTTTTGTAAGGGGATTTTGTGAGTTAGGAGATATTATTTAGACCATCTTAGGATATAGAATCTGCTATAGTTGTTATTATTGTCAGTTGCTTCTTGATACTGTCAAACACACCAAAGGGATGTGTACAATAATTAAAGAAACATAGTATTAAGTATGTTGCTCTCATGAAATGAACTGTCTCAGTCAGGCCATTGCCTGATACTAAAGAACATTCAATTCCATGGAATTCTCTCACAAATACAGATATTCTATATTGTTGGTTGAAAGAAGGTACACATGCGGTTGATACCAGATACAAAGATATCCTACTTTGTATTTTGTTAAAGAAATGAAAAAGTCTAATTTCATCCATTGTCTAAACAGAGAATCCTTTTCTTCTTAAGATTGTGCATTGGGAACACCTTAGGGCATTGTATTTATCTTTAGGCATTCAAAGAAGACAATGGGTATTTTCTTCTAGAATTAAGGAATCAAAAATTATCCTTCTTTAAAGATGTCTGGCATTCAAGAAACCTGGCTGTTTTGATCCAAGAAATTCCTCTATAGGGCTATTAGTGTTTCCAAAGTTGACTCAAGAATCTGAGAACCAAGAGATATCTAACGAGAAAAGTTTTTAATACATGTTCATGTTTATTACATTCTTCCCTTCCCAAGCTTGGGACTATGTTACATTTTTGAGACAGCAAAGCATTATTAGTGTCCTCACAATCTTTGTTTGCAATAAGTTGATGATGTGAACATTCAAGCTTTATCTTACATTACCATTTTCTCTCATTTGAAGACTATTGCAAAATAGTTGAAACATAAAGATGAAAAACAAGTATTCATGCAATGAAAATGCCTCAAAATCAAAGAGAGAAAAAGCTTCTCTGTAGGAAAGATTGTCTGCATTTCCAAAACTCTTGTTATATGGTATACTTAAAGAAGAGAAGTGGTTGCTGTCACATTCTTGATTCTAGCAGAGATAAGCTTCTAGATGTAGACTTGGCAAAAAGAAAGCACAGGTGTGAAAAAATAATGTCCCTTGATATAGTCTCTTATGGAATATTTGTTCCTTCAAAAATAAATTCTATGAGTTGCAAAATAACATGTGCAGCCTAATTCAAATATCCAAATATGGAAAGCTATATACATACACAAACACACAGACATTTCATAGACAAAAAACCTGGTTGACTAAAACACATCAAATCTAGAATGTCCTCAGTAGTTGTCTCTGGAAAAGGGAGTGACTTGGAGCTGTGGAAGAAGCATGAAAGGGAAATTTTTAGTTTAGTTTAGTTTTTTTTTAATTTTACTTTAGGTTCTGGGGTACCTGTGTAGATCATATAAGATTGTTGCATAGGTGCATACTATATCTGGCAATTCTCCCCATGTTATCCCTCCCCACCCTTCCAACCCCCCACTGTCCCTCTGCTAGACCTCCTCAACTGCCCCCAGTGTGTGATGCTCCTCTACTTGTGTCCATGTGTTCTTATTGTTCAACACCCGCCTATGAGTGAGAACATGCACTGTTTGGTTTTCTGTTTTTGTGTCAGTTTGCAGAGAATGATGGTTTCCAGGTTCATCCAAGTCCCTACAAAGGACACGAACTTATCATTTTTTTATGGCTGGGTAGTATTCCATGGTGTATATGTGCCACATTTTCTTTGTTCAGTCTGTCATCGATGGGCCTTTGGGTTGGTTTCAAGTCTTTGCTATTGTAAACAGTGCTGCAATGAACATATGTGTGCATGTGTCTTTATAGTAGAATGATTTATAGTTTTGGGGGTATATACCCAGTAATGGGATTGCTGGGTCAAATGGAATTTCTATTCTAGATCCTTGAGAAATCACCACACTGTCTTCCACAATGGTCAAACTAATTTACACTCCCACCAACTGTGTAAGAGTGTTCCTATTTCTCCACATCCTCTCCAGCATCTGTCATCTCCAGATTTTTTAATGATCGCCATTCTAACTGGTGTGAGATGGTATCTCAATGTGGTTTTGATTTGCATTTCTCTAATGACCAGCGTTGATGATCATTTTTTCATATGTTTGTTGGCCTCATATATGTCATCTTTTGCAAAGCATCTGTTTATATCTTTTGCCCACTTTTGAATGGGTTTGAATACTACTAAAGTTCTTTGTAGATTATGGATATTAGCCCTTTGTCAGATGAGTACACTGCAAAAATTTGTTCCCATTCTGTTGGTTGCCAGTTCACTCTAATGGTTGTTTCTTTTGCTGTACAGAAGCTCTGAATTTTAATTAGATACCATTTACCTATCTTGGCTTTTGTTGCCATTGCTTTTGGTATTTTAGTCTTGAAGTCTTTGCCTATGCCTATGTCCTGGATGGTTTTGCCAATATTTTCTTCTAGTATTTTTATGGTGTTAGGTTTTATGTTTAAATCTTTAATCCATCTGGAGTTAATTTTAGTGTAACGTGACAGGAAGGGGTCCAGTTTCTGCTTTCTGCACATTGCTAGCCAGTTTTCCCAGCACCATTTGTTAAACATGGATTCCTTTCCCCATTGCTCATTTTTGTGAGGTTTGTCAAAGATCAGATGGTTGTAGATATGTGGAGTTTCTTCTGGGGTCTCTGTTCTGTTCCATTGGTCTATATTCTCTGTTTTGCTACCAGTACCATGCTGTTTTGATTACTGTAGCCTTGTCCGGCACTGTGATGCCTCTGACTTGTTTTTTTGCTTAGGATTGTCTTGGCTATGCAGACTCTCTCATGATTCCATATGAAGTTTAAAGTGGTTTTTTCTAGTTCTGTGAAGAAGGTCATTGGTAGCTTGATGGGAATAGTGTTGAATCTATAAATTACTTTGGGCAGTATGGCCATTTTCACGATATTGATTCTTCTTAACCATGAGCATGGGATGTTTTTCCATCCATTTGTGTCCTCTCTTATTTCGTTTAGCAGTGGTTTGTAGTTCTCCTTGAAGAGGTCCTTTACATCCTTTGTTAGTTGTATTCTAGGTATTTTATTCTCTTTGTAGCAATTGTGAATGGGTGTTCACTCTTGATTTGGCTCTCTGTTTGTCTGTTATTGGTATATAGGAATGCTTGTGATTTCTGCATATTGATTTTGTATCCTGAGACTGGTGAAGTTGCTTATCAGTTTGAGAAGATTTTGGGCTGAGATGATGGGGTCTTCTAAATACACAATCATGTCATCTGCAAATAGAGACAATTTGACTTCCTCCTTTCCTAATTTAATACCCTTTTTTTTTTTTCATGCCTGATTGCTCTGGCTAGAACTTCCATTACTATATTGAATAGGAGTGGTGAGAGAGGGCATCCTTGTCTGGTGCCAGATTTCAAAGGGAATTATTCCAGCTTTTGCTTGTTCAGTATGACATTGGCTGTAGGTTTATCATAAATAGCCTTTATCACTTTATGATATGTTCCATTAATACTTAGTTTATTGAGAGTTTTTAGCATGAAGGGCTGTTTAACTTTGTCAAAGGTCTTCTCTGCATCTGTTGAGATAATCATGTGGTTTTTGTCTTTGGTTCTGCTTATGTGGTGGATTACGTTTATAGACTTGCATATGTTGAACTAGCCTTGCATCCCTAGGATGAAGCCTACTTGATCGTGATGGATAAGCTTTTTGACGTGCTGTTGCAGTCGGTTTGCCAGTATTTTATTGAAGATTTTTATGTTGAGGTTCATCGTGGATATTGGCCTGAAGTTTTCTTTTTTAGTTGAGTCTCTGCCTGGTTTTGGTATCAGGATGATGCTGGTCTCATAAAATTAGTTAGGGAGGATTCCCTCTTTTTGTATTGTTTTATATAGTTTCAGAAGGAATGAAAGCAGTTCCTCTTTGTATGTCTGGTAGAATTCGGCTGTGAACCCATTGGGACCTGGACTTTTTTTGGGTGGTAGGCTATTGATTACTGCCTCTACTTCAGCCTTTGTTATTGGTCTATTCAAGGTTTCAACTTCCTCCTGGTTTAGTCTTGGTAGAGTACAATTGTCCAGTAATTTATCCGTTTCTTCCTGGTTTACTAGTGTATGTGCATAGAGCTGTTTGTAGTAATCTCAGATGGTAGTTTGTATTTCTGTGGGATCAGTGGTGATGTCCCCTTTATCTTTTTTTTTTGAGTCTATTTGATTCTTGTCCATTTTCTTTTTTATTAGTCTGGCTAGTGGTCTGTTTTGTTGATCTTTTCAAAAAAAAAAAAAACACCTCCTGGATTTATTGATTTTTGAAGGGTTTTTCTATGTCTCTATCTCCTTCAGTTTGGCTCTGATCTTAGTTACCTCTTGTCTTCTGCTAGCTTTTGAGTTTTTTTTTTTTATCTTATTCCTCTAGTTCTTTCAATTTTGATGATAGGGTGCCAATTTCAGATCTTTCCTTGTTTCTCATGTGGGCATTTATTGCTATAAATTTCCCTCTTGACACTGCTTTAAAGGTGTCCTAGAGATTCCGGTAAGTAGTATCTTCATTCTCATTGGTTTCAAAGAACATCTTTATTTATGCCCTCATTTCATTGTTTATCCAGTTGACACTCAGAAGAAAGTTGTTCAGTTTCCAAATGGTTGTGCATATTTGAGTGTATTTCTTAATCCTGAGTTCTAATCTGATTGTGCTATGGTCTTATAGACTGTTATGATTTCTATTCTTTTGCATTTGCTGAGGAGTGATTTGCTTCCAATGATGTGGTCAATTTTAGAGTCAGTGTGATGTGGTGCTGAGAAAAATGTATATTCTGTGGATTTGGGGTAGAACATTCCATACATGTCTATTAGGTCCTCTTGGTCCAGCTCTGTATTCATGTTCTGGATGTGCCTGTTAATTTTCTGTGTTATTGATCTAACATTGACAGTGGAGTGTTGAAGTCTCCCACTATTATTGTATGGGAGTCTAAATCTTGTTTTAGATCATTAAGAACTTGCTTTATGTATCTGGATGCTCCTGTGTTGGGTGCATATATATTTAGGATAGTTAGTTCTTCTTTGATTGATCGTTTTACCATTATGTAATGCCCTTCTTTGTCTCTTTTGGTCTTTGTTGGTTTGAAGTTGGTTTTATCAGAGACTAGGATTGCAACCCCTGCTTTTTTTTTTGTTCTCCTTTTGCTTGGTAAGTCTTCTTCCATCCCTTTATTTTGAGCCTGTGTGTGTCTTTGTATATAAGATGGGTTTCCTGAATAGAGCACTTGGATGGGTCTTGACTTTTTATCCAGTTTGCCAATCTGTGTCTTTTGATTTGGGCATTTAGGCTGTTTACATTCATTGTTAATATTGTTATGTGTGAATTTTATCCTGCCATTTTGTTACTGGCCAGTTTTCTTGACTCATTTTCTTCATTGCTTTTTTGGTCTTTGCCATTTGGTGTGCTTTTGTAGTGGCTAGTACTTGTTCCTTTCCTTTGCTCTTGTACGGCAGGTATGGTGGTGATGAAATCTCTCAGTAATTGCTTGTCCATAAAGGATTTTATTTCTCCTTCACTTATGAAGCTTAGTTTGGCTGGATATGAGATTCTGGGTTGAAAGTTCTTTTCTTTAAGGATATTGAATATTGGCCCCTGCTCTCTTTTGGCTTGTAGGGTTTCTGCCGAGAGATTGGCTGTGAGACTGATTGGCTTCCCACTGTGGGTGACATGACCTTTCTCTCTTGCTGCCCTTAGTATTTTTTCTTTCATTTCAAACCTGGTGAATCTGACGATTATGTGCCTTGGCATTGCTCTTCTTGAGGAATATCTTTGTGGAGTTCTCTGTATTTCTTGGATTTAAATGTTGGACTGCCTTGCTAGGCTTGGGAAGTTTTCCTGGATAATATCCTGGAGTGCATTTTCTAGCTTGGATTCATTCTTCTCATGATATTCAAGTACACTGATCAAGCATAGATCAGGTCTTTTTACATAATCCCATATTTCTTGGTGGTTTTGTTCATTTCTTTTCACTCTTTTTTCTCTTGTCTTGCCTTCTCTTTTTATTTCATTGAGTTGATCTTCAATCTCTGATATTCCTTCTTCTGCTTGATTGATTTGGCTATTACAACTTGTGTTTGCTTCACATAGTTCTTGTGCTGTGTTTTTCAGTTCCTTCAAGTCGTTAATGTTCTTCTCTAAGCTGGTTATTCTAGTTAGCATTTTGTCTAACCTTTTTTCAAGGTTTTTGGTTTCTTTGCACTGAGTCAGAACGTGTTCCTTTAGCTCAGAAAAGTTTGTTATTATCCACCTTCTGAAGACTGTTTCTGTCAAGTCGTCGCACTCTTTCTTGGTCATGTTGTGTTCCTGTGTTTTTCAGTTGTGATTCTTTGAAGGAGAAGAAGTGTTCTGGTCTTTGATGGTTTTATCTCTTTTTTTGGTGCGGGCTTTTCCCCATCTTTGTGGATTTACCTGGCTGTGATCTCAAGGATCTACTTGATGAGGTTGCTTGTCTGCCTGTCAAGGTGCTACTGGGTTTCTAGGGACTCCTTTAGGTTACTAGGTAAGCTTTCTGTGTCTTTTTTGTTTACACTGGGAGATTAGGCCCTTCTCTTCTGCTGACCTGGAGGCTGTGCTGGGTGGTCAAGAGTGCCATTCTATCCTGTCCCATTGCTATGTAGGCTTCTTGTGTTTTTTTGTTAAAACAAGAAGCCTAGTCCCACCCCTTTAATGGTGGGTTATGTCTTTCCTCCACGGGAATGGATCACTCAGGGTTCAGCTCAGACTGTGGCACTGGCTGTGTAACCCACTGGAGTCAGTGCTTCAGCCCTCTGGGGTTTGTGGGGGAGGGTAGGGACCTGCCTAGCCAAACAGCCTGTCTCCCCACTTTCAGCTCCCTCTCTCCCATCATGGGGTAGGGGCCCACCCAGCTGCTCCCACTTTTGGCTCCCTCTCTCTTCGGGTAGGGGTGGGGGCCATAGCTTGGCCCACAGGCTCTCTTGCTGGCTTATGCATTTGCTTAGATATGTGCACCAATCCGGGACACCGTCCTGGATTATTATTCAACTCTGTGCTTGTAATTCCTGGTGCTTGACTGGCAAAGATCCCCTGTTCTGTGTATTGCTGAGGCTTTGGGAGAAGCTCTGTGTCTGGACTGAGTGCCAGAGGGGGATCCTCTGACTCACCAGTCAGATGCAATTTCTGAGTGAAGCAGCACCCCTCCCTGCCTCGGTCTACCCTGCCTAGGCTTTGCTCACCTCACCGTAGGACCAGACCTGTTGAAATGCACCTGGTACCTCTGTTGGAGCTAGGAGATCTCTGGATTTCTGCATCTCTCTCACTGGGTGTTGTGCACCGGAGTTGTGTCTATTCAGCCATCTTGACTTCCTCCCAAATTTTCAGTTTTTACTCATTTCTATGTGAGTTGACCTTTATTTTAGCAAAAATATACTATTTGTATTTTGTGTGTGTGTGTGTGTAGAAATTGGGACCTATTGGTTACCAGGTAAAGATGCTGATGGGATTTATTTTATAGGAGAACATTATTACTATTTTGGAATTTCAAAGCTGAAAGCACAATAGAGGAAATATCATGTCTAGAGTATCTCTTGCTGTAAATTGTTTACTTCTTTATTAAAAACCACAATGTATCTGTTACCTCTTATTGTGTGACAATCATTCCTCCATATCCCTCTTTCCGGCAAAGCCCATTACAACTTAGTAATTTAAAATAACAGTTCATCATTTATTGTGATTCTGTGGTTGACTAGACAGTTCTCCACATGCTATCAGCTGGGATCACTCACGTGGCTAGGCTGGAAAGAAGTTTTTCTTGGTAAGGCCTGGGAACTTGGAGCTGACAGTTGGCTGTTGTACCCTGAATCTTTTCCATGTGGTCCCTTCCTTCATAAGGCATCTCATCCTCCAGGGTTCCTTCAAGTGGTCCCTGTCTTCAGCAGAGACTGGGCTTCCTTACAGCAGAAACACTGGATTTCAAGAAACTAAACTTAAAAAGCTGTTTGAGCTTTTAAAGGTTGGGCTTGAAGTGGTATGAGGATACTTCTACTGCTTTATATTTATTGGTTGAAACAAGTCACAGGATCTTGCAAGTTCAAGGCCAGGGAGAAATAAACTACTTCTTGAAAGGAGGAGTGGCATGTTTAAACAAACTTTTGGCGACCATCTTTGGAACTGTTACCTGGTGTAATGCCTATGTGACAGAACTGAATTTCTACCCTACCCTAACTCTGTTTATCTTTAAGAAACAAGATGCCTGTGATAAAAAGCCCCCTTTGTAACCAGACCAGCTGGGACTGGTTAGAACCAAGATAGCCAACCTAATGACCTCAGAAACACCTCCCCCTTCATATAATCTCATTTTCATGCTAAGTGACACTCCCACCAGCACCATGACAGTTGACAATCAACATGACAACGACCAGAAGAAACCATGAAAAGACAAAAAGAAAGGCAGCAGTCTAGTTCTAAGAAGTTTACTATTCTACCACTCCCACCCCTGCTTTTAATATCCAAGCCCTTCACTACAGAAACCCTATATTTTAACCTCCTTACTACTTGAGAAGCTGATTTATGAGCCATGCTCCCACTTCTCAGTTCCATGGCCAATGAATGAAGCCTGCACTGCTGGACACTCACTTTTAGTTTTGTGTATTGACTTCATGACACCAAACAGGGGGAAGACCCCATCTTTTGGGAGACTGGCTTTGTTATTAACAGAACCATCTGCTGTATGCATAGCATCATTGCCTTGCAGGAGCAGTCTTTACTATGAGCCTGTTGAGAATATTTGTGGTATAAAACCATATATTAAGGTAATGCTAGCTGCCGCAACAACTCAGAACTGAATCTCAGAGTCTTAATGCAGTAAATTTATTTCTTGTTTATATGGCAGTCCAGGTGGTCAAGGTCAGGCGGCTCTTATTCAGTCGGCAATTCAGTGACCCATCCTCCCTTTGTATGACCACATATGTTTTTCACATTTCCTGTGCTTGTCAGCAGTGATCATAAAAGGATAAGGAGTCTCAGGAGGGAGGTTCTTGTAAGCCAGGTGTGAAAATGGTGCCCTTAATTTCTACTCACATTTCTCTGGCTGAAACTCAGTCACATGGGCACCCCTAGCCTCAAGGGAGTGATTGTATAGCCCGAGGCAGAAAGGAGTTTGTTGATTAGCCACACACATTTCCCCTATTTCCAAAATAGGAAAGAATGAGAAATAACTTTCCATATCAGTTATATAGGCCTTTGCACTGGTTTATTCAAATCTATCTGAGAAACTTGCTCTTTTAATTGAAATTTTAAAATAAATTAAAGATACTTTCTTTTTGAGTTTTGCAGGGGCAAGATGTCTGTGTATTAGGGATTGGAGATATTAGTAGAATGGTGATAAACCTGAGTGGAAGCCAATAAACAGAAATCTGAACTTGCCAAACATAAATTAGGGCATAATTAGAGGAAAAAAGACAATCTTGCTTGCTTTATATATTTATCTCATTACTTTAAGGTATATTGTTTATAAAAATGCATCTGCCCAAATTTTCTTTTGTGTAAAGGATAGGCATAGGTAAGAGTTTTCTGAGTAGTAGGTGCTAAAACAAGATTAGCTCTGAAAAGATATTTGCTGAGGAGGGAGCCAGAAGAGACTGGAAGAACTTTCAGACCATGATGCAGGTCTGATCTTTCTGACAGAGAGACGTCAGGGATGAAGGGAGGATGGGAGAAAGAGTGGAAGGAAGGTCTTAGACTGCAGCACAGTTTTAGGACAGTTTCAGCAAGGCTGACAGAGTCCTCCCATCAGTGAACTCTTGGATGTTGCGGGGATGGGCTTAGTCATTGGCTGGGAACAGCCCATGGAAAGCATGCCTAATCACAAACAGTTAATTGTTCCAGAGTGCAGCAGCTAGGAACGTTTGGCAATTATGCTCTTAACAGTAGGAGATCTAAGAGGTGCGTTTTTAGGTTTGCCATAGTATGCTTTTGTTCCTATGGCATAATTAGAAATTACAGAGTGGTATAAAAATAATCATTTAGCAGTTATTACAAAAGATATTTATGTTCACGTACTCCTTATTTATCCTACTGACTGTATCAGAGCAGTGGTTTCAAAAATACTAGATGGATGTGACCAAATTTATTTTTATTTTTGGCCTAGAAACTTGCTTCTATATTGCCAGTACCATATGAGGATGTCTGATGTTTGCCTCACTTCAAAAGTGATAAGAGAAAAACACTATAAATTGGCATCTCAGGAGGAGTCAGCTGTCCCTTTCTATTCTCCTCTTAACTGCTTTCAACTCCATTATCCTGCTAACTATGAAAAGCATCATTTCTCAGACTAAGCTTCAATACCTCCCTTTGCCTCTCTTATACTTTTGTTGTTTGTATGTTTCATCACAACAGGATTCTGGAAGTTACAAGCATTCTCAAATATTGAAAGTAGCTTCTTAGCAGAAATAATTAGTAGGACATGGAAGATTAAACTAGCTTTGATAAGTTTTTTTTTTTCCAATAGCACATGTGAAAATGCTTTGTGACATTGGATTAATATGCTGTCTTCTTTTGAATTGTTTTGGAAAGGAGAGGTTATTGAGAGAGGGAAAATCCAGAATGCTGTGCTTGAATTACAGTCTTATTCATTTTTGTTATAATGTGTGAAAAGCAAGAGAGTTTGAAATTAAAGAGAAGTGTAGGAAATTTTTTTGGTATGTCTACTTTAACATGAATATTGCTTTTTTTTTTTTCTGTAAACTGCTGAATGGTTAAAGCAATGATCAAAATTTGATCAGATTAACAGACACTTCTCTCTCTAGTAATTTAGACCTTAAGTAAACATGTAATTGATTATAGGGTATGTTTATGGAAAGTTTGCACTGTAGACTCAGTTGGGTACCCCTGTATCACTTAGCTACCTTTCCAAATTTAATGTACTGGTTCTGTCACCCCATAATCTTTTATGTGAAAGAAAAGCACAGCACATTTATTAATTTTAGAGAATTTGAGGTAGATCAGCTTGCCTACTCATCTTCCCAGTCATCATTATGCTCATCATAGAACTGATAAATGGATTTAGTCAGACCATATTTATTGGCAGTAGGGGGAAAATAGCCCACTTAAAGTTTCAAATGTTGTAAACACTATTACTGTATGTGAAGACTGGAGTGGTCTGGTATAGGCTGGAAAGAAATGGAGAACGGATCATGTTTTGCAGTATAAGATGCACAATTGTAGCAGGTAAATGGGAAGAAAAATAATGTAAAATGCAATAGTGCTAAAACATATTCATTTGATCATTCATTCATTCATTATTTCATCAGTTACATTTCCAGGTGCTGGGCAGATGGCAGAGAACATGTGGAAGGATTAAGGTCTTAGGAAGAAAAATCTCTTATTTCTTACATTCAGACATTTGAGCTCATTCTAATACACACTTTAAGAACTAAATTCCTGAAAAATCAAAGTGATGACCACAGTAATAAGTATAATTATAATCATCATTTGGAAGATTCTATGCTAAACATTTTATGAGGATGATATAATTTTCTCAACGACTTTATCCAGTACATACCTTTGTCACTCTAATTTTAATAGCTGAAGGGATTGAGCTGAAATCCAGGGACATTTTCAGTTTCATTTGCACTCAGAACAGCATCACTATTACTGTTCTTTATTATGAATTAGGAAGAATGTGGTTTTTGTTTAAACTCAAATTTATCTGGAAAGCTAATTCAAGGGTTATCAGCACTCTGATTAGTCAAAACTCTCAGTGTCCAGACCCCTCGTATTGAATACTGCCTTTATTCAGATCTCTTAGGATTCCATAGCAGTAAATGCTCTTGCATGGAGTTTCCAGAAGCCTGGATTTCTTCTGAATGGAACTTAGTAAATGTGGGGAGTCCTGGGTGTGCTCTGCAGTTTTCATTTTGTCTAGTTCTGCACCATGTTCTCTGGTGTGCACAACTGCAAGCTCTGAGGCTCTTTAGGGAGTCTTTTCTGGTTTTTCATTAAGATGCTTCTTACAAAGAGAGGAAAGAAACATGGAATGATGTGAGAGCAAGGGTTATGTGCAGTGGGAGTGTGGCTGGTACTTCCGAAGTAAAATTTGTAAACATTTAAATTGCTAGAGAAAGACTACCAGGTGGCATTGAGCAAATTGCACATGGTATTTGGTTCTCTTTAGTTATGAAAACTGAGCCCCCTGACACTGTGCTCAATCTTTGAGCATCCCTGGAATAAATGTTCACAGGGCAAACACAGAAATCCGTTTCACTTAGACAGTCCATTATATGCTGCCTAAGGCAGGGTGATAAGGATGAAGGTTACTAAGTAGCAACAGTTAGCTTTTTAATGATACTTAATTTGAAAGCAAAATGGCAATAGCAACCACCACCTCTGAATAAATATATTAAAGAGAAAACTAAATGGAAAATTGTGAAACAAAATATACAGTCATGGAATGCTTAATTATGAGTTTATGTTCTAAGAAATGACTTGTTGGCCAGGCCTGGTGGCTCAGGCCTGTAATTCCAGCACTTTGGGAGGCCGAGGTGGACAGATCATGAGGTCAAGAGATCAAGACCATCCTGGCCAACATAGTGAAACCCCATCTCTACTAAAATATAAAAATTAGCTGGGTGTGGTAGAGTGTGTCTGTAGTCCCAGCTACTCGGGAGGCTGAGGCAGGAGAATTGCTTGAACTCGGGAGGCAGAGGTTACAGTGAGCCCAGATCAGGCCACTGCACTCCAGCCTGGTGCCTGGTGACAGAGCGAGACTCTGTCTCAAAAAAAAAAAAAAAAAAAAAAGAAATGACTTGTTAGTTGATCTTGAAATTGTGTGAACATCATAGAGCAGGCGTCCCCAGACTACGGCCCGCGGGCCATATACGGCCCCTTGAGGCCATTTATCCGGCCCCCCGCCGCACTTCAGGAAGGGGCACCTCTTTCATTGGTGGTCAGTGAGAGGAGCACAGCATGTGGTGGCCCTCCAACGATCTGAGGGACAGTGAACTGGCACCCTGTGTAAAAAGTTTGGGGACGCCTGTCATGGAGGATACTTATATAAATGTAGGTGGGACAATTTACTACACACCTATGCTCTATTGTATGGCCAATTGCTCCTAGGCTATAAACCCATATGTCCTGTTGCTGTACTGAATACTGCATGCAAGTGCAACACAATGGTAAGTATTTGCATCCCTAAACACAGAAAAGATAACAGTAAAGATATGGTATAAGAGATAAAAATTTAATATACCTGTTGGGCATTTATCATGAATGGAGCTTGAAGGACCAGAAGTTGATCTTGGTGAGTCAGTGAGTGAGTGGTGAGTATATGTGAAGGCCTAGGACATTATCATACACTACTATAAATGTTATAAACAATGTACACTTAGGTTATACAAAATTTATAAATAAATTTTGTCAAAAACTTTACTGTAACTTTTAACTTAAAAAATTTGGGGGCTCTTTTATAATAATACTTAGCTTAAAACAGAAACATTATACAACTATACAAAACTTTTTTCTTTAAATCTTATAAAGATTTAAATATATATATAATATTTTCCATTTTGATTTCTATTTTTTTACTTAATTTTTTTGTGGGTTAAAAATGAAGACACAAACACATACATTAGCCTAGGCTTACACAGGGCCAGGATCATCAAATATCACTGTCTTTCACCTCCACATCTTGTCTCACTGCATGGAGCTGTTATCTCCTTCTGAAGGACATGCCTGAGACTGTTTTACAGTTAACTTAAAAAAAATAAGTAGAGAACTATACTCTGAAATAATGATCAAAGTATAGTAAATGCATAAACCAGTACCATAGTAGTTTATTACTGTCGAGTGTTATATGCTGTACATAATCATATGGATAGACTTTTATATGACTAGCAGCACGGTAGGTTTACACCAGCATCATTACAATCATGTGGGTAATATATTGTGCTGTGAAAGTTATGACAGGTATAATATCACTAGGCAATAGAAACTTTTCAGCTCCATTATAATCTTATGCAGTTTATTGTTGACCAAAATGTCATTATGTAGAGTATTACTGTATGTCTTGGCATGTTAATTCAATTAGGATATATGGGGATTTAAAGTTTAAAAAGGTACATATACGCCATGGAATATTATGCAGCCCTCAAAAACGATGAGTTCGTGTCCTTTGTAGGGACATGGATGAACCTGGAAACCATCACTCTCAGCAAACTGACACAAGAACAGAAAATCAAACACCGCATGTTTTCACTCATAGGCGGGTGTTGAACAATGAGAACACATGGACACAGGGAGGGGAGCACTACACACTGGGGTCCATTGGGGGGAAATGGGGAAGGGACGGGGGGGTGGGGAGGTGGGAAGAGATAGCATGGGGAGAAATGACAGATACAGGTGAGGGGAAGGAAGGCAGCAAACCACACTGCCATGTGTGTATCTATGCAACAATCTTGCATGTTCTTCACATGTACCCCAAAACCTAAAATGCAAAAAAAAATAAAAATAAAAAAATAAAACACACACACACACACAAAAGTTTAAAAAGGAAAAATAATATATATGTAATAGGTGTGCACATGTGAATTGTATACTTATCGTGGAACAATATCCACTGAACCTAACAAAGATTTTTTTTTGGTGAGGGAATTAGAATTCAATATTGATGTTAGAGGGGAGACAAAAACAATTTCTTACAGGTACATATACATCAATTGTAATTTTTTAAAAATAATGAACATATGTATACTAAAGTACTTTATAAGTAAGCTAATACCCAAAATACATTTACTTTTCAGATAGATAAATTGTTTACAAGCTGTGCATATTGACATCATCCCCAGTGCTGATTTTCTCCCCCGGGCAGTTTTATCTGATGTAATTGTCAAAGGTCTTCAATATCGTGATGGGTAGTGTGGGATAAAGAAAACAGCTGGGTTCTAAGTGGTAAAAAGTAACATGAAATATGCTAAAACTTTTCCAAATTTTTGTAGACTAGAGATAAAATGAAATTTTAAAAAATATTTCCATGTCAAATCAATTGAGGATAATGTTAATCTACATTCAATAAGCAAATTATATTTTTATTATAAAAATTTGTTGCTTGTTATATGATTTAATGTATTATTCCACATTCATCTAAAATAAAATACATCCAAGATATCAGCTGGTAACTTCAGCCATCTAATTAGTTTGACTATCTGTTTGGTCATATATGGTTGGTTATTAGAGTATGTCTGAATAGCTCATTTAGTTGAGTACATAAATAGATATTCTCATCACTTTTCAGCCAAGAGTGACTGATGATGAGGAATTGTGCTACAGATTCTGTGCCAGGTGTTCATTGTTTAAAAATCTATATTCATGGAAAACTTCATGCTCTGTAGTTGGCAAATTCAATTGGAGGATTACCTTGTAGCTAGTGGGTATTGATTTGTCTGGGTGGGTAGTATTAAAGATTTACTTTCTACCTTCAATTAATAAAACATTAATAAATGTTTTTATAATTCTAATGTTTGAAGAATGTAGAATGTTTCAGCACTTCTAAGAAAGTTATATATGCCTCATGTTTGTTTAAAATTTTTTCAGAGTAGTTTATGAAGGAGTGTGGGAAAGAAATCAATACCTCATACTTGATATAATTTTTCTTCTCCTGAAACTGCTTAATGACCGGAAGAGTCCTAAACACTTTGAATTTGGGCTCAGGACTTTTCTTGACACAATTATCCATAAACATCGAGCAAACACAATAGTTTTTTGACTGGTTGATAAAACCTTCTTTGAGCATCTACTATAAGCAAGGCACTTTGTACTCTATGGGGCATCCAGAGAACTATGAGATGTGGCTCCTAAATAGCTATTCTCTTGAAAACTGTTAACTGGGGGAAACTTTAAATAGATGAAGTTAAAAAAATAATAAATTTATAACTCTAAAATTTAATTAATAAAGTTGGGAATATAAATTTTTATTAATACTATTCTAGTTAGATGTTTTTCTTTATTGACCAGATTATTTACTTGCTGATTCTAATTTGACTAGGGGAGAATTTTGAGCAAACTATTTAGGCTTGTAAAATTAAAAATGCTTAGAATTTCTATTTTAAATCCTTTGGCAACAGTGGGTGAGACAAACCAAATGATTTATACTTTCAGGTATTTGCGCATACACTGTAATGGAACTTGCAAGTTAATGGATTATTATTCTCTGATCGTGTGTTTCATTCTTCTTTTGGGTAGATTATTTTCCAAGGGGTGTGTGTGTGTGTGTGCGTGCGCGCGCGCGTGTGTGTTTGTGTATGTATACGTAAAATATACAAATAAGGATTTTAACTGGTTGCTCTAAGGAAGTAAGGATCGAGTTGGGAATAGAAAGGGATTAAACTCAAGTTTGAGATTTTGTTTAGTTTGATGTCTCTTTTTCACTCTCTTTCTGATCAAATTCTTGGAGACCTCAATGATAGTCTGAGAAAACGTGGATTCTCAAGAATTGACTACTGTACATGATGTGGACAGAGAACAAATAAATTTTTTTTCTTTAAATTTCCATAAGTTATTGGGGTACAGGTGGTATTTGGTCGCTCGAGTGAGTTCTTTAGTGGTGATCTGTAAGATTTTGGTGCGCTCATCACCCGAGCAGTATACACTACACCCTATTGTAGTCTTCTATCCCTCAGCCCCTCTCACTCTTCCTTCCAAGTGTCCACAGTCCATTGTATTACATTCTTATGCCTTTGTGTCCTCATAGCTTAGCTCCCACTCATGAGTGAGAACATATGATGTTTTGTTTTCCATTCCTGAGTTACTTCACTTAGAATAATAGTCTCCAATCTCATCTAGGTTGCTGCAAATGCTGTTAACTCATTCCTTTTTGTGACTGAGTAGTATTCCATTGTGTGTGTGTGTGTGTGTGTGTGTGTGTGTGTGTGTGTGTATGTTAAAAGGTCTCTGAAGGGGTAATTTAGAAGAAAGAGCTATAAAGACAAGCAGCAAGAATGTATAGAGGTCAAAACTAGGGATTCTGGAGCTGTGTGTACCTTGGTTCAAATTTTGACTCCACCGTTTACAAACATGACCTTGGTAAACTTATTGAATCTCTTTTAACTTAGTGTTACTATTCATAATTTATGTATAATAATAGTAACCATCTTATTACAAGGATTAAATAAAACAATTCAGAGCATACATAACTCATAGTAATCACTAAAATGTAAGATGTTATTGCAATTCATTGTATATACATAACCGTGGAAACCTGGGAAAAGTAGGAAGAAGAACTGTAAATTAAATGAGAGGTAGCAGTATACATTGTAGGAGCTATTTTTGAAATTGTGGTCAAGTTAAAAAGTTATTATTGACACCTTACTCTTCTATAGGAATTGTTTTGTAAGCAATACTTGGATTGTTGGTCCTGTGGGGCTTCAGGTTGTTACTGGATTTCTCTGCCTGTCTCCTGCTCTTTTTAACTAAAGCACTTCTGAAGCATAAATGGTTTCTCTGCCCCTGTGACCTGGATATAGATCTTTGTCTATTTACTTGGTAATGGGGATCAGGATCCCTGGAGAAGTAGAGATCTTGACAAAAGGAAGATTTAGGGGAATATCTGGGGACTATTTGGTGCAGCTTTAAATATAGATCTTTGGGGAAAAAAAATCTCAAAAGAGGGCTACAAGGTAAATCTAAAGAGAAGAAAAAAAGGAACCAGATCTGCAGAGGAACTACCTTGTAAGGGAAATGACTATGGCCCTAGGAAAGGACTAGGTGAAAGAGAAGGAAATAAAATACTGAAGCTCAGACAATCGTAGTTGATTATATGTTATATTTTAACCTGAGATAATGTTTTTCTTTAGAGTGTAAGGCCAGTCCCTTCCTTTTTTTTTTTTTTTAATTAAATAAGCCTTTTATTTTATAATGGTTTTAGATTTACAGGGAAGTGACAGAGATAAAACAGAAGATTTCCGTATATTCCTCACCCAGTTTCTCCTATTGTTAATATTTTTACATTGCTATGCTACATTTGTTATAACTAAGAAACCAACATCGATACATTATTAAGAACCAATTTCCACATTGGCTTTTGATATCACTAGTTTTTCCTAATGTCATTTTTCTGTTATAAGATCTCATACATGATATCACATTACATTTAATTTTTGTGTATCTTTAGGCTCCTCTAATCTGTGACAATTTCTCAGAGTTTCTTATTTTTGATGACCTTCACTGTTTTAAGGAGTACTGGTCATTGTTTCATTGAAAGTCTCTCTATTGGTAATTGGTATTTGCCTGGCATTTTGGTTATGCTTAGGATAGGGATAGAGGTTTTGGGAAGGAAAATTGTAAGGTGAAATGCTATTTTTATCATATCATTCCAAAAGTACATGCTGTCACCATGACTTCTCACCGATGATGTTAACCTTGATGCTCTAGCTGAGGTATCATGTGTTAGGTTTCTCTGCTGTAAAGTTTTCTTCCCCCTTTCCATATTCTAATTTTTGGAAGCAAGTCACTAAATTAAGTCCCCAGTCAAGGGTTGGGCAGTTATACTCCACCTCTTTGAGGATGGAGCATCTACATAAATTATTTAGAATTCTTTGTCACAAGAGATTTGTTTCTGCTTTCTCATTTTTAATTTATTCAATTATTTAAATTAGTACACATTTATAGTTAATCATTTTACACTTTGGGTTATAACCCAATAATATGTTGTTTTCTTTGCTCAAATTATTCTAGCTTTGACCACTGAGAGATCTTTCAGTTGGCTCTTGTATCCTTTGGATATGCCCTGATATTTTCATTTGTCTTTTGAGTACTCCTTACTTTCTAGTATGACAAGATGTTCCAGGCTCCTCATCTGTATTTCATGTTCCAGCCTTAGAATCAGTCATTTTTCGAAGGATCCCCAATTTCTTTTATTTGAGTATTTATTAGAGTATTAAAAAGCAAAGTGCGAGTTCTGGTTGTGCTCATGTTCGTTGTTACTGTAATGCCATTGTTTCTAGGTTCAGCAAACAGAGCTAGGAAATAATATATATGAATATTAGTCCAATTATACATATACACACACACACACACACACACACACACACATATATGTATAATTGTTTCTGTGTCTATCCACTTGTATCAATATTATCTATGTATCATTTTATATATATATATATATCTTATATCTATGTTAAGCTAAATATGAATTCAGTTTATACTGATTATCCAATTCTAGTCTAGTCCTGCATGGTTCATTCTAGGCTTCCTCTTTCCGTTTTAGGTGTAACCTTCCACTCCAATACTGAGACACCTAGTTCCCACTCTCTGCTATCTTTTAACTTATTTGTTTAATTTTAGTATATAGGCATATCAATTGTTTACCCATTCCTTATGAGAAACAACTTTATTAATCAGAATACAATATTTATGTGCAATTCCTTCTGTATTATTCTTACAGTTTTTACTCAAAGTATCAGTTTCTCAGCTTACTTAGGTCAGCACTTTTTCTCCACCCCCTTCAGTGAGGTTATGTCATATATACCTCTAATACAGTTAGGTTCTTTTGTCACAGTATGCATTCCATTCTGGGATCCCTCAATTTCCTGATTGATTTTTAAAAATTTGTTTACATACATTAAGGTTGACTCTATGCTATACAGTTGTATGGATTTTGACAAATGCATAGAGTCATATATTGACCGTGCAGATATTGTACCACCCTAAAAGGTTTCCTGTGCTTCCCCTGGTCAAACGTTTCTGCCTTTGGAAACTTCTGGCCACCATTCATCTGTTTTTATTCCTTCTAGTAGTCAGAGAGAACACTTTTGCCTTGTTCCTGATCTCAGGGAGAGAGTATCCAGCCTCTCAATAGTAAGTATTATATTTGCTATAGATTTTTCACATATAAGTTTTATTATGTAAAGAAAGTTTCTTTTATTTCTATTTTTCTACCTTTTGTGAGCATTTTTATCATGAGTGGGTTTTGAATATTATCAATTTTTTTCTGCATCTATTAAGATGATTAGACAGTTGTTCTTATTTAGTCTGTTAAAACAATAAGTTAAATTGATTAGTTTACTAATGTTGAACCAGTCTTGCATAATTGTGTTGCAAAATCCTCTTTATGTCTGGCTGTGTTAAATTTGCTAATATTCTGTTAAGGAATTGACGTACATATTCATGAGAGACATTGGTCTGTAGCTTTCTTGTAATATCATTATTTGGTTTGGGTATTGGAGTAATGTGAATCTCATAAAATTAGTTGGGAAGTGTTCTGTGTTTTTCAGTTTTCTAGACAAGATTATAGAATTGGGTCTTTTTTAAATAAACATTTGGTAAACTTCAGTAGTTAAGTCCTCTGGGTCTGGGCTTTTAAAAAAAGTTTTATATTAATCCAATTTATCTAATAGATACAGGGGTATTAAGATTATCTATTTCTCCCTGAGTCAGTTTTAATAGTTTGTATCTTTCAAGGGTTAGTCTGTTTGATCTAAGTTATTGAACAGGTATAGAGTTATTTGTAGTACCTCCTTTTAATTTTTTACATGTCCTTGAATCAGTAGTGATGGTTCCTCTTTTATTTATAACAGTACTACTTTGTGTCTTCTATTTTTTTCTTGGTTAGCTGTATTAGTTCAAAATATTTTAAAATTTTCTTTAAAACTTCTTTTTTGGCTCATAAAGAAAGAGAAATCTGGGAGCAGATTTCTCTTTCTTTATTCATAACTGATTTTCTTCTATTTCTTTTTGTTTGTTTCCTATCTATTTGTTTGAGACTGTGTGTTGAAAACCACAGCATCAGCTAATTTTGTTTCCTGTGGGGGATCTTCTAAGAGTTGGGTGTTAATTTTATTTTTCTGCCCTGGTGGTGATAATCACTACATCCTTCATACAGTGAGGTCAGCTCTGGGTTATTTGTATCAAAAGTGAAGAAACAGAAAAGGAGAAGGAAGACCAAGACACAGAGTATAAGGCAACATCAGTGTAGTCCATATGCTCAAATTATTCTGTTTTTTTTTTTTCTGTGAATTTTTTGTTTCATTTTTGATATTATCTGAAACCCAAATGAGGCTATGTTTCCTTGGCAACAGGCATTATCCTCCTAGGGGATCTCCCTGCTCCTACCCTTGCCCCCTCGGTTTCTTTCTACACAATAACCAGAATGATCTTTTCAAACATCAATTGGACTGTGTCCTCTAGTGTTACTGCAGTAGATTCTTATCACATTCAGAATAGTATCTGACCTCCTTACCTCTACAAAGCCCCGCAGGAACTGCTGCTGCCTCTGTCTTCGAGTTTATCTCCTTTCAGTTTCTCTCCTTTTCACTCTGCTCTAAACAAACCAAACTGTCCTAAACATTCTTCAAAATTACATATTACTTTAGCCCTGGAAACTTTGCACTTGCTCTTTCTTCTGCTATGAATGCAATTTTTTATATCTTTGCACGGTTTATTCTGACAATTCATTCAGTGATCAGTTCCATCTCACTGCCCTATAGGGGATCTTCTGTGTTTATATAAATATTTCCTCCCAATAACTCTGTTATCACAATTCAATTAATTTTCCTTTGAGCGTTACCCCTATGTGGTAGTAAATTATATGTTTATTACCTTCTTTCTTTACCAAAATGGCAACTCTGTTATAGCAGGGCCTTTCCAGTCTTGTTCTTTGCTGAATAACCAGCACCCAAAATAATACCTGGTGTATAGTAGGTACTCTGACAATATTAATTGAGTGAATAAACAGAGGATGAAAGGCAGGTTACTAATATGAAAAATTAAAAATGGAGGGATGCTGAGGCTTGTTATAGGTAATGTTCCCCTGTGGGGAAGGGAAGAGCCAGGACTGGAAAGAGGGAGATATTGGAATACTAAAATGCAGTTACAACAAAATTGTAGCACATTGCTGCAAGGGAGCTCTGAAGCTGGGTTGGCTCTTCAGAATTGCCCTAAGTTTAAGTGAAGATAGCAGGCCTTTATATTCTTGATTCTAGGAACCGAGCTTGACCTTGAAGAAGGTGATCTCTTTTCCCAAGGAAAGTTCCCAGAGAAGGCTTCAGGGTGAAGGCTTCTGACCTGTAGAAATTTTAGCAGCTATGAAAATAATTCTTTTTTTTTTTGAGACAGAGTTTTGCTCTTGTTACCCAGGCTGGAGTGCAATGGCACAATCTCAGCTCACTGCAACCTCCACCTCCTGAGTTCAGGCAATTCTCCTGCCTCAGCCTCCTGAGTAGCTGGGATTACAGGCACATGCCACCATGCCCAGCTAATTTTTTGTATTTTTAGTAGAGACGGGGTTTCACCATGTTGACCAGGATGGTCTCAATCTCTTGACCTGGTGATCCACCCTCCTTGGCCTCCCAAAGTGCTGTGATAACAGGCTTGAGCCACCGCGCCTAGACCGAAAATAATTCTTTATTTGTAAAAAGGCTTCTGGGAGGTATAGCCTGGCATCCCCAACTGGTCCCTAAGAATGAGATATGAATGTAGAATGTAGAGGAGAAAACATGCTGGGTGACTGTGTTTTGTTGAAGAGGAACTACTGATTTGGATGTGTATACTGCAGTGCAATTTAGAGGCTGAGCTATAAAGCTTTAAATGTATTTAAGCCACTAGAGGCCAGGCATGGTGGCTCACGCCTGTAATCCCAACACTATGGAAGACTGAGGTGGGCAGATCACCTGAAGTCAGGAGTTTGAGACCAGCCTGACCAACATGGAGAAACTCCATCTCTACTACAAATTTAAAATTAGCTGGATGCAGTGGCTGATGCCTGTAATCCCAGCTACTTGGGAGGCTGAGGCAGGAGACTCACTTGAATCCAGGAGGCGGAGGTTGCAGTGAGCTGAGATTGTGCCACTGCACTCCAGCCTGGGCAACAAGAGCACAACTCTGTCTCAAAACAAAAACAAAAACAAAATCATATATATATATATATATATATATATATATATACACACACACACACACACACACACACACATATATATATATATATATATATATATATATATATATATATATACACACACACACACACACATATATATATTTAAGCTACTAGAAACTGGACAATGCAGTCAGATGCAAAGAACAGACAGTTGTTTCCTTCACCCTATCATAGTTAATAATGCCAGAAGAGAGAACTGAGACCCCTGAATGTTATGGGAGGTTTCTGTATGTTCAGATTCTGCCAGTACATGTCTGCAACTTTGTCTCTAGAATGATGATGAGGATGAACAAGAAGTGAATACCCAGGTACAGAAGAAAAAAAGAAGAATCATAAAGGGGATGAGCAAGCCAGGAACCTGAGAGAACCAACTTAGGGTTGAGACTCCTGAGTCATCAGAAGGATAGCCAGAGAGATGAACACGTTGTGTGAATGGACATAACTAATTCTAGAATCCATGTCCTGGTTATCAAAGGGCGTTGCTTCCCCTGTTACTTACATTAGAGTGATTGGAGTGAAATGCCAGAGCCTGTCATTGGGAGTACAGTTTCCACAAAATTTACTTACGAGACTCATTGAGTGCTTTCTCCAGCTCTTAAATATCCTGGGAACCTAAAATCCTGCTTCTGCAGGAAGATTTAGGATGATTTCTATCATCAGTTATAGGAAGACAGTGTGGCGATTCCTCAAGGACCTAAAAATAGAAATCCCATTTGACCCAGCAATCCCATTACTGGGTATATATCCAAAGGATTATATATCATTCTACTATAAGGACACGTGCACACGAATGTTCATTGCAGCACTGTTTACAATAGCAAAGACCTGGAACCAACCCAAATGCCCAACGATGATAGACTGGATAGGGAAAATGTGGTACATATACACCATGGAATATTACGCAGCCATCAAAAACGATGAGTTCACGTCCTTTGTAGGGACATGGATGAACCTGGAAACCATCATTCTCAGCAAACTGACACAAGAGCAGAAAATCAAACACCGTATATTCTCACTCATAGGTGGGTGTTGAACAATGAGAACACATGGACACAGGGAGGGGAGCACTACACACTGGGGTCCGTTGGGGGGAAATGGGGGAGGGACGGGGGGTGGGGAGGTGGGAGAGATAGCATGGGGAGAAATGACAGATACAGGTGAGGGGACGGAAGGCAGCAAACCACACTGCCAAATGTGTACCTATGCAACAATCTTGCATGTTCATCACATGTACCCCAAAACCTAAAATGCAATTAAAAAAAAAAAAGAAATTATGTGGCTGATTTATGTTAAATATCCTACAATAGGGTCTCCTATTCACAAATTTCACATAATGATTACCCATATTTCAAGTTGTGCTAATGAGATTTTGGAACAAACCTGTATAATTTCTTTAAACATGTTTCCCCCAATATTTAGAGCTCAATGAGTCTAAAATTGGATGTACTGTTTTTATAAATTAAAAGAATAACAGCTGCATTCAGATTTGCTTTCCATCATGCCCACCTCTTCCTCAGTCAGCTTATTTATAATTGAGCAAGGTGTATTATCAATTAACTTTTCCTCCTTAATACACTGTTAGGCTCCTTGTTTTGGGAAAAAAAAGAGGGGTGCCACCTGTGGTGTTATTTTACCCATAACTTGAATCATGTTTGATTTCAAGTGGTGATGGTCTACTCTGGTATTTCCATTGTGTGATATGTATCATTGTGACAACTTTCACTCCCAGAGTTGTATCTCCTTTATGTTACAAAAGCCAATTTCCTTAGAAAACAATGCCTCTGTTTTCTCAGGATTGTCTCTGTAGTGCTGAATTAATCTCTATTTCCACTTGATTTCCTTTCTGGAAGAGTGCAACATTCTTTTATCTCTTTAGAAATGCTATTTGGGACTCTCAAGACATTTCTTTGACAGGTGTTTATTTTGATCTCAAGGATGTCTCATTTTTTCCAAAGAACTATTTTCCAGGAAAAATAATGGCAATATCTCTGAGATATTAATCAGTTTTGGCAGTCCTGCTATATTTCATCATTGCATATGCATTTTAAGTGTTATATCCAAAGAATATTGCATATATTTTGAGATAATTTAGAAAGGTGAAAGTAACTAATAATATTGATATATTATGTATTGTATGTTGTTAGTACCTCTGATACAATGTTATATTAAACCAGCAAAAAAGACATTTACTGTCATATCATGCTAATGTCAATGGGGTGAGATGGTGAAAATAAAATCCATTTAATACACAGTATCTGTTTATGCTGTGTGCTTGCCTTCAACATACAGATATATTTCACATAAATATATAATTATTGATTTTGAATTTGCATACCAATTATTTTTGAAAGTAACAATAGGTAGCTTGGATAAACTTTTGTTGGAAGCCACTGAAATTAGCACTCTTTTGTATTTTATTTCTCTTGCTCAGATTTTGTCTGAATAAAGAGCAGACTCAGATGACCCCAAATACCAAATTCTTCATGCTACAGTGCAGTCTTTCTAAACCTATTTAAAGATTACCAATAAAATATGACCTTGCTTCCATTTCGAAATCATGAATTTTTCACAGTACAGTTGACTTCATTTTGCTCTGTTTCAAGTTCCACTTTAACTTTTAGAAGCTAATTTCAGTTCTTCCATGCGTGATGTAGGTAATGAATGCCCTGGAGGATTTGCTGTTGTTGTTGTTGTTGTTGTTGTTGTTGTTGTTGTTGTTGTTAGCATTTCCTTTTTAGTAGATCCAAAATGAAACAATTAAAATCTTTTTCTTGGTGCTTAGAATTAGCTGGGATGATACTAAAATAAAAGAATCTTTGACCTTGGTCACAGCTATATTTGCAAACCTTATTGGAAAATGCTTTCTGAGCTCTTGGCTACTCTACACTAACTGGGAACCACTCTTGCAAGTATCAAAGTTGTGAATTAGAAGTTATGCAAAGCTATCTCAGAAAATCCAGGACACCCATGCACTTTATTTTTAACATATGCCAATTATGGGTAAAATATTTATGTTAATATTTCACACTATACTAGTGGATGTGTCATGTACATTTGTTAGGACATTTTAGTACTGTGAAATCTCTTTCATAGGACTAAATATTTAGTACTTTGTCATAGTAACTTGTCATATTTAAGTCTGCTGATAACTGGGTTCAGACTGTCTGCTTTTGTCATGATTATTAGGCATTAGATCAACTAACCAGAAAGAGTTTAGACAAGTGATATGGTACATATTTTAAGTGGTGTGGGAATTGTAGATCACTTCTAAAATGTTTTCTTTAAAGTTGCTATAATTGAAAGTAATTGTAAAATACTAAAAAAATAATGAAAACAGAGTTCATTTTGGAAAGTACACCAACTGATGGAGAATAAGATATTCTTCATTAATAAATTATCTATTATCTATTCATAGGATATGATTATTTTTACAATGGCTGTCACTGTTGCTTCTGGCATTTTGACCAGTTTCTATTTTGGCACAAAGCAATAATTGGGAAGGGTGAATATTTTACTTAAGCATCATTCTATTCTGGGATCTTACCTGTTGGAATTCTAATGTTTCCATTTTTATTTGCTATATAATAATGAAGACATTTTATTTCACAATTGCTGCCATATTGGTTTTACTTTTAAAGCTCTGACTATGCCTCTTTCTTGCTGAAGGACCTACTTTCAATGTCCCTCATTGCCTGTAGAATAAAGTGCAAAATTCTTTGTCTGATATTCAAAATCCTCTAATGATTTTGTTCCTAATTCACATCCCATTTTTTGCTCAGACTGTTCCCTTTGCTTGGAGTACTTTTGCCCAACTCAGTATGGGCAAATTTTATCTATCCCTTTAGAGCTCAATTCAAAAGTTAGACCTTCCTTCATGTTTTCTTCAAACCTTAGCACTGGACCCAAGAGTCCCCTTGCTATGAGGTGGATAGTGTTCCAGGCACTTTCTATATATGACACAGATAAAATGTTAGACTGATAAATTTCTATTTTCTTCTTCAGTCACATTAGATTGTAGCCTCCTGTTTTAAGATGGAGCTATGAGGCTTAGGGTCCTGGGAGTGGGGAATAGTGATATTGGCCAGCTTTGAACCTCCAAGGTGGTCTCTTGATCTGTATACTGAGACAATGATCTTTAAATGCAAGATTTGTGGAAATTTCTCAATTCCAAATGTCTTCATTTATCTAGTCATGGGCCATATCTGAGTCCCTAAATCGTGGAGTATTTTTATACACTGGGGTTGAAAGAACTCCTGATGTGCTATAGAGGGACAGGAAAGCTCATCCTATCTGGCTGGGAGCACAGAGATAAAAAGCAGGAGAGACATAGAACAGAAGCAAGAGATAGGAGTCCAGGCTTTTCTGCCTTTCAGAGTAGAACCCAGATGGGGTGTCGGTAGAAATATCCAGATAATTATGGAGGAGCATGAAAACATTTGGGAATTGTCTGGTGGTATGTTTCCTCAATAAGCCTCTAGGAGAGTCTCCATATTCACTCAATGTGTCCAACGTTCCACAGACTGGATTAAAATTAAAATAACATTGATGGAGAAAAAAGTCTTCTTGAATGCAACAGCAGAAACCCTTCTGACTTACTGCGATCTGTGGAGGGTACAGAGGAGATTCATACATTTAGTGCACCCCAGGGGAGAGACTAGGCATAAAGAGGCTGCTGTAAACAGGAACCTTGTGAGCAGAAGAAAATGGCTGGGATAAGAATTTCAGTCAAAGGTAATGTCATGGTTTACCAAAGCTTCAAATGGGGCCAGTGCTCGGGAGTGTCATTCACACAGGGAGCAGAATCATCGAGCCACTTTACAAAAGAAACACTAAAGTTTTAGAGGCTCCCGTCTCTACATCTTCTAGAGAGAGGTAGTAAGCACATCCTACCCAGTGTAAGCTGAGGCCATCTTGTTGAGTGGAAAAAAAATTAAAAATAGAAAGAATAGACATTGTTTGAATTTGAAGGATTATTTTTCTTATATCAACCAAGAAAGCGAGAAAGACTTATTGTTCATTGGGATTTTTTTAAAAAAAGGTTTCTAGATTCCCTTCTGTCATTATCTAGCAAGTTAAAGGTTTATGAGAAGATTAGAATGGTTATTGAACAGACTGAGTGTGACGGCTCCTATAATCCCAGCACTTTGGGAGGCTGAGGTGGGAGTAATGCTTGAGTCCAGCAGTTTGAGTCCGTCCTGGACGAAATAGTGAGTCCCAGTCTTTACTAAAATTAAAAAAAAAAAAATAGCCAGGCGTGGTGTTGCATGTCTGTGGTCCAAGCTTCTTGGGAGGCTGAGGTGGGAAGATCTCTTGAGCCCAGAAGATGGAGGCTGCAGTGGGCCATGATCTCACTGCACTCTAGCCTGGTTGACAGAGTGAGACTGTAAAAAAAAGATATAAAAATATACAGCAGTGATACTTTGTTTCATTTTGTTTTGGCCAATCTGAGTTTACTCAGAGTGAAATTTTGATTTTGTTACACATTTAATTGTCACGATAACACTGTATCTCTCATAAGTAGATTACAAGATAAGGATTATAGTATAAGTTGTTTACTTGGGAGGTGATTCCAGGAACACCAAGAGGGCAGTGAGACAGGGAAGGGCAGGACTCCAATCAAGACTGTGTAATTTAGTAAGTTAACATTGTGGGTAGCTGTTAGGTTGATGGGTGCACACTTGTGAAACAGCCAGTGAATAAGCTTAGCTGACTGCTGCTGTATGCAGCTAAGACAGTTGCAACTGCTTATCCACACCAACTATGAGCTTGCCATCATGGAAGAGACCCATTGTTTAACTTAAAAGCTTTTTCCATATCAACCTGGAGATATATGTTAGTAATCATTAGGGATTAGGTAGAAAATGTGAGAGTAATGTTGCTACTTGATTTAGGGGCAAAAGACAGGCAAGAGCTATTGTAGATATTTTAAACTCTAATCCTAAACCAGTTAGATGAGCAGAGCCTTCATATTTACAACAAAATTCCTTAGCTCTTCTTATGAAGAGGTTTCTTAATCGTACCTTTAAGATTACTGAAAAATATCTGTACAATTACAAAAGTGGTATCACTTATAAAGATCTTATGTTTTAGGTACATTGTTAGATATGTTAAATTGAATTCTTTTTTAAAATTAAATTTCTATTTATTTACTTTTTAATGTATTTTAAGTTATGGGGTACATGGGCAGATCGTGCCTGGTTGTTACATAGGTATACTCATGGTCGTTTGCTGCATCCATCCTCCCGTCATCTACATTGGGTATTTCTCCTAAAGTTATCCCTCCCCAATCCCCCCAACACCATGCTATACCTCCCCTAGCTCCCTCACCCCCCAACAGGCCCCACTGTGTGATGTTCCCCTTCCTATGTCCATGTGTTCTCTTTGTTCATCGCCCACTTATGAGTGAGAACATGCAGTATTTGACTTTCTGTTCTTGTGTCAGGTTGCTGAGAATTATGGTTTCCAGATTCATCCATGTCCCTGCAAAGGACATGAACTCATCGTTTGTATGGCTGCACAGTATTCCATGGTGAATATGTGCCATTTTCTTTATCCAGTCTATCGTTGATGGACATGTGGATTGGTTTCGTCTTTGATATTGTAAACAGTGCTGCAATGAACATATTTGTGCATGAGTCTTTATAGTAGAATGATTTATAAACCTTTGGGTATATACTCAGTAATGAAATTGCTGGATCAAATGGTATTTCTATTTCCAGATCCTTGAGGAATCACCACACTTTGTTTTACAATGTTTGAACTAGTTTACACGCCCACCAACAGTGTAAAAGTGTTTGCATTTCTCCACATCCTCTCCAGAATCTGCTGTCTCCAAATTTTTTTAATGATTGCCATTCTAACTGGAGTGAGATGGTATCTCAATGTGCATTTCTCTAATGGCCAGTGATGATGAGCTTTTCTTCATATGTTTGTTGGCTGCTTAAATGTCTTCTTTTGGAAAGTGTCTGTTCATATCCTTCACCCACTTTTTGATGGGTTTGTTTGTTTGTTTCTCATAAATCTGTTTGAGTTTATTATAGATTCTGGATATTAGCCCTTTGTCAGATGGGTAGCTTGCAAAAATGTTTTCCCATTTGGTTTGTTGCTAGTTCACTCTAATGATAATTCTCTTGCTGTGCAGAAGCTCTTAAGTTTAATTAGATCCCATTTGTCTATTTTGGCTTTTGTTGATATTGCTTTTGGTGTTTTAGTCATGAAGTCCTTGCCTATGCCTATGTCCTGGATGGTTTTGCCTGGGTTTTCTTCTAGGGTTTTTATGGTGTTAGGTCTTATGTTTACATCTTTAATCCACCTGGAGTTAGTTTTGTATAAGGTGTAAGGAATGGGTCCAGTTTTAGCTTTCTGCACATGGTTAGCCAATTTTTCCAACACCATTTATTAATTAGGTATTTCTTTCCCCATTACTTTTTTTGGTCAGTTTTCTTAAAGATTTGATGGTTGTAGATGTGTGGCATTGCCTCCAAAGCCTCTATTCTGTTCCATTGGTCTATATCTCTGTTTTGGTACCACTATCAGGCTGTTTTGATTACTGTAGCCTTTTTATTTATTTATTTATTTATTTATTTATTTATTATTTTTTTTGCTTAGGATTGTCAAAAACAAAAAAAAAATACAAAAAAATAAATAAATAAATAAAGGATTGTCTTGGCTATGAAGGCTCTTTTTTGGTTGCATATGAAGTTTAAATTGTTTTTTTTTTTCCAGTTCTGTGAAGGATGTTAGTGGTAGCTTGATGGGGATACCATTGAATCTGTAAATTACTTTGGGCTGTATGGCCGTTTTCACAATATTGATTCTTTCTAAGCATGAGCATGGAATGTTTTTCCATCTGTTTGTGTCCTCTCTTATTTCCTTGAGCAGTGGTTTGTAGTTCTCCTTGAAGAAGTCCTTCACATCCCTTGTTTGTTGTATTCCTACGTGTTTTATTCTCTTTGTAGCAATTGTGAATGGAAGTTTGCTCATGATTTGGCCCTCTTTTTGTCTGTTATTGGTGCATAGGAATGCTTGTGATTTTTGCACATTGATTTCACATCCTGAGACTGCTGAAGTTGTTTATCAGCTTAAGGAGATTTTGGGCTTGTTAAATTAAATTCTATCAAAACTATCTTAATAAATTGTGGTCAGTATAACTACATTTTTGAGATTATTATAAAGATTAAAGAAACTCATACACACCAAATATTTAGCACTAAGTAAAAGGTTAAGTAGGCTGGGTGTGGTGGCCTCTCTGTGGTGATGGTAGTGGTTATTGCTGCTATTATTTCTTATAATAATAAATCTGTGGATGTGACTAGTTAAAAATTGTAGTTGGAAGCCATAGCACTTCAAGGGACAAGAATATGAATTATTCTTGCTAAACAAAATAAAATATTGCATGTCAATTTTCTTTTAAGTGAGCAGTTTTGGAGAATAAAAACAAAAATATACTTAGCTGGCTGGGTGCAGTGGCTCACATCTGTAATCCCAGCACTTTGGGGGGCTGAGGTGAGTGGACCACAAGATCAGAAGTTTGAGACCAGCCTGGTCAACATGGTGAAACTGTGTCTCAACTAAAAATACAAAAATTAGCTGGGCTTGGTGGTGTGTGCCTGTAATCCCAGCTACTCAAGAGGCTGAGGCAGGAGAATTGCATAAACCAGGGAGTTGGAGGTTGCAGTGAGCTGAGATCATGCCACTGCACTCCAATCTGATGGCAGAGCAAGACTCCATCTCAAAAACAAACAAACAAATATACTTAGCTAAATAAATGTGAAATTAACTTTATCTAGTCAGACTAGGTGTATTAGTCTGTTCCATGTTGATATGAAGTAACCAAGGTAATTTATAAATAAAAGAGTTTTAATTGACTCACAGTTGTGCATGGCTGAGGAGGCCTCAGGAAACTTACAATCATGGCAGAAGGCACCTCTTCACATGGAGGCAGGGGAGAGAATGAGAGCTAAGTGAAGGGAGAAGTCCCTTATAAAACCAACAACTCTCATGAGAACGAACTCACTATCATGAAAACAGCATGGAGGAAGCCACCCCCATAATTCAATTATCTCCACCTTGTCTTGCCCTTGACATGTAGGGATTGTTATAATTTAAGATGAGATTTGTGTGGGAACACAGCAAAACTATATCACCAGGCTTGGAGAAAAATCAAGTACCAAAGAAACCCTATTTTTTATTACCTTCCCTGGAGACTCTTCAAGTACCTACTGTTTGTTGATAGACCTTTCAATGGTGGTAATACATCTAAATGTTTTACTGTGCTGAACTCATTTATTTATGGTAATGCCTATAATGAGAAGGAGGAAATGGCCAGAGCAGTTATTCTTCTGTTTTTTTTTTTTTTTTCATGGTGTTTAATCTTAATGTCTTCTCTGGAGGTAAAGGAAGTAAAAAGAACTAATTGGATGTTTCCAATCAAAGAATTTCCCGTCCTTTCAGTGACTACATGTAGTTTTCTTCTTGAAAAACAGTGAGTGGATTTAGCCAATTTGCTCCTGAATGTGAAATGATGAGAGTAAATACAGTGTGCAAAAAAGGCAATTAGTGTTTTCTTTAAGAAATATAGGGGCTTTGGTAAATTTGAAATTCAGGAGGTTATACATAATCCTAGGTTTCTCCCATAAATGAAGATAATGAGGGATTTGTATATTCATAAGTAGCTAGAGATTTTCATTAATCTGTAATTATAAATAAAATATAATTACTCTGAATATAGGTCAGGAACCTAGGGGAACTAATTTTTTTTTTTTAAAGTCTCACTCTGATTTCTCCTTCCATGAAATACCACCTTTAGCATTATAAGAAAACACTGAATAAGCCAAACTAATCAATTTATATCTATTTATTCCCTTCTTTTCCCTTTTTCATAAAGGTATCTCAGAGGTACTTATAATAGAACACTATAAGTGGCCTTTGTTTTAAAAAAAATCTTATTTATATGATGGGTCTAGGAATATGGTCCTTACTTCCATGTCTGAGAGGGATGACTCTGTGACCTCCACAAAGAAGGGGGTTAGATTTCAGGAAATAAAAATGGAGCTACTAAGCAGACACCTACAGATCTTTTGCTGACTCTATGGGACTCTTGTGGAAGAGTGGTAGTGGAGTGGGGAAAGCTTGCCACATGGTTCATCTCTTTTATTTCCTCTTTCATCTATTCACGTGCTTTAACAAGTATTTAATCCAACCCCACTGGAAACAATAAAAGAAAAAGAAGTAAGAATAAGCAAATATTTGAGTACCTACTAAGTACCTGGCTTATAGGATTCTAAGTTCATGGTAGTGGCCAAGAAAGACACCATCTCTGCCATCAAAGGTTTTTCTAGGATTGACTTTTATTTATTTCTCTTGTAATAATTTATGTATATATTTTTAATTTAAGTACACTTAATAAGTGCTTATTGTAAAAGTTAAAGAAAGGAAGGAAACACAAAATGCAGCTTAACAGTCAAAGACAAGTTTATATTGGCAAAGTAAACTTGAGAGGGGCTTTTGGCCAATTTTGGTCAGGAGTGGTCGCTCTTACAGACTAAGAGTATTGGTGAGAGAGCTTAGAATGTTTCTGTGTTGGGGAGAAGTTAATTGCAGGGTTGGATTGTTCCTGGTCAGTTCTCTCTCTGGCTGAAGGGGAGGTTATCTTGGGGCTGGCCTGGCATGTCTCTGGTCAGGGAGGGGTTTGGAATGTTTCTGGTTGGAGAAGTTATTTGTGGTTTATGGTCATGCTGAACTTAGCCATTAGGCTGATACCATTTGTATTTAGGCAGATTTTGATCAAAGTGAATTTTAGAATACAATACTTGTCCAAGATGGTGATACCCCTGCTCTGTCACTTATTACATGCCAGGATGGAGATACTTATAATTCTTGATGAGACAAAGGCAAATTATGTAACAACACTACCCTTGTGGAGCTGAACAAGCAAATCAGTTATTTTGGCAAAATGAGAAAAATGCAATGAAAGAGAAATTCAAAGTGCTATGAAACTGAAGACTGCATAATTAATTCTGCTTTAGTAGATCCAAAAGATTTTTCAAAGTGGGGTATCAGTTCACCATTAACAAAATTGATGCTCCATAAGGAACTATCTCAAAACTCAGTGCTTAAGTAGCCACTCTTTATCATTGCACATGAATGTAAGGGTTGGCTGGTTGATTCTGCTAGTTTCAGCTCAACTTACTTATGTGTCCACCATAGATGAGGTTCAGGTAGGTGGCTTGTCTGATCTTGGCTGTGGGATTGCTTATGTTTTGGGGACAACTGAATGTTGGCTGCTCTGGATGGCTTTGACTTTTTGCCTTGTTTATATCACATCCTTCCATCTGTCTTCCTGGACATCATCTCACAGTGGAGGAAGAAGTATGAGAATAAGTGAGAGAACAGGTCTCAATGTGCAGGGCTTTTCACACCTTTGCTTGTGTCACATTTGTTCACATTCCAAGGAAAATCACCTTGATGAGCCTACAGTCAAATTCAGTGTGAGTTGAGCATGCTGTCCACAATAATAGTGAAGAATTGGGGCCATCAGCATCATCAGTCTACTACAGAAAGTAATGACTGAACTGAGTTTTGAAAGATGATATGGTTTGAATGTTTTGTCACCTCCAAATCTCATGTTGAAATGTGACCTCCAATGTTAGGGTGTGTTTCAGTCATGGAGGGAGATCCATCATTAATGGCTTGGTGCCCTCCAACATTAGTAAGTTCATACAAGATCTGGATACTGAAAAGGGTCTAGGACCTCCTGCCTGCTGCCCCTGCCTCTCTCTCTTGCCCTAGCTCTCACCATGTGATATGCAGTGGCTCCTTCTTCACCTTCTGCCATGATACTAAGCTTTTGGAGGTCCTCAGCAGAAGCAGATGCTGGCACCACACTTCCTGTACAGCCTACAGAACTGTGGGCCACTGTAAACATAATTTCTTTATAAATTGCCCAGTCTCAAGGTATTCCTTTATAGCAGTGCAAACAGACTAACACAAAAGATAAACAGGAATCCCAGGAATATTCCAAGGAGAGATCTAAGCACATATGATGACACCAAATCCTAAAAGATTTCTAGCTTAGGAATTCCAAGGAAGTTGATATGATTGGACAAAATGCCTATGGGAAATGATATTTTGGAAATGCCAAGTTCTTTCATCTCTCAAACTCTGCTCTTCTGGTGCCTCTTTCTTGTGCTCTCCATGGAATACCTTACTTGGCTCTTCACCTTACTAACTTACTCCTGGTCATCTTTTAGGTCTTAGCTCAAATGTCACTTCTGAAGACTGACAAACTCTGAACATTTTTTATTTGCGTATGTTTCTCCCCAACCAGGTTATTTCAGCTCACAGTACCCTGGCTTCACCATTTAATGCTTTTATTGTAATTTGGGATTATATAAATGTAGGCATCTATTTATTTAATGTCTGTCTTCTCCACTAGATCAGAAGCTCCATTTGGGCACATAATTTTTATTTATGATTGCCTTTTCAGTGTTCATTTTGACACACAGTCGATATTTAATAAAGAATGAAAGAATGCAAATAGAGTGCTAAGGAATTCATTAGTCATGAATGAATTTTGGTGCTCAGCAGAGAAATTTGGACTTTGTCCTGGAAGGTAAAGGCAGTCTTGAGATGATTTTAAATTATAGTATAATTTGACAGTTCAAATGTTTAAATAAACTACTTTGGCTTTATTGAGAAAAAGGCTGGTAAAAGCCATAACTGTAGGCAAGGAGACCAGTTAAAAGGCATTACAAAATCCAGGTGAGCAGTGAAGAGTCTGGATTAAAGATATGGGAATAGAAAGGAAATAATCTAGACAGAGAGGAGATGAAATCTACTGTACATGTTTTCCTGTTGTTTGTTAATCTAGTGTTCTGGATTTCTTACTTTCAGAAACCATCATAAATCAACAAAGAGTAAAAGCATAAATATGCTTGGTAACCACAAATTATGATATATAAACAAAGGCTGCCAAATGATATAAAATTAAAGGAGAAGAAAGGTGTCAGTTCTCTTAAGAGAACATATGTATGTTCTCTTAAGTAATGGCATAATCTGAGACTTAAAACCAATAATCCACTGTTGGTTAAATATGAAATAGATGGAATGAATAATGCAAGACCTTCCCTGGATTCAGTTTCACCTGAAGTTGCAAGAGGCAGAGAAGGCAGGGTTAAGAGACTAAACATACCATCATGATTAAAAATCACAAGTCAAATTTGCAGCAAACTATTGGTATGAATGAGAGGAGGGGAAAGAGTCCACCTTGTGGTCACCTCTGTGGTGTTCATCTCTATTGGCTGCAAACATAAATATTAAAAGCGCTCACATCTAAAGCTTCATCCTAAGAAAAATTATTGCTAAAATGGAATATTGACCTTAGCCCCTGTTTGAAAGAACCATCCAATTGTCCAGGAGGAATTTACCTCATCAAAGATAAATAATAACAACAACCAAAAAAGAGCTTTTATCAGAAAATTGTTGCATCAGAGTAGAGTGTGACTAAACATATCATCATGAATTAAAAAATAGCAAAGCAATTACCTTTATAAGATAAAAGATCAAAGTAGAGGTATAAACACTCAAAACACAAACATATGGGAGAAAGCCCTATGTTTGCTTTAATCTCTCCTTCTCTGGTCATTTTAAAGCATAATCATTTTTTCAGCTTAATATTATTTTATGTTTTTAATTTTTTGAGATGGAGTCTCTCTCTGTCACCCAGGTTGGAGTACAGTGGTGCAAGCTCAATTCACTGCAACCTCTGGCTGATGGGTTCAAATGATTCTCCTGCTTCAGCCTCTCAAGTAGCTGGAAACACAGGCATATACCATCACACCCAGCTAATTGCTCAGCTTAATTTTAAAATTACATCCGCATATGAAACTTTATTTGATTCCTTCAGACTAGGAGTTCTCAATTAGTCACAGAACCAGTTTCTGATTTGGTAGGTCTAGGATGAGAGCTGGGGATTTGCATTTCTAAAATGTTACCAGGTAATAAATGGTCAGACTCTTGGTCCAGCGATTAGACTTTGGAAACAACTGAACTAGCTTATCTTTCCGTCTGCTTCGTGCCTTGCTACTTATATAAGCATTTCTTATACTGAGGCTTGGTCTCCAATCTTCAAACCCTGTTATCAGTGACCCCTCTGATCTCCCTGGAATGGTAGCCCACCTAGTGTTTTCTGAAACTCATATCGATTGGTAGAGGAACAGGAATCAACAAGAAATTATTCTGTAGGTCCTAACTATAATTTTCTTGTTTAGGACCACTTATAAAAGGATCTAACAATTGAGAGAGATCAAGGCTTTTCTTCCTTTAATTTCTAACAGGGTGAGAAATTATTATGGCTAGATGCTACTTGTTATGTAGCCTTGCTTTAGGAAAAGATATGATTCCAATTCTAAAACTGGCTAAGACATAATTTTTAGAATGATAGGTTTTCACTTTTAGGCAATGACTGTGTTCTTATGCTAATTTTAAGTGGAAACAACTCAGGCGATCTATTTTTGGAACCCTAGAAAGAGATACGGGAAAAAACGGCATAGTGTTACAGTTTTTGCTGCTGCTAGATTTACCTTTTTCTCTGCCTTCTTGTCCAATGTGTCTACCACGTAGCGTTTGAAATCAAAATGGGTGTCAGAAAGAGAAGAGTATTGAAGGGAAGCAATGACAGGGAGGAGGAAATCAAGGATTAGTAGAAGAGGAAGCTAAAAGGAGCTAAGGGAAGGCTCGAGGGAAGGAGAGAACAGCTGGTAGGAGATGTAATGAGGGGAGAAGCCAGAGAGCCAGTGGACTGCAAACGAAGCAGTCACCTCCTTTAGGAGAGCTGGAATTTACTGCTCAATCAGCTTCTCTCCTTCACTGCCACTGCTCTTGTTGAGATCACAGTTGGTTGATAGGCAAATATAGTCAGCATGGAGGACCAGGCTGTGAAAGAGGAGGGAAGCTGGTAATGTTGGATGGAACAGCAAGGAATGGTGAAAATGAAAATACAATGGTCAAGAGTACTCAGTGATGGCAGAATTAGCATGCATGTCACATGATGAATTTCTACTGTCACTGACTCTTCATTGTTTTCCTTTCCCCTCATCCCAGGAGCTTCACCCCTTTCCCTTCATCCCACTGGGTGCTGGAGGTATACCAGGAGCTTTTCGAGGGTCTCTGCCATTCACATCAGGTGGGTGTACTCCTACTTGAGTAACTTCAGGAAATATATCTGGCAGTCTGATTCTGCAAGTAGATAGAAACAGATGTGTGTCCACTTTGCTGTACTCCAAAGGTGAAGAGGCTACCTGTCTTGATGTTAAACTGATCACCTTCCACGATACCTCAATTCTGTCCAGTAAAGTAAGGCTTTGTGTTTCCAAAAGGGGATATATCAATTTAAAATACATTATTGTAAAGGGAATAATAAATTTGACCGGTGGTAGCTGCAAATACATGTGGGTACATGAATTAATGATATTTATTGAGCTGCTATTTGCTAGACAAAACTGCATAGCTATTTTGTACCAAGGGCCTGTACTTGGAATATTTAAATATAAAATGAATGAATCTCTGCAACAACTCTGTAGGGTTTATAAGTGAATGAATATAGTCTCCCTTTGGCATTTTAATTCACTTAACATGTATTGACTGCTTATTCTGGTATGGCAACAAGCCCTGTGGATACAACTGTGAATAAGATGCTCATTTCTCTTCCTCTTTTCGAGTTGACAGCTATGGAGGAAAAGTGAATTTTAAAGAAGGTAGTTATCATGTGTGGTAAGTGCCCTGATAAGGGACATGGAGAATGCCAAGGGCAGCCAACATAGACTTAGGGGTTAAGAGAAGAACTCCTTAGGGAGTGATCATCGAAAGTAAGAAAATCAGATAAGAGTAGAACAGGCTAAAGGGACAATGGAAAAAGGATCCTGGCAGGAGAAACAACATGGGAGAGCCTTGGGAACATGGAGACCCTATAAGGCAACTAAAAATGATTCCTTACAATAAAATGTAGGCTATGAGGGAAGAGTGACCTATTTAGTAGCCAAGGGCCTGTATGTCGAAGAGCTGGAACGTGAGCTCGGTATTTGAGGCTAAATAACTTTGCTTTTTATCATTCTCCACTTTCTACTTCCTGTATTTACTGTGGGAAATGAATAACAGGGCTCTTAAAAATGGGGTCAGAAAGGACCTTTGGGATGAAGAACAGGGAAGAAAGAAATGGAGATAATTTCAGAAGTAATATATGACAAGCACAGGTGGAATAAATCTTTCATTTAAGCAAAATGAAAACTAAAGAGATAAAAGGAGGGAGGAGGTGGGGCACCAAAGAAACATTTTAAACTTCCTTCTAAGTTCGGTGTAGATCGTGGTACAGGTGATGTTGTATCTCCTGGTAGTGTTATTCTCTTCCTTAGAACCAGGTGGTAGTTAAATCTTGATTTTGGCCATCCCATTCCAACCCATTCATACACACAGAGAAGGATAAAGGTTAGCAGTCATTTGGTCTGATCTTCAAATAAGAAGTATGTAGGTTCTGGCACGAGAAGAAACACAGTCTGTTGAAGGACCTTGAGGACAGCCGTGAGAGAAAGGAAGACTGGCATTTTTGTCACAAAGGTGAAGAAGAGGAGTGGGTTCATTTGGAGATGCTCAGACCAATCGGTTACCTTCTCATGGCAAATACCTGTTTGCCTTGTTGGAGGACTTGCTGGTCTTGGGCTAAGTTTTGCCTGTGATTTATTTTATGCAGCATGTGTTTATTGGGTTACTGGTTCACAGCCCTGTGTTTGGCCCTATCACTTTTACAAAGAGGCTAATGTGTGGTCCTGGCTTTCAAAGGAATTTGTGACCTTATTATGTGCAAAGATGTGGTTCCAGGAAAAACAATAGCAACAATTCATGGCTTCTCTGTGCGTGATTTAAGGAAAGGGGATGTAGAGGTTTATATGGAAGTCCAGTCTCCTCTTTGTACATAGAGGGTACAGTTGTCTTTTGTTAAAGCAGCACTGGATGCTAGTAGAGAAAAAAAAATCTGAGGGCGGAAATTAGATGGTATGTGCTAGGGAATCAATAGGAGATTTTTAAAAAATCATGAAGTTCAGCTTTCCCATCTAAAATTTAGCTCTGAAGATGAACTATTTAAATTGCCTGCAATAAATCCCAGTGATGAGGAGAAGGAAGGACAGAGGAGAAAGGGCCTACTTTAAAATGGTTTATCTAGATTATTTACAGTTTTATTATCAGCACCTAGTGATACATATCAGAAGAAAATAAGACAGTTATGAATGAATAAACAGTGGATAGATTGTAGGAGGTATGGATGAATAAATGGTAGTTTCATTGATTAATAGATGAATGATGAATGAGTGAATGAATGAATGAATTGAGGTAGTTCATTCTAGGCAGGGAATCACATATGGGACCAATTTAGTAGAAAGTGATGAAAGGTGAGTTTCCAGGGGTGAAAAGAAGATGTGAGTATGATAAAAATTCCCTGTACACCAACCCTGAAAGATTTTGGCATTCTTGACAGCCTATATCCATGCAACATTTCAATATAATTCAGAATCTTCTTTTAACAAGGGTTGGATTGTGCAGATTAGAGTAAACCTCTTGCTTCCAGTTGACAATAAGTGTGTACCTTTTGATACAGATGACCATTTTTGTGCTACTTTGAATCCTTGCAATTTTTTTCCCCACTAGAGTGAAGTTTCTGGGCTGTTAATAAAGGCCAAAGCCTAGACTCTGGCACCTTTTTCATTTCACTTAGCAAGACTTGCATTTTTCATTTATCTTCCTTCTGTGACAAGCATAGGCATATAAGTAACATCAGCCAGTAGACTAATAGAATGCCAGAGAATTAACACTGATGTGTGACTTGCAATAATGATATTTTAATTCTAGATTCAGGAATTATTTATATTTTATTTTCTTTAAAGTAGGAAAAACAAAACTTTCCAATGATGTCCTCTTGACTTGTGGCGTTTCTCTGATTTCCCTGACAGCCCCGCATTTGTAGCAGTAAATGGGTCAGATGTCACTTTAGACCAATTTTCCAAATTATCCTTGAGCTCTCTAACTCTGCTAGAAAACATAAATAGAAAATGTCAAACTGAATTTGCTATTTTAACAAATGCAAAATACTGCTGACCGAGGATTAATGACTTTCTTTGTTTCTGGAAAGCCTTCTAACCCGTTGAAAGGTGGGGCTGGGGGAGGGCTTTGTTACACTCCAGGCCCCAGATGTAAACTGGTTTATTCTGTCGTCAGCTCATTCTTGTTAAGGGGCAGGTTAAGTGCTTGTATTAACCCGAAGTTTTCCCATATAAAACAAAGCATAATAGATAGTATAACCATTCACTGGAGTAGTTATTTTTCATTTTTCTATAAATCTGTGATATATATTTACTTTTATACCAAAATAATTCATATAAGATAGATGTAGAAAATAATCAGCATTATTAAATAGATAAAACTAGTAAAATATTTTGATGTTATTTGAAAATTTGGAAGATACTTTCATGTGTATAACCTCATTTTATTCTTTCAATAAAGCTAAGAAAAGTAGATGCTAACAATTTAGCTCAACAATTTAATTGAGCTAAAACAATTTAATTCCAGTTTTTTTGAACCCCAAACCCATGCTTTTCTGACATTGCCTCATTACTGTACTATCAGAGAATAATAAAGTTTAATGTCAGTGAGCAAAATGTTTTCATAAATATTTCTCTTATGGAGAAACATCTCTCAAACAGCCCATCTGGTTATGGGACGCTATTTCTTAGAATGTAGAAGAGTTAAGGCACAGGATAAATAAATGATTTGCTCACAGTTTCAGATGACCATCTCTACTTCTTTCCACATCTAGGCAGCACTAGCAGACATTGGTTAAGCACCTGCCAATTACCAGGGTTTTACAATTTTATGGTATGTGCTTTACACATATTAGCTTATTTCTATTCTTTCAACAACTGATCACACTCATTTTATAGCCATAAATACTGGAGCTCTGTGAGAATACATAATTTTCCTAAGGTCATGCAAAGTCTTGGAACTCAGAGTTGATGTCCTTGGTCCCATAGTCCAAATTGTTATTGTACTTTTTCAATGCCTCTGTGCCCCAGCTTCCATTGCTAATGCAATTTGTGAATTAACTGAGTTTGTGTCTAGCATTCCTATCACTTTATATATTCTGGGTCACTGCAGTAGACTCAATAACAACAGGTGAGGTAATCTATTTTGGTAGGGGCAGTAAAAATGATCAGTTCATGAGAGATACTTAATGGGCAATTGTCTTTCTGATGTAATTCCTATAATTGTCTGAGTCCAGAGGGCTCATTGCTTATATTCAGTCATTTGGGATACTGAGCTAGGATGGAGATCTAGCTTTGCAACTGCATCCCGTAGGAGCTTCAGACTTTGGATCAACTTGTTATCACTTTAGGGTAGTGCTGCACAATAGAACTCTAATGATAGAAATGTTCTATATTTGCACTGTTCAAAAAGGTAATCTCCAGCTACAAGTGACTACAGAGCACTTGAAATATGGCTAATATGATCGAGGAGCTGCTTTTTACATTTGAATTAATGAAAGTTTACATTGAAATAGCCATTTGGGGCCGGGCGCGGTGGCTCACGCCTGTAATCCCAGCTCTTTGGGAGGCCGAGGCGGGTGGATCACGAGGTCAACAGATCGAGACCATCCTGGTCAACATGGTGAAACCCCGTCTCTACTAAAAATACAAAAAATTAGCTGGGCGTGGTGGCGTGTGCCTGTAATCCCAGCTACTCAGGAGGCTGAGGCAGGAGAATTGCCTGAACCCAGGAGGCGGAGGTTGCGGTGAGCCGAGATCCTGCCATTGCACTCCAGCCTGGGTAACAAGAGCGAAAACTCCGTCTCAAAAAAATAAAAATAAATAAATAGCCATTTGGGTCTGGTTGTTTTCATATTGGAAGGTGCAACTTTAGAAAAAGTAACCATAAAACTAGTGTCACCTCTCTGGCTTTATACCTAATAATCATAGCATCCCAGAAAGAAAAGAGGATCTTTTCTCCTTATTCTTTGAAACATCATGGAATGAAGTAGGCTACCTTATATGCTCACCTTTCAATGAAAGACTAGCATTCTTCACAGCTGTGGAATCAATGCACTTTAGAAAGGGGAGATGAGGGAAATCCCATTCCTTACAAAGGCAATGAAATTCAGGAGAACAATAAAGTAAAAAATCTTTTGAGAGCAGAGACCGTATCTTAGTTCCCATGGTATCTTCCACAAATATTCCTGTGTCTGATGAGAATTAATATCAATGCAAAAACTAGTACATTTTGATTGCTTATTTTGTGCAGGAATTGTTACAGGTGGTTACATATTATAGCTCATTTCGTCTTCACACCACCCTGGAAGTAGTTAAACTTACTGTTACTTTTCAAAGTAGGCTCACCGATTATTAAACCATTTTTTAACTTTTCTCATTTCATTTTATATTAGAGCATCAGCAGCAGTGGCAGGCAATACTTGTTCAGTGCCTAGTAAGTTCTAATTTCTGGCCTAAGGCAGAACCATCACATGGTGATCCATGTGAGTGATGTCCCTCGGGGTAGAGCAGTGGACAGACTATGCTGTTCAGAAAGGTTTGCTAAAGAAAAGATAGTTCTCTTTCTTCTTCATAGAGTTTCTATACTTTGTGGACACTGGAGCACACCCAGATAAAGAAGGGTGCCATGCCCTATGAGATTTGTTGTAAGCAACTATCTTTTTTTTGTTTATTTATTTATTTATTTATTTTTTTGAGATAGAGTCTCACTCTGTTGCTCAGGCTGGAGTGCAGTGGCACAATTGCCACTCAGTGCAACCTCTACCTCCTGGGTTCAGAATTCTCCTGCCTCAGCCTCCCAAGTAGCTGAGACTAAAGGTGCATGCCACCACACCTGGCTAATTTTTGTATTTTTAGTAGAGATGGGGTTTCACCATGTTACCCAGGATGGTCGCTATCTCCTGACCTTGTGATCCTCCCACCTTGGCCTCCCAAAGTGCTGGGATTACAGGCATGAGCCACTGTGCCCAGCACAACTATCTTTTAAGAACTAGTTTCCCATAATCAAATAGGCTGTTCCAGAGATAATTCTCTATTACCAGAGATATTTATGAGAATATTTGGGCCACCATTTAACTCCATAATTTTCTGGCATCACAGTAATGTCACAAAATCAGAAAAGCATGGGTTTTGGGTTGGACAAACTGGAGTTAAGTTGTTAGCTTAACTATGTCTCTAAGGGATGTCCTCAGGGGTTTCTTTCTAATTGTAAAAGGGAATGACTTTTCATAGGGTTGCCGTAGGTATTTAAAAAGTGAATAAGTGAAAGAAGCTAGTGCTTCGTGACTGGTGGTGATTTAATAGTTGATATTGGGCCAGGCGCGGTGGCTCAAGCCTGTAATCCCAGCAGTTTGGGAGGCCGAGGCGGGTGGATCACGAAGTCAAGAGATCGAGACCATCCTGGTCAACATGGTGAAACCCCGTCTCTACTAAAAATACAAAAAATTAGCTGGGCGTGGTGGCGCGTGCCTGTAATCCCAGCTACTCAGGAGGCTGAGGCAGGAGAATTGCCTGAACCCAGGAGGCGGAGGTTGCGGTGAGCCGAGATCCTGCCATTGCACTCCAGCCTGGGTAACAAGAGTGAAACTCCGTCTCAAAAAAAAAAAAAAAAAGTTGATATTACTATTATTACAAGTAATATTTTCCAACAGGTATATGGGGCTATAGATGCTGTCCTCAAGGATCTTAATAGAGGAAATAACATAAAAGCATAAATAAGTAAAACACAATAGAATGGTTATGTGTGATTGGTATTTGGCAGCAAGAAGGAGATTACCTCCAGCAAATTATCAGAAAGAATTTCTCAGAAAACAGTGATGCGCTGTACAACAGAAGGCTTTTAAATGATAATTTTTGTCAAATAAGTTGAAAAAGTAGATGCAAATAGTGTTCTGGATTTGGGCTATTGGCAAATAGTACCACCCCTGCTCTTCTAAGCTTTCTGCCTGAAATTCCTATAGTGCGAGTGACTATCTATGCTCTTTGCTCTACCGCCTCTTCCAAAAGTTTCATAAGCAGTCTTATTGAACCCCTTCCTATCTAAGTGAGTTTTGTTTTCCTGACTGAGACATAGAGGTGTGGGAGAGTAGAGCCTTCGGGATCTGTACATCGATGTTCCATGGGTGAACCAGGGATGTTCTTGATTCTACCCAAAGTACAGTTTTATGTCGAGGATTTCTTTTCGGCTTTCAGAAATCTTTACACAGGATTTCGAAATGCTGTGAGTCATGGCTCCTGAAGAGTATCATGTTGTGCTAATAAGATACTCTTATCAATTTTTTTTTTTTTAAACTCAGTGACCTTCAATCAATTTCCTACACTCTAACCCAAACCTAACTCATGCTTACTTGAGTCTAGGATATCTGCCATCTCATAAATGGTACATTTATGTTTATTGAGTATCACTAATGTATTCAGTAGAAAGATAGTAATTGTTTATAGATGTACCCAACAAAATACAACATTTCCATCCAGGAAGCACATGAACAGCTATTCAGTTTTTCTGATTAGACACATTACAAAACATGGTCGTAAGAAGTGAAGATGAGTCCCCTGGGTACCAATGGAACTGGTATTGACATCAGGTTATGCTGTCCTCCATGCCTACAGCAACAGCAGTGAATCTAATGGTCTTTTCTGCTGAAAGCAGTTCAATACAATAACTGCTGAAATGCCTGCTACCTGTTTATTATAGTCTCTTTTATCCGTTAGGACCTTTGCCAGCATATTTTTAAAGCCAAATTCGAGGTCACTATGTAACACTCACTACTAACAATATGTGTACTTTTTCGGACAATGATTAATAAACATAAAGAATTGTTCACTGGGGAAAATTGTATATCCTTTATGGATTTTTAGAAAGCATTGTCCAAAGCCTAGTAGATCAGCCATAAATGTAATTTCTGAGAAAAATCAAATCTGGAAATAAATCACTACATCAATCTATCAGATATTTCATAAAGAGACTGCAGGTGTCATGGAAAACAAGTAACAAAGGCAAGTGGTAGTCTCTCTTGGTTTTTAAAATGAATACCGTAAAAGTTATTTATTTACTGTAATAACATAAAGATCTAGATCTTTCAGTCTAGAAATTGTCCTCCATTATTTAGATCACAGTCACTATCACAAAACGACTTTGAGGAGTCAGTGTAGAGTTACTACATTATTATTATAAAAAATTAACCCTAGTTTAAAATAATTAAGACGAACTTCACCCCACAATAAAACACACACATCTGTATAGCTCTTAAAAGTTTTTTTAAAAATCGATACTGTCCTTATATATCTGGTTTATTTCACCTGGAATAATGCCCTCCAAGTTCATCCATGTTGTCACAAATAGTAACAATAACAAGAAAGAAAGAAAATGTGGGGGAAACTTTTGGAGGTGAAGGATAGGTTTTTGGCATCGATCATGGTGATGATTTCACAGATGTATACTTATCTCCAAACTCACCAAGTTATAGACATTAAATATGTACTTTAAAAATGTCAATCATATCTTAATAAAATGGTTTTAAAAAGTCTATGCTCTTCAAGTTTTCACAGATATTCACCTATTTTCCAAACGAGCAGGACCCTTATGAGGGTGCTGACAATTCCCGATGAAGGTGATTGTTAAACCCAGGAAGGTTTCCAACCTAGGAGCCTTGTAGTTGAAAAGGTATTCAGACACAACTCTGGGTTGTTTACACCTAGATTTGTGGGCCTCTCGGTCTGTGAACAGCCAACAAAATGGACAGCTCTTGAAAACTGTACACAATTGAGACTCATTCAATCACCAGATATTCATTGCTGCCATCCCAGTGGGTCTACTGTAATTTTACTAGGTTGTGAAGCCCAGAATACACCATGACCTATATAGACCATAACTCTGCAAGAAAAATAAGCCTTGAAGAAGTACATAAGTTTTATTTCAATAAACACTAGAAAGTGTTTTATTTTCTGGTAAATATTTTACAAATATGAATTTTAGAACCTGTCATATAGAGGATCTTAATTCCATTTTATCACAGGATGGTGAAGAACCATAGCCAGAATATACAGAGACACATATGTGGATATGTATACTACTGAATATAGATGACCCACTAATGAGTGTTCTCTATGTTGAGTCCAGACATTCCCTTTTATTTTTGTTTATTCTTTCTTTCAAGGACTCAGACTTTCCTTCCAAGTTATCATTTAAAAGGATTTTGCTTCCCTAAAGTTTAGGTTTAGAATGAGACACAGTAAGTCTATGTCTTACTGTCTTTCACCATCTCCTTGCAACTCCCATTAGCATGCACTGTTTCTCTGCTGATTGCTTTTGAGAGGTGGCCTCAATTTTACTGCTAGATTACAAAGTCATGAGAAAAAGACTTACCCATGAATATTCTACTCAGTCAAGCTGATACTCTCATGTAAAGGAAATAGGCAGTATTTTCAAACACACATGCACTCAGGTAGTATATATCCCATGAGCCTTTCTTAAAACACATGCACATGTTCACACGCACACACTTGATAATGGAGTAAACTCCAAAACAGGCATAAATCGAGAAAGTGAAATAAAATATCTGGTATTGAGAACTGAACTCATATAAAAATTTAAGTTTGTCTGTTTTATCTTACTCTTTATAGTTGGCATGATTTTTACTGTGCAAAACATATCACCTTACTCACTTTTCTTAAGTAATTAAATCTAACTACAAGAAGCTATGTTGCCTGGACATAGGTGGGAAATGCATTGCCAATAATTATATTTTAATTTTGTGTATTGGACCCAGGCATACCAGAAGATTACGAGGTGCTCAGCAAAATGCTTTATTGGTTTAAATCCCTGTATCATCCAAGCTCACTTAGTTTTTTTGAACCCAGGATTCCTGCTAAGCTCAGTGATAGGAATCTCTATGAGGTCTGTGAGCTCATCCCCACATTGTTTCTAAGAGCATACCAAGTACCTTCAACTTTAAACTCTGTGAGGGTGCAGATTTCTATCTGTTTTGTTCACTTGGTGTACTGCCAGCACATAGACAGTGTTTGGCACATAGTAAACCAGAATACTTCGTATACGAATGAATGCTATCAGGGAAAAGGAGGAGCATCTTTGCTACTCAGTTCCCAGAAGCTGGAAAAAATTTCACGTGATGGCTCTCTTTTTCCCCCTTCCATCCCACCTCTTCTCTCCTAGTACTCCTTCAGACTTTCATCCTTCTGTATTTCAAATATGTTTTCAAAGAATAGATATTATTTGTATAATTGGAAATAACTGGACAGATGTGGAAATATCTGCATAATAATAAAGGGAATCTTTTGCTCTTTTCCTTTTTTTTTTTTTAAGGATGTGGGACAAAGAACTGTACTTCTATTTCCTGTAACTATCAACTAGTCAAGGGCAGATAATTTACATGTGTCTCATGAAGACTATGATCAACACCATGGATTATAGATGATTATAATCCACTTAAGTCTATTGATCTTGAGATCTCACTTTTATCCATCCTCGTTCTCCTGGCTGGTTGATCTATTCAAAGAGTGTATTGATTTTTAACTTGTTGTAAATCTAGGGGTATCTTCCATTTTATCATTATAGTTTAACAACTAGATGATATCTAAGAGAGAAAAATCATTTTTCAAAGACAGTGTTTTCTATTATTTGTTTCTCAAATCACAGGTCACAATATAATATTGTATTGTATAATCCATTTAGTGAGTTTCAACTAGCATGAAAAAGTGACAGAGACTAAATCAGGGTCATTCAGGGTGTGTGGGACATATAAGGCTAAATGTGTTTTGTAAATTTTTTGTTTTGGGTATATATAGTTGCATATATTCACTTGCATGTATGGACTAGGTCACTTAAAAATTTTCATTTCTCTGGATTGTGATCAAGCAAATTTGAAAGCCAGTGTTTTATATAATTATCTGGTTCTTTATAAAAATACCAGTTAATAAATCCTTAAGTCTTCCTTACTATCACTAATACTGTGGGTAATTTGGAATTGCATCTATGTCTATATATCTAAATTACATCTTGTCAATCAAACAAGTATGTGTGAAATACCATTTTCCTAATTTTTGAAAACAGCGTTTAGAAAGAAACAAAACTCTTCATTTTTTTTTTTATTTTAGTAGGCGCCTAGCTGCCAAGAATCTGCACACCTCCCATTAACTTTGTTTTACTTTGTATAGCTATTTAGAAAATCATTTGATAATTAAAAAATATTTTCTGATCTTCATTGACACTAATTTCAGGCACTCACCTAATTTTAATTTAAGTCCTAAATTAATATGATATAACTAAAAAGTATTTCTGGTGTTGTATTCTTAGTCTGGAAACCAAAATCCATGCTGCTGCTCATTTTTTTAACACAAAAAAATCTTTTCCTACGTCTTGGAAATTTGAATACTCCTGTTTGCATAGATTTTCATTTGTAATTAATGTTCTTAATTCTATATTTGAAATAGAAATCAGAGTCCGTGTCTGCCAAATTTCCAAGAATTCCTATTGTAGTGGCTTCAGATATATTAACTATGTGGATAGAGGAAATAGGACCTGGAGGAGACTTTGCTCTATGTATCTATATCTCACTAAGCTATGGGAGACTCTGCCCTGTATACAAAGAGACTCTATGTATTGATCCATCTATTGATTGATAGACTTAGGTGAATATCTATATATTTATGTATATATCTATAAGCTGTAGAAGAAAGCTGGAATCCGGGATAACTCAAAGTCCTCATTTGAAGAGTGGGCTATGGAGAGTAAGGCAATGAGGTCATAACTTCTCCTAGGTCACATATTATATAAACTGGAGTATTTATGCTAGTTGTGTTAAAAAACAAACACAAATCCTCAGGATCCTGACAAAGTAAACTTGTTCCCACTCAAATTTCATTCCAATAATGTTGATGGCATGTTCTACTTCACTCAGTTACTCAGGCTCCTTTAACCTCTTCAAGGACTAGATGAAGCTGGATGAGTTATAAGGAAGGATGAGGTACTGAAGATGACCATCATGGCTGGCTTGCACATCTGAAGAAATGTCATTTGTTGAAATGGGTACCTTCATCTATAGCTGTGTTCCCAGGGAACGGAGGTCTGGAACCAGTCTGCCCAGCTTCCTCCAGTCCAACACTGAGGGTGGTTCCATGAGCCATATAGTAGGCTTGCCAGTTTTTCAGCTTTTTCTCATGTTTTTGGAGTGAAAGTAAAGAATGAGGGGGCATATTTTATATATGGGGCCCTGTGAAGTCAAGCCTGTGTTATAAATCTAGCTTTAGAGTTGTGGTTCACAAAGTGTACTCATGAAACCAGTAGTAGCAGTGTCTATTGGGACCTGCAGGGTAAGCAAATTCATAGGTTCTACCCCAGACCTACTCAATTAGAAACTCTGAGAGAGGAGCCCAGGAACCTGTGTTCTAACAAGCCTTCAGGTGGTTCTCAGGAAGGCAGAGTTTAAAAACCACTGTCCTAGACAATCCGAGAGGAGGCCATTGTGAACCCCTTTGTGGTGTCTTCTTGTATTCGCTCATTCATTTCAGCATCGTCTCTAAGTGCTTACCGAGTACCAGCTACTGCTGGGTTCTTCACGGATAGGAGCAGCACTCAGTGTCTCCTTGGTATCCTCCAGGCACAATTTTCATAATCATCCAGGGAGATGTCCCCACAGAATGCAAATCAGGTTTAATACTTGTTGAAGCTTAACAGGTTTAGGAAAATAAATCTGCTATAAAACATGGATGTAATACAGTCTGAATAAAATATAATGAATTCTGCAACACTCACTATTTATTTTTCTCATTATCTTCACTAATGCTCACCCACATTTTTGCTAGTAACTAATATTGCCTAAAAATCAAATATTTAGATTTCAAGTTCTGTGAAAGCAGATAATGTAAGTTAAATGGATATTACCAACAAGATGAAAATAAATGGAACAAAATTGACTATACCAGTCACTCCTTATCCATGAGGGATACATTACAAGGCCCCCAGTAGATGCCGGAAACCATGGACAGTACTGAACTCTATATATACTATGTCTTTTTCCTATACATACATACTTATGGTAAAGTTTAAAATATAAATTAGGCACATAAATGAACTACAACAATAATAAAATAAAACAATTAAAACAATAAGCCAACATCACTACTCTTGTGCCTTGGGGCCCTTATTAAGTAAAATAAGGGTTATATAGACAGAAGCACTGTTATTCTGCAACAGTCACATAGCTGTCTCAGTGATGAGACGAAGTGATGAATAGGCAGGTAGTGTAGACATCATGGATACCTCTAGACAAAGGGATGATTCATGTCTTTGGCAGGAGGAAGTGGTAGGCGGTGATATTTCATCATGCAACTCAGAATGACATACAACTTAAAACTTGCAAATGGTTTATTTCTTGAATTTCCCATTTTATATGTTCAGACCTTACAAAGCAAAACCACAGATAAGAGGGGACTACTGTATTCTTGTGAGTTTTTCCATCTTCCTCTCTAGCTATATAGTTAGCAAAACAATAAATATGTAACAGAATGAGTTCCTGAGAAACATATTGGTGTCTTGCACTGTCATGAAATTTTGCTTTCCCCTGCCTCACAGAAAAGGCAGCTAGAATGTTGTCTTGATTTATGGCTAGTAAGTAAGCTTGAGTGTTTCAGAAGTAGAAAAGAAGTTACTGTGCTTTGGAGATATTCTCCAACTATGTTTTTGTTAACTATTCTTGCAAAGTGTGCTCTGTGAGGCACCTGTTTCCCAAACACCTGAAGAACCTACATTAGCATAGCTCTTTGATATTACATCTCTACACCCATCAATCACTGGAGGTGGACCACCCTGAAAGTGGGGCATGAACCTGGATGAGGCAGCTCTCCTCCACTGAGGCCATCTCTCAAAGAGGCTGGTAGCTGAAGGTAGTTTCTGGGCAGCACTCCTAGCTAGAGAGAAAACCTATTTCTGAAGAGGGGAAAGAAGGGTGTATAACTCAGTGTCCGATGTAGAGTGAGTGGGTAAAGCTGTTAGATATAAGGAAATTCATTACTAATATTCACTGTGGTTTGAAGATTGGAGTTGTCTTCGGATTTCAACCTCTTCAATATGGCCACTCATCATTTGATAATTCTGAAACAAAATCTGGGGCTAGACCTGTAATGTGTATCAACTGCTTATATCTGCTTTCTCCTCTCCTGGCCCTGCCTCAGAACTGGCATATTGCCATCTGGCTCCATTTTGGGGTTGGTGGGAGTCAAAATTGAGAATTTGACATGTGGAAATTTTTAAGTCTGAATTTCAGCAGGCACTAGCAGCCGTTTAAGTAAACAATGTCACTTCTGATCACACCCACCATGCCCTCTCTACCACACCCACTACTACCCTTAGGATTAACCTAGCTCTGGCCTCTGGATTCACAGTTTATCTGACCTCTTCCTTTCTTCTCTCATTCTCTGCAGGTTGGAGAGCAAGATGAGACAATTGAGCACAGCGGTGGTGGTTAAACAAAAATTTATTTTTTTTCTAGGAATGAATTTAATTTTCTGTAAGAGATCTTATCTGTGGAGGTAGCATCCTAAATAGTTATTTACAAATGGCACTTTAATCCTAAGAAAATATGTTAAATTTCAGAGTCCTATAGGTATAGGAATAATAGTTGTAAAATAACTAATATTAATATTTATTTTAAAATTTATTAATTTGTAATTAAACAGAGAAAAAAATTCTTAAACACACAACATTGAGTACCTTCTGAATATGTATAATAGTACTAGGCAACATGGAAGATATAGAAACTTTGACTTAGATGCTCATGTAACCCATCAGGAAAAAGGATGTCTGCTTCAGATAATATGGATCCTCAGGGCTATAGAATCCTTGTGTGGGCAGAGTGGAATAATCTGTAAAATCTGGTTTCAGTTTTAGAAGGATATAGGAACAGATCAGTAGTTTAGGAAAGGAGACAAAAAAGCAGTAACAGTGGAGAAATGTAAATGTCATGAGCAAATTTTGTGTTTACTAATGTCAATTTAAGGGATTGAAATCGATATGAAAAATACTTTTCTTTAAAAACATGTCCGGTTTTTATATATGACCACATCAGAAAGCAAGTGCCATTCAAACCTTTAAAATTTGGCAGCAAGTAAATTAGCGCTGTTCAATTTATTTTTACTATATTTAAAACAATGCCAGCATATTCAAATGGGATTAGTGCTAACAATGGATAACAGAACAGAGCCCCATGTGATGGTTGATTCAGAACTCTAAGCACCCATCATTTTTTCTCTAGAAGAGAACAGTTATTGTAGAGTAAGCGGAACAAATGTCTTTCACCTCTTTGTTTCACTAAGATAATCCTCTTAGTGAAGAAGGAGCTGGCACCCTGAGTTGTTATTGGGGTGCAGTACATGTCTCCTCACTGTTTCTGGCTAAAAGCAAGTCTATTCAACAGTGAAAAAGTCACTGATGGATTTTATTAATTGAAGAACTTATCTGCTTTTTCCATGCTTTGGGCTGAAGGATAAACTTTCAATTTGTGTTCTAATCATAGAAATAGTTTGTAGTTAAAGTTGAATGATACCTTTTCATCTTTTTTTTTCCTTTACCCTTTCCAGTCCTTGCCATTTTTTCTAGGGAATACTGAACTAGTTTTAGTCCAGGCATGAGTCCTTTATCCAAATGGAAACAATAAACTAATTGAGACTGCATTCTACTGAGACTCAGGATTTTGAAATTAGCACTGATATATTTGGCTCCTTGGCTTGGAAGTGAAAGAAAATCTAGTCTGTTATTTTTGGATTTGTCACAGGCTTATTATGAAATGTCTTGAGAGAGTCACTTATCTGTCCCCGGCTGCCATCCCCTAAGCCTGATTCCTGTTTACCAAATTCATGTTAGGAGTATTAAAAAGCCAAATGCATTCAAGACCTAATCTTCTTGTTTGTAATTTAATGTATCTTCTTAGGATTAAATTGCTGTTTAGGATGCTACTTCCTTAGATAAGAATAGATCTTGTTTCAAAAGCCTCCTAGAAAATTAAATTCATCCCTAGAAAAAAATAAATCTTTGTTTAACCACCACTGTGCTCAGTAAATTGTCTCATCTTACTCTCCAAGCTGCAGAGAGTGGGAGAAGAAAGGAAGAGGTCAGGTAAACCATGACTCCAAAGAGCAGTGCTAGGTTAATCCTAAAGGTAGTGATGGGTGTGGCAGAGAGAGCTTGGTGGGTGTGAAAAGAAGTGACACTGTTTACTTAAACTGCTGCTAGCACCTACCAAAATTCAGATTTTAAAATTTCCACATGTCAAATTCTCAATTTTGACTCCCACCAACCCCAAAATGGAGCCAGATGGCAATATGCCAGTTCTGAGGCAGGGCCAGGAGAGGAGAAAGCAGATATAAGCAGTTGATACATATTACAGGTCTAGCCCCAGATTTTGTTTCAGAATTATCAAATGATGAGTGGCCATATTGAAGAGGTTGAAATCCAAAGACAATTGCAATCTTCAAACCACAGTGAATATTAGTAATGAATTTCCTTATATCTAACAGCTTTACCCACTCACTCTACATCGGACACTGAGTTATACACCTGTCTTTCCCCTCTTCAGAAATAGATTTTCTCTCTCAGTTGCTAGGAGTGCTGCCCAGAAACTACCTTCAGCTACCAGCCTCTTTGAGAGATGGACTCAGCAGAAGAGAGCTGCCTCATCCAGGTTCATGCCTCATTTTCAGGGTGGTCCACCTCCAGTGACTGATGGTGTGAAGATGTAAACGTTTTCATGGTTAGCCCTTATTTAATAAACATTCCACCTTCCATGATTATAAGGATCTCTCTCATTTTGTTATATCATTTTAAAGTTTTATTTTGAATTATTAATGTCTCAAATTGACTTTTTACAGTAAGGTTAGGATTAATTTTTTTTTGTCTTCTATGAATAATATTATTCCAGCCCTATTCACCGTCTCACTGAAAGGCAATGCAACCCTCATTATACATTGCATCCAAACATGTGTGAGTTTGTTTGGGGGTATTGTGTGATTTTTCTCCTTGACCTATTATGTATATTTCCATTCCAGGGTTTCACCATGTTGGTCAGGCTGGTCTCAAACTCCTGACCTCAGGTAATCCATCTGCCTCACCCTCCAAAGTGCTAGGATTACAGGTGTGAGCCACTGTGCCTTGCCGATAGCTGTGAGTCTTATTCCTCTTCCTGTCCCTTCTGTTTCATGTTTGTTTGGTCAGGCTGCCATTAAAGCCTGGGTATTCCTTCCTTTGGAGCAGACAGGAAAGCCAAACTACAGAAACTCCAGCTTGTGCAAAAGAAGATTCACTTCAGCCCTGTCTCCTGCCACAATACATTCCCCAAATCAATCTCCTTCCCTTTCTCTCTGCAGCCATTTTTGGACCAGCTTGGAAAGTCAGTCCTGATCTCCCTGCAAAGCCTCATTATACGAATATAAACCCTTTCATAACTTGATGATGTGTGATGTCATCAGTGTTGACATCCAAATTTTGGGTGGCAATCCATCCTGCATCTGTAGTTGGATCACAAAACAAGGTGCTAATTAATGAGATTGAACTGTAACTCTGCTTTTGCTGCCTTTGTCTGGTTGGAGTATCAAGGTTACACCAGACTCTTTGAATGAGCTGAAAAATGTTCAGTCTTTCTAGGGAATATTTATGTAGGATTAGACTCATTTGTTCCTTAAGTTTTGGTAGAACTCACCTATAAAACCTGGGGAAGAATATTTTATATATTTTTTTAAACTATGGGCTAAATTTCTTCAATCATTTTAAGGTGATTCAGGTTTCCTGTTTTTCTTCAATCTAAGAAAATTAGAAAATATCCTGTTTCCCTGGGTTATAATGTGGGGTAATTGTGGTAGGAAGTAGAGGAGATAGGGCTGGAGTCAATGGCAGTTTCCATAATGTGAAAGACCTTGTAAAGTGTTGATGCAGGAGAAGCAGATCTTTAGAAAGGTATAGTTTGCATACCATAATGGTCACTTTTTTGAAGTGTACAATTCAATGGTTTCTAATATACTCACAAAATTGTATGACAATCAACAATATCCAATTTGTTAAAAACATTTGAAAAATTTTTACTTTTCCACCAGCTTTAATGAGGTATAATTGCCAAATAAAAATTAGATATATTTATGGTGTACAAGGTGATAGTTTAATATAAGCATACCTTATGAAATGATTGCCATTATCCAGCTAATTAACGTAGCTGCTTTCTCACATAGTTATTGTTTTGTTTTGTTTTGTTTTGTTTGGTGGTAAAAATGTACTCTCTTGACATGTTTCAAATACACAAGACATTATTGTTACCTCTGCATTTTATTACCCCCAAAAGAAACCTTATGCTCATTAGTAGTTAATCTCTATATTCTCTCTTCCCAGCCCTTGGCAACAACGAATTTTCTCTCCCTTTCTATGAATTTGCCTAGTCTGGGCATCTCCTAATGTGTTTTTTTTTTGTGGCTGCTTTTTTTTTCTTTCAGTTAGTATAATGCTTTCAAGTTTCATCTATGTTGTTGCATGTGTTAATACTTCATTTTTATGAATAAATAATATTTCATTGTTTGGCTATAGCACATTTTGTATATTTGTTAATTGATAGGAATTTGAGTTCCTTCTGCTTTTTGGCTATTATGAATAATGCTGCTAGGAACATTCATGTTTGGGTTTTTGTGTGGACATGTATTTTGAATCCTGTTCGCTAGGAGTGGATTTGCTGAGTTATATGGTAACTCTATGCTTAACTTTTTGTGGAAATGCCAAATTACTTCCAATGTGGATAAATCATAATCTGTTTCTGCAAGCAATGTTTGTAGACTACAGTTTCTCGATGTGTTGGCCACAACTTTTAATTATAGTTATGCTAGTGGTTGTAAAGAGGTATCTTATTTTGGTTTGATTTGTATTTCTGTAGTGACTAATCGTTTTGAGAATCTTTTCATGTGCTAATTGTTCATTTATACATATTCTTTGTAGAAACTTCTATTCAAATTCTTTTCCCATTTAAAAATTTCTTGTTGAGTTGTAAGAATTCTTTATTTTAGAGACAAGATATTCATCAGATACATGATTTGAAAATATTTTATTTTATTCCATGGACATTTCATATGTGACCTTTTGGAACGTGAAAGTTTTACATTTTGATGACTTTCAACTTGTCTTTTTTCCTTTTGTTGCTCGTACTTTTGGTGTGTCATCTGAGAAAAACTATTGCCTAGGTTAACTGGTTCAAATTTGTTCTTTTGCTTTTGGGTATCCATTTGTCCCAGCACCATTGGTTTAAAAGACTAATCTTTTCCCATTATAATATCTTGGAACCCTGGTGAAAAACCAATTGGTCCTAATTGTAAGGACTTCTTTCTGGCTCTCAATTGTATTCTGTTGAGCTATATGACTAGTCTTATGCTAATACCACAAAGTTGTCAAAATTGATTTGGCTATATGGTTTCCTTGCACTTACGTATGAATCTTAGGATCAACTCCTGGCTTTTTGCAAAAAGGCTGCTAACTTGATGGAAATTGCATCTAATGTGTATATCATTTGAAAAGTATTGCCATCTTAACAAGAATATCTTCTACTTCATGAACATGAATATCTTTCAATTTATTAAGGTATTTTAAAATTTCTTTCCAAGAGTTTTGGTTGTTTTTGTTAGACAACTCATACATTTTGTGGTAGATTTATTCTTAAATATATATTTTTAATGCTATTGTAAGCAGAATTGTTTCCTTAAAATTATTTCTGGACTGTTGATTGGTAGCATATATACAGTTGATTTGTATAGTGATGTTATATCCTGCAACTTTGCCTTTTGGTTGGTTCCTTAAGATTTTCTACGTACATGACCGTGTTTCTGGAAATAAGGATGTATTACTGCTTTTTCAATCAGGGTTCATTGTCTTTTTGAAAGTTATTAATCTTTGATTTAAATCCTTTGATAGATATAGATCTATTCAGGTTATTTCTACTTTTGTTGTGGTTGTGTATCTTTCAAGGAATTGATACATTTTATTTGAGTTATCAAATTTATTGGCATAGAGAATTGTTCACAGTATTCTTTTATTATCTTTTTAATGTCCATGGGATCAGCAGTGATGATCTCACTTTCTTTGTGTCTTTTCTCTTTACTTTTAAGTTAGCCTGGTTAGAATTTCTTGATTTTATTCACCTTTTGAAATAACCAGCTTTTGGTTTTATCGATTTTTATCTATTGTTTTCTTGTTTTCAATTTCACTGGTGTCTGCTCTAAATTGTTTTTTGTTCTCTTTTTGTTTTAGGCCTAATTGAGCATTTTATATAACTTAATTTTGCCTCTTCTCTTAGAATAGGAATGATACTTAAACCTATTTTTTAGTTTTTGCTATATAGTTTTCAGAATATATCTGTAACTAAATCATCCTTCGAATAATATCATACTGCTTCATAGGTAGCACAAGTACCATGTGACAAAGTATTCTCAATTTGTCCTTCCTGTTTCTTACAACATTACTGTCATTCATAGAAACTTTCCAATATGAAATTCAAAGACAAAGAAAAGTAACCAGACAAAATATCCAAAATGTGGGGGACAAAGTCAAATGTTATATGCCATGATCACTCAATATATTGTGGCTATTGTTTCTTTAAACAATTATCTTTTAGATCAGTTAAAAAATTTTAAAAATTGTTTTAATTGTATTGATTTTTTTCTCTGATATTCTTCCTTTCTGTATGTATATCCAAATTTTTGACTGATATCTTCAGTTAAAAATTTTTAAAAATTGTTTTAATCGTATTGATTTTTTTCTCTGATATTCTTCCTTTCTGTTATGTATATCCAAATTTTTGACTGATATCCTTTTCTTTTCTGTGGGAAGCCTTTTTTTAAAATATTTTAAGAGTATGTCTTGCCACTCTCTCATCTGTAATTTCTTGCAAGGCAGGTCTGCTGGTAATAAATTTTGTCATTTCTTGTTTATCTGAGAAAGTATTTTTCATTTTTAAAGGATAATTTCAGTGGATGTACAATTCTAGGTTGATGGTTGTTTTCTTTCATATTTAAAGACATATTAAAGGATTTAAATATAATTTAAATATTTCACTGTGCTCTGTTCTTACTTTCATGGTTTCTGATGAGAAGTTTGCTGTAAGTGTCATCATTGTTCTATAGGTAAAGTGCTTTTTTCTCTTTAGAGCCTTTCAAGATTTTCTCTTTATTGTGGGTTTTCTGCAGTTTGAATATCATGTGCCTATGTTTAGTTTTTGGTATTTATTCTACTTAGTGTTCTTTAAGCTTTCTGTATCTTTAGTTAAACGTCTATTATTAAATTTGGAACATAGCCATTATTATTTCAAATATTTCTTCTGTTCCATTATCTCTCTTTTTGTTTCTGGTTGGTTAATTATGCATGTTACAAGTTTTGACCTTATCCCCCACCTATTGGATATATTGTTTGGTTATTTTCATTTTTTTATTTGAATTTCATACTGGAAAGTTTTTACTGACCTATTAGAGACTTCAGCTATCTTTGTTGAATTGTCTATTTCTCCCTTCAATTGTTTCAGTTTTTACCTGATTTATTTTGGGGCTTTTTGGTAGGAACATATACATTTATGATTGTTATGTCTTCCTAAAGGACTGACCCTTTTATCATTATAAAATGTTTTTATTTGTCTTTAGCATGCAGTGCATTTCTTCTCTCTTGGTGCTTTCAAGATTCTCTCTTTCCTTAAACTTCTGAGAGTTTGATGATAATGTATCTAGGTGGGACTCTCTTTGAGTTTATCCTACTTGAAGCTGATGGTGTTTCTTAAAAAAAAGTTATGTTTTTAAGCATATTTGGAAAGTTTTCAGCCATTATTTCCCTAATATTCCCTCTTCCTCTTTATTTCTCTTTCTTGAATTCTTATTTTGCTTAAGTTGATGAAGTTGATATCGTATGTCTCTGAGGCTATATACATTTTTTTCTTTCTGTTTCTCAAAATGCATAATCAGAATTGACCTATCTTCAAAAATTACATGTTTGTTCTTCTGCCAACTCAAATTTTTTGTTGAGCTTCTCTAGTGAACTTTTCAATTATTTTATTTTTCAACTCCAAAATATCTGATTTTTCTTTTTTATATTTTTCTGCCTCTTTATTGATGTTTGTATTTGGTGACACATCATTCTCATAATTTCTTTGAGTTATTTAGACATTATCCTTTCCATCTTTCTTTTGAGTCTCACTCTGTCACCCAGGCAGGAGTGCAGTGGCACAACCTTGACTCACTACAAATTCTGCCTCCTGGGTTCAAGAAATTCTCATGCTTCAGCTTCCCAAGTAGCTGGGATTACAGGCCCATGTCAACCACACCTGATAGTTTTAGTAGAGAAGGGATTTTGCTATGTTGGCTAGGCTAGTCTTGAATGCCTGGCCTCAAGTCATCTGCCTGCCTCAGCCTCCCAAAGTGCTAGAATTACATGAGTGAGCTAACATGCCCAGCCTAATTTTTTAAAAATATTTAAAAAGTGGTCAGACATGGTGGCTCATTCCTATAATCCCAGCATTTTGGGAAGCCAAGGAGTATGGATTGCCTGAGGCCAGGAATATGAGACCAGCCTGGCTAACATGGTAAAACCCTGTCTCAACTAAAAATACGAAAAATATCTGGGCATGGTGGCACATGCCTGTAGTCCTAGCTACTTGGGAGGCTGAGGCAGGAGAATCACTTGAACTTGGGAGGTGGAGGTTGCAGTGAGCTGAGACTGCATCACTGCATTTCAGCCTGGGCAACATAGCAAGATGCTGTCTCAAAAAACAAAAAAACAAAAACAAAAAAAAAGATTAAATAATGTCTGATTTAAATTCTTTGTATCGTAAACCCAGTGTCTGGGTTTTCTCAGGGGCACTAGAAATTTATTAAAGGAAAAAATTTAGGGAGATGAAAAATAATACCAGATGAAAATACGCATCTAGACAAAACAATGAGGAAAACTGATAGTCTAACCTTGAAGTTCTCTGAAAGCCAGAAATAAAGGCTAAGGCATAACTATAACCTGCCTGCTGGAACATTGTACACATACTTCAATACCTACACAGAGTCCCTTATAAAAGGAGACTTACTGGTTCAAGACATTTAAAGAAATTTCTGTCCAATTATTAGGTGACCAATGAGCTAACCAAGTAGAGACTGCTTGGCTCCATATGACCAAAAATACATTTTTTTGCAGAATTACTTCAGGAATGTTACTAAATAACAGAAATAATAACATAAAAACAAGTGGCAACAACAACACACCTGATGAGTTGAGAGGAAATCTAATTTCGAGAGTTGCCACTGTATTTTTATTTATTTATTTTATTTTGATTTTTAAAAGACAGGGTCTCACTCTGTCATTCAGGCTGGAGTGCAGTGGCATGGTCATAGCTCACTGCAGCATCAGAATCCTGAGCTCAAGCAATTCTTCTGCCTCAGCTTTCTGAGTAGCTAGGACTTCATGAGCACACTACCACACCTGGTTAATTTTGTATTTTTTGTAGAGATGGGGGTCTCACTATGTTGTCCAGGCTGGTAAACTCCTGGCCTCAAGTGATCCTTCTGCCTAGGCCTCCTAAAGCACTGGGATTATAGGCATAAGCCTCTGTGCCTGGTTGACTGATTGATTATTCCCCTTACTATGGGTTGTATTTTTCTGCTTTTCTTTCCTACCTCGTAATGCTTCCTTGGATGATAGATTTTATAAATTTTACTTTTTTGGGTTCTGGATATTTTTATATCTTCTAAATCTTTTTGAGCTTTATTTATGGATGCAGTTATTTGGAAACATATTGATCTTCTTTGATTTTGCATTTATTAGCAGTTAGGCAGCTCTAGAGCAGTGGTCAGTCTAGGGAAAAATATTGCCCACTGTTACTTTAGACCCTTTTGTGTAGTTTGCCCAATGGCACATAAAATGGTGGGAACACATATTGTTTCTGGCCCCATGTAAATGCTGAGTACTTTTGCCTTTTATCCTATTAAACAGTTCTTTCCCTAGACTTTGGTAGTTTCCAAATACTACGTGCTGATCAGTACTCTGGAACATTTGTGGCAGACTCTGTGAAGTTCTCTTCTGGTAGTATGTTCTGCAGACTCTAGCCAACGCAGTCTCTCTAGATTCTAAACCAAGTATTTTCAACTCTGAAAGTCTTTGGGGCTCTTCCTGGCTGTCCTCTTTTCACTAAAGAGTATGAGATTTCTTTCCAGGCAGTAAGCAGAAGCAATTTTAGGGCCAAAATTGTTTGTGTTCCATCTTCAGAGATCAGTGTCTTTTATTGCATGGTGCCCAGTGTCTTGGAAATGATTGCTTTCTATATTTTTCTGCTGTTTCTTAAAACTTGTTTCAGAAAGGAAAATAAATCTAATACCTGCTACTCCATCTTGTACAGAAGTGTGTAAGTTCATTAAGACTGTATGTGAGCTTCAAATTAATGCGTTTTGTTACCTGTGCTTTAGTAAACTTTGTCTTTTTAATAGAAATTAATTCAAGAAACTTCTAGGTATGTCGCCAGCCTCTGACACTCATAGACTCAACTCCATGTGTTTTTCCTTCAAGAGTAAGTCCACAATGGTTAGGAATCACTCAAACTTGCTTTAGGCGAATCTTATGTCTCTGAATCCTGTGCTAGTAATAGTCCTGCATTTAAACAATAGTTTAAAAATAAACAGTAATGACACAGAAATTGTAAAGATCAAAAAAAAAGTTTGAGTTATTTCAATTCTATCATTTTATAGGATAGCTTAGAGTTTTTATTTGTGTTTTAAATTTAAACAAGTAAAACATAGTATGAACTGTAAGGGATAACATTTTTGTTTGGTAAGTGTAAAGTTCAGTTCATATAGTAATATTTTACTGATTTTGACTAGTATGTTTAAAATTACAATTTATTATTTTAAAACTTTTTTAAACTATGAGACTTATAATGTTGCTCACTATTTCATAATTGGCAGTGAAAACAATTGCCATTTAGAAATGGGGAATATTGTTATGCACAGTCCAAGAAATAATCATTAAACAGACAACCCACAGAATAGGAGAAAATATTTACAAACTATGCATCTGACAAAGAACTAATATCCAGAATTTGCAAGGACCTCAAACAAATCAGCAATAAAAATAAAATAATTCTATCAAAAAGTGAGAAAATGGCATAAATAGATATTTTCCAAAGAAGATATGCAAATGGCCAACAAACATGAAAAAATGCTCAAAAGCACTAATCATCAGGGAAATGCAAGTGAAAACCACAAGGAGATACCACCTTACCCCAGGTAGGATGGCCATTATTAAAAAGTCAAAAACCAATAGATATTGACATGAATGTTGTAAAAGACGAATACATACACTGCTAATTGGAATGCAAATTAGTACAACCTCGAAGGAAAACTATGGAGATTTCTTAAAGAACTAAAAGTAGATCTGTCATTCAATTTAGCAATCCCATTACTGGGTATCTAACCAAAAGAAAAGAAGACAGTATATTAAAAAGATATCTTCACATATATGTTTATCACAGCACAATTCAAAATTGCAAAAATATGGAACCAACATAAGTTCTCATCAACTGATGAGTAGATAAAGAAAATGTGGCATATATACAAGATGGAATACTACTCAGCCATAAAAAAGAATGAAATAACATATTTTGCAGCAACTTGGTTGGAATTGGAGGACATTATTCTAAGTGAAGTAATTCAGGAATTGAGAACTAAATATTCTATATTCTCCCTTATAAGTGGGAGCTAAGCTATGAGTATGCAAAGTCATACAGAGTGATATAATGAAATTTGGAGACTCAGAAGGGGCATGGTGGGAGTGGGGTGAGGGATATAAATTTATATACTGTTTATAACATACACTGCTTGGTGATGACTGCACTAAAATCTCAGACTTCACTATACAATTTGTCCATGTAACAAAGAAACACTTGTACCCCAAAAGCTATTGAAATTATAAGATTTTTTTTTTTAAAAAGAGAGGGATACTTAAAAAAAATAATACACTGTGCTTTTCAAATACATGAGGTATGCCTCTATACAAAGGTTATGTCCACTTGTAAGTCACACACTCAGGCAAGTCCAAAGCCATGGCTTCCCAGTAAGTATTTATAGTTTATTTACAACCTTCTAAATAATAAAATATTTTATCAACCAGGTGTAATGTCTTTCACAGCCAATATTAAATTCTATCTTTATTAGGTTTCCAAGGGATCAGAACTAGACAGTCAACTCAAAATCAAAGTTATCCATAGAATAAGATAATGTATTTCATTTACTTTTTATTATCTGTGTGTACACAGATAATATATTTATAATTTTATAAAAATATATGATAAATACCAAAATGAGATATAAAATTATTATAGAAACTTGTAGAATGATGATTTATTTAAATTGGAGGGATGGGAGAAGTTTCCCTGGTAGGTATAAATTTTAGTTAAGCCTTGAAAAATGATCAGGAAGACTTCCATGGATAGAAAACAGTTTTTACAGAAAAAAGTATTCTAGGTTGAGGAAGAAGCTTGCTTCATTGCTGCTAATAAATGGATTTCCTTTGAAAGCTGTATTGACTCTTAAAATCTACTTGCACTTTCCTAGAGAGATGGATTAGCAGGAATAAAGGTTATTAGATGATCTTTTAAGGTCTCAAGTCAACGAAATATTAATCTACCTCTGGGCTTACTCTCATAAATTCAAAATCTAGTGCTGTATTCGTTAAGATATAAAGAGACATACAAAAATAGACTATCCTTCATCCTGAGACTTCTTTTTTCCAATTTGAGTTAACATTAGGAAAGAAATTATAAGGAATTCTTCCATCAGAATTTAGAACCACTTCTAGTACAGAATCACCACAGCTATCTTTCCTAGTAAATATTCAGTGAAATGGCACCATAAATTCTGTTTGTGTTCCAAAAAAGAGTAAAAGTTTCTCGAATTTTTTTCTTCCCCTCCTTAATGGAAGTCTTCAGTTACATAAAAGAATATGATGGCTTTTAGGAATCTGAAACCATGAAATTAAATGTAATTACTTTGTTCCTTTTTCTTTTTAAAACCATTTGTGTTAAATGTTAGAAATTAAATTACCCTAAATTAAAAGGCATGCTTATGGCATTTTGCAAGATGAGCAAAAATTCTTATAAGAAATAAATGCTAGTCATATGGACAGTGTGGGGTAAGAAAGCTCTCAGTACTCTCTATCTGTTTCCACTGCTATTTCCTTTGCTTTTCAAATCATTACTTCAAAGTTTTAGATGCTATAAAATGCACTGCTGATACTAAATAGGCCACCTACTAATGTTTAATGACTGGAACATAATTATTTAGACATAACTGCAGACTAATACATTGTCCTACTTTGAAGTAGGCCTATTTAGTAAAGATAAATTCAAAAAATTTTCAAAAATCAAGAAAGTTTCACATATTTTTTGAAACAGCAAATGTCTCTATTCAGCATATACAAACATGAGAAATACAAGGAGAAGTGAGTTGGCTCAACCATGAAAGTGGTACTTTTTAAATAGAATTCTTAGGTCTTAGAAGAAAAAGAAAGCTGTATTGGACTGCTGTAATAAAAGCTTTCATTGCCTTGCTTAATCAACAATATGCTTCCTGTTATTAAAGATAAAGGAGAAATTCTCCTGTGGAAGCTCTTTCTTCAGGAAGAGTTATTGTGAATGCCAAAGTAATTGTGGTGTCACAGAAGAGAAATGTGTGTGTGGTATCTGCATGGATATTAACTGAAGAAGGGCTCCAGCCTAGTTTAATTAACTGGTGTGTAAGTCACACAAGAATATCAGAAATATTTTTAAACAAACTGTAAGGAATTTTATTGATGTGAAAGCCTGTGTGTTTATAGGTTACATTCCAGTTTTAAAAAATATTTTCATAATTCAAAGTTTTGTTGAATTTCATCATGACCTTGTTTCTATTAGAAAATGTTTTGTGTAAAAGAGTTATTTTTACCTCTTTTAGTGATGGTTAATTTTATATGTCAACTTGACTGGGTGATGATGCATCCACTATTGGTTAAACATTGATTCTTGGTTTGTCTGTTAGCATGTTTCTGGAAGACATTAGCATTTGAACTGGTACACTGAGTAAAGCAGACTGTCCTCCCCAACGTGAATGGGCCTCATCCCATCTGTTGTGGGACTGAAGAGAACAAAAAACTGAGGAAGAGAGAATTCTCTCTCTCTGTCTGACTACTATGCTGGGACATCTGTGTTCCCTGGACTGGGATTTATATCATCAACACTATTGGTTTTCAGGCTTTTGGACTTGGACTAGAACTTATACCATTGCTTCTTTTGGTTCTCAGATATTCAGACTTGGATGAGAACTATACTACTGACTTCTTAAGTCTCCAGCTTGCAGATGCCAGATCATAGCACTTCTCAGTTTGTATAAATCCAATTTCTTATTCCTTATAATAGGTAGAAATATGAATGTATATTTAAACATATACTTATTTAAATATAACCAATAGGATAGCTACATATATGCATATATATCCTATTTATTCTGTTTCTCTGGAAAATTCTAATAAATCTTTATAATTAATTTGGGAAACTTCTAACAACTTAAGAAGTTTCCAACTACTTTCTGGCTTCAGATTTACTTTTAAGAATAGGTGCTTGTAGAGTTCCTGAAGGAAGCACTAAACATGTAAAGGAACAACTGGTACCAACCACTACAAAAATGTACCAAATTTTAAAGACCATCGATACTATGAAGAAACTGCATCAACTAATGGGCAAAACAACCAGCTAGCATGAAAATAGCAAAATCAAATTCACACATAACAATATTAACCTTAAATGTAAAGGGGCTAAGTGCCCCAATTAAAAGACACAGACTAGGAAATTGAATAAAGAGTCAAGATTCATTGGTGTGCTGTATTCAGGAGACTTATCTCATGTGGAGAGACACACATAGGCTCAAAATAAAGGGATGGAGGAAGATTTACCAAGCAAATTGAAACAACAACAAAAAAGCAGGTGTCATAATCCTAGTCTCTGATTAAACAGATTTAAACCAACAGAGATCAAAAGAGACAAAGAAGGGCATTACTTAATGGTAAAGGGATCAATGCAACAAGAAGAGCTAACTATCCTAAATATTTATGCACCCAATACAGGAGCATCCAGATACATAAAGCAAGTTCTTAATGACCTACGAAGAGTTGTAGACTCCCATACAATAAATGTGGGAGACTCTAACACCCACTGACAGTGTTAGATCAGTGAGACAGAAAATTAACAAGGATATCTAGGACTTAAACTCAGTTCTGGACCAAGCTGACCTAATAGATATTTACAGAACTCTCCACCCCAAATCCACAGAATATACTTTCTTCTCAGCACCACATTGCACTTATTATAAAATTGACCACATAATCGAGAATAAAACACTCCTCAGCAAATGCAAAAGAATGGAAATTATAACAAACAGTCTCTCAAACCACAGAGCAATCAAATTAGAACTCAGGATTAAGAAACTCATTCAAAATCGCACAACTACATGGTAACTGAACAAGCTGTTCCTGAATGACTACTAGATAAATAATGAAGTGAAAACAGAAATAAAGAAGTTCTTTGAAACCAATGAGAATGAAGATGTAATGTACCAAAATCTCTGGGACATGTTTAAAGCAGTGTCTAGAAGGAAATTTATAGCACTAAATGCCCACAAGAGAAGCAAAGAAAGATCTAAAATCGATACCCTGACATCACAATTGAAAGAACTAGAGGAGCAAGATCAAACAGATTCAAAGGCTAGCAGAAGACAATAAATAACTAAGATCAGAGCAGAACTGAAGAAGATAGACACACACAAAAAAACCCTTCAAAAATCAATAAATCCAGGAGCTGGTCTTTTTGAAAAGATTAACAAAATAGATAGGCCACTAGCCAGACTAATAAAGAAGAAAAGATAGAAGAATCACATAGATGCAATAAAAAATGATAAAGGGGCTATCACCACCAATCCCACAGAAATACAAGCTAATGCCAGAGAAGACTATAAATACCTCTGTGCAAATAAACCAGTAAATCTAGAAGAAATGGATAAATTCCTCAACACTTATACTCTCCCAGGACTAAACCAGAAAGGCATCAAATCCCTGAATAGAACAATAACAAGGTCTGAAATTGAGGCAGCAATTCATAGCCTACCATCCGAAAAAAGTCCAGTACCAGATGGGTTAACAGCCGAATTCTACCAGAGGTACAAAGAGGATTTGGTACTGTACCTTCTGAAACTATTCCAAACAACAGAAAAGGAGGGAATCCCCCTAACTCATTTTGTGAGATCAACATCATGCTGATACCAAAACCTGGCAGAGAGACAACTAAAAAAGAAAATTTTAGGCCAATATCCATGATGAACATTAATGCAAAAATATTCAATAAAATGCTGGAAAACTGAATGCAACTGCACATCAAAAAGCTTATACATCAAGATCAAGTAGGCTTTTTCCCTGGGATGCAAGACTGGTTCAACATATATAACAAATCTATAAATGTAATCCATCACATAAACAGCACCAAAGACAAAAACCACATCACTATCTCAATAAATGCAAGAAGGCCTTTGACAAAATTCAACATCCCTTTATGCTAAAAACTTTCAATAAACTACATATCAATGGAATGAATCTCAAAGTAATAAGAGCTATTTATGACAAACCCACAGCCAATATCATACTGAATGAACAAAAGCTAAAAGCATTCCCTTTGAAAACCAGCACAAGACAAGGATGCCCTATCTCACCACTTCTATTCAACATAGTATTAGAAGTCCTGGCCAGTGCAATCAGGCAAGAGTAGGAAATAAAGGTATTCAGTTAGGAAAAGAGGAAGTCAAATTGTCTTTATTTGCAGATGACATAATTGTATATTTACAAGACCCCATCATCTCAGCCCAAAATCTCCTTAAACTGATAAGCAACTGCAGCAAAGTCTCAGGATACAAAATCTATGTGCAAAAATTACAAGCATTTCAATACACTAATAACAGACAAAGAGTCAAATTATGAGCAAACTCCCATTCACAATTGCTACAAAGAGAATAAAGTACCAGGAATACAACTAGCAAGGGATGTGAAGGACCTCTTCAAGGAGAACTACAAACCACTGCTCAAAGAAATAAGCGAGGACACAATCAGCTGGAAAAACATTCATGCTCATGATAAGGAAGATCAATATCATGAACATGGCCATATTTATAGATTCAATGCAATCCCCATGAATCTACCATTGACTTTCTTCACAAAATTGGGGAAAAAAGTCTTAAATTTCATATAGAACAACAACAATAAAAAGCCTGCATAGCCAAGAAAATCCTAAGGGGGAAAAAAAAAAGCTGGAGGCATCACCACACTTGACTTCAAACTTACTACAAGGCTGCAATAATCAAAACAACATGGTACTGCTACCAAAACATATATGTAGAATAGACCAGTGGAACAGAACAGAGTCCTCAGAAATAATGCCACACATCTAAAACCATCTGACCTTTGAAAACCTGACAAAAACAAGCAATAAGAAAAAGATTCCCTATTTAATAAACAGTGCTGGGAAAACTGGCTTGCCATATGCAGAAAGCTGAAACTTGATCTCTTCCTTACACCTTATACAAAAATTAACTCCAAATGGATTAAAGATTTAAGCAGAAGACCTAATGCCATAAAAACCCTGGAAGAAAACCTAGGCAATACCATTCAGGACATAGGCATGGGCAAGGACTTCTTGACTAAAATGCCAAAAGCAATGGCAATGAAAGCCAAAATAGACAAATAGGATTTAGTTAAACTAAAGAGCTTCTGCACAGCAAAAGAAACCATCATTAGAGTGAATTGGCAACCAACACAATGGGAAAAAATTTTTGCAATCTACCCATCTGACAAAGGCCTAATATCCAGAATCTACAAAGAATTAAACAAATGTACCAGAAAAAAATAACCCCATCAAAAAGTGGGTGAAGGGTATGAACAGACACTTCTGAAAAGAAGACATTTATACAACCAAGATACATATGAAAAAAAGCTCATCATCACTGCTCATTAGAGAAATGCAAATGAAAACCACACTGAGAAACTATCTCACACCAGTTAGACTGGTGATCATTAAAAAATCTGGAGACAGATGCTGAAGAGGATGTGGAAACATAGGAATGCTTTTACGCTGTTGGTGGGAGTGTAAATTAGTTTGACAATTGTGGAAGACAGTGTGGTGATTCCTCAAGGATCTAGAAGTAGGAATACCATTTGACCCAGCAATCCCATTACTGGGTGTATACCCAAAGGATTATAAATCATTCTATTATAAAGACACATGCACATGTATGTTTATTGCTACACTTCACAATAGCAAAGACTTGGAACCAACCCAAATACCCATCAATAATAGACTGGATAAAGAAAATGTGGCATATATACACCATGAAATACTTTGCAGCCATAAAATAGGATGAATTCATGTCCTTTGCAGGGACATGGATAAATCTGGAAACCGTCATTCTCAGCAAACTGATACAAGAACAGAAAACCAAACACTACATGTTCTTGCTTATAAGTGGGTGATGAACAGTGAGAGCACATGGACACAGGGATGGGAACATCACATACCAGGGCCTGTTGGAATATGAGGGGCTAGGCGAGGGATAGCATTAGGAGAAATACCTAAGGTAGATGACAGGGTGAAGGATGGAGTAAACCAACATGGCACATGTATACCTATGCAACAGACATGCATGCTCTGCACATGTACCCCAGAACTTAAAGTATAAAAATAATAAAAAGGGACAAGAGTCAAAAAATAATAGGTGCTTGTATTCAACAAATGGAACACACTTTTCCTTTTATTATGCTATTCTTAAAATATGAACAAATAATGAGCACTGCTAGAATATTAACCTTCCAGATATATTTGCATTTAGGATGGTATATATTCTATTTAAGAGTCTATTATGTATGTGCAAAAGTAAGAAGCAGTAATATATTGTACATATCTCATAGAATGTTCAATATATGTTTTGATTTTACTTACGTGATCTTGGCCAAGTTAATAAATTAATCCCGCTATTTGACCACCGAGTATCTGTGAGACATAGTATAATATACCTCATGAACCTCATCATCCAAGTGTTACCTAGCAAACAAAACACAACTCAAAACAAACATTAAAAACCCAAATGACAAGGAAAAACCCACCTCAGACAAATGACAACCCACAATTAGGACTGTATTTGTACTCCAAGTGACTTTGGATTCTGAATGCTTTGAAAGAAGTGTATACAGTGATGTGAGGGTATATAGCAGGGAAACTTGTGATTTCTGAAGAGTCAGGGCAAATTTTCTGAAGAAATAGTAAAGAATGACCGGGATTTACTAGTAAGGATGAGGGTAGAAAATTTCTTTAAATTTTTAATTTTTGTTGGTTAATAGTAGGTGTACATAGTTATGGGATCTATGACATATTTTGATACAGGCATGCCATGTGTAATAACCACTTGAAGGTAAATGGGGTATCCATCACCTCAAACATTTATCCTTTGCGTTACAAATACTTTAATTATACTCTTTTAGTTATTTTCTAAATGTCCGATTAAATTAGTACTGACTATAATTACTCTGTTGGAGTATCAAATGCCAATTCTTAATCATTCTTTGTATTTTTTGTAAGGATTAACCATCCGCCCACCTCCCCACATGCTGGTAAGCATCTTTCTCCTCTCTATCTCCATTAGTTTAATTCTTTTAATTTTAAGCTCCCACAAGTACATGAGAACATATGATGTTTGTCTTTCTGTGCCTGGCTTATCTCATCTCATGTAACTTAATGTCCTCCAGTTCCATTCATGTTGCTGCAAATGACAGGACCTCCTTCTCTCTCTTTTTCTAATGGCCAAATAGTACTCCATTATGTATATGTTCCTCATTTTCTTTATTCATTCATCTGTTGATGGATGCTTAGATTGCTTCCAAATCTTAGCTATTGTGTACAGTGCTACAACAAACACGGGAGTGCAGATGTCTCTTCAATATACTAATTTTCTTTCTTTTGAGTATATACTTAAAGGTAGGATTACTGGATCATACGGTTGCTCTACTTTGAGTCTTTTGAGGAACTGTCAAACTGTTCTGATACTGATTGTACTAATTTACATTTGGGGTGAGAAATTTCTATGCAGAGTGAAAAACATGTAAAACCACTGAGGTAGAAGAAATGAGGCACATAGGAGGCACGTAGAAGATAGCATCATATAAAGTCCAATTTATTTGGAGGGTCAAAAAGGAAAGGAAAATAATACGCAATAAATTTTGAGAGGCAGGCAGGCAGAGTTGGAGCAACAAAGGACTGATTGACAGGGTATGCAAGTAGCTTGGGACAGTCTCTATTTATATTTGCCCTGGAATAATTTTTAATATTTACAGACACATATACACACACAAACACATACACACACAAACACACACATACACACATGTATGCACACACTCCTCTTAAAATTGTCCTGGCTTTGAAAATACATTTTATGGACATTTTACTTTTAGGTCACATTAAGGATTTCAGTCTTTAAGAACAATGGAGAATGTGATATTGTTTTGAAGTAGTGAAGTGTCACGTTTCTATTTGTATTTTATGAAGAGAATGCTCAGTAATTTTGAGAGTAATCATTTGATTGCTAGTTGGTAAAGTGAATGACATCATTCCAAGGGAGAGACAAATGACAGTTTGAAGGAGAAAAGATATTCTCAGTGGAGATGAACAAAATGGATGAACCAAAGATATATTTAGAAAGTAAATTAGCTCATGGTGATGAACTGCATAGGTTAGAGGAAAGTGGGGTATTGGCTCCTGAGTTTCTGGATACATACCACTTGCTAAGATGAAATACTAAGTGAGAGAACCAATATCTGGAGGGAAAACCACAAGTTTGTTTTAGGATAATTTGAGTTTGAAGTGCTTTTCAATTATCCAAGTAAAAGAGGTTAAATATAAGTGTGTTTGAAACTCAGATATCAGAGCTGGAGATGTGAATCTATTGCCAATGGCATGGAGCCTAGAATTTGGATGTAAGTGCCTAGAAGAAGGTTTCTTAATCTAAGCACCATTAACATTTTGGGCTGGTGAATTATTTGTTATAGGGGAGTGATTTCATGGATTGTATGCCTTTATAGCAGGATCCTGGCTGTGTCCCCTAGATGTCAGTAGCACACCTTTCCCAGCTGTGATAATCAAAAATGTCTCCAGATGTTGCCAAATTTTCCTGGGTGGGTTGGCGGGACAAAACCTCTCCTGTTGAATACCTGGCCTGAAATTACAGTATAGTGTGAAAGGCCGGCCTAAGATTGAGTCTTGAGGTCTCTTACGTTTAATGGTTAGGTAGAAGAAATAAAAGAAAAGGTCAGAGAAGTGGGAAGAAACCAGGTGACTGTTGGGTACCAGTTAGTTATTGTCATAATAATTCCATGGAGCTAATGTTATGGGCTGACTTGTGTCCTTCCAAAATTCATATGTTGAAGCCCTAAATGACAGTACTTCAGAAAGTGACTATGTTTGGAGATAAATCCTTTAATGAGGTTATTAAGTTAAAATTAGACAATTGACTGGTGTCCTTAACTGACAATAAAATTTGGACACACAAAAAGACAACAGGAATGCATACGCACAAAGAAAAACAAAACGTGAGGTTATAGTCAGAAAGCAGTCATCTGCAATTTTCAGATAAACCTGTTAACACCTTAATCTTGAATTTTCAGCCTTCAGAATTGGGGGAATATAATTTTCTATTGTTTCAACAACCCAGTCTGTGGTATTTTATGTCAGTCTTTGGATATACACACCTCAGCCTTAAAATCCATGGTTAAAAGAACAATCATTTAAATTGCTTGAACCCAGGAGGCAGAGGTTGCGTTGAGCCGAGATTGTGCTATTGCACTCCAGCCTGGGTAACAAGAGCGAAACTCCGTCTCAAAAAAAGAAAAGAAAAAAAGAAAAGGACAATCATTTATGCTCACCATTTGGCTGGGGTATATGGCCAATCTGTGGCTAGATAGTTCTGCTTCAGGCTTTGATGACTGGGACGGCTCTGCTTTGAATGAAAATCTTAGAGTTGGCTGGTGAGGTTCTGCTTTACGTGTCTTTCCATCTCCCTAAGGCAGGGCCAGCTGGAGTGTGTTTTCCTTGACAGAAGTATGAGTACAAGAGAATAAGTTTCTAGATTGGAACTGCTGCACTATCATTTCCAAATCATTCATTCCGTGGTCCAAAGTAGTCACTTAGAGAAACCCAAAGTCTAGGAGGTAAGGAAATATACTCTGACCATGTCGAGACTGTGGGGAATGTATAGATGTAGGGCAGTGTGAAGCATTGAAAGCAATAATTCAACTGTTCACATTTGACAGAGAGGCCAAGGAGTGATATTTTCCAGACAGAAGGGGGTAGTCAGCAGAGTTGAGTAAAATGGAGAGGTTATGTGTCATGTAAGATGACTATGAATGAGCAGTAGCTTTAACAACAGGATGGTAACTGGTAAATTAAATTTAATGAGGAATTGTGTATATGTGTGTGGAATGATAGAGGTAGGAAGCTTAGCTAAAACCAGGATTGAATTGTCAAATTAGACTCATACATAGCTGATATCATACTCCGTGTCTAGCTTTTCAGATAATTCAGGGATATAGGCAATCAGGTAGCAAAGACAAATAAGAGAGATGTCTGAGACATCCCACATGGTTACATTGGCACTTTCTTCTTTTGTTGCATATATACTCTCTGGTTCTGGATAAAAAAATAAGACCTCCAAGTGAGATTATTACCTCACATAGCAGAGTGTATTTATGTGGTTAATTCTATAATGGCAATAATTATGTAAGATATTTGACATTCTCCAAGCAGTTATGTTTCACATAATTGATATTAGATTTATTGATTATAAGCAATCCTTAACCAAAGACTTCTAGCTAAGGCCATTGTATATATAAAGACTATTAGCAAATATTACTCTATTTATCTAGAGGTCTAGCTGAAGAGGAAATTAGACCAGATTATCTGCCGCCTTTTCCTTTCCCAGAGGGAAGTAAACTTATCCTGTAAACAAATAGGAGGTGGAGAGCAGGGCTGTAAGCTAGATGTCAAAATCTTCTATGAGTGATACACCCTGATCTAGAAGTTTATAATGATTGCAGCTAGGAGGGAAAGTGGATGATCAAGTCACATAATATCTTTCAAATCCCTAGAGCTTAAAAAAACTATTGACACTCAACATGAGCTCTGTAAGTATCTATTAAATGAATTAAGACATGAATGAATGAATGAGTCTCAGAAGGACAGAAGCAGCAATTGGGAGGCTGGAGGACAGTAATCCCTCTACTCAACCCTGAAATACATGTTGTACACAGAATAAAGATCCATTATTTTGATAGCTATAGAGAAGTCGCATGTGAGGAGACAGCTGAGCTTTTAAGGCAAGAAAGTAGAAAATCAGAGAAGAGGTTGAGCATTGCTGGTGGTGCTCTAGAGGGCAGAGTGAAGGTCTTGGAAGGCAGGAGGAAGCAGGGTACTCAAGTATAAGAACATGCAGCATCTGTGTGGATGATGTGCTCAAGAATCAACTTTCTGGGGCAAGAGAGCATTAGGGCTTTTATCTTGGAATCTGACTAATAAAAACAGGGATGGCTGTCTTAATTAATCTTATTTTCTGGAGAGAGTCTGGTTATCTCTTCCTTAGTTCCTAATTCTAAACTTTTATTTACCTAAACTAGGAGGAAGAATACGCGGTCATGGTTCAATAGAATAGAATGATTTAGTATTTTGATAATGTCCTTTTATTCAAAGCAAAATATGTCTCTTGAATTAAAGCAAGTATATTTTTTCTCATCCATGATGACATAAAATTCCACAGTACTATGCTCAGCTTAATTTTTAAAAACCCTTTCTTACACTCATGGACATGAAATTCAAAGTTTTCTCATTTATGTATCAAAACTACCACTCTTTTATTGTAGTATGTTACTGGATGATCATTTAATCTCTGTGAGCTTCAGGTTCCTTGTTTTTAGAATAGTGCCTATTACATTTTTACTTGTTAAGCTTGGAGAGGAATATACTGAAATTCTAGACATAAAAGTAAATACTGCAGGACCTGGTATATTATTAGTAATCTCAACCAGCCTTTCGGTAGGTTGATATTTGGCAATTATAGCTTCAAAGCCTTTTCCATATATATATATATATATATATATATATATATATATATATGACATAAGTGTTTATATAAATATATATTTATAAATATAAATTTATATAATTATATATTATATATATAAATTATATATATAATATATATATTTGTATTACATATATTATATATATATTTCTGGAGATAATAGAGGTATGGGACCTAAGTATTCTTATGATTAAAGAGTTTATCCTTAAATTCAGTTCTGTAGAACAATCAGAAAAAAGAGAAAAAGACAGTCATGACAGAAAATCATCAATTTGAGCAACACTCCCTCTTCTTAGGGATTTAATGGATGGCTTTCTCTACCAACCTAATGACTCTTTGAAGGGGCTCAAATTTCCAAAGAGAGCATAAGGAGCATACTGTTCTTTTCTGTAAGCCACAAAGAATATGGTTATTGAATAGGAAGCAGTAATGACTTCTTTCATATTCTTAATGAAAGAACATATTTTATGTCTGTAGGTATTCCTATTTTATTCTCCATGGCACTTTAAAAGTTGATAAGTGAAATTTGACATTTGGAAGCTTTAAAGGGAAAAATAGCTGTATTTCAATACATCATTGCTTCACACATTGTACTGAATTTTTGAGGATAATATGCTTTTGTTGGCTTCAAGTTACCAAAGAGAACATCATGTGGTAATTTCCTCCTACTGTTACCTAAGATACATTTGGATTATAGAGTAATTGGCTGCTACTTTTAGTGAAAAATCAGGTTACAAGTAATTTCATTAAAGTAAGCGGTAGTTATAGGCTGCCCTCTCTTTTTGCATCTAATGTAGTCACAGGAAGTATCAAATTTAATTCAAGTCCTTAAGGAGGACAAAATATTCATGGCACTAATGACTGTGGTTATTCTGCAGCTCAGCATTGCACCCAGTGTTAAGTCCCATAAAATCATCCTGTACCATGGGTGATATGACAAGGCCACCTTTTCTCAGACACAGCCTTGGAACACTTAATGAGTGCAGCACATTTTAAGGAGGTTGTGTGGAACAAAGCTGTGATTACAGTAAAGTTGTAACTAGTTGTCAAAGTGTTGCCTAATTTTTTTTCTCTTTTCAACTTAAAGCCAAATAGGTATTAGTCTCTATCACCTTTTTCAAACCTCTCTAATAAAAATCCCTAATAACTATGACATCGATGTGTGCAAGGGCCAATTCTTAGTCCCAATCTTATTTGACTTCTCAATACTATGGATCTCACTGACTAGGTCCTTATTTTGGCATGTTCTCTGTTGGGCTTCTGGATCACCAACTCTCTCTTACTTTCCTTTCTATCTCACTGTTTGCTCGTTCTCAGTCTCTTCTGTTGATTTTCTTCCCCACGTCCCTCCTTCATTTCTTTGTTTTCTTAATATTGCATTACCCAAGGAGTCATTTGTTGGACCTCTTTTCTTTTCAGTCAACACCAGTTAATCTCATCTAATTCTTTTCACTTTTCATATAATTTATATAATGATAGCACCCATTTCACATTTTCAGCTGAAATCTCTGAAATCCAGACTGTAAACCCAATCATTCAAGAAAATTTCTATTTGTATGTCTAATGGGTATCTCAAGTTTAATATATACACACTGAATTATTTTCCTTTACTCGATTCTGCTTCTGCTTCAGGCTTCTCAATGACATAAAAAGCAACTCTAGCATATAAATTGCAAAAGCCAACGTTTGGAGCCATTTTGACATTTTTCTTTTCTCATACTTCACACTGAATCCATTGACCAATCCAGCCAGATTCTATCTTGAAATTATATCAGAATTTTACCACTTTCACCACCACTGTTTCCAGCACTCTGATTCAAGCCACCATCAGCTTTTTCCCGGATTTCTGCCATACCATCCTAATTAGTCTTTGCTTCCATCTTCGCTGGCCTTCAGTCTATATCCTACTCTTCCACCAGAGTACTCCCATTTAGCTATGTCACATCTGGTCAGAATGATGACTTTCCATACTTCCCATCCCACTCAGAATAAAATCCAATGTGCTTACAATGGCTGACAGGGTTCTGTGTGATCTGGCCCCTGCTGTCTCTCTGACCCTATCTCCTTCTCATCTCTCCTTTGTTTGCTTCACTCCTGTCCTATCGGTCTCCTTTTCTGTTCCTCAGTCACCAAATAGACCCTTTCCTCAGGACTTTTGTGTTTGCTCTTTCCTCTGTCTGGAAAACTCTTTCCTTTGGTATCCTCATGGGTTGCTCCCTCCCTTCCTTGTGTTTTTGCTGATAGGCCACCATGCCACTGAGCCATCTCTGACCATCCTGTGTGAAATTCAACCATTTTCTTTATCCCAACCCTTTCTTTTGTCACTCTGCATAGCCTATACTGTGGTAGATGATGCAAGGAAGAAAAGACTAGATGTTTACTCTTTTATTATTATGTGTCTTTCTCATTAGCATACAAACTTGTCGAGGATGGGGAACTTTTTATCTTTTGCTCATTCCTTTGTCCTTGTGTCCAGTGTAGTATATCCCTTAGACAAACTACTCAGTCTATATTTGCCAAATAAATAAATGAGGTGAGACTGAGCTGCTTTTTTGTGTGTAATGGTTAATCATAACTTCACCAATTTTACTTCTTAAGGTCTTTCTCTGATTGTTAATGCTCCTGATCACTAAGATCAGCTGTATTGCTGGGCTATAGAGCTTAAAATGCTTGGATGGGAAGATTTTTAAAATTATTATTAAAGGGCCAAGCTGGGTATGACTTGGCCCTAGAGAGAGGTTGGATGGCCTGAATGGACAGGGCAGGGGGTGGGATAGGCCACAGAAATAGTTGTGAGAAGAAGCCCATAGTTCATCTCAGGAGAAGTCCAACATAGACAGTCAGAGATAACCATGATTATAGGGAGAGCACAATATCAAAAAGGGGAAAATAGCAATTCAGGCATATATTCTGGCTCAGAAGGATCCTGCTACAGGTGAGCTGAAGTTCAGGAGGAGTACTTGATTCCACAGCATAAAGAACTGTAGGAAAGACAAAGAGCTCACAGACAGAGTTTATGGAATTGAGGAAGTACAAGAGAGCCCTTGGATTGAAAAAGCATATGGATTTCTGGGTAGGATAAATAGGTAGCAAGGAGAGAAGCCAGGTGGGCTGTACTAGAGGGCTGGAAATGGAAGGAATAATTATCTGCATTTATCAAAATATCTGGGTGGACCACTAGCTTCAGAACCACCCAGGTTTTTTTTATTAAAAATGCAGAGTCCCATGCTCCACCTCAGTTTATTGAGTCAGGATGAATGGGGCGAAGTTCTGGGCTGCTGTGGTGGCTCCATTTTAAGAATCACCTGATACAGCATTTTGATGAGAAAACAGACAACCGGGGAAGGAACAATAGATGAAATTAAAGATTAAAAGATTGTGATCAGAAATTCTGGAATATGATGCGCCCTGTGAACCCTCTTGAACATGAAGAGGTTTTGGAAGGCTTATTGATTGTGTGGAAAGAATCAGATTTATTTTTGTTGGTAGCACCATTTTATTCTCCCAGTTCTGGCTATCACTGGGAATAATTGCACACACATCCCCATATACACACATGTATATGCATGTATGCTTATTTGAATGTATATCTTGTTCATATCAAATATATTCTTTGTAATGACATTGTCTATGTGCCTGTGGAGGGAGGTATTGTTGAAAAATGTGTGTCCACACTGTGCATTGGAAAAGATACTTGGGGTTGCCCCATAGTTTATAATCATGAATCAAAAACCAGTGGCCTGATTGGCATATCTGATCTGTAGGTCACTTATTCATTGAAAAGTATCATAATTTTATAAATTATAAATTTATTGCCAACTTAAAATTTGGAGATTTTGCTTAAAAATCAGATTTCTGACTTTCAACAAATCTAAATATATGACAAAGCATAGTTTCCAATTTCCTCAGAAGGAATGGAGAGGTGCTGCCTCCTTTCTATGAAACCTTCCTTCTATAATTTGTCATAATTTCTCCACTTCCCTACTCTTAGTTCACTCACTTGAATGACTTGCCTGGATCATCTGTGTGATAAAATAATTTAATTCAGTGAATTGGTTAATGGTTTGACCAACTAATTGGTCCACTCAATAAAGATGGGTGATTAAGTAGGCTGATAAAGAAATGTTGTCTGACTCAGGTTCTTGACAACTTTTTCAATTGAAACTTGTATTGATTATTCTGCCCTTAGGCCTTTAAATAAATTAAATCCACCTTCTAGTGAAAAGATGTTAGCAGTAAGAGCTGATGTGTCAACTTCCACCTAGAAAACAAAATAGATGTTCAAAAAGAATGAAGCATAGTGAATGATAACTTCTGTGCATTTTTTTCAGATATGATATAGACATGCCAGTATGAAGGATGACTCAGGGAGGTAACATAAAATTTACCATTTTAAGATAATAGACATTTACTTCATGTTCAAAACCGTTATGCATACTGTACATTTTTTTTTTGATGAACATTTATTGCATTATATCTTTAAATGCCATAAACTGTGAAGGGTGGAAAAGAGATTGGAAATAGCTGGGTTATCAACACAGAGGAAAGACTTTTTCATGGACATGATTCAAATGAACTAATACATGCAGGAAAGATATCCTGCAAGATTAAGCAAGTGATACTTATGTTACTAACCGGAACAATGTCATTATATTCAGCTTGGACTTAATATGTATGAAAGAACCTCCTTGAGTAGTGCAAAAAAAAAAACTGTGAATGTAGATGAGCCAAAGCACTAATAGAGCTTGTCTGATTCTCCTTCCTTAGTGGGGAGGACTCACAGGATATATGGGCTCCAATGCCTTCCGCCCAAGGAGTGCTGGAATTTTCACATTCATCTGTGATTCTCTAGTGACAGGAACTGATTTCAAAACTGTAACAGAGACTGCACTAAACTTCAGGTTTAAAAAATCTGGGGATAGTATTAGGAAGACCCAAGGCTAGTGTTAGGAACCAAAGATAAGAATTTTTAGACGATAGCATAAGATGGGGGGAATAAGGACATTTGCAGGACCACAGCAGATAGATGGGTCTGGCCATGTAGGGGGTAGACAAAAAATGCTGCTGAGGATGAATGGATTCATTTCCCCCACAAATACGGACTGTAAGGATGTAAATGCAATAATCAACATGTGGACATTGTATTTTATTGGCCTAGTATTTTATCTTTGTATGAGACTGTCAGTCACTAGCATGAAGGCAATTATCAGAATATTTAGCATCATCTAAAAATGAAACGGTCATCAAATTAAGCGTTTTTTTGTTAAACCAATTGATACATTTTTTTCCAAAACAAGGGCAAAACACACTTCTTATAGGAAATTATTAAACTTGGTCACTTGATAGGCAGAAAATGCCAAACTACAGTAGCATAAATCAGAGTACTATTCTTTGTAGAAAATCAGTTTAAAAGTGCATTGATTTTCACTGGCAAAGCACGATGGCCAAATAGAAGCCTCCAGCAATTATCTTGCAGAGGGGAATACAAAATTTAACAAGCAGTCACACTAAAAAGCACCTTTATAATAATCAAAAATCAGATGAATGATTACAGTACCTGGTTTTAACATGATATTAAAGAAAGAGGCACTGAAGAGGGTAGAAATGATGGCCTTGAATTGCTGACACCACACATGCCCTATTCTTCATTAGCAGCCACACAGCATGGAGAGAGAATCTGTATGCCTGGTGAAGGGAAAGCACAGTCATCGTGGGACTTTTCATGGGAACTCAGTGCCGCCCTGTCACAGTAGAAGGGGTAGAACTCAGCCAGTACCCACAGTTGGAGCATTTAGACTAGTTCTAGCCAGAGGCAACTTTTCCATTCCAGCAATCAGAACCTGAGTTCTGGTGAGCTCCACCACCATGGGCTGAAGTATTCTGGAATACTAAGTAAACTTGAAGGGCAATTTAGGCCACAGGGACTGAAATTCTTGGGCAATTCCTGTTGCGGTGCAGGGCTTGGAGACAGAGAACTTGGGGTTCACATGACCTAGTGAGACACCAGCTGGGGTGGTCAAGGGAGTGCTTTCATCACTTTTCCCCCAGCCCCAGACAGGGAAGATCATGGCTCCAAAAGAGACTCCCCTCTACTCTTTGAGGAGAGAAGAGAGGAAAGTAAACTTTGTGACTTAGATATCAGCCCAGTTACAGTAGAAAAGGAAGGCAGCCAGAGTCTCGAGGAACCCATTTCAGGCCCTATTTCCCAGATTTCTCAACACACCTTGGGCCAGAGGGAACCTACAGCCTTGGAGGGAAGGACCCAGTCCTGGCAGGCTTTATCACTTGCTGACTAAAGAGTCGTTGGGCCCTGAATAATTAGCAATAGTAGTTATTCGTACATTGTGGGAAGAGGAGAGGATTATACTATTGCCTACTTTTGCATATTTTTTATTTTCTGCAGTAAAGGGTTAAAATATCTGTAAGAAAGATGTTGGTTAAATTAATATATGAATAAGCAAGCCATCTCAGATATTGCTCTCCCTGTTTCTCACATTTCATTGGTCAAATAGAAAGTGAAATTACAATTTAGAACCCAACACATTTCTGTCCATTTGCCTTCCATAGGAGATACTATTCTTGGAACCTAACATTTAACAGATTTCTTAGTGTTCCTTTTTATAACCAGACATTATCATTAAAATGTACTAAAACTACGCTGATATGCAAAATAGGATATAAGGCTAAAGGCCATAAAGAAGCAAATTTGGCAAAATTTAGTATGAAAGTGGAGAAAAGAGGCTTAAGAATATTTGAATCATCATTCACTCTGTAAATAACTAAATATTTAATATGAAAGAAAAAAATATATGTCAGTTTTGGGCTTTTGTAGACATACATGTACAAAGCTGATATGGCAGACAGTCTTATTACCTTATAAACTTGATAAATTTGTTCTACTTAAAATCCTAATAAACTTGTAATCATTTCATGGAGTCTGTGCATTCTCTGTTGTATTTTCATTTTCCTTGCTTAATTTACTCATTTTTTCCTTCTTTCTATATAATAGAATTTATATAACCTATTATTGCTGGTGCAATGTTTTGGACATAAAAATCTGTGAGCTCATTACATTAAAAATCTTTAAGTAAATTCATTAATCTTGTGGGCTTGATGAACTTGGGTTTTTCATTTTTCTCTCACACACATGTACAAAACATACACAGTTAGCAAATACAGTATTTACTAAAGTCTTTATAAGATTCTTTTATCAAGGTTCTTTAACTAAATTAGATAAGAAGGAAGACAACTGGAAATGCATATATAGAAACACACTTCCACATGCATTCACACACACATATACACATACACATGTACCTGTATGTATATTTGTTATGCCCTTTCTCTTGTAGTCAGAATGCATGAGTCAGCCACCACTGGGTGGTGGTGGAAATAATGTCTTTCATTATTACACCCAATAATCCACTATAAGAATTTCTGTTTGCTCTTTGCTGGGCTGCTGGGCTCCTGGGCTCAGGAAGAATTTGAAGGTCCTCATGCTTGAGGGAGGAATGCTTTTCTCAGGTAACATAGTTATAGTTCCCATGGATTGAAGGCTATAACTGATGTCCTGTACATACTGAGCTTTTTCTGCCACTGAATCAGCAAGCAGAGAATAGCATCATTGTATTGGCAGGGGAAATAGATTCCAATTATCAGAGAGAAATTGGATTGCTCCTCCATGGTGGGGGCAAGGATGATTATATCTGGGATCCAGGGAATTCACTGGAGTGCCTTTGATATTTCCTTTTTCAACAGTCCTGGCTAATAGAAAATTGTGCCAACCCAATAAAGATAAGACCACTGACTTTCCCATGGGAAGGAAGTTTGTGGAGTAGAAGAAAGCTGCAATTACATACTTAAGTCTTATGAACCAGGTGAAGAAATAACAAAGAAGCTATGATTTATGTTACCTAATTATTTTTTACTTTTTCTTCTTACCTCTATATGGAGAACCTAGTATTGCCTAGCATATACTAGGTTTGATATGGGAGTATGACTGAACTGACATCGCCTGATGGTACATTTATCAATGGGACTCCAAACATTTCCTGTGTCAGGGGCAGGAACTTTTCACCTTGACAAAGGCCATTAATGAATGTTTAAAGGAAAAGGAGATTGACTGTCACTCTTCTTCTCAAGATCTACCTTTCAATCTTTTTCTGACCCAGGCAATCACCTTGTAAGGCTTCAATGTATGGTCTTCTTTGCCCTCCACTTTTTGGTTGGGTTTGACCAATAGGTAGCCATGGCTGCATATCAGCAGGGCAGCAGGGGGAAGAATGATGTCTGAGTACTTATTCTTCTGGCTGAAGTTGCCTCTGGCTGGCTGGATTTTTTGACTAAAGCTTGATGCTTTAGCCAAAGTAGTCTCTAATACATGACTTTTTCCTTCCAACTCTAGGTGTCATTGGCTCAAATCAGGGATAGTTCCGTATCACCTCCCAGTTTTCCTAAACCCCATACACATGTTTGTAAGCCCATCTCGAATTATCCTAATTTGAATGTGTTATTTGCTTCTGGCTGAGAACCTTAATCATAATTCCTTTTATAATTCTTATCAATAAGAAGAACCTAGGCCATGGGTAACAGTTGTGATAGAAAAGAGGTTATGAACTGTGGCTTGAGGTCTTTAAAAGAAGGAGGAGCTAGGGCTTAGAATATAGCGGAATATATTATAAATCTTTTTGTATCACAGGCCCACTGTTAAGTCTGTCTTATAAAAATTATGTCAGCTTGTCCTTTTTCAAATCTTTGTAATTTATTGTTTAGCCTGGAATTACAACCAGCTACATAATTTGTAGGGCTCAGTGAAAAATGAAAATGCAGTGCTATCTGTTAAACAAGTCTTAATAATTGTAAAATGGCAACAGCAGAGCCATAAAACATGTGCAGGGCTCTTCTGAGTGTGAGGCTCCGGTGCAAGTGCAGTTCACATGCCTGTGAATTTGGCTCTACCTGAAATCCATGATATAAGGAGTAAAAGCTACCAACTTAAAACAATAGAACTGAACATAAGCTACCAAGACACAGGCAAGTCTTAAGCAAAACATACATTTTGCATACTTATGAAGGATGGAGGGTTGCTGCTAGCCAAATTTTTCAGTCCTTCTTATGGCTACTTTTAAGAAGAGAGAGGCATTAGGAAGGAATGAGATAATCTAAGAGTTGGAGCTTTTACATCACTAAAACAGTGATTCTCAGTGCTTGGCTGCTCTTTAGAACACTCTGGAAAGCTTTAAAATAATTCCAATGCTTCAGCATTTCACCTCACCCCTTCGGTCTGTTCTAGGACTTTTGTGGTTTTTACAGCTTTACAGGTGATACTAATGTCTAGTCAGCTTTGCGAACCACTACCTTAATTTCTTCTATCAGAGTTGGAAATTGTTGGTGGTTTAGTTGCTTCTAAAGAGAAGTTGTCACACTGCTTTTGCCTTCTATGGAAAAAGTTAAGGAAAAAATGTTAATATAATGCGTTTAGCTTAAGTGTTATTTTCATTTCAAATTACCGTTTGGGTATAAATAAATAATCAGTCAATAGACAGTGGTATTTCCATTATAAAGTATGTATTGTTTTTAGATAAAGCATCTTCTTGGATTTGTTCGCATTAGTGATTTTCAAAATGTGATTTACAGATTTGTTTGTGAGTCTGTGAGTCAAAATTACCCCTGGTGTGTATGGTGCCATTTTTCAGATCAAGTATCTATATTTTACTTAAATTTTTTTAAAACTTGCTTTTGGCCCCCATAAATGAAACACTTCCATCTTCAGTGAACTACAGACAAAGGAGCCTGTAAGTATTGAATCAATTTGTCATTTATTCATTCATTTAACAGTTTTCATTGTTTTGTGCTAGTTCCTAGCATGAAGGCATACAGCAGAGACAAAAACAGTCTCTACCATCATAGATCTAACATTGAATGAGTGAAGAAGGAAGAGAAGCATCCAAGAAATGATCACAATTGTAATTAATTACACTTGTGACGAGCCCCTAAAGAAAAGATACAGTACAGCAAGAAAAATGTATGGGGATTACTTAACTAAGAAGTGGTCCTTAAGAAAGTGAAATTTCAATGGTCTAGCATGGAATACAGTATGCTATGAATTGAATACCTTACTTAAGTAAATAAAGCATGGCAAAGAATGAGACTAGAGAGACAGATAGCAACCAAATTGTTTAGTACCCTGTAGATAACATTAAGGGATTTAGTCTGTGTATGTGTGTGTGTACATGTGTAGGTATGTATGTATGTGTGCTGGTATACATTATGTGTGTATATTTACAATCACAACTGCTAGAAACAGATGAGATTTTAATATTTGTTTAATAGGAATTAAAATCATAGGAGCCTAGCTAAGTTCTCTTGTATTATTGCAATGAAATATTATAAATGTCTTAAATGATTTTGCACCAACCTAGTATGATACAACTGCAAACTTACTGAAGAAAAGCCATTCATGGTCTTTTTTTGCTAATGTTTATTTTTTATTTATGCACATTTTTAATAATACAGTTATTACTTTTTGGTATACAATTCTATGAGTTTTGACAAATATATAGAGTTGTATAAACACTACCATAGTTAGGATGCAGAACAGTTCCATCACCTCAAATAATTCTCTTGTAGTGCCCCCTACTCTCAAACCCTAGACACCACCAGTTTTTTCCCCATCCCTACAGTTTTGCCTTTCCTAGAACGTCGTATAGATGGAATCATATAGCATGCACCCTTAGGAATCTGGCTTTTTTTGCTTGGCATAATGCATTTGAGATTCAACTGCGTTGTTTTTTTCTGTTTTCTTTTTTTTTTCAACTGTGTTGTTCCATGTGATAGCTTCCTTTACTGCTGAATTATATTCCATTGTATGGATGTGCAATAGTTCATCCATTTCTCTGCTGATGGACATTTGTACTGCTTTCAGTTTTGAGTGATTGTGCAAAATGCTGCTATAAATAGTCACACAGGTTTTTGTATGAACACAATATTTCATTTTTCTAGGGTAAAAAACTAGCAATGAGATTAAGTCATATGGCAATTATTTGTCTACTTTTATGAGAAATTGCTAAACTGTGTTTTAATGTGGCTGTAAAATTTTATATTTCTTCAAGAATGTATGATAATCCCAGTTCTGATTTCTCACCAGTCCTTGATATTGTCAGTTTTTTTTTTATTTTTTCTACCTATTTTAGTAGGCATGAAGTGGTATATCAGTGAGGTTTCAATTAGCATTTCCTAATGGAGTTATAGTGTTGGGCATCTTTTCATATGCCTATTTTTCACTTGCACATCTTCTTTGGTGAGATGTTGGTTAATCATTTTGCCTACTTTTTACTGTTTTCTAAAATTACTGAGTTTTAAGAGTTCTTTATATATTTGTGTATTCTTTGTCAGATTTGCAAATCTTTCTCTGTAGCTTTTCTTTTCACTCTTTTAGAAGTGTCTTTCACAGATTGAAAGTTTTAAATTTTGATCACATCAAATTTATTAGTTTTTTCTTTTATGGATTGTGTGTTTGATGTTGTATCTCAGAAAATTTTTCTATGCCAATGTCATGAAGACCTATTTTTCTCTAAAGTTTTATATTTTTATGTTTTATTTTCAGTCTATAATGTATTTTGAATTAATTTTTATATAAGGTATAAGATATATAGATGTCCAAGTATACCAGTAGTTTTTTTGTTGAAAAGGCTGCTTTTTCTTTGTTGAATTCACTTTGCACCTTTGATGAAAATCATTTGACCATATTTGTGTGGGCTTATTTCTGGACCCTCTAGTCTGTTTTATTTATTTCTGTGTCTGTTCTTTCACCAATGTGACACCATTTTGTGTTCTGTAGCTTTATAGTAAGTCTTGAAATCAAGTAGGGAAAATCCTATAACATTTTTATTCATTAAAAATTTATTTTGGCTTCTAGTTTCTTTGCTTTTGTATATAAACTTTAGAATGAACTTGTCTATATCTACAATAGATTATCATCAGTGTTTTATAGTTTTCAGTATACAGATCCCACACATATTTTGTTAAACTTACAGATATATATTTTATTTTCGTAGCTAGTATAAGTTGTATTTTTAAAATTTTGCTTTCAATGTATTCATTGATGGTGTATACATACGTAATTGGTGTTTGTATATTGTACTTTTATCATGTGAAAACTCATTTGTTAGTTACAAGAGTGTTCTTTTAGCTTTCTTGAGATTTTCTATGTAAATAATCATGAATTTGCAAACAGATTCGATTTTATTTTTTTCTTTTCAAGCTATATTGCTTTTATTATTTTTTCTTCATTCCTGGGGATATTTTTTCTAAAATGCAATTCTGGGTTCACATATTTTTGCAGAATGTGTAGGTTTGTTACATAGGTATACACGTGCCATGGTGGTTTGCTGCGTCCATCCCTCCATCATCTATATTAGGTATTTTACCCAATGTTATCCCTCCCCAATACCCCCATCCCTTGCAGTTCCTCCCTTAGCTCCCCCACCCCACGACAGACCCTGGTGTGTGATGTTCCCCTCCCTGTGTCCATGTGTTCTCACTGTTCAACATCCAATTATGAGTGAGAACATGTGGCGTTTGGTTTTCTGTTCTTGTGTCAGTTTGCCAAAAATGGTGGTTTCCAGCTTCATCCATGTCCCTGCAAAGGACATGACGTCATCATTTTTTATGACTGCATAGTATTCCATGGTGTACATGTGCCACATTTTCTTTATCCAGTCTATCATTGATGGACATTTGGATTGGTTCCAAGTCTTTGCTATTGTAAACACTGCCGCAGAAACGTATGTGTGCGTGTGTGTGTGTGTCTTTATAATAGAATGACTTACAATCTTTTGGTATATACTCAGTAATGGGATTGCTGGGACAAATGGTATTTCTATTTCTAGATTATTGAGGAATCGCCACACTGTATTCTACAAGAGGAGTTTTAAGTTCACAGAGAAACTGGACAGAAAATGGAGTTCCCATATGTGCCTTCTCCTACACACTCACAGCCACCCCACTAGCAACATCTCACATCACGGTGGCATATTTGTTAAAACTGATAAACCTACATTGACACATTATTATCATACAAAGCCTCTAGGTTACATTAGAGTTCTCTCTTAGTTTTGTACATTCTATGTGCTTGGGAAAATTTATAATATCATGTATCTACCACTATGGTGTTATAATGGTAATTTAATTGCCCTAAAAATCCTTTGTGCTTGGCCCCTTCACTCCTCCCTCTCCCAATTCCTGGCCACCACTCACCTTTTTGCTGTTTTCATAGTTTTGTGTTTTTCAGAATGTCATGTAGTTGTAATCATACAGTATATAACCTTTTAAGATTGGCTTTCACTTAGTAATAAGGATTATTTCATCTCCTTTCATGACTTGATGGCTCATTTCTTTTTAGTGCCAAATAATATTTCACTGTCTGAAGGTGTCATTGTTTAATCATTCTTTCACCTTACCGATGGATATTTTGGTTGCTTTCAAATTTTGATAATTATGAATAAAGGTGCTGTAAACGTCCTTGTGCAGGTTTTTGTGTGAACACAATTTTATACTCCTTTAGGTAAATGCTAAGAAGTGCAATTGCTGGATCCTATGGTAGTTTTATAAGAAACTGCCCAGTTTTTCTCTAAATTGGCCATATCATTTTGTATTTTCACTAGAAATGAATGAGTTACTGTTGTTCCACATCACTGCCAGTATTTAGTGTTGTCAGTGTTTTGGATTTTGAATATTCTAATAGGTGTTTAATGGTATGTTATTGTTTTAATTCAGTTTATTTATGAATGATGTTGAACATCTGTACATATTCTTGTTTTTCTTTCTTTGGTGATGCAAGTGTTCAGATCTTTTGCTCATTTTTAATATTATTTTAAATTTTCTTTTTGTTAAATTTTAAGAGTTAAAAAATATATTTTGGATAACAGTCCTTTATCAGATATGCTCTTTGCAAATACTTTCTCTAAGTCTGTGGCTTATCTTCTCATTCTCTCGAGACAGGTTTTTCTGTGCTTTAAAACTGGAATTCCATTGCAGTAGATAGAATTATTGTCCCTCAAAAATGTTCGTGTTCTAATCCCTGGAACCTGTGAATATTACTTCACCTGGCAAAGAGACTTTGTAGATGTGATTAAGTGGACAGTGAGGTGGAAAGTTTATCCTGGATAATCCAGGTGGGCTCAATGAAATCACATGCATCCCTCAAAGCAAACAATCTTTTCCAGCTGTGTTTAGAGGGAGACATGACCAAATAAGATTGATGAGAGAGATAAAATGTTGCTGGCTTTCAAACTGGAGGGAGGGAGCCATGATCCCAAATACTTGGGCAATCTCTGGAGGCTGAAAAATACAAGAAAAGTGATTTCCCCTTAAAGCCTCCAAAGAGGAATGCAGCACTGAAACACTGATTTTAGGCTAGTGAGCTGTGTTGGATTTTTAGTTACAGAAGCGTAAGATGATACATTTGTGTTAAGTCACAAGTTTGCAGCAATTTGTTATATAGGAATAGAAAACTGATGCAATTATTTTCTGGTATCTCTTGAGCAATCTTTAGTCATTTGAATTGTTCCTTTTTATGTAATGTGTTATTTTTTTCTGGCTGATTTGGTTTTCAGCAGTTTGATTATGATGTGTTTGGACATGATTTACTTTGAATTTCCCTGTTTAGGATGTTCTGAGTGTGATCTAAATCTGTAAAATTGTGTCTATTAATCTAAACTGCAATATTTTGAGAAGGGATGAAAAATGCAGTGAAGGTTAAATGGGGGCAAAGAACTTTATTCTTTTTCTTCAAGATTGTTTAGGCTATCCTACATCCCTTGAATTTTCATATAAATTGTTAGATATCAATTTGACAATTTCTACAAAGAAACCAGCTGGGATTTTGATAAGAATTGCATTGTATTTATAGATCAATTTGGGGATTATTGACATCTTAAAAAAAGCTTTTTGATCCATGAACGTTGAATGTGCTCCCAGTCATTTATGTCTTTTAAAATTTATTTCAAAAGTATTTTGTAGTTTTCATAGAAATATTATTCTTTTGTTAAATTTATTTATAATCATTTTATTCTACTTGAGCCTATTTTAAGGAGAATTATTTTCTTAATTTGGATTTCACTTTGCTTATTTCTACTATATAGAAAATCAGTTCATTTTTATGGTACTCTTATATCCTGCAAACTTTCTGAGCTTAGATAGTTATAATAGTTTTTTAGTAGATTCCATAGAATTATCTTTACCTAGGTTTCTATGTTTAGATTTTCTGTATCAAGGGCAATAGAGATAGCTGTAGGTCTTCCTTTCCAGTCTGGATGTTTTTAATTTTGTTTCTTTGCCTAATTGCCCTGGATAGAACCTCTAGTACAATGTCGAATAGAAGTTGCAATAACAGACTTCCTTGTATCATTTCTGATCTTGAGGGGAAATATTTAGTTCTTCATCATTAAATATGATGCTAGCTGTGCATTTTCTTAATAGATGTCATTAATAAAGTTAAGGAAATTACCTTCTATCCTTACTTTGTTGAATTTTTTAAAATCATAAATGAATGGTGAAGTTTGTCAAATACTTTTGTTGTCTTTTGGGATGATAACATCTTTGTCATGTATTCAATTGATGTCATGTATTACATAAATTGATTTTTGGTTGTTACCTCAACTTGGCATTCTTGGGATAAATCCCTCATGGTGGTAATGGGTGATCCTCTTGATGTTTGGATTTGATTTATGGTATTTTATTAAGACTTTTAAATATATCTATTTATAGGAGACATTGGTGTGTATCTTTATTTTCTTGTGATGCCTTTTCCTGGGTGGGGTATTAGGTAATACTGACCTCAGAATGATTTGGGAAATGTTCCCTTCTCTTGTTTTTATTTTTATTTTTTTTGGAAGAGTTTCTGAATGATTAATGTTAATCCTTTGAATTTTTGGCAGAATTTGTCAGTGAAATCATCTTGGCCTGGATTTTGCTTTGTAGGAAGTATTTTTGGTTACTTATTCAATCTTTTTACTTATTACATGTGTGTTCAGATTATTACTTTTTCTTGAGTCAGTTTTGGTAGTTTGTCTACCTATAGGAGTTTGTCCGTTTCATCAAAGTTGTTTAACTTAACTGGCATGCAGTTGGTTATGGCATTTATTTATGATCCTGTATCTTTCTGTAAAGATGATGGCAAGAATCCCTTTTAGTTTATTTGTCTAGTCTCTCCCCTCTGTGTCTCTCATTACTCTTGCTAAAAGTTTTTCAGTACCGTTGTTATTTTAAAAGAACCAATTTTAGTTTCATTGATTTTTCTCTGTCTATTCGCTATTTAATTAATTTTCATTGTAGTTCTTATTATTTATTTATTTTTATTAGCTTCACATTCTCTTCTCTAATTTTCTTCAATTTCCATGAGAAATTACCACAACTTGATGGCTTAAACTAACAGAAATTTAGTCTTTCACAGTTTAGGAGGTCAGAAGTCAAAAATTAAGGTGTCAGCAAGATTGTTTTTTTCTGGAGGCACTGAAGAAGAACCATTCCATGCTTCTCTTCTAGCTTCTGGAGGTTGCCAGCAATCCTTGGCATTTCTTTGCTTATAGATGCATCATTGTAGTCTCTGTCTCCATCTTCACATCACTTTTTAAATCCCTATTTCTGTGTGCTATCTCTTACAAGGACATAAGAGAATGGTTTTAGACTCCACCCCAATAACCATGTACTATGTCAAGGGCCTTAGGTGAGACTCTGAGACTTGAGGGCTTCAGGTGAGACTCAGCACATTTACAGCTCTGTTGGTTATGAGGCAAGACTACTGTTTGAGAAAAATAGGGGAAAAGAAAAGGGCACTTTGTCTTGCACCTTAGGTACCAGCTCAGCTACAGGAAGGGAGAGCATTAAATGAGCTTTTGAGGTTCTCAGTTTTAGGACTTGACCCTTGGATAGCATTTCTGGACCTGCCCTGGGCCAGAGAGGAGCCGCTGCCCTAAAGGTGAGTTCCAAGCCAGGCAGCATTCACCTCAAGGTGATTTAAGAGACTTAAGGGAACATTGGTAGTGGTCTGGCAGTATTTCTTGTGACCTGTGGTGGGAGTGGCTACAGGGTGAATCTCCTCTTCCTTTGGAAAGGGGAGGGAAGAGTGGGAAGGACTGCATCTTGTAGTTTGAGTGCCAGCTCAGCCATAATACAGTGGAACACCAAGTAGATTTGTAAGATTTTTCACTCTAGTCCCTGACTCCTGGATGGCACCTCTGGACCTACAGGGGACCTAGGAAAACTTGTCACCCTGAAGGGAAGGACACAGGCCTGCATGGCTTTGTCATGTGATGATTGTAGAGCCCCTGGCCCTCGAGCAAATATAGGCAGTACCCAGCGTATGGTTGTGGTAGGACGTGGGCAAGACCCAGTGCTATGCTGGTTTCTAGTCTGACCCAACACAGTCTTAGTGGTGTGCACAGGGGCACTTGGGTCACTAAACTCCCAGCTCCAGGTGACTCTGAACAGAGAAACAAACTTTCTTTGTTTGGGAGAAAGTATGGGAAAAGAACAAGAGCCTCTGTCTCGTAATCCAGGAAATTCTTCTATGTTCATCCAAGACCACCAAGGCAGTACCTCTACAAGTCTGAAAGAACCAGTGTTACTGGGCTTGCCTTGCCCTATAAAGCAGATACAGCTTAGATCACAACACCTAAGTCCTTTCAAATATCTGGAATGTCTTCCTGAGAAGGATGGGAATGAACAAGCGACAGTGAAGACTACCGTTCAGATATACAATTCAAAATAAGTGTCTTGAGGAAAGACAAAGGAGAAATTCAGAATTGAATCAGACAAACTTAACTAAGACATCAAAATAACTGAAAAGAATCAAGCAGAAACTCTGGATCTGAAAAATGCTGTTGACACACTGAATAATGCATTGGAGTCTTTTAATAGCAGAATGATCAAGCAGAAGAAAGAATTAGTGAGCATCAAGACAGGCTATTTGAAAATACACAGTCAGAGGGGACAAATGATAAAAAATATAAAACAATGAAACATCCCTATAGGTTCTAGAAAATAGTCTCAAATGGGTAAATCTAAAAGTTATTGGCCTTTAAGAGGAGATAGAGAGAGATGGGTATAGAAAGTATACTCAAAGGCATAATAATAGAAAACTTTCTATATCTACTGGAAGATATCAATATCCAAGTACAAGGAGGTTACAGAACATCAAGTAGATTGAACTCATAAAAGACTACCTCAGGGCATTTAATAATCAAACTCCCTAATGTCAGGGATAAAGAAAGGATCCTAGGAGGAATGAGATAAAAGAAACAAATAACATAAAATGGAGTTCAAGTACATCTGGTGGGAGAATTTTCAGTGGAAACCTAACAGGGCAGGAGAGAGTAGCATGACATATTGAATTGCTGGGAGAGAAAAAAACACACACACACACACACAACTAAAACCTTTTTTATCCTAGAATAGTATATCTAGTGAAAATATCCTTAAAATATTAAGAAAAAGTAAAGACTTTCCCAAGCAGTAAAAGCTAGGGATTTTATCAACATCAGACCTGTTGTACAAGAAATGCAAAAGGCAGTTCTTCAATCTGAAAGAAAGGATGTGTTAATGAGCAACACATAATTACCCAACAAAACAAAACTCACTGGAAATAGGAAGTACACAAAATATCCCCCAAACAAAACACTGTAATTGTGGTGTATAAAATACCCTATCCTAAGTAAAGGGGCTAAAAAAACCGAAACAATCAAAACGAATAACCACAACAAATTTTCAAGACAGAGACAGTAAAAATAAAATAGAAATAGAAATAATGAAGAGTTAAAAAGTGGGTTGATGAAAATAAGTTGTAGAATTTTATTACTTTTCTCTTTGTTAAAATAAGAGGTTATGAAATATTATTTGCAAGCCTCATAACTTCAAACCAAATAATATACAGCAGATACACAAAATATTAAAAGCAAGAAACTAAAGTATATCATTATAGAAGATCAGCCTCACTAAAAGGGAAACAGGAAGGAAAGAAATAAGGAAGGGAAGACCACAAAACAACCAGAAAACAAACACAAAATTGGAGGAGTAAGTCCTCAGTTATCTGTAATAACATTACATATAAATGGATTAAACATGCCATTTAGACATAGACTGGCCAAATGGATAAAAATGGAGACCCCTAAATCTGTTTCCTACAAGAAACACATCTTATCTGTAAAAACACAGATAGATTGAAAAAAGGGAATGGAAAAAGTTATTCTATGCCAGTGGAAGCCAAAGAAGAGCAGAAGTAGCTATACTTTTATCAGAGGATAATAACAATTATAAATATATATGCACCCAACACTGGAGCACCTAGATATAAAGCAAATATTATTAGTGCTAAAGAGAGAGGAAGACCCTGATATAGTGTGGCTCTGTCCCCACCCAAATCTCATCTTGAATTTTAGCTTCTATGATTCTTTTGTGTCATGGGAGGAACCCAGTGGGAGTTAATTGAATCATGGGGGGCAGTGTTTCCCATACTGTTCTCAATATAGTGAATAACTCTTACAAGATATGATAGTTTTATAATGGGGAGTTTCCTTGCAGAAATTCTCTCTCTTGTCTGATGCCATATAAGGTGTGTCTTTCACCTTCTGTCATGATTATAAGGCCCACCTCACCAGCCATGTGAAACTGTGAGTCTATGAAACCTCTTTTTCTTTATATATTACCCAGTCTGGGGCATGTCTTTATCAGCAATATGAAAACAGACTAATACAGGTCCCAATACAATAATAGCTGGAGACTTAAACACCTCACTTTCAGCATTGGACAGATCTTCCAGACAAAAAATCAGCTAAGAAATATCAGACTTAATGTGCATTATAGAACAAGTGATTCTAATACATATTTACAAAACATTTCATCCAAGAGCTACAGAATACACATTCTTTTCTCAGCACATGGATCATTCGGAAATATACACCATATGTTAGGTCACAAAACACGTCTTAAAACATCCAAAAAGTTGAAATAACACAAAACATCTTCTATGACCATAATGGAATAAAACTAGAAATTAACAATAGGAATTTTGGAATGATTCAAATACATGAAAAACATACCCAAACCTCTGGAATACAGCAAAAACAGTACTAAGAGAGAAGTTTAATAGCTTTAAGTGCCTACATTAACAAAGAGGACAAACTTCAAATAAACAATCTAAAAATGCATCTTAAAGAATAGAAAAGCAAGAGCAAACCAAACCCAAAATTAATAGAATAAAGGAAATAGTAAAGATTATACTGGAAATAAAAAAAAAATTTAAATAAGCTAATAATACAAAAGATAAATGACACCAAAAGGTGGTATGTTGAAAAGTTAAAATTGATGAACTTTTAGCTTGATTAAAAAAAAAAAAGAAACAGAGGAGACCTAAGTAAATAAAATCAGAGAGGAAAGAGGAAACATTACAACTGATACTGAAGAAATTCCAAAGGACATTAGTGGCTTTTCAACAACTAACTATAGGCCAATACATTTAAAAACCTAGAAGAAATGGAAAAATTCCTAGACATATACAACTACTGAGATTAAACCATGAAGAAATCCAAAACCTGAACAGACCAGTAACAAATAATGAGATTGAAGCTGTAATAAAAAGTCTCCCATCAAGATCCACAGCTAGTATCATAATGAATAGAGAAAACCTGAAAGCCATTCCTCTAAGATCTGCAGCATGACAAGAATGCTCACTCTTTCCAACATAGTGCTGGAAGTCCTAGCTAGATTACATACCCTGAAGAGACCAACAACAAGCAGTGAGGTTGAAATAGTAATTTAAAAATTATTAACAAAAAAGTCCAGGACCAGATGGAGTCACAGCAGAATTCTACCAGAGATTCAAAGAATCAATACCAATCCTATAGACACTATTCTACAAAATAAAGAAAGAGGGGACCCTCCCTAAATTATTCTATGAAGCCAGTATCACCCTAATACTAAAACCAGCAAAGGACATAACCAAAAAAGACAATTACAGACCAATATCTCAGATGAACATAGATGCTAAAATCCCTAACAAAATACTAGCTAACTAAATCTAAAACCATATCAAAAAGATAATCCACCATGATCAAGTGGGTTTTATACCAGGATGCAGGGATAGTTTAACATTAATATTAATATCAATAAATGTGATATGTCACATAAACATATATCAACACATATTAACATATATAAGTGCATATTAACATATATCAACACATACCAATAAATGTGATACACTACATAAATATATATCAACACATATCAATAAATCTGGTACACCACATGAACACAATTAAAAACAAAAATCACGTGATCATCTCAATAGATGTATAAAAATCAACAAAATCTGGCATCCCTTTATTATTAAAACTCTCAAAAAAAGAAAAAATCTTCAGGAATCACCTTATCTGATTTTAAATTATATTTCAAAGCTATAGAAACCACAACAGCATGGTACTGCCATAAAAACAGACATATAGAGCAATGAAACAAAATAGAGAGGGCTCTGCAACTCTTGGGCCACAAACTGGTACCAGTATGCAACCTGTTAGAAACTGGGCCATACAGCAGGAGGTGAGCTGCAGGTGAGCAAGCATTACTGCCTGAGTTCCATCTGCTGTTAGATCAGTGGTGGTATTAGATTCTCTTAGGAGTATAAACCGTATCGTGAACTGAGCATGCAAGGGATCTAGGTTGTGTGCTCCTTAAGAGGATCTATCTAATGCCTGCTTATCTAAGGTGGAACAATTTCATCCCAAACTCATTCCACCCCCACCCTGGTCCATGGAAAAATTGTGTGCTACAAAATCAGTGCCTGGTACCAAAAAGGTTGAGGACCACTAGAAAAGAGAACCCAGATATGAATCCACACACATGCAGTTAACTCATTTTTGACCAAGGTTCCAAGAGCGCACACAAGGGAAAAGACAGTCTTTTCAATAAATAGTGCCAGAAAAACTGAACATCCATATGCAGAGGAATGACACTAGACCCCATTTCCTGCCATATACAGGTATTGATCGACTTACGACCTATGCAACTTACGACCCTTCGACTTTACGACCACAATCGCTAGCCACGACTGCTCTGCATCTGGCAGCGCAAACGTTGCCCAGCTGGGCGTACGACAGTGCGGACCAGCTTCTGGCAGCACTACCAGCTCCACGTGCACCATTTCAACTGTACATATGGCCTACTCAACTTACGACCAAATCCTGTTATGAGTGTTCCACAGTTCTGACCATGGTCATAAGTTGAGCACTACCTGTACAAAATTAAATCAAAATAGATTAAAGACTTAAGTCTAAGACTTCAAACTGTGAAACTACTGCAAGAAAATATTGGGAAAAAATTCCAGGACATTGATCTATGCAAAAATTTATTGAGTGGTACTACACAAGCACAGGCAACCAAAGCAAAAATGGACAAATGAGATCACATTAAGTTAAATAGCTTCTGTACAGCAGAGGATACAATCCACACAGTGAAGTAAGACCCCACAAAATGGGAGAAATATTTGCAAACAACCATCGGGCAAAGGACTAATTACCAGAATAAATAAGGAGCTCAGATAACTCTGTAGGATAAAGTCTAATTATGTGATTAAGAAATGGGCAAAAGATTTGCATAGACATTTCTCAGAAGAAGACATACAGCAAACCAGTACATGAAAATGTGCTAAGCATCACTGATCATAAGAGAAGTGCAAATCAAAGCTACAATGAGATATTATCTCACCCTAGTTAAAATGCCTTGCATCCAGTACACAGGTAATAACAACTACTGGCAAGGATGTGGAGAAAAGGGAACCCTTGTACCCTATTGGCGGGAATGTAAATAAGTACAACCACTATGGAAAAGAGTTTGAATTTTTAAATTTGGCAAAATCCAACAAGAATTTGATAAAAAGTCAAGCATTTAATAAAAATTCAACATCCCCTCATGATAAAAATGTTTAAGAAACTGAGGATTGAAGGAACATACCTCAACATAATAAAATGTGTATATGACATACCCACAGCTAGTATCATACTGAGTGGGGAAAAATGGAAAGCCTTTTCTTTAAGATCTGGAACACAACAAAGGTGCTCACTTTCACCACTGATATTCAACCTAATACTGAGAGTCCTAGCTAGAACATTCCAACAATAGAAAGTTACAAAGGGTTATATATACTACAAAGCTACAGTAATCAAAACAGCATGGTACTGGTACCAAAACAGAAATATAGACCAATGGAACAGAACAGGGGCCTCAGAGGCAATGACACACATCTACAACTATCTGATCTTTGAGAAACCTGACAAAAACAAGCAATGGGAAAAGGACTGCCTGGTTAATAAATGGTGTTGGGAAAACTGGCTAGCAGTGTGCAGAAAGCAGAAATTGGACCTCTTCCTGACACCTTACACTAAAATTAACTCCAGATGGATTAAAGACTTAAACATAAGACCTAACATCATAAAAACTCTAGAAGAAAACATAGGCAAAACCATAAAGGACATAGGTATAGGCAAGAACTTCATGACTACCCAAAGCATTGGCAACAAAAGCCAAAATAGACAAATGGGATCTAATTAAACTCCAGAGTCTCTGTACAGCAAAAGAAACAATCATTAGAATGAACTGGCAACCAGCAGAATGGGAAAAAACTTTTGCTATCTATTCATCTGACAAAGGGCTAATAATCTACAAAGAACTAAAACAGATTTACAAGAAAAAAACAAACCCATTCAAAAGTAGGTGAAGGATATTAACAGACGTTTTTCAAAAGAAGACATATATGAGGCCTACAAACATGAAAAAATGCTTATCAGTAGTCATTAGAGAAATGCAAATCAAAACCACATTGAGATACCATCTCACGCCAGTTAGAATGGCAATCATTAAAATGTCTGGAGACACCAGATGCTGGAGAGGATGTGGAGAAATAGGAACACTTTACACTGTTGGTGGGAGTGTAAATTAGTTCAACCATTGTGGAAGACAGTGTGGCGATTCCTCAAGGACCTAGACATAGAAATACCATTTGACCCAGCAATCCCACTACTGGGCATATACCCAAAGGATTGTAAGTTGTTCTGTTATAAAGGCACATGCACAGGTATGTTCATTGTGGCACTGTTTACAATAGCAAAGACCTGGAACCAACCCAAATGTTCATCAATGATAGATTGGACAAGGAAAATGTGGCACATATACACCATGGAATACTATGTAGTCATAAAAAATTATGAGTTCGTGTCCTTTGTAGGGACGTGGATGAATCTGGAAACCATCATTCTCAGCAAACTGACACAAGAACAGAAAGTCAAACACCACATATTGTCACTCATAGGCAGGTGTTGAACAATGAGAACACATGAACACAGGGAGGGGAGCATCACACACTGGGGTTAGTTGGGGGATGCTAGGGAAAGAACAGCAGGGGTGGGGAGGTTTGAGAGGAACAACATTGGGAGAAATGCCAGATATAGGTGACGGAGGGATGGAGGCAGCAAACCGCATAGCCATATATGTACCTATGCAACAATCCTGCATGATCTGCCAGAACCTAAAGTACAATTTAAAAATAAAAGAAAAAAGAAAGATATAAAGGGTATCCAAATTGGAAAGAAAGAAGTCAAATTGTTATCCTTGTTTGCAGATGATTTGATCTTATATCTAAAAAAAAAAACCGAAAGACTCCACAAGAAAACTATTAGAACTGATAAACAAATTCTATACACTTGTGGGATACAAAATCAATATACAAAAATAACTAGCATTTCTAGATGCCAACAGTGAACAATCTGAAAAAGTAATCTAAAGTAATCCCATTTTTGGATATATACCCAAAAATGTGGAAAACAGTGTATCAAAGATATATCTGCACTTCTGTATTAGTTTCAGCATTGTTTACAATAGCCAAGATTTATAGATAGATGAATGAATAAAGAAAATGTGGTACATATTCACGATAGAGTACTATTTATTTATAAAAAGAATATGATTGAGTAATTTACAGCAACATGAATGGAACTGGATATCATTATGTTAAGTGAAATAAGCCAGGTACAGAAAGACAAACATTGCATGCTCTCACTTATTTGTGGGATCTAAAAATTAAAACAATTGAGCCCATAGATACAGAGAGTAGAAGGATAGTTAATAGAGTCTGGGAAGGGTAGTGGGGACCTGGGAGAGAGCTGGGGATGGTTAATGGCTACATAAAAATAGGAAGAATGAGTTAGACTTAGTATTTGCTAGCACGACAAGTTGACTATAGTCAGTAATAACCGTGCATTTTAAAACAACGTAAAGAGCGTAGTTGGAATACTTGCAACTGAATGAATAAATGCTTGAGGAGATAGATACTCCATTCTTCATGTGCTTTTTTGCACATTGCATGTCTATATCAGGACGTCTCTTGTACCCCATAAATATATACACCTACTATATGCCAACAAAAATAAAATAAGTACAATGTATGTATCAGGAGATATTATGCTTTCTTCTCTCTTGCCACCATACAGCCTCTGCACCTCAACATGGAAAAGAAGCAAGCCTTCCTTGCTTCAAAACTTGTGTTTAATAAAGAAAGCCTGAATTAAAGGGCTATGTGCTCTGGTGCAATATTCTGTACGAGCAATACCTCAGAAATGTGACCCTGTACAATTTCCCACTATTCTACTACATTGAAATAATCAGTTTTTATTGATTTGTAAGCTATATTTATCTCCTTTCTTTTCTCAGAGATTTTTTTCCTTGCACCACAAAGTCAAGGAAACAAAAAGCTCCTGTTACTTATTAACCAAAGGCACAAGACAACAAAAATTGTTCCATAAAATATTTAAGAATGAAATTAACGTAATATTTATTATCATCCTTATCTTTCTGAAACTGGAAGTTTCAGTTGAAGAATCAAGGTATAATCAATAGGCATTTCTAATGTGAGTTGCCAAAGGAAGATACAAATTTTAAAAGGAAAGAGACATTTTGTAACCTCTTAAATACCTTCATTTAAAAAGGGCAACACAAGATTTAGGTTGTTGAGGATTTTTGCAGGATTTGGTGAAGATAATTTCTTTGGTGGAGCCGTGTAGTGATTTCTTCCATTGACCAAGGGGAAATGGTGTTGGGAGTATCTCTAGTGAAAAGCACTTCATCAGGACCATGGAGATTTTGAGATGGGATTTCCACAGTTAGAGGCATAGAGGACTGGCATTTGATCATTAGGTGCTTTGCCAATAGAGTTGCTGTGGGTAGCTTTGGATCAATCTGTGCTCTGAGTTTCTCTAGGAAAAGGGTGAGGGAATTTTTCTTGTGGATCAGAGGAGAGCCACATACTAGAACCAGCCTGAATCCATTTGAAACTGAGGCAATAGGCCTTTTAAAAATTCAGTAAAATTTCAGAATTCAAAGTTGGTGTACGCAAATCAGTAGCTCTGCTATGTATCAACAGTGATCAAACTTTGAATCAAATGGAGAACTCAACCCCTTTTACAGCAGTTGCAATCAATCAATAAATCAATCAAAATACTTAGAAGTATACTTAACCAAGGAGGTTAAAGACCTCTACAAGGAAAACTGCAAGACACTGCTGAATGAAATCATAGATGACACAAACAAATGGAAACACATCTCATGCTCATGGATGAGTGGAATTAATATTGCAAAAATTACCACACTGTTAAAAGCAACCTACAAATTCAATGCAATTCTCATAAAAGTACCACCATCATTCTTCACAGCATTAAAAAAGTCCTAAAATTCATATGGAACCAAAAAAAGAGCCTACATAGCTAAAGCAAGACTAACCAAAAAGAACAAATCTGGAGGCATTACATTACCTGACTTCAAACTATACTGTAAGACCAAAACAGCATGATACTGGTATATAAATAGGCATATAGACCAATGGAACAGAATTGAGACCCCAGAAAGTAACCCAAATATTTACAGTCAGTTGATCCTAAAAAAAGCAAACAAAAACATAAAATGGGGAACGGATACCCTATTCATCAAATGGTGGTGGGATAATTGGCAAGCCTCATGTAGAATAGAAGGCAAGCCTCATGTCTATTCATTTTGGTTGCTTCTACCTCTTGGCTATTATGAATAATGCTGCTACAAACAGGTGTGCAACCATCTCTTTGAGACTCACTCTCAATTCTTTTTTATATGTACTCAGAAATAGAAGCTGGATTCTTATCTCTCATCTTATACGGAAATCAACTGAAGATGGATAAAAGACTTAAATCTAAGATCTGAAACCATAAAAATTATAGAAGATAACATTGGAAAAACCTTTCTAGACAATGGCTTAGGCATAGGTTCGTGACCAAGAAGTCCAAAGCAAATGCAACAAAGACAATGGCAAAAAACTAAAAAGCTTCCGCACGGCAAAAAACTAAAAAGCTTCTGCACAGCAAAAGAAATAGTCAGTAAACAGACAACCCGTAGAGTGGGAGAAAATCTTCACAATCTATACTTCCACCAAAGGACTAACATACAGACTTTGCAAGAAACTTGAATCAGTCAGCAAAAACAAAACAAACAGCCCCATCAAAAAGTGGACTAAGGACATGAATAGATAATTCTCAAAAGAAGATATACAAGAGTCCAACAAACATATGAAAAAAATGCTTAACATCATTAATGATCAGGGAAATGCAAATCAAAACCACAGTGCAATACCACTTCATACCTGCAAGAATGGCCATGATCAGAAAAATGAAAAAATAATAGATGTTGGCCTGACTGTGGTGAAAAGAACAATTTTACACTGTTGGTGGGAATGTAAACTAGTACAACTACTATGGAAAACAGTGTGGAAATTTCTTGAAGAGCTAAAAGTATATCTACCATTTGATTCAGCAATCCCACTACTGGGTATCCACCGAAAGGAAAATATGTCATTATGCAAAAAAGATACTTGCACATGCATGTTTATAGCAGCACAATTCTCAATTGTAAAAACATGGAACTAGCCCAAATGCCCATCAGTTAATGAGTAGATAAAGCAACAGGCATTTGGGCTAGTTCCATGTTTTTAAAATATGAACACATGGTATGTGTTCATATATATAAATAAATAATGTGTGTGTGTGTGTGTGTGTGTGTGTGTGTGTGTGTGTGTGTGTGTGTTTATGTATAAACCCTTGCCGTGGTATACAACTCAGCCATAAAAGGGAACAAAATAATGGCATTCACAGCAACCTGGATAGAATTGGAGATCATTATTCTATGGAAAAAATTAGGGTGATTTCTCAAAAAATTAGAAATAATCACATGATCTAGTAACTCTGTTTCTGAGTACATATAAAAAAGAATTGAGAGGGAGTCTCAAAGAGATGGTTGCATACCTGTGTTTGTAGCAGCATTATTCACAGTAGCCAAAAGGTAGAAGCAACCGAAATGAATAGACAAAATGTGGTATATAGATACAGTGGAACATTTTTCGGCCTTAAAAAGGAAGGAAATCTTGCTACATGTGACACCTTGGATGAACCCAGATGACATTATGCTAAGTGAAATAGGCCAGTCATATAAAGAAAACTACTGTATGATTAAACTTACATGAAATTTCTAGAGTAGTCAAATACATAGAGACAGAAAGTAGAATGGAGGTTTCCAAGGGATGGGGAGAGGGGAAAGTGGGGAATTATTGCTTAATGGGTATAGAGTTCTAGTTTTGCAGACGAAAAACTTCTGGAGATTGGTTGCATAACAGTGTGAATGTATTTAGCCCAAATAAACTGCACACTTGAAGTGGTTAAATTTTATTCCCTGTGTGTTTTGCCGCAATTAAAAAACACCAAAAAACCCCCCAAAACTATGGGGATAGACTTCAATAATGACAGGCTGGACACTGGAGAAAGCTAGGAGATAAATTGCTCACTCTTTCTCTACTGAACCCTACACTGAAAAACTGTTAGGAGATCCCATAATTTCATGTAGCTCTTCTGGAGACTTCTGTGAGATCAAGTAACTAGCTATTTTTTTTTTCTTGAGAATTCCTGGGCCACTCAATAATGCAACCCCTGGCATAGACTCTCTCTTACTAACTATCCCACATCCCTATTATGGTCACTCTCTTTTTGTAGGTTTTTACCTCTCTTCCCCCATATTTTTAGCATATAGCTCTTGAATCTAATTTTGTGTTTTAGGGAACCCAGGCTTAAGCAGTGGGTTTGTGCTACATGGTATGTTCAGAACAAACATTTTAGGAGGTATGCTATTTGAGCTGAAGCTTTAATAAGGAAGTCGAATGCAGAGCTCTTTGAGGACATTCCACAGAGAGGCAACAGCAAGTGCAGAGACCCTGAGGTGGGAGCAGGCTTGGTGCTTTTGAGAATTGACAAGCGGGATAGTTGTTGGCATGAAGTGAGAAAGAAAACAAGTGGTGAGAGATAAGATGCATGAAGGAAGAATATCCCTGATCGCTCAGGAACTGCGGGCATGATAAGAACTCTGAATTTTATCCTAAATGATGGGAAACCAGTGGAGGGGAGTTACCTCATCTGAGCTACAGCTATAAAAATATTTTTGTGGCTATAGTAAAAATAATAAAGTATCGGTGAGGATGTGGAGAAATCAGTATCTTTGTGCAGTGCTGATGAAAAAATATTCAGCTGCTATGGAAAACAGGCATTTCCTCAAAAGCTAAACCCTATGACCCAGCAATTTCACTCTCAAGTGTAACTCAAAAGAAGTAAAACAGGTATTAAAACAAAGCCCTGTATATAAATGTTCATAATAGCACTATTCATAATTGACAAGAGCCAGAAAGAACCCAAATTTCCATCAACTGATTAATGGATAAACAAAATGTGGTACATGCATACAATGAAATATTATTCAATCATAAAAGTAATGAAATACAGATTCATACTGCAACATAGATGAACTTTGAAAATATGCTAAGTGAAAGCAACCAGATACAAAGGTAAAATTTTATCATTTCATTTACGTGGAATATCTAGAATAGGTAAATCCATATGGACAGAAAGCAGATAAGTGGTTGCCAGGGGCTCAGGGAAGAAGAAATGGGGAATTACTGTTATGAGGTACTGGGTTTCCTTCTGAGGTGAAGAAAATGTTTTAGAATTGATGCTGTACAAGATATAAATGTACTAAATGCCATTTAACTGTATACTTCAAATGGTTTATTTTATGTTATGTGAATTTCATCTCAATTTAAAAATCTAAAAAAATCTTTCTGGCTTCTCTGTGAATGGCATGCAGAGATGAGAATAAAAAAGATGACATGGTTAAACACTATTGCCCTAGAACAGGCAAGAGACAATGGTGCCTTGGGCTAAGGTGAAGTAATAGAGATCTCATTTCTTAGGAATGAAATGAAGCTGGAAAGGCAGTTTGAGGAGTGAGATGCAAGCAAATGAAATGGGTCATTTCTAAATGGGAGCTTAAGAGCACTGTACACCCACTGAGCAACCTTGTTTTGTGTGGGCCAGGGTACATTTCCTTAATTGAGGGTCACATGTGGGTCAGAACCATGTGACAATTTGATTTCTTCTCCACTCTGACAGTTTTTCATCAGTGTTTCTGGTAGTGGAAGAGGAAACAAAGGGTACATATTAGTTATATTATCTCTCCTGTCCTTTATAGTTACAATGGAAACAACAGTGGTTTAATAATTAATTATTTTACAGGCAATTGAAGATGCTGCTAGAAATAGGGTAAAACATTTCTTACACATTTCTTCTCTTTGGATATTCACTTGGGGACCACATGGTTGTTTTTCCATTTCAAGATGAGTCTTATGACTCCTTTGTTTGAGAATTTTGCTGGAGGTGTCCTTCTTAAGCTTCTTACTTGTTGCCATCACTTACAACTTTTCTCCTAACTTTGAATAGCCCTGGGACAGGTCATATCAATCATGTTGAACTTCTGCAAAACAAAGTATGGTTAAAACCTCAAGGAAGGCTTGAATTGTTCTTCATTTCTTTGAGTTTTATTAGCAAAAATTAAAAAATATATAAAGCTTATCTTTTTCAAAGAATCAAATCCTTTTGTGTAAAGAAACCAATACCAGATAATTTGCATTCAGCAGTTGCTATGGCTTGAATATATACCCCCAAAAACATATGTTAAAAATTTAATTCTCCTCGCAACAGTGTTGTGAGGTGGAGTCTAATGGGAGGTGTTTAGATCATGAGAACCCCAGCTTCATGAGTGGATTACTGTCAATTATAAAAGGGCTCTAGGCTGCGAGTTTCTCTTTCTCTTTCTCTTTCTAGGCTCTCTTTCTCTTTCTCTCTCCTTCTCTCTCTGTCTACTTTCTCTGGCATATGTGCCTTCTTGCTCTTATGCCTTTTACTGTGAGATGATGCAGCAAGAAGGCCCTTGCCAGGTGCTGAGAAGATGCCACAGCCATGCCCTTGAACTTCCCAGTTTCCCAAACCATAAACCAAATAAATTTATTTTTTAATAAGTTAAAAAAATGAATAAATTTTTATTGTTATTAATATAATTTTTTGTTATTTTATTCTATGGCATTTTGTTATAGCAACAGAAAATGAGCTGAAATAGTAGTTTTCCATTTTAATGAACTGGTTTTGTGTTACAGCACATCAATTTCACTCTCTTCCCTCAATCAGGATTGTGAGACTTTTAGACAAGTCCAAAGAAATGTGAATAAAACAGGGTAGTAATTGGCACAGTAAAAATTCTACTACCCTGCATTTTCTGGAAGCTAGGCAGCTCAATATTTGGAGTATTCTTGTAATGGAGAAGTGAGTGGAGTGAATAATGATCTGGAAGGGTGCTAAGGAAAGAATTCTTGTGGGCAAGAATTGAAATCAATGTGTTCACTTTTTCCTGAGCACTAAGGTTAGTAGCTTTGTTAAGTGTTGTGTTTGTTTTCATAACCCACATAATGCCATTCCCACAAAGGGGGAGTTAAGATCAGAGACTATGCACACACTGGGAGTGTAAGTGATTTCCAAGCTGCCAGTAGTTAAGGGTCACCTCTGGGCTACAATGCATTAAAGAGTTTTTCCATTTCTCAACTTTCTGAAGATTGGTCAGTACTTCTGTACAATGGAAACTATCCCATAACAAGGAACTGGGAGAGAAGGCTTCTCGTAAAAATGTGTTTTATTGGAAAATAGCATGCTCAGACTTGGTAAGTTAGTAGTTTAACTTTTTAGTGCTGGAATACAAAAATCGGTCAAGAGATATTAAAATGGATCATGGTACAGGCTGTTCCCCATGGCTATCATGGATTAGCTGGCAGTAGCTAATCATAGATAATATAGTCATAGATAATATAGGTCTTCATCCTAGGACGTTTCTGCAATAACAAGATAGGTTCCAAGTGGCAGTCATTCATAAACCTATGGGTAGTATAGGTTCTTTAAAGTTAGTTTCCTCTCTCACTCAATTGAGCCTGCTACCCTTTTTAGCCCATTTTATCTAAATAATCAATACCTGGAAGGAAGACAGGTTTAGAGCCTCTGAGTACCTATACCAGATTCTTCCTAGGTAGAGTGCTAGTTACAAAAGCTGCTCTTCTATAGTTACTCCTTTGACTACTTTGAAGATTTTGGCATAAGACTAAGTAAGTACAGTAAGATGGAATGAATTCTAAAGGAGTACATTAAAAACAGTATTCCTATATTTAGGGCAAGGTTTTTTGAATTGAATTTATTGCTACCAAATTTCTTACTTCTCTTTAAGAATTGGAAAATTGCAATTCTGGAGTTGCTGTCTCAGATGACCACAACCAGCTGTTGCTAAGCAGGGACTGCCTGTCAGAAGAATCAAGTCCTGACAAGTTCAAAAAGTTCCCCATGTCAGTTTTCTTTCTTACCCCTACAGTGCTGTGGGTCTAGTTTACCTTCCTGGATCCTATAGAAATTGATGTTGAGAATCCCAGATTAATAAACGTAAATTGCTTTGGAAAGTGGAGATGGCCAAGCACAATTAAGTGATTGCTTTTCTAACCCATAAGCCCTAGCTATGCGGAATCCAGCCTGTACAGGTGCTCTCTCTCCACCTCACACTTGGTTCTATTTTAAACTGTTTACAGTTTGTTAACATAGAATAATAGATAATTTGATTCAATCTAGAGAGGAGATATGCAAAACAGAATTGCATGGAAGTATATTTCCCATGGGTATCTGTCTTGGGATGTCTCTTAGATGGGATGTGACCCATCTAAAGAAAAGCTTGAGGCTTGAGAAAATAATTACCCTTCTCTTTCAAATTGCTACAGCCTCTCTAGCAGGCAATTTATTAAGGAGTTTATAATAAATCTTAAAAGGTTGGATATGCTTTGACCCAGTAATTTCATTTCTGGAGACATATTTTGAAGAAATAGGCAGAGCTGGGCTCAAACACTTATTGGGATGGTATTTATAACTGAAAAAGACAAAATATGGAAATAATATAAAAACAACGAAATACATTATGACATATCCTTGTGAATTCAAGCCATGTAGTCACTGGAAATAATGTTCAAAAGAATATTTAATGATGATGTTAATGTCCCTGATACAAAATGAACAAAATCAGAAAGATTCCAACTCTCTAAAACCCACATTTGTTTTCATATGAACAGAAAAATAACTGAATGATTTCACAACAGAATACTAATGGTAATTATCTAAAACAGTGGTTTTTATTTTCTATATTTTTCTATAATTTGCCATTTCTGCCATGAACAAATATGAATTTTATACTCAGGAAAAATTACTTTAAAATCCTTTCCTCCTATTGCCCTTCTAGTTTTTCCCTCTAAATACTACCTGATACCCAACCTTCAACAACTGGTGTCAGAAGAACAAATTAAAATGTAGGAACAGCAACCAAGTGGTCCATCTTACATAATCTTAATGAAGAGCCAGTCTTCCCGAGTTAAATTCCAGTTCAGATACTCTTTGGCTATATAAGATTTGGCAAGTCCTTGGTCTCCTTGTGCCTCAGTTTCCTCATAGGTAAAATGAGTATGTAACAATACTTATACGGTATTTATAAGTATTAAATAAGTTAATATTTTAAAGCACTTAGAGCCTAATATATTTAATGTGCTGTTTATTGAATAGATGAAATATTGTATAAGCAATTTAGTCTAGAGGTGATGATTACATTTTAAAATTTAGGTAATAATATTTTGAAGGTATCACTTTGTTTCCTCTGGATTTTTGAAGTGACCAAAGGTAACTTGTAGTTCATTGTGCTTTATGGGGCAGGTCAGAGTTATTGGAAGTTGTGTTGACAGCCTGGCAAAGGTGTACCAAACATTCCAGATTTTTTTTGGTGGGGGATACTCCCTCCAAACAGGTTAGGTCTCCTGAGCATTGTTCATGCTTGTGGCTTTGACTGAGCAATATAATTTAATACTTTATTAAAGTAAGGCATGCCATAAACTCCTGTCAGACTGCATGGATACAATTTTGTCATCTCAGAGGAATCTGGAAAACTTATCAATTTACCACTCAAGTGACAATGATATGGGATCAAAGTATAAACAAACAAAACTGATGTTAGAGGTTATTTTTAAACCACATACAAAATATGAATAAAATTACTTCAAATGCCCTAGTCTACAGAATGTATGAAAGGGTATACTTTTAAGGAAAGATGTGCAATTTCTCACTAAGAAATATACATGGATATGAGGCTTCCTGCCCTCAAGGAGCTTTGAGCCACTCTTTCAAGCATTTAGCAGCTGGAAAGTGCTTGACATATTGTAAGCACTTGATAATTATTTTAAAATAAGAGCGACAAGGTAGCTAGACTTGATATTTTAGGTATATAAGAAATTTGTGAGCTCTGTGGGGAGGGGCAGCAGCCATCACTGCAGCTCCAGTTTGCTGTTTTCCCCCTGCCAGTGCCAGGAAGACTGTACAGTTTAGATCTGGGAGGAACTCCCCAAAGCACAGCACAGTGACTGACAGGTCATGGCTAGACTGCTTCTTTAGGCTGGACCCTGACCCATCCCTCCTCACTGGGCAAGGCCTCCCTGCAGGAATTTCCACAACTTCAGCCAGGGGTTTAGGGACAGAACTCTGATCTCCCTGCGACTGAGCCCCCGTTGGGAGGGGCAGTTGCAGTCTTCTCTGATCAACAGACTTAGTCTTTCCCTTTGCTGACTCTGAGGAATCTAGGCAGTCTGGACTACTGAGATATCCTCTAGCACAGAGCACCCCCTCCACCAATGGCAGCCAGAGTGCTTTGTTAAGAGGGTCCCAGATCCCTTGCCTCCTGACTGGATGAGACCTCTCCCACAACAGGGGTCACCAGATACCTTATGCAGAAGGGTTTCCACTGGCAGCAGGTCTGTGCCCTTCTGGGACAGAGATTCCAGAAGGAGCAGGAATTCATGTTTGCTGTTCTGCAGCCTCCAATAGTGACACCTCAAGGTGTGGGAGGGACCTTGGTGTTAGGGTCTAGAGTGGACCCCCAGCAAAGAGCAGCAGCCCTATGGAAGAGAGGCCTGACTGTTAGAAGAAAAACAAACAAAGAGATAAAAACAACAGCATCAACAAAAAGTTCCCACAAAAGCCTCATCCAAAGGTCAGCAGCTTTAAAGATTGAAGCTAGATTAATTCATGAAAATGGGAAAGAATCAATGAAAAAATGCTGAATACTCAAAAAGCCAGAGTGCCTCTTTTCCTCCACATGATCACAACACCTCTCCAACAAGGACACAGAACTGGGTAGAGGCTGAGACAGATGCGTTGACAGAAGTAGGCTTCAGAAGTTGGGAAACAACGAATCTCACGGAGCTAAAGCAGCATGTTCGTAACCCAGTACAAAGAAGCTAAGAACCATGATTGATAAAACATCTCAGGAGCTGTTAACGAGAAACACAAATGACCTGATGGAGCTGAAAAACACAATACAAGAACTTTACAATGCAATGACAAGTATCAATAACCAAATAGACTAAACAGAGAAAATAATTTCAGAGCTTGAAGACTATCTTGCCGAAATAAGACAGGCAGATTATTTTAGAGGAAAAAGAATAAAAAGGAATGAACGAAACCTCTGAGAACTATGGGATTGTGTAAAAAGACCAAATTTATGACTGATTGGGATATCTGAAAGAGATGGGGTGAATGGAACCAAGTTGGAAAACATACTTCAGGATATCATCCAAGAGAACGTCCCCAACCTAGCAAGATTGCCCAACATTCAAAATCAGGAAATCCAGAGAACCTCAGTAAGATACTCTATGAGAAGATTAACCCCAATACACATAATCATCAGATTCTCCAAGGTTGATATGAAGAAAAAAATGTTGAGGGCAGCCAGAGAGAAAGGTTAGGTCACCTATAAAGCAAAGCCCATCAGAAGACCCTTCAGCTGAAACTCTACAAGTCAGAAGAGATTGGGGTCAGTATTCAATATTCTTAAAGATAGCAATTTTTAACCCAGGATTTCATATCCAGCTAAACTAGGTTTCATACGTGAAGGAGAAATTAAATCCTTTTCAGAAAAATAAATGCTGGGGGAATTTATCACCATTAGCCCTGCCTTGCAAGAACTCCTAAAGGAAGCACTAAATATGGAAAGGAAAAACTGTTACCAGCCACTGCAAAAACACATTGAAGTACAAAGAGCAATGACACTGTGAAGCAACTACATCAAGTCTGCAAAATAATCAGCTAGCATCATGACAACAGGATCAAATTCACAAGAAACAATATTAACCTTAAATGTAAATGGGCTAAATGCTCCAGTTAAAAGTAGCAGAATGGCAAGCTGGATAAGAGTCTCTATCCATTAGTGTACTGTATTCAAGAGACCCATCTCATGTGCAATGACACATTTAGGCTCAAAATAAAGGGATGGAGGAAAATTTACCAAGCAAATGGAAAGCAGACAAAAGCAGAGTTTGCAATTCTAGTTTCTGACAAAACAGGCCAATAAAGATGAAAAAAGACAAAGAAGGGCATTACATAATGGTACAGAGATCAACTCAACAAGAAGAACTAAATATTCTAAATACGTACACACTCAATACAGGAGAGCCCATATTCATAAAACAAGTTCTTAGAGACCTACAAAGAGACTTAGACTTCCACACAATAATAGTGGGAGACTTTATCAACCCACTGTCAGTATTAGACAGATCATTGAGACAGAAAATTAACAAGGCTAGTCAGGACTTGAAATTAGCTCTGAATCAAGTGGACCTGATATGTATATCTACAGAACTTTCCACCCAAAAAGAATATACATTCTTCTTGCCACCACAAGGCACTTACTCTAAAATTAATCATATAATTGGAAGTAAAACACTCTTCAGCAAATGCAAAAGAACTGAAATTATAACAAATAGTATCCCAGACAATAGCACAATCAAATTAGAACTCAAGATTAAGAAACTCACTCAAACCACAAAACTACATGGAAATCAAACAGCCTGCTTCTAAATGACTCCTGGATAAAGAAGAAATTAAGGCAGAAATCAAGAAGTTGTTTGAAACCAATGAGAAAAAAGAGACAACATGCTAGAATCTCTGGGATGCAGCTAAATCAGTGTTAGGAGGAAAATTTATAGCACTAAATGCTGACATCAAAAAGCTAGAAATATCTCAAATTGACACCCCAACATTAGAACTAAAACTAGAGAACTAAGAGCAAACAAACCCCAAAGCTAGCAGCAGACAAGAAATAACCAAGATCAGAGTGGAACTGAAGGATATAGAGACACAAAAACCCTTCAAAAAATCAATGAATCCAGGAGTAGGTTTCTGAAAAAAATTAATAAAATCAATAGACTGCTAGCTAGACTAATAAGGAAGAATAAAGAGAGAGGAATCTAATAGAAACAATAAAAAATGATAAAGGGGAAATCACCATTGAACCTGCAGAAATACAAACAATCATCAGAGAATACTATAAACAATTTCTTCTGAAACTATTCAAAATAATTGACATTATTCCAAATAATTGAAATGGAGAAACTACTCCTTAACTCATTTTATGAGGCCAGCATCATTCGGATACAAAACCCTGGCAGAAATATAACATAAAAAGAAAACTTGAGGCCAATATCCCTGATGAGCATTGATGCAAAAATCCTCAGTGAAATGCTGGCAAACTGAATCCAGCACACCAGAAAGCTTATCCACCACAATCAATCCAGTTTCATTCCCGGTATGCAAGGCTAGTTTAACATATGCAAATTAATAAGCATACTTCATCACATAAACAGAAATAAAGAGAAAATTCACATAATTATTTCAATAAATGCAGAAAATACCTTCAATAAAATTCAACCTACTTTCATTAAAAACTCTCAATAAACTATGTTGATGGAACATACCTCAAAATGATAAAAGCCATTTATGACAAACCCACAGCTAATATCATACTGAATGGGCAAAAGCTGGAAGCATTCCCCTTGAAAACCAGAACAAGAAAAGGATGCCCTCTCTCACCACTCTTATTCAACACAGCATTGGAAATTCTGGCCAGGGCACTCAGGCAAGAGAGACAAATAAAGTGTATTCAAATAGGAAGAGAGGAAGTCAAACTATCTCTGTTTGCAGATGACATGATCCTATATCTAGAAAACCCCATTGTTTTAGCCCAAAAGCTTCTTAAGCTGATAAGCAACTTCAGCAAAGTCTCAGGATACAAAATCAATGTGTAAAAATCACAAGCATTTCTACACATCAACAACAGACAAGCAGAAAGCCAAATCATAAATGAACTCTCAGTCACAATTGCTACAAAGAGAATAAAATACCTAGGAATACAACTAACAAGAGAAGTGAAGGACCTCTTCAAGAAGAACTGCAAACCACTGCTCAAGAAAGTAAGAGAGGACACAAACAAATGGAAAAACATTCCATGTTCATGGATAGCAAGAATCAATATCTTAAAAATGGCTATACTGCTCAAAGTAATTTATAGATTCAATGCTCTTCCAACTAAACTATTATTAGCAGTCTTCACAGAATTAGAAAAAAACTACTTTAAAATTTATATGGAACCCAAAAAGAGCCCATATGGTCAAGACAATCCTAAGCAAAAAGAACAAAGCTGGAGATATCATGCTACCCAACTTTATTAATGTACAACAAAGCTAGAGTAACCAAACAGCATGGTACTGATACAAAAACAGACACATAGACTAATGGAATAGAATAGAGAGATCAGAAATAAGACCTCACATCTACAACCATCTAATCTTCAACAAACCTGACAAAAACAAGCTATTAATAAATGTTGCTGAGAAAACTGGCTAGCCATATGCAGAAAATTGAAACTGGATCATCTCCTTATACCTTATATAAAAATTAACTCTCAAGATGGATTAAAGACTTAACTCAAGACAGATATAAAATCCAAAGCTGTAAAAAACCCTGGAAGAAAATCTAGGCAATAGGCACGGGCAAAGATTTCATGACAAAAACATCAAAAGGCAATTGTGACAAAAGAAAAATTTGGGATCTAATTAAACTAAAGAGCTTCTGCACAGCCAAAAAGCAAAAACAAACAAAAAACAACTTTCATAAGAGTGAACAGAAAGCCTACAGTTTTGCCATCTATCTGTCTGACAAAGGTCTAATTTCCAGGGTCTACATGGAACTTAAATTTACAAGAAAAAACAATCGACCTCATTAAAAAGTGAGTAAAGAATATGAACAGACACTTCTAAATAGAAGACATTTGTGTGGCCAAGAAACATATGAACGAAAGCTCAACATCACTGATCATCAGAGAAATGCATATCAAAACCACTGTAAGACACCATCTCATTCCAGTCAGAATGGTTATTATTAAAAAAGAAACAATAGATGCTGAAGAGGCTGCAGAGAAATGGGAACACTTTCACAGTGTTGGGAACATAAAGTAATTCAACCAATGTGGAAGATAGTGTGGCGATTCCTCAAAGACCTAGAACCAGAAATACTATTTGATCCAGCAATCCCATTACTGGGTATATACTGAAAGGAATATAAATCATTCTATTATAAAGATACATGCATGTGTACATTCATTGCAGCACTATTCACAATAGCCACAACATGGGATCAACCAAAATGTCCAGCAGTGATAGACTAGATAAAGAAAATGTGGTACATACACACTGTGGAATACTTTGCAGCCATAAAAGGGACAAGATCATGTCCTTTGCAGGGACATGGATGGAGCTGGAAGTGATTAGCCTCAGCAAACTAACACATTAACAGAAAACCAAACACCACGTGTTCTCACTTATAACTGGGAGCTGAACATGAGAACACAGGGAGGGGAACAACACATACTGGAGCCTGTTTGGGGGTGGGGGTTGTGCAGGGAGGGAGAGCATCAGGATGAATAGCTAATGCATGTGGGGCTTGATACCTAGATGATGGCTTGATGGGTGTAGCAAACTACCATGGCACATGTTTACCTATATAGCAAACCTGAACATCCTGCACATATATCCTGGAACTTAAAATCAAATTAAATTAAAAACAAATAAATATATAAATTTGCATTTTAGTTAGAAATTCTATGCATATAAATTTTAGTTTTAGTATGTTGGACATTGCCCAGTTTCCAAGCCTATAACCATTTGACCAATATCTCCTTACTCTCCCACCCAAATCCAGAAGTAATTCTAACTTTAGGCAAGTACATCAAGTATGTCTATCTTAAAATTAGAGTCTAACAACAATATTTAAAGAAATGGCTTATTTTTGAATTGGCCAAACAAGTTACTTTTTATATTAAATGCACATATTGTTCCCTCTGTTCAGAATGCTTCATCTCCAAGTATTGGCATGGTGTTATCCCTCACTGACTGCAGGTTTCTGATCAAGTGTCACCTTATCAACAAGAACTTTTAAACACACACACACACACACACACACACACACACACACTCCCTGTATCTTCAATCTGGTTCAATTTTTCTCCATAGCACTTAGAATTTTCTAAAATACTAAATGTTCACTTGTTTATCTTTGGTCTCTCTCCACTAAAATAAAAATAATATGAGGAGTTTATATAATTTGTATTCCCAGCACTTAGTTCAGTGAGTAGGCTAGAGTAGGTGCTCAATAAATATTTGCAGATGACATGAATATATATTTAGAAGATCCTATCACCTCAGCCCCAAATTTCATTAAGCTGATAAGCAACTTCAGCAAAGTCTCAGGATACAAAATCAATGTGCAAAAATCACCAGCACTCCTATGCACCAATAACAGACAAACAGAGCCAAATCATGAGTGAACTCCCAATCACAATTGCTACATAGAGAATAAAATACCTAGGAATACAACTAACAGGGGATGTGAAGGACCTCTTCAAGGAGAACTACAAACCACTGCTCAAGGAAATAAGAGGACACAAACATATGGAAAAACATTTCATGCTCATGGTTAGGAAGAATCGCTGTTGTGAAAATGGCCATACAGCCCAAAGTAAATTATAGATTCAATGCTGTCTCCATCAAGCTACCATTGGCCTCCTTTACAGAACAGGAAAAAGCCACCTTCAACTTCATATGGAACCAAAAAAGAGCGCACATAGCCAAGACAATCCTAAGCAAAAAAATAATAATAAAATAAAAAATAAAAAATAAACAACAAAGCTGGAGGCATCGTGCTATCTGACTTCAAACTATACTACAAGGCTACAGCAATCAAAACAGCATGGTACTGGTACCAAAACCGAGATAAAGATGAATGGAACAGAACTGAGGTCATGGAGGCAATGCCACACATCTACAACCATCTGATCTTTGACAAACCTGACCAAAAAAAAGTAATGGGAAAAGGATTCCCTACTTAATAAATGGGGTTGGGAAAACTGGCTAATCATATGCACAAAGCTGATACTGGACCCCTTCCTTACACCTCATACCAAAATTAACTCCAGATGGATTAAAGACTTAAACATAAGACCTGACACCATAACAACTCTAGGAGAAAACATAGGCAATACCATTCAGGACATAGGCATAGTCAAGGACTTCATGACTAAAACACCAAAAGTAACGGCAACAAGAGCCAAAATAGACAAGTGGTATCTTAAACTTAAGAGCTTCTGCACAGCAAAAGAAATTGTCATTAGTGTGAAATGACAACCAACAGAATGGGAAAAAAGTTTTGCAAGCAACCTGTCTGACAAAGGGCTAGTATCCAGAATCTGTAAAGAACTTAAACAAATTTACAAGGAAAAAAACAAACAACTCCATCCAAAAGTGGGTGAAGGATATGAACACTTTTCAAAAGAAGACATTTATGCAGCCCACAAATGTATTTAAAAAAAAAAACTCATCATCACTGATCATAAGAGAAATGCAAATCAAAACCACATTGAGATACCATTTCACTCCAGTTAGAATAGTGATCATTAAAAAATCTGGAGGCAATAGATGCTTGAGAGGATGTGGAGAAATAGGAATGCTCTTGCACTGTTGGTGGGAGTGTAACTTAGCTCAACTATTATGGAAGACAGTTTGGCTATTCCTCAAGGATCTAGAAATAGAAATACCATTTGACCCAGAAATCCCATTATTGGGTATTACCCAAAGAACTATAAATCATTCTATTATAAAGACACATGCACATGTATGTTCATTATGGCACTGTTTACAATAGCGAAGACTTGGAAGCAACCCAAATGCCCATCAATGATAGACTGGATAAAGAATGTGGCACATACACACCATGGAATACTATGCAGCCATAAAAAAGATGAGTTCATGTCCATTTAGGGACATGATGAATCTGGAAACCATCATTCTTAGCAAACCGACACAAGAACAGAAAACCAAACACCACATGTTCTCACTCATAAGTGGGTGTTGAACAATGAGAACACATGGACACAGTGAGAGGAGCATCACACACCAGGGCCTGTTTTTGGTGGGGGGTTTGGAGGGGATAGCAGGGGGTGGGGGAATTGGGAAGGGATGATAATAGGCAAAATATATAATGTAGATGATGAGGGGATGGATGCAGCAAACCACCATGGCATGTATATACCTACATAACAATCCTGCACGATCTGTACATGTACCCCAGAACTTAATATAATAAAATAAAGATTAAAAAAAGGAAAGACCTGATAGAGGCTGTAGCTGGAGTAAGGACAGTAGGGAGGCAACTGACACCACAGTTTGCCAGAGCTACAAGCTCTAGGCATTGGTGTTAGAACCATCTTGATTCAAATCCTCTCACTCTATGTAAGCCTGGACAAATTCCACCTAAGATTCTGCATGATCCCGTATGTTTCAAGGAAAATAATGCCCACTAGGAATTGTTGGGAGGATTAATATGCTTGGCATTGCTGGGGTGAATGTTAAACAGGTGAAATATTCTGCCACCATACTTTGGTTGCCTCTCTGCTGTGGTCTCTCCAGCTGCAACCAATTCCCTGCTCTGGTCCACTTTGCATAGCTATGACATCACCCCTCTTCTTAGGCCCGAACTTACTTGGCTTAAATGCTACTTCTTTTAAGTAGCATTTAAAAGAAGGACCATAAAATCTTTTCTGGTCCTTCCAGCTGCAAATTTCTCTTCATTATGTAAATACACGTAATGTTTGATTGTTCTCTGATAATAAAAATCATTTACATAAATATATAACAGCATAGCAGTTAAAAGTAGAGGTGAAAGATTAGAGTTTATATGCCAATTTTTTAAAATAGAATTTACAAACCTAAAAACAGTTACTTTCTCTTAGTCACAGTTTTCTTATTCTTAAAATGAGGATAATAAAATAGTACTTACTGGCCTGAAATATTGTAAATACTCACCAAACATTAGCTGTTATTATTCTTAGTACATAGTTGGTTAAATTTTGTTCCTACCTTGTATGTGAATTCTCTAGGAGAATTATATTTGGTTTGTCAAATGTATAGATTTGATCTCTATTGTAGATCCCTAAGCCATACTTATTGAAGGAATAAATATGTGAATACACTTAGTTTATCACAACAATGATTCAGGTGGAGAAGAAAAATAGAACAATATGCTTAGATATACTTGCTTCTGGTAGACATGGATTTAGGATTAAAAACGTCTTGTATAATTTTTCAGACCGTATGCTTTTAAATATTTAAGATCCTAAATTGCTCTCTTAATATGCTATCTGCCTGTTGCCCTCAGAACTTATTTTTACCTTCTCTGAGCTAATTCCTGCTGGCATCAGTCTCCCCACCACCAAAAAAAAATGAATGTGCTTACCCCTAAATACATGATGACACTATTGCTAGTTTTTTTCCACAAGGGATTCTTCTGTGTCTTACTGGAGCAGTGAGAAGGAGAGCACTTCCAGGCTCTCTCCTTGAAATGCAAAGAGATATCTCAAAAGCAAGTATTTCACGTTTGTCTTGGGTACTAGTGACACATCTTAATTTACAGTTATGGAAAAACTTTGGGTTACAAAGCCAAAATTTGAAGAAATGACTTGAGATGGAAAAATTTGACAATCCCTGCCTTTTTTCATGACCTCACAGATGATGGATAATTTCATAGTGATGGCAGCTTGGGATATAGCTATTGAAATCCTTGTCTTGTCAAATATAAGGTATAAATCTGTGTGTGTGTGTGTGTGTGTGTGTGTGTGTGTGTGTGTGTGCATTTCTACATTTTTTTCCCTTCTCTAACTTTTAAATATCGTTGCCCTCTCTGATGGTATCTTAACATCTGTAAGAAGGTTAGACAGCAGGGAAAAATCAAGATTCATTTTATCTTAGGTTTAGTTGTAATCTGCATGAAGAAACAGCTGGGGCTGAAGAAATAGCTACAAATGTGAGTTCCGTATCTATGGCCAAAAGGAAGGCTCTCTTTTTCTTTCTCCCTCTATCCATCTTCCTTCCCCGCTTCTCTCCTCTATCTCTCCCTTTTTCCCTCCTCCTCCTCTTCACTCTTCCCTCTTCTCTCTCCTCTTTCATCATCGTCCGCTGTTTGCTTCCTCTTTGGGTTCCTTCTTCCTTCTTCCTTCCTTCTTTTTCTGTTGTTTTGACCCCCTACTTTTTGTTTTCCTTCAAAATTTGTTGTACATTCTTGGCAAAAAAGAAATCATGTAGTATAATGGTTCTTTTCAGTAAATAATCTTAACTTTCAGAGATTTTCCATTCTTATTACAGTTGATCTGATTGTGATTTTCAACCCCTTATGGAGCACTTTTGGTCATTCTGCCTGTAAATCTCTTCAGTCTTTACTTCCCTTTTTAATCATAATGTGCTCCATTACAATGACAAAGGGGCATCTGATTCTAAGAGTGTAAATATCACATTGAACTGCACTATGAGTGTTTCATTCTTCACTTCGGATTACAGTTTTATGACTCATAAATAAAGCACAGCAAGCATAGTTAAAATCTGGGAAATGTATGCACATCACATTGTACATAGGGTTTCCACCTCCTAAGGAAAGAAGATTTTTACTAACATATTTTTCATAGTGTTTTTTTTTCTTGTTTATGGTTAAAATTCATTTTAACATCATGATTCATCAATATAGACCTTCCACATTGATCCTTGATTGCATGGACTCTTAGTGTATTAAAGGTAGAAGGGAGGTTTCAAGATCATGTAGCACTGTTAGGATTTTATACCTGGGCTCACAACCATGTCACAGCATTATTACCATGTCTTATTACTAGTAGAAGCAGGAGAAAAATTCAGGTTAGTTTTTATTAATATATGCTGTCATATTGCTTATTTTCAGTGATGGCTGTCAGAGCATCGAGAAGTTGAGTGTTGATATGTTGTGACAAGTACAAAATGACAGTATGATGAATTTGAGTGTGGTTCCATTATTAGACTGATTTAGGTTCAAATGCCAGCCACTACTCTCTAGCTGATAACCTTGGGTGAGTTACTTATTTCTCGCTGGGCTTCTATTTTCCCAAACTATAAAAAAGAGACTAAGAAAGTATAAAATAAAAGCCCTTTCCTAAGTAAAAGAATTAGAAAAGTGACTGTCAGATGTTAAGTACACAATTGGTTTTAGCTGAACATTTTATTATTATTATTATTTTCATTAGTGTTAGTGTTAAACTTATTATTATAGTGTTATACTTCTTTCGCCAGCACTAATTCTTGCCATAATGTTCAGTGTACGTGATATTCTATAGTTGAGTTTGTTTCCATTGAAGTTAGAGTAGGTATGCCGTAAAAAACAGAGAAAAATACAGAGCAGTGTTGGAGAGTGTATCCACTGTGCATATTGTAAATAATTATTGCTATCCCAAATGATTTCAAACCCTTTTAGGCCACCCATCCATCTCTCTTTTCCTCCCTCCTTCCTCTCCTCCCTCCCTCTCGTAAGTAGTTACTGAGTGATTTCTATGTGTCAGATCTCAAATTCATCAGGGACGAAGAATTCCTAAATATTAAAATAATATTTGTTGATATCATCAGCATTTTCCATTACTTTCTGGCCTAATGGGGATGAGGAGAAATGCTGTTGGATATAAGAGAGAGTCTAATCAAGGAGTTTGAGTTTGTGTTATAAAAGATGAGTTGTAACACCAAGCCTATCTCAGGAAGGAATATTTTGTGTCATGACTGTCCCAGAAGGAAGACATGCCTTGATATTACTAAGCTGCATATTTACAAACCATCTCAATTGGGAAAAAATAATTGCCACAAAATAGACAGGGTTTTTTTTTTTCTACAAATACCAAAGGCATTTTTCCTTACTGGTTTATTAAAATTATCTAGAATGGTGGGGCAAAGAATTCTGGGAAAAATATGAGGCAGTACTACAGAACTATAAATGTTTCTGGACTGTGGCTTTATTTTTAATACACCAGACTTCCTTACTTCTGTCCTTCCATCCCTCATTCTTTCATTCTTCCTTCCTTTGAAGAGTTATATATCCTTGATCCCAGAGCCTTCTACTATAAAAATCCACCTCTTATTGAACACTTAATATATGTCAGGCAATGTATTGAGCTCTTTGCATACCTGATTATCCACAGAGTATGCATCACTATAAGAAACTCTAGTTTAGAGACGGTAAGTAGAAAAGGGAAGACTTGAGTCTCCTTGATTCCAAGTCTGTGACTGTATCTACTGCGTAAGAAGAAATGGAAGAAAAAAAGTCAAGGAAGATGGATGGCTGATTGCCTGCACTACAGCTGAATGGAATTCCCCAGAAAGAGAGGAGGCCCTTTTGCAACCTGAATTTGTTGTAACACTATCACAGGTTGCAGTTTATCTTAAGTTTTGCTTTCTGATGGGACAATGAGTTATAAAAGTGGTTACAGAGGGCTGCTTAGTGAAAGCACCGGCTTGTAACATTCTGCCTATAAACTTGAAAGATGTGTTTTCTGCAGGACTGTGAAGACTCAGAGCTGGTTAAGGAGGGTTCCTATGAGAACAAAAGGGAGGAAATTTAAAAATATAAACTGATAAGAGGCATTCCCCTTTAAGCTGTCATCAGCATCCATATTATAACTTGGGCATGTAATGGCAATTCTCCAGGGTGATAACTCTGAGCAGGAAGCAGCTAAGGAAAGAAGGAGAGAGAAAGAATAAGAGTTATTATACCATTCAAGACTACAGTGAGAGGTATATCTCAAAAAGAAAGGAATGTCTAGTCTAATTCCCATACTTGTTCAAATATTAGAGCATGCTAAAAATGACAAAAGTTTTATTGTGTCAGAGAAAGTACAGTTCCTGTTAATTTTTTTACATGGAGAGTACACAACAGTCACATTTATGTTTGAATTTTAGCATGTAGTCCCTAACTGAAAAATTCAAATGAATAAAAAATTAACACATGTTCTTTATAACATTGCGTTGACTGAAGGTTTGTTTGTTAGATGTCATTTGGAGTTTGGAAAAGGATGTACATCTTCCTTTTAAGATCTAAAGAAAAGAGCCCTATGGGTGCCTGTCTTGACCGTTTTCCAGCCTGGCTGTGTGCTTCCTATATCTGTACTTCCAGTTGTGCTAGGTGCAAACAAGAAGCCCAGAAAAGCTCACTGTGACGATGCATTGGGACAGTCCTGCTAGGAGAGCATATGTTAATGGCACTGAGCCCACAGCCCCTGACCTGTTCATTCTTTATTATCCATATTTCAGGTATTCTTCCCTTTGGAGATTGTGTTCTTAAAAAATTGCAAGGTTGTAATGATTATTTGCAGGCTTTGAAAATGGGCATGTTTATACTGGAATGTGACCATGTATGTCTAAGCCAGGCTTGTTTACAGGGCATCATGGTCTCCAGCAATCAAACCTTTAGATTCCATGGAAAAACAATATTGAAAATGACCAGAAGCTAGAGATATGAAGATCAGTCAGAACAGAGGAGCCCAATGACAGCCTGAAAAATGAATAAACATTCAAGATAATATGAGAGTACAATTTCTGGAGTTAAAAACAAGTTTTGTGCAAGAGTTTTTGGCTTAATTGAAGGAAAGAATGAGCAGAGTTGAGAATAAATTAATGTCCCAGGAAATTAATTGGGCTATTTTTTTAAAAAAAAGACAAAAATATAAAGATAGAAATTATGACAAAAAAATAGAGACATGGAGGACAGATCTTGGATATTGAAATGCATATATAATTTAGAAATACAATTTATCTGAAATGAAAGGCCCAAGTCACAGAACGAAAGGGCATATTGTGAGGTCTGGAAAACGTTGATAAGATCAAATGTATACATCAGTATACTTGGAAAATTCTTGAATGTTAAGAGCAAAAAGAAATTCTTATAACCTTCCAGCCAGAAAGAAAAGGTTACACATACGAGAAAAGATTTAAACCATTTTTCTAGTTTCAATCTGCAGTATTGGAATCAGGGATACAGTAGTATAGTTCTTAGCAATGACGAAGTGTAAAGGATTTCAACCTGAGACTCTCTTACTTTGCAAAACTAATTTATCTGGAAGGTCAAATGATTCAATTAAGATTTTTATGGTAATTCATAGAGTATATCTTTCAGGAAAACACAGGGGTCTAGAAGAGATTCTAAAGGAAGAAGTAAAGGAGAAATGAGAAATCAAGCCAGCGAAATGTGAAATGAAGTAGAAATTGAGCACAATCAATGGTAGATGAATGCTGTTTGTGTGTTTACTTAGACATGAATGGATCATAATATAGATGATTTGAGAATGTGTGATATAAATGCTAAATAAATATACTTTGATAAAAATATAAGTAAAGAGAAGAGATACATTGTAATAAAAATTCACATAATAGTTTAGAATTAAAATGACTAATTATTTTTGAGGCAGGAGAATTGCCTGAGCCCAGGAGGCGGAGGTTGCGGTGAGCCAGGATCGCGCCATTGCGCTCCAGCCTGGGTAACAAGAGCGAAACTCCGTCTCAAAAAAAAAATAAAATAAAAATGACTAATTATTTTTCAGTAACTCCTAGGATTGATGTGGGGAAAAGTATGAGGGAAGTAATTCATTTCAAATTCTTTCTCAACACTGGGGGAGGAGGCTATAGAGAAATGCATGTACAGTAGTTTCCCCTTATCCATGGTTTTGCCTTCTGCAGTTTAAGTTACCCACAATCAACTGTGGTCCAGAATTATTCAATTAAAAATTATAACAATAAACAATTCGAAAGTTTTAAGTTGCCTGTTTCTATGAGTAGTGTGATGAAATCTCACACTGTCCAGCTCTGTCCCACCCAGGATGTGAATTGTCCCTTTGTCCACACTGTAAACATTTCCTTAGTTGCTTATGAGCCACTTAAGTAACCAAGGGGATTTAGTCACTTAGGAGCCGCCTACACTATCAAGGGGACTTTTGTAGTATTGCTGTGCTTGTGTTCAAATAACCCTTACTTTACTTAATAATGGTCCTAAAGTGCACGAAATTTGGCAATTCCAACATGCCAAAGAGAAGCCATAAATTACTTCTTTTTTTAATTGGAGGAAAATAAATAGGTGAATGTTCTGATTTAACAAAGAAAGAAAAAATCATAGGTTGAAGTTAAGATCAATTGTAAGAACAAATCTTCTATTTGTGAAATTGTGAAGAAGAAAAAGAAATTTGTGCTAGTTTTGCTGTCTCACCTCGAACTGCAAAAATTATGGCCACAGTGTGTAATGTGTGCTTAGTTAAGATGGAAAATACAATAAATTTATGGGTGGAAGACATGAACAGAAATGTGTTCCACTTTATGGTAATCTGGTTCAGTACTATTTGGGGTTTCAGACATCCACTGGGGGTTGGAACGTACTCACCTCAGACTGCTACTGTATGCTAAACCTGTAACTGTAAGGAGAAGTAGAAAAAGATAAGAAATAGAACATTTCATTTGGGAATATAGTTTTTATTTTTATTTCAAACAATCATAGAAAAATAAGTTTTTGGTATGAACAAAGAAAAGAGATAATCATTAAAAAATAAAAAAAAATTATTGGTAGAGTTTACAAACAAACATGAATGATAAAGTAAAGACCAAATAGCAATGACAATCAACTGTAAAAATAAGTCAGAAAAAAAGACAAACAATAATATAAAATGATGAAAGTAAAGGGGAAAGTATAATATGTTGTGTGCCAGTGATTGCAGTACATTTGAAAGCTGAGTTCTCCAGTTAAAAGTGTCAAACTGACTTTTAAAAATACAGTTAATGTTCCATGGTGTATATATACCACATTTTCCCCATCCAGTCTATCATCGATGGGCATTTGGGTTGGTTCCAGGTCTTTGCCATTGTAAACAGTGCTGCAGTGAACATTCGTGTGCATGTGTCCTTATAGTAGAATGATTTATAATTATGCAGCCATCAAAAACGATGAGTTCGTGTCCTTTGTAGGGACATGGATGAACCTGGAAACCATCATTCTCAGCAAACTGACACAAGAGCAGAAAATCAAACACCGCATGTTCTCACTCATAGGGGGGTGTTGAACAATGAGAACACATGGACACAGGGAGGGGAACACTACACACTGGGGTCCATTGGGGGGAAATGGGGGAGGGACGGGGGGTGGGGAGGTGGGAAGAGATAGCATGGGGAGAAATGACAGATACAGGTGAGGGGAAGGAAGGCAGCAAACCACACCGCCATGTGTGTACCTATGCAACAATCTTGCATGTTCTTCACATGTACCCCAAACCTAAAATGCAATAAAACAATACAGTTAATGCTAATTACAAAAAAAGACACTTGTAATGATTAAAACAATAAAGAGCAATGCTAAGAAAATGCAAAGAAGAAAGAAAGCATGAAAGGCAAAGGTAGCATCAGACAACACAAAATTCTAGGTTAAAAGCACTAAATAACTCATGAAAAGATAATGATGAAAGGCAGAGTTATGAAAGATAAACACCAGCCAGGAATTAGTATGCACCAAACAACCCAACAACTTTTGGTAACGTTAAAGTAAAACTATTAAAATTGTGAGAACTTGATAAAAGTACAAATATAGCAGTTACTTCAATACACCTCTTTTGAATTGTGCATATATGTCTTGTACACAACATTAAGTAACTATACAAAATATTAGTGCAATTAACAAGGGTAGACATTTTACATCTTTCAAAAATATGATTTTCTCTGCTAGTCATAAAGTATTTATGAAAATTAATCAGGCACTTGGCTACAAAGAAATTTTGTGCATAAAAAGTGTGTATTTTCCAGGCCACCTCTTCTGATCATACTGTAAGAAATATTTTAAATTGAGTGAAACAATTTTTAGAAATTAGAAATAAATGACATGAAGCTAACCCCCAATTATTAAATGTGTAATAATTACAAATGTATTTCTAAATAACTGTTGAATGAAACTTGGAATCGAAAGAAAATTGCTGTACAGAAAACAATGCAAATTGGAACTACATGACACAGCCAAAGCTGTACTGAGAGCATGTGAGTGTGGCCTTGAATGCCTTTAATATTAAGGAATAAAGATGAAGATGAAAGGAATATAACTTATTACCAATTTCAAAACATTAAGAAAGAATAAACCAGAGAGCAGGAACAGGGAATTAATAAAGTAAAAATGAAAGTAATGGGGTGTGTGTGGGGGGGAACAAAATACTGGGAAGGATATTGTCATTTTTGAAAAGTCAGAAATACTAGTTAGATCACTCAGACATCAATGGAAAAAGGTGAGAAAGCAAAATTATAGAAAACGGAATGGCAAGGGGCAATCATGCATACAGCAATTTGAAAAATATGGGGAAAATGCCCTACTCTAGGAATACACACCCACTTTCATATATGTGTGTGTGTGTGTGTGTGTGTGTGTATGCAATATATTTACATACATATATACAATATATATCTACACACATAAATACATACAAACTTGCATACATGTAAGTACATACATAAATATGCACAATGTGTATATACACATAAATAAACAATGTACATATATACATATTTCATGAATATTTATGGATGTGTATATGCATATATATATATATATATATATATATATATATATACAGTATATATACATAAAAGGGGGTGGTGCAAAAAAGAAAAATAAAGTAGATCTTGTCTTCCAAGATATTAAAATATACCATAAAGTCAGTCATGTCACTATGATATTGGCAAAGAAATGGAAAGTAGATGCATGATTAAAATAAAGGTTAAAAATGGATCTTAGTTATATATGAGAATATAAGACAAAGGCAATATTCTAATTTAGTGTAAAAAGATGAATTATTTAATAACCTGTGCTGATTTTATGCCCTATGCACATAGAAAAAAATATTAGATTCTCATGTGATATCATGTACAAAAATAAATTCCAGATGTAGTATTTTTTTTCTGAATGTGAAAGTTGCAAGCATAATATCCCTTTACCTAAATGCTTCAATATGTATTTCCTACAAACAATCAGAGTATAACCAAAATCACAACCAAAATCAGAAAATTACAATTGATACCATATTATTTGTAGGATTAGATAAATCAAATTTACCAGTTTTCTCACTGTCTTTTTAAGCAAACGGGAATAAGTAATTTCCCTTTTCTGGTCCGGGATTCATTCCAGAATATAATGTTGCATTTGGCTGTCATGTCCCTTTAGTCTTTTTTGATCAATAATAGTTTCTTGGTCATTCTTTGACTTTTATCACCTTAACATTTTTGAGGAGTACAAACCAGTTATTTTGCAGACTGTCCCTCAAATTGGTTTGTTTGATTGACAGAACTGAAGACATTCCTAACTGTGCTTTTGATAGACCTATTATTTTATATATTTGATGGTCACCTTCAAACGGTAGCCTCTACCACTGATTTGAGGCTGTTCAGTGGTTAAAATTGTTTAGCACCCTGGTTCAGCAGCCCTTTTGTCCCGGCCACTTGCTGGTAATGATCAGATCTCCTGATATCAGCCACAGCCAATAGAAGAAACTTATCATTTCCATATTATGTGGATTCCTTTCCCCACACTCTCTTAGATTCACATTGTTTATAAATGACTAGAAAATTATTTGGTTATTTGTTGGCCATAAAGGCAATTATGTTTGAGGCAACACCCTTTTGAAAACCTTAGACAACTACAGAATCAAATTTCATATCCAACTGAATCAGACCCCTAAAGAAAAGTCCACCTAGAGAGGAAAAGTGATTTGCTTTATAGTTTTACTTAATTCTGCTAGCTTTTCTTGAATTGGCAGGTAGTAGTCTTTGTTGTAAACATTCTTTTTTTGGGGGCTGCTGGTAATTTAAAAAATATATAGATTATTTTGGCCTTCTGTTCCTTTTCCAATACCTCAAAGACTGCATGGGCCAGATTTTCCACTGGTCTAAATCAACCTTTACTTTAATAGGTGTAATTTAATTTCCTGCCTGTTTCTTTGTACAAATGCCAATGTTGTACCATTTATCAAAAAGCTTGTAAACTGGCTGCCTGGTTGCTGCAGATTGGCTGAAGGAAATGAGCACTGCCCTAGGAAACCAGAAACTGGGTTTTTCCTAACTTTTAAGTAGTATGGTTAAGAGATTGGGGCTTGGAGCAATACTTAGATTAGACCTTGGTTCCACTACTTTACCACTCATCTGACTTTGGGCAATTTAATTAGTATCTCTGTGTCTAAACTTTCTCACCTAGTATCTCTATGTTTAAACTTTCTCACCTAGTATCTCTATGTCTAAAGTTTCTCACCTGTTCAACAGCAATAATGATGTTATAAGGATGCTCCTTGACTTACGATGGGGTTTATGTCCTGATGAGTTTACCTTAAGTTGAAAATATCCTAGGTCTAAAATGGATTTAATACACCTAATCTACTGAACATCATGGTGTTAGCCTAGCCTACCTCAAGCAAGCTAGGAACGCTTACATTAACCTATAGGTGGGCAAAACGATCTAACACAAAGCCGATTTTAAAACAGTGTTGAGAATCTCATGTAATTTGTTTACTTTGTGTTTACTGGTTTATTATAAATGTTATTGAAAGGACACAGATGAAGAGAGGCAGAGGGTGAACTATGGGGAAATGGGTGTGGAGCTTCCAGGCTCTCTCTCCCTGGCCATGCCACTGTATTGAAAGTGAAAAACAGAATGGTATGCTTTCACGTCCAGCATTTTGAGAGAGTAATGTACCTCATAATGCTAGTCCAGGAAAAGATCAAAATTCAAAAATTCTAAGCATGAGCTCTATCAAATGCTTAACACTTTCACACCTTCATAAAGTTGAAAAATGGCATCATCTGCATTTCACTGGTACTATTTTCAATGTGAGGAAGAGATTAAATATGATACATGGTACATAGCATATATATGACAGTATTAATAAATGTTGCATGTTGTTATAACCAGTTATGTCACTTTGGTAAATCATGTAAATGAACCTTCAGGTCTCTATTGTTGTATAACAAACTACCATAAATCCGGTGGCTTAAAGCAAAGACCATTTTATTATGCCCATGGACCATAAATGAAGAATTTGGGCAGGGTGTGGCTGTGTGTAGCATAAATGGTACCTCTCAGTCATCCTGATTGGCAGCTGGGATGGTCTTGGACAATTCACAGAGGTTCCATTTGGCTGAGGTTTCATTTGTCTGGTGGCTCGGGAGGGACAGCGGAAAGGTTGTTCTCAGCTTGGTTTCTCTCTTTCTCCACGTGTTTTCAGGCCTTCTTCATATGGTCTCTCCAGCAGGATAGTCGGACTATTCACAGAGCAGCTCAGAATTCCAAGACTGAGTGCTCCAAGAGATCAAGGAAAAGCCTCAACGCTTTCTTCTTCTTTCTTCTTTCTTTTCTTCTTTCTTCTTCCTTCTTTCTTTGTCCTCCTCCTCCTCCTCCCCCTCCTCCTCCTCCTCCCCCTCCTCCTCCTCCTCCTCCTCCTCCTCCTCCTCCTTTTTAAACTGAGACAGGGTCTCACTCTGTTGACAAGCTGGAGTGCAATAGTGTGATCTTGGCTCACTGCAACCTCTGCCTCCTGGGCTCAAGTGACTCTCACATCTCAACCTCCTGAGTAGCTGGGACCACAGGTACATGTCACTGCACTTGGCTAATTTTTGTATTTTTCTGTAGAGATGGAGTTTTGCCGTGTTGCCCAGGCTGATTTCAAACTCGTGGGCGCAAGCAATCTGCCTGTCTTGGCCTCTCAAAGTGCTGGGATTCTAGGTGTGAGCTACCATGCCTGGCCTCAAGGCTTCTTGTAACAGCTTCAGAAGTCACAAAGTGTCACATGCACTTCATTTCTTCATTTAATGTAGGAAGGGACTACACAAGAATACAGGCAGTATGATTCACTAGGGGACTATCTTAGAACCAAGCTATACCACAATGAATAATTGTGCTTCCTCCAGAGGTATTCATTTACTCCTGAGAGTAGACTAAGTGTTATGCACTGGTTGGGCATATGTCCAAGGTGCCTTGTTGCAAAAACTGCTTGAAAAAAGAACTACAGACTCATTACATTTTCTGAGATCTCATCTCTTGAATGAAATTGATCTGAGAGATCCCCAGAAGTATAACATAGAAGTAAACTTCTCTTTAGACTCTCAATATTTTCTAATGTTTCGTTTCTTCTCATTGAAAAATTATTTAAGGATTTGGGAATATATTACTCATTATTTCTCTGATTACACTGGATAAAAGGCCACACTTTAATCTCAGTGGTTTCTAATAATCAACATTTATTTCCTGCTCTCACATCTGAGAGTCAACTGTGGCCCTGTTGGGCTTGACTGGGGTTGGTTGGGGTTAGATGGACTACTTTTAGGCTGTAAATGAGTCCAGGTTTGTTCCACGGGTCTCCTCATTCTGGAAACATGACAGTTTCATTCTGAATTCATACAATTTGGTGCCTCTAGAGGCCAAAGCAATACATGCAAGCACATTTAAGACCCCTGTTCAAGCCATATCCACTTACAATTTGTCAGCCAAATGAAATCACATGGGCGAATTCAAAGTCTGTAGAATTGAGAAGTCTTTTCTACCCAGAGTGAGGCCACAGGGAAAAGAATAATTGTGAACAACTAATATTCTCTACTATGGAGAGTCTAGGGATAGTGGAATAAGAAGTGTGTATTTCTGTGCATTCATATAATGTTGAAAGAATCCCCAACTCTCCATTTGTAAAAATCTATCTCCTATATAGTAGAAAAGAGTATCTACTTACTGATAAATTTTGGGGGGTTTCCATAGTTCAATCCCAGCATCAAATTTTAATTGTACAAAATACAGAAGTTAATACTCTATTTTAGATTTTCTGTTATTTATATTCATTCTGTGTTTATGAAGCACTAACATTATATTCAGCTATTGACAATGCTTAAGCAATTGGTCTCTGCCCTGAGAAATTTATTTCAGAGCAATTCAAGCTGGTTAAATCAGTGTCAGGCTCTTAACTTTGAACAGACAGCTGTGGAGAGGAGATAAGCTTTTGAAGATGCCGCAGAAATGGTATTTATAGAGGGAATGAAAGTGGGAAAGATGTTAGGTAGCCAAGAAAAAGAGAGCTTATACAAATTTGCAAAATGAATGGTAAGGGAGAAAAAAAATCAACAATTCAGGTGGGGGAACACAGGTGAGGCTCCAGCTCAACTTTATCCTCTGCGTTTTCAGAAATCCTGAGGAATTGAGACATCAATTGGATTTATTATTTGATAAATATATCTCTTAAAGTTTAGACCTCACATTTATCATGTTTTTCGTCTTAAATTCATTTTGTGCTGATAGTACTGAGTTGTTTTCCTTGAGTGTAGTGAATTTCTGTCAGTCCCTGTGGACATGTTGTTATTAGAAGTTTGATAGATCTTAGTGGTCCTATCCCCAAGGCCACATTTGACCATAGGCTAAAACAGTAGCTGCCCATATGTTGTAATTTGAGGGCTCCCATAGGCATCTGTGCTTTCAAAATATTATTTCCAACTAAACTCCCTTGTACCTGATAATCCTAAATTACTTGCCACATGACATTTACTCTGCATTACAGAAATTAAAGATAACAAGAAGGACTATGGTTCCTCACAGATACAGTAGCTCACTGGATAAACACATACAGAAGGCAATTGGATAGAAAGATCTAAGCTGGTGAAAAAGCCCTCTTGCCACCATAAACTGTTCACTTACTCTACAGAAACCTCTCTTGCCAATCTCTCCAGTCTCTGTAGGGGCATTTGCTTTTGACTTTCCAGAATGTGTCATCACTTCCCAATATTCTCCCATTATTTTCTTCTGGTGAATTCTCTCTCCTACATTGTGGACAGTTTTTGATGAGTCTATAAACTGAGACGACCTGTTCTGCTTCTTGTCTTCTGTGGTGGTCTTTTTGCTCTATCAACTTGGCCAGGCTACAGTTTTCAGTTTTTCTATCAAACACTAATTTAAGTGTTGTGAAGCCATTTTGTAGATGGAATTAAAGTACATGATTAGTTTACTTTAAGTGAAGAAATCATACTTGATAATTTGGGTGGGTGTGATGGCCTGCATGGTTCGAACTTACTTATCCAGCCTCTCAATTCTGTAAGCCAGTTTCTTGCAATACGTAGACATCTATTAATCTATACCTCCCACTGATTCTTCTTTTATGATTGAATCCTTATCAACACACCTTTAATCCTTACTTTCTCACAAATAAAACTAAAAAGGTGTCCTACAATCCATTAGTTTCTTTTTTTTTATTATTTGTACTTTGAGTTCTGGGGTACATGTGCAGATCATGTAGGATTGTTGCATAGGTACATACATGGCAAGGTAGTTTGCTGCCTTCATCCCCCCATCACCTACATCTGGTATTTCTCCCCTCATTATCCCTCCCCACCCTTCCCACCTCCTGCTGTCCCTCCCTTAGCCCCCTGCAACTGACTACAGTGTGTGATGCTCCCCTCCCTGTGTCAACGTGTTCTAACTGTTCAACACCTGCCTATGAGTGATTACATACAGTGTTTGGTTTTCTGTTCTTGTGTCAGTTTGCTGAGAATGATGGTTTCCAGATTCATCCATGTCCCTACGAAGGACACGAACTCATTGTTTTTTATGGCTGCATAGTATTCCATGGTGCATATGTGCCACATTTTCTTTATTCAGTCTATCTTGATGGACATTTGGGTTGGCTCCATGTCTTTGCTAATGTAAACAGTGCCACAATGAACATACATGTGCATTTGTCTTTATAATAGAACAAATTATAATTCTTTGGGTATATACCCAGTAATGGGATTGCTGGGTGAAATGGAATTTCTATTTCTAGGTACTTGAGGAATCGCCACACTATCTTCCACAACAGTTGAACTAATTTACACGCCCACCATTAGTTTTGTCCTTGCCAGAGTTTTTCCTTCATTGCCATAGTAGAGCCAAGGAAAGACATGAAGCTAAACTGGGCCAGCTAATGACTTTGATAGTTTTTCTCTTGAAGGGAATAACATAAGAAATGAAACAAAACAAACAAAAGAAACCTCTGACATTTTCAAGTTTTTTTCTTTCTAATAGAGGTGTCTTAACAAGATCCTTCTATAGTTCCTTCTTTTCTTATTTTGTTCTATTTTCAACCGTAACTATTGTATTATTTTACTAATTTTTTCTTTTTGCTTGGCCACAGCATGGAAATGACTATCAGGTTCATTTTTGTCACTTGAAACCACAACAAAAACCTTAACTGATACAGCCCCTGAGTACTATGGCAGATTTAAGCAAAACTTAGATATCATTTGAAACCTGAGATCCTCGAGTATATCCAGAGAACTCCTACAAGGGTCTATAATCAGATTGACTCTACTTCTTTTGCAATAAAGAATGGGGGGGAGCATATTAAAATATCAGTGTTTTCTTGTAGGAGTAATTTATTACACTATTACCCATCATAAACATTTGAGTTCAACTTAGACTATCCATTGAGCCAGGCTTATGTGAAAACAAAAATGAATGAGGAAGACAACACATGAACTGTCATGCAAGGATGAATGAGAAAAATGTTTGGACATGAAGGAATCCATTAAATGTGTCAAAAGGCAGATCCTAGTGGAGGATGAGGGAACTAGGTAGGGTATGGAATGGTAAAATAAGCAGGGATAGGGAAGGATACTTGGAATTACTACATTGTTATAGTAAATAGTCATTCTCATCCTGCATAATGGGCAGGATAATGACCCCAAAAGATGTCCCTCATCCATCAAACCTGTGAATATGTAACCTTACACAGCAAGATGGAATAAGCTTGCTAATCAGCTGACTTTAACATAGGGATATTAACCTGGATTTTCAGTATAAATTCAATATATTCTAATAGGTCTGTAATCTGTTAAAGGGAGGGAGGCAGAATAGGAGCCAATGTCAGAGGAATGAAATTTGAAACAGACTTGACTAGCTATTGCTGGCTTTGAAGATGGGAAGGAGGTGTCAGCCAAGGAGTGCATGTAGCCTCCAGAAGCTAAAAAGGCAAGAAAATGGATTCCTCTTTACAACCTACAGAAGGAATGCAGCTTTGCTAACACCTTAATTTAGCCCAGTGGGATTTGCATCAGATTGCTGAGCCACAGAACTGTAAGATAATAAATTTATGTTGTGTTAAACGTGTACGTCAGTGGATCATTTCTTACAGAAGCAACAGAAAACTATTAGATCCTATAACCCATGAACATGACAAAACAATAAAGGAGTTTAGCCATAAGACCTGGAGATGGTCTGCCCAGGAGAAAAGAGGACAGAATCAGGTCATTTCCCTGCTCTACAGACGTTTCCTGACAAAATGACCCTTAGCAAAGTATTTCGTCTTTCTAAATTTCAACGTTCTAAAAAAATGGGAAGAGGAGACTTGCCTTTTTAGAGTTGTTTTCTAAAAAAAGATAACATGGTACTTAGCTCATAATTTCTGAACTCTTTTATCAGCTCTGACCAAGGTTGGGATTCCAGGGAAGGGTAGCACTGGTACCGCTGAAGAGCAAGGACTTGATCCTGGCAAGCTGTGAAATGTAGAAGAAAAGGAAAGCTGAGGCTCATAAAACGGCGGGTAAATATGGCCTCAGGAAGAGAACAGACAACAGGAAACCCAAAAGAAAAGGGCAGAGGGTCAGCCACTGGCTTTGCGCAAAGAACTTGCAGTCCGGCTTAGTGAGATGAGGAAACTTGGTGAGATTAGGAAAGAGGTTCAGGAGTGCAGATCCCGGAGGTGGTTCCAAAGGCAGAGATGGGGGAGGCCTCCAATAATTGTGAAGGAATCTCTTAGGATGCCTAGGGAGTGCAGATATCTAATGGTAGCTCAGCAAATATAATTACCATTTTTATTAGTTGGATTCCATTCCCAGCTTTGCTCATTTCCAGCTGTGTGACTTTGGACGTGTTACTTTACTTCTCAGGCTTAGTTTCCCCCAAACTTAAATCAATACATTGAACTCAAGTAGATTAAAATGAATTTCAGCTGAGTGTTCTATTTTTTATATTAGATCTATTTAAGAAGTAATTGATATAAATTGTAATTAATCTATTTAAAGCATAGAATTGAGTATGTTTTTCTATACTCAGAGTCGTACAACTCCACATTATACTTTTAGAGCACTTTTATGTTTCTATAAATAGAATAAATCAAAAGAAGCCATGGCAAAAGTTAGGTTTTGCAGCTACTGTTGCAAACTGATTTTCATCATGGGAGACATCTAATCACAAGTTCATACAGTTTGGTGAATCTATGTGTACTTCCTCATTTATTGTTTGCTATGTGCTAAATACTTGTTATTTTGGATAATTTTTGGTCATTGGGTAACTATACAGCTGAATATAATTTAAAATCGGTAAACAAAGAGATGTAACCCAATTAGCATCCAAGTTGTGTCTCTTATCTTACTTTTCTCTGTGCATATGTCAACTTTACTAGCATTCTTTGTAGAACATTGGTTCATTTGTAACCAAAATGTAAGGGGTTCTCTGCTATTTCGATATATGATGTGGGGGGAGGTTTAAAGCTGGATTCTATATCCTCACTTCTCTCCTATATTCTGAAAGCTTATCTTTTTAAGCATTTTAATTGTGAGTGTTTCATACATTTTCTCTAGTGCTTTGAAAATTTCTTTGAAAATGCATGTCAGCTTTTCACTTCACCTTACTTCTAAAGTAAAACAAGAGGGCAAAATATTTTAGTAATTATCATTCCTCACCACATAATTGGTAGTTTAGCTAATCACAGTAGATAGAACATTTTAGAGTCTAACCAAGAGAGAAAACATAAAAGCATAAAATGAGATAATTGGTGTATATATCATTTATCTTAAGCATAGGATACTAACAAGTTTCCTACATAGCCTAGAAGCTACCATCACATCATTTTATAATAAATATAACTAGGACAAAAATATGTTAAGTGATTTTCTCATGGTCACTAACAAATGCTGATATTTAGGGACTAGCTCCTATAGATCACCTGCAAGACATGTAATGATGTTTTCTATTAAAAATTATCCAGGAATTCTTCAATGCCTATCAAATAAATTCAAAGCCCCATTGCCAGGTGTTATCAAATGGCTTAAATCAGTGGTGGTTCTCAAACTTGAACATGCATCAGAAACATCAAGGGGGCTATTAAATCATAGACTTCTGGGTGCCTTCCCAGAGGTTCTAGCTCAACTCTGACATAGTCCCTGAGGCTCTGTATTTCTAGAAAGTTTCCAGGTGATGCTGATGCTTATGATGTGGGGACAGCATGCCCAGAATTGCTTGCATGAACAATAAAGATGTTTATTATTTTAAATAATAAGAAAGTCTTGGGTAGGGCAGCTCCAGAGATGGGTAAGGCAGCAATTCCAATATTTTCAGTTATCAGCCTTGCCTTCATGCCTTTTGTCATGGTCACAGTTCAGCTACTGCAGTACAAAGTAACCTATGAGAAATTAAGGAAGTCCAAGGAAAGTAGAGTAGTCATCTTTTCTGGTGTGCCTCCTTTAAACGATGAGAAAACCCTTCCTGGGTGCCTTTAGTAGATCTCTCATTGGCCACAGATGTGTCACACAAATTTTCCTAAGTCTTCCTTGCTGACTTATTCTTAGTGATAAGAAGGGGAATGAGATTGTGCTAGCTTTGGATGTCTTAAGATTTACCTCTAAGTAGGAGATGGGGTTACCTTCCTAGGCACATTGCCAACTGGAGGAAGGTGAACACCCAAGCATAATCATGACTTGGTTAGCAAGGGAGAGTTAAGAAAATTTGGGGGCTGGCCACCAATAGCATCTGCTCTACTAGACACTTAAAATCTTTTACAGATTCTCTTTCAGTTTAGCCTGATGATTAAGGTAATTGCAATAGTAAAAATTACGACCAAAGGAACATTCTGTCTGATACCTGATGAGGGTCCCAGATAGCAGAGTATTCTGCTCTGTGACAGTTTAATGTAATTAGGTGAATCTAAGAAGAGCATAACTTGCTCCAGAGAAGTAGTTGATTTCCCTCAGGTGGAGATGAATTGTACTTGACATATTTAAAATAACATCTAACCTAATTTGTTAGAAATAGGGCTTCTGAGTTTTGATTTTCTTGCAAAAGATGAATTTGAAGAGGGGCTTCATGCTTAACCACCTAGGTGAGAAGGGCTGCGAGAGGAAGGCAAGGACTAGGTATCCACAGAGACAAGACTTTCTATTTCACACTTTTCCTTTACTCCCTTTATTCTTTCCCTATTCCTGCTTGTGTCTCTCCCATAATATGGTACTAAAAATACTAAAAATTTGGATATTAGGGACAGAGAAAAATTTCATCAGTACTTTGAAGGAGAAAATTACAGATGAATTAAATGTACCTATTGCAGAATATCCATGGATTCTTAACTCTGCCTTCAAGACATGTGGGAGTTGACTCTGCTTTCCTACGTTATGTGACATGGAGCCCTTAGTGGTAAAATAAAATAAACTCTAAGCCTTTAGAGAATTTTTTTAAACACAAGTGGACTAGTAAAGTGTAATGAAATAATTAGGAAATGATTAGTTTCATTTATTGCCTTTGTTTTTAACATAATTTACCTAATTGCAAGCTTATATAAATTTATTTTTAATTATGATGTTTAACTGGCTCACAAATTTCTTGAAAATTTATGAGCTGATATAAACCAGCACCAGCACACCATACATTATATACAGGGGTGTTGTTTAGACCTGTTTAAGCCAAGGCCATTGGTATCCCTGCTTCTGCAGCTCCCCCTTAATTCAAGTTCCTGCTGCTGAAATGATGGGACATGAGTGGTATTCTAATTTTATCACAATTCTGCTCATAGCTAGAGATCAGGTTCCTAGGTCTATTTCTCTCAGACCCATGCTCATCCTGTGTTTTCATGTTCTGAGTACCCTAAGTAAAAGTCGAGTATAATTCAAGTCATAACATGACACAAGTGATACATAGATCAAACCCTACTTATTCCTGCCTGTATTTTACAAAATCCTATGACCAAAGTTATGCAGTCTCATTTGTTGATCCTCAATCATCATTTGATACTAGCCCAAGCTTCCTTCTTTTTTTTTTTTTTTTTTTTTTTTTTTTTTTTTTTTTTTGAGACGGAGTTTCACTCTTGTTACCCAGGCTGGAGTGCAATGGCGCGATCTCGGCTCCCCGCAACCTCCGCCTCCTGGGTTCAGGCAATTCTCCTGCCTTAGCCTCCTGAGTAGCTGGGATTACAGGCACGCGCCACCATGCCCAGCTTATTTTTTGCATTTTTAGTAGAGACGGGGTTTCACCATGTTGACCAGGATGGTCTCAATCTCTCGACCTTGTGATCCACCCGCCTCAGCCTCCCAAAGTGCTGGGATTACAGGCTTGAGCCACCGCGCCCGGCCAGCTTCCTTCTTAATGTAAGAGTAAGTACGTAAAGAGAAGAAAGATGAAGTCATTAGATGGATTGAAGGATATGAAAGATGAGATATGGAACTACAATATTTTTTTTCCATTCTGATTCAAAACAACTGTATGAAAATTACAAGATAAATGTTTTACTGTCACCGAGCTTAAAGACTTGAGGTTTTATTCCTTAGTATATCAGTTATTATAGTTGTGTATCTTGAGAACTAGAATTTCAGAATATATTTTGAGGTTTTTCTTCTCATTGTTTGATGCAAGAAAATCAGCATGACTCTTAGTTGCTTCCTGATTAGCTTCTGAAATATATGACAGGTAACTGGATATCATGGATGGATTAGAGCACAGACTTGGAGAAGCCAATCTGTGAGGTCTGGCAATGATGCCCTTAAATTTTATTTTATATATACATTTATACACACACACACACACACACACACACAATATATATATATATATGTATATACAAATATATATTTATATAATAGTATTATATATAAATTTGTATAGATTTATTCTTATATAAATACATATTTCTTATATAAATTTATATAGATTTATCCTTATATAAATATATACTTCTTTTTCTCATATACATTTTTTATTGTACTTTAGGTTCTGGGGTACATGTGCAGAGAATGCAGGATTTTTGCATAGGTACATACATGGCAATGTGGTTTGCTTCCCCCCATCACCTATATCTGGCATTTCTCCCCATGTTATCCCTCCGCAACCTCCCTACCCCTCAACCCCCTTCCCCTAGTCCCCCCCAACAGACCCCAGTGTGTGATGCTCCCCTCCCTGTATCCATGTGTTCTCATTGTTCAACACCCACCTATGAGTGAGGACATGCAGAGTTTGCTTTTCTGTTCTTGTGTCAGTTTGCTGAGAATGATGGTTTCCAGATTCATCCATGTCCCCATAAAGGGCACAAACTCATCATTTTTTATGGCTGAATAGTATTCCATGGTGTTATGTGCCACATTTTCCTTGTCCAGTCTGTCATCATTGGACATTTGGGGTGGTTCCAGGTCTTTTCTATTGTAAACAGTGCCACAATGAACATATGTGTGCATGTGTCTTTATAATAGAATGATTTACAATCCTTTGGATATATACTCAGTAATGGGATTGCTGGGTCAAATGGAATTTCTATTTCTAGATCCTTGAGACATCGCCACACTGTCTTCCACAATGGTTGAACTAATTTACACTCCCACCAACAGTGTAAAAGTGTTCCTCTTTCTCCACATCCTCTCCAGCATCTGTTGTCTCCAGATTTTTTAATGATTGCCATTCTAACTGGTGTGAGATGGTATTTCAATGTGGTTTTGATTTGCATTTCTCATATATATATATATATATATATATTTCTTATATTTATATATTATATGTATTTCCTATATTTTCTCATTTTCTAGGGCCCAGAAGCTTAATGGAAATAACTTGAAATATGCCTTTTTTTTTTTTTGTAATTCAGACAAAGATTTTTCTAACAGGCTTTTGAGGAGAGGTAAAAATCTTATTTCAGAGAAGGCCAACTCCTGAGCAAAAAATAATCCAAGAAGGTGACATCAGCCATGGCAGTGTACATTCAGCTTTGCGATCTAAAGGCTGAGAAGGAACAGTAGTTCTAAGTAGTTGGGATCTGTAGTCCACATTCCTGCACACTCTGTGAGGAAGAGAAGTGTGTGAAATGACAAAAGCATTGCTGCAAACCAAGCTCCTTCTCTGGGAAATGCTCTGATATGGTTTGACTCTGTGTCCCCATCCAAATCTCGCCTTGAATTGTAATCCTCATAATCCCCAGGTGTCTAGGGTGGGACCAGGTGAAGATAATTGGATCATGGGGGCAGTTTCCCCCATGCTGTTCTCGTGATAGTTAGTGAGTCTAATGAGATCTGATGGTTTTATAAGTGTCTGGCATTTCCCGTTTGCACTCTCTCTGTCCTGCTACCCTGTGAAGATGGTGTTTGCAACTCCTTTGCCTTCTACCTTGATTGTAAGTTTCCCGAGACCTCCCCAGCCATGCAGAACTGTGAGTCAATTAAACCTATTTCTTTTATAAGTTACCCAGTCTTGGGTATTTCTTCATAGCTGTGTGAAAATGGATTAATACACGCTCTCATAGTGTGAGGCTTTGCAGCAGGTCAAAGGGTGGCCCCTCAAAAGATAAGTTCATCATATCCTGGAACCTGAAATTTGATGTTATTTGGAAAAATGTCTTCTCAGGTGTACTTAAGGTCTCCAGATAAAATTATGCTGGGCTATCCGGTGGGCCCTAAATGTAATAACAGATATTTTTATACGAGAAACAGAGACACATAGAGAAGAGGATAAAGCATGAAAATGAAGGTGAAAACAGATAGACATTGTATTGCTACAAGGCAAGGAACACCTGGAGCCTGCAGGAGCTGGAAGTAGTAAGGAAAGATTCTTTCCTAGAGCCTTTAGAGGAAGCACAGAGCTGCTGACACTCTGATTCCAGACTTCTTTTCTCTATAACTATGAGATAAAAGTTTTCTGTTGTTGTTAGCCACCCTGTTTGTGGTAATTTGTTACAGTAGTCCTAAGAAACTAATACAAGACTGACTGGCAAAATGTAAAGCTATGGTTTACCAAGAAACCACCCCATTCTGTCACAGGATATCTTCTAAGAAGACGCCATAAGAGGGAGGGCATTAACTTTTCACTTAAGGAGAAAGATCGTGGAAATCCAGAGATAGGCAATGATGCAGCTGTATCAGTAATGGTGGAAAGTGTAGACACCCCAAGAAGTACTGCAGGCTAAATCAGGTCTACTGCTTACCCAGCTTGAGTGGAGCTGCTGCAACATGGTGAGCATAGCAGACACTGAAAGGGATGGGTGGTGAGGGCAGCAGGGGTGCTGGTGAGCCCCAAGTCCAGGTCCAGCCTTGTCTCTAAGACATGCTCCTCCCAATGACAGCTACAATTGTACACAAGGTCAAGGGCTGGGGTCCTGCAAGTGAACAAGTAGGAACAATTGACCCAACTTAGAAACAAAACATTAAACTAAGTTTCCTAGAACCTGTAAGTTAGAGGGTTCAAAGGGACATTTTGGTCACATACATTTTATTTAATAGCTAATAGAAATAATCACAAGGCTATGTTTTCTACATTAGCATTGGAGAAAGTTATTTATTCTCTCACTTCTTTTGATTATTATTGCCCCTGTAGGCAGTACTTGTGTATCGGTACAGATACTATGAACACATTTTCCAATGCAAAAAGCTGCAAACATCTTTGACAGTAATGTTGTACAACTTTGGGTAGTAAGTGGCAGTCAGGGAGATACAGTTTGAATAACAGAATGCTGGAAATTTCTAATTGCGGTGGGGGGAGGAATTTCACATAACACATATTTGGCATTTTTCCAGAAAGCCCAGATGGTGGAGACAAGGCATTAGCAGCTTTTATTTTCTTAGTTTTGGAAAACTGAGACTAGAAAAAAAATCGACAATACGTTTGTTTTACCCAAATATAATTCTAATCCAAATGGAGACTATGAATTAAATTTCTAATTAATGATGGGTGCTGTAAGTTTCTAAAAAAGGAAGTACCTGGAAAAAAAGGTTACATTCACCATTCAGGTTTTATGGATTCAGATCATGATGAAGCTTGATGAGGTTTTGGGTACTGAAGGGGGCATATGAGTCAATTCTCTTGTTTTGCAGATGTGGAAATTGAGGCATGAGAATTTGAACCATCATAGTGCCAGAGGCTGGAATAGTACCTGGATTGTTGAATTCATCTGCTATCCTTTCTACACTGCTACACTCTTCAAGCGTTCTTATCTGAACGCTGACTTCCCTCTGCTGACAGCATTGTTCTTGGTCACTTTTTGTAGCTCTCAGCTGCTTATCGTTCACTTCAGCCTTTTCCCAGCTGCTTATCACAGACAAACTTTAATTACCTCCTAACGCATAGTCAATGCTACTTGAAAGGCTAGGCTGGGAGGGGTACTTGCTTCCTCTGTGTTCTCAGACGTTGTGGGCTCTCATCCTCAGAGAATCGCCGTTTCTGAATCAGTCCCTTTAATTACAACCCTTTATTTTTCTAGAATCATTTATCTCAGGTATAATTTAAACATCTTTTAGCAAAAAGAAAAAAAAAGAAAGAAATGAAGGCTTTAAATAAAAGCCACAGATTCTTTTCCAACATGACTAATATTCTAGTGCAAGGTATGATTTATATGAATTTAAGCCATATCCTGGGAGAAGGCATGGCATACAAGGGGAATGTAAGACTTTGGAGTTAAGAAGATATTAACTCAATCACAGCACTCAGATCAACCACTCTGAGTGCTGGGCTACAGTTGTGCCAGTAATTTGGAAAACATTGTTGCATACAGCAAGACAATCTAATGGAGGTATTAACTGTGTTATTTTTCTGTGAGTTCAAAAAGTTAGAATGAGAAAAGGAAAGAGTATTGAGCAGAAAAAAAAACACAGCCTTTACACTGTGGTTTAATCTTTCTTTATTACCTGAAACTTCTGGGAATATTAAGGACAGCAGAGAGTGTAAGGAAGTAATTTCTGGTTGTCTAGAAGTATCACAAAGACACCGTTCCCTGTCCTGTGATGTATACAAGAAGTTCACCCACCAACTTGGCAGCCTGGGGATGGCTTTCTTGCAATTATACACATTCTACCAGCCAGCGGTGAAAGCAGGAGGACGTTCCTCAAGGTGACAATGGTAGTAATCCAGTGGGCCTGAGAATACGGCTGTTCCCCTTTTGGAGATTCATCACATGCTTCTCTGCTCCCACTATGCCAGATAGAGATGCCTTGATGTCCTGGTGACTTCTCTGGGTCATAAGATGCAGAGTTGGGAAGCACAGCAGGTTACCAAGACGTGCTGGATTTCTAAGATTCAGAACTAAGTTTCCTGGGAAAAATACAGCCCCAAAAGAGTTGGTTGTGAGAGCCTACCTTCTGTCATCCGTAGAATCTGACCCCAAGAAACATTGCCCTGTGGAAAATGGGTATGGATAAGGGAGAGTGGAGAGGATGGCTAATAACCCCTATTATCATTATCTCCCTCCCAAATTATTCATGAGCTGAAGTGCAGTCTACACATGCCCCTGGTGTTATAATCTAGAACTTAGATAGTAATTACATACTCTGCTTTCTACCTACTAGTCATTCTAGTAGTATTAATATATATATACATATATATATGTACACATGATTATACATATATATGAATGATACCTACTCTGTGCCAAGTCATCCATTTCATTTCTACTAGCTGCTGATGGTGATTCTAGTTACTGTCATGCTGCCTTATGCCTCTGTTGTCATCGTCATCATCTAACCTATCTATTCAGCTCCTTGGATGAACACTTTTTTTTTTCAAACTGTTTTGTTCTCTGCTCTAGGTACACTTCCTTGTTCAGCTTTCAGGTCTCAGTCTCAGTTGGAGTGTGAGCTCCCCAGGTTACAATAAAGTTATTATAAAATTACTCTCCATTGGTTGCTGCCTTAACCAATAAGGAAGTAATTTTATAATAACTCTCTGGGCGTAGACATGAGCCAAATACATTAGAATCTTTTTGTGCCTGTAGTGGATTTAAATTGTATCCAGAGCAACTTGGGAATCTTTCATCTTCCTCATAATAAAACAGTCTGCAGTTTAAAATTTTTCTGTAATATTCTTCTGGAGTCTCCATTCCTGCTTATAAGCAGGAAATACAATAGTGACAACCACAACAAAAACAGCAATACATTTCAAGCTTGTCCATTAAAGGTAAATTAATGTCTTCCTGGTTAAATTAGTCTCTTTTGGATAAAATTGTTTCCTCCAATTTAGGAGTCTCCATTTGATAAACCTCAGTCTTCTATTAGTAACCCCTCAGTCTTTTGAGAGCGTTTCCTCTCCTCTTTTTCTCTCCTTTTTCTTGTGTCATCAGAGTTCAGGAAAAGTTCTACCCCACTTGCATCGTTGGCTGTGGAGACCTTGGGTTCACATGCTGATGCTGTTGATGGCTCTGGTTGATTTGGTTAGTGGTAGCTCATTGCAGCCAGAGTGCTTGGCTGTTGGGTCTGCTCCTGCTCCCCTTCAGGTGATGTGTTTGATGTGTCAGTGGTGGACGAAATCATGGCCTGAGGTTCACCATCACCATGACTGCTGCTGCCTGGCTCCTTACCTCAGCTTCCTTAGGTGCTACTGGCTCTCTTACGACTCAGGTGTTTCCCCTCTCTCCTGCTTTTGAGATTTTTCCAGCCCTCAGCCTGGACATCTGCATCCCTCATCTAGTTGTATGGGGATTTCTGGATCCTTACCGTGCTATGAGCAAGCAGTAGGAAAAGCCAGGAGCAGTATTTTGGGACCATCCATATAGACACCTGACCCTACAAATAATACTCTATCATTCTTGCAACATGTCAGTCATGACTCAGGGAGCAGAGCACCACTCAGATGCTCTTGGATTCTCCTTCAAGCTATATGGGTTTGTTATTGTTGAGTTTCTGTCAGTTTAAACTCTCTATTATGAGGTATACATTGCTCCTTTGGAACCATGCTCAGGGTATTAGGGCACTGAGTTTCAGAAAATCCACAACCTTATCCTGGTGTTACCTTTTTGAAATTTTAAAAATTAATTGTGTCCTCCTTCTAGAGGCTTATTTTCTTTGTAACAGAAGCTGTGCTTCCATCAAATTCTCACTTTCCTGTAGAACAAAACCCTATGCTCAGATGTTCAGACTCTGTTCTTGATAAAGTAAGGCTTTATAATTTAGCAAAGCATTTGGCCTCTAAACAAAGCTTTGTTTGTAAGACTGTTACACTACGGACACAAGAAAATATTTTTTTGGAGTTTAAGGCTGAACAATGATTTCTTTATTCTAGGCAGCATCTGACTTCCCTCAGAAACGAAAAGAAGCCATTAAATCAGAAGCCAGAGGCAACATGATTTATGGGGATGGAAGAATCATTGTTTTAAACGTCTCAAAATAGAATTCTCTTTATAACAGCAAGATCATGTTTCATTTCTGAATGCCTAGTGCCTAGCTCAGCATCTGCTACACAGTAAGCACCCAATAAACGTGTCTTGGATGAAAGGACAGTCTTGTTAGCTTTTTCCAGGTCACACTGTATAGCACAACTTTGGATAACCAAGTTTATGTAAAATCAACTTAAGGATGTCCACGAATGAATGAAGCACATCTGCACTGCACCTGGTTTCTGGGTCTCCCCACATTTACTCAGCCCCACTTAACCCCCGGCCTAAGCTGCTGTCACCTCACTCCTAACACAGTGATTCGTCAAGTGCAGTATCTGGGTAAGCAGCATCAGCATTACCTGAGAAATTATTATAAATGCATGTTTTCAGGCCCCATCCTAGACTTGATGAATACAGTCTCTGAAGTGGGGGATTCAGCAATTTATGATTTAACACACCCTCCAGGTGATTCTAATGTTCATGCTGAACACTCTATAACACCTCTATCCAACTCAGCCTCTACTGAGAACAAGGGTCAGGATTTATTATGGCCTCCATCGAGCTCACCTGGTAGGAACCTCAGCCACTTCCATCCCTAGTGGATCAGATGATTATAGCTTCTGGCTTCTCAAGAGAAACCAGTAACACAACTCCAAAGTGCCCAGGGAGTTAATGCCCTGTATAGGTATGGTAAGGTGATAGTGAGAGTCTACATAACAGCTTAAGCCAGGTAGCTTCATACTTGGAGTTGAGATGAATTTAAGGGTGTATGAGGGTGACCGTGTAGCCTGATCAAAGTTCATACCTTAGTGTTTATCTGGCCCATTCTTGATGGTTAAGAACTTCTGTTAAGGCCACAAAATTCAGGAATGTATTATTATCTTAAATCAGGACTTCCTAAAGACAATCAGAACTTCGAGTAACTACAACTTTACCATAGACTGTATAAGGTAAAATTCACCTAGTGATTTAAGTAAGCATGATTATAAACTATACACAAAAACTTCCCCCAATATATAGTATGCTTCTGCTATCAAAGTTTTAGTATATTTTCACTAAACAACTGGCAAAAACCTTAGGGAAATATATCTGCCCTAGTACTCTCTTATTCTGGTTTTTAGTCATCCAGTGAGTCTCTTATAAGTCCCATCTGTTCCAGCTCCCAAGATAACTGTGTTTGAATGATTCCTTTTCTCATCATAATTGCAGACATTTCAGTTCTTTGTTAGCCATGTTCAAAGTTCTTGCTGATAATAGGAAAGCTACATCAACACTATGTGCATAGCTTTCTCCCCTGATTAATTCCTACTGTAAATTTCAATTCAGTTCTGGAACTCGAGGAGGTTTGTTTTCAAATGGCTGCTATCTGTCCCCCAGAGGACTTTCCTCTTGGTGGGTTTTCATAGCTTCCTCTCCCTCTTTGTTCTGAATGCTTGCATCTCTGTGAAATCCCTCTGCATTGGGTAATATTTGTTGTTCCTTTGATGGAAAGACATTTTCTGACCTGACATGATGATGAAAGTCCTTTTCCCTGGCTCCTGAATACTGTTTCCTGATAAATTCTTACGTGTCACTGTCAAATATCTCTTAGTTTACATAGCCACATGAAGTATGTTTGTTTAACACTTTATTCATGGCTTTATAAAATTGACAGAGGAGTAATTTCATGTATCATAAAAGGATATTTGCAGGAAACATAACTGTGACGAGGATTATGGGCCTTTAGAAAGTACACTTGCCAAGATCAAGGACCAGACTGAGACCGAATGGCATAGACATAGTGAACCTTGTATGCATGATTGATCAACCTATTTAAAAGAACTGTGATCCCTAGGAATGGAGACCAAGTAGTGGAAGATCAGAATGGCCTGGTGGATGATACAAAGGCCTACTGAAGATGACAGTGACTGATTTGGTGTGTGTGGAGCTCAAGATGGGGAGGAAGTTAAGAACATCCGAGAAGAGACAAATTGGGTAGAACTGACTGAGCAGAGGTCAAATGAGGATTAACAGTTCGTTGATATTCCCATAAACATCATCAAAATCCTTTGATGATGCTTTGGTACAAATTCCAAAGTTCTTAAATTTTAGGAAATAACTTTTGTTAAAAATTACTGGTTTGTACCACAGAGATTTTTATTATCTACAGTCAAGCACAGAAGTGTTATCTTTAATAGCCCAAATGATTTTCCCATGTTTTCAGAAACACTGACATTAAGGATAAAGTTCAAATTCCCATTCATAAAACTTAGCATCTTCTAGGATTTTTAAAGCCTGTTCGAGCCCCTTTTTTTTTGAGCCCTTTTTTAATGGGGTAATTCTTAATACCATCGAGTGCAATGAGATTTTCTTTTTGTGTATCATTGCATTTCCCAACATCATCACAGAGCTTTTAGAACATAAGAACAGCCACTTACTCACTTTTCTGTCATCTTCTTCAAGATGGTAAGCAGTAAAGAAGGGACTGCCACTTGCTTCTGATATCTTGGTGCTTAGCACAGAGCAAGTTCTAAAAAATCAGTTCTACTATATCTATAAATAAAACAAAGTGAAAGTTATTCTTATCTCTGTAAAAGAACACATATTGCTAACAAATTAAATATTATCACAAAATTGTACCATATTGTTTTTCTTTCTTCTGATTGTCATTGTCTGAATCACTATCTGAGTAGTGGTGGCCTCATCAATTGAATTGGGAAATGTTCCTTTGTCCTCTGTTTTCTGAAAGTGTGTGTGTGTGTGTGTGTGTGTGTGTTTGTGTGTGTTTGTGTGTGTGTTTTGATAGGTATTACTATTTACTTAAATGTTTGTTTGATATAATTTATCAGTGAAGTCACATGGGCTTTAATTTTTCTTTGTAAAAGATTTTAAATTACAAGTTTCATTACTTGATATAGGTCTATTCCAATTTTCTACTTATTCTTAAGTCCGTTTTGATAATTTGTGTCTTTCTAGAAATTTGTCTTTCATCTAATAAATTTGGTATAAAGTATTTTTGTAATATTCTCTTGTAAATATTTTGAAAGCTGTGTATTCTGTAGTGAAAAACCCTGCTTCATTTCTAATTTTGGTAATTTTCATCATCATTCTTTTTCTTGATCAGTGTAGGTAAACTTTTATTAATTTTCCTTTTCAAAGAATTGAACTTTAATCAGTTTTTCATTGGTGTTTCTTTTCTATTTGATTGATTTGTGCTTTAATCTGTATTATTTTCTTTGAGTTACTTTGGCTTTTTCTCTTTTTTTCTACCTTTTTAAGAACCAAACATAGATAATAGATTTTAGATTTTTTTTCCATTTTTAACAGTAGAGTTTACAGCTATAGTTTTCTCTAAGCACTGTTTTAACTGTATTCCGTACAATTTGTTATGTATTATTTTTATTTAGCGATTGTATTTATATTTAGTTTGATATTTTAAAATTTCTCTGTTTTTTTCTTGTCTATTAGTAATTTATAATTATGTTTTTCAATTTCCAAATAATTGAAGATTTCCCAGTTTTCTTTTTGATGTTGACTCATCATTTTATTCCACTGTAGACAGAGAACATTTTCTGTATAGTTTAGATCTTCTCAAATACAGTGACTTGCCTCATGACCTCGACTATGGTCTACCCTAGAGAATGTTTGATGTGTGCTTGAAAATAATATGTATTTTATATATCCTGCTGTCAGTGGTGGGGTGTTCTATATATGTCATTTAAGTCAAGTTGGTTGGTGGTGATATTCAGATTTTCTTTATCCTCACTGATTTTTTGTTTATTTTTTCACAGTAGGTGTTGTAATTGACTAGTAGTTCAAGCAATATTAATTTGACTGTATTCTCCATAAGAAACCAAAATTGTTATGACTTGAGATATGAACTAAAAGGGAAGGCAATAAAGTTTTAATATTTGTTAAAAGTTAGCAATTGTTAATAGAAAGCTCTAAGTGAATAAAAATGGTTTTTAAATGAATATTTTTATAGGATTTTGTTAGTAGGAACAACAAAATTACATGAATATACATATTTGTAATTATACTCCAATCAAGATAAAGGAACTTTACTCTTGCATATGGTAGATATTAAGCTAATAAGATCACAAACATACAAAAATTTATGTAATATGATTAAAACATTGCTGACAGTATAATTAGTATTGCAAAGGGAAATAAATACAGTATTTCTACTCCTCCCACTAACTTATAAGAAAGTTCATTTGTCCAACTCCTTGAATACAGACCGACCTTATGTCTTACCTTGACCAATAAAAGTGATTATAGTCACGTTGTTCTGAGAATCTTGCCAGTGTACCTTTCCACTCTTGAAATCCTGCAACCATCATGTTCTGAAGAAGCATGGAGAAGACTACTGAAAAATAGTCGTAGAAAAGAAAAGGTAGGCAACCCAACTCCAAGACCACTCCCAAATGTGCAAATGGGGCCACCTTGGACATTCTAGCCTAACCAAACTTCTAGCTCAGAGGTCAGCAAACTTTTTATTTGAAGGCCCAGATAGTAAATAGTTTAGGTTCAGTGGCCATACCACAATGTGAATTAAGTGGCACTTAGCCACAGTGTAAATTAAGTGTCCCTTCTAGGTGCTCCTATAGACCTTCCTCATATCAGTGTCTATTGTGTAATACCAGTGCCCAGTAACTTCCTAAATGTACCAGTAGTCTACAGGGTCCATGGTGTCAGGGATCACTTTTTTTTTGTTGTTTATAATTTTACTCCAGTGTCGAGTATACTTTCTGGCATGGAATAGGCATATGATAAATGTTTGTGAATGAGTGACTGAATGAATTTTTATTCTTTCACATGTCAAAGATGCAGCAGGGTCAAAATGTATTCACATTTTCCTGTCTCATGAGATACTTAAGCAAATATTTAAAAAATATAGTTAACTTAGTTTTGCATTAAGTTATATGGTTACAAACCAAAGACATTTTCTGCCTTCAAACATGTTACCATGTAGAAGAAGATAAACCTAGAAATAGATATTACTACTATTGCTACCGGCAATAACAGTAACCACCACCACCACTACCACAACCACCCAGTAACAATAATGGTTGAAGCTAACTACTTTATTGAAAAGACTCTGAATTTGAATTGGTACATATAAGAAATGCCTTCTTGTTCCTTCAAATAAAATCTTTAAACATACTTTGTTGGATCATACTTTCTGGTCCCTGGGTAGTTTTTTGGGTGGATCCCATAGGTATTAAAAATCTCAAGTCAGTTTATGTAAAATCTTTCCTTTCCAACCTGATTACAAGCATTTCTTTTTTTCCAGAAGTCAGCTTATCCCTTGACTTTGGGACCTTAAGTGTGTAAGGTAGATAGGGATGACGGAGTTTCACTCTTGTCGCCCAGGCTGGAGTGCAATGGTGCGATCTTGGCTCTCCACAACTCCACATTTTGGGTTCAAGCGATTCTCCTGCCTCAGCCTCCCAAGTAGACAATGACATAATGCCCCTGAAACTTTCTTTAGATTATTAGATTACAGGATTACAGGCATGTACCAGCATGCCTAATTTTTTTTTTTTTTTTAAGTAGAGATGGGGTTTCTCCACATTGGTCAGGCTGGTCTCAAACTACCAACCTCAGGTGATCCACCTTGGCCTCCCAAAGTGCTGGGATTACAGGTCTGAGCCACCGTGCATGGCTCTTTAACTTCTTAGTACCATTCTGCTAGTGGCTCTTCCACACAAAGACCATAGAGGTTGGGGAGTACATGAAAAAAGGTTACAATCTTACAAAAATATTGTCAATGACCTCAATATGCATGCAAACTCAGGCCTTCTTGGGCATATATCTGTGGGACATTAGAAGCCCTTTATGAAGCTATCTATACTGCACACTTCCTGACTTGGGGGATGCCCTCTTGAGCTGGTCTTTCACACCTGCTTTCTTCCCCACCGTTTCTCCCATGCCTGTCTTGGTTATCTGTCACACACTTTTAGAGACTCTTCTCTGTATCAGAGAGACTGTTAAAAGAGAGAGTTCAAGATGGCTCAAATTCATGTACCTTAAGTGATATATGTGTATTTGTCAACAAATGCTGAAAGTGTAGCTCCCATTAATGTCTTTTCTGTTTATGCTACAATGTCTGGCTACTCAGGTTTTGGCCTTTAGAATTCTGAAGGCCATGAGAAAGAAAGTATTTCATTATTCATGTTTGCCTACAAACTTGAGGGAACATACATTATTTTTCTTCTCAAGAACTTTGTCATAAGGCTTCATGCAAATTGCCTGGCAGCAATGGAAATCATTTTTCAACAATTCAGAAAATGTCTGGCTGGAGAAAGAGAGATAGATGCCAGGCTCCCCTTTTGTAGGCATCCCAGTCGCTACATGTAGCTATCTTTGTGCTTCTCGTCATTTAGTTTTTGGAAGTGAGGAATAAGAAGTAGAATGTTCGAGATTCATTCATCAATTAGGCAAAAAAAACTTGAGAGAGAGAAGAATCTAGGAGGACTTCAGGTTTTTATGTTGATGTTACTGGGTGGTATTATTCACCAAAAGAGTAACATACAAATATCAGTAGGTATTTGGTAAAGATAATAAATTTAATTTTGATCTAAGTGATAGTGGAAGGAGAGATTTAAATTTTTTCTCCCTAGGGATAAGTGTGTCACATTTCAAAAGTGCATCAAAGAACAAGCAGAAATTTGACTGATAGCCAACAGTTTGCATGTGCTTAATTAGGGTGGAAAGTGGAAGAGAAAGCCTTTACTTAATATGGTGAGATAAGGAGGGGCCAGCTACTTAGTAAAACATTGGCTGTTGGTGTGGGTGAAATTAAACCACATTGAAAATGAAATTCAATGTGTGCTAACCAGCTTGTTAGTTCATTTTGAAGAATTTCTGATGAATTGGAACATGCCTTGTAAAGACAATAACATATATGCCCCTCAAACTTTCTTTAGAAATCCTACCCTAAGATTGGCCAGAGAGGACACAATTCCCCAAAGAGAGCCATCTCTTGACATTCTTTAATCATCCCTGATATTTTAACTTATTCATTAATGAATTAAGCATGGGTGAGAGTTTAATTACTGTTTTATTTAAAAAATCTAAATATCTCAAAACATAATTACTTAATGGTAATAGCAAAAGATCTATTGAATATTTAAGATGCATTTAAACTTGATCAACATACATCCTCTGAAAAGAATGCATGAATATAGATAAGTCTTAGTTTCCATAATTTATAACCACACTTCTTCAAAACAATATCCAAGAACCAAGTAAAATTTTAAGAGCAATTTGAGAAATAGTTATCATAGCTACCATTTAATGAGGGCCTTCTGTTTGTCAGCAGTTTTACCTCCTCAAATCTTGGGTACAACTGTGCAAAGTAGGGATTACAATTATCATTTTATTAACAGGAAAGCAAAGTCTTGGAGATCTTAAATAATATTCCTGACTTCACATGGTCAGTCATTGAATTTGAACCCTGATATGTTGAAGCCACACATTTATGTTCTTCCTACTCACCTTTCCAATTAATAATTGAGTATACAGATTAAAGTTTGGTCAAAGATTAAAAAATAATTCTTACAGTTGCTATTTGTTTTATTTTCTTGGGAAGAAATTAGTATATATGCTCGTGTTGTTGGTGGCTCTTCTTCTCATTAAATCACTGAGTGTGCTGTTTGTAGTTGCTATTGTTGAAGTTTATGGTGCCTCGTGAATGGCCACTAATTTAAAATGGTCTTAAAATCAACTAGAACATTGAAAAATATTGTCACAGTCAGGTAGAATGGAATTCAATAGGGGGTTTAACTCCTAAATTAGAGATTCTGACTACATTTTGTACCAGGTGTCAATATTTCTAAAATTTCAGTCAAAATAAATTTACTGGGCAATTGACTAAAATCTGAGTATACAAATGTTATATGAACAGATAAAAGCTAACTTGTGGTCCAAAAAACCACAGGAAGAGTGCTATAGTGTCAATGTGTATACACCTTGCTAAGGAAACAGAAAAGAGAAAGAATCACCCATCTGGACCTGAGGTGTGCTTAGAACATAAACTTGATGTTAGTCTTCAAGTTTACTTAGAAGAGAAGGTATGATAGGCATTACTAATATAAAAACAATGGTCAAAGAATGAAGGTCTGAGAAAAAAGCTTCATATGCTGATAAATCAGTTTTTTTTCATTATTTAAGAGAGGAAAAAAGGAAAGTATGAAATTTTAGAGTTGGAGGATATAGTAGAATTCATTTAGTACAATTTTCCCATGTAATTCAAGAATTCTTACTGCAAAAGTCTTAGCAAATTACTCCAAGCAGGCTTCTCCCTGTTTATTTTTCTATGTAACTAATGTTGCTGATACTCTAAAAAAGAAAGAGACCCAAATATGAAAACAGAAACTCCAGTCTCAGAATATATTGCTCAAGGACGGTGCCTATTTTTCTGGATTCCCCATGGTACATAGAATTTTGCTTGGGGAAAAGTAGATATTCAATACATAGGAGCTGACTGCCAGATTGGCACCATGGAAGCAGTTTAACATGAAAAGCAGCATTCCAGTGACTATGTAGAAATCGAGTCTTGCTCATTTTTCTAACAACTACTGGAGCTGAAGAGCATGCTAACTGAATTGCACAAGCAGGAGAAGGCAGTCAGGACCCTTTGCAGCTTTGTGCAATATGGGTAAAAGCCACAGGCTTTTTGTAAGGGTGGGTGTGTAATAATTGGCTTTTAGTGGAAATTACTCATAGAACTTTTTTTATGTCACAATAAAGAATAATGTTAAATGGGTAAGTACTGAAGGTACAAGACATAACCAGCCAATTATATGCAAAAAAAAAAAAAAAAAAAAAAAAAAACCAAAAAAAACCTCACTTTACATGTACTGGAAATGCTGGCAAGTAGCTTAGGAACATAGAAATTTTAGAGCTAAAATGGTCTTTATAAAGCACTTCAAACACTTTTTTCTTATTGGTGAGAAAACTGTAAATCAGAATATTTTCTTCTTCCCTAAAGTGGTCCCAAGTGTGAGTTCATTTCATTTATTTTACTAGCCAGCAGGCAATCCTTCAAACTGGATCAAGCAGATAGGCCTGCCCGGTAACACAGAATTATTCCCAAACTAGTGCTTCCATGAATGCAGAAAAGTCCATTGTTCGTTATTAAAATAGAGGGGAATAAACTTTGAAGGGCTCTCACATTACCCGTTTCTTGAATATTTGCCTATATAAGCATATATGTTCTACTTAACAGGTATACTTGGTCTAACTCATCCTGTATGTTTCTAACCAGAGGACTTAGGCATTTTAAGGATGATACTAACATTTTAAAAGAGTGATTAAGAAAAGAAATTATAGGGTTGTTACTAATGACTCCATTAACAGGTCTTAATAAGTATTTAATACCAAGCTATTTTCATTTTTGTTCCTTCAAGAATCTGTGTCTCAGACTCAACAAGTAGAATGGAAACCTGAATAAGATCAGTGAATTATATGGATGTTAGTATCCTCATTGTCTTAATACTCTTTAATTCTGCAAAATATTATTATCAGAGGAAACTGGTCAAAGTGAGCAAAGGATCTCTGTATTATTCCTTACAACTGCATGTGAATCTATAATTACTTTTCTCTATATGAATTCATAAAAGTATGGATTTTGTTTCATAACAAATAAGGTATTACCACATATGTTTGAATACAATACTATTGTGAACTGGAGTGCAGTGGTAAAATTTTGGCTCATTGAAACCACCGCCTTCCAGATTCAAGTGATTCTCCTGCCTCAACTTCCCAAGTAGTTGGGACTACAGGTGTGCGCCAACATGTCCAGCTAATTTTTATATTTTTAAGAGAGACGGGGTTTCTCCATATTGGTCAGACTCGCCTTAAACTCCTGATCTCAGGTGGTCCACCTGCCTCGGACTCCCAAAGTGCTGGGATTACTGGCATGAGCCGCTGCACCTGGTCCATTTCTTTTTTTAAAATCTCACATTTCAAAAAAAAAAAATCATTCAAACGTTTACAGGCAGTTTTGATAGCAATTTAAAAAATCATTTTTAGGGCCTTTTTTTTATTCGTCTAAAAGTTTTATAGACTAAGAATTCTGTTTTCACTTTAAGTTGAAATAACAATGGTATGCTACAATAATCCATCTGCATAACAGTCGCATGATGGTTTTTTCACTGTTTCTGTGGGTAGATACTCATCGCTTCCCTAAAGTAACTGCTTATTTTAATGGCTTTTGAAATGATTGTTCAAAGACTTCTTCACAGTGACATCCAGTGATGGTGGTTTCACATCTCTATTTATGATTACTTAATGTGCAAAATTTCTTGGTTTTTCTTCTTTTTTTTTTTTGTAACCGATTCTGCAAGGTAACCCCTACAAACATTATAACTATCATTAATTGATGTTATTTTATGGTAATGTATCCTCCCAAACAGTTTGGTTCTTTATAATAAAGCAATTGAGAAAGCTTCTCCAACTAAACTACAACTTCATAAAGACTTAAATAAAGACATTTTCTTTGCTAAGTCACAGAGGAAGTACAATCATAAGTATGGGTATTTCTACCATATGTTTAGGCATATGGTAGAAATATGGTAAATACACGGTAGAAATACCCATACTTATAATTTAAGTATGGGTATTTCTACCATATGTTTAGGCATATGGTAGAAATATGGTAAATAAATACATGGTAGAAATACCCATACTTATGATTATGCCTTCTCTCTGTCTTTTCTGTTTCTTCCACACCCCTCCTTTGGGACCCTTTTCACAAAGAAAAGTAAAAAACATAATGCCCTTCACTTTCTCTGTCTTTAGAATAGTTCCATATTTTCACAGAGAAGTCTAGGACTCTTCACAATTCATGATGGATAATCTCTCTGGAGACCAGTCAGTCACATTCAGAGAGTTGGAAGAGTTGTACCTGACTAGGCGTCTTTGTGCATTTGGCAGAGGAACGGCCAGAGTCAACCAAAGCCATGCAGCACATCGAGGACCTGGCTTACGTACAGTTCCTGGAAGACTGTTTTCAGCGTAAAACTTGTACAGAATTGGTCCACTCACGGATATTTATTGAGCATATACTGGGAATGATTCAAAGCATTTCTAAGTATCTTAACCAGTGTGTGCTGAGCCTGTTTGCTCCTCTTCATGTTCCTCAGTGTTGACAAGAACTCCTTCCATCACTTTCTAAAGGATGTTAAAAACGTATAAAATAGGCGTTCATCTCAATGATTGGGTGTCCTAGGACTCAGCTCCAAATCCAAAGTATGCATCACACTTTTATGCGAGGGCCAACTCTCAAAATGGTGGGTTAGCCATCATAGTGTAAACGTAGTGGAATCAATCCTCAAATTGTTGTTCTTTTTGATAGGTGACTTTGCTTGATTAATACATGGTTCCAGTACAAGCCCATGGTTAACACTGTCAAAATCAAATGTTATTAAATTTCTATAATTTGGAAAACTCTAATGATGATTAATTTTGGAAGGGATTGGGGCATTGGTCTTAAAAATGTATGCCTTCTGTTTTATCTCAATATATAGGTGAACCATAAATCACCATTGCCAAAATATGTGATTATATTGCTGAGATGTTATGGCATTTTGCTTTCTGCAATACGAATTTTTCATATATTTTCTTCCTTAAGTACTCATTGCTTCATGCATAAAACACACAATTCAGTATTTCATAGAACTATTAATGGTCCATTTTTAGAATTATGCAGATTTAGGTGCATATACAGAATAAAAGCAGTTTTTTCTCTAAGTCATAGAACCGGTAAATTGCTTCATAATGTTTCCTTGCTAGGATAATTTCCTTTGAATTGGTAACCTATTTTTAAGGCTTCTTGTAAAAGTAAAGTTGTGAGTCAAAATGGTTCATATAAATTAGATTTGTTTGTTTTGCATATTTTGAATTATGTTAGAAATAGCCTTACATCATTCTCTTCTAGTCTTTTGTTATATGATAAAAATAATAACGGCTATAATTCAATAGAGCAATACAAATTGAATGCAATTCCCAAATAGCACATGACAACATTGTCTCATATAAATTTTCTCTTACGTGCTAAAAAGTGACTAAACTAAAAAAGTTTTAAGATTAAAGGACATGTAATTAAAAACTATACTTTTTTGAGGAATGATGTCAACAGATGAAAACCATGCAGCAAAGAAATGAATGTTAAGTGGACATCCTGAAAATTGTATTCATTCAACACTGATCACACAAGGCCCATTAAAAACTCAGCTGATTAGCCTCAAGGAGAAGCTTGAGGTTTTAAACTCAGCACTGAGGAAATGATTGCCAGGCTTAAACAGAAACCTTTGCCACACCCTGGTTGCCTGAGGACAAGTTCAGAGTCCTGCAGCATTGACAATTGGGCCCCAGTGTGTTCCAGTCTTCCGCACAGTGTGGTAATTATGAGTGAGATAGACAGGCCTGGTTCAATTTGTGTCGAGCCCAGGTACTGCACTAAGAAATAATTTCTTGTTTCTCTGAATTCCTGTGACGATAGCCCTGGTGTTTCTGTTTCAGTGACCTAACATTTAACCTTGAATTAGGGTATTCAAGTTTGTATCTTGTTTCTTCTCCTGGACAGACTGTATAGGCTTTGAAGGGTAAGAACAGTGTCTTATTTACTTTTGCGACTCCCAATACCATTTAGTTCAGTATGTAAGCAATACATAGAAAGAATCTTCAGTATGTAAGCAATACTTAGAAAGAATCTAAGAAAATAAATAAAAGTGTCTTTTGGGAATTAAGCAATGAGAACAATAAAATCTATTAATCAACCAAGCAGAGAATAATTATAAGGTTTTATTGGCTATAGAAGTTATAGAAAACTATGGAGTTCATAAATACCTATTAGAATTTATTCAATTCTACCATGACTAGCCTAGCTGAGGTGTATAGAAAAGTAACCAAATAGGTAAAGAAGACAGTTTTTTTTTCTAAGTCTATTTTTCTTCTTCATCTTTTAAACCAATTACTATAACCAGTAAAAAAAAATAATAATGATTTACTCCAAATGACTTAACTAAGCAAGTTAATGAGAACTGATGACTGGACCACTACTTCCTAATCATGCCTTATGGTCGCAGTCAGCTAAAGCTGACTACTCAAAGTGTGATCCTTTAACCAGTGGTTTTCATATTCCCTGGGAGCTTGCCAAAAATGCAGACTTTAGGTGCACTGAGGATGCACTGAGTCAGAAGCTACACTCTAACAAGTTCCCTAGGTGATTAGTTTGAGCATTAAAATTCGAGAAGGACTGACCATGGACATTTGTTCAAAGTACAGGTTGTCAGGCCCTCTCCTGTAGATTTTAATGCACTAGGCAGTTTCTGCAAATCCATAATTTTAGTACTAGTGATTTTTTTTTTAATTATAGGGCACAGTTACAAAATACCAAACTGGTCCATTCAGGGACAGAATGTTTTAAATAATGACATTACAAGTTTACTTCTCCTTACACAGTTCCAATGTCATATAGGTGGAAGGGAAGAAACCAAGAAAAGGAACAATATCTACTATGGAACATTTAGGCCTATGCTGGTAATCACAAGCAATTGGTATGTTTGATATTTCTGAAGTGCAACCCTGTAATTAGGTGGGAAACTTTTTAATTTTTTTTAGCTTTAGCTCTTTTTGATGAAGATATACTAACATTATATTTTATGCTTTTTTTTTTTTACTTTGTCAACATAATTCGTTTTGTAAGGATGATGTCATCAGTTTTAAGTGCATATTTGTTATAAAACAGAGTACTCTGGGGCATCTCAGATATGTACTGATGTCCATTTACATAAGGAATGATCCAAACAGATGGACAGAAAGTATATTGTACATACATGAAATGTGTGTGTAATTTAATATATGCATATATATATATTCACAAATAAAAATGCATGTATGTATTTTGATGTATGTGCTTGTAAATGGATATCAATACAAAATATCTAACACGGTTTACTAATGTAATTGTTTAATCAAAATCCTTGGAGAAAGAAATGGCTTTAAATCAGCTTTTTCTTTTCCCTTTCGGTATTTACAATCATTTTAAAGCTATAATAATAAATTTACTTAGACCTATTGCCAAAATAATGAAGGACAGTACTGAATCAAATAAATACACTGTAAATTTGCTTTCAGCACTTGCCACAATGAAAAGAATTTCTTTCAAAGCAATACAATATCACCAAGGTGGATGGCAAGTTCTGGTGAATCAGCGGCCTTCCTGGGAAAGTTGTTTGGAACTAAAAAGCAGTGAGCACAGAGAATATTCTAGAAGATTTCCTCCCGTAAAAATAATGAACTGACAAAGTATTTGCAGAGGTCGAACGTTTTTAAACTCAAAAAACAAAGTCTCTATGAAAACAATGCCAAAGAGTGACCATGAGGAAACATTCTCCTTCCTCTGTGACGCTTCTGTGTACCCACAGCTGTCATATTCCCTAAAGGTAGCCTCCGAATGATGTTAGGAGTGCTCTGTTTGAGTTTATGGTTTTGAATACTGATGATTTAGCGCTACTATGGAAGCTTGCCTCAAAATTTCCTACTTCCTGTGATACACTTCCCTTATCTACATGCATACTGTATAGCGCATTCACTATTTACTCATAAACATGCTTTCATTATTCTGTAACTTCTTTTTTTGTATCTGAATCATAATACTTCAATTCCTTTGAGTGGGGACTATATCATTTAAATCCCATATACACTACTTATGTAGTATTAGGTGCTCAATACACTTTGTCTGGATTTAATGAGGTGGAAATATGCTACATGGCAGTTTAAAATTCATTCCACAAAGATTTATCAGTATTTATCATATAATTTTAACCACCCTAAGTGGTAGGGAGAGAAGACAAATGTGCTCCTGTCTCTTAGAGAGCTTAATGTAAATGACGGAGATGGGCAAGTAGGACGACCAGAGTGACATATATTTTGATGGAAGAAGGAGAGTTCTTATCGACAACTCAGGATGGGGAATGGATGAAGATTTCCACAAGCGCTCTAAGAGAGAGTCTTTAAAATAGCAGGAGACAGAGAATAGAAAAGAAAATGCTGTGGATGGATCCCAGGCAGAAGGAAGAGCATGTACAAGTTCCCTGCACTGAGAGAACATGGAAAGTTTAAAGACATAGAAGGAATTCGATGTGGTGAGAGCATGTGTCCTAGAGTTAGTAACACCTGACATTTGTAAAATTTGCAACCACATTCTCATGCGTTATCTAGCTTACTACTCATGACAATCTCAGCTGACATATAAGTAAGGGTAATGAAGTAAGTTCCTTGCTCAAAATTACAATTGAACCTCAACTTTCTCATGCTGAAGTTCATTCTATTGTTATCTTATGCATTCTAATATATTGGCCTTGATAGCATATAAATAATGTGTATGCCATTCAATGTATATGAAATCATCAATCAGCAGTTTCCTCTTCTTCCTTTTTTTTTTTTTTTTTTTTTTTTTTTTTTTTTAAAGAAAAACTGTTTCTAGGGACTTTGAGACACAAACTTCAGGAAAGATACCTGGAGAGGTTAATTAACTTGGAATTGATAATAATTAAACTCCAATGATAAAAATATGCATTATTGGGCCATAAATCTCACAGAAAGGTACAGATTTAATGGATATCAGGAAAGACCAGCATTTTAGCAATTATTTGTGGGGGCAGAATCATCCTAATTCTAATTTTACAGACTTATCAGTTATAGAGTTTTATTTAGCAGGTGGTTTTGCAGTATGTCTTCAGCTTTTTATCATAGACTGGCATTTAAAATATAAATAGATAAACCTAAACTTTAAAAACTTTAATCTTCATACTTTAAAGAAATAACAGCTTAAGATAGTGAAGCCTAGTGAAAAATATATTAGCTTTGAAACCATCTGCTCACTTACAAGGAAATCCCCTCTTTGAGCGTCAGTTTCCTTATCTATAACATAATATCCTTTCTAAAGTTACTGTGAGAATTAAATAAGTAGTAACTATTTTATATTTAAAATCTAGTTACTCAGTAATACAATTTTGAATTTATTCAGTTCTTACAGAAGTACTCATGTCTCCTTAAATTTGAAGGAAGAATAAGACTGGACATGAAGGTACTTTTTGAAATATAAATTATTATACAAATGTATCTAGAACACAGCCTGGTAAATGGAAGCTACTAAGAAAATTATTAGATGAATGATTTTACCATTAATAGAAAAGCAGGCCAAAGATGTAGGAATTTGTAACATTAACTGGGGAAGAAAGCAATCCAGGAAAAGAGTGGTATGGATTCAAAAGGATGTCTTATCTAATTCTCATAGGAAAAATCACCTTAAATGTGGCAATAAAACAAAAGCAGGATGTGTGTTTGCAATGTCATACCTCAGCATTGTTTAACAAGCCCACCCAAGGATTATGTAATTTCCTAGGAGAATGTAGCCTTGTTTAATTACCACTGATTGATTACTATTGATTATGGCCAAGGCTCTATGAAGTTGACATGTTAACTTGTAGATTTTTGTCTCACAAAGAAGCAATTTTCTAGTACCGATGCAAATGACTAGATAACTCCAACGATTATAGTTTTATTGTCCTGTAGAACATTAACCCATCTCTTCTCTAGCGTAGCAGACCTATTTCAGCAGATCTTTTCTGACAGTATACATAAATCTCTGTTTCTCAAGTGCTTTTTGAAACAGCTTTATCGTCCTCCTGGTTCCCTCACTTGTGAAATAAATAAATCTTTGACATATATATTATATATCTGTAAAATGCTTTTAGCTGTTTGAAAATTAAGCTTGACAATTAAAATTTATGTACCATTGAGAGTTTCCACAACAATGTAGGAAAAAGAGAAAGGACATTCTTAGAAGTTCAACTATTAAATACTATCCTTCATGCACAGGGTGAGTAAAGACATAAGGCCGTGTGCAGTGGCTCACACCTGTTATCCCAATACTTTGGGAGGCTGAGGAGGGCAGATCACATGAGGCCAGGAATTCGAGACCAGCCTGGCCAACATAGTGAAACCTTATCTTTACTAAAAATGCAAAAATTAGCCAGGGGTAGTAGCATGTGCCTGTAATCCTGGCTACTCCGGAGACTGAGGCAGGAGAATCACTTGAACCTTAGCCTGTTGGAGTTGGAGGTTGCAGTGAGCCAAGATCTCACTACTGCACTCCAGTCTGGGCAACAACAGAGTGAAACTCTGTTTCAAGAAAGAAAAAAAAAAGACATGAAACATTGCCTTATTGGCAAGACTTATTGTTTGGCCTTACATAGGTTGCAGAATGAGGAAATAAAATGTTTTATTAAAAGAAAAAGGTAACAAATCACATTATTTCTTTGATATAATAATACAAATGAGACAAATTGAAAGATGAATTATCGCTTAAGCAACGTAAATATTCTTGTCAGCATGTGTAGTGAGATGTACTGTGGAGAATTTCTCTTTCCTTCTTTCCTTTTTTTTTTTTTTTTTTTTTTCTTTTCCCATTGGTTTCTTTTGCTCTAGGGAGAGATGCCAGAAAATTCTTTTCTGGAGAAACTCAGGGGATTCTAGTTGGTAGAGAATCTTTGAAGCGTTTAAAATTATTGTTAGGAGGATGATCAAGAAACCTCATTTTTCAAGGAAGGGACAGTAATCTTACATTTTAGATATGTAAGGTTTGAAAGGAGAAGCCCGGGAGGAGACTGGAAGAAGGAAGATATGTGTGGTTCTGGGCTCTGAATTTGTGGTTATGCGATTACTTTGCTCACCCGGAACAAGAATTCTGCAGTAAGCTGCAGCCTGGGCTGGGGCGGCACCTGGAAACGTGGTGGATCTCTGTGGGTGGCTTTGTGTCAGAACCCGTGGTGCCAACAGGAATCTGTCTAGGAACCAAAGCTGCACTTTGTTCCTGCCTCCACCCTCGACCTTACAGAGCAAGTGTTACTCTGTGGACAGTGCTCCCCCTTGTGTTTTTTATCAGAAGATGCACATTAATTCGTCTAACTCCTCTGGTTTTTTTTTCTTTCATTTTTTTTTTTTTTTTTTTTTTTTTTTTTGAGATGCACCTGGGGCAACGCAGTGAGACTCCATCTCTACAAAAAATGTTTAAAAAATTAGCTGGGCATCGTGGCACACAACTGTAGTCCCAGTAAGGAGGCTGAGGTGGAAGGATAGCTCGAGCCTGGGAGGTTGAGGCTGCAGTGAGCCATGATCATACCACTGCACTCTAGTGTGGGTGACAGAGTCAGATCCTGTCTCAGAAAAAATAGAGAAGCATAAAAAACAAAAGCAACTCATTCAAGGTACTATTATAGACAATTCAAAGTACGTTTTAGAGTTTCTTTGTATGTACGTTGGTAGGCCTAAAAACATACAGCATTATCTATTTGTTTAAATAAGCGGGCTTATCTTTTATCCGTGTCAATAAAAGTAGTTCTGCCTCATGATTTTTAACTGCTTCAGGACTCCTTTGTATGATACATCATTATTTAAACAATCTTATTGTTTGACATTTCACACAATTCATGTTTTTCTTCCTTTAAAAATACTGTAAATAAAGTAAATACTATTAAGATTTTTATGCATATTTATTAGGTAATTTTTCTGTTTATTTCTTTAGGATAAATTCTAGAAGTAGGTTAAATTGTATCAATTTAAATTAGCCTATTTTCTCAAGGTTATAAGTGAATAAAACAGCTAACAAGCCTGGAGAATAGAGATTTTATTATGATAACATTGAATAATGTAAAATAAATTGTATTGCAGAATAGAGGAATGACTTTTGTACATAAAGTTTGAACGTCTGTTATTCATGTAGTTCTATTATATTCTAGCACAAACTGATTTTGTTAATTTAAATCTCACTTTTATCCTTTCCTTGGGAGTAATACGTGCATCCCGAGACTAATAGGCAATGAGATTTTTGCATAGGAAGTGAAAATGAGCTACAAAAGACGATTTTACTCTATTTTGAAAAAGAAGCCAAAAATGTAGCTAAGAGCAAGTTTTATGCTATGGGTCCTTTAGGTCACCTCTTTGGGCCTTTGCTTGTCAACGGATGAGGCTGAAAAGATGATTGATTTTCTTCTGGCTGTAACATTCTACTAGTCTTTAGTGCTCAGCATTGAATAAAATGATGTTTTGATGTTGAAAATACTGGTTTACATTATTTAAGCATCCGCTTTATTTCCAAAAAGACCTGGAGTAACTTACAATAAAAACTTGAATATGATAAGGCCAAGAATTACTATATAATAAAAGTCAAGCCACTCAAACTCTGTGCATCCATTGTATTGGTTGAAAGGGAATCTAAAAAACCCTAATACACAGCTGTCAAGTAGATGATATGGAGTAATGTATATAAAATTTCCTGCATAGTTCATGGTCTGTAGTTCCCATTTCTATCCTTCCAGGTAGAAGAGGAAAGACAGGGAAATATTGTAACAAAACTCTGAGTGAACAACATTGCAATCATTAAGCACAAAAATAGGCCCAAGCTTCCTAGCATTAGAGCAGAGTGAGAAATATGTTGATAGAAGTAGTTGGTGCTGCCTGGTAGCAAAATAAAAAAAGGAGACAGATACTTTTCTGGCCATAAGTCACTTCTGAATCTCATCACAAGAATCTTTATAAACAACGTTATATAACCTGATGCATATGTTTAATAATAATTCTATTAAAATATTTTTATCTATATAGAAGATTGATTACAGATTTTTAAATTCAAAATATAGTATCTTCTGGAAATACTGGAAAATTATTACAGGTATGTGTATCTAATATTTTGATACCTCCTGTAACCAGTTAAGTCCTGGCAAATATTCTAAACCTTAATTTAACACATTTAAAAATAAATTTTTATGAGTAAAGAACTTCAAACATGTTGATAATCTATGACCTACTAATTTAGCTCCTAAGAAGCTAGTCTAAGGTTAAATCAAATACAAAATACAGAGAAAGGCTTAAGTCTAAAATAAAATATTTACTGCAGCATTGTTTTTAACAGCTAAACATTACACATGACCTAAACAAACCAAAGTCCAATAATGGATAACAAATAAATGCTGATACATAGAGCCGACATACATTTGTCAGAATTTTCTTCTTTTTGAGGCTAAATAATCCATTGCATGTATGTACTACATTTTATGTGTCCATTCATCCATTAATGGACACTTGGGTTACATCTGGGCTTTTGGCTATTGTGAATAATGCTGCTATAAACACCGGTGTACAGCCTCTCTTTGAAACCCTGCTTTTAATTCTTTTGGGCATATAACTAGAAGTGGAATTGCTAGATTATATGGTAATTTTTACATTTTTGAGGAACTACTATATTGATTTCATAGAGGCTGCACCATTTTACATTCCCACCAACATTGTACAAGGGTTTCAATTTCTGTATATCCTCATCATCCTTTGTTATGTTCTGTTTTTTTTTCATAGTGAACATCTTAATGGGTGTGAAGTAGTAACTCACAGTGGTTTTGATGTGCATTTTCCTAATGATATATTGAGCATTTCTTGTTGTACTTTTGGCCATTCGTATGTCTTCTTTGGAGAAAAGTCTGTTCAAGTCCTTTGTCTATTTTTAAACTATTCATTTTTGAGTTGTAGGCGCTCTTCATTTATTTGGTGATTTACAGATACGTGATTTATAAATATTGTCTTCCATTCCATGCTGATTGTGTCCTTTGATGAAAAAATTTTAAATTTTGATGTAGTCCAATTTATCTAGTTATACTTTTATTGTTACCTAACATAATTTGATATGGTGCAATGATAGTTATAAAAATGAATAACAGGAATAGGATCATGTTAACTGAAAAAGCATGAAAAAAGTGTAAATAAGAAATCCCTAATTTAAAACATCAGAAACTACTGAATTGTTTTAAGTTCCACAATTGTTAACTGAATCTTCATTTCTGAAATAGACAGTGTTGATGTTAGGTATGCTGTACTTAGGTTCCAAAAGCTCATTTCACACTATTTAAATAGAATAGTTGATCAGAAAAGAAGTGGAATATAAATATATGCTTTTTAAAGAAAGTTTTAATCATATACCACCAAGTGTTTAAATTACAAGGCACAATACATTTATTTATATAACAATATATTATTCAACATATATTGGATAGTTATATTCATAACTTTTTTGCACAAATTATTTGAGACTTCTTAAAATGCCAGGAAGTTTCTATTAAATATGACTATTTTCCTATTTATTCTACTTGTTTGTATTTCTACTTATTTGTAGCAATACATGCATGCTTCATCATGTCAAGAAACTTTATACTACATTCAAATTTTACCTCATACATTTATTCATTCACCTATTTCATTATTTTATTTTCAAATGTTTGTTGTGATATGATAGTGAATGAGAAACATAGTGTGTCTGTCCTCATGGAGCTTACATTTTATGAGGGGAAGATAGATACTATTGATGGCATAGGTAAGCAAATCTGACAATGTCAGAGAAGGGGTTTCTGTGAGGGCAATAAAGTAGGAATAACAACAGAGAAGAGGAGAACTATTCTCCTGAACGCTGGCATCGCTTGTTTTACTTGCATCTATATCTTGGAAAATACTGAAAAGTTTTAGCTAAAGTTTAGTTTTCATGCTTAGTTTTTTTTTTTTTTTTTTTTTAAATCTTTAACAGTTCCTCCCTTTTCCGTTTCAATAAGAATTTCAGTGCTAAGATTTTTGGATTCAGTAATTCAAACCATAAAAGAAATTTCTAGTTCTAGGATATGTATAATGTTTGTCACAGTTTCAGTGATATTTAAGATAGCGTAAGGTTAAAGGTTTCAAGAATTTAGGGCAGAGATTTTTCCAAATTTCTCTATGATTGAGCTATGGCAGAATATGGTATGAGGCTTGCCAAGTTCTCTTGTTTGGCTAAAAACTTTTGTCGTATTAATATCACCAAGCTTGTTTAAACTGTCTAGTGTAGCGGTATAGAAATTTACATTGTCTGATTCTAGAACAACAGAATAAAAAGTTTTCTTGTTTTCTCTGTTAATACACCAGCTTTCTTATTATTATTGGCTCTATGGGCCTAGCACTATTAATTGGCTTCAAGCATCTCTTTGCTTTGACTTGGAAGGGAACACACACTGTGGAATGGGACCATTTTATCTCAGAAAAGTAAATTCAGGATCATTTATTCTTGATTCTTGTTGGCTCAAATTATCAAGCATTTATTTCCCAAATAAAATATTTCATTGACTTTTTTTGGTTTTTAATTTTATGGGGCATGCATGTGTTGTCCATTTCAAGTACTGCTAAGCAAAGGAAATTCACAAATTGAAGAAGATATACAAAATTAAAAAGTAATTATGAAATAAATGCTTGCATTTTATATATATGTGACTGTAGATGGGCTTATGTGTCCCAATATGGAATGCATACTTAACAATCTTTTGGCAGTGGTATATGTGAGTTTTGGTGAATACTTAAGTTTTAAGCTAAAAATAAAAGGGTTATAAATATAAGGATCACATATCAAGCTGTTTTCAGGCAGATCTTCCCTATTTAATATGATCTAAACTTTAGGTTACAAGAATATGCACCCATAACAAAATATTTATAGTCTCAGATTCCTAGGAGAATAAGTGACATGTTTTGGTTCTCTGACCCCACCAACTCAGACAGCTTCTTAAAGAGAGCAGAAACTTACTCATTAGAAAGGGAGGTGGGGGGTGGGGGAGGGGATAGCAGGGGGTGGGAGGATTGGAGAGGGATAACATTAGGAGAAATACCTAATGTAGATGATGGGGGATGGATGCAGCAAACCACCATGGCATGTGCATACCTGTGTAACAAACCTGCATGCTCTGCTCGTGCACCCTAGAACTTAAAGAATAATAAATTTTTTTATTGCATTTTAGGTTTGGGGGTACATGTGAAGAACACGCACGATTATTGCATAGGTACACACATGGCAGTGTGATTTGCTGCCTTCTTTTTTAAAAAGTAAGTGCCATGAAGTAGCAAATTTGGAAGGTGCAGATTATGAAGAAATATCCTTGGGTCCTGAATGATATGGAAAACTAGGTAAAACTAGGAATTATTATTATTGTTGGGAAAACTAGGGATATATTTGGGAAAACTAAGAATAGGGAGAAGGGGTGAAATTCTATTTGGTCTTTCTCAACTTGAATTTAAGTGATCCATGCATTACTTGTATTGAAAGGAGAGGATACAAGTATTAAGTTGTTTTCCCTTATGTTTTTCTGCAGGTTGTGAAAAACAAACTATTAGAATATTAGAATTGACGGGAACTACAGTGTTCATATCCACCTCATTTCATATATGGGAAAAGAGAGGTGCAACCATGAAGTGACCTACCCAAGATCATACAGCTAGCTTGACAGAGCTCATTCCTCCGCTGTCTCCCCTTCTCTAGCTGCAGGGAAGACTTCAGCCTAGGTAAGATAGCCTCAATCTCTCACTCTTTCATTTTTCAGCCTGAGTAATGAGGAGGGTGTAGGTGGAAATGGCTTTATCTGGACATGAATGTTGTTTTCACTGCCACTATACAAGTGAGTTATTTTCATTCCTTCCTGACGTTTGATTTTTAAATGTAAAATGAATTGCACTTTGAACTCCTTTATGTGTTGGCTTTAATTTCTGCTACCGCTAGTATGTACAAATTGGAATCATTCTCAGAGCATCCAAAGCTCTCCTTTCTATCAAATAGAGAAAGGCTGACAGGCAGTTTAAATATTTTTTTTTTTCCTTTTTCTTTTATAGCATCTCGTTGCACTACAGGTCAGTTGTCAGAAATGTTTATTTAGCCGAGTTTGTCTTTCTGAGCTGGCTGAGACAAAAAGTGGTTGATTGAAAACTCAGTGTACATGAGTTCACCACTCTGCAATCAACGGGACAATCAAAGGTGCTGGAGTGTTTTTTTTTTTTTTTTTCCCGCCAGGTTCAGGTTGCACCGCATCTTTTTGTAAATATGATGCTCAGCATTTGAAGTTTAAATATTGTTGGGACTAAAAGCCCACATAAACATGACCTGAACTCTGATTGCCACCAAATTGGAATGGCATGTCTAAAGATTTTAGAGTCAGCCTTGAGTTTTGCGGCTTTAAAAATTTGTAGGTTTGCAAGTGTAAATAAAACTTGGAGTCTCACTTGAAACCCTGATGAATGAATGCATATGTGCATAACTGTACACATTTCATTGTAGCAAACTGCTAAGGAAAACCGACACTGCTTTGTGCTTAGAGAAGGTAAAGATGAAACACATGTGCATTGTAAGTCACCATTAAAATTCAGGAGCAGAACATAATTTTTTCTGATCGTTAGTTGGAGGTTGGTTGGTTCAGGTTTCTGGCTTGCATACAGACTTGTTATCTGAGGGTACAGTGCAGTAAAACTCATTTAGTCATCACCATCATCACCAAAATCACCATTGCCATTCTAACACTAAATACCTGTTGTTTATTTGAGAACCTGCTATGTATGGACATAGCACAAACAGCATGAACTGGTAGAAAGAGCTTATTTTTCTTTAAATTATAGTGGCTGTGCAATTGGCTAAGTTGTAATTTGCAAGTGACCTCCTCCCACTAAACCATATGCACACATACATGGTCATTTAACAGCAGTTGGTTTTGAACAGGTATTTATCAAACACTTAGAGGCACACTGGACATCTCCATTGTTGAATGTGATAGTCATGGTCCATGCTCTTGTGAAGCTTAGAGGAAATGATAATTTTAAAGTGCTAAGTGCTCTGAGCTTGTGCAGTCCAGAAAATGTCACCAAGGAGAGAATATTTGAGCTGAGTCTGCAGGGCTTAGGCAGCATCATGTGAATATCTGGGGCAAGTCTTGTCAGGCAGAGGGAAAAGCAAGAGCTAGAGATTTAAAGTAGAAATAAGCTTGAAGTATTTGAAGAACGTAAAGAAGGCTAGCCTAGTGGGACTACTGAAAGCAAGGAAATAAATGGAAAAAAATGAGATCAAAGATGTATGGGAGGGCTTGGTCGGGCTGGACTGCATAGAGAATAGTGAGGGGTCATGCTAGCATACCCCTGGGGGTTAGGTCAAACAGGGGGTGAGATCAGATCATGTTTTAGAAGGAATGGATTGATTGCAAAGTGGATGAGGATGTGTGTTTCATGAGGCAAGGATTTGTATCTGTTTCATTCACTGCTGTGTCTCCAGCCCTGGAACAGTGCCTGGCAAATAAAAGGTGTCAAGAAGTACCTATCGAACGTACAGATAGTTACGTGTGTGTGTTCTTAGGATTTTTAACAGCTTTGTGAAGCATCCTTTTCCCCCTCTAGAGTTGCTCCATCTACTTATTATTTTTTCCCCTAGAAAATAGTTCTATTTATTAGAAGTTCAACTGTTTTCCCAAATGATATTGATAATTTGTTTTACTTAGTTTATACATTTAAACATACAAATTAGACATTCCTGAAATTCTATGCAAAGGCTTGTGCTTTTTAGACTCTTTAACCTGCTATTAATTATATTTTAGACCTTTTCTTGTAAAAACAAAAAGCAAAACAAAACAAAAAACCTGTACCAAGAAACATTTTTCTCACAAAAATTTGAGGGTTTTTTTGTTGTTAATTTAACACCTTAGCCACTAGAAATAGCCTTATCAGTTCCTTACACATCCAGCTCTATTTTATTTGCTCATTTTCTCTTTTATTGTTTTACAGGACTTTGTATCAGAGTGTTTAAATTGTGCTGCTTTGCCTTGTCTCACTTCTGTAAATCTATTTTAGGTTTCTAGAGAGGGCTATTTTTCCTGTTATTTTTCTGACAAAGGTGCTTATTACTTGAATAGCACATTATAGTCTATCTGGGGCTAGGACTACACATTAATAGTAAAACTCACACATTTATAGAGATATTACCTCTAGACTCTCCTAAATATATGCCCATATTGCCTTTCTTTGAAGTATTTCGATAGCCTCTCAACTGACCACATTGTCTGTAGTCTTTGTTTATTCCCATTCTTCCTCCACTTAATGTCTCTGTTTATTGACAGTGGTTGGCTGATGTCGCTTCCTCATACCATCTGACTCCCCTACCATGCCAGCTCCATTACTCATTTCCTCACCACCCACACCACCATGTAGAGTTTGGACATGTTCTGTTACATCCCCCTTCTATTGAAAGCACCTGCAGCCTCATGTCTTTGTTTACATTTGTCTTCTTTGCCTGCGTTTTCATCTTACCAAAATCCTTCTCCTCCTTCAATTGTCTCTGCAATGCCATTTCCAAACTTCTTGGACAAAACTGATGCTCAGAGAACTTTGCTTATGCTGCTGTTCTTCTTGCCAGCCTGTTTGTCCCTCCCCTCCTGTCCCCTCCCCTTCTGAGAGGAAATCTTGCTGTGTTGCTGAGGCTGAAGTGCAGCGGTGCAATCATGGCTCACTGCAGCCTTGACCTCCTGGGGTCAAGTGATCTCCTGCCTCAGCCTCCTGCATAGCTAGGACACAGGCATGCCCCACCAAGTCTTATTAATTTTTGTATATATTATTTTCCTTGTAGAGACAGGATTGCCATGTTGCCCAGGCTGGTCTCCAACTCCTGGGCTCAAGCAGTCCACCCATGTTGGCCTCCCAAAGTACTGAGATTACAGGCATGAGCCACCACACCCAGGCTTGCTATTTTATTTCTAAACTCTTTCTGTCATATTTAATTGGTGACATGGCTGTCCTCCTTACTGGTCTACAAATTCCTTCAAGGCAGGGAATGAACTTGCTCGTATTTTATCACCAGAACCACACGTAGTGTTTAACCAACTAAGTACTCATCCAGTACTCGATGAACAAGGGAGTGACTGAGTATCAAGTGAATAATTATATTTCCAAGCATGGGTTGAATCACATGGCCACACCATTCTCCATATTGGCAAAACTTTGATGTCATGTAAGGGACTCTGAGATGCTGTGGTTGTTGAGACAAACAGTAGCTAATTGAATCACACTGAAACTTGAGCTAGAGTAGTTGGGAGAAGGGTTTGCATCTCAACTATTATCCTTTTTCTGGAATGACAGCACATTCATAGTTCATACGTTTCCTTTGAACAGTATTTAAATAAACTTTATTGGAGTATAACATTTATACATAAAAGAGTACTAGTCACAAGGGGATGGCATGAGGAATTGTCACAGCCAGGCAATCAGCACACAGCCTGTAATAGGCGTCACTGAAGCTGTGCATCATTGCCCTGCAGCCCACCTGGATTCAACCGCATGTGGGAAGGACAGTCTGGCACTTTCTCTGGCACCATGAGAAACTGTTGATGAAAAGAAATGAGTGATTAATGCCTATGGGGCAACTGTCAAACAGCAGGATAGGAGTCTGGTCCTAAGTGGCACAGACTTTTCATCCTCCAGTGAGACATAAACAGGACAAACCTGTTCCACATGGTTCTCAGAGAGTTAATAGCAGCAAGAGTAAGTCCATGTTGCCTGCAGTGGCATTGGCTCATTACTGCAACTCTCCTAGCTCTTCCCTCCTCCTGTCTTACCTTCTCCATGTCCTCACTTGTACTTTATATGATCAACTCTCAAATAAATCACATGCATCCACATCTCTTCTTGAGAAGAGCCCAAGCTAAGACACCAGTCAAGAAGCAGAATACTAGCAGCATCCCGGAAGTCTATTTGTGCTCCTTTTCAATGACTATACCCTTCTTTCTGTCCAAAGATAACCACTATTCTGATATCCTAGAAATACCATAGATATTTTGTCAATTTTTAAATTTATATAAATAGAATTATACAGTGTTTTGTTTTAGTTTCTTTCATTCAGTTAGGTTTTTCATGAGATTCATCTGTTTCATTTTGTGTAGCAATATTCTTTTTACTGACATTGTATTTCATTGTGTAACTATAATTTATAATTTATGAGGATATTTTGAATATTTGTAGTATGAGCATTCATGTACATGCCTTTTTATACTCATTTGTATATGTGTGGATATATATCAGAATATATATGTGTGTGTGTGTGTAAAAAGATTATAATGTACACACACATATATACATATATATACATATATATATATATACACACACACACATGTACATACACACACATATTTCTGTTAGGCATATATGTAGGATTTGAATTGCTAGATCATTGGATACCTGTGTATTCAGCTTCTGTAGATTCTAAGAAAGATTTTCTAAAGTGATTGTGCCAATTTATACTCCTACTAGCAATGAATTGAGGGTTTCTAAATTTTACATATTTAGTAATTCTTGCAGATATATATTTATTAGAGTTTATATTTGCAGTGTCCTGACTAGTGAAGTTGAGCATTTTTTAATGTGTTTTTTTCTGTGCAGCTCTCTTTTCTATGATTTTATTGTGATAAAATACACATAAAATTTACTATCTTAACCAATTTTAAGTGTACATTTGAGTGGTATTAAGTATATTCTTATCGTTTATGGTTGTACAACTATCAATACCATCCATCTGCAGAATGTTTTCATCTTTCTGTGCATCTCTTTTAAAAATAGAGAAAATTCTTTGAGAATCCCCAGAATAAGACTTTCTCTCATGTAGCCATTGACTACAACTGTAGCACAGATGTGTGTGTGCATATATATATATCTGTGAATTTTTTTTTAATCTGTGAAAATTTGAAATCCTTTTCTTGTGAAGGATTTGCTCAGATATTTTCCCACTTTCTTTTTAAATGTCTTCATTGTCTTTTTCTTGTCCATTTGAAGAAATTCCTTATATAATCTGCCTACAGCCCTTTTACCAATTATATTTGTGGTAAATATCTTCTTTCATGTTGTCAGTTTCTTTTTCCCTCTATCAATGCTGTCTTTTTAATAATCAATGGTTGTTAATTTTAAAGTAGTTCAACTCATTGATTTTATTTAACTGTAGTTATTTTTTCATCCAGTTTAAGCTTTCTTTCAATCTTATTGTCTTCTAGTAGTCTATAATCAGTATTTGAAACCACATTATTTTTATTTGATATTACATCTAGAATAACATTTTTATTCTAGTTGTATGTATTTTTTTAAACATATAGTGGGAACATTTCAAAATCTATTCATTATATAACAATGTTAAATTTATCTTGTATAAATTCTGCTTCACTTATTCAAATGTGTCTTGTAGACTTTCAGGTTTTTTAATTTAAATTTTCTATATAAAAGCCCAGCTTCTCATTTTCTTTTTTAAAAAGGCTTATTTAGCTTTCATTTTATTTTTGAAAAACAATTTCATACTTTTTGAGGTGATTTGCTAATAAGGTGAGATTAAATATAATAAAATTTGTTAAAACAAATAGCAGAGGTCAGAAGTCAGACAGGAAATGTTTTGGGATACTGTTAGTTTAGGGGATTACAAAACTACTGCAGTGAGTGTAAAATGAAGCCGCTTTGAGCAATTGAAATATCAGAACCAAATACAGACATCTGTTACCTAATACCAGTCATCTGTTTTAAAAAATCAGAATGTTTTGTCCACCTATTAGGCAATTTGCTAGTTAGAAAACTATTGCCTACTTTTTAAATGAGAAGAAGTTACTGTTTTTTACCTGTGAACTTATCAATTTCCTAAAATGTGCACAATATGGCAATGTGCCATTAAATAACAAACTATGCTATACACATCACATAAACTTTAATATGGTTGCTATCAAATAGTCTTCTACACAGTAACATGCACAGGTTGCCATCTCAGTGCCATTGACATCCAGGATGTGAGTCTGCTTTCTTGATATTCCAAATACTTTTCAGAGCATCTATAGTAGTAAGGTCATTCTATTTAATAATATATATGAAAAATAACTCTAGATCACTACTTAAATTTGTTAAAAACATTGTATGAGTTTTGTGGATGAAACATAATTTTATTCTATGCAAACACTGGACAGAGGCATTGCATTGAGAAGTGTATATATGTTATACAAAGCTTGGATAATAAACAATAGGAGACATGCAAATCATAAAATATTGGCCGAGGAAATGGTTTATTGGTATGTTTGTACACACTGTGGAAGTAAAGACTATAACAACTACTTGGAAATTTAGTCAAGGTCTAAATGTCAGTAATACAATAAAAGTAAAATTACTAAATTCACTTACTAAAACAGAACATTAAATAAGATTAAAAAAGAACTAGCTATATACAGTTAACAAAAGTGACAACTAAAGCAAAAGTGACAACTAAAATCTAAGGCTAGAAAAATTATGAAAATAAAGAGCTGAAATGTCAAGTACATAGGAACCAAAAATATAAAAGAAATAGAGAGGAATATCACTTTATGTTAAAAGAAACAATCTGCTAAGAATATATAACTCTCAAGACTTTTATGCATTTAACAACCTAACCAGGATTTATTAGCTATAGAATGGAAATAATTACACTTTTGGAAAATTTGGAAACATATAAAGAAGTAAGAAACTAACAATGGTATTTGTAATGCCATACCATAATGGAACAGCAAAATTAATAGCTTAAATTAATAAATGTATATAAAATCTTTCATCCAACACTCAGAGAATATACATTCTTTTTAGTACCTATTAGACTTGTATAAACTTATTTATTACAATGCCACAAAGGGATTCTCAAAAAATTCCAGAAAATCAGTATTATATAAGTGATAGTCTCTGACTAAAGTTAATACAGCAAATATTCATAGATATAACTTGCAGAAACAGAGTTTTTAAAGTTCTCAGAGTTTAAAATAGTCCTAAGACCAAATGCTGAAGAACCAGTAACTTACTTAAACTTTCTTTTTTCTTTTCCTCCCTTTTTTTCATCCCACATAAAAAAATTAATCAGGCTTCAGTCAGCTTCATAGTTTCACTTTACTAGGCTTCATAGAACAGTCACAGTACTTGTTAAATATATCTTATTCTTTTTAGGATCATAAAACTAATATCGAAACCCAACTAGGATTACAGAGGATAAAAAAATGTTATGTTAATTCATTTAGGAATATAGCTGCAAATAGTTTAGACAAAGCACTAGCAACTAAAACCTAACATTATCTAGAAGAAACACAGGTCAGGCACAGTGGCTCATGTCTGTAATACCAGCACTTTATAGGGGCCAAGGTGAGTGAATCACTTGAGCCCATGAGTTTAAGACCAGTGAGCGCAACATGGCAAAAACCTGTCTCTACAAAAAACACAAAAATTTGCCAGCTGTGGTAGTACATGCCTGTAGTCCCAGCTACTAGGGAGGCTGAGGTGAGAGGATTGCTTGAACCCAAGAGGTCTAGGCTGCAGTGAGCCATGATTGTAGCACTGCACTCCAGCCTGGGCAACAAAGCTAGACTCTGTCTCAAAATTAAATAAATAAAGAAATAAGTAGATTTTATCCTACAATCATAAGGACAATTCACATGAAAAACAAATGTAATCTTTTCATTTTAAAAATGTATTAAAACATCATATAATATCCTAAACAGATACAGAAAATACTTTAATATAATCTGGTAACATACTTGTTAAAATCTCATCCCAAACAGAAATAGAAAGCATTGTCCTTAATCCATGTATGAGTTCTTTTTCACACTGCTACATAGAACTACCTGAGACTGGATAATTTATAAACAAAAAAGTTTATTGCCTCACAGTTTTGCATGGCTGGAGAAGACTCAGGAAACTTACAATCATGGCAGGAGGTAAAGGGAAAGCAAGGCGTGTCTTACATGGCAGCAGGAGGGGGTGGGGAAGTACCACACTTTTAAACCATCAGATCTCATAAAAACTTACTCACTATCACAAGAACAGCATGAGGAAAACTACCCTCATGATCCAATCACCTCCCACCAGGTTCATTCCTCAACACGTGAGGATTACAATTTGTGATGAGACTTGGGTGGGGACACAGAGCCAAATCATGTCGATCTGATACATGCTGTCTACCAACACCACAGTTAGTGGTCTAAATTTAGAAGAAAAATCAAATTAGAATCAGAAACAATAGGAGTATGTCTACTGTCACCACCGTTATTCTTTGGTAGTCACAACCTACACAATATGGCAAAAAAGAAGGAAAAGAAGGAAGGAAGAAAGGGAGGAGAGAAGGAAGGAAGGAGGGAATTTAAAAGGAGGAAATACAATTATTATTTGTAAATAAAAAGTTGTATATTATAATCTAAGAACTTTACTATCCAAATGTATAAATTAATGTTAATTCAGTAAAGCTTTTGGAGAAAGGATCAATATATAATATTTAATAGTGTTTACATACACCAGGAATAGCCACTTGCAAAGAGTATTCAGGAAAATCTATTTCATTAGTAATAGCAACCAAATGATAGGGTACCAAGAAATCAGTCTAAACTTGGAGGTACAAAAATTTTATGAAGACAATGTCAAACATTTAAGGGTTTTAAAATATATAAAAAGAGATAAATGTAGGGATTAGCTACATTTGTGGATGGAGTGACTAGAATAGTTGTAATTCACTTCAAGTTAATCTATACATTCATTGTAATTTCAGTGGAAACTTTAAGTGTTTTTTCCATGAAACACGACAAAGTAATTCTAAAACTAATGTGCTTGGCTGAAATTTCAATAAAAGTTGAAGTAATTCTTAGGGAAAAACAGAAAAAGAAAAGAAAAAAGCCCTACGACAGTGAAACCTGTTTTTTTTTTTTTTTTTTAAACATATAGTTACTGAAACAGTGACAAGCAGATTACCAGAACAGTATGTAGAAACTCAAAACAGATGCAAGCAAATATGAAACACTGCACAGAATAGAGGTGGTGTTTGATTTACTAGGGAGACAGTAACCTAGGGAAATGCTAGAAAATTTGGCTGGGTATCTTATCAGAAACAAAATTACGTCGCTACTTAGATCATATAAAAATATTACAGTTAAAATATTTTTAAAAACAGCAAAAAGAATCCCAAATTTGCAAAACCAACATAGGAAAACTTTTTATGACCTGAGAGTAGAAAGGAATTTTTTAAAAGATAGCACATTGCACATAGTGTAGAGAAAAATATGGATAAATTTAACCAAGTTAACATTAGAAATTCTGCTGTAAAACATAAACAAATTTAAAGGTTAATTTATAGACTGAAAAGTGGCATATGCAGCATATCTAATAGTGAATGAGTTCATTATTAACATAGAAAAACACATATAATTAAATGAGTAAAAAATGACCAACCCAAAAGAGCAGCAGACAAAACATAAGCAAAGCATCAAGAAAGGACACCAAGATGGACATTATACATAAGATAAAATACAATCTCACCAGAAATCAGAGAAATACAAACTTTAAAAAATCAAAAACGGTGAGATACTTTCTTGTTGCATTAATACAGGATTATTAAAAGTGAAGTTTGTCTGTTAACTAATGCAAGGCCATTAAAATGCATAAAGATGTCCCCTTGTCTGTGTGTGGGTGGCTGCCGGAATCTGTGGGAGGTGGTACATTTGGGTTCAGATAGAGGTGTTTTTACATAATCCAATATGTTGATTACTTAGGAGAGACCAAAGAGATTGTCTAAAAAAATATAAAACCCCAAGGTGGCCCACACAGATGGAAAGGTGAAAGGTGAAGGGGGAACAGTCACCTTCTTCACATGGCAGCAGGTAGAGAAAAGTGAGCAAAGGAGGAACTTACCAAACACTTATAAAACCATCAGATCTTGTGAGAATCACTCACCATCATGAGAACAAGATGGGGGAAACTGCCCCCATGATCCAACCCTTCCCACCAGATTCCTCCTTCAACATCTGGGTATTACAATTGAAGATGAGATTTGGGTGGGAACACAAAGGGAAACCATCTCGACCATATAAATTGTTTTTCTCTTAAACTTAAATGTGTAATTTGAATGAATAAGAACAGTTTTATAAAATGGACTATGTTTGCTTGATGACTGTGGCCAGCTGAATAATTTACTGCCAAAGATGTTCCCATCTTATCCCTGGAACCTGTGACTATGTTACCTTGTATGGCAAAGGGGCTTTGCAGGTGTGATTAAGTGGGGGAGAGTATACTGGATTATCCAGGTGGCCCCAATGTAATAACAAAAGTTCTTACAGGCCAGGTGCCAGTGGCTCCCGCCTGTAATTGCAGCACTTTAGGAGGCCGAGGCAGGTGGATCACGAGGTCAGGAGTTCAAGACCAGCCTGGCCAAAATGGCGAAACCCCATCTCTACTAAAAAAAAAAAAAAAAAAAAAAAAAAGCACAAAAATTAGCTGGGCGTGGTGGTGCATTGCCTGTAATCCCAACTACTTGGGAGGCTGAGGCAGAGAATTGCCTGAACCCCAGAAGTGGAGGTGGCAGTGAGCCGAGATGGTGCCACTGCATTCCAGCCTGGGTGACAGATTGAGACTCTATCTCAAAAAAAAAAAAAAAAAAAAAAAAAAATCTTACAAGAGGGAGATAAGATCTGGTACAAAGACAGAAGGTAATACGGTGATATCAAGGGAAAATGGTGTGTCACATGAGCCGGAACTATAAAATAAGGACAACTTCTAGAAGGTAAGAAAGGAAAGGAAACATTTTCTTTTAGAACCTCCAGAAGGAATGCAGCTCCCCTAAGGCCTTGATTTTAGCCTATTGAAACAGTTTAAACTTCTTTCTTTCAGAACTGTAATAATCTATTTGTATTGTTTTAAGTTGTCCAGTTTGTGGAACTTTGTTACAGCAGCAATAGAAAATGAATACACTGTCTTTGTGGAGTATAGAATTTCTCTTCCACTATTTATTATAAAATGTCAGAAGATGTCTGAGCCATGTAAGGGTTCTGTTTAGTTCTCTTGAATCCCCACAGATGTATCCCCCACTGTCCAGTCAGTAAACTCCCAGGGAGTAGAATTAGAAGGATCAGGTTACTATCAGAAATACTGAGTTTCTCAGATGAAAGTAGCTAAACATATATCACTTAGTTATTTACAAGTGACTCATAACCTGAAACCATCTACCCCCATCAGCCTGTTTTCATGATACACCTTCTGGGGCTAGCATGGTAACTAATAAGTAAAGATGCAAGTCAGTTTTCAGGGAGGCTAGAGTTACATTCTCCCCCCATGCAGGCAGGATGTGCCATGGTCAAGAGTTGCAGTGCAGCCACGTTAAACATGAAAACAGAGTCGCCTATATTTAGTCAAGCATATGTTATTTCTAATCAAGTTAATGAGATACTGACATTTGGAAATACTTTACTCTTTCAGTCCCAGCAACTGTGCCCTTCCATCCTGCGTTCCCTGAGTCTAGCCAGTGGGTCTTTATAGACGGAAGGGAAGGTTGCAACTTTGGTTTTGAGCTCAGTGCCAGCTTTTAGTCTGTCCTTGGGTAGCTGTTGATCTGTAAGGTGATCGAAAGTGTCAAATGGCCTGAGAATAAATGGCTGCAATTTTCAGTGTTCTTGCTAACAGATACTTCGTTCCTGTAAGTTGCAGGAGCCAGGCCAGCTCAAACCAGCCAGCTTATTTTTAACATCCCTTTGTCTCTGTGTGGGTGGCTTGTCTCTGTGTGGGTGGCTGCCCAGATCTGTGGGAGGTAGCACATTTGGGTTCAGATAGGGGTGTTTTAATGTAACCAAATATGTTGATCATATAGGAGAGACCGAAGAGATTGTCTAAAAAAAGATAAAATCCCACAGTGGACCACAGACGGAAAAGATGTTGAGATACATACATATATATATATATATATGGCCAAAGATGGAGTAAAAAAAAATTGGGAAGAGAAGAGAATAGTAAAACACTCTGTTACAAATCAAGATACCCTTTGTGTTTTTATCCAAGGATATTGGGCATACTAGATTGCTCCAAAATTTTTGGAAGGATAAACTTTTGGTAGGATTGTAGAAGCTTGCAACTTGCAGGGTCAGATTCTTGTTGGGTGTAAATAATGTTCATTTAAAATATGATATAAAACTGCAATTAAAATTCTAAGTGGAAGATCACAGTGTGAAAAACGTTTCTACTTTAGTCAAATCTCCTGGTTTGTTTTTAAGGGTAGGTAGTCACTTGTTTTGCTTGTTTGCCTAAAGCGTCCTGGAGGTCAAAGATAAAGTGGTCCTAGATGAAGGCTATAATCAGAAAAAGAAAATGTTTTGTTGTCTTCTGCATGTCAACCTGCTCCAATCCACCCATCAGGGAGCTGGTTTTAGAATTTTGTGCTCCAAAGGACATCTTCAGCTCTTGGTGAAACAAATCGTTCTCATTCTTAACAGCTGTAGCTAAAATATTTCTTTGCATTTACCCTTTTTTAAAAAATTTAATATTTGTGGATATATAGTAGGTATATATATTTTGGGGTTACATGAGATATTTTGATATAGGCATATAATGCTTAATAATCACATTAGGGTAAATGGGGCATCCGTTAGCTCAAGTATTTCCCCTTTGTGTTATAAACAATCCAAATATACTCTTTTAGTTATTTTAAAATGTACAATTAAATTATTTTTGACTATAGTCACTCTGTTTCGCTAGCAAATACTAGGACTTATTTACTGTATTTTTTGAATCCCTTAACCATACTCCCCCTTTCCCCAGCCTCCCCACTACCTTTCCTAGCCTCTGGTAACCACCCTTCTACTCTCTAGATCCATGAGTTCAATTGTTTCAGCTTTTAGCTCCCACAAATAAGTGAGAAAAATAAGGATTATAGTTGGAAACATTGTTGTTTCATTTTTTAAATGAAAAAAGTATATATCCTATGAAGCACTTAGGAACACACTCATAAATATTTTGCATTTATCTTTGCATGTATTTAATTTACTTCATCCTCACTATCACATTTGTTACATATAAAAAACTGCGTCTTTAACATATAAGACTTGCTCAAAGTCACACACCTGGTAAATGAATGGAAAACCTAATTTTTGAGCTATTTTTTTCCCCAGCAGCCCATACTTGTTTTTGAGAGCATAAATCTACAGCAATTAGTTACATAGTAGTTCCAGTAAGTAAGCACAATTTATATCTTATTATTTGATTTTCATAAACTTGTCTGATGGGAGGATTGATTTTAGATGACTTTCCTTCAGATATGTTTGGTTCTGCAGTGATCAGAATGTTTATGTTCTGCCTTTACCCAAATTCATACACTGAAGTTCTAACCCCCGAAGTGATAGTATTAGGAGGTTGGTGGGACTTTTCTGAGGTGATTAGGCCATGAGGGCAGAATCCTCCTGCATGAAATTATCAAAAAGTCCTGAGAAAAAAGATCCTCATAAAAAAGGTCCGAGAGACAGCCCCCATCCCTTCTGCCACAATGAGATTAGAGTGAAAAGACAGTTATCTATGGGAAGTGGGCAGTCACCAGGCACTGAGTCTGTTGATTCTATTGATACCTTAATCTTGAAATACCCAGATTCTAGAACAGCGAGACATATTCTTCTGTTGTTTATAAGCCACTCAGTCTATGGTATTTTGTTAGAGCTCATGTAAGACTAAGACAGGCTCATATTCACAATCTTAGTTCATGGGACTTGTAGTGAGCATAGTATAATGATTACATATTTGTTTGCATGAGGCTTTTGACATGCTTCTGTATATTTTATTATTGTGCTTTCCTAAGCCAGAAGACATTGTTAGTATTCAATTTGGGCTCCTTATTACCACTGGGTTTTGCTAAGCACCAGATAATAACCAAAAGATTAAAAACCTTATTTAAAAATTCAAGCCTTTTATTATGTATTTTCTAGCACATACATTTAAGCCGCAGTGGTATGTTCAAATTACAATGGGTGCTTGGTATGTTTTGCTTTCATTATTTTTTTCTCTGGGTTTATAATTACACCAAGCCTAATATATTTTTAATAATAATTTTTAAAAGTTGTTTTAAAGGCACAAAGGGTAGAATAACAGAGATTGGTAATATAATGACATTAATTTTAGTGTCCTTTTCATAAGGTTCATAATAGTTGCCAGATTTAATCACACCTATCCAATCCCCAAGGAACTATTTGGCTTGAAACAATTTGAGACATAAAAGTTCCTTGATCTGAATACTTGGCAGCCTGGAGTGGAGAAAAATAAGGATTATAGTTGGAAACATTGTTGTCTTATTTTTTAAATGAAAAAGGTATATATTCTATGAAGCACATTCATGAAGATTTTAAGCTTTGTGTGTGTGTGTGTGTGTGTGTGTGTGTGTGTGTGTGTGTGGCTTTGTTGCTCATTTTTTCCTCTGAACAGGTGTGAAGGCCATGTTTTGCCAGCGGGAGCCTGGGCGATTCATTAATTTTCTTCTCACTTCATGCAAGGGAGCTTTCTCTCACTCCTGAGGTGCTTACACTCTGACCCACTCTAGCCTTATCCAAAGCCTGTGAAACCATCCTCAAAATAGCAAAAGGGAATAAGTAAAGACATATCTCCTGGTGGGTTATGTGGCCTCCTACACTTCTCCCACTAAAAGGGGCAGGACAAATTAAAAAGATCTGGGTTTGTGTCTAAATCAAACTCCATTTGAGTCCCAGATCTAAAACTTAGTGGTTGTGTTAAGTTGGGAAAGTTACTTAACTGGTGTGAACATTGGTTTTCTCATCTAGAAAATGTAGTTAATATTACCTGCCTTGCATGATGGTTTTAAAATAAAAAAATCATGACATAGTTTGTGGCACATAGCAATCTTTTGATATATAAAGCTGTTTATGTATTTGGTGTTGCCTTTTACTTCTCCATTAAATTTCAGTCCATCTGGGCTGCAGATGTTTCTTTATTGTGAGGTGGTACTAACAGGGTCCAGCTTGCCTGGGAAGATTGCTTTGAGGAGAAAAGCAGTATTTCTAGGACAGGGTCTACATGAAGAAATAAATCTGACCTTATCTGTCCTTATTGAGGGAACCAAAGTTTTCTTTCTTGTTTTTAAATTGAGGTATAATTTACCTAGAAGACATTACATAAATCTTAAGTTATAGCTCAGCAAACTTTTATCTGTGTATGTACCTGTGTAGTCACCAGCCAGATCAAGATCTAGAAGGATTTCAGTACCTTGGAAAGATCCCTGGTGCTTCTTTTCAGTCAATGTCCTCCACCCCACCTGGAGGAAACCATTATTCTGGCTTTTATAGATTCATTTTATCTGTTCTTCATCATCTAAGTAGCATCATACAATATGAAATATTTTATTTTTGGTTTCATTTGCTCAATGTAATGTTTTTGAAATTCACCCATGTATCATTCCTTTCTCCTCTTAATAGACATTTGGGTTATGTTCAGCTCTTCATTGTTATTACCAGATCTGCTCCCAACATTTACCTACAAGTCTTTTTGTGACTACACTTTCTCATTTCTTTTAAGCATATTCCTAGAATTGGCTGGGTTATCAGGGAAACGTATGTTTAACTCTACTGGAATCTTCCAAATTGTTTTCCAAAGTGATTGCTCCAACTTTTACTTTCACCAACAGTGTATGAGTTTTGGCACACCACAGACTTTCAAACACTTAAATTGTCATTCTTTTAAATTGTAAACTTTTATTGTGAATTTATGGTGTCATCTTACTGTGCATTTAATTTGCATCTCCCTGACTACTCATGAAGGTATCTTTTTATACGTTTATCGGCCATTTAGATATCTTCTCTTGTGAGTTGCCTATTGATTGAACCAAAGACTTGTTGACCAATTGCACTCTGGGGAAGCCCTCCTGTGTCCAGAACAGGTAAATGCTGCTTTTGCAAGTAACTGATTCAAAAAAAAAAAAAAAACCAAACCAATACAAATACAACTTCATTTCCTAGATCGAGGCTAACTGACTAATTAAACAACAACAACAACAACAACAACAACAACAACAACAACTATAGTTTCCTTTAACAAAATACGCAGAGGTCTTCTCCAGTTGGTTCCCAACAGATTCTGCAATAAGATGTTTCTACTGCTCACAGCCTGCTGAAACACAGGCATCACTGGGAATGCTTTATTGCTGGCCTCTGTTTTGTGCCTGGGGCTGGATGGCTGCTTGCACATAGCAGATATGATTAGGCATTTACTGGAAGACAGCTCAGAAGGGAGCTGTCTGTCTGCTTCCCTTGTGTGTGCTGCTCCACAGAGGTATTCAGAGGCCCTCAGGGTGACATCCAGTGAAAAGAGAATTTAAACAGAAAGTGTCTGGGTGGCTATAATTTGGTGGCTGTTATAAAAAATGCACTTCAGGAAACAGAAAGTCATAAGCAGAAATGAACACATGGCTCATAGAATTGTAGGATCTTAAAGTTAGAAGGGGCCCTAGAGATGATCTAGTCTAAACATCTCATTTTATGAATGAGAAAACTGAGGCTTAGTGAGATACTGGGTTTCTAAAGATACTGGGTTTGCAAAGCTAGTTAATGAAATAGTTAGATATTGAATATATACTTTTTAAGAATTAGATTAACTGGTGAGAAAAATTAAAATCAATATAGGAAGATGGGACACTTTTTATCATTAAAATATATTTATTGCTCTAGCAATGTCTATTTTTTACTGAAGGTAAAACAGGATTTTCCTGATGCCCCTGAGTTTCTTAAGATAGGAATTTGTCCCATTTTTCTCCTCTTCTCTAGAACATATACGAGGCCTGGTATGGGGTCGGAACTCCTTCTCCTAGGAAGGAAACTGCAAAAAAAATAGGCAGCACACCAAAAAAATGGTCACAGCAAGTGCAACTGAAGAAGTTGTAGTAGAATTCTGCCTGAAGAAATATTTCAATGTCAGACTGAGGAATTTTGTCCAAACTTCTGTAAAAGTCTGTGAAAGTCAAGAGCCTTGATGCGAATTTTAGTGTATCAAGTAAGAGCCTTCCCGCTGCAAATCATGGAAATATTAGCAAAACCTGAACCTTATTATTTCCTATAATAAGAAACCTAGAGGTAGGAAATTTTCAGAGTTTGTTAATGTAGTGGATCAGTGACGTTAACAAGGACTCGGACATCTTCCTTCATTTCACATGAAATTCTCAGTGGCCTGGCTTATATTCCATGGTAGACAGGAAGATGTGCTACCCAGATTCCCCTTCTATGAAGGTCCTGATGCTCCGCCTTGGGAAGTGAAATCAATAGGAAGCCTCAGCTGTCAGCTTTTTTAATGACAGTATGCCTCGGCTGCAGGGAATTGCCTTGGGTCATGCTCTCTCTTCAGATGACTGAGTAAAGTTGGTGTATAAAGTGATGACCGTTTCAGCCCAAAGCAGGACAACTTCTATGGATGACACTGGCCTAGACTATGTGCAGAGTTGGCTGAGGCTTTATTGGACCTGCATTACTGTTCAACTCCTCCCTTAGCTCAGTCTTGCTTCTCGCCCCTTCCTCCCACAGATATTGATCCCTAATAAACACATTGCACTCCAGCCTCTGTCTTTTTTTTTTTTTTTGTGATGGAGTTTCACTCTTGTTACCCAGGCTGGAGTGCAATGGCACGATCTCAGCTCACCGCAACCTCTGTCTCCTGGGTTCAAGCAATTCTCCTGCCTTAGCCTCCTGAGTAGCTGGGACTACAGGTGCGAGCCACCATGCCCAGCTAATTTTTGCATTTTTAGTAGAGATGGGATTTCATCTTGTTGACCAGGATGGTCTTCATCTCTTGACCTCGTGATCCACCCACCTCGGCCTCCCAAAGTGCTGGGATTACAGGCGTGAGCCACCGTGCCTGGCCGCCTCTGTCTTAATATCTGCTTCTGACATAGCTGCCCTGCCACAGCTTCTAGTTCTAAGACCCCTCATGATCCTAAAATTGCTGCCCAATTCTAGCTGGCATGAGCAGATAATTCCAAGGCAGAAAAGGGCACATGCCTCTCTTGTGTCGCATTTGAAGAGTGAGAAAATCCCTCCCAGAAACAACTCAGCAGACCCCTGTTTTTTATTAGCTGTGATTGTGCTACATGCCAATGACTATGCCAATCACTTTGGAAGGTGAAGGACACTTCCATATTTGCCTTAGATGGACCAATAAGCTGTCCTCTTGGGCTTTGGCTGTTGGTTCCTCTTAAGAACATGACTATGTTGAAAACAATAAAATTGGGACTTTGAAAGAAAGAAGGCAGTAGATGGCAGGAGAAAGAAGAAAGAATAGAAGGCTTGACTTGGTATATAATAGAAAGTGAGGAATAATTTTACTGGAACATGCAAATGGCAGAACCAGAAAAGAATAAACACATAGTAGCTGATTAACAAATGTTCGCTAAAATAATGAAAACAGCTTTTATGATTTATTCACTCTTTTTTAGTAATGATGTTAACTCTGTCTTTCTTAATCTCTTTCTATAATTCTAAAAACCACACATGATACTCTAATGCACAGATTTTAATAAAAATCACCTGAAAATTTGTGGGAAAGTGTGACAGAGGCTTATAAACATTTTTCCCTTTTGAAATGACATTTATAAAAACTATTTTGTAAACATGAGTCACAAAATTTTTTATTTCAAGTTTTAAAAATAGAAATTTACATGAAAAAATAAATATGGCTACATGACTTTAAAAGAGAGTTGGATTTTACTTTTTAAATTTTTAAATTTTTAATTTTTGTATTATACTTTAAGTTCTGGGATACATGTGCAGAATTTGTTACTTAGGTGTACAGGTGCCATGTTGCTTTGCTGCATCTATCACCCAGTGATCTACATCAGGTATTTCTCCTAATGCTATCTCTCCCTTATCCCCCAATCCCTGACAGGCCCTGGTGTGTGATGTTTCCCTCCCTATGTCCATATGTTCTCATTGTTCAACTCCCACTTATAAAAGAGAACATGCTGTGCTTGGTTTTCTGTTCCTGTGTTTGTTTGCTGAGAATGATGGTTTCCAGCTTCATCCATGTCCCTGCAAAGGACATGAATTCATCCTTTTTCATGGCTGCATAGTATTCCATGGTGTGTATGTGCCACATTTTCTTTATACAGTCTATAATTGATGGGCATTGTGGTTTCTTCCAAGTCTTTGCTATTGTGAAAAGTGCTGCAGTAAACATACATGTGCATGTGTCTTTATTTTATTTATTTTTTTGAGATAGATTCTCACTCTGTTGCCCAGGTTGGAGTGCAGTGGCATGATCTCTGCTTACTGCAAACTCCACCTCCCAGGTTCATGCGATTCTCCTGCCTCAGTCTCCCTACTAGCTGGGACTACAGGCACGCACCACCACACCCAGCTAATTTTTGTATTTTTTAGAAGAAACGGGGCTTTACCATATTGCACAGGCTGGTGTACAAACTCCTGACCTTGTGATCCACCTGCCTCAGCTTCTCAAAGTGCTGGGATTGCAACATGTGTCTTTATAGTAGAATGATTTATAATCTTTTGTGTATATCCCAGTAATGGGTTTGCTGGGTCAAATGGTATTTCTGGTTCTAGATCATTGAGGAATCACTACACTGTCTTTCATAATGATTGAACTAATTTACACTCTCAACAACAGTGCAGAAGTGTTCCTATTTCTTAATATCCTCTCCATCATCTGTTGTTTCCTGTTTTGGTTACTATAGCCTTGTAGTATAGTTTGATGTCAGGTAGCATGATGCCTCCAGCTTTGTTCTTTTTGCTCGAGATTGTCTTGGTTATGGGGGCTTGTTTTGGTTCCATATGAAATTTAAAGTAGTTTTTTTCTTTTTTCTAATTCTGTGAAGTAAATCAGTGGTAGCTTGATGGGGATAGCACTGAATCTATAAATTACTTTGGGCAGTATGATCATTTTCATGCTATTGATTCTTCTATCCATGAGCATGGAATGTTTTTCCATCTGTGTGTGTCCTCTCTTATTTCCTTAAGCAATGGTTTGTAGTTCTACTTGAAAAGGCCCTTCACATCCCTTGTAAGTTGTATTCCTAGGTATTTTATTCTCTTTTTAGCAGTTGTGAATGGCAGTTCACTCATGCTTTGGCTCTCTGTCTATTTGTGTGTAAGAATGCTTGTGATTTTTGCACATTGATTTTGTATTTTGAGATTTTGCTGAAGTTGCTTATCAGCCTTAGGAGATTTTGGTCTGAGACAATGGGGTTTTCTAAATATACAATCATGTCATCTGCAAACAGAGACAACTTGACTTCCTCCCTTCCTATTTGAATACCGTTTTTTTCTTTCTCTTACCTGATTGCCCCAGCCAGAACTTCCAATTATATGTTGAATAGAAGTGGTGAGGGAAGTCATCCTTTTCTTGAAGCTCTTTACAAAGGGAATGCTTCCATCTTTTCCCCATTCAGTATGATGTCGGCTGTAGGTTTGTCATAAATAGCTCTTATTATTTTGAGATACATTCCATTAAATCCTTGTGTTTTGAGAGGTTTTAGCATGAAGGGGTGTTTAATTTTATAAAAGTCTTTTCTGCATCTATTGAGATGAATGTGATTTTTGTCATTGGCTCTGTTTGTGTGATGGATTACATTTATCAACTTGTGTATGTTGTCAGCCTTGCTTATCAGGGATGAAGCTGACGTGATAGTGCTGGATAAACTTTTTGATGTGCTGCTGGAGTCTGTTTGCCTGTATTTTATTGAGGATTTTTGCATCAATGTTCATCAGGGAGATTGCCTGGAATTTTCCTTTTTTGTTGTGTCTCTTCCAGGTTTTGGTACAGGATGATGCTGGTCTCATAAAATGAGTTAGGGAGGAGTCCCTCTTTTTTTCTTGTTTGAAATAATTTCAGAAGAAACGATACCAATTCCTCTTTTTTGTACCTCTGGTAGAATTCAGCTGTGAATCCATCTGGTCCTGGGCTTTTTTTTTTTTTTTTTTTTGGTTGTAGGCTATCAATGCATCCATTTCAGAACTTTTCATTGGTCTATTCAGAAATTCAGTTTCTTCCTGGATTAGTCTTGGGAGAGTGTATGTGTTCAGGAATTTATCCATTTCTTCTAGATTTTCTTTTCTTTTTTTTTTTTTTGAGACGGAGTTTCACTCTTGTTACCCAGGCTGGAGTGCAATGGCGCGATCTCGGCTCACCGCAACCTCTGCCTCCTGGGTTCAGGCAATTCTCCTGCCTCAGCCTCCTGAGTAGCTGGGATTATAGGCACGCACCACCATGCCCAGCTAATTTTTTGTATTTTTAGTAGAGACGGGGTTTCACCATGTTGACCAGGTTGGTCTCGATCTCTCAACCTCGTGATCCACCCGCCTCGGCCTCCCAAAGTGCTGGGATTACAGGCTTGAGCCACCACGCCCGGCCTCTTCTAGATTTTCTAATTTATTTTTATAGAGGTGTTTATAGTATTCTCTGATGGTAGTTTGTATTTCTGTGGAATCAGTGGTGATATCCCCTTTGTCCTTTTTTATTGCATCTATTTGATTCTTCATTCTTTTCTTCTTTCTTAGTCTACCTAGTGGTCTATCTATTTGTTAATCTTTTCAAAATACCAGTTCCTGGATTTATTGATTTTTTTTGAAGGTTTTTTAATGTCTCTATCTCCTTTAGTTCTGTTCTGATCTTAGTCATTTCTTGTTTTCTGCTAGCTTTTAAATTTGAAGCTCTTGCTTCTCTAGTTCTTTTAATTGTGTTGTTAGGGTGTTGATTTTAGACTTCACCACTTTCTCCTGTGGGGATTAGTGCTATAAATTTCCCTGTAAACACTGCTTTAGCTGTGACCCAGATATTCTGATATGCTGTTCTTATTGGTTTAAAAGAACTTCTTTATTTCTGCCTTAATTGTGTTATTTACCTAGTAATCATTCAGGAGCAGGTTATTCAGTTTCCATGTAGCTGTACAGTTTTGAGTGAGTTTCTTAATCCTGAGTTCTAATTTGATTGTGCTGTGATCTGAGAGACTGTTATGATTTCCATGCTTTTGCATTTGCTGAGGAGTGTGTTACTTCCAATAATATGGCCAATTTTAGAATAAGTGTGATGTGGTACTAAGAGAAATATATATTCTATTGATTTTGGGTGGAGAATTCTGTAGATGTCTATTAGGTCTGCTTGATCCAGAGCTGATTTCAAGTCCTAAATATCCTTGTTAATTTTCTGTCTTGTTCATCTGTCTAATATTGACAGTGTGGTGTTAAGTCACTATTATTGTGTGGAGACTAGGTCTCTTTGTCTGAGTTTCTTGGTAGGTCTCTAAGAACTTGCTTTATAAATCTGGGTGTTCCTGTATTGGGTGAATATATATTTAGGACAGTTAGATCTTCTTGTTGCATTGATTCCTTTACCATTATGTAATGCCTTTCTTTTTTTTTTTAATTTTCATTGGTGTAAACTCTGTTTTATTACACAATAGGATTGCAACCCCTGCTTTTTTTTTTTTTTTCTGCTTTCCATTTGCTTAGTAAGTATTCCTCCATCCCTTTATTTTGAGCCTATGTGTATCTTTGCATGTGAGATGGGTCTCCTGAATACAGCACACTGATGGGTCTTGACTCTATCCAATTTGCCAGTCTGTGTCCTTTTTTTTTTCCCTCCTGAGATGGAGTCTCGCTCTCTTGCCCAGGCTGGAGTGCTGTGGCACAATCTTGGCTCACTACAGCCTCCACCTTCCAGGTTCACACAATTCTCCTGCCTCAGCCTCCCAAGTAGCTGAGATTACAGGCATCCGCCACCACGCCCAGCTAATTTTTTTGTATTTTTAGTAGAGATGGGGTTTCACCATGAAGCCTAGCTGGTCTCAAATGCCTGACCTTGTGATCCACCTCCCTCAGCCTCCCAAAGCACTGGGATGACAGGCGTGAGCCACCACACCTGGCCACAGTCTGTGTCTTTTAATTGGGGCTTAAGCTCATTTACATTTAAGGTTAATATTGTTATGTGTGAATTTGATCCTGTAATTATGATGCTAGCTAGTTATTTTGCCCATTAGTTGATGTGGTTTCTTTATAGTGTCGATGGTCTTTACAATTTGGTATGTTTTTCCCATGGTGGTACTGGTTGTTCATTTTATATTTAGTGCTTCCTTTAGGAGCTCTTGCAAGGCGGGCCTGGTGGTGACAAGGTCACTCAGCATTTGCTTGTCTATAAAGGATTTTATTTCTTCTTCGCTTGTGAAGCTTAGTTTGGCTGGATATAAAAGTCTGGTTTGAAAATTCTTTAAGAATGTTGAATACTGTCCCCTACTCTCTTCTGGCCCCTACTCTCTTCTGTAGGGTTTCTGCAGAGAGATCCGCTGTTAGTCTGATGGGTTCCCCTTTGTGGGTAACCCGAACTTTCTTTCTGGCAGCTTTTAACATTTTTCTTTTTTCATTTCATCCTTGGTGAATCTGACAATTACGTGTTTTGTGGTTGCTTTTCTCAAGGAGTATCTTTGTGGTGTTCTCTGTATTTCCTGAATTTGAATGTTGGCCTGTCTTGTTAGATTGAGGAAGTTCTCCTGGATAATATCCTGAAGAGTGTTTTCCAACTTGGTCCCATTCTCCCCATCACTTTCAAGTCCACCAATCAAACATAGGTTTGGTCTTTTCACATAGTCTCATATTTCTTGGAGGCTTTGTTCATTCCTTTTCATTATTTTTTCTCTAGTCTTGTCTTCACACTTATTTCATTACGTTGATTTTCAATCTCTGATATCCTTTCTTCTGCTTGATTGATTTGGCTATTGATAGTTGTGTATGCATTTCAAAGTTCATGTGCTGTGTTTTTCAGCTCCATGAGGTCATTTATGTTCTACTCTAAACTGGTTATTCTATTTAGTGATTCCTCTAACCTTTTCTCAAGGTGCTTAGCTTCCACTGGGTTAGAACATGCTCCTTTAGCTCAGAGGAGTTTGTTATTACCCACCTTCTGAAGCCTACTTCTGTGAATTCCTCAAACTTATTCTCCATCCTGTTTTGTTCCCTTGCTGGTGAGGGGTTGTGACCTTTTGGAGGAGAAGAGTTGTTCTGGTTTTTGGAATTTTCAGCCTTTTTGTGCTGGTTTTATTTTCATTTTCATGGATTTATCTATCTTTGGTGTTTGATGTTGGTGACCTTCAGATGGTGTTTTTGTTGGATGTCCTTTTAGTTGATTTTGATGCTATACTTTCTGTTAGTTTTCCTTGTAACAGTTAGGACCCTTTGCTGCAGGTCTGCTGGAGTTTGCTGGAAGTCCACTCCAGAACTTGTTTCCTGAATATTACCAGCAGAGGCTGCAGAACAGCAAGATTGCTGACTGTTCTTTCCTCTGGAAGATTCATCCCCAAAGGGCACCAGATGCCAGCCTGATCTCTTCTGTATGAGGTGTCTGTTGGCCCCTGCTGGGAGGTGTTTCCCAGTCAGGAAGAATGGGAATGAGGGATCCACTTGAGGAGGCAGTCTGTCCCTTAGCAGAACTTGTGCACTGTGCTGGGAGATGTGCTGCTCTCTTCTGAGCTGGCACATAGGAATATTTAAGTCTTCTGAAGCTGTGCCCAATGCCACCCCTTCCCTCAGGTGCTCTGTCTCAAGGAGATGCAAGTTTGATCTATAAGCCCCTTACTGGGGCTGCTGCCTTTTTCTCAGAGGTGCCCTGCCCTGAGAGGAGGAACCTAGAGAGGCGGTCTGGCTACAGTGACTTTGCTGAGCTTCCATGGGCTCTGCCCAGGTCCAACTTCCTGGTGGCTTTGTTTACATTGTGAGGGGAAAATTGCCTACTCCAGCCTCAGTAATGGTGGACGTCTCTCCCTCACCCATAAGCTTCAGCATCCCAGGTCAACTTCAGACTGTTGTGCTGGCAATGAGAATTTCAAGACAGTGGATCTTAGCTTGCTGGGCCCTGTGAGAGTGGGATCTGCTAAGATAGACCATTTGGCTCCCTGGTTTCAGCCTCCTTTCCAGGGGAGTGAACAGTTCTTTCTTGCTGGTGTTTCAGGTTCCACAGGAGTATGAAAAAAAACTCCTGCAGCTAGCTCAATGTCTGACCAAATGGTCACCCAGTTTTGTACTTGAAACCCAGGGCCCTGGTGGCTGGTGTAGGCACCCGAAGGAATCTCCTGGCCTGCAGGTTGCAAACACCATGGACAAAGCATAGTATCTGGGCTGGAGTGCAAGCACAGTCCCTCATGGCTTTCCTTGGCTGGATGAGGGAGTTCCTTCACAATTTGTACTTCCTGGGTGAGGCAATGCCCCACCCTACTTCAGCTCGCTCTTCATGGGCTGCACCCACTGTCTAACCAGTGTCAGTGAAATGAGCCGGGCACCTCAGTTGGAAATGCAGAAATTACCTGCCTTCTGTGTTGATCTCACTGGGAGCTGCAGACTGGAGCTGTTTCTATTCAGCCATCTTGCCAGCTCAGATTTTACTTTCTTTTGATAAAAGTTGATTTTTCTTTCAGATAATATTAATGAATAAAAGTAGTTCCTGTAAAAGAATAATCAAAATAAGTTTTTATGATTAAAGTGAGAATATTTTGAATTTGTGGAATTTTAACACAATTATCAATATAGAGTATGTTGGTCAATTTTATTTGAATCATCGAGAATATCACAGAGTGTTTTGGTCAGTTTTACTTGTGTCATTAATTTGCCTACCTTTGATGTGATTTATAACTGTTGTGCCTTATAGAGATTTTCTAGCATTATTATCCTTGAAAGGGAATGTGAATTTATATGCTCTAATCACTCAGCCTCATCTACTTCTGCCTTCTTCCTATTAGGTATTTATCCATGGGTGAAATAAAAATGAGGCTAGAAATAAATAAAAAATTATAGCTAAAAGGAAAGTAATAATTTGAAAATATCCCACTGCTACTGTAGAATTCTATGCCTAAAATGGTTAGATGAGTGAAGTAGACTGTGGATTGTATACAATTACAACTGGTAGTGATAAAACTCTACTTTTTCTCTACCAGTTGAGAATGCATATTAAAATGCAAATATGTGAATAATATTAATCTAAGACTAAGACTAATCTTGAATTAGTACTAATTTATACAAACATCAATCTTCACAAATTTTATACTTTGACTACTACTGATTACAAAATATTGGTGCAATACCTCTCAATATTTTATTTGGGAAATGAGAGCTGTTGCTGTAATCAGAACACAGAATAGTTTAACTCTGGGTGCATCTTTTTTTTTTGGCATGTGAAATTTATATAAAGTTAAATGGATAGTTTTAAAGTGTACAGTTTAATGGCATTTAGTGCATTCACAACGGTTTAAAACTACTGTCTGTACCAAGTTCAAAACAGTTTCATCACCCCAAAATTTTAGTTTTTTAAAAAAATCTATTATGTTGAATTTAACTTAAGGAGGGCAAGTACATTTGTTGTTTTGCTGCCACTGACATATAGCCCTTTTCAAGATAAACTTTCTAGCCAAACATTTGACTGTATCTAGTTCTACTTTAAATAGAGTTTTAAGAAGGTGACTTATTGGATATGAGAAAAAAGGACAACTTTTCAACTTCTGGAGAATTGAGAAGTACCATCACAGATTAAGAAAAAAGCTAATGATAGAGCATGAGAATTCCATGGTAGCCACAATCTGGAGTGGTGAAAGGTGGGCATAGATGATCCGCTACCAGATAGATTCTATTTCTATTCTCTGAGAGGCCTTATGGTGCAACAGAGAGAAGTGGAAGGCACTTCCCAGCTTCAGTTTAACTCCGCGTAGAACTCATGTTCCAAAATATGTGAATATGTCTAACACACTAGCGAGTTTGATCTCTTAGAAACTAATTTGCATGAGAGACTAAAGTGGTTTCTAGATAGAAATGCTTTTTGGGGATGGACTCAGTAGTATGGTCTTATTTTGCAGAAAAGAGAAATTCTGAGTAGATCATAATTTCCATAGAATGCATTTTTCCTGCATCTCCCCTTTATGTGCACATGTCTGAATGCCGGGAGCAAGAGAAGCAAGCGTGAAGAAGGAAATGGTAGTGAAAAGCTAAAGGAAGTATCCACTTAAAACACCGTAAGACTCTGGGACAGAAGCAGATCTGTCTTTGTTTCCCTCTAAAAGAGTAAACCATTAGAAAAGAAGATAAATCCTCCCCTAAGCACAATAGACTATTCAGTGTTCCAAGAGATCTTTCTGAACACCCCTGGCAGAACAGATAGTGCTTGCAAGTTAGGGTAGATTGTATAAGGATCCCAAGAGAAAGAAAAACATTGCTTAATAAAATTAAGTTTTCCAGGGCAATGCCTTACATCATTGTCTGCACTCTGTACATTTTAGCTGTAGTGACTTTGGGGAAAGTATAAATATTTTATGGGCAGTTTCCAGATACTGGTTTGGTAGACATTTTTTAATCCCTCACGCTTCTCTTTATTAACATTTATTGGATATTTATTTTATTAATATTTATTGGATTTTCTTTTCCAGGAACTTCTGGACATTTTTTAAGTGAAACTTACTGTTTTTAATCATATTTACTCATTTTTTTTTCAGGTGAAGCTATATGTTTTTTGGATAAAGAAATTATTCTCTTAGTTGAAGTCACAAAATATTATATATTATATGATTCCCATTCATACAAAATGTCTAGAATGGGCAGATCTGTAGAGACAGAAAGCTGGCTGTGGGGGAAGTAGAGGGTGACTACCAACAGGTGCAAGGTATTTCTTGTGCATGATGAAAATGTTCTCTAAAATTAGATTATTATGATGGTTGCACAACTTTGTAAATATACTAAAAAACATTTAATTATAAGCTAAAATGTGAATTTTATGATATGTAAATTATATCTCCATAAGACTATTTCAAAAAGTAAACTCTCAGTAAATAAATAAAACTTAAAATCAAAACTATTTTAACACCAGCACAGTCATATTTTATCATGTTTTAGCTTGGATAACAATTATTTTTTAAATTAAAATGTAGTGCCAATGAGGAAAATACTTAAAATTCTAAAGCATAGTATTGAATATAATTTTAAGATGTGTGTGTGTGTGTGTGTGTGTGTGTGTGTGTGTGTGTAAAACCAGGCATTTTCTTCCTTAAATTCTTATAATTTGTATATGATATTTAAAATATCACATACATATTATATAATATAAATGCATTGGAATATTTTTAGTGTAAAATGTCATAATTCAGAAGTACTTATGATTTAAAATTTCAGAAAAAGGATTAGTAGAACTGCCATGTTAATACATTGATAGGTAGATTTAAATTAATTAAAATAAAGTAAGAAATTCAGTTCCTTGACCCCACTAGCCATATGTCAAATGCTCAATAAACACATGTGGCCAGTGGCTACAGTATTGGACAGTACACATCATAAAACATTTCTATCATTATAGAAAATTCTAACAGGCAGCACTGCTCTATAAATTTATTTGTAGTCTCAGAGTACATAAATAAACGACTTTGGGACTTAGTCCTCCTTTCATAATTCATACTTTTGAAGGTATTTTGGTTATTGTTTTTTGTATATTCTTATGTATTTCAACTTTTAGGTACAGGGTACATGTGTAGGTCTGTTACATGGTTATATTGAGTGACACTGAAGTTGAGGTACAGCTCCTATAACCCAGGTAATGAGCATATTACCTAATAGGTAGTTTTTTACTCATATTCCACTCATATTCCATTCTTCCCTTATCTAGCAGATCCTGGTGTATATGGTTCCCATATTTATGTTCATGTGTGCTCAATATTTAACTTCCACTTATAAGTGAGCATATGTGGTATTTAATTTTCTGTTCTTGTGTTAATTCACTAAGGACAGTGATTACATCCATGTTGTTGCAAAGAACATGACTTCATTCTTTTTATCACTGCACAGTATTCCATTTTCTTTATCAAATCAACCATCAGTGGACATCTCAGTTGATTCCATGTCTTTGCTATTGTGAATAGTGCAGAGATAAACATGACTGCATGTATCTTTTTGGTACAAAGATTTATTTTCCTTTGGGTATATACACAATAATGAGAATCTGAGGTGAATGGTAGCTCTGTTTTAAGTTCTTCGACAAATTTCCAAACTGCTTTCAACAGTGGCTGAATGAATTGACATTCCCACCAATAACATATAAGTGTTCTCTTTTATCCAGAGCCTCATTGGCATCTGTTCTTTTTTGACATTTAGCAATAGCCATTCTGAATGGAGTGAGATCGTATCTCACTGTGGTTTTGATTTGCATTTCTCTGATGATCATTTTGTCGTATGTTTTTTGGCCACTTGCATGTCTTTTTTTGAGAAGTGTCTAGATTTTTACTACTACTTAAGAAAATCTCATCGGAATGCAGAAAAACAGTATTGTTGGTCATGACCATTGTAGTCATTTGTCAATGAGATTGTTTTTTCTAATTCCGGTATTTTTCAGAATTGACATCCATAAAGACAACCCTAGGTCCTACCTAGTGACCCTGCCATCATGCTAGTCTCTGAGAAAGTCACTGGCTATTGCAGTAAAATAATTTCTACTTTACTTTATAATGTTTAAGAGGATCTGTCCCTTCCAGGAGTTGACAATTAAGGGTGATCACTAAGGAAAAATAAAACCCACATTAGAGGACTGGAGAGAGAAAAAAAGCTGGAAACAATTAAATAATCACGATTCCAGTTGTAACTTTAGGGAACTTTTGGAATTGGAACCCACAGTGTATTCACCATAAAAGTAAAAGATGGATATTAGTGGTCTTCTCTTGAATACCAGAGAGGCTAGCCAAAATAACCAGTGATTCTGCCACTCTTGTAAGATGCAGTGGTCAGTAAAGCAAAGTAGCAAAATTTGGGTTTCATTCATTCCCCTGACTCACCTAGTTGTTCCTTATCAGCTGTTCCTAGAAGCTGTCTAGTACTTTGCCAGAGATAATGTATTACTCTCATAGCAGAAGATAAGATCTGCCAATTATTTCAAGAATGCATAAAGAGACTCTCTACCTAGGCCCAAACTCCCATGTCTCCCTGATTTGTAAATTTATTGTTACCATTGGCCTTTTTTAAAGGCTAAAATATAAGACCAATCAGTGTTTATTCCCATTGTGAATGCCCCTCCCTCACCCATGAGTAAATATTTCAAAGCACTTAGAACAGTGATTGGCTCAGAATGAGATGGAGAGAGAGAAAGAGTGGGAGAGAGAAAAGGAGATGGAGACGGAGGTAGAAATTATTCATTTCTCCTTGCGAATAATGACTCTGAGCTTTGGAACTCTGATCCTGGCCTAATTACACAAAGTTTTTCAGCAGTCCATTTATTCTTTCCACAGTGAGGCAGGATCAAAGGTAGTAAGATTTCTTGTTCAGATGAAGGTACATACGATACTTCCTAGTAATCCTTTCCTTCTACTTATCCGCATAGGAATAATACAACATCTTATGGACAGATAGACTACTATGAACCAGCTTACCCTGCTATCTATATACTTAAGCAAAGCCAGAATAATAATTATTAAATAAGGTAACAGATTTATCTGTCGTTTCACAGACATGATTAGATAAAACTGTTCAGCTGACAATATTTATCTCTTGGCAAAGATTTTTAGGAAAAATTCTCAGTGATTCAAGATATTAATGAGGCAGGAAAAATAACGCCAGATGAAAGTTTCCTACAATAAGCTATTTGAATCCAGTTAGACTAAACATTGCCAGCTACATCAGGGCATTAATAATGAAACACATCATAGATTGCACAAGGCTTTGAAGTTCCTAAAGCCAGTTTTCAGAATTTACTTAGATATTTCATCGTTGCCAAAAAAGCCAGTGCCATTTTAAATTATTTTGAATTTCTCATTTCCTAAAAATGTGTCATTTCTTACAAAGATATTAGAAACTAGAATATAATCAATAATATTTAGTAGTTAAACTCATATTGTGCTGATGTCATCATGGATTGTACACATTGGGTCAGAAGTTTCTTTATATGCATTTAATTTTTCATAAGAATCAAGTATGTTGAAAATGTAACCCCCCCCAAAAAAAAGAAAATGTAAACCCATAGATAATTTTTCTTTGTTGCCAAAACACACTAAACTTTTCAGGTTATATTCTTCTAATTAGCTTTTTGTACATTTACCAGAGAGGATTGCCAAGTTATAGTTTAATTTGTAGCAGATGAGATACTTCGAAGCAGCACATGAAGACCTTTGGGTTGACTCACAAACTGTCTTAAATTATAATTTAAATGTATTTATTATAATAGTAAAATAATGTGGTATTAGTAAACCAGTTTATCTGTCCTTCTGTTAACCTAAGCATAAAGAATGTAATCATAAGTTCTAAAGTCATCTAAAAATAAACTGAAATTGTAAATAGAGAGGTTAAGCAGAAGTCAGCCAAAGAATAACTTTAGAATGATATTCCCCCCACCCACGATTAGTTTTGGAAAGAAGTGAGATTAGTGTATTTAAGTTCATTTAAGTAAATCCCACAGCAATTCTCATCATGATTTTAAGGAAGTGAAAGGGCAAAAACAAACAAACAAACCATCTGAAGTCAGCAGACAGGAGGGAAAAGTAAATTAGAAAACACTAATGGGGCAGTAACCCTGGCAAGTAGAACAGAAATTCACTGAAGACTCACTCATCATGCAACTTTCTCAGTGAAAGTACTACTCCCTCCTGGATTAAGTTCGGATTCTGTTTTTAGAGGTTACAGGTCAGTTCCTTAAAATGGAGAAGAGATCCAAGGTTTGCTGTAGAGTTGAGCCCATTTATAAGAAAATAAAAATACGGAGCTTAATAATGAATACTTCATATTGTACCTCAGGCAGCCAAACACTAGAGAGTGCTAGATGAAGAATTGCAACAAATTATGTTCCCTTTATACTCTATATAATTGACATACTTCCAAAGATTATAAAACATTGGATTAAGGAATATTATCATACATACCTTAATTACATTAAAAAGTTCATGCTTTGTTGGGTGAAAAAAGAAAACATAAAACAATTTACATATAGCTTTGTGTTTTCTAATTAGACACTTATATTTCTAAAAAATCAGCATGTACCTAAGAGAAAACGATTGGTAGACTATATGAGAATATGAATGATAATTGCAATGGGCTGAATGTTTGTCTTTCTCAAAATCTATATGTTCAAACCTTAACCTCCAATGTGATGGCATTAGTTAGTGCCTTTGGGAGATGATTAGATTATGAGGGCAGCACCCTCAAGATTGGGAGTAATGCCCTTATAAGATTAGCTCATGAGGGGAGCACCCTTAAGATTGGGGTTAATGCCCTTGTAAGAAGATTTAAGCTAGCTAGCTATTTATTTCCCTTTTTGCCATATGAGAATACAAGGAGAATTCAGCTTCCTGCAACTCGGAAGAGAACCCTCACCAGAACCTGACCCTGATTTCGGGTTTCTGGCCTCCAGAACCGTGAGAAATAAATTTATGTTGTTTGCAGCCCCTAATCTATGGTACTTTGTTATAAGCATCCCAAACAGATTAATTATCTTTTCATGTAATAAATATATAGGCCCTTTTTGATGTTTGAAAACAGAAGCGATGTGTTATATTCTTCTGGTCTGACATTATCCTTTTTTGAATTCTTAGCTCAATAGTAGTTAGCATTCCATAAGAAGGCCAGCAGTTAGGAAGCTTTGATATTTCTTCAGTTCTGAGAATTACAGTTTCCCAAAAAGTCCTGAGTATGAACATTCTTTCTAGAGAAGGCAGTTCTCCACAAATATTATCATTGTGTGGAGAAGAAAAAGGTTTACATAAAGGTAGGTATAAGTATACATGTATTCAAATAAGTATATATGTAGTCAAATAATGACGTGATGAATATTTTTAACAGTAAAACAATAGGGAGGAAAGGACAATTAAGGATTAAATTATATTAAATTAATGATATCATAAGTTAATTGATCACTGACACCTTCAAAGTTAACAGTAGCTGTACTTTCAAGCTCAATCTAATCATTTCAAGAGAATAATTGATGATTAATAGTTTTATTTTACTTTTCTTACTATTTTAATTAATAATTATTTCAGAAATTAAGAAAAATGCAGAGTCTAATAAAACATATACCTAACTATCTTTGAGGTGCACATATTTGACAAATGTTAACATCAATTAACCATTTAAAAAATAGTTTTCAATTGAAGCATAACATATAAAAGGAAAGAGCATTTATCAAAACACCTAGTTATCTGACACAGCATAAAATGAACATTCTCATGTCACTACCACCAAGCTCAAGAAATTGAACACTATCAGTACTCAAAAGCACTCCTTATACATATATTCACTTACTACTACCCATTTCTTCCCCAAAGCAACCATTATCCTGACATCTGACACCATAGAAGGGTTTTGACTCTTTTACAATTTTTCATATCAATGGAACCATGTATATTCCATATATACTTTGGGCCTGGATTATTTTGCTCAAAATTGTGTAAGTGAAAGTTAATTGTGTAAGTGAAAGTTATAATATAACAACAGTTCATTCAAATATATATGAAAATAAATGTATTTTTGCCTGCATGATCAGGGGCCAAGGCGTGGGGTTCTATCTGTACTGGTCATTCCTAGATGCTTGTGGGGCGGCCGGCCATTTTGCAGGTATGGTCCATGTCGTGAATAAAACATATTTTTTAAACTCTTATTGTTGATGTACATTTAATTATGATCAGTTTGGGCTATAATGAATAATGCTACAATGAACATTTTCATACATGTCTTTTGGTGAACAGATACGTACATTTCTATTGGGTATTTACCCAGAAGTGAAATTGCTGAGTCATAGGATAGGCCTATGGTAAGCTGTAGAGACACTGACAAACCATTTTTTCATAATAATAATGTCATTTTTTATACCAACAAATAATGTATGATGCTATACTAAAACATTACAATTAAAATAAGAACTGTACTATCTCTAAGAGGGTAGAAAGGCAAGCAAAGGGTAAAAATACATATAATTATTTTCAAAGTACTTATATCTATAATATGTGATTTCTATATATAAATAAAAAATGGACAACTCACTACAAAATGGCAAAACACTTGAACAAACATTTTTAAAAAGAGGATACCCAGAAGACTGATAAACATGATGTTAATTAACACCAAATGAAATACCGCTAAATACTTGCTACAATAGAGTTTTAAAAGTTACAATACCAAATATGATCTTGTATTTATGAAATGTGATTTATATGTATAGCGTATTGCTGATTTGTTTATTTTTCTCTGTGGTTTTTGTTTGTTTCTCTACTTTTTAAAATGCAAATTACCCATTTTCACATTTTAACTGAAGGGTTTAATAAATTTATATAAATATGGCTATGATCAAAATATTTGGATCACCTGTTCTCTCTCTTTTAACATATTCTTGACAGCCTTTCCCCACATATGTTTGTTATACTCTCTCCAAGATTTTCCTTATTTCAGCAAAAAGCCCTTCTGAATATCTAATCTTCCCTGTTATTAGGAGCAAAATACTATCATCTCCCATATGCTTAGCATTCAAGTTGTTCTAAAATATTGACATTGCCCACAATGCTGGGATTTACATCCTTTTGTATGTTTCCTGGTAATATGTGTTGAGGTCCTCTGAATGATAATCAAGAGAATATAAACTAAATATGTAAACATTCAATTATATTGATATTGCTGAATTATTCTCTTGGGTGGTTAAATCCATTTACATTATCATCAATACTATCTGTAAGAGTTAATATCTTCCTGTTTCTTCCCCAACACTTGATATTGTGAGTCTTTTTCAACTTTGTTGCTTTGAAATCCTGTCATTATCTGACTTGCTTTTAATGTGCATATATTTATTGCTGATATTTACTTCTTATGTTTGCCTTTTGTGATTCCTTTTAGGTGAGTTGCCTGTTCATATCTTCCTATGTAATTTTTATTATATATTATTGATTCTCATCCTAAGGCACATACATGCCGTAGTGGTATGCTGTCTCCATCCCCCACATTGCCTACATCAGGCATTTCTCCCAGTGTTATCCCTCCCTAACCTCCCTAACCCCCACTGTCCCTCTCCTTCCCTCCCCTCCACTCCCCGACCTACTCCAGCGAGTGTTATTCCCTTCCCTGTGCCTGAGTATTCTCATTGTTCATCACCCACCTTTAAGTGAAAACATGCACTATTTGGTTTTCTGTTCTTGTGTCAGTTTGCTAAGAATAATGGTTTCTAGATTCATCCATGTCTCTGCAAAGGACATGAACTCATCATGTTTTATGGCTGCATAGTATTTCATGGTGTATATGTGTCACATTTTCTTTACTGGGTATATACCCAAAGGATTATCAATCATTCTATTATAAAGACATATGCACACGTATGTTTGTCATGGCGCTGTTTACAATAGCAAAGACCTGGAACCAACCCAAATACCCATCAATGACAGACTGGACAAAGAAAATTTTCATTTAAATAAAATAAGTCATTTTCTTTGTTATTGATATGTATGGAATCTTTGAAAAAATCCTTCTATGGCCTTGTTTACTCCTATTTTCATAAATTTTTAGAGTTCTCACATTCAGCTTAAATATGTGAAGATATTATCTACCAATAACACTTTTATTCTTTTCAAAATTGTCAGTCTCTTAAGAAATGTACAAGTAATTAAAAAATATTTCCTTGTTTTACTACAAGTACTATACAATATAACAGGATAACATTTGGATTTAATGAAGATTAGAGCTTCAAAAGAAATTTATACAGTATATTAATAAAAAGACAACATAAGTAGAAAAGTACTAACTTAGAATTTTTACCTATTGAACATCTATGATTTATTCACAATAGCATAACTCATTTATGGGAATATCTACCACAGAATAAAAGGAGATGAATGGTTATAACATATCCATATGTCATTTTTCAACAATCAACAATTAAAACCTGGATTTATTAACAATGATTGATGTGACTTACATATCTCCGTAGTCAATTTGGATCAATGATTGGCAATTTAACCTACAGATAAGACATTTTTGTATAGCTATACCACAATAGAACAAATTATCTTTTATTTTAGGACTGCATACAAACTCCTAGACACCTTGCAACTTCCACGGTCAGAACTAATCTCTCACATTATAGTAGCAGTAGACATGGATAAAGGTGCGTGCGCACACATATGTATTTGTGTGTGTGTGTGTGTGTGTGTGTGTGTGTGTGTGTGTGAGACTTATTCACTTCAGTTGCCTGAATTGTCAATATGGATGATCGTATGATTAATTAATGGTGACTATCAATTTGCTAAGTAGAGCAATGAAGTTCTCTGCCTTCTCAGAAGTTGAATATACTCACTTTCTACCAAAGCGTCATTCCTAAATGGCCTCTACATATGTACTTGGAAAAGTAAGCATTTTGTTGAACATAACAAGCAAAATGTTCAGTCTTTTAGAAGCTGTTTGGTGCTCCAGGAAGAAAGACTGATTAACTAGTTTCTACTTATAAAAATGACTGAATACTGTTAAATGAGTAATTTGTGTGCCCAAAAATACCTACTCTGTTATATAACACTATATAAATTGAGTGAAACATTGCTAATTCATGTCACTGACACCATGAAAAAATGAGAAGGCTAAGAAGTTTGGAATTTCTTAAAAAGGCTTTTAAGTCCAGAATTTTTTGGGAAAAAAAAAGCATCTGAAAGAATCTGGTATAAACCCAGTTTTATGGAGGAAAAGTAATCTCTACTTGCAACACCTAAGAAATATATCAGAATCTGTTCCTGACCTTGAGATTTTTTTAGACCTTTGGAACATTAGATGTCAGCTTTTATCAATAATCTTTCAATATTTTGGCCTTTAACCCTGTATGGACATTTGTGACTAGCATACAAAACATGATTCTGTTCTGGAGCAATGGCAGGGCAGAGTGATGTCTGTTCTGCACTGTGCCTCCATGGAGGAATGAGCAGTCTGATAAGAGGGCAGATATGGTGATTTCACTTGTTCCAGCAACCTAATACTCCACAGCCTAATGTGGTAAAAGTGTTTCCTTACATTTCCCCCTCTGGCTTCATTTCCTTCCCCTCTAACTATAATCAATAAAGAGCATAATTCACAGAGATAATCTTCTAAACAACCATATATGCTCAACATGACATGAGATTTAAGCCTTATTATTTAGTTATTTTTTCATTCATGTACTGAGTTTGAAAATGACTAGAAAGAGTTGGAGAGCAGCTAACACAGGTGAGACTAATAATGTATAGTTTGACGCTGAGGTAAATAGAAGGAAAGTGTTTTTAGGCCTTGGAACCATACACTCTGGATCTGAAAGGGACTTAGGATGTCTGTAAGAGAAGTGGGTTACTCTTGCAGGAGCAGTGAAGCAGTATTCTGCCTAAGGTTTTATAGTCTGTGGATTCTGGTATTGGGTGAAGCCATGCTTTTATTTCTGTTTTTGCTTTAACCTGGCAAATACTCTCCCCTCCCTGTGGTTCTAGGTGGATTTTAGCTGGAAGACAGAAGGCAGAACCTCTTTTCTTAAAAATTTATTTTAATTATTTTGGGTGCATGGTAGTTATATATATATATATATTTATGGGTTATATGGAGTATTTTTAGGCAGGCATGCAATGCGTAATAACTGAATCATGTGAAATAAGGTATACTTCCCTTTAAACATTTATCATTTGTGTTACCAACAATCAAATTATACTCTTGTAGCTATTTCAAAATGTACAGTTAAATGATTATTGACTATAATCATCCTGTCATCAAATACCAGGTCTTATTCATCCTTTCTAAATAGTGGTTTGTACTCATTAAGCATACCTACATTCACCTCTACCATCAACCCCTTCACTACCCTTCCAAGCCTATGGTAACTATCCTTGTACTTTCCATCTCCATGAGTTCAACTGTTTCGAATACTAAATTCTCCAAGTAAGTGAGAACATGTGATGTTTGTTTTTCTGTGCCTGACTTATTTCACTTAGCATAATGACCTCCAGTTCCATCCATGTTGTTGCAAGTGACAGAAACTCATTCTTTTTTTGTGGTTGAATAGTACTCCATTGTGCCTAAGTATCACATTTTTCTTTGTACATTCATCTGTTGATGGATGCTTAGGTGATTTCTAAATCTTGGCTCTTGTGAACAGTGCAGCAACAAACATGGAGTGCAGATTTCTCTTTGATATGCTGATTTCCTCTCTTTGAGGTATATACCCAGCAATGGGATTGCTGAATCATATGTTAGCTCAATTTTTAGTTTTCTGATGAACCTCCAACTGTTCTTCATAGTGGTAGTACTAATTTACACTCCCACCAACAGTGTACAAGGGTTCCCTTTCCTCCACAGCCTTGATAGTATTTGGTGTTGTCTTTCTATATAAGCCATTCTAATTGGGATGAGAAGATATCTCACTGTAGCTTTGATTTCCATTTCTCTAATGATCAATGATGTTGAACACCTTTTCATATGCCTGTTTTTTTTTTTTTAAGTAATGTCTGTTCAAATCTTTTGCCTCCTTTAAACATTTTTCTTTATTTTACTAGTTTTGGGGGTACAGGTGGTTCTGGTTGGTTACATGGATAAGTTTTTTTAGTGGCGATTTCTGGGATTTTGATACACCCATCACCCAAACAGTGTACACTCTACCCAATACATCATATTTTTTATCCATCACTCCCCTTTTACCCTTCCTCTAAAAATCTCCTAAGTTCATATCATTCTTATGCCTTTGCATCCTCATAGCTCAGGGGTCCTTAGCCCTGAGCCATGGACCAGTACCAGTACATGGCCTGTTAGGAACGGAGCTTTGGGTGAGCAGTGCATGAGTATTACCACGTGAGTTCTGCTTCCTGTCAGCTCAGCAGCAGCATTAGCTTCTTGTAGGGCATGAAGCCTATTGTGAACTGCACACGTGAAGGATCTAGGTTGCATGTTCCTTATGATAATCTAATGCCTGATGATCTGAGGTGGAACAATTTCATACTGAAAACATCTCCCCTACAGCTGGTTCATAGAAAAATTATCTTCCACAAAACTGATCACTGGTGCTAAGAAGGTTGGGGACCGCTGTCATAACTTAGCTCCCACTTACAACTGAGAATATATGATATTTGGGTTTCCATTCCTATGTTACTTCACTTTGAGTAATGGCCTCCAGCTCTATCCAAGTAGCTGCAAAAGACAGTTTGTTTCCTTTTATGGCTGAGTAATATTCCATGTTGTATACATAACAGATTTTCTTTATCCACTCGTTCTTTGATGGGCAGTTACATTGGCTCCATATTTTTGCATTTGTGAATCGTGCTGCTAATAAATATGCCTGTGCATGTATCTTTTTTGTATAATAACTTTTTTCCTTTGCTTACTGGTAGTGGGATTGCTGGATGGTAATTCTACTTTTAGTTCTTTAAGAAATCTATTTGCCCATTTTAAATATTGGATTATTAGATTTTATTTCTTATAGAGTTGTTTGAAAACCTTATAAATTTGGGTTATTAATCTCCTTTTCTTAGATCGATAGTTTGCAAATATTTTCTTCCATTTTGTGGGTTGTCTCTTCATTTTGTTGACTATTTTCTTTGCTATGCAGAAGTTTTGAACTTGATCTGATGTTATTTATCCATTTTTTTTCTTTGGCTGCCTATGCTTGTGGGGCATTGCTCAATAAATTTTTGCCCACACTGATGTCCTGGAAAGTTTCCTCGGTATTTTATTGTAGTAGTTTAATTTAAGCTCTTAGATTTAAATCTTTAATTTACTTTGATTTGATTCCTGTAAATGGTGGCAAATAGGGGTTCTCTAGAGGGAGGGAACTAATAGAAGATATATATATATCTACATATATATATGTATATACTTCTACATACATGTATACATACATGTATGTATACATGTATGTAGAGATATATATCTACATATATATGTGTATGTGTATATGTATATATACATATGAGTTTATTATATATAATATATAATATAAATTGTGTGAGTTAATACTCTAATAAACTCATATACATATATAATAATATATAATATATTATATATATAATATATATATATATAATATATATATATAATATAGTACATTATATATACTCATATGTATGAGTATATTATATATTATATATAATATATATAATAAACTCATATATATGTATATATATAATATATATATTATATATTATATATAATAAACTCATATAAATGAGTTTATTGAAGAGTATTAACTCACACAATCACAAGAGGGAGAGAACTAATAGGAGATACACATATATGTGTGTGTACACATATACATATGCATATATACATACATATATATACATATGTATATATCTACACACATGTATACATATATACATATGTATATATACATGTGTATGTAGATATATATATCTACATATATGTATTTTTATGTGTGTTTGTATATATATATATATATATATATATATATATATATCTCCTGTTCTCTCCCTTGTGTGATTGTGAGTTAATACTCTTTAATAAACTCATATATATATGAGTTTAATATATATATATATAATATAATATATATATTTTATATATAGTGGGATCTTGTGATCGTGTGAGTTAATACTCTTTATTAAAACTGAGTTTAATAAAGTATTAACTCATGATTGCAAGATCTCACAATAGGCTATCTGCAATCTGGGGAGCAAGGAAGGCAGTCTGAGTCCCAAAGCTGAAGAATGTGGAGTCTGATGTTCAAGGGCAGGAAGCATTCAGCATGGGAGAAAGATGTAGGCTGGGAGTCTAAGCCAGTCTATCCTTTTCTCATTCTTTTGCCAGCTTTTCATTCTGGCCACACTGACAAGTGATTAAATGGTACCCACCCAGATTAAGGGTGGGTCTGCCTTTCCCAGCATACTGACTCAAATGTTCATCTCCTTTGGGAACACCGTCACAGATATACCCAGGATCAATGCTTTGCATCCTCCAGTCCAACTAAGTTGAGACTCAGTATTAACCATCACAAGTCCAACTTGTCAACTTGAACCCATACACATCTCCTGAGGTCATATATAATCTTCAGATAAAGACACTTGTAAAAAGAAAATATCTTCATCTTATTTCCTTTTTCCTTTATCATGTGACATATTTATTGACTTTATATCAACATGAAGTGTAGTTAACTTTATGTAATAGCATTTGGATTGGAGATTGGTGCATTTCCAGTTGTACAAAGGATAGTTGTATTATGTTAGGTTAATTATGACCTTATTATTGCCATTGAAGAGCCAAGTTCTGGAATGGAGACCCCATGTGCTGGCTTGGTATTCTATATCTCTGTGGCCCAACTGGTACCTATGGTGTAAGACAAGACCACCTCACTTTTCCCTCTGATTCTTTTACATAAAAGGAGTCTTGCCCCATAGCCACCACAGCCGGGAATGTGCTGAGTCTCACCTGAAACCAGCAAGTCTCAGCACTTCATCCAAGTTCCATGATGTAGTACCTGGGTATCACTGCTGATTATACATGGGCTAAGGGCTCTTCAGTTAGCAGATGATGAATACTACCAGTACTGGGTCTTTCTTTTCAATGCACCATGTTCCCTTTGCCCAGAGTTTAGGTTCGGGAAAGGAGACTTTATGACTCTGATAAAGTCAGTCTGGCTGAGCTAGTATACAAGATATAAGACAAAGTCTTCCGCACTCTTCCCTTTCCTTTCCTCAATCAAAGGGAAAGAGTCTCTTTTGGAGCCATTAGCTGCGCAGCCTGAGGTTAGAGAAGAGGTGATGCCAGCACTCCCTTAGCTGATCCAGCTAGTGTCTCAGTAGGTCATTTGTCCCCCCAGTCCGTTGTCACTGGTCCCAGTTTAGCACTAGAACTTGCCTAAGAGTTGCACTCCATGCGGCCTAGAATTCCTTTCAAGTTTGGTTAGGGTCTCTGAGCACTTTAACCTGTAGTAGTGAGGCTTGCGGGAACTCAAGTTTAGACTACTTGAAGTGGCAATTCTCCTCTGGCTAGGGCTGGTTTGCATGTTCTCATTCATAAGCGAGAGTTGAACAATGAAAACATATGGGCAGAGGGAAGGGAACATCACACACCAAGGCCTGTCAGGGGTGGGGGACTAGGGGAGGGGTAGCATTAGGAGAAATACCTCATGAAGATGACAATTTGATGGGTGCAGCAAACCACCATGGCATGTATGTAACAAACCTGCACATTCTGCACATGATCCCAGAACTTAAAGTAGAATTTAAAAAAAAATGCTCCCTCCATGAGCAGGTGTTAGCTGAGTTTGTTCTGATTTTATTTTCTGTTACAGTAGGGTAGCAGAGAATTCAGTGCCTCACAAATGCTGTGATCTCCCTCCTCCAAGAGCACTAATACACTCTCACACCATGTCACTGCTGCAGCGGGGGTGAGGGGAGGGTGGCATCGATGATTCAAGACTGTTTCTCCTACATTTCCAGTGTCTCTGTAAGCCATATGTAGCTAAAACCAGGTACTGTGAGTGTTCACCTGGTTTTGGTTCTTATGAAGATGCTTTTAATTTTTTAGTTGTAAATTGGTGTCCTTGCAAAAGGGACAATCTGTGGCGCATTCTGTTCCACCATCTTGCTCCACCCACATAATGTGAACAAAGAACCTCTTGGTCCATGATTATGGATTCAGAAGGCCCATGTTAGCACACTCACAATCACTGGAGATAAAAACAGAGTAATCTTAATGTTCAAGAAAAAATTATGGTCTAGTGGTGGGAACTTCCAGGTGTACAGTCACAACATGTACTAATAATAATTACCAAATCCAAAGAGAGCTTAGTACAAGGATGCAATTAATTCAGTTTTGGGGGAGTGATAAAGCATAACCCAAGAGGTGACATTTGGCCTTAGTACTGAAGGATGAAGGAGGATTTTCTAAGTGGCAAGAGGCAGAAAGGGAACAGACTTGCTGACATAATGCTATGGGAGAAAGGGATATAGGTAGGCAAATAATTTTTTCCGATTTCTGAACTCTTGGCTCTATTGGACCTTGAAAGGAGAGTAAGAGCCCTCTTTGGGTTCTTATTTTCTTTTATGTTATTCTTTAAGTTGATGTATGTGCAGTGCCAAATGGAGTTTGTGCTCAAAATTTCCTAATCCATTAATCTTCAGGTGTTTTTCACATTTTCCATTTGAGTGACTACAGTACACCCACTGACCTCTCACAAGGTTGGTGAGCCAAAGAGAAAACAGCAGCAGACTCCGTGAATGGTGAGTATTTATGGAATAGAAGAGCTCACTTAGAGTAATTACTCAGGAAAATTAGGGGGAAAGTATGGACTGAATGCCCATCATTATTAGTTTAAAATAAAACCAAGTACAAGATAGAAATGACTTTTTAAAGTAAAACCTTTTGCCCTAGTGATGCAAACTTCTAACACCAGGGCCTGTGTGTGTGCTGAATCACTCAAATTGTGGCTCAGTGCCTGAAACTCAATTTCTGTTGTTTAGTGCCCTGTTCTGGCAGAACCGCACCTTATTGAATTTTGCCTGATTTGCTCTTCCTTTTCTCTCTCCAGCACCCATTTGTTTCTGCTTCAAGGGAAGAGCCTGCTTAGTTAGTGCAGTTTGATTTCCCCGTGGGTTTTCTCCAGTATGTTTCTTTATTGAAAAAGCCCTCACAGATAGAAATGTGGCTCCTGGAGCAGATACTAACAACAGCTCTTGTTAACAGTTTAATTGTAGCTAACCCTCAGATAGCTCTTACTATTTGGAAGACTCTGTTCTAAATGCTTTCCATGAACCAGTTCAGTCATCTCTGCAAAAATGAATAAAGCAAGCGTTATTATTATCCCCATCTTGCAGATAAAGAAATGGAGGCACAGAGAGAATAAAGATCTTGACAAGGCTCACAGAGTTAGTAGGTGGAAGAGCTCTGTTTCCATCCCACTTGACTGTGTTTCTAACCACTACAGGCCTGTTGTTAAAAAGCCAGATACTTCATATGAATTAGCATCTTTATTGTCCACGATAGAAGGTGGACACTTTTTTACTTTTAATTTGCTTACAAGAGTGCTGAGGTTCATAAAGTTTATTTAACTAACCCAAAGAAACACAACTGGTAGTTAGCTGAGATGTATTCAATTGCCGGTGTCTCTTGCGTCACACTCCTTGCCCTCAACCACCCCATTGAGCAGAGCAGAGCTGTGGTTCAGAGCTCGATTCTCAGACTTTTCCTTTTTCCCTCAGTGATTTTATCCTGTCTCATGCTTTAAATAGTTTCTATATTCTAATAATTCCCAGATCTGACCTCTTTTCTGAGTTTCACATTCATGTATTCTAAGTGTCAGCAAATGTTTTTTAATAAAGACCCAGTTAGTAAATATTTTAAGGTTTGGAGGTCATGGGGTATGTCTCTAATGGTATGAGCAACTTGAGGGTAGGGATTGCATCTGTTCATCCTGAAGTCCCTGGTGCCAAAAACATCTGGCAAATATATTCTCAGAATTTGCTTGTTACATGAATTAATAAATGAATGTGAAACCTTGTCTTTGAAAGGATGGGGCTGAAAATCTTGCTTATTGAAACCTTTTCCTGACCTACTTCCTAATGCACATTAATTGTTCAGTGCAAGGGGAGAAGTTTTTCTCAAAACTCTAATATCTGAAGGAAATGAGTTCTCTTTCCTCATTCCTAAATATAATATTTTGACAATAAAATTGTATAAAAATGCCTGTGGTCATAATAACTCTTGATGTTAATTTTGATGTCCACAGTCAATTAATAACGTATTTGGAGTCAGAGTTGAACTTGACAAATAACACTGCCCTTTATTAGTTCTATGATAATATGCAAGTCATTTGAGCTCTTTCAGCCTCAATTTCCTTCTCTGTAAAAGATGCATTATATCATAAATAATTTAAAATATTATAACATTATTGTGAAGACTAAATAACATATTCCATATAATGCAGTGCTTTATACTACTAGTTGCTCAATTAATGGTAGTGGTCTTTTTATAAATAGTTCTCTAACTGTAAACTAAGCAATTCTGTCATTAAATTATCAATGAATCTTAGAACATAATTTAAAATACACATATTTTTAAAATGTTAGCAATTTACAAAAATTCTCTTGGATTTTTAATCAAAATAAAATCTATGTTGAATTTGTCCAGTTTTATTCCAACATTTTACTTGATATTATCCTTACTATTGCAGATACACTGTGTCACTATTTCGAATGTTTTGTTGGTTGACAATGTGTTGATATTTTGTAGAAAGTATTTCTAATGTACAATGCCAAGCATTTTCTACTGCTTGAAATAGCTGATGTCATGAGACACTGCAATGGAAAGCTATTTGACCATGTCCCAAAGAGAAATAGAAATTTTTCAGAAAGACACATGGTCAGGATGTTTTGGAGAGGATAAATGTGGACTTTTGTGAGGTCCGTAGGTTATTATATTATCTAACAGTAATGTGTTATTTTCAAATAAGGATTTTAACAAAGAATTTGTTGGTGAATTTAATGGGAGAGACAATTAGACCCAGGTCTCCCATTCCACAGTTTTGACTTCCTTCAGACTCAAAAGATCTTAGAACACTAACTGCCCAAGGGAAAGACAAAATCCATTATAAAAATTGCCAGGCCAAATTTTGAACTATAGTTTAAAGAAACTAAAACACGAACAAAAGGATAAAAATTAGATATCTTTTTCTCTTTTTCTCAGGTGTTTCTAGGTCTCATCCTGGATCTGTTTAAGGACTGCCTTACGTCATAAATGAGAGCTGTATAAAGAAAAACAGGAAAACACATAGTACATTGTGCTGAAATGGCAGATGTTTGTAAAGTTTATTTTATCTAGGGCATTGCAAAAACACAGGCGCTCAGCTTTCTGAGAAGAAACGGGCAATGATTGAGCAAGTGAAAGACTGGCTGATGGTAGAGGGGTTGTGGTGTTTATATTTCTGGTCATACTTTGCCAAAAAGTCAAATAATGCTTGACAAAATTCGCACCAGACAGGCAAGGCTAGATTATTTGCAGAAATGGTCTCTTTCTCTTCCTTCTCTTCCCTTCAACAAAGGGGGTATTTAGCATAACGCCATAGTTTAAGGGGTATCTGAATGGCTTTCCAAGATAGTTCTCCCAATGAAGGTTCACTATCCAGGCTGTTTTGCTCTCTGGCTCTTGTAAATAATACATACCTCCAGGTTGAAGAGGGAAGAGAGGCATGGAGAACCTTGCACCAGCTATAAAATGTTTTTACTTGGAATTGACAAAATCATTTGTATCCATACTCCTTTTGTTAAAGCAGATCATATGGCCATAATCTACCTTCAAAACACAGTTGAGTTAACTAGTACAGGTTAGATCTAGGTTTAGAAGCAGAAAGGACCTACAGAGAAGTGCTAAGGGACCTGAATGTGAGGAGCACCAATCTCTTCTTCCTGTTCTCACAGAGAGAGTTTCCCTTCTACAATCAAAGACATTTGTGCAATGCATCCCAGGCCTTAACATTTTCAAGAACCTTGCTCCTAGACTTCTTCCTTTCTTGCATCACCAATGTCTTCCTCTATATGGGACCATTTCTTTTAGCACACATACATATTCTAGAGCAGCAGATCTCAAAGTGTGGCCCCTGAGTCAACAGCATCAGTATCTCTTGGAAACTTGATGGAAATGCAAATTGTCATATTCTAACCTAGACCTACTCAATCAGAAACTCTGGAGTGCAGTCACTGGTCTTCCAAATAAACTCATTAGGTAATTCTGAAATAAGATAGAGTTTGAAAATCATTGCTCCAGAATAATCCAATGTAACGTAAAACTTGACGTTGGCCTCTCATTCTTCTACAACCACTGTCCATTTTTCTATTCCCTTCCGTGACAAGGTTCCTAAAAAATATTGTTTATACTTTTTGTCCTACCTCCCACATAGCTTTTTATCTGGACTTCACTCCCTACTATTCCATGGAAACTGTCCTCTTCAAAGTCATGCAGAATCTCAACTTTGCTAAAATTTGTGAAAAATTATCTCTTTGCATTTAACTCAGTTGCTTATCAGCATGTTTCAAACAATCCCTTCCTCTTTCTTGAGACATTTTACCTCTTGACTTCCATGACGCCACATTAATCTCTTTTCTTCCTCTACCTTTCAGACTTTTTTTCTGGTTTCTCCTTCTCTACCTAATCACCAAATAACAACTTTGGAAATGTGCCTGTTTCTTTCCATCTCTCCGCTTTCACCCACAGTGATCTCATATCATCTTTCCAAGGGTTAAATATAATCTGTATTAGATAATTTCAACATTTAAATCTTTGGCCATGGCTGGAGATTTCTCTAAGATACAGATATGCAAATTCAACACCTCTTCCTCTCTGTCTTAAGTGTAACACATCCAAAACAGAAATACTAAATCCATACCCACCAGATGTACACAGCTCTATCCCTTCACTTCAGCTTTCTTTATATTATCACAGATATATATTAAGGATATTGCAGACTACTGCAAAAGGTGAGTCACATGAATCTTTTGGTTTCCAGTGCATATGAAAGTTATTTTTACATTACATTGTAGTCTATAAGTGTGCAATAGCATTTGTCTGAAAATCAATGTACCTTAATTAAAAAATACTTGGCTGGACATGGTGGCTCTTGCCTGCAATCTCAGCACTTTGGGAGGCCAAGGCTGGAGGATTGCTGTAGGCTGCGAGTTCAAGACCAACCTAGGAAACAGTGAGACTTTGTCTCTAAATAAACAAACAAACAAACTTTACTGTTTAAAAGTGCTAATAACCATCTGGTCCTTCAGCAAGTCATAATCTTTTTGCTGCTGGAGTGTCTTGCCATGATCTACTTGTCTGTTGACTAATCAGGATGGTGGTAGCTGAAGTCTGAGGTGACTGTGGCAATTTTAAAAACAATAACAACAATGAGGTTTGTCATATTGATTGACTCTTTCTTTCACAAAAGATTTCTGTATAGAGTGCCATGCTGTTTGACATTTTATCCTTAGTAGAACTTCTTTCAAAATTGGAGTCAGTTCTCTCAAACCCTGCCAATGAAGTTTATGTAATATTCTAAATCCCTTGTTGTTATTTCAATAATGTTCACAATATCTTTACCAGGAGTAGATTCTATCTCAAGAAACCACATTGTTTGCTCATTCATAAGAAGCAACTCCTCGTCTGCTGAAGCTTGATTATGAAGCTGTAGCAATTCGCTCATGTCTTCAGGCTCCGTTTCTAATTTCATTTCTTTTGTTACTTCTGCACATCTGCAGTTACTTCCTCCACTGAAATTTTGAATCCCGCCAAGTCACCCATCAAGGATGGCAGCAACTTCTTCCAAACTCCTGTTAGTGTAGGTATTTAGATCTTCTCCCATGAATCACAAATATTCTTAATGGCACCAAAAATAGTAAATTATTTCCAAAAAGTTTTCAGTTTACCTTGCCAAGTTTCATCAGAAGAATCACTCTCTGTGGCTTCTATAGCCTTATGAAATGTATTTCTTAAGTAGTAAGACTTAAAATTCAAAATTATTCTTTTATCCATTGTCTGCAGAATTGATATGGCATGAAAGCAACATTTGCCTTTATGTACATCTCCATCAGAGCTCAGTGGGCAGAAATATTTTGAAACAAATCTTTTTTTCTTGAGTAGTAGGTCTCAATAGTGGGCTTCAAATATTCAGTAAGCCATACTATAAAGAGTTATGCTGTTATCCATACTTCGTTCCATTTATAGAACACAGACAGAGTAGCTTTAGCATAATTCTTAAGGTCCTAAGATATTCTGATATTCTGATTGGCCTTAAGGTCACCATCTGCGTTAGTCTCTAACAGGAGTCAGCCTGTCTTAGAAGCTTTGAAACCAGGCATTGACTTCTTGCTAGCAAGGAAAATCCTAAATGATATATTCTTCCAAGAGAAGGCTGTTTCATCTACATTAAAAATTTGTTGTGTAGTGGCCACCTTTATCAACGATCTTAGCTAGAGCTTCTGTATGACTTGCTGCAGCTTCTGCATCAGCACTTGCTCTTTCACGTTTGTGTTATAGAGATAACCTCTTTACTTAAGCTTTGTAAATCAACTTGTGCTAGTCTCACAATTTTCGTCTACAGTTTCGTTACCTCTGTCAGCTTTCACAGAACTCAAGATAGAGTCTTGCTCTGGATTCGGCTTTGACTCAAGAAAATATTGTGGCTAGTTTCATCTTCTATCCAGACCATTAGAACTTTTGTGTTCACTGGAATAGCATTTGTGATCTTCTTCAAGAACTTTTCCTTTGCATTCACAGTTTAGTTAGCTGTTTGGGACAAGAAGCCTAGCTTTCAACCTGTCTCAGCTTTTGAAATGCCTTTCTTACTAAGCTTAATCATTTCTAGCTTTTGATTTAAAGTGAGAGGTGTGTGACTCTTCCTTTCACTTGAACACTAAGCAGCTATTGTAGGGTTAATATTTGGCCTAATTTCAATCTTGTTGTATCTCAGGGAATAGACAGACCCAAGGAGAGGAAGAGAGATAGGGGAAAGACTGGATGGTGCAGCAGTCGGAACACACATATTTATTAAATTTGCCATCTTATATGGGCATGGCAATACAATCATAACATCGAAGATCACAGATCACAGATAATCATAACAGAAATAATAATAATGAAAAAGTGTGAAATACTGTGAGAATTAACAAGCTGTGACACAGAGACATGAAGTAAGCACATGCTATTGAAAAAATGGCACCAACAGACTTGGTAGATGCAGATTTGTCACAAACCTTCAATTTGTTAAAAAAGAAAAGCAGTATCTATAAAGCTCAATAAAAAAATGCAATAAAATGAGATATGTCTGTATTTAGTATCTCCATCAGCCTCTATGTCCAAACAAGAATCTGAGCATCACCTTAGAGTTTCCTCTTTTTCTTTCCTTTTCCCATCCACCTGATTCACTGATAAATATTACTGGCCATATCACTAAAGTACATCTCAAGTCTGTCCATTCATTTCTACCTCCATTCTACCTCCACTACCATCACCCTTGTCTGGATCATGGTCATTTTCCATGAGCACAGCAGTCTCCTACCTTGGCTTTCCAGATTTCATTCTTGTTCCATGAAAATTAATTCCTTACATAGTATCAAGAAATCTTACATTTAAAAAAATATCACATTAATTATTTGCTTAGAAATCCATTTTTCCCCAGAGGTAAAAGGTATGGCCCTCTTCCCCTCCTGTCTCCTTCTGCAGGGTCATCAAAAATCTTTCTCTTCTTCACTGTGTATTCTGGTCATGTGCATCCTTGGACAATGTCTAAAACACTCCTGGTTCTCCCCCACCTCCAGACCATAGCAGCTGCTGTTCTCTTGTCTGGCATGCTTTTGCCTCAGCTCTTCCGAAGGCTGACTCCTTCTCATGTTTGAGATCTCAACTAAAACAACGGTCTCAGAGGGGCCTGGATAATCACAAGATCTAAAGTAAGGGAATTCCAGTACTATGATTCTTGATCACTGAATCATATTAATATCCATGACTGCATGTGGTACAATCTTGTAGTTATTTGGTGTGACTGTTTCCACAGTGTCTGCCTGCCTACTTGAATAGACTTTCTGTAAGACCTGGGATATAATTTTCATTATATGCTCAAGACTTGGACAAATCCTGAAAATCAATATATTTCAAATGAATGAATGAGTGACTGGAGTGAGGCACAAATGCAAGACAGGTCTGAAAAAAAGGATAAAGTAAACTCTCTTTACTTTCCAGACTCCCTTTGAGTCTATACTCACATTTCATCTTCTCTGTCAGGGTGCCCTTAATCTCTCTGTTCCTGAGTTCCAGTCACCTTCACACATCATATTCTTAAACTTAAGTATTTTTATTCATTCTGTGTATATGTCTTTTTCAGCCACCCCCCTTTTATTAAACAACTGATCTATACCCACTGGTGTACTTGAAGCTTCTAACATGTATTTTAGTGATCTCAAGGGCAGCGAGACATCTCTAAAACCCTAAAGCATTGATCTGGGAGCTTTGTACACAGGATGAGTTCAATGAATGATTGATGATTAATTGAATTTATCCTTGATGCATGGCTGTTATCCAGTGATGTAACCTTTAGGGTGTTTTAACAAAAATATTACTGCAAAGTTTTTTTTTTTTTTTTTTTTTTGAAACTCAAAGTGATCCAATACCTTAAAAGAATTGTGAGAATCTCAGATGAATCCTTTTTATTTTAATAAGTCAAATATTCATTTACTTTCTGGATCTCCAATCTAGCTCTACCACTGATTAGTTGTGTGAGCTTAGACAAGTTTTATATCATCATTTTCCTTCAGTTTCATAATTTGTAAAGTGTATATGTGCAGGGGACATACTAATATCTACTTCATAAAATTTTATGGATTAATATATGTTCACTACTTAGGGCAGTTTCTGGCATTGGGTATTAGCATAAGTATTAATTTTATTTTGAGCATATGCTATATGCCAGCCAGTAGTGAGACAAAGCAGTCTTTGGCTAACAGTTGCTCGTAGTGTGTTAAAGCTGATGGTAATTGCACAGTTGATTTTGCATTATGGACCACTTCTAGGTTGTGAAAACATTTACTTCTGTCTACTGCATGATGCTTGGAGACAACTCTGTTGTCTTTAGGAGTCTATGGTAGATCACAATAATGGTCCCAATTCTTAGCCTCTCTGTATCCACATCCTTTCTCATGTAACTGTGTGGTTCCCTCCCACTCTGATACTGGACAAGACAATGTAACTTGATTTGATCATTGGAGGCTGAAAAGTACTGGTGTGAGTAGCCTGACCCTCTCTCATGCCTCTGTCATTGTAAGGTAGCATTCTTTGGTATGGTAGGTAGAACAGCCCCCAAAGGTATCCATACTTTAATTTCTGGAACCTGTGGATATGTTATGACACATAGCAAAAGGTATGGTTTTTAAAATCTGTAATAAAGGTTACAGGCCTTAAGATGAGATTATCCTGAGTTATGTCAATGAAGCCAATATAATCACTATGTAATAGCAGAGAGTTTTCTTCGGCTGGAGTCAGAAGATGGGCAGAAGAAGAGTCAGAAAAGAGAGAGATGGCAGAAGGGAAAACCTGAATGAGTTTGGAAGAAGATTCTTCCCAGAACCTTTCAGTAAGAGCCTAGGTAGCTAACAGCTAGATTTCAGTGTTGTAGAACCTGGAGCAGAAAATCCAGTTAAGACAACCTAGTCCTCTCACCTATAGAATTGCGAGATAACAAATTTGGGTTGTTTTAAGTTTGTAGGTTTGTGGGAATGTGGTAGGTAGCAATAGAATGCTAACATACTGTTCTAGGGTAGAACACAGCTAAGTTTCCCTAGTCTTCCTGGCCAAGTGCAGCCTAAATGGGTTGACACCTAGACAACTCCAAGATATGTGAATCCAGCCAAGATCAGCAGGGCCACCTAGACAACAATTCCAGATGCATCAGCAATATACAACTGTTGTATGTCTCTGATGTTTTGGTTTTGTTTGTTATGTAACACTGTGTGGCAGTGAATATCTGATATAGTGACTGAGGACAGGTGGGGGCAAGTTACGTTTTTAGCATAAAATGCTTTCTGAGAAGAGCACACTGACACAGGAACAGGAAACCAAAGAGCACATGTTCTCACTCGTAAGTGGGAGTTGAATGATGAGAGCACATGGACACAGGGAGAGGAACACCACACACTGGGGCCTGTTGGAGGTTAGGGGAAAGGCGAGAGAGAACATTAGGGCTAATACCTAATGCATGCAGGGCTTAAAACCTTGATGATAGGTTGATAGGAGCAGCAAACCACCACGGCACATGTATACCTATGTAACAAACCTGCGCGTTCAGCACATGTATCCCAGAATTTAAAGTAAATAAATACGATATCAATAACACTAAAAAAATAAGAATAATGAGAAAAATCTCCTGTTCAATTAGTTATGTTGAATCATGAAGCAAGATTCCAAGGTGAGCTCCAACAGAAATACTCTATTTTAAAAAGATGATGGATTGTTTACCTTTATTAATGAGTATATCTTTATAAGAATTCTTATAAAGGGATTTGGTACCTGTATGTATCATTGGCTATATATTTATGGGACTATTTTGTTTCCAAAGGGAAGTGGAAGGCCTTAGAATTTCACTTCTATTACAAGCTATCTGTTGTTTTGTTCTGTTTCCTGAGTGGCCTAGCCAGTCCAAATGATCTTCCTATTTTGGAATGTTCAAATTCATAAAGAAGGAAAAAAGTATATCAAAAAAAGTATATCAAAGGAAAAAAGAGCCAAACTGTCCCTTTGCCAAATTAATAAGTAAACAAAAAATCCAAATGAAGCAGTTTAATACTTAGACTTAAATGAGAGAGAAATTCCACAGAGTTAAATAAAGCATAAAATGGATATTTCCACTAAGGCTATCTTAGCTGAAACAGCTATTTTTTAAACAACAACAAAAAAACAGCAAAATTAATGTAATTCTGGCTTAATTTAGTTTTGTTTTATCAAGTCAGCAGAGTTAATTCTATGTCAATAAAAAAAGAAACTCAAGCTGTGCAAATCATTTTACACTCTATGTGTATTTCTGGAGGAAATACTGAAAACATATTTAAATTGCACCACAAGAACTGTGAGTACATTTAATTTTACATTAAAAAGTATCATTTGTGTTTCTTTGAGAATTTAACAGATCCAAACAAAACAAACCTTTTTATAATTCAATGTTTGGGACACAGTGGGTTACCAACTGAAGAAATCTCCTCCCAGGCCAAAACAAACACTGCCTAACATATTGTTTTTCAAATCAATGCTAGACTCAGCAAGGCTAGGGTTCCTGGCTGCCTATTTTCTCTCTAGCAGTTTAAGGTAAGTGTCCACACTGTTTTATCAATGAAGGAGATTTGGTTACTGGTGGTGCACTAGCTTAGAAGTTATTGTACATAACACAAGATGTTAGGTTTGAATTCCTGAGTGATATTATCTGGTCTTAGGGTTGAAGGCAGCATTCACTGTCAGCTTGTCCCTGTAGGTAAATAATAACAGTTTAAAGAAACCAAAAGAGAACCAAATAATCAAGTTGCAGGATCTGTATACAGCACTTTTCCTCTGCAGTAGTCTCTAAAAAGAAGAAAAATCAATTAAAGCTCATAAACCATATGCTTCAAAAAATGAAATGAAAGCCAGTCATTTACTTTAGAGATTGTTTAAATTGATTGAAATTTGTCCTGGGGTGTGTGTATGAGGAGGTGGTGTAGCATTAAGTTTGTAGTCCGTTGAATCTATCCACCGTGATCCAATTTTCTTCTTAATTTTGAGAAAAGGAATAATTGACCCATCTTTCCAGGAAAGGAATAACTTCATTGTTATTTCCAAGATGGAAAATACAAATGATATTAAGACATTAAATATGTCAGCAGAATGAGACTGGAATCTTGAAAGAAAAAAATGTGTGAATGTTTGTGTGTGTGTGTGTTTTCCTTAGTAAAGAGACATGCCAGAGAACTCAGAAACATGGCTGATACTTTAAGCATATATTACCTGGCTAAAACAATCATTCAAATGATATTTCCCTGTGGTGTTTCTGTGGCACCAGAGATGTCATCTGGTAGAATCTCTGAATATTTTAATTTCCTTCAGAACCTGACTTGGTGGCTCACACCCCTAATCCCAGTATCTTGGGAGGCAAAGGTGGGTGGAGCACTTGATCTCAGGAGATTGGGACCAGCCTGGCCAACACGGCAAAAACCCTTCTCTACTAAAAATACAAAAATTAGCTGGTCGAGGTGGTGTACACCTATAATCTCAGCTACTTGTAAGGCTGAGGCATGAGAATTGCTTGAACCTGGGAGGCTCAGGTTTCAGTGAGTTGAGATTGCACCACTGCAGTCCCGCCAGGGTAACGTGACAAAGCAACACTCCATCTCAAAAAAAAAAAAAAAAAAAAGTAATTTTCTCCAAAAGTACATAATTTATTTATTTCAAATGAGGATTAGATAATATGTTTTTGGCATTATTATTTGCATTTTGAGTTCATTATTCATTCACTCATTGTAGTCATTAGGCATTTATTAAGATATCGCTGTATTTAAGATATTAGATACCTGCAGCAGATCATTTTTTCAACATCCTTCCTTCTGCCATATATTTCAACTTCATTTTCAGTAATAATGTTAAAGAAATATACATATATAATTAGGATTTTTACTAACAAATTAAAATATTATACTTTGCAGCTTATATTCTGTTTTACTGTTTTAAATTTTAAATATAAACAAAAATTCCAAGTGGTCAAAGTGGGCAGTGGTTCATACCTGTAATTCCAGCATTTTAGGAGCCCAAGGCTGGTGGATCACCTGAGGTCAGGAGTTCAAAACCAGACTGGCTAACACAGTGACATCCATCTCTACTAAAAATACACAAAAATTAGCTGGGAGTGGTGGCGCATGCCTGTAATCCCAGCTACTCAGGAGGCTGAAGCAGAAGCACTTGAACCTGGTAGGCGGAGGTTGCAGTGAGCCAAGATCATGCTACTGCACTCCAGCCTGGGCGACAGAGTGAGACTCCGTCTCAAAAAAAAAATAAAAAAATAAAAATAAAAATAAAAATTTAAACTAACCTGAGTTCCATTTTTTTTGTCCTTACAACCACTATGTTATTATTAGTAGACTTAATGTTTACATTCAGGAATCTTTAATATTGCAGGGGTCAGAGACACAAACTATGCCTGAAATATGTTTGGATGATTCTTTTTTTTTTTTTTTTTTTTTTTTTTTTTTTTTTTTTTTTGACACAGAGTCTCTCTGGGTTGCCCAGACTACAGTACAATGGCACAATCTGGGCTCACTGCAACCTCTGTCACCTGGTTTCAAGCAATTCTCCTGTCTCAGCCTCCCGAATAGCTGGGATTACAGGTGCATGCCACCATGCCCAGCTGATTTTTGTATTTTTATTAGAGACAGGATTTTACCACGTTGCCCAGCCTGATCTCAAACTCCTGACCTCAAGTGATTCACCTGCCTCTGCCTCCTGTAATATCTAGGATTACAGGCCTGAGCCACCACACCCAGCTTGGATGATTCTTAACTACTCTGAACTGACTTTCAAAAATGGGCACAGGTAGCTGAGTCCACATGTGTTGGAGACTGAGATTCTTCCAAATTTGACTTTCATGTAGCATGCAAGGTTTATTAAAACACAGTAAAAATCCTAAGTATTTGAAGCATACAAATGTACATATTTACACATTTTATAAAAATATAATTGCATAATTTTATACACAATTTCATACACATCAGTATCTATATTATATATTTAGTTAAATTGTAACAGCAACTGCAGCAATTTTTTAGAACATTAAGGAAACAATTTTGGGAGGATGGAGTATTTTGCTGACATTGTTTAAAACTGTTAAAGTTTGCTAATAAAAACAAACCATTTTTTCCTTTTTTATTGTAGTAAAATATATATAGCATAATTTAGTCATATGAAGTATACTGTTTGGTAGCATTAAGTAGATTCACATTGTTGTACAACCATCACTATCCCACTCCAGAACTATTTCATCATCTAATTCTGATACTCCATATCCAATAAACAGTAACTGTCTATTTTCTTCCCTCCCCAGCCTCTGATAGTAAGCATTCTACTTTCTTATCCTGTGATTTGACTATTTTAGGTATTCTATATAAGGGAGTCCTACAATATTTGTCCTTTTGTGTCCGGCTCATTTCACTTAGCATAATGTTCTTCAGGTTCATCTATCTTGTACATACATGTATCAGAATTTCATTTATTTTTAGGTCTAAATAATACTCCATTGATTTACATACCACATTTTGTTATCCATTCATCCGTCAATGGATGGTTGGGTTGTTTTCACCTTTTGGCTGTCGTCAATAATGCTGTTATAAACACTGGTATACAAATATCTATTTGAATCCTGAAAGCAGGTCAATTTTTACTTGGTTGTGATATTACTTCTATATTTTTACAATACTCACCCATTTTGTCTTCACCGGCCTATCACTGCACACTTGGTACCCCGCTGAATGAAGTACTATGATGAAGGAGAAAGAGGACTGCTTGTGGTAGATAGGAGACTCAAATTGTAACACGAACTCTAAGGCTGTGTGATTCTGTGTGTCTCAGTTTCCTTATCTCTCGAATGAGATTGATTAAATCTTCTATACCGTAACACTCCAGCTTATGATTCTACCAAGGCGAGCAACAATAATGAGCATCAGTGGAACACATCTCTATTTATAAAGCACTTTTCACTTTAATCATCTCTCTTAATCTTTACAATTATACTGTGAGGTAGGTTTTATAGTCATTCCCCTCCCATGAGAGCAGTGATCCTTGCCTGTTTTGCTTATTAATGTTTCCCAAGACTCTTGGATGTTGCCTGGCTCATAGCAGTTTCAAAACAAATATTTGTTTAATGAATACATTTTTCACATGATACAAATGGAATTCAGAGAAAATGAATTACTTACCTGGAGTCCTTTACCCAGTTAACAGTGCTTGTTCTGGAACTTACCTTCTAATTCCAATTTTCATGAAATGTCACTGTTCTATTTTAATGTACACCGTTGTACTCTAGCTGTAGGAGCAAAAATTTATTAGTAATATGTCTTGCTAAGGTCATTCATATTTGTTACATCAATTCTTACACCTCTCCCTTAAGTTTATGTGGTTGTTCCTATTTCATAGTTGAGGAAACAAATTCACAGAGGTAAACTAGCTTGTCCAAATATGTGAGTAGCAGATTGGGTTTTAGATCTCAGGCTTCCAATCACAGAGGGAGATCCTATAAAGAAATGATCAGAATAAGCAGGTGCTGCTATTTGCATATATGGAATTTGAACTTAGCCTCAAAAGGATTACAGGATAACTTCAGCAAAGTTATGAAAACATAGAGGAATAAGTCAGATTTAGTCAGGAAATAAATGGTTCTAGCTGTTGGGAAATAGTGAGAAAGAAGAGCAGAGAAGCTCCAAAAATTCATGGCTGATGCAGTAGGAATTGAAAGATGAAGGTCAGGGCGGGAGTTCTTGATTCTCTCAGGCCAGGTTGGCAGTTGCTGTTTGGTTCGGGTGTCTTTGCTCAGGTTTGCAGAAAAAAAGCATTCAATTTTATGAATTCATCATGTTGTAATCAGTCTCTGGCAAGCTGAGGCATTCTAAACAAGTCATAAGAGACAAACACATAAATCAGAGTTATTTTGTAGTAAGAAATCCACTTCACCTGAGACCTGTTCAAACCTGGCAGGTGATGAAGGTACAGAAGGGCTTGGGGTAGGGTGGTTGGCAAGCATTGGTATTGAAAGTTATTTCAGCTTAGGAGGTAAAATAAACCATATAATTTCTTCCCACACAGTCCATCTCATCAAAGAAAAATGATATCCTTTATGGCAAAAGTAAGCTGACAAATTGTTATTCCAGACTCTAAAGCTATCTGTCTAAACACCTGAAGCCAGTCATTTAAAAATATCGTCTCCTGTAGCTGCTGTGGAGGAAACTCATTCTTACCCTCTACTCCTTACTATCACCAGGATGACATTCTGATTTGAACACATTTTCTCATGCTACAGTGTTAAGGTTTATAGTTGTTAAGCCACTTTAGAGAACTGGGTTATGAGTCAAGAGGCCTATGTATAAATATCAATAGTGTCAATGACCAGATAGTGAACTTGAGCAAGGCACTTTCATAGATAGGCCAAAATCTCTTCATCCTTATACCCGGTGTTGGAGTAGGAGATAATGAAGATGCTGTTGTGCTCTAATAGACTAATATATTTTAAATTGCTAATGGTACCTATTTATTTTTACAGTGCAGGTCCTATAGTCAATCTCTATTGTTTTTGACTATCCAATATCTATTCATTTTGTTACTTGGATTAGTTGGAAGAAAGGAGGAGACCTAATGGAGTCTCACTCTTCCTTGTGAAGATTTTTAATAAGGGCTTTTATTTTCAACCCAATTACCCATTCCTGTTTTTTACTCTTTTTTTGGTTCAACTAACAGAGATTTTCTGAGGCTCTCACTGGTGTCTACCTCCCATGTCCTTTGGTGTGTACACTGTTTACTCTGTTAAGTCAGATGACACTCCTACCTCTGCTTCTCAGTTTCTCCAAACTGGTGGACATTCATCCCCCACTCCTTTTCCCTTTCTTTTTTCGCTGTCCTTGCTAGCTGTATTTTCTGAAATGTCTTTACTGTCATTTTAATGGGGTTTCAGGAAGTAATGGAGATAAGCACATGTATTCAATTTGCCAAGTTTAACCAGAAGTCACCTCTGTAATATTTGATTAAAGGAGTGAAATGGAAAAGGTTTGGGGAAATTATTTTGGCAGCCATGTGTGAATAATGGAATGGAATAGGTCAGAAACCAGAGACAAGGAATCAAAGGCTCTTTCTGTAAGTATAAGGTAAGGAAATGAGAAAAGGGCTTTCCTGAGGAGAGCAGCTTGAATCAGAAAGCTATTATTTGGAAGAAGAATAAAGGAAAGTTTAATAACTTTTAAGATGCTGAATAACCATGGTCAAAAGAGAGAGAAATTGAAGTAAACTCCATGATTTAGAGCTGGGTGAGTGCTGTCAGTTGAAGTCAGAGTGCAGATTGTGTTGATGTTAAATGAAGCCAGGCTTATATGAATTTTTGAAAAGCTTAACTCTGAAAGGAAACACAGACACACACTCTCTCTCTCTCTCTCTCTCTCTCTCTCTCACACACACACACACACACACACACACACACACACACAACCACTAGGGCAAGAATTAAAGGCATGAGAATTCAGAAAAGGCATTTACTTTTATTTTCAGGTGGGTGAGATCTGACCTGAGCATAAAACGAGTGAAGAGATGGAAAACATTGGTATATGGGAGAAAGTGGGTGTGTGTGGGAAGACTACCTGGTTAGCTAACCCAGGGCTCTTTCCAAAGGGTGTACTTTGATGCAGTAAGAAATGGTTTGCCTACAGGATACTTTCTGCTTTGTTGGTTGCGTGCTTATAATGGCCTTGACACAAAAAGAACTGATGCAAACACTTGGAATGATCTTATTTTTTCTTGACTAGTCACCTTTTTGGTCTGCCATGATGGTTTATCCAAGTCACCAGCTTCCTCACCCTAACTATGAGTACTTACTGTTGTAATGATCAGAGCTACCTAATTGGGTGCTTATAACTAGTTATACATTATCTGACCTATCCTTGAACCTGAACACATGAGCTCTGCACCTCTATGTAGACTTTTTCATGGGACATTTGCGGGTTTTTAATTTTTAATGAATCAAAATTCAGTATTTGTGCAATATGTGACATCTGCTAACTCCTCCCTGAGCACACTGGTTCCAAGGTTGTAAGTTTCAACTATTCCTTAAATCTTCTTCTCCCCACCTACTGAGTATTTATTTGATTGATTGCTTTCACGACCACCACTAGGCTTTTAGAGTGTAGAAGCTGCATATATTTGACACTTCTTTTTGTGTCTAGACAATTCACTCATATCTCAGGCTCTTGCTTTATCATTTTAAAAACCACTTGAAAACTTTTTTTTTTTTATAAAACTATAGCAGGTTTTGTGTGATTACGGTTACATTCTGACTTCTTCCAGCTTTGGGGATTAGTCTTTCACCCTTTTTCTGATTCCTGTGAAGGAATATCATTCTCTTGATATCCATGTATTCTAACTATAGAGGTGGATGCTTTTTATGGCTATGTCTCAAATGTTTCAGTGGGAGAAAGGTGTTTTGGGGAGTGTCATTCTTATTATTTTAGGATAGTTCACACTTTTCAGAATCCTGTTTTGTCAGCTGCTGTGTGGATTTTCACAGAGTACTGTATAGGCAGGGCCAGAAAATTGGCAGAAAATAAATTAAGAAATAATCATTTCTAAGAAGAAATTTGGGACATACAAATAGAAAGTTACTTATCATGGGACTTTTAAGAATGAAAAAATATTATCAATCCTGGAGATAACTGGATACCAAATACAGAGAAGCAAAAGGCTGATGGGCAAAACATCTACAGTTTGTGATGGCAAGGTTGGGAAGAAGAAAAGAAGTAAAAACACATTTCAGTCAACAAAGTGATTAGGAATAATAAATAAATAAAAGAAAAGACAGCATGCATTGTGGCTTGGACTGAATGGGTGACGAATACAGATAGGGGACAGAGAAGTAGCTGAGTCAAAGTACAATAGAAATTGGGTGAAATAGGTAACACATTGATTTGTATCCTATTATTTTTTTCCCCTTGAAAACTTTAAGAAGTGAATTTGTTCTTATTGGTTGGTAGTTACCTTTGATGAATACTGAATTCTAGACTGCTTACATAAGGGATAGAAAAGAAGGATATAAATATATTAATATCTGTATTTGAAGGAGCCTATATCTGGTATGGTTTGAGAGCAAACCAAGAGATTTCTAAAGAGTGTTTCAAATATGTATAATTAAAGGAATTTCAAAGTCAAGTTAAATGACCAGACCCTCAAAGATTAATCATTTTTCAAGTTTTATATCAATGAAGAAGTCTTGTTTCTGAATGAACAAATTTTGTAATATTATACCCATGAAGCCAAAAAAAATTATACAGTGAAAATTAATGTCTTTTCATTTAATGTTAAATTTACAGATGCATAAAACAGGAGTCAGAATTTCTAATGACCATGAAGAAACCCAGATAACTTCCTCAGGTTAATGTATCATAGCCCATGTAGGTTTTAGTCGGTCTGAAGGTGCCAATTTTAAAAACTAGAATTTTTTATTAAATTCTCTCAAATATTGAAAATACATTCTCAGCTCCCTGTGTTTCCTTTAAAGCCATATAGGTAACTGAGTAGCCAGTCTTGGATTCACATCCTTTCCTTGTTGCACTGGATGGAAAGAATGCTTTGACAGTGATGTCGAATTTAAAGATGAAAATAAAGAATCTCTTCTATATTTCTAATAGAAAGTAGGTAGAGTTTTTTTTTTTTTAAAGAAAGTCTTTCAAATAGAAGCTTCGAAGACATCTGAGTTTTGGCTATATTGTTACAAAGGCTCCGTAGATTTTATTTTTTTCCTCTTAACCTAATTTCAAAAGTGTACATGCTCTCACAATGTTTTTGATGCTCCTGATTCTTCTTGCAAGGTTCATTTTTATGAAGTACCCTGTCAGTTCAGCTAGAGGTACCAAAGAAAAGAGGCAGAGAAATGTTATTTTTGCCTGATCATAAAATGCCTCTGTTGGATATGTTGAGTTGAAAAAAATATATATAGGCAAGCCAGTGGATCGGAAATCAGAGACACTTAGAAGAATCAAGGGAAAGAAGCCATCAAATGTAATTTGAAAGGAAATTGTATTGACAGGTGAAAGTAAGTCCCCAGAAAAGATGTGATTTAAAAGACTACCTGCTATATGTAGATCCCTGAAACATCTTATTATAGTCCTTCCATGGTGTGAGTATGTAGGTATGTGGGTCTGTATATGTGGTGTGCTTAAAATTAGGAAGTAAATGGACAGAACAGGCTTGATTATATTCCAAGAAATCAAAATAACAATATACGGTTTAAGTGAAAAATTATTTAAACCAGCAAAAGAATGAAATAAATCTGAAAATATTAGGCTTACTACTAAGAGAATTTCTTACAGTCCTCTGGAAGAAATAAACTTAAGCATTATTACATGTTGGGATTGAAGAATGTCACAGTACTCCTTAGCTAAATTTTAGTAGTTAGTGTGAGCCAGGCAGCACAATTGGTTATGACTTCCTGTTTTTGACACTAAGGCTAGATGTTTCATTTCTTACCTGGGCCAGTTAGCTTTAAGACATAGACTACTTAGTAAACAGCCTCAGAACATGGCTTTATACTATAGCTAGATATGAACTCTGAGAAACCAAGGTGTGACCACCCCGTACAAGCAACTCAGAATGTCTATCCTGCTGGTGTATCTTGACACAGTCAAAATTGCACAGTGTAAGCAATGACCCTGCCATAAATGTAAGACTATTAGGTCCTGTCTTTGGAGAGTGATGAAGATAAAATCTCATTATAATCTATATATTATTTTGTTAAGAAATTACTTTCCACGGAGTATAGATAATTTGTACCAGGAGCAGACAGTGCTAAGCTTTGGTAAGACACCATTCTTTAAGAGGTGGTGCTTGCTTATCTAATTAGTCTGTCATTTGCAACTGCCAGTTAAAGTCCAGTTTATCCATCTGTCTCTCTAGCCCATATTAACACAAGACTTTGTAATGAAATATTAAACATCCACAAAGAACGGAAAATTATGGAAGCTTCCCATGCAATCAATGTAATCACGCACAGAGATGCATTTTATCAGTACTTGAGGAGGGCCCATCTCTGAAAAGTCCAGTATTAAATACATAATCCTCATCAACTACATTTATCATGAAGATGTATGTTTTTAGAATTTAAGATGATTCGATATCAGTATGTGTAAAAAGCCTGCTGCAGTTGCTAATGTCTTTATAAAGAGCATCACTCTTTATGTGGCTTCTCAGTTCTTTCACTCGCCCTAATCTCAAAAACAGCTTTACTTTACCTGTCTGATTTGAGATGAAGGACAGCTTTAGAAGGCTTGAATCTCACCTAAGAAGAGACCCCAGGTTGAACAAACATGATGGGTTCCAGATCTTCTGTCTCGTCCTTGCCTGTTTTCATGTTGGCCTGATGTGCTTTTTCCTAGATGGACTCATCTGTTCCTGTCTCTCTAGAAGGAGCACATGCTCTCAACCAGAAGTTCTCAGTGCCTTGTTTAACAATCTCAACTCAGATGGTATCCAGGTGGGTAAGGATCATTCTTTCAGCTATCTTTGTCTTTTTTACAGCAAGAGTGTCTCAGAGCCTTGTGATGAAGGCTCTGTATTTCTGAAAAAAGAATGAGAGAGAGGTATAAAAATAACCCTCTCTTTGTAGTATACTTTTTGGCTCACGTTTCCTTTCTTGTGGTTCTCTACCCAGCCCTATGAAATTGACATACAATTATTACTGAAACTATTTTACTCAATAAGGGAATCACCACTCAAATCTTTCTAAATTAGTAAGAAATGAAGGCAAGAACTTAAATACATCCCTTTCTTGTTCTGTGCTCTTTCTGCAATCTACCTTACCAAAGATTGCTTTCCTAGGAATCTTTTTATATGACTTTAAATAGGACATCTGCTAAAATCACTGATAAGAAAGTGTGCTCACTTTAAGAGGGGAGAGGAGAATGTGTCCAGAAGCCATTGCCCGTAATCTCCGATTAGGGATCATGTAGGGCTGAAAAGGTGAGGGCTGCAATTACACCTCTGTAGGAATTGTCACACTGTCAAGTGTTAATTACCTCAGCGTTCCTGAGGCCTTGAGTTATTGCTCAGCACAACTGAAGCTGCAGAGTGTAGACAATGATGCTGATATATTTTTAAGAGGATAAAGTCCTATCTTTGGAAAGTGATACAAATAAAATTCCACTGCAATTTGTACATGGTTTAGGTTGTTAAGAAATTACTTTCCACATAGTATAATTTTCTGTTTGTCTGTTAGCAGCAACAGAAAAATATCTTATGATTACTTTTTAGATTCTCAATAGGGTTGTAAACTGAGGGAAGGCAGGAGGGGTGTGGAAAGCATATGTGTGTGTGTGTGTGTGTGTGTGTGTGTATGTATGTGTACATATATATATACACATATATATACATTTAGTATAGATGAATATATATATATATGTATATATATATATCTAACAAATAAGACCTAGAATAAAAGCAATGACAAGAAGGTTTTAGACTTATGGCATCCATTTCAATGCTTCAAAGTATGTCCCAGCACTTTAAATTCAAAATATTGCTGTCTTTGTCCTCCATTGTGGGTTATATGCCAGTCAAGACATACAAGTGGGAGCTTTCAGTGAGACTTAGCCCAATATAATAAAGCTTCCCCGGCACAGAAACAAATTATATAGATTGTATTCTAGGGAGTGGCCTTTTAAGGAATCTGAGATTCATCTCAGGAATCTTAAATCCCAAAAAACTTTATACTATTTGATTGTTTAAACTGTAGGCTGAAGGCTTATAACAACCATATGAGCTTAATGTACAAATAAGGGGGGAAACAAATCATGAGATCTGAGTTCCTGAAATTATAATATGTCGAGATCATGATAAGTATCCACTGATATTTAGGTATAACATTGGCCACATGTTGACATAAGCCATGACGAATAACCGTCTTTCGTCCTTTGTGCTAGATCACAGTGCCCACCTGTCATCTCATCTTTATTCTGTGGTGTTGAGCTGCAGTCATCTAAGTGAACAGAATGTTCAAAGGGTACAAAATAAACTATAGACAACTATCCCCAGCACACAACTCACATATTGTCAGCACTGTTATCAGCATTAGCAAAGAGAGTGCAACATTTAAATCAAATTGACTTTTTAAAATCATTATTCATTGGAAACTAGGGAATGAAAATAACCAACATTTTAATCATGCATCAAGGTACATGGCATAATTCTTTTCTAGAAATGGTTTGTTTGAAGACAACAACCTAGTAGCGGCTTGAAAAGTATCTATTGATTAGACAAACAAGGGGTACAATCTTTATTACTGTTTCTTAGTAAAAGTCATTATTTGCTAAAAAGGCACAAGCTCCTGCTTCCTTTTCTCACTGCTCTCTTTCCTTACACTTGCATAACACTTAATGCCTTTCAAAAATACTTTTACTATACTATTTTACTTTTATCCAGAGGAATGTTTTCCCAGCTCTCAAAAAAAAAAAAATAGCAGCAACTACAAAACCTTTCATAAATAAATAAATAACTTCTGAAAATAAAAGGACTACTAAATCTAGTGGAAACTATCAACAAATAAAAACTACAGATTCTCTGTCCCATGTGATAGAATGGTTCTCCAGGTCATTGCTGTTATAATTTACCAGGAGTTCTGTTTTAGGCACTGTTTAAGTAATTTACACAAGTTCTATGTTATTTCAGCATCAAGATCACCCTATGAGGTAGATGGCATCATAGCCTTTGTTTTACAGAGGAAGAAACTGAGGCTCAGCAAACTTAAGTAATGTGCCTAAGATAAGCAGCTAGTAAGCTAAAATGTTAACCCAAGGGATCTATCATTGAGTCTGCATTTTCATGAATAGCTTATCAACAAAATTTGATTTGGAATAGAGAAAAAAAATCATGCTCAAAAACCCAAATCAAATACTGAAAATCTACTTGTTCTCATTTAACTTTAATCTTTCTTTCCAGTTCTCTCTTCTCTAAGCAGCACTGTTGAATGTTAATGAGTCTATATTTTATTCAACCTCTCCCAGTCTTTTGGGGGCAATTAATCTGAGTTTTATACATCCAGCCTCTCTCTTAATGAGTAAACTTTGAGCAAAGCATGTTTCCGCCACTGGGTATTTACTTCTACTTGTAGAGGCAAATGAGCAGCATATATTTGATTCCTGTTTTTCTGTCCTTGTTATTGGATTCCGTAGTAAAAAAAGGAATGGAGAAATTGTGAATCGGAGCATAATGATTCGTTTTAGCAATGGATTGTGGGAACCCAGAAACACATAGATGCCTAAACCCATCAACAAAAGATAAACAGAGCCTGTCGTTCACACAACTGACATGTGTGCTCCAGTCATTCTATAGCATGGTGGTATTTAAATAGAAAGCTGCTACCACACCACACCTGCTCTTTCAGGAATGACCAGCTTAAGTAGTAAGTGTAAAAACAGGCTCAACTCAGGCACTGTGGCATGTGCCTGCAGTTCCAGCTGCTCAGGAGGCTAGAGTAAGAGGACCACTTTAGCATAAGAATTCGAGGCCACCCTAAGTAACACAGCAAAATTCTGTCTCTAAACACACACATGTACACACACACGCACACACACACACACACACACAGAGAGAGAGAGAGAGAGAGAGAGAGAGAGAGAGAGAGTATGAATCAGGTTGCTTTGTCTACCTGCATTAGCTTTTCTTCCCTTCTTACTTTTTTTTACTATACTTGAGGATTTGAAGAACCCTTAACTTTTATCATATACTTGTCTTACACTTAACTTTTGTCTTATAACATATCTGGTTATAGTTCCCCAAACTTCTGCACATTCCTAGGAAATTCTTAAAATCCTTGAATGTTTTAAAAGAGATAAATGTACAGTTCTAGGGTATAACACCTAAGAGTAGCTTGGGCAAGGAGTGTATTATGGTTCTCTGGAGAAACGGAACCAATAGGAGATGTGTGTGTGCCTGTGTGTGTGTGTGCCTGTGTGTGTGTGTGTGTGTGTGTGTGTGTGTGTGTATTTATTTACTATATAAAGAATTGGTTTACTCAATTATAGAGGCTGAGGAATCCCACAGTCTGTAGTTGGCAAGACCCTGGAGACCCAGGAGAACCTGTGGTGTAGTTCCATCCTGAGTCTGAAGGCCTGAGAACCATGGGAACCAATGGTGTGAGTTCTAGACAAACCTGAAGGCTGATAAACAGGAGAGCTAGTGATGTAAGTCCCAGTCCTGTTTGAGGGGAGGAGACTGATGACTGAGCTCAGACAGTCAGTCAGAGAGAAAATTCTCCTTCCTCTACCTTTTTGTTTTATTAGACCCTCACTGGATTGAATGATGTCCACATACATTGGGAAAGATAATCTGGTTTACTCAGTATACTGAATCAAATGTTCATCTTATCAAGAAATACCTTCACAAGGACACCTGGAAATAGCCTTTAACCAGATAGCTGGGTACCACATAGCGCAGTTAAGTTGACACATAAAATTAATCATCACAAGGGATTATGGCTTGAGTTTAGGGAAGAAATGCACTAAGCTTTTGACTAAGCCTTTAGGAAACTTTACACTAGGGGCTTTCACACCTCCAACCCCCTTTTGAATTATGCTGTGTTTTGAGTCAGGGTGGACATGTCACAGTCCCCTAGACAAAAATTGTGTGTGTGTGTGTGTGTGTGTGTGTATATGTGTGTGTGTGTGTGTGTGTACTTAGCTTTGCCTCCAAATTTCCATCTTTAGTCTGCCATTGTGGAGGGTTGGTAGAGGGCTGTGAGGGAGGAGCTGGGCGGAGGGAGAGGCAGGTCTGTGATGGCCTGATGTTCACATGTCTGTTGTAATCCTTGCATACTACATATAAAGAAATGTAATATGACAATGAAAATTGCAAAAGCTTTGCAGCCAGATGGACAAGGGCTAGCCACAGTTCAGTCATTTACTCCTTGTCTGGTATTGGGCAGCTTCTTTAGCCTTTTTTCCTTTCTAAATCTCATTTGACTCATTTGTGAAATGAGAATGATATAATCTAACTTGCAATAGTGTTGTGGGGATTAAATGAGATTATGTATTTAAAGGGATAAACTAGAGCCTGGTACATGAAAGAGACAAAATTACTGGAAGAAAATCTTAGCATTTTAAACTTTTATCTATTAAGCAACATTTTAGCAATTCACTACTTTGACAGAGCTAATTAAATACTTATATAAAAAACAAAATCTGATTGATTTTAACAAAAATCAATTTAGTACCCCTCCCTGCAACAGATATAAATTGTTTATTTGACCTAGTGATGATTATTTTGGTTACTGACTGACAGCCTTAACAGAGTACAAATATTCCAATAGTTACCTTGCCACAGGAGTGTATCAGCATGCAAAAATCTGGTTTCAAAAGTACTGGCTAAAAGAAAGGGTTTTTTTTTTTTTTTTTTTGCACACATATTTATAAAATACACTGTAAGGAACCTTCTACATAGGAAAGGAAGAGCATGTTCTGGGCAGTATTATAAGTTCATGGCAAGAACTCAACACAAAACATATGCTTTACCTCTCTGTATTTTATCTCTATAAAAGCAAAATAAGATAGGAGAATTGGCAAAAAATATAGAATGAAATAATTGGGAAAACAAAATTGAGTGCATTTTTCACCTTGGGATTATTTACAAATTTGAAAATATCCGTAGCATGCATGTGTTTTCTAGTTATAAAATAAAGGTAGAAACATATGAAACACTCAAAAGCTCTGTTTTATGAGTAATTCAAAGGTATCAGACAGTTATCTGTGTTACGTGGAATTCACTGCATATGTAATGATTGCACTTAGTGTCAGCCCATTAAAAAACATCTGCTTTCAAAACTGCCACTGGGCTAAATTGTGTTTGTGCCTTAGAGGACATCTTCAATGTAGATAAATAATATATGTTAAGAGATTATATGGGTTAACTTAAAATGTGTCATATTCTTCAATCGTGTTGAAAACATTTATTATTCAAGAGCATTTGATCCAATTTCAGTCTGTTACAATTATTCCATATTTGAACTTAAATTCTCACCCACAAAGCCAGTCAAGTTCATTTTTAATTAGAATGTCCTAAAAATAATTATTTCAAAAATTAATATTCAGCTTTTTCTAGATTCATTTTCTTCATCCCTTTTAATAATCTCTGCCAAGTGGCTTTGAGAACTGTTTTAATCTAAAGTTTAGAGTGTTACTTATCAAACTTTGTAAAACACTTGAAAGAAACATCTACAGAACCTATTATCATATTGTTTGTGACTCATTGCTGCCCACATTTACATAAAAATACCATTTTGTGAACCAGGCAAAATTTTTTTTTATTCTTTTGTTCCAAAGACTATACTAATAAATCTGTAAATGAAGGTACTGTTTTAACTCTACTACATTTGTCTATAACTTTGTTACTATTGGTAAAAATAATTTAGAAAGCAAATGGGTTTATTAAAAGTACATGAATATGTGTGTATATTATGGCATCATCCATTATTTAACAATAGCTAAAGTTATTTTGGCTATGATGGGAAAAATGTGTATCTTGAAGAAATTCCCAGATGGAAATTTTATAAAGAGATGTTACAGAAAAGAAACCTACCTGGGCTCAGGCAGAGAACATAAAATAATTGGTGGGACTAAAAAAGAGGAGGGGCAAGGAGTTTTTCTTTGGGTTGGTCCAAGATCTGAGAAAAGGAGCATGTGGGCAGAGTCAAGGTGGAGTGGCCAGAAAAGTGAGAAGATCTGGTTTGGAGTAAGGGCTCTTTTCCTTACCAGTTGAATGGTCATTGGCATGTCCTGTAGTTTTATTGGTCCTCAGTTTGTTTATTAATGGCAAGAGAAGATTTGACATGGTGATCTCCAATGTCCTTTCTAGCATTACAATTTTGCATGACATTATTCCTTCATTACCGGAAGCTCTCCAGCATCCCAAACTAGGCCATATTCCGCATCATTGCCCCCACAGTTTTGTTAGGAAAAAAACTGGGATTATTTTTCCTGAAATTCTTATGCTTCCTCAGTGACAGAATTATTTGTTTCACTTCTTTGCATAATTTATGAGGTATTGTTTTAAGGACAATTTTGATATTTAAGTGACCCTATTTTCTAGAGAATGTATTATTCAGTTGTTGCCATCATCAAAATTACAGAATCATGGAATATTAGAGTATAAAGGGCCCTTAGAGGAAAGCGTTGTCTAGGAGGATTTTATTTTTAAAAAAATTTGAACAAGACTTATGCAATGTGATAAAAGCTCCAAAACAGAAATATCTAAACAATCACTAGCTGAAAATGGAAGTGACAGTTTAGATACAATGTACTAATTAAGCTGATTGTTAGTGGAGAGTAGCCAGTCATAATTGTCACCAGCTCTTCTCTTAACACGAGACTTCTCCTACACTATTAGAGAACATAATTTAAGAAAACTGTTTGTATATATATTTAGATTGGCTTTATCAGAGTGAAACAATGAAGTTCATGTTTCTACATTGGCTTCAGCTTCATAATCATGATCGTCGTCACCTCTAATAATCAAGTTCTTACTATGTAACAGTGTCTTGGTGTCGGCTTGCCCCCAAAATAGACTCTAGGATGAAGATTTGTGTGCAGGAAGTTTACTGGCAAATTGTGTTGATCAACACTTGAGCGAGGGAAGAAAGCAGGACTGAACAGGAGAAGCTGGGCTTCAAGGAGTCACAGGAGTGGTTTCTGTCTCCTATGTGCAGCTCTGGACCTGGCCTTTCAGAATTGCCCTGAAATGATCCAAGGGAGCTGTGACTTCTTGCTCTAATTGACCAAGCCCTGGATGTAAGATACCTTCAGGAAGAGGTTGACTGAGGGCAATTTTCAGAGAGTAACTTAACTTAGAGCCATTGACTGTCAATACCAATGGAAGGAATCATAACGGTGACTCCCCTTAATCAGAATCAGGTACTGGGCTACTGCTTACATGGCATCTCCTATATAATCATAGCAATAATACTGTAGTTAGCTATGATGATTTTCCCATTATTACCATGAAGAAATGTAGGCTTAGAGAATTAACTTACTCAAGGTCACATGGTGGTACATGAGTGTGGCCAGATCCTTAGCATTCTCTGACAAAGGTCTAAGCTCTTCTTTTATCTTCTACAGATATGATTACCCAGAAAATGTCCACTTGAAATTATCATGCAATCTTGAACTAGGTAGTTTAGTTTCAAATGCATGCCTATACAATCGCAGTGTTATACCAATATCAGATATAGATCCATCATATTAAACTATCTCTTTCTATCCATATTAGGGATCTGAGATAATGCAGCACATTATTTATGCCTAAGTAGTGTTCTTACCCTGTAAGGTAAATTATGCCACATCTAACATTCATCTTGCGTATATATTCTGCTTAAATATGGTTCTTCTATTGTGCTCCATTACCCCTGAATATAAATGTCTGCAGTTATAGAATTTGGGAAGTGGCACTGGAGTGGATGGGCAGGGAATTTTGGCAGCATGGGCAGGGAATTTTGGCAGGAAGTGTGTATAACATCCGTCTTGTATTTTTTTAAAGAAATAGTCTGAATTTATGATATATGTAAAATATTTTAATGCTTATTACCCAGATATTAGGTATAATATATTATTACAATTAAAAAAGAATAATTTTGAGAGAATTGGTGTTTAAAAAGTTTAAACTAGCCCAACTTTTCTTTTGGTTATGAATACAATCTTTAAATAAAATGACATTTTGGGCCAGGCATGATGACTCAAGCCTGTAATCCCAGCACTTTGGGAAGCCAAGGTGGGTGGATCACTTGAGGTCAGCAGTTTACAAGCCTGGCCAACATGGCAAAACCCCGTCTCTACTAAAAATACAAAAATTAGCCAGGTGCGATGGCACCTGCTTGTAATCACAGCTACTTGGGAGGCTGAGGCACGAGAATTTCTTGAACCCTGAGAGGGGGAGGTTGCAGCAAGCCGAGATCATGCCACTGCACCTCAGCCTGGCTGACAGAGTGAGACCGTCTCCAAAAAAAAAAAAAAAAGACATTTTTTAATTTTAATTTTCCTACAGAAAATGTTTTTATATATTTGGTGTTGATGTAGCTTCCACACAATTTATTTTCATAACTAACATGTGTATGTCTAAATAACACCAAAAAAAAGGGCTTGACTTTTAAATATGTTAATTGAAAAAATATTTGACCCATAAAGATAAAACTGTAAAAAGGATGAATTTTCAAAGGTAATTATATTATTTTCCCATGTTCTCTACACACTGGTCATTGAGAATTTTCCTAGATTCTGTACATTATGGAAAAGATGATATCTCTTGGGTATTCTCCATCTCTCCATTCTAGTGACACTTAACACCCTGCATTAGTTAGCATTCCTCTTGATTGCAGGCAGAAGACCAAGCTCAAGCTTCCTTAAGCAAAAATGGAATTTATTGATGTAGGTAATTAAAAAGTCAGCAACAGGGCTTGCCTCAGGCCAGGAGCTCACACAAATCTCAAGCTCCCTCTCCACTTCTCACTTTCACTTTCCCTGTCTTGGCTGAATTCTCAGATTTGCTCCTTCTCCCTGATGACAAGATGGCTGAAGCAATTCTAGCCTGTATTTTCTCATGTTCAAGAGCAGAAAATAACACCTGCTGTTTTCTCAGAAGTCTAGCAAAAGTCTCATTTTAAAAATGGTTTCAAACCACAGCGGCCAAGTCAGGCCTGAACAAATGCCAATCCTGGAGCTGGGAGTAGAGTCAAGAGCAGCCCTGCTCCCTCAATGTCTCCATCGGGTCAGGGGAAGTTCTTTCTTACAGCATAAATGGAATATTTTTCTTCAAATGAATATGAGTAAATAAAAGCTCAACAGCCAAAACACAGCAAATATCCATCATTACTACTTAAATGTATAAAATTTACTTATTAGAAAGCAGTTGCCAATAAACTTGTAGCCTAGATCTTACATTTCCTCTGCCCTAACAGGTCTGGAATGAAAATAAAGCAAGAACCAAAACAACCAAAAACCCGAAATAAACTTTCTTCTAACAGCAACATAAAGCTTCATTAGAGAGGAAAAGTTATGCAGAAAATAAATTCTAAAAGCAAGTGTGAATTTTAAGAAAGTACGTTAAACAGTTTATGAACATTGAGTTTCCATGAACCTCAAGAAATACTGTTTTTATTAGAATGAGAAAATTTCCTTCAAGTTCACTGTGAGCTGACAATTTTGCAAACTGCCTTTTAATGTTACTGGAAAGATGTGGAATATCCCTATCAGTTTAGAAAGTGTTGATGAATGGCAGTTTGCCAAGGCTACTCCTGTCAAATGGAAGAGTCATGTTTAAACATGAGTGCATTATTCTTAATGTTTGATTCTGTCATGATTTTAATAACATTTATGATTATTCTCAGAGGAATAAAAATACATACAGTGAGAGCAAATGACTCTTTTTATTAGACTTGCCAGAATATAATCTGATAATCTAAATACAAGTAATAAAGCTGATGGGTTTCTTTTCCTTGCAAGTTTTCAGAATGCATATACATCCAGCACATCTAAAAGTACAAGGGTGATTATAATTACTGGATTAGAAGAATCTTAAGCCTTGTTCTAGAGTTCTGCATAAACTAGTTTGTGTAAATTTCATGTTCATATATTAAGGACTGCTTTCAAATAAGGCATCTGCTTGTTAATAAGTACATCAGTTTCTGATGAAGGGGTTCCTTAGCCCATGCAGCCTGATATGTGTCATAGATTTCTTGCTTCCAGAAGTAGTTAATTCTTGTGTATTATGGCCTCTGTGGCCCTTACCAGCTTGTCGGTGCCACCATCTTTTCTCTTACCGTATCTCATTCACAGGTGAGATCAGTTTTAAAAAAGGTCATTTGAATTTTAAGGTCATTACACATGGTGTTTCTTCTGTCTAGAATATTTTTCACCTTACCATCCAGTTCCAACTTCTCTCTTGAATCTCAACATAAATCTTACTTTGAACAGCTTTCCTTGATAGGCCTTTACCTTCCACCACCATATGCAAGCAGACACTAAGTAATGTTTCATGCTACTAACTTACCATATTTAGTAATTATTACAGCCTGGAAGCTGAGCTCTAAGAAATACTGACTGAGTTGTCTTATTTACCACAATCACCATGGCCTCCCTAAGACCAGCTATTACAAGGATAGAACAGACAAAATGTATGAGTATGTGGGTAGTCTCATCCTTTCCTTCATTTATTCACAGCAAAGATTTCTGGTTTTGCTGGTTCACGTTCTACTTCTCCCTCACTCTCCAAGGAGGGCTCTGCTATTTCCAGACCAGCTCTTTGGGGGTTTTGTGATACAGAATTCTTGTACAAATGTTAGACTCCCTAGGGAAATGAAAATAACATTCACGGGAAATTTTAAAGGAACTGTGGTACATGAGGCAAAAAAATAACTGCTACAACTTGTTGGCTGCTTATTAAATAGGTGACCCAATGCTAAATGCTCATGTGCTATATTACTGCATTTAATCTTCACATCGATCCTGCAAGGTAAGTAAAATCATCTTACATTCAGTTGATTGTCAATTACTGATAAAAATGGCAGTGTATCCTTTATTTCTTTTATCCTCTTGATAAGCCCTTTCTGGCTAAAACTTGGCCTACAAGGGAAGAAGACGTATGAAAAAATAGCAGAAGAGGTTGTAGAAACAGAACAGTAGGAAGAGTGGGTTTTGTTCAGCTATTGCAATATTTCTGTATGGGATCCATGCATCCTTATGCAGTGATCACAGTGTTCCATATAGGATGGTTTACCTGCCGTGTTCTGTGCTCCTGTATTGGGACAGAGGTGTGTATGTTAATTTAGGATGTGATGGAGTACAATAGAATAAATGATTTATTTTCAACTCAGTTCTAAGTAGGAAGGACTGTAGTTCTCAAGTCTAGAAGCACATTAGATACCTTTCAGCAGTTCTGATATTAGGATGCATCTCATGTTATGTGAATGTGATATGGCAGTGTCTCTCCAGCTCGCATAAAACCACTGTTGACCAAATTAGTGGAGGTGAATCTTATTGGTAGCATATTACAATAGAAACAAGTAGGAACATCTTCTAACTAAATTTAATATAATCCTGCTATAGATGTAGAAGATGAAGAATGCTAAGTTTAGATGGGACTAGAGAGCCACATCATCTCAGTCATTACTGGCTTTAGCTAATCAACTACTCAATCATATTTCAATCTTTCTCTGGAACTCAGTGAACCATCAACACTTAAGATCTCAGTTATGGAGTACAGACATGTCTTATATTGACCAAATTCATTATGTTAGGCATGTAGTCAAGGATATGTACATGATCTTTAGTCACGAACTAGAAAGTTATTTAAAACCTATTTTTAAAAGTTCATTTATATAATCCCATATATAGTAAACTGCCTCATAATTCTTATTCCAAAAGGTAGATTAGTTGTTTCCAACATATTCTATTGCCGTCTTCAGAATGTTTCTCACATAATATATCCTTCTATATTATACGTGGATTATATATGGTAATGTCTGAATGGACTGGCTCTTGTTGGTGATTAGTTAAGATGATGGTGCCTACAGTTGGAAAAGTCACATGAGCTTTCTTTGCTTTCATATTGCACTTGTTTTTTAGAATAAAGTGTCAGTATCTTTTTTTAAAATTACCTTCATATAAAGGACTTCTGTTGCAATAGTTAACAAACATGTAAAACATATGAATGTTGTATATTCCATTTAGACTAAAACCTTCATTGGAGATGATGAAGGTGAACCATCATAGTTTAGTTATTGAAAGCATATTTTTGACTTTGGAGTCTCTCATACCCAAATTGGCAGTACTCTGTGCCCAACCTTTAAAATCTTTCAAGAATGATTGGAATAAACCATCTGATAATACAAGTATCTTGAATTCTTAGCCTCAGATGTTCTTAGAAATCCAACATGACCCTCACTTCTGATGTAATTTACCTGTCTGTCCTGCCTTAGGTTTTAAACAGATAAAGCTGTATGTTGTTTCTTCGTAGTTAATGTTAGAGAGCCCTTGCTTGGTATTTTGTCCACAGAGCTAAAGTTTCCCTATAGCTCAGTTTTAGGGCATTATGTTCTTAAGATGTGTTTCTCAAACATGTGTTATTTTTTATTACTTGTGTCTAAACCATCTCAAAGTTTCTTTTTTCTTAATTCAAGTGGTGTCTCCCTGAAGATAATACAGTCTTGTTTATGAGAATGATTTTCTCTGAGCAAGAGATTTTATTACCCACTGGAATTGGTTGTCTGACTGGGGTTGGAGTTACAAATGTGGTTTTTCAGTGTTAGTTCCCCTACTGATTTGCTTGGCCTTGAACAAGTTTTTTTTTTTTTAATAACTTCCGATGGCAGCAGTTTTCTCAATGGCAAACGGGAATTGTTATTCCGTCCACGGCTACTTTATAGAGATGGTGTAAGAATACAATTAGGTGGAAATTATGAAAGTGCTTTGGAAAAGTTAAAATTCCTACACAAATGTAAGCTATTATTAATGAAAAGGAGTTTATTTATTTGTTTGTTTGTTTGTTTGCTTTTTTGAGACAGAGCCTTGTTCTTGTTGCCCAGGCTGAAGTACAATGGCACAATCTCGGCTCACTGCAACCTCCACCTCCCAAGTTCAAGCAATTCTCCTGCCTCAACATCCTGAGTAGCTGGGATTACAGGCTTGTGCCACCATGCCTGGCTAATTTTGTATTTTTAGTAGAGATGGAGTTTCTCCATGTTGGTCAGGCTGGTCTTGAACTTCTGACCTTGGGTGATCCGCCCTTCTCAGCCTCCCAAAGTGCTGGATTACAGGTGTAAGCCACAGCACCCGACTGAAAAGAAGTTTTAAAGACTCAGATCATTTGCCTAATCTTCATTTTTCCAGGGCTTAAAATTCTTTTATTTATTTATTTATTTGAGAAGTTTTACTCTTGTTACCCAGGCTGGAGTGCAATGGTGCAATCTCTGCTCACTGCAATCTTCGCCTCCCAGGTTCAAGCGGTTCTTCTGCCTCAGACTCCCGAGTAGCTGGGACTACCAGCATGCGCCACCATGCCTGGCTAATTTTTGTGGTTTTAGTAGAGATTGGACTTCACCATGTTGGCCAGGCTGGTCTCAAATTCCCGACCTCAGGTGATCTGCTTGCCTCTGTCTCCCAAAGTGCTGGGATTACAGGTATGCCTGACCTAAAAATCCATTTTAAAATTATGCTTGCAGTTTATTTCATAGGATCTTTTTAATCACCAGATAAAAGGATTTCATTAAGGCTGTCACTATTAATTTTACAACAGCATGCTGTAGCAGATCAGCCTTTAAAATTTTGATTGCCGCCTTTTGACTGAAGATGGCTGGAGTTTACAATTTGATCTTCTATATTTGCAGAACACAGGTCAAATCATATCAGGAAATTACAAACTTCATTAAAAGACTTCTTCTGGGTCTAATGCATACTTATTATTTAATCACTGGAAGAAATTGTATGTAAATATGATATTTGAGGACTTACCCTTTTCTGGACATCCTAAATCTAGATCACCAAATCAAATATATGGAGGTTTGGGCTAGATGATTTCTAAGATCACTCATAGCTAAGAAAGTTTTAGCAATAACTTTGCCCAGCAAAGTCTGACACTGTTATTTAAATATCTTTCTTTAAATTTTTTTTTCATTATCCAAGACCTTTTCTTTGTCTCCTTGCCTTTTAAAAAATATTTAATTGATGTAAAATCAACATACAGAAAGATTCAAGGAGCTGCCACTCTTCATTTTATGCTTTTCACCACCAGCCATGGCTTTACCTCAAGGAACCTGGAAATAGATACAAGCCTACTGTGTTTGTCTCTTTCCCAAGTGCAGCGACAATGGGAACCATTGATTATCTATTCACTTAAGTGGTTCTTATTAGGCTTTGTCCTTTGCAAAGGATTTTCTAAAGAATTAAGTAGAATTGGTATAGTTGAGACTATCTGTTTATAACTGAATGAAACACTGTCAGAGAGTGCAGTGGAGGGATGATCTTTATGCCCTGCCATTTATGGAAGTGGGTTCTTCTTCTAATTGCATGTTCTGCTTCAAAACTCTTCAGAGTTGTGAACTATGGAGATGTGTTTTTATTTGCGCTATTCCAATCTTTTCCTGAAGCTTTCTACTTTAAAATGTTTGATTCTCAAATTATCACAACTCCTTGTATTTTAAAATGTGTCTTTTAAAATTAAGGATTGAGCTTCAGTGTCTATCAGAATTCATTAAATTATGTTGTGGATACAATCAACACCAAAATCTCAGTGCCCAAACACACAAAACGTGTTTCTCACTTGTGCTGTATGTCTATTGATGGAGCTCTGCTCATTGCTAATGTGCAGAGACTGAGGAAAACAAAGTTTCCATCTCAGCTATGACTTCAAGATTGTCTTAATCAGGTGAAGGGAACATGACAATTTTGTGCTGGTTTTATACTTCTCAGAAGTAACGTACGTTACTTTCACATATATTTCATTAACCAGGCGTGTCCCTAGCCATGCCTAACTTCAAAGGGGTCAAAGAAGTATAATCCTCCATGAATCTGGAAGAGCCTTCTTAGAAGGCATGTTAAAAACAGAGTCAAAGATGTCTAGGTGGGTCATCAGCTTAAAATATTTATCACACATACTGATGTTTCTTTACTGAGAACCCTGATACTCTAAAAATATAATCAAAACTGCAGTTTCACTCTTGGAAAAGAAATATAATTTTAAAATGATTATCTGTCCTATGTGATTGTTTTCCAGCACTCTTTGTCACATGCTTTGCTTGGAAAGGATTTTTTTTTTCCTCATCCTGTCTATGTTGGTTCCTTTCAATTACATGACGATGAAGCTACGTATCCTCTTAAGTTTTAGTCCATTATTGAGTACATTACACAGCTGTAACTTTACTGTGAGAGTGACAGACTGTTATTAACTTCCATAACATATCTTTATTTTCTGATAAACTCCCCAGCAGCAGTGAGCCAGTAATAGCAATTGCAACTGTAAGGACGTGACGTCCATCTGGGGATGTTTATAGACTCACAAATTCTCAAGGCAGCATCTGGGCTTAAGAGAGAAAAAAAGTACTAGACCAGCTGAATAGAAGAAGTAAAAGAGACAACAACTACCCAAGAAGTAATATTTCATTATCCACAAAATTCTACTTTATTTAAAAATATTATAAAAAGCAAAATGGGGGATGGAGGCAGCAAACCACATTGCCATGTGTGTACCTGTGCAACAATCCTGCATGATCTGCACATGTACCCCAGAACCTAAAGTACAATAAAAAAAAAGTGATCTTTTGGGGACAAAAAAAAAAAAAAGCAAAACCTGGTATTTATATAAATCCTTTATTTTGAAAACTTCACTAGGCAGGTAAGCTCCCCATGGTATCCTGGCACCTAACCTTGGTTTAGGGAAAAGGAGTTTTCCTTTCCCCTAGTAAATGGCTAGGACCATTCATCATAGTCCTTTTTTTTGTTGAAAGTTACAGGGAAACTTTTTATCCACATGCTGCAGCAAAGCAATCCATTTTATAAAGTCTTATCTTAGAGACTCCTTTAAAGAATCACTGTCATCCCAGAGAGGATGAGAAGACTATCAATGTCTAATCCTCTTTTCTCTGCAGAGAACAAACCAGCTATTTATCAGGAAAATACTCTCCAGTCAAATCCATTATAGTTACAATCTTTACTGACTCAATTCAGGAGACACTTATTGATCATATAGCTTGCACTACAGAGTTTTAATACCTTAATTCATTTTATCAATTTGTTAAATATTTATTAGAAAGTACTCATTTTACCAATTAAGATATCTGAAGCCCAGATATGGAGCTAGAATGCAAAAGTCTTCTATCTTTTGTTAATTCAGGATTCCTACTGCTAGATATTGCTGGAGTAGATATAGCCATATTCTCAGTAACTCTGCAGATCCATTACAGAATGAAAAACCAGGTAAATGCTTATAATAAAATAATTTTCTTGTATGAAGAAGGGAATATATCTACCATTTATTTAGCTTTTAATATATCTAGGCATTGTTTTAGGTGCCATTAAAAATTTTTTTTACTCCTCACCAAACTATGAAAAATGGATAGAAAATAAAGTTTATAGATGTTAAATTACATGCTCAAAGTTCATGGATAATAAATAGTGAGCCAAGGATTAGATCTTAGGTCAGACTCCAAAGTCAGGTACTTAACTACTATCCTAAATTATTTCAATAAAAATTTTGATAGAAAAGGAATACAAGGTGGCTACAAGTAAGAGCTTCCAGGTGCTATGGGTTAAAACGAAAGAGAGATGGGTTCCTACTATCTATAACAGATGGTCTTTCTGCATTCTTTCCCATTATTTGCACTCCTTTTCTCCCTGACTCTGGTCTGTTTTTCTCTAACATGTATTTATCGTTTTATAATTATAGTTTATTTCTGTTGCTCTCTATTCTCCCTCCCCCCGACTAAAATGTATGCTGTATGCAGGCAAGGATTTTGTTTTCTTCATTTGTGAATACCAAATGTCTAGAATCATGTCTGGGACATAGTAAATGCTTCATAAATATTTGTCACGTTTAATACTTTAACAATCTTAACTGGCATAATGCTTTCTAGTAGGCCTTTTAGAATTTTCAGATGATCCTGAGAATGTTTGGTACACAAATGGTGACAAAAGTAAAAAATGTATGAGGACTCCACCCAAAGTGAATACTTTTGAAAATCTGGGAGTGATCCGGAAAATATTACAAACACATATGTTATATGTTACTAGTGGTTCAGATAGCTGGTGATGATATCCTTACTATCAAATAATAGAAGATATAATAGAAGAGATATAATTAAAAAGAAAAGCTGTTCAGCTTCTGTTTTCTTTTATGTAATATATATTTTGAGCAGTATTTCCTTTATTTTAGGGAAAGCAAAAAAGGTAATTTGAAGAATTTTGCTTCACTCCTCTGGCTTTCCCAACCTGTCCTTTGAGTCACGGTCATCACTGATCAGTTGACACATCACTTCCTCTGTCTACTTCCTGTTAGTGGCAGAATCTTTGGCTTTCTCTGTTGGTGACTGGCTATCTTCAGTGAACTTCTTTCACTGAATGAGTTTAGACAGGGTTTTGTGACTTTCCACCTGAGTGTTTGTTCAGATCAGAAAAGAGACCAGAAATTAGCCATAATTCCTGCTTAGGTTTTGGCCCCCCCACAAAACAACAACAAACAAACATGGCAATGGAGTTGTGAAATAAACCACCCATTTGGGTAGGAAAACTACCCAGATCTAACAGTAGCAAAGAAAACCTAAAATGCTCTTCATTTCTGTTAGAAATGACAGTGTTAGAAACCTTATGGGTCTCTTGAATATTGTGTTGAAGTTCATGGACTTTGTCAAAAGTCTCTAGTGGGTTTACATTTTTTTTTTTGTCTCTTATCTATTTAGTTAAATAAAGGAGGTTCACGTGGTTATTTTTAGCTTAGGATTTGGGACATTGGTACTTTGAAGTACAGAGAGAACATTATGAAAAATTTCCTGAAGGATAATCGTTGAGCCAGAATAGGCAATCTAAAACCAGATTACAATATCCAGGAACCTAGACAAGAAACAGCAGCCAAAGCACAGAGCTGGAACTGGGTGAACGTGGAGGAAGCAAGTGCCCATGGATAGTGAGTAGGACACACACATTGTTCTAGGGGAGGAATGTGTTCTGAAGTAAAGGCAAAATTGGCTTTTACGCATTTCCTATACAAATTTTGGTCATGTGTCTGTAAATTGACCTAAACAGAATAAATGGTATCTTGACTAGTAGAAAAATTAATGTTCTGCTCACTGAAATGACAGTGAACACAGACGTCTTTGTTGTCACCTCCCCTTGGAAAGCACTGGGATATTACATTTTAACAAAACTCAAACCTTTTTTCATTCACTTTCTTCCTATTTCCTTTCACTACAGAGGGTAAGGTTTCCACTAATGGGCTTATGGGTTCATATTGTAGAAAAAGAGAGCCCAGCTCTCTTGACATCAAGTGTACGTATCTTGGGATCAGTAATTTTTTTAGTAAATGAGAAGAAATATGCTAGTGGTCTTCCCCAAGGATGATTTTAGGCAAAAACCACCTTATCAGAACCTAAAGAGTCTTTGCAAAAAATAGGCTTCTGTAGATAGTGCTTCACTTTTAGAACAGACCCTATTTATTGCTGAATAGGAGAGACCCTATTGCCCAGTGGGCAGTAGGTAATGCATCCTAGAAGTAGTATATACTGATAGCTGGATATCACTTGATCCTCATAGGGCAAGGCAGGACTTCCTGAGAAAGCTGGGTCACTCTTCACTGGATTATTGAGATACACAGTGTTACATTAGGCTCCTTTAGTATCTTAGGTCACTGGTTCAGAGGACAGGAACATTGATATCACAGTCAAATCCACATTCCTACATGTCCAGTGGCATTGTCTTTGCTTTTTAGCACTAAGCCCTGGGCTTTGGCAAAATGTGCACACAGCCCAAGGAAGGCCATAGGTTTATCCTGAATGCTAGATCAATTGATTTGAAGTCTGTTGAGGTCGGGAGGACTGCGCTGTGCTACACATTGTTAACAAAGTTTGCCAAGGATATCATAGAAAAAGAGTTTTCAGTAGCCCCTAAAACTAACTTCTACAGCCGGAGGACAACTGTAAAACATTTCCTCTGACCTTGAACATAGTTTATTTAAAGCTTTCCGTTAAGTTGCAGAATATCCCTTGGAAAAAAAAATTCAAAGCAAGTTTCTCAGCTATAATATTATACAAAATTTTAATAATTAATCTTTAACTATTTTTTTCTATACATATTTGAAGTGGTTTGTAAAATAACCATCTTTGTCACTTCACAGTGCAGAGTCTACTAAGTTTGCTCTCTATTTTAGAGAAATTATTTTCTTCTGTTTGGTGAAAACTTTGAGTTTCAAGGAGATGACCCACTTATTTCTAACATAATGAAATATGATAACTAAGTTCATGTTATCCTTAACCTTTTTTTTCAGAATCATGTTGAAGATTTGGCCACACCAGACCAAAAGCTTTGGCTGGTTTGGGGGCCACAGTGATGCCCAATTTGTGATGCCCAAATGAAAAAGTTGATGAAGGAACATTGTGTGTATGTTAAATTTAAAGCAACTGAGTGTAGATTTGCAACAATACTGTTTATCGTCATTTGTATGATGAAAGAATTTTATTCATTCTAGAGTTAAATAAGAGTTTTATAGTTCTTTGTAACTATTTAAAAGGAAATTGCTACTCTGTTTAAAAAATAATTGGAAGGAAAGTGTAATTTGTTGGCATATAGATATAGCAGAAATAGTTTTATACTATATTTTAGTCCTTAAAGTATGGAACTTAATGAAATTGTATAAAACAAAATCTTTATTTTTATTTCCTGCTTCAAATTTTCAATAAACAAACTCTAAAGAAAAAAAAATTTCATCCTTAAAGTATGGAATATTTTAAGGACTATAGATTGCTATCTTCATAGAAAAACTATGATGGTAGCTCCTGGATCCTGTGCCTCAATGGCATCTCTTAGCTTTCAGATGCTTATTCTTTAAGTACAGTTGAGATTGTTGACTTAAATCAGGGATCAGTGAACTGCAGCCTATGGGCCAAATCCTGTCTACTGCCTGTTTTGTACTGCCAAGAGCCAAGAAAGATTTTTATAGTTTGAGGATAGAGGACATTAAATTTATTTTTCTTTTTAAAAAATTTAGAGATGGCCTCTCACTATGTTGCCCCACCTGGATTTGGACTCTTGGGCTTAGGCAATCCTGCCTCAGCCTTCCAAATAGCTGGGACTATAGATGTGATATCGTACCTGGCAAGAAAACATTAAATTTAAATACAAATCAAGTGATTTTGCCTCTTGGCCCATGAAACTCAGAATATTTGCCATCTGGCCTTTTATAGAAAATGTTTGCAGACTCCTTGTGCAAATGTACACATAATTAAATAATAATAAGCTCAAATAACTTTGAGGCACACCAAATTACTTCAATCCACATATCCTGGCCCATAAGATTTACTGTGTGTGGAGATTTTTTTTTTTTTAATTTATGAATTACATCAAAGAATTTAAAAATCAAAATTAGGCTGGATCTGGCCCATCTTAATGTCATCTAGGTTCATCAGTGTTATTGCAAATGGTAGGTTTTTTTTTCTTTGTTAGGGGTTTTATGAACTATCCCATTGTGTGTATTACGTATGACACATTTTCTTTACCCATTCATATGTCGTCACTTAGGTTGTTTCCGTATCTTGGCATTTGTGAATAATGCTGCAAGTAGTAGGAGAGTGCAGATATCTCACTCCAGTTACTGATTTCAATTCCTCTGCCTATATATCCAGAAGTACAATTGCCGTATTACATGGTAATTCTATTTTTAGTCTCTTGAGGAAACTTCATGCTATTTTCCATAATGGCTGTTCTAATTTACAATCCAACCAATAGTATACGTGAGTTATCTTTCCTCTATATCCTCTCCAACACTTATTATATTATTTGTTTTTTTTTATAATTGCCATCCTAACAAGTGTGAGGTGATGTCTCATTGTGATTTTTAATTTGCATTTCCCTGATGATTAGTGATCATGAGCATTTTTTCACATACTTCTTGGCCATTTGTATGTCTTTTTTGGAAAAAGATCCATTCAGGTTCTTTGCCTAGTTTTTATTGAGTTGATTTTTTTAAAAATTTAATACTGGGTTGTATGAGTTTCTTTTATATTTTGGATATTAGCTGCTAACAGATGTATGGTTTGCAAATATTTTCTCCCATTCTGTATGTTTATTTTTTTGTTTTGTTTTGTTGATTGTTTTCTTTGCCGTGTGGAAACTTTTTAGTCTGATGTAGTTCCTTTTGTTTATTTTTGCTTTTGTTGCTTGTGCTTTCAGAGTCATATTCATAAAGGCATTGCCAAGACCAATATCAAATAACTTTCCCCTGGGTTTTCTTCCAGGATTTCTATGGTTTCATGTCTTATGTTTTAAATTTTTAATCCATTTTGAGTTTATTTTTGTTTATGGTATAAGGATACAGTTTTGTTTTTGCTTGTGGATGTCCAGTTTTACCAACACCATTTGCTAAAGACTATCCTTTTCCCACTTTGTATTTTTGGCTCCTTTGTCTTGACTGTATATGGATGGGCTTACAACTGGGCTCTCACTTCTGTTCCACTGGTCTTTGTGTCTGTTTTTATGTCATTGCCAGACTGATTGGATTACTATAGCTTAAGGATATACTTTGAAATCAGGTACTGTGATGCCTTCAGCTTGGTTTTCTTTCTCAAGATTGCTTTGGCTATTTGGGGTCTTTTGTGGTTCCATACAGATTGTAGAATTGTTTTTTTTTTTTTTTTCTATCCCATGATAGCACTTATATGTGGAATCTAAGGAAATCTAACACATAGAGGATAAAATGGTGGTTGCCAGGGAAATGAGTCAAAGGGCACAAAGCTTCAGTTATAAGTAAGCTTTAGAAATCTAAGGTACAGCAAGGTAATTATAATTAATAATAATTTATTATATACTTGAAATGTACTAAGCAAATAGACCTTAAATGTGCTCACCATATACACAAAAATGGCAACTATTTTATATTTTGGATATGTTAATTAGTTTGGTATAATCACATCAGGATGTATACATATATGAAAATATTACATTATAAACCTTAAATATATATTACACCTTAAATGTAAATAATTTTTATTTGTCATCTATATTTCAATAAAGATAAAGAAAATTTTAAATGAATTTCAAAGTCTAAAATACATTAATTAATTAAACAAACTGCTTTAGTCACATAGCAACCAGCCCTGAAAGATGACCAAATGAATCAATATTGGAAACACAAAGTCAACTGACTTGGGACCTTAAAAGAAAAAGATCAAAGAAAATCAGACTAGGGGATTAACTGGCAGAGTAGTTCTAAGAATTGCAAAATGTAAATGTCATTTTTGCCATTGGAATATATCTGAAAGGCTAATCCATCAATACAAGTAGCGTAGTAAAACAACCTAGGATTCAGGTTGGTAGGGGCTGTTCTTACAGTCCGCCTTAAGGGCTTTTAGCTGCTAGAATATATTGCACAATTGGGGCAAACACTATAGCAAGTCTCTCAAGCTTTAAGCACATTTAGATTCCCTGGCAATTGCTACAAAGCTGATTTTCATATAGCAGCTCTGGGCTCAGCCCAAGATTCTGAATTTCTAGCCGGAGATGGAAAGCTGCTGCTCCATGGTTCATGCACTGAGAAGAAAGGAGCTGCTATCTTCCCATAGAAACTTCCACACTTTTTGCTGGAGCTGTGATGAAGGCTGACTGCAAAGGTATTGCTTTGCCCTTGAAATCCAAGATCATAAAAATCACAAAACACCTAGATCAAGTTTTTGTTTTACTGACAGCATTTTATAACTTTAGCATTCCATCAATCATAGGTTGGTATGGAAATTGCAAAGAACAATTGCTTCAAACTATGTATGTCTACCTAGAGGCAAAATTGACAGTCTGACAGTTGTACTTGTGAAATACAAATGCCGTATATTATTCGGGTCATGCAAACAGCAGACAGATGCTGATGAGAGAACAAAAGCAATTCACAATTACTATAGACAAGCCACATATCATAAGATAAGCCAATTATTATTAAATTTATGCTAAAGTTAATCCCATCTGTGCCTTGAAAGTGTTGCAGTGCATCAACTTTTCATGATAGCAAATTATGCAAAATCGTAAAGCATTGAGCTTTACTATTATTCTGGCATCTGAATCATGCATTATGAGTAATAAAAGTGGTTTGTAAATAAACTAACAGATTGAATTAACAGCATTAATTTTTTTGAGAATTAAGTCAATTATTTGATATCTTCTAGTACTTCTTTTGCAGGTTTAGATTTCTCTCCTTTCTCATCTCCCTCCTTTATTCCTTTCCTTCTTCCCCACTTTTTCCTTTTCCTATTTTCTTTGTTTTCTTATTTCAAGAGGTTTCTTGGTATTTAAGGCAGAAAGATATATATGTTTTCTATCTTATATTTATGTAATTCACAGTGATGAAGGAAAAAATGTGGTCTTCCTGTTTCTCACTCACTCTCTCTTTTTTTTTTTAATTTAAGATCCACAGTCACATAAAGAAATGATTTGTGGAACAGAGAAGGATGTGTCTATAAAACAAACCAAGAAAAAAGAATTTAATGTTATTATTAATGAAGCAGGTGGCACATCTTTTCAAAATCCCATTTTAGCTGGGCAGTGATTTGCAATGAAAGCTGACATGTTCATTTTCGCCAGGCTTTACAAACCCAAGGCTTATTGAAAGTTGGGGGAAAAAATAAAGTAAGACAGGAAAAATACCTCTTTAATAAGTCTTAGGTATTTCTTGTTTTTGCTGAATTTTTGTTGTTTCCCTTTTAGAAGGTTAATTTTTTGTATTTGGCACTCAGCTTGCTGGCATGCCAAAGATCAGTCAAACAGAGGTACTGAAGTTATTTGTATCTCCCCATAAAGTAATAGACACAATTGTTAATTCAGGAGTGGAAAATTCTGAGGCACTCTTCTGTCTATGGTTTGTCTGTAAGATTTTATTTTAGACAAAAATATAATTACTTGGAATACTTTGTGCTCATGATTTCTGGGTTAAGTTGTAAAATATTTAGTTGTCACAAAATGATGAACATGTTTAGTCTATTAATTATAAGTGTCCCATCCCATGGGCCTTCTACTTTGATTAAGTACATGTCACTGATCAGGGCAAAACAGGAGATAACTGACCTTTAAAAGTAGTTTTATACTAGATCTGTCTAGGCTATAATTCTTTTCTCATTTCAACAGAATGGATTTTAATACTTATGAATATTTTAGAGTTCTACTTAGATTTTTTTCTCCTTTCAGTGAAAAACCTATCATTAAATTGATTTTTTTTTTTTTTTTTTTTTTTTAGCAAGCATGGTACATCATGCACCTGCTGAAAACCCTCTTTACTTACTGGAGGCAGTTCACACATTAATTTATTAATTCAAATTCGCTTGTATGTAGGAACTGTTTAGGGCACTGGATTCATCAAGGGTGACTGAATTATAAAGATTTGTACCTGACTAGGTACAAATTACTTCAAATGGCACCTGAAGTTGAGGCTGACATTGAAATGAGTAGTATTTTGATTTCCAGAAAACATACACAGTGATGAGGAGGAAATTGCTTTATGTCTATGTTCTGGAGAAAAACCACTCCAGACTCTTATCATCTTCTTTTAAACTGTGTTTTAAAAAAGTAAGTGCTAGAGAATAGCAAACATGACCATTAGTCATTAGTCAGTTTATAATATGGCTGATTCAAATAAACCTGTGCTACCAAAATGAATCAGTAAAATAGTTCTAAGAGACTTCCTTGGGGACAGAGCATCATAGACTTATTCATACAGGTCAGCAGGTTTGCTCCCATTTATCTTTTATTTATTTATCTTTAAGACTCTTGAGAATGAAAAGCAGAAAACTCAGATAGGCAAATGGATCTTTTCCCATAACATGTTCTAATTTGGTCTCTAATATAGGAAAGAAGATTCGAGTGACTGGAAGTCTGCCATAGAAGAGAGGTGGAGGGTTTTCCACTTTTAATGTCAAAGGGCTTTGAAACCATCCTCACATCTCAAATGTCCAAGTAAAGGGAGTTTAAGGCACTCAAGCTTTTGAGAATTGTTCACTATACTGAGTTGGCAATCTTGAACCCCCAGCTCTTTCAGTTATTTCAAGAGAGAAGATTAGAGAACCTATGAACTATCTCAATATTTTACCATCATTTTATCATAGCATATTCCAATTTCTAATAGTTTTAAATATACTTTATCTAATTATGTTTTTGCATATAAAGATGACATTATTTTTCATTTAATGTCTACACAAATTACAAAAAGAATATGCTACTCAACATATAATTCTCTCTCTTTTTCTTTTTTTGTATTTGGTGTGAAACAAGATGGTTATCAGATATTCTTACCCTGGTAAAATGCCACATTATTTTTTTCCCAAAGACAGTCTTTTCTTTTTCTTCCTACTCTTTTGCACAGTGTTGCCAGCTGATAAAACTGCTGTTTGAAGGAGTCAATTTGTAAGTCCACTTCTGTAGCTTTGTATTTACAGAGCTTGTAAGTTAAGCTTTCTACTAGTTTGCATTATTCTTGAGGCTGACCTCCACACACCTGAAGGAGAATCATTCAATCTTGTGACTCTTGTGAACGACTTTCTAGGCCACTTGCCTGATGCTCAGAATAATAGCAACAACCCCATTAGAATAGCATCACTAGTATTTAAGATGCTATTAAATTGCACACACTTTGTCAGTTGTGACTGACGATAGCTTCTAACTACAGAACAGTGAAGTGTATCAACATCATTAAGCAAGAAAACCTTGCCATATCAGAAAAGAAATAGTTATTAGAAAAACAAAGTAGCTCATATAATATGTCCAATGAACCATTTTTTTAAAAAAAGACTCTAAACTTGTTTAAAATATAGGCTAAGCTACAAATGCATATGAAATATTTCTCTGGATGATTCTCAAAGAAGAGAAATGAAAAAGTAATTATAAATAGACAATTAAGTGGATAGGTTGTGAACAATGGATTCGCTTATCTTGATTAGAAAATACAATTTATATTTTTATATTTTGTAGGGTAACTCTTTTTTATCCTTAAGGAAGGGTCTAATAGCTTACATTCGTATTAGGATTTTTGGCACATTTCTTTGTGCACCAGCTATTCTGAAAATACTGGAAATTTTCAATGGCTGGTTTTGAATATCTTCAGTATTATGTCACATCAGAAATCATATTATTCCTCTCTTGCTATTTGTCTTTTCTTTTTCCTATTGTTTCCTTTTAGGTAAGTGATTGTTCTTCTGCATGCAACCTTACAATGGTACTTGTAGATGATTGTCAGAATGAATTCTGGCGAAAATTCAACATAGTAATAATATGTATTTTTTGGCTGACCGGTATCTGAACCTGTGTATTATGCTTGAACAAACTGTAATTGTATGAATTGTGGTAGGAAGCAGAGCTATACCTTCTACTATCAGAAAACAGAACAGTCCAGATGCCTGCTCTTTCTGATACATTGTATCTAAATCTCTAACATGTGCTCCTCTCTGGAATTCAATTCAAGAATGAATAACACACAAAAAAATAGGGTGTTCTAAATAGCAGTTTTCAGAATGTTGTTCAGGAAACAATGTGGGTCCCAGTAATTCCATTAGGGGCTTACAATGCCATGTCATGATGAATTTTATGATAACACTAGTACATTATTTGGCTTTCACACTTATTTTATCACAAGTATACAGTGGAGTTTTCTAGAAACTGCATAACATTTGTTATTGCAACAGACTGAATACTGCAACAGCTGAAAGGATCTAGCTGTCCTCAAAGCCAGCCATTGAAAAGATATTGCAAAAATATAAAACAATATCATTATTTCCACTAAATTTGTTTTAGAAAATAGTTTTTTTTAAAAAAAAATTGCTAGCATGTAATGAGTTTATTGCTATTTTAAATAAAAATACATACACATTTTTAAAAATTTGTTTTCAATTTCTAATGTATTAAATATTGATAAATATGACTCAAATAGAAAAATTCTTTAGCTCTTCAGCAAATTTTAAAACTGTAAAAGTCTCATGACAAAACTTTGAGTGTCATTGTTCTAGAGTAGAATCCCTAGGTCTGTTAATGACAGCATCATTGGGAACTTGTCAGAAATGCAAAGGCTAGGGCTCCAGGATAGGAATGAGAAAGTCTGGGGTGGGGCACAGCAATGTGTGGATGAAAAAGATTTGCAGGTGATTCCAATGCAGGTTCAAATTTGGGAGCTAGTGCTCTACAGTAACGTTCTCAGAGTTTAACCTTGCATAGGAATTGGCTGGAAGACTTGTTAAACTACAAATTCCTGCCCACCAATAGAGATTTTATTTAGTAGCCTGGTGTGAGGGTCAAGAATGACTTGTCTGACAATGTCTAATGTGGTGCTAATGCTAGCAGTCTGGAAGACCATGCTTTGAACAGCACCATCCTTAAATCCTTCTGTTGGTGGACACTGCCCAGTGTCCCATGTGTCCATTGTTTAACAGAGATATCCTAATCTCTTCCTGTTCCATGACTTTGCCTGTAGCTTTGTCAGCATAAATCTCTTGGTTCCTATTCATTTTATTTTTAAAATATATATTTTATTGCATTTTAGGTTTTGGAGTACATGTGAAGAACATGCAAGATTGTTGCATAGGTACATACATGGCAGTGTGGTTTGCTGCCTTCCTCCCCATCACCTATAACTGGCATTTCTCCCCATGTTATCCCTCCCCAATTCCCCACCCTCCACTGTCTCTCCCCTAGTTCCCCCCAACAGACCCCAGTGTGTGATGCTCCCCTTCCAGTGTCCATATGTTCTCATAGTTCAACACCCGCCTATGAGTGAGAACATGTGGTATTTGATTTTCTGTTCTTGTGTCAGTTTGCTGAGAATGATGGTTTCCAGATTCATCCATATCCCTACAAAGGACATGAAATCATTATTTTTATGACTGTGTAGTATTCCATGGTGTATATGTGCTACATTTTCCCTGTCCAGTCTATCATCTATGGGCATTTGGGTTGGTTCCAAGTCTTTGCTATTGTAAACAGTGCTGCAGTGAACATTCATGTGCATATGTCCTTATAATAAAATGATTTCTAATCCTTTGGATATATACCCAGTAATGGGATTACTGGGTCAAATGGAATTTCTATTTCTAGGTCCTTGAGGAATTGCAACATTGTCTTCCACAATAATTGAACTAATTTACACTCCCACCAACAGTGAAAAAGTGTTCCTATTTCTCCATATCCTCTCCAGCATCTGTTGTCTCCAACCCATCTCACATGCAAGGATATGCATAGGCTCAAACTAAAGGGATGAAGGAAGATTTACCAAGCAAATGGAGAGAAAAACAAAAACAAAAACAAAAACAAAAAACAGGAGCTGCAATCCTAGTCTCTGATAAAATCGACTTTAAACCAACAAAAATCAAAAGAGACAAAGAAGAAAATTACATAATGGTAAAAGGATCCATGCAACAAGAAGAGCTAACAATCCTAAATATATACATACCCAATACAGGAACACCTAGATACATAAAGCAAGTTCTTAATGACTTACAAAGAGACTTAGACTCCCACACAGTAATAGTGGGAGACTCTAATAGTCCACTGTCAATGTTAGACAGATCAAAAGAGACAGAAAATTAACAAGGATATCCAGGACTTGAACTCAAACCTGGACCAAGCAAACCTAATAGACATTTACAGAACTCTCCACCCCAAATCCACAGAATATACATTCTTCTCAGCACCACGTCACACCTACTCTAAAACTGACCACATAATTGGAAGTAAATCACTCCTCAGCAAATACAAAAGAATGGAAATCATAACAGTCTCTCAGACCACAGTGCAATCAAGTTAGAACTCAGAATTCAGAAACTAACTCATTTTATTTTTTTAATGCAATTTTCTATTCTCAGCAGTTGTACATACAAATTATTTAAAAAGTCAAAGAGTCTACAAAAATTAAGGAAAGCCATGGCTTCTTGCTCCTCTTCCACCACATTTTCTACTTTTCAGAAACAACCACTGCAAGTGTCTTGGCTTTTCTATTTGGTATTTGTCTCTCCATCTCTTTAATAGAATACTTATTAATTAATGGCAAGCATGTTGCCTTGCCATTGTGGGAGATGAAGGTTTAACTCTCTCCTTCACTTTGTTCCCCCACACCACAAAATTGGTACACTTCCTATTTCCAAATCTTCTAAATATATCATAATTTTGCTTAGATCAATAATGTCTTTGTATTTTATGACTATAAATGTTATTCAGCTGAGCCATGTTGCATGCACTGACTACTTTCTTTTCTGTTTTTGCCCAATATTTTCCATATTATGGTAATAATTACCTAATTTTCTGCTGTGTTTAGTTTTCTAAGTACTTGGCTCAGACTGGCGTTTGTGTAAAATTCATCTCAATACTCTCAAATACTTCAGATGTCCTTATAATTTTATTGTCTTAGAGTTTTCTTTTTTTGGAATGTTCTATCTCCAGTCTGGAATGGTTCTCTCCCTAGTGCAACATAGTATTATCTTGGGGTCTTCACCATCTTCCTGGAGATTCATTTCTCTTGTATTAGACTTCCTATTTCCTTGATATGTCTTTCTCTTTTTAAAATTATCTTTGATTTGGCCGGAACACCTCCAATTATTTCCTAAGATGGAATGGAAATTTCTTGGTAATATTTTATTGTCTGAAAATGTGTTTAGACTACCTGCACATTTATAATAGGTTGGTTCAATTGGAAATACTTTTCATGCATTTAAAAGTTATTTATCCGTTAACTTTTTAGGTTTTATTGTTTTTGTTTTATCAATTCTGATTCCCATTTTTTTACATGTGACCAACATTTTTCTTCTCTAGAAGCTACTATCTTATTGGGCAAGCTGGAGGCCATTATTCTAAATGGACGCTTTTAATAAGGAATCCCATGTTCTTCAAATTTGGAAGCTTTCCTGAACTATTTCTTTGATGCTTTTCATCTGTCATATTTTCTCTTATCTCTCTTCTTTGAACTGCTATTAATTTCAATGCTGGACCTCCTGATATACTTTTCTAGTTTTATTTTTTCTCAATTATTTTTTGCCCCTTTTTGTCCACTGTTCTAGATTTCCTGAAATATGTCTTCAAACTCTTGAGCTTTTAATTTCTGCTGAATTTTAAATTTTCAGGATCTCATTTCATATTTTTGTTTAAAGTTCCTTTTCTTTCTGCATAGTCTTTATTTTACCCAAGTTAGTTTATTTTTCTTTCTTTCTTTTTTGTTTGGTGTCTGCTTTTAATGTTAGAGATTTTTCTAAAATTTTTAGTGAGCTTGCCTATCATTTCCTACTTAAGAGTGGTCAACTGAGGCTGGTTAGAACTTCTGTGAATGCACAGAACTTGCCAACTTTGGGCTCCACAGACTACAGAGGTTTCACTGGGAAACATATGGTGTCAGTTCTTTAGATCTCTTCTATTAAGCCAGTCAAATTCCCAAAGGAAACATCTTCCATTTTCCTACCTAAAAGTTCTCAGTCTGACTGCTGTTATCCTTGGATCCTGGTGGAGCTCTAAACATGCAGTTTATAAGATTTTAGTTAATCTTTTTGTTTTTTACTCTCATCTGTATCTGACGTTTTATAATACAGAGACCTGATATGTTATCCTCTGTGGAAGATAAATCTTTGAGCTTCTGCTGCTATGGGAGAAATTGCCTAGCCACATAGAGAAGGAATCTTAGGCACATACTCTTTCGTTAACTCCAGTGTCATCTTTATCGCACTTCTGAAGGTAAAGGTTTTGTTAGTTCCTTAACCATTTGGAGAGTCTGTACTGTGAATTGTGTTGCTTCCTGGCTTTTCCTTCTGCTGGCTTGTGTTCAGCTTTATCAAGTCTGCCACATCTGTTACCACTTATCCATCTGCATTCTAGCTCCCCAAATGTAGTTGCTATCGCTTCTTCTCATCATTTTCTTTGACCTTGTGGATTTTCCTATGTGTGTGTTTACTTTTTTGTCATTTTAGAAATGTTTCAGGTGGAATTAAGTTAAATGAATGTATACATATAGATATGTGCAACCTATAATCTTCAACTGGAAGACCTGCTGTCTGTTTTCTAACGTTGATTATCAGGTCTTCCCTGACTCTGTGAGCCAACTATTTCCCAACTAGTCAAATTCTTTCCTGCTTAAGTCAATCAGAGTTAGTTTTTGTTGTTGGCAATCAAGAACCTTGACTGATGTACAAATTCTTGACTTTTTTTTTTTTTTTTTTTTTTTTTTTTTTTTTTGAGATAGGGTGTCACTCTGTCACCCTGGCTGGAGTGCAGTAGCTTGATCATAGCTCACTGAAGCCTTGAACTCCTAAGCTCAAGTGGTCCTCCTGAGTAGCTAGGACTACAGGGGTGCACCACCAAACCTGGCTAAAATTTAAAATTTTTTGTAGAGGTGGGGGTCTCATTATGTTGCCCAGGATGGTCTCAAACTCCTGGTCTCAAACAATCCTCCCACCTCCGCCTCCCAAAGTTCTGGAATTACAGGCATGAGGCACTGTGCTAGGCCAAATTCTTGACTTTTTACACCTACCAAAAAGGTCGTTATCATTTATTATAAGCACTATTTTGTTTACTGTTGTCATGGTTTAAATTCCTAGTATGTAGAGGAATTTAGGAATACCTCGAATGGAGAGGAATTATTAAGTAGGATACTACTTAATAAAATGTGTGTGTGTGTGATTGTACATAATTGCCTTTTTCTGTTCATTGAGATTTAACTGTTAGACTTCTTCCATATATAGCTTAAGGGAATATTTCTGTATTTTTCTCTTGTTGATGTGTCACTACATGCTCAATGTATATGAATGAATAAATGCAGTTCTTCACAGTGTCTATCATTCCATCTTGCCTCTTTTGTACTGAGAACAATTGTCAGTTTCCATTTGTCATTATGTTTACGCTGTTAATTTTGTCTTAGGAATCATCTACCGTTATATAAGAGAGAGTGAGATTTTTGTGTATCTGTGCATCTTTACTCATTCGCTTGCCCTGGTAGGAATTTGGGTTGTGTAATCCTATGAGCTTTTTCTAAATTGGATACTTTCTGATGATGGACTCTCTCTAGGTCTGATTTCTACTCTGCATTCCTAACATCTTATATGGTCTGGGCCATATTTATATCTGTTGAATCTTATCTAGATGATTTTGCCTCTCTGTTTCTTCTCTTTAGGCTGACACTTCAAAAAGAGTTCAGCTTGGGTTTCACTTTTGATTTGGATCTCTCAGTCATCGTTCACTTTACTTTCAGTAGCCTGTGCCCAAGCCTCCCTAGATCAAAGGTTCTAAAAGATTTACTTAAACCTGCAGCATAGCTGGAGAACTAAATCCCTCCCCTCCGTTAGGACTATTTGTAAATTGACAAATTCTAAGTTAACAAATGATAATAAAACTTTATCAAATATTACATTTCACGAAATAGTAGACTTACAACTTCATTTACTTTCTTACGGCAATCACTTCTGATTTTAAAAATATCTGAATATACTTTCTTCATTTACTACAAATTGAAGTCTTTAAACATAAAAGGAGAATAATTTTGACTCTAAGTAATGTACTCCATTTTCCTTTTCTTTTCTTTTATTGAATCAGTGCCTGGTTCTAAATTTGACATTGTGGAGAGGTCCATTCAGACTACCAGTTTCACATTTAGTTTATTCCTGCATCACTATATTGGGCTGAAAATAAGCAGATGTACCTGATGATTTATCTTCTTGAGTTGGTGTCAGTTTCTGTTTTTTTGTTTCACTTATTTCTCCCTTTCTCCTTTGCCCCTTCCTCCCATCTTTCATTGTTCCTCCAATCTTTCCTCTCCTCCCTCCCCACCCTTCCTTCCCTCCTTCCTTCCTTCTTTCCTCATTCAAAGAAGCTTCTTTCAAAAGTATGATGTAGTGTGTTTATTATAGATTAATTCTGAGTATACATCCAATAGATTATTTTCATTATTTTTGTAGACGTTATCTAGAATCTGTCAAAACAAATCGCTTACTCAAAAGATGGTAAAAAATAACTTATTACCCAATAATTGTGAAAATTATTTACATGGATTCCTCCACTTCATGTGCATGTACATGTACATAATATATATGAGAATAAAATAATTAATGTCTCCCTATAGGAAACACCACAAGGATATGTTTAGTGGTACTCTTGGTATGAGAATATGTTAATACTTATCCCACATGTTCTTCAGGTAGAAAATATATTCAAAGTTCTGAATCTCCTAATTAAAATATCAATAGAAGAAAGAAAAAAAAAAGCTGGTAAGTGAAAGAGGCTTCCATTTTTTGTTTTCCTTCTATATGATGTGAGGAATGTATTAGTATAGAATTTTAAGTCACAGAAATCTGGCCCAAATTGGTTTGAGAAAAACAAAAGGCAATTCAATGAGACACATGAATAGAAAGTCAAAGAGTAGTGCTAGCTTCAGATACTGCATAATGCTAGTGTTCAAATCATGCCATCAGAATGCTGATTTTTTTTGTTTGTTTTTGTTTTTGTTTTTGTTTTAATCTTTACATTTCTTTTGAGGTGGCTCTACTCCCTACAGTATCAACTCCAGACCATACATTCTCTCAAGCTCATTGTTCACTGAAAAAGAAAAAAAAAAAGGTGAATTATATTATAACCCAAAATCTTAGCAAAGCTGCTAGGCAGTTAATAGGCTCTGAAAGAGTCACATACCTATCACCGTGTCACTCATTGTAACTGAGGGTGTGCAATGTTGTGATAGGTTGAGGACAAAGTCTCAGGTCTGTTTCCCAGGGAAGAAGAAGAAGCAGTTTCACTCACAACCGCATATATAAGGGCAGGGAAAGGTTGATTTCTAGGTCAGAGTTTAGTATTTAGAAAGAAGATAAATGGAAGATGAGTGGCGTCAACAAATAGTGAATTTTGAAAGGAAAATCTCCTTGCGATTCAGTTTTATCTCTGCTTGATGTCTAAATCCTTGCATTACTTCCTCTACCTTATACACATTACCAGGCCAACTTGTTCCCCATTTGAAGATTCAGCTTCATGCCAAGATCAGAACCACTCATACCAGGAGTCTCCTCACTGCTCCTGTTATCTCTACTAGTAAGTACCATTTGTTCTCTGCTAAAGCCTGACAATAAACTCATCTTTTAACATAAATTGTCTCTAATACTCACAATAATACTGTAAAATAGGTGTTATTACATACTATTTGCAAGTGAGGGACTGAGAAATATATATAATGTGTATGAAATTTCACAACCTATTAGTGGTAGTGCTGAGATTCCAACCAAAATTGGTCTTGCTTTAAAGCTCATACATGAATAATGTTCTGAAACTTGGTCATAAAGTCAAATGTATAGTCTACTCTTCTCTTTGGAAATGAAATTCTGCCTTGACCCCTGGGTTTAAGTCCTTTTTTTCCCGGCAATTTCCTGTGAATCTCATGCTGTCTAGACCTAGATTTTAAAATCGATACTGGTTTAAGGTTACCTCTACCTGCATCTTATTCAGGGGCTAAATTCTTTTGCCCCAAACTACAGAATGTGGAGTCCTGCTTTTTACTGGATGAATTCCTTAAAATTTCCAAGTTAAATAATCTGTTATCACTTTCCTCCATACACGGGATTCGTATGACTCTGCTCTGATAAGTCACTGGCAACGAGTCAAAATGGCAATATAGTATAGAGTTAAGAGCAAAGACTGTAAAATATTACTGCCAGGATTCAAAATTCAACTATTCCTACTTCATAACAGGCTAGTAATTACCCACCTCAATGACCCTTTATTAGGCCATAAAAAATTAATTAATATAAAGAGGTAAGCAAAGCTCCTGGCCCAGTGTAATGTGCCCAGTAAATGGGAAATGGTGGTGCTGTTATTAGATCATTTCTCTAGGAATCTATTTATGGTCTTTCAGAAATAATGTCAGCATGCCAAGCTAGGGCTGGCGTCTGGAGATTTGGCAGCTAACTAAACTCTGGAAACTCATGTGTCTCATCCTGGTGTTGGTTCTAAGGCATGCTCAATTGTGTTCTAGAGTAAAACCAATTACCTTAACAAATTTTTAAAAAAATAAATTAGTTATTATTTCTTCCTGAAAAGAGTGTTTTCTTCATTTTCTGTATTTTCTTTTTAAAAGCATTTGCTTTCTCTCTGTAAATTGCTTATGCTCTTAGAAAGCTTAGGAGATATGTTGGATAACAAAATAACATCTAATATTCGTATTCCAGGCACTTTACTTCTTTTGCCTCATTTAATATTCTCAGCAATGTTAGGAGGTCAGTGGTATTGTTTATCCCATTGTAAAGGTGGAAAAAGCAAGTCCCAGAGAGAAGTATCTTTCTAAGTATCTTTCCTGACGTTGGATTGCACGTGTTTAGGCATTATACTATTTTGTACTTTAGCATTCTGGAAAATCCTTGTAAATACATTAGGACATTTATAGAATCAGTCATGAGGTGAAAAGCATACTATTTTCCATGGAGTGTTATGTCAGTAGTGAGATTTCTGAGCTGGGAACACTCTGTTATTAGAAGTCTTCTAATTAAATGTTTTTTTGTTTGTTTGTTTGATTGTTTGGTGTGTTAGTCTGTGCTCACACTGCTAATAAAGACATACCTGAGACCACGTAATTTATAAAGAAAAAGAGGTTTAGTGGACTCAGAGTTCCACATGGCTGGGGAGGCTTTATAATCATGGTGGGAGGTGAAGAAGGAGCAAAGAAAAGGTACATCTTACAAGGAAGCAGGCAAGAGAGCATGTGCAGGGCAACTACTATTTATAAAACTATCAGATCTCATAAGATTTACTCACTATCATGAGAACAGCATGGGAAAATCCCACCCTCATGATTCAATTACTTCCCACTGGTTCCCTACCACAACAAGTGGGGATTATTAAAATACAAGGTGAGATTTGGGTGGGGTAGAGACACAGAGCCAAACCATATCATATGGTAACTTTTTATTTTGAAAAGATTTTGAATTTACAGATTAGTTTCAAGAATAATTCAGGAACTTCCATTTCTCTTAACCCAGATTTCCCTATTGTTAATGTTTTATCATATTTAACCATACTTACCATATTTAGGTCATATATTGAAATTAATTTTTGAACTACTTGAGAATGAATTGTAGACATAATTCTTATCCCTAAATACTAAAACAGTCTAAAAAAAAGAGATAATCTCTTATATGACCTATTATAATAATCAAAATCAGGAAATTAGTATTGGCATAACTCAGTTATCTAATCCACAGACTTCATTCAACTTTTACCAGTTCACCAGTAATGTACTCTGATCCATGTAGTGACCCAAAATCACATGGTACATTTGGTTTTCTATAATCTGGAACAGTTTATTCTGCTCAATTTTTGTCTTTTATAATCTTGATATTTTTGAAGGGTATAGACAGGCCAGTTGTTTTGCAGAAGGTCCTTATATTTTGTTTTGTGTGTTATTTTCTCATGATCTTTCCACCTATGCATTTTTGGCAGAAATACCACAGAATAAATGGCATATCCTAATTAATGATTGTTATTACATGTAATGTTGAGTTATTACTGGGCAAGGGGTGAAGATGGGAGGCAGGGGGTTGATTTTAATCACCTAGCTAAGAAGGTATCTTTCAAGTTTCTCTACTATAAAGTTGTTATTATTTTCCTTTGTAATAGTTAACTATTTTGGGGGCATAATTTGAGATGAAATTTCCTTTTTTTTTCAAGCTTTTACTTACTACTTTAAGAATTCGTTGATAATTCTTAGCTGAATAATTTTAACCATGGTATTTGCAAAATGATATTTTCTAATTGCATCTTTTCTTCCACACTTGCTAGTTGACATTATAACAATGTGAATGAGTATTTTCTTTCTTTTAAATGTATTTACATCCACATGGACTCCTCCTGGATTCTTATTTTGTTCAATGAGTTGTGTTCTTTTACAATCGTTAGTTAACTGATTCTCAAGTTTTTCCATGTTTGGTCACCAGAAGCTCCTTCATCGTGGCTCTGGGGTCTTTCTGATCATTCCCTGAGACTTTTCTTTCTCTCTGGCAAACAACTTGCTTGAGGACTATCTTCTACTTTTCCTGCTTTATCCTTGGAATCAGGATCTCCTCTGGATCTCCTTAGTACAGAATGATATTTGAAACTAAAGCACTAGATATAATACTTTTTATAAAGTTACCTTGAATAATGATAAAACTGGATCATAAAGATCCAGAAGCTTGTTCCTAATGGCTTAATAATGAGACCTAATGAAATAATGAGAAGTTGAATGGAAGGTCTTGAATCAGTCTTGAGGCTTGAAAGAAATCTTACATGGAAACTTCTCCATGTATGAATGCTCTATTTTGTATAGCTTGTATAATGAAAATGCTTTCAAAGCTTCAGAAGCATCTACAAAAACTTTGAAAGATCAAATGTCCTACTTTTGCTCCTTTCTGCTTACACAACTCCTCTAGCCATCCAGCAAAATCTCCGCCTTCAAGTACAGTTTGTAGTCATGGGGTCAGGGCTTGTAACTAAATAACATATTCATTACCCTATCCACGAGCGGTAGGCACTGCATGTTGCCCACTCACCCCATTATTTTTCTTCTGTCCAAGCTGCCTCTTGAAGTTGTCCTTTCTTCACAAATTCATTTGTGAAAAGTATACATGTTGATGATTACCATGATTAAACTATGCTTTGACCGAAGTCATCCTCACAGTGCTAGATTCCTATGGGATCTGAGTAGGAGTGGAGAAAATAGCCCTTTCCTCAATCTCTGGTTGTATTTCGTTCCCTGAATTCCAAGCAGCAGTGTCATTGCTCACAGGCTCATAGTGTTTCTCCTAAAAACAGCTCTTTCAGCTTCTAGCCCTAAATCCTTTCTCCACAGGAGCTGGAAACTTATCCAAGAGACTGAGGAGAGAACAGACACCATTTTATTCCTTCCATCTGTTCCCAACTTTCCTCTGAGGGTCCTGTGTCTACACAAACACAGAAACAAATAACAGATTCCCTAGCACAAGTTATCTCAACAGTGACACCATTGACATTTGGAGCTGTATAATGTTTTGTTTTTTTAGGGCTGTCCTGTGCATTGTAGAATAGTGAACAGCATCCCTGGCCTCTACCCACCGCATGCAAGTAGCAGCACTCCCCAGGTCTTGACAACCAAAAATATCTTTGGATATCGCATCTACTGGGAAGAGGATGGGCAAAATGATCTCAGTTCAGAACCAATGCCTTAAAGTCATCCTTCACCATGTATATCGATTTACAAAGAGATGCTGAAGAATACTTACACCATGGACAGGCACCTTCTCCTTCCACTGAGTGGCCAGTAAAAGCTTCTTTTAATCCTACTTTTCTTTGTTGGTCTTCAGTTTTATTTTCCCTTTCCTTTAATCATTGCAGATACTGAAGCAAACTTCTCAACTCCGCTCTTAACTTCTACCCTATTTCAGAGTCCATTCAAAGCATCAAACAAAAAGAAAAAGAAAATCCTAACATCTAGTATTTCTTTACTGACCCTCTGCTCCCCCCACCCCTAGTCCAATGCTAGTTTCCTTTTCTCAGCTTAATTTCACTCACAGGTAAATCCTCAAGCTGCCTCTCACCTCACTTATTTTCCCAGTGGTTGTACCTCAGTGTATATCTGAAGATTTACCATTAGCATCTAAGAACACCCATTATATACTTTCACTAGTCCTTAGCACTTTGGAGGGAGAGATGCAAAGAGCTGAACTTTTTACTGTGTCTGTGGCCTAATATTCTTTCCTAATTATTTGCTAGAAATAAAAAATCTCAAACAAGTTAAGTGTAGAAAGCACATGGACTTTTGAACGCTGGGTTAGAATACTGACAATAATTGCTGTCTATATAACCTTGAATAAACTACTTCACTTTTTCTGTCCTTTCTCATCTGTAAAGTGTAGATAACAAACCTTGCCTCATAGGGTTGTTGTGAACATCCAACTGTTTACTAAATCTATCCCCTATCAATCATGCATATATCTACATCTATCTATCTGTAACTATATTTTTGTATCTATCTCTTTATCTATATATTCTTATTTCTTTCTATATTTCTCTATATTATAAATGTTCAATTAATGGGTATTTAAAATAACACCAATAGTGAAAAGATTAGCATTTGATGTAATTATATAAACAATATTCTTTTCCTTATGCTCTCCTTTTTAGAAAACTTCCAAATTGGCTTCTTAAAAAAGATGGAAAATCTTTGAGATGAGAGAAAATATTTTCAAAGCATACATCTGATAAGGGGTTAATATCTAAAGTATATAAGGAGCTCAAGCAAATCAATAGGAAAAGAAATAACCTGATTATAAAATGGGCAGAAGACCTAAGTAGATATTTTTTAAAAGACATAAAAGTGGCTAACACATATATGAAAAATGATCAGTATCACTAATAATCAGGAAAATGCAAATTAAAACCACAATGAGCTATTACCTCAAACCTGTTTGCATAGTCATTATCAAAAAGATGAAAGATAAGTGTTGGTGAGAATGTGAAGAAAAAGTAACCCTTGCACACGGTTGGTGGAAATGTAAATTCATATCATATAGCCATATGCAAAACACTGCGGAGGTTTCTCAAGAAACTAAAACTATCCTATGATCCAGCAATCCAAATACTGGGTTTATATCCAAATGAAATGAAATCAGTATGTCCAAGAGATATTTTAACTTGCATGTGCATTGCTGCATTATTCACGGTAGCCAAGATATGGAATTGACCTAACTGTCCATCAACAAATGAATAGATCAAGAAAATGTGGTATATATACTCAGTGGAATATTACTCATCTTAAAGAAAGAAATCCCATAATCTGATTGAATTTGTTTTTCTTTTTGGATACTTTCATTTCTTTTTATTTTATTTTATTTTATTTTATTTTATTTTATTTTATTTTATTTTATTTTGTTGCATTTTAGGTTTCGGGGTACATGTGATGAACATGCAAGATTGTCACAAAAAAAAAACTGAGTTTCATCAAACTCAAAGAACAATTTCAGTCTTACGTAAACTTAAGGAAGAGAAAATGTTCATTCCCCAACTCATTTTATAAGACCAGTATAACCTTAAAACAAAATCAAATAGTGTAAGAAAGGAAAATAAGTAAGTCAATCTCACTCTTGATCATAGATGCAACCATACATAAAACACAAGTATCCCTTATAATTCAAACCTCAACATAGAAAATAACTATAGCAAATTTTATTAAAGATATAGCTGATATCCTGTTATTCCAACTTATCTTACTTAATACAATATAAATATCAAATAGACTTAAAAACCACAGTATCCCTCACTGTTCACATTCTAACTATTCACTCTCCAAAATTCAGGGTTTCCCAAATTATGTTATACAACATCTGTCTGACACCAAATAATTTCAAAATTAAATAGTACCACATTCCTTTCAATGATGTCTTATCCTTATGAATCTAAGTTCATGGTAGCTGCTGGGAAAAAGAGCATCCCCAAGTGAAAATCAACATGGAACGAGAGGTAAGGGTGGCAATGGCAATGTCTGATCTGATTCCAAGGTTTGAGAAGTTAAGCACTGCTCTGAGGTGTATACATATCCCATCAGCAAGTGACTGTGGTTGTTTACAAATAAAATAAAAATATATTGAATTAAAAAAAAAAAGAAATCCCATAATCTTTGATAATTTTGATGAACCTGGAAAACATTATGATAAGTGGAATAAGCTAGGTCTCAAATGACACATTTTCTCACTTGTTTGTGGAATCTAAGAAAGTTGAACTCATAGAGGCAGAGAGTAAAGTGATGGTTACCAGGACTGTATATAAGGAGGAATTGAAGATACTTTTGTCAAAGAATATAAAATGTCAGTTAGACAAGAGGCATAAATTCAAGAGATCCATTATCCAACATAATGAATTGCTTTTAAAAAATATGAATAGAAATCTGGGCTTTATTTAGAAAGACTTTAGAAATACTCTCCTTGAGATATCTGAAGGCATTGAGCGTGTTTCTGTTACATAAGTAGAAGTGTACCATACATAGAAATGCTAACACTTGGGGGTTAAAAGCATATCTTCTACACTAGTGAAAGTGCTTGAATCAGTGATTCTGGAAACTTCTGAACTTCAAATTGGGTGGTTACAAAATCATGTTTCATTTGGTGGGGATATAGGATTTTTTTCTATTGCTGTGGAAATTATTATTTGAATCTCTTCAGAGTCTTTCAGTAGTGAGTTTTCTAAATGCTTTCAAGCTGTTTGTTCTAAGTATTACTTATTATAATGTATGGATTATAAGTCCCATTCTGGGGTCCAATTACCTGGGTTTGAATCCTGGCTCTTCAGTCACTTAACATAACCTTAACTGTTTAACTTAATCTTCCATTACCAAGTTTTCTCATCTGTAAAATAAAGTATGTAATCATATCTGTCTCATAAAGTTTTTATGAGGATTAAACAAATTAATATATGTGACGTTCTTAAAATGTAGAAAATGCATAATAATTATATTTACCACCAGCTTCTTTCTCTCTCTCTCTCTCTCTCTCTCTCTCTCTCTCTCTCACTTTCTTTCTCAGATCCTCACTCTGTTCTCTGTTGCCCTGTTGCCCTGGAATGCTGGAGTACAGGGGCATAATCTTCACTCACTGAAACCTCTGCCTCCCAAACTTCTGCCTCCCAGGTTCAGGCAATTCTCTTGCCTCAGCCTCCCAAGTAGGTGGGATTATAGGCTACCACGCTCTGTAGTTTTAGTAGAGATGGGGTTTCACCATGTTGGCCAGGGTGGTCTTGAACTCCTGACCTTAAGCGATCTGCCCACCTTGGCCTCACAAAGTACTGGCATTACAGGGATGAGCTACCATGACTGGACAGCTTTAATTTGTTTTCTTAGAGAATTACTATGACAAGAAGAAATCACACTTTAGTGTATACAGATAGTATATGTACTATGTATAAATTTTTAAAGACATTATTTGTAATAAATGTTTTATAGTCAAAGAAATAAATTTGGAAAATTTCCCCTTTTTGAGTTGGATGTAGGAAAACCTTGAGTAAGAAAGAAAACACATTTCTTTCATATGTTTTTGTGTAAATATTGAATCAATTTTGAAATTGCTATGATTTCTTTGAATAAGGAGCATCTGAGAAAAACTTATGTGATATCTTCGACTAAACTGCTTTTAATTATACCAAGAGTAACAGTACTTTGTTTTATGATTCAACATCCTTTTTATCAGTGAATAAAAGCCCTTCATGTAAAATGTCTTTAAACATCAGCAAATACTGGGTAAACACCCAATGTGACAGACATTTCATATCATTGCTAAATATGGCAAATATTCCTGAGACTTAATGTCAAATGAGAAGCCAAACTGTGATTAAATTGATGTTTATTATCATCAGTGTTACGTAAAATGAATTTACATAACATAACACATAAAATAAAGAAACAGCTTTTTTGTTGTTTATTTTCTTTCTTTCAGCTTAAACAAAAGTGTCAACTACTCATTTTATATTCAGGGTGTGAATTTTCGCACCTAAAAATATTCATTAGAGTATTAGAGTGCCATATTTAATTTTTTGAGAACAGCACTATACACCTGAGATTGGAATGTTGATTAGGAATGATTTTATGGTGTCAGACAAATTATTTTTTGCATAAGATACCCTATCTTCCATCCTTAGCACGTGAATAAGTGTGTATCCATGGAACACTTAGCCTTTGTCCTGTATCTTATAAGGAAGGGCTTGTCAGTGCCTGGAACAATTTATGTACAGGCTTTTGCATGTACAGAAGTTACTAATTTCTCTAGCAAATGATTATTTCAATAATATTTTTTAAATAAATATAAACTACCTATAGTCAAGAAATGAGCAAAATGGAAATCATTATTTCAAACTTGTTTTACTGAAAGAAAATAATGGAATTATATATGAGGGATAGTCTTTCCCCTGGAATTTTTTTTAATTAATTAATTTTTTTATTGTACCTTAGGTTCTGGGGTACATGTGTAGATCATGCAGGATTGTTGCATAGGTACATACATGGCAATGTGTTTGCTGCCTCCATCCCCCCATCACCTACATCTGGCATTTCTCCCTATGTTATCTCTCCCCAATTCCCCCCACTGGCTGTCCCTCCCCTACTTCCCCCTCTACAGAACCCAGCAGTATGGATTCTACCCTTCCCGTGTCCATGTGTTCTCATTGTTTAACACCTGCCTATGAGTGAGAACATGCGGTGTTTGATTTTCTGTTCTTGTGTCAGTTTGCTGAGAATGACGGTTTCCAGATTCATCCATGTCCCTACAAAGGGACACACACTCATTATTTTTTTATGGCTGCATAGTATTCCATGGTGTATATTGCCACATTTTCTTTGTCCATTCTATTGTTGATGGGCATTTGGATTGGTTCCAGGTCTTTGCTATTGTAAACAGTGCCACTGTGAACATATGTGTACATGTGTCTTGATCATAGAATGATTTGTAATCATTTGGATGTATACTCAGTAATGGAATTGCTGGGTCAAACGGAATTTCTGTATCTAGGTCCTTGAGGAATTGCCACACTGTCTTCTACAATGGTTGAACTAGTTTACACTCCCATAAGCAGTGTAAAAATTTTCCTATTTCTCCACATCCTCTTCAGCATCTGTTGTCTCCAGATTTTTTAATGATTGCCATTCTAACTAGCATGAGGTGGTATCTCTCAATGTAGTTTTGATTTGCATTTCTCTAATAATCAGTGATGGTGAGCATTTTTTCATTTGCTTGTTAGCCTCATATATGTCTTCTTTTGAAAAGTGTCTGTTCATATCCTTTGCCCACTTTTGGATGGGTTTGTTTGTTTTTTTCTTGTAAATCTGTTTTAGTTCTTTGTGGATTCTGGATATTAGCCCTTTGTCAGATGGGTAGATTGCAAAAAGTTTTTCCCATTCTGTTGGTTGCCGGATCACTCTAATTATTGTTTCTTTTGCTGTACAAAAGTTCTGGAGTTTAATTAGGTCCCATTTATCTATTTTGACTTTGGTTACCAATGCTTTTGGTGTTGTAGTCATGAAGTCCTTGCCTATGTGTATGTCCTAAATGGTTTTGCCTAGGTTTTCTTCTAGGGTTTTTATGCTGTTAGGTCTTATGTTTATGTCTTTAATCCATCTGGAGTTAATTTTAGTGTAAAGTGACAGGAAGGGGCCAGTTTCTGCTTTCTGTACACTTTTAGCCAGTTTTCCCAACACCATTTATTAAACAGGCAACCCTTTCCCCATTGCTTGTTTTTGTCAGGTTTTTCAAAAATCAGATCGTTGCAGATGTGTGGCGTTGCCTCCAGGGCCTCTATTCTGTTCCATTGGTCTGTATCTCTGTTTTGGTACCAGTACCATGCTGTTTCAATTACTGTAGTTTTGTAGTATAGTTTGAAATCAGGTAGTATGATGCCTCTGGCTTTGTTCCTTTTTCCTTAGGATTGTCTTGGCTATTCAAGCTCTCTTTTGGTTCCATATGGAGTTTAAGGTGGTTTTTTCCAGTTCTGTGAAGAAGGTCATTGATAGCTTGATGGGAATAGCATTGAATCTATAAATTACTTTGGGCAGTATGGCCATTTTCATATTGATTCTTCCTAACCATGAGCATGGAATGTTTCTCCATCTGTTTGTGTCCTCTCTTATTTCGTTGAGCAGTGGTTTGTAGTTCTCCTTGAAGAGGTCCTTTACATCCTTTGTTAGTTGTATTCCTAGGTATTTTATTCTCTTTGTAGTAATTGTGAATGGGAGTTTGCCCATGATTTGGCTCTCTGTCAAAGAGGGGCTGGTACCATTCCTTCTGAAACTATTTCAAACAATATAAAAAGAGGGAATCCTTCCCAAATAATTTTATGAGACCAACATTATCCTGATACCAAAGCCCTGCAGAGACTCAAAAAAAAAAAAAAAAAAAAAAAGAAAGAAAGAAAGAAAACTTCAGACCAATATCTATGATGAACATAGATGCAAAAATCTTCAATAAAATACTGGCAAACCAATTGCAACAGCACATCAAAAAGCTTATCCATCATGATCAAGTAGGCTTCATTCCAGGAATGCATGGCTGGTTCAATATACGTGTCTATAAACGTAATCCACCACATAAACAGGACCAAAGGCAAAAACCACATGATTATCTTGATAGATGCAGAGAAGGCCTTTGACAAAATTCAACAGCCCTTTATGCTAAAAACTCTCAATAAACAAGGTATCCAAGGAACATAAAACAATAAAAGTTATTTATGACAAACCTACAGCCAATATCATACTTAATGGCAAAACTGGAAGCATTCCCTTTGAAATCTGGCACTAGACAAGCATGCCATCTCTCACCACTCCTATTCAATAAAGTATTGGAGGTTCTAATCAGAGCAATTAGGCAAGAAAAAAAAGTATTCAATTAGGAAAAGAGGAAGTCAAATTGTCTCTATTTACAGACTACATGATTGTGTATTTAGAAGACCCTATCATCTCAGCCCAAAATCTCCTTAAGCTGATAAGCAACTTCAGCAGTCTCAGGATATAAAATCAATCTGTAGAAATCACAAGCATTTCTATACACCAATAACAGACTAATAGAGAGCCAAATCATGAGCAAATTCCTCTTGAAGTTTCAAAATTAATAGACTTTACTTTTTAGAGCAGTTTTAAGTATGCAGAATAATAAATCATTCTATTATAAAGACAATTGTACATGTATGTTCATTGCAGCACTGTTTACAATAGCAAAGACTTGGAACCAACCCAAATGCCCATCAATGATAGACTGGATAAAGAAAATGTGGCACATATACACTGCGGAATACTATGCAGCCATAAAAAAGAATAAATTCATGTTCTTCGGAGGGACATGGATGAAGTTGGAAACCATCATTCTCAACAAACTGACACAAGAACAGAAAACCAAACACTGCATGTTCTCACTCATAAGTGGGTGTTGCACAATGAGAACACATGGACACAGGGAGGGGAACATCACACACCAAGGCTTATTGGGGAATGGGGAGGCTAGGGGTGGGATATCAGGGTTTGGGGGGATTGGGAAGGGATAACATTAGGAGAAATACCTAATGTAGGTGATAGGAGGATGGATGGAGCAAACCACCATGCCATGTGTATACTTATGTAACAATCCTGCATGATTTGCACATGTACCCCAGCACTTAAAGTTTAGTAAAAGAAAAAGAATAATAAATACATCATAAGCAAACAAACAAACAAACAAAAAGAAAGCACAGAGTCCCTGTATACTCCAGGTTACTCCTCACATTTTCCCTTACCGACATCTTGCTTTATTCAGTGTACTGCATTTGTTAGAATTAATGAACAAATATATTATTATTAGCTAACATTCATAGTTTACATCTGAGTTTACACTGTGTGTTGTACATTCTGTGGGCCTTACTAAATGTATCATGACGTGTATCCACCATTATAGTGTTCTACAAATTAGTTTCACTGCCCTAAAAATTCTCTGTACTCCACCTCTTATTCACTTCTCCCTACCTCCTGCCTCAGCTACTAGAACCCATGGGCTTACTGTCTCCATGATTTTACCTTTTTCAGAATGTCATATGGTTGGAATCATACATTATGTAGCCTTTTGTAGTGGGTTTCTTTCACTTAGCAATATGCTTTTAAGATTCCTCTCTGTCTTTCTGTGGCTTAAGATTTCATTCTTTTTATCACTGAATAATATTGTATTGTATGGATATACCAGAATTCTTTATCCTTTCACCTACTGAAGGACACCTTTGTTACTTCCCAAGTTTTGACAATTATGAATAAAGCTACAGTAAACATTTATGTGCAGGCTTTTGCGTGTGTGTAAGTTTTCAAATAACATGGATAAATCTTAAGGAGTACAGTTGATGGATCATAGGGGTAAGAGATTGTTTATTTTTGTAAGAAACAGTCAAATTGTCTTCCATAGTAACTGTAGCATTTTGCAACCCCACCAGTAATGAATCAGAATTCCCACTGTCCACATTCTTGCCAGCAATTGGTGTTAGCAGTGTTTTATATTTTAGTCCTTCTAATAGACATATTGTCATTATCTCATCATTGTGTTAATTCTCATATAGATACACACAGATAGGTATATGAAAGATATATATGGCTATAATTGGTTTTTATTAAAGGCAGTGGTTTTCGTTCAGATATTAATGAAAGGGATTCAGGTAAAAGCCATGCATAGACATGCACCAGCCACACATACAAATGTTTCTTGCTTTTAAGGCAATACTAACAGAATAAAATCATTAAAAACATATACTCCCTGAAATCTCAATTTAACACATATGAAAAGCTAAAAAAGAAGACGATATCACTTCAAAGAGGCTCAGACTTAGATAAGAAGGATTTTTAAAGATTTTTTGAGAGTCATTCACATTTAGTATCAAAATTAAAATAGCTTATGTTAACACCTGATTTATTTTGAATCTCTCCATACTCCTAATGTCATTAACTTTTAATCAGAATATGTAACTGGAATTTAGATTAGATTTGAACAGACAAGGAGGAGAAAATAGCCAAATCATTAAACTCAGTGAACAGCAAATTGAAACATCCAATAAAACTGTTTAGAATTTTAATACTCAACAAATAGAATACTGAGAGACAAGAAAATTTGAACCCTTTCTTCAAGTGAGAATTACTTGGATCTGAAGAGTTAAACAAGGTATTCCAACTGTGGATTAAAATGTTGGTGGCATCTGATTAGATCCTCTTAGGAAGGGCCAGGGATTCAGGCTCATCTTGACCTGAGGGTCAGTGATGGGTAAAAATCTGAAGCAAAGCTTCACCTGGAGAATTTCTTCAGAGTGGAAGTTTAGAAATGGTAATATAAGTAATGTGAATATGTCTATTCTAGTAATACCTGTAAATCTTTTCACATTAGATTTTTTTAAAGTTCCCTTCTTAGCTTTCTCTGAATATACCTGTCAGGTAATATCACTCACTGAAGCTTCAAGAATCTGGTTCCACACGCATAGTGATGATCCTCTTTACTCAGCTCCAAACACAAGTATTTCATTGGTTTATTAATCCATTGACCCATTGATAAACTCATTCATGAATCCATCCATTAATAGGTCAGATGGGTCAACTTTGCAAAGTGTCCCGCAATTTGTTGTTTCTCTGAATCTATTATCTATTTTGTAGGTATAATACTACATACTACTCAGATTTATAGAGATAATTAAATGTAATACTTGTACATTTAGTATCTGGATTTCTACTGCTACTTCCTTAGTACAGAGTATTGTCATTTCTTTCCTGGACTATATGGCAGTATACCTCTGACTAGTTTCTTTGCCTAGATATATTCTCTGCCTGTCAGAATACAGTCTTCCACATTAAAGGTGGTTGGAGTTGGGGAAGGGAAACAGAAGTCAAGAGAGGCCAAGAGAGAAAGGCAAACTTCGCCTGCAGAGATATTACAGCAGAAAACTCTGCACTCTGATTCTACCCCTGCTCCGGAAATGTGTAATAAAGTCTTCCCACCCAAATCCCACCCCCATAATGATAGGCACCATTAAGGAATGGAAACTGGAGTGGGGGATCCTCTGAAAAGAATCCTGACAGTATTTTCTCAAAAGAAATATTTTAAGTTACAATGCAACTATTTAATTGGAATGAGATAGAAATATTATTAATTGGTAAGCTTATGTTTCCCTACTACTTGATAAGGAGTTCAGAATAATATAAAATTAGTTAAGGAAATGCAAAGAAATATATTTTATCTTCACTGTGAATATAATGTGTGTGAATTTGCAACCCTGAAAAATGGGCATAGAGAGATGTCTCCTGGAATTATGGTTCTGTTATAGGGAGCACTTTGCTAAAAATTTCTTCTGAGTGATGATTGTTGCTTGGAAAGAGTAACATTTTATTCACTGTCCTGTTAAAAAATATTACTGATAACATTGGAGCCTGATAGCATGACAAGAATTCCCTCTGATATTTGTTGCAAAATTTCATAAAGTTACTGTATCAGGCAAAAAAAAAAAAAGAAAAGAAAAGAAAAAGAAAAACAACCTGTCTGGCCTTTGGATTCTCTACACAAGTTGTCTTCAAATTGTTAGAGAAATTAAACATCCCCTTGAGTTCATAATTACCCAATAGGCATTTAAGTAGAAAGACAACAGAAAGTTTTGGTCATACAAAATATTCTCAAATAAGCAACTAGATAATAAACTTTACCCAACCAAAGATAAGTGAAGAAACTTTAGCTAAAGGAAGTGCGCTGAAGCCAAATGAATTCAACCATAGGTTGAAAGTTAGTATCAATTTGGGAATCCCAGTAAAGGAAGCAATTGTAAGTGTTGCAACTGGTCCCAGGTTTATTTCTATTTCCTTCCTCTTTCTAATCATACTCAAATTTCTTTGCATATTAAAATTCTTGAAATTGATTGTAATGGTTCCTACCATAGAACCTTTACAAAAGTTATTTACTTATCTGGGACAAGTTCACTCTAGCCCTAATACTTATGCAACCCTACTGAGAAACTCACTCTTATCTAGCACAATAACTATTCATCCTAAAGACTCAGCTTCATTATCCTTTTCTTCGAGAAAAATGTGCTCGTAACCTTCTCTCGTGTGCTCCTATACTCTTTCACTCACCATGCTTATCAAACTGCATTACAAATTTTGTTTCTAACTTTTCTCCCAAATACTGCACTCTCTGAAAGATACTATGCTCATTTTGTTAAATCCCCAGTATCTATTTCAGTGGTTAATACATGATAGACATAAAGTAAGTTAATGGATGCACATCAAGATGTGAATACAGATTTAAGTTCTTTTTACTTCTATCTTCTAATTATGCACATATACACGTTCACATATTATTGATATATTAAAAATGTCAACTTTAAAAACCCAAATGTGTTATTTTTAAATGTAAGTAACAAAATTCATAATGTATTTTGACTAGCCCATGTCAAAGTTTAATGTAAAACTAGTGAATACTTTTTTGATCATTAAACTATATCATTTCAAGTGATGGTTCTATACAATTGAAAAGATTAATTTTAACACGTACATTTGCAAAGCAAACCATTAACTTGGTTTATTATGAAACAGCAAACTTACTTAATTTGACCAGATACCATGCTGTAGTAATTTGACAGTAATGATACCGTTTTTCCATTCGTGACTGAGATTAACAATACCAATTTGCTAAGTTAATGCTTGTGTGGATATTGTCAATAAATAATTGAATGACTAACTTGGATAAATAAAAAACAAATTCTGACATCAGGACTACTGAACTGAAGAGTTCAGTTTGACCAAATTAGGTACATTACCAATATATATTGCACCTGGGATAAACATTACCTATCAAAGATAAAATATTAAAATAAAAGATGAAATCAAATTATATCATTATCCAAATGATTTTTTAGGAAGTAGCGACCTTTCTATAACAGCTGTTACTTTTTTTGCCTGAAGAAACTTCTAGCTTTACTATATCTTGATTTGCTAAAATTCCCTTTAATGAATTATTTTAGAAACAAGCAATGATGCAATTTACCTTTTTGAAGCCTAGAAACATGACACAAATATGAGATGACTAAATGTCTTTCAGAGGCAGTTAATTTCCATTTCACTTCTTTAAAAATTAGAGATAAATTTTAGGGTGTCTTTTTTTTTTACAACTCCTCCTCGTTTCTATTTAATGTACATAGAAAATAACATAACCTAACTTACATGACGTGTTAAAAGCAAATAGGGAACAATTGGCCTCAGATTGAAAGATGATTTTTCAGCTCAATGCTATTGTGCATACCAAATGCATTCAAATTTTCAAAAATAGTTTTTTTCTTTTGCTTGATGGTATCTCTGTCATGTCTGGAAAAGGACATGAAATAATCATGTATATTAGTCACTTAACTGGCATTTTAATAAAGTCAATATGCCCATCATTTGATTTCAGTTTTAGAAAAATATACTGAAAAGTGAGTAAATGATTTTAAAGATAGAAATGTATCTTTTTTAAAAAACAGATATCCCAAAATTTTCTCTCTTCTTTTGTGATTTGAACTAAGAAGGAGGGTTCCATTCATATTGTGAGTTACTCTAACCAAGGTTCAAAAGGACACAGAGTCTGGAGCTTAGCTCCTTCATGGGTATTGTGCATGATACAGCCAAATGAATGGGTAATCTTCTCATGGGTAAACTGCCCAGGATTTGATGGAAGGTGCTAAAGGTGAAATTAGCTTATTTGTATGAACTAGATGGTCGATATTTTACCATTCACAAAGTAATCTAAATCTTTCACAGGTGTATTTTTATTTTTAGGCTTTCTGAGTGGACCTCATAGAATCACCCCTCAAAAAAAGTATAGGAGGGCAACTTTTTAACTGTGAATATCTGTGAACATTGAAGCTTGTATGTCAATGTAAATGGATAGTCACATACATAACACAGTTATTTATTTATTTATTTATTTATTTATTTATGTGACATATAATGAGATAAGAAATATGTTACCTAGCAGATCTCTCTCAAGGAAAGACCTGCTTATGATTGGAAGGAATACCTTGATTAGTGATTTGAGGCAGGAGGTGAAACTCCCAGAGAGCATGATGCTCACTTAACAATAAGCTATCTTCAAGGAGGAAGATTAATCAGAGGGCATTTGTTTTGCTAGGCACTGAGATGAATGTGGTATGAAAGTTTAGCAGCAAGTTGAGGCCCAGAACACTAGAATGGCAGAGAGCAAGTAATTCATGTTGCAAGGCACATGGGAAAAACACTTGGGGTAGCTGACTTTTCTGATAATGCTTATTGGATTACATAGGAAATTTGCTCAGTTTTAGTAAGCACTATCCTATGTCTCTTTATGAAATTTTTGGTACATTCTTCATTACCCAGTAAGGTGTTTTCTGAGTGGATTTTATGGAGTATTTATGAGGAACTGCATCAATGCTGATGATAAATAAAACCAGAATAAAATCAAAGGTTGTTGAGTACCTGGGTTATTTGTGTAAAGATTCTCTCACTCAAAAACAAGTTTATTCATACAACTTATCTTAGAGGTGATTTGTTCTTAGGAAACATTTTTTTTCACCAGTAAGTTTATTTTGGGAGCATATTCTGTCTATCCTAGCTGTGTGTGTGTGTGAATAGAATTCTGTACAACACTGATATGTATTATACCTTGAGTTTCTTACCCCTGTATAAGAACGCCAATACACTATGCAAGAAAATCCCATCTTTTAACATCCTTGAATTTTAATCTCTTTGGTGAGCAAAAGGAAGCAGAGACATGGCCCTTTCCCCTTTCTACTCAGCATCTGAAATATATGTACTATATATATATATATAATATGTAATATATATATATATATATATATATACACACGTATATGTAAAACTCTTATTTAGGAATTCTTTATATTCTCTCATGATGTTTAACAGTTTCAGTACTAATGTTTTCCATATATTTTGTCAGATTTATCATTAAGTACTTCATATTTTTATGATATCATAAATAATATTGTTTTTATTTAGTATTCTTATGACATATAAAGTATATGGTACTATGGTATATAACAATAATTGGTCTTTGTATATCAATCTTGTAGTTATTTTATTGAATCTATTAGATTTTTTTATAGATGATATTGTGTGTGAAGAAAGCCTTTTCCTTCGTGTCAAATCTGGATAACCTTTGTTTTGTTTTTCTTTCTTTCTTTTTTTAATCTTTTATCTGAATGTACTGGCTAGAATCTTCAGCACAGTGTTGAACAGAAATAGCGAAAGCAGAAGTACTTTTCTTTTCTCTGATCTTAGGGAGAAAACCATAAAATTTTGTAGAACTTCTCCCCTGGCTCCTTTTTATTCTCAATTGAGAAAGTGTCCCTCTATTTCTAACAGAACTTTGCTGAGAGTTTGTTTAGATTTTTGTTTTTAATCAGGAATAGATTTTGGATTTCATCAAATGTTTTCTCTATGTCTGTAGAGATGATCATACATTCCTATGAATAAATTAAATTTGTTTATTTCCAAATGTTAAATTTAAAGTGCTTTCTTGAGATAAATATCTCTTGGTTATGATAAATTATACTTTTTGTACATCATTACATTCAAATTGCTAAAATTTTGTTTAGAATTTTTACATCTATGTTCAGGTGAGATATTGATCTATAGTTTTGTTTGTCTAGTTTTTGGGTTTAGCATCAAGGCAATCCTAGCCTTAGAGGATGTATTGAGAATTATTTTTTCCACTCTAGTTTTCTGAAAGAATTTGTATATACTTGGTAATATTTTCCCATTAAATATTTGGAGGAACACACAACAAGAGATATTGGCCTGGAGTTCTTTTTTCAGGAAAGTTTTAAAACTACAAATTGGATTTCTGTACTAGATATAGAGCTATTCAGATAATTTATTTCTCTTTGAAAGAACATTATCAACTTGTGTCTTTCAAAAAATGTGACCATTTCATCTAAGTTTTCAAATTAAATAAGCATGAAGTTATTAATAATAATACATACTGTCCTTTGGGTGTCTTTTGAATCTGAATGATACCACCTTTCTCATTCCTGTTATTGGTAATTTTACTTTATCTATGTTATTGACAGCCTTAAAGAACTAGCTTTTAATTCAATCAATTTTATACTGTTTTTATTTTCTATTTCATTGATTTTCATTTTGATCTTTATTATTGTCTTTCTTCTGCTCACTTTGAGCATCATTTGTTTTTCTTATTTTTCTTTTTTGTCAGTTTCTTAAGGTGTAAAGTGAGATCTTTAGCTGAGATCATTCTTCTGTATTAATATAGAGGCTTATTGCTATAATGTTTCCTCAAAGTACGGCTTTAACACCATCTCACAAATCCTGATAAATGGTGTTTTATTTTTATTCAGTTCCGAACTGTTTCTCATTTATTATTTTAATGCCTTTTCAACATTATTTAGAAGTACATTGTTTAGTTCCCAAGTACTTGGGGATTTTTCAGGTATCTTTCTGTTATTAATATCTAATTTGCTTCACTCTGGTCAAAGGGCATGCCTTGTTTGACTTGAATCATTTAAAATTTATTGTGATATGTTTGATGTTCCAGAATATGTTGGTAAATGTTCCATTGTGCACGTGAAAAGAATCTGTATTCTGCTGTTGTTGGGTAGAATTTATTTGTAGTCAATTAGGTCAAGTTGGTTGACAATATTGTTCCAGTTTACTATAGCTTTGCTTCTTTTTTTCTATTTGTTCTTTCACTTATGGAGCAAGGACATTGAAATCTATGACTATAATTATGGTTTTACTGACTTTTCCTTGTTCAACCAATTTTGCTTCATGAATTTTGAAGCTCTATTATTGGGTACATAAAAATTAGGACTGCTATGACCTTTTGAAGGACTGACTTTCAAGTATCCCTACGAATTACCTTTCACTCCAAAATCTACTTTGGTATTAACATAGCCACTCTCACTTTCTTTTGAGTAGTCTTAGCATACACGTACAGTTTCGTTTTGTTTTTTAGTACTGTGAAGTCATTTCACCACTGTCTTCTTGCTTACATTGTTTCTGGTGAGAAATATTTTCATCCTTGTTTCTCCTCCTTTTATATCCATTGTTTAACTTTGGCTGCATTTAAATTTTTCTCTTTCTCACGAATCGTGAGTACTTTAATTATGATATGTTTTTTTCATGTTTCTTGTGATTGAGATTTGTCAAGGTTCTCAGATCATCAGGTTGATAACTTTATCAATTTTGGAAAATTTAAGCCATCATTTTCGCCAAAATTTTTGTCCTTCTTTTTCTCTTCTCCTTTGAGGAATCCCAATTACATGCATATTAACCTGCTTGAGATATCCTGCGGCTCACTAAAGTTGTTTCCTTTTTTTTTTTTTTTTTTTTTTTTTTTTTTTACAAATTCTCTTTTCCTTATCTGTTCCAACTTCACTGTTGTTTCCTTTTGCAATATTTCATTTGTTGTTAATTTTATCTGGTGTATTTTATAGTATATATTGTGGTTTGTGCCACTAGAAATTCAGTTTGTTTTTTTAAAAAATATCTTCCATGTCGCTACTTAATACTCTGAACGTATGTAATATGATTATGATATTTAATTATCTTTGTTAATTCTAAGATTTGTGACAATACCGAGCTATTTTAATTTCGTTATTTTCCTTTTAATGGGCCACATTTTTCTGCTTCTTTGCGTGCCAGGTAACCTTGATTGCATGTCAAACATCGCAATTTGTTGAATGTTGAATATTTTTGAATGTTGACTATCTTTGTAGCAATGCTCAGTTTCTAGCTAGCTATTTCCCCCTGCTGTGATAAGACTTTCCTGAGTGCACTACAATGAATGTTGAGCTTTTCTAACATAGTTTGTTGAAGCAGACTCTGTTCCTAGCCCTGTGCGAGTGCCAGGCACTGTTCCATTTAATCATTTCAATTCTTTTTCTAGGGCTTAAGGTCTTCACACACTAGTACTTTGCAAAATAAATCGAATCCCTCTGGAATTCTGAATTTTTAAAAAATTATCCTTCAGTGCAGGCTTTGTTTCCCCAGATTCTACCTTCTATCTTCTTCACTCATTGGGGTTACCAAGTTCTTCCTGGGTGACCCCTTAATGTGCTATAGCTTTGGAACTCTCTCAAATCAGGACAAGTGTAGGGCTTTTTTGCTTTCCACTTCTCACAGATCACTGTCCTTTGTTATCTGGGTATAGTGTCTTGAAAATCATTGCCTTATGTATTTTATCTTGTTTGTTTTTTAAATGAGAGCATACGTGTAGTTCTCATTAATTCATATCTTTTTTGGAAGCAGAAGCAATATTTGGGTTTCGTATCTCAGATCTGTCTTAGGGATGGAGAAAACCTACAAAGTAGACCTGGCAGGATTGATTAGATAACATGAAGGGTGTCTTATATTAATGTGAGCTAAGATGATGATGCATTTACCTGTTAACCTTGAAATGTATTCTCTCCCTCTGAAATCATTATTAGATGAGGTAATACCCAATTGCCTGTGAGATTGCTCTTGGTATGGTATACTGAGATTACTGAAGGTACTAGAGTGGGATTATTATTATTATTATTTTTCTTAGTCTATGGTCTTGAGAATGTACTTCAGCCTCCTTTGTTCCTTTTGGAACAAAAGGAACAATTACATTTGTGTAATTCAGAATACACAATGAAGAATGTTGTATGGAACAAATACATATAAAGGTGGCCAACTTCTTCTCTCATTGCTATTCATTTTACCTTTTGCATAGCTTTGCTTTTTCTATGAGCCCTTGGCTTCTAGGGATACAAGTAGTATTAATATTTCCTCTTTGATTACCTGAGTTGGTGTACAAAGATCTAATTCTAAGCATCTAGCCTTCAGTCATTAATGAAATCATAAATAGAAATTTATTAAATCTTCACTATAAGCTCAATGCCCTGATCTATTCTCTTTCAGGTTTTGCACTTCTCAAATAAAAACAGTAACAAAAAATATCAATCAGAACTGTGAACTTTTTGTTTCTTTCTATTAATTTTCTTTGTAGCAAATTTCCAGCCATGGAATTTTATTGATTATTCTCATTTTCAACAACATATTTGCCTGTCCACTCACACTAAATACATGTGCATGTAACATTCCTAGGAAGCAGGACCACTTCCTATATCCTCTATCACCTGGTTTTCTATTATTTAATTAAACCCATTCTAGGGAACTTTCTACTTGCAAAATATAAAAGCCTTCCAATTATATGTTATAACCTGATTGTCTCAGCCTAATTTTCATGAATATTTTAAGTTTCATTATTTTCTATTAGTAATTCTTAATGCAGAAGATTGTATTACTTAGTGTATAAGCTATTTGGGTTTTATATCTTATCTGTGCAAAAAAAAGTTATTTGCACTGGTTTAAATTCCATTTTCTCTTCTATGTGTCAAATATAACAAACTCCAAAAGTTTATACTATATTTAACATACTATATGTTAGCATATATACTCATAAATATGCTGTACTATATATACTCTTAAAATGTATTTCATATTTTTATTGCTTTTTAATGGATGTCCTACTTCCTGCCTACCTATTTTATTCTGAAAGAATTGTAATTAAGGAAACTTTGTGGACTTTTCTCTATTAATTTTAATAAATTTAAAAGTTGGTTTATCTTTGAGGTTCTGCATATGTATATATATACATATATACACACACACCTACGTAACACATCTTACATCAATAATAGATACGTACAAATGTCTGTTCTTTATTTCATAAAAATTGACTCTCCTTTAGAGGTTTTTATTATTTTCTGTAAGACCAAGATCCAAGGAAGACTATGAAAGACTTTTTAATGAGAGGCAAGATTCAGATATACTCAAGAGGAAGATGTTAAACAGTTTTAGTTACAGAAAGATACTATCAAAGAGAGCATAAGTATATAACCTAAAAAATGGATCAGTTAGGAGTCTATTGTATCCTTGGGACAAGGAGCGTTTCAATTAAAAATATTGAGACTGCTGCTATTAATATTACTAAAAGAAGACAACAGAAGCTGTGATACATTTTCATTTACTATTGTAATACCCAAGCGCCAGCTGCAGCTAGCATATAAGGTTAAAATGTTCATTTCCTAATGACCACATGAATTTTCTAAAAGTGGCTTTGGTTATAAATGAACTTCATCATTTTAAAGAGTTTTTCTGATTTATTTAAGGCACTAGCCTCCCTCCTACATGTGCGCTGGAGAAAAATAAAACAGTCTTTCTAAGTATTATAATCAGGATGTGATATTGGTATATCTGTAATGAATATGTATCTATGTACATATATATTTTTTTAAATAATTTATTAGCTTACAATGAGACATTGTTGATACTTGACATCAGAAAATTCCGCTAACTATGTTTTCAGAGTAGATGGATAATCTGACCACTTTTTATCACATCTATCACCATGCCAGTCCCAGATGCCATTACCTCTCCCTGGACTACCCTAAGAGCATTCTAGCTGGGTTTCCTGCCTCATCCCCTGTCTCCTTACAGACTGCTTTCATTGAAGATGTCAGAGTAATCTTTTCAAAGGTATATCCAATGTCTCTCTCTAGTCAAACCTGCACTAACTCCCCATTGCATCCCTAGTCAAAGCAAAGTTTACTTAGGATGACCTATGGGTGTTTATATGATCTAGCCTCCTGTTACCGCTCGCGTTCTTTCTAAAACCTTTTTTTCATACTCATTTGGAACTAACCACTCTGGTCTCCTGATCTTTAATTAAACAGGCATGCTCTCATCTTAAGGTCTTTGCACTGGCTTCTCCTTCTCCCTGGGATACTCTTTCCCGAAGTATTGTCATGGCTGTCACCCTCACCTTAGACATTTGAATCTTTGTTCATGTGTCTACTAAAAGGAGGTCTACCTTTGGCATTTTATTTTAAATTACCCACTCCTCTCGCACAGCACTTTAAATCCTGTCTCCTGCATTGCTTTTTTTTTTTAATTCCCATAGCTATTAATAGGAACTTAATTCATATTTGGTGTGGAGTAAATGTATTATTATTTTTCATCTCAGTGCCCCTTGAAATGAATGGTTAGCCAGGAAAAAAGATTTACATTATGGTTTGGGGACAGATATTTCTTTTGGTAAATATAATTTCTATAAAAAGAGAGAATCCCCTTTATTTTGCTTCAATAGTACCATTTTAACGAGTAGATTTATAAATAATTAATGCTTTTTTTTGCACCTTAGTTTAGATCATGCATATGCAGTATTTATACTATGTAAGTAAGTTTATTGAATTCACTGGGGTGGATGTGGAATAATTGATAAAACATGTATTTTCACACCTTGCCACCACTTTAAATTATTTGTCTGCCCTTCAGCCAGGGTGTGAACTCCATTTTAGCACATCTGAGTGAGATGTCCTTCCAGTCTAGATGAGCCCTGGAAATTTCTTAACATCACAAAGCCTTGTTTGCTGCTTTTGTGTAGAAAAGTTGGATGCAGTAGTTCCAAAGGAAACAGAAATGGATCATATAATTTGTAGTACTAACATGACTCTTTAGCTTACACATCTGTGTTTTAATTGAACTGGATATCAGCATTAGGATCATGTACTTACTATCATACCTAAAACTGCCTATTATGTAATTGTATTGATTTCTGTTACTTAAAAGGAATTAATCCTAAAAATGCTATTTGATGTGTAATAAAGCATATGACTGTACTTCCACAAAATAACTTTAGGGCTTAATATTTCTTTGTATAAAATATTTTTAAAACAAAATATAAGCTTCTTAACATAGAATACTGATGAGATTTATACACTATTAGAAACAACTCTTATTTCTAAAGATATCACCAACATCAAAGGTGAATAAATTCCTAAAGTTTGTCTTACAAAGATTATTAATGTACGTGTTTCTTTTTCAATGCCAGTGTTTGGAAAGATGGGTTGGAGGATCAAAAAGCCATTGTCAGGATGCTCCTGAACACTCATGTTGGAATTGCTTTGTCTTTCTTCCATATCAAAATTCCTCTCCTACTGCTGATTACAGTATGACATCATACACAATAAGAAAGTTACACATAAAAGTGATTTTTAAAGACACCCAAAGTGTAGTGGCATTGAATTCTAGGTGTGGAAATAAGACTGTGTGTGAGAAAATGTAATTTCGCTCTATCATATTAATTATTATTACCAGAGCATCTGGAAGTCATTACAAATGCATTTGGAGAACGCTGAGCTCGTACTTTAAGGGTCACCTTATCAGTAGCACTGAAATGCCTCACACTTCTCGTTTCCATCTGTGTGAATAATAGGAATTCTAGTATTTTTTGATGTTTTCTCTTCTTCTATTGATTCAACAATTACTTATTTAGCACACATTCAATTTAGGTATCGCTTAGAATTCCTACATGTTTAATTCCTACAGTGTCCCCTAGGCAGTAGTTTATTGGTCCTAAGAAAAGTCACTTCTAGATGAATGCTGTCCAAAAGAACTTTCTATGATGATGGATTTGTTCTATTTCTGTACTACTCAATGTGGTAACCACTGGGCACCTGTGGCTATTGAGCACTTGATATGCGGCTAGTGTGACTGAGCAACTGAACTTTTAATTTATTTGATTTTAAATAATCTCAATATAAATATATTATCACTCATGGTTATGACATTGGTTTAGGATATCATTTTTTCTACAGGGTTAATAGATACTACAAGACATATGGAGAACAATGATTGTGTTCTAACTTCTGCTGGATTTTGACCATTGCCTGCTTCCCTTTAAACTCTTAATCATTGTACTGACTGCAGACCACTGCTTGCCCACTGCTGGTCACTGCATTGTCAGCTCCTGAATCTCCAGGACTGAGCACAAACACACTGTTGCTCATGCCCCTTGGACGCCTAGTGCCCTTAGAAAATCTGGAGTCCAAGCTCCCACCTGCCATGACTTAGTATTTGCTGCTGCCTCTTGTCTTTCCAAAGCTGTGTCACCCCTGGCCCATCTGGGTAACTAAGTCCACTACCGCTGAGGCAGATTTTATGGAAATTTTTTAAAGTAGTTACCACATAGTGCCACTCCACCACTATTTCGGAAAAACTCTCAAACATTTTTTCCCTCTGTTTTCATACCACACAATCATTCATACAGAAGGCTTCCATGACCAAATGTGGGAGGTGGGAGTTTTCCCCATCACTAATTGAGCAGCCATTTCTGTGGCAGATACCAGCCGGGTGTCTTTCAATACAACTTCAACACTATTTACCTGGAGGTAGTATCAGAACCCACCGGCTGAGGGCTTGGTCCCCAAAACTGACCCCCTTTCAGATACCAGTCCCAAGTCCAGGTCTTTGGAAGTTCTCACTGATCAGCTTCAAGTTGGGATTCCCACAACCCCTTCTTTTAGGTTCAATTAATTTGCTAGAGCAGCTCACAAATCTCAGGAAACACATTTGCAGGTTTATTACAAAGGATATTGCAAAGGGTACAGATAAAGAGATGTGGAAGGCAAAGTACGGGGAAAGGGGTGGACATGCCACCCTCTAGAAACCTCCATGGGTTCAGTTATCCAGAAGCTATCCTAACCCTATCCTTTGGATCTTTTATGGAGATTTCAATGGTCAGGCATGCTTGACAGCCATGTTGAAATGTGGTTGGATAAAATGGGTATGATCTAAACCTGGCAATGCTTGTCTGTTTTGATGTTTTTTGGCCTATCTGTGCAGCATTCCTTCCTCCAGAGTATGGGGAAGACCTGCCATGGAATGAGGATCTTTTGACACATAATCAGATTAGAGTTCTGTCATGGGCAGGTGAAAGGAAGACAGGAGAAAGTCAAATAGAGAGATTCTGTTTTCTGAGGCCTGCTACTGAGACCTAAAGTGCCCCAACATTATAGCAAAATACTGTAACAAGTGCTATGGGAGTTATGAGCTAGGAAACGTGGACATATCTGTAGTGGTATATATATATGTTTGTGTCCACGTCTTCTAGCTCAGAACTCCCATAGCTATTACATATGTCAACTACCATGTCCATGAAATCAATCAGGAGACCAGCTGGATGAGTTGCATCTTGCTTTTGTTATAAAGATATTGAAAAAATTTACAGGTGTTGCCTGAAGCCCGCTGCCCTCCACGCTGGTTCCTGAGTGCTGGACCATGTCCCTTTATTTACATTTATTTGCTACATGAGAATCTAGGAACTTTCATCCAAGCTAGAGTTGGGTCTGGGCAGGAGGCCTGTCTTGACAGACAATTCTTATCAAAAGACGCGTTTACTTCCTTTTTTCGCCATCTTGCTGGGAGGGTCATAGGTGTTCATAGGAATAAGAAATTAATATGTGAGTTTTGTGACAGGGAACTCGCTAGATTTTTATGGTCTTGTGGGCCTGAACTGAGCTGCCTGTCAGAGTTTTTCAGGAGAAAATCTGTTTATGATGCTTACATGCTCACCATTTTTTTTTCCGAGCCAAAACTAAACAAAAACAAAATATGGCAATTAAAGAATCTTTTCTTGTGTCCCATTCCATGAGCAGGTGGCCTCACAGCACCACTGCTTGTGCTCCTGAGGACACAGCTCCTTCTGCTCCTCCATGGCTCTCCTTTCCAAGAGTGCACAGACATGATGGCAGGGATTGCACGTGTGAGGACTGGCTGCACACACCCTCACACTGAGCCTAGAATCACTTCCCTCAGAAACTCAATGGACTCTAGTCTACTCTGTCAGATTTCTTCCTCACTTGTGGGGATTTTCTTCTTCAAGGCTTCTTTGTTCCTCTCAGTGGCTGCCTTGGTAATTGTAACTCCTAAAGCCCCAATCAATTTATTTGTATTTGTCTGAATCTAAATTGTGAACAAAGTTCAAAATCTTACCCACAAGATTTGTGCATCCCATAGAAGTCATTGTGTATTGACAGAGGTCTAAAAATCCCAGAAATGGTTACAGAGCCCTGTCTGCCTAATGCATCAATAGACCTTTGATTGGGATGTTTGCTTAATTCTATATGGCAGGATGACAGGCTCCTCTGAATCTTCGATTTGATCGAGGAAAAATATTGTACCATGCAAAATTTTAAAATAAGAAAAATACAATTTCCACTCTTTTCATTGCCCAAAAACATTAAACCAGAAAAATCATATATGTCACTGTCAGAAGAGAAGTCATAAATATTCTCTTAAGAAAGAATATGGTGGATTTAGTTTATATGACTGTGCACCCAACATGTTTAAACTCTTCTCTTGGAGAGGCAATGGGGTAAAAGGTAAAGCAAACTAATTTACAAGGTGCTTTTACCTTTGTTGGCGTGGTCCTGATGAAAACCCATTGAGGTGCATAGGATTGAGGGGACTGAGATTGAGTGAGCTTCAGCAATTTATTCCATTCAACTATATTAAAAATGAGTTTTTGTAATGAAAAAATTCTCAAAAGCACTCAAAGAGTATAACTTTATATTTTGGGCCCCTTTTAGCTTTTCTTTTTGAACATAAATCTTCATACTGGATTTCTCTGCCATATTTTTTGTTTAATTAGTGAGTTTCTTCATTCGATATGAAGACTCCTTCAGACAAGTTCTGATAATTTGGGGAAAAAAAAAACTATTGACAATCTTCTTTTTTAAATTAAGAGTTTAAAGTAAAGGTAACACAAAAAGATAACCCAGTTCAATAATGCCATAACTCAAATTTTTAGTCAAAAACAGCTGCCTAAGAGTCCTTACCACTGTGGCCTTAGAATGTAATTGTCATGCTTGTTCTGCTACTTCTTTTTTATTTTATTGAGAGATACTGGGTTGTCGGACTGCAAGAGGCAAACTGAAATTAAATTATGTTGAATTTCCTTGATCTTTTCCCTTTATAGTCATTAATATAAATAGAATGTGAGCCTTTGACACAGGCAGAGCTCTGCTTTTCCATTCTTGTCTGTGCTTTTCACCCTCATGAATTCTGGAGGACAAGGAGTCCCTCCCCATTCGCTCATTTACAAACATGCTGGCTGATTGTGAGCTGTGTTGACTTGTTTTCTCAAGCCCTGAGGTATATGTAATGGAGTGAAGAAAAGAGGTAATGAAGAGTGTCCTTAAAACTGGCAGAAGAGTTCCTCTTTCCCCTCCCATTGCCTGTACCACCCTGATCAATGGTGCATCATTTAGTGCATATTTACCTCAGGGTCATTGCTGCTGTAGTAGAAGAAATATGTGTAGTAAAGGCAGATGGTGTCTTTTGACATAAAAAATGAGAGTTTTAAAATAATGGCATTCCACTAGCCTATGACTAAACTATGTGTGGGTGTGTAGTTTCATGTGGAGTATATAAAATCACAAAAATATTGACGGGAGGAAGGCAGGATGGGATAATGGAAACAGCTATGGAACATGTGCCAGCCAAGATATGTAAAAGCATCCTATAAATGTATGACCTTAGAAAAATCACTTTATATCTCTGTCATCATTTTTTACACTGTCAGATAAAGTCAGTAATACTGGGTTTGATAGCTCGCAGGAATTATACGTAGACCAAGTGTGGAACTACTTTAAAAACTACAAAATACTGTAGAAGGGTATTGCTAAGGTAATCACAGTCACATTGGGGTATCTCATATGAAGAACAGAGAGATATTGAGTGTGCAACATCCCTTATTTTAAGATAATATTTTAATTTGAAGGAACGTAAATCTAATAAGATACATTCTTCCAGGAAATAAATTACATCTTGAAAATTAATTGGGCATTTTGGAAGCTACATAAATTTGAACAGTAATTTTCTAGATGAGGTTCTGGTGTTCTACTCAACTTGATGCAGTTTATGGATTGATCAACTTACAATGAAGTCATAATTTATGAATGAGAAAATCTGGTACAATAATTCAAACTCTGATAGTCAATTAGTCAGCAGAATGAATGCTGCACTTTTTAAGTGCTGAGAATTGTATCGGACAGTAACAGGGGACAGAAGGATAGAATGTGCACTTGTTGAAAAATACCTCGAAGAAATGGCTTCAGTCATTTAAGAAGAAATATTTGTAGAAAAATCTCTGGCAAGATGGCCAAATAGAAACAGCTCCAGTCTGCAGTTCCCAGGAAGACCAATGCAGAAGGTGGATGATTTCTGTATTTCCAACGGAGGTACCTGGTTCATCTCATTGGGACTGGTTAGACAGTGGGTTCAGCCCGGGGAGGGTGAGCAGAAGAAGGGTGGGGCATTGCCTAACCTGAGAAGTGCAGTGGGCCAGACCTCCCTTCCCCCCAGCCAAGGGAAGATGTGAGGGATTGTGCTATAGGCCCAGATGCTACTCTTCTCCCGTAGTTTTTGTGACCCACAGACCAGGAGATTCCTTCATCTGCCTATACCACCAGGACCCAGGGTTTCAAACACAAAACTGGGCAGTTATTCAGAATGCTTTTACGCTCTTGGTGGGAGTGTAAGGCAGTTTGACCACTGTGGAAGACTGGTGATTCCTCAAGGATCTAGAACCAGAAATACCAAGTGACTCAGCAATTCCATTACTGGGTATAAACCAATAGGATTATAAATCATTCTACTATAAAGACACATGCACACATATGTTTATGGCAGCACTAGAACCAACTGCAGCTCTCATCAATGATAGACTAGATAATGAAAATGCGGCACGTATACACTGTGAAATACAATGCAGCCATAAAAAAGAATGAGTTCCTGTCCTTTGCAGGGACATGGATAAAGCTGGAAACCATCATTCTTGGCAAACTAACACAGGAATGGAAAACCAAAGACTGCATGTTCTCACTTAGAAGTGGGAGTTGAACAGTGAGAACACATGGACACAGTGAGGGGAACATCACACACCAGAGCCTGTTGGGGTGTGGGAGGTAAGGGGAGGGATAGCCTTAAAACAAATACCATTATTTTTAAGTGGGGCTTAAAACCTAGTTGATGGGTTGGTGGGTGCAGCAAACCACCATGGCATATGTATACCTATGTAACAAACCTGCACATTCTGTACATGTATCCCAGAATTTAAAGTACAATTACAAAAATAAAGATAAACAAGGTCTGGGGATCTAATGTACATTATGGGTGGTGATGGATGTGTTCATTAATTTGACTGTGATAATCATTACAATGCATATTTATATCAAATCATCATGTACACCTTCAACGTATTCAATCTTTGCCAATTAAATCAAAAACAAAAAAAGAAGAATCAACTGATTTAATCTTGAAGATATAGGAAAATAAAAATCAAGGTGGGTCGAAGCTTGTCAAAGAAAGCTTCTGAATGGTAGCTTTTAAGATATGGTGTATTATTTGATTTTTATTATTACTACAAAGAAAGGGTACTTGTATATGAGACTTTGCTATACTTTATTTCATTTTTGACATCCATTAACTCATTTTATATACCCCATGAAGAAAGCTATGTAACACATCGAAGAAATGCTAGTTGCAAAGTGGGGGATGCCAGAGAGAAAATGGCTAGGAATGATCCAAATGGAAATTGAATAAAAATGTTGGGCTTGAAATTATATATTAAAATAAGCAGTATTGAAGCCATCGTAAGAGACAGGCATAACTAAGAAGTAACAATTTACCTGGGCAAAGCAAAGAGCATAGTCTGTGTGAATCCTATAACATTTATACCATGACTGAGTCTATTAATAAACAAGTAGCCCTTTTTGGCTGCACCAGGAAAAGTATCCAGTGTACAATGTTATCTGAGACCAAGTGCAAAGACTTAATCTCCCTTATGTTTCTCCACTTTGTAGAAGGACATATAATGATATTAATATTGAGATTAACAAAACATATTGAGTTTTGCCATATTCTAAATGTGTGTTCTATTTGTGTTTTAGAGATCTAGAATAACCATGCCTGGCTTTCTAACCCACAGAAACTGAGATAATAAATGTTGTTTTAAGCTGCTAAGTTTTGTGATCAATTGTTATGCAGCAATAAATAACTAATACAGATATTAAGGAGCATATTAGAATACTTCCTTCTTTGTTTTTAATACTGATAAAATTTAGGACGAATACTTGACTATTAGTTTAGGTGACTTTTGTAAATCATACCAAATACATACATCTATGGTATACTTTTGATTCTCTTTTCAATATCCAAATCAAATATAATTCTAAGAGCATAATTTTATTTAATTTCTGGATATATTCTATGGATTATGGCTAAGGCAGCATGATAAATACTCCCTGGAAGAAAATCTCAATTTTTCTATCATTTTTGACAGATACATTGGTTTTATAAATAGCTTTAATTCTTCAAGTACTGTGCCATTTGTATCCACATGTTATATTTTTTTCTTTCCTCCAGCCGTGCTACCAATCACTATTATCATGCTTACTTAGTCAGAAAATGATGTCCAGAGACTTTTAAGTCTCATAAACAGACTCACACAGTTAATAATTGTCGGTAGAGTCATGATCTGAACCCCAAAAATGACTGGTTCTAAAGCTCATTAAACTATTTTTATTGCTCCAGGATATGTTTGGTAGTCTTCATAAAGCTCACCTTAGCAAAGCATCTTAAGGTATAGCATTCAGGATGGAGAGAATTCCTGGAACACATGCTAGTGAATATCTGCGTGTAATTGATTCAAGGGTGCCTTTCTTTATTAAAGGCTCAAAGTAGTCCTCAGTTTTCTTCCTTTGAGCATCACATATGCTGTTAGATTTCAAGTAAATTAGTGCAAGGGCTGGATCCAGATGGAATCACGCTGGATTCTTTGTCTAATTTAAGTCTTCAGGTCTTCTGAGAGTAATTTAGGCAATCTATTGACAACTTTCTTCAGTGAGGCTCTTTTCATGGTAAAATGCTTTGTACTCTGATTTTTTATTTTGCTGGTGTGAACAAATCTTTTTCCTTCCAAGAGATATCGTTCTTCTCATTGCTGTGTTGAGCTAAATCGTCACTGTTAAGAAGTTCTACCTTACATTCATATGACAACACCCAGCTATAGTACAGTCTTGTTCACGGATATGCTCGAGAACACACAGTGTGTCCAGTCAGTTTAATAAAGTCCTTTTCCTGAAAATATTGAAGTTGCATTAAACACAACATGGACCAATCTCCATGTTAAACATTCAGTCTGTGTATCTGACAATCTTTTACTATCAGAATTTATAAGATTATGGTGTTTGCAATGTAAACAATAATATCACATAATGTAACATAAAATTGGTACTTTATAAGAGTTTTTAATGAAATTTAAAGTCTGTTATCTGAGGTTATTCCTTCCTTGCACAGAACACATATTTTACCTTTTAGAAACTGTAAGAAAAACATGAGCTGGTGGATCTAGTAAATAATACCACCAGATTGAAATACATTTCCAGTGTTCTGATATTCACTTTTCTTCTTTCAAGTATAAGGCACATTTTGGATTCACTGTTTACAGGCTTGTTTAGTGCATGAGTGTAGTACAAGCTACTTTAAAAATTTATCTGGCATATAAAGATACAGCCTTTCTGCCTGGTGGTTTTTATGGAACATTATAAATGTATTTATTTCAGTCAAGATGCATCACTGGAGAGCTGCATTGTAAATTCCACATGCAAGATAAGCTTGCAGTTCATCATTTATGGATCTCCAAAATTTCAGGGTTTAAACAGATGGTATAGATAGTACTAGTATATTAAGGAGAGAATTAAGGGTACAGAGCCCCAATATTAATCATAAGGAGATCTTTATATTCAAACACAACTGGAAAACTGCAATTACTGTCTCCCCTATGGTTTGATATTTTTAAAGCTAAAAGGGCCTGTCTTACAAATGAGTTTTCCTGTCTTACTTTTGCCTGTAGTAACGTTAGAATATCTGTTATTAAAGTGATTAAACATTGGTGTTTCATAAGATAAGGACTCTGAAAGAAAAATGGTTTCTATCTACAATTTGAGTGAGGAGTTTAAAAAACCTAAGTAGAGTGGTTATTAAAATTTTTACTTTAGAATAAAGTTTTAAAAACAGTTTTATAAAAGTTAAATCAGAAATATCAATGTGAATTTAATAACTTTAAAAATATTTTCTAGCTATGTTGCTAGGTGGGTCTGCAAGTGTTGATGATCGTTAAAAAACCACCATGAATAATTAGGTGGAACAGTCATATTTCCGCTCAGAGTTTTGTGTCTAATACTGTTCTTTATCCAAAAGAAATCAGGTTTGTTTGTGGGATTTAGGATGAGCCAGAATCTTCTAATTGTTTCCAAAGAATAACAATAGTTTTTAAAAAGCGGGGAAGACACATGGTTGAAATCACAAAGGAGCCAGTTTAAAGAGTTTCTCACAGGTAAAGCTGTTATATTTTGAGTATTACAGAGAAAACAATAATTCATCAAAGCTATGTGTCCCTAATCATACTCAAAATATAAAAATAATAGCTATTTTAAAGTGTGGGCGGAGCATGTTGGCTCATACCTATAATCCCAGCTACTTGTAAGGCTCAGGCAGGAGAAACCCTTTCTTTAAACAGGGAAATGGAGGACTTTCCAATAAGTTTTATCAAATATGTTTGTATTAAACAATTTGAATGGGATGCATACTACATTTAGGTTTTGCTAAACATCTGAAGTTAGAATCTCCTTGCAAAATTCTATGGCTTTCTATGGTGACTCATCATTTCAAAAAGTGTACTATCTCACATAAAATATCATCCAAGAGATAAGGTAAGCTCTAATATCCAATTTACCAAACACCCGTGTCCTTTCCATGTCAGTACTGGCTTCTCTACAAGGCTGGCTGTGTTATGATCACAAGTTACTTCCAGCAGTAACTGGAAAGAGGAGCACCTCCTAGCCATTGCTTTCCTTCAGCCTGCATGTGATCATTTTAGCCCTGCGCTTAACTCTGGAGAAAGAGCTTCTAGGTGTGTCTGCCTTTGCTCTCATTGACAGATTCATTAGGAAACACCCTGGATTCTAAGGATGAGGCAGATTCCTCTGATTACCTGAACTGTCTGAGGGCTGAATTCCTGAATAAAATCAGATTCTATCAGGAAGAAGGAAGGATGATATTAGGAAGAAGGATGGCTGCTGGGTAACAAACCGATCACTCCAAGCTGAGACAAGTTGTGACCCAGGTTTGGAGAGCAAAATTCTTGGCAAGTCAAATTAAGTAACAGTGACAGAGATTAAAAAATAAAGATGTGAAGATTATTATAAAAGGCATGGTAATAAGTAAGATAAAAACTATGAACAACCACAGGATGTATCAGACATGATTAAGGGAAAAAAAAAACATGGGTTAGAAAAAAATATAATATGAGAACACTAGCCGTAATGTGCCAGTTTTACTCAATTTATCTAGGTGTCTGTATCCTAGTTACAGCCCTCTGATTGGTTGCCCTCTGAGTAGGTTACAATTACAATTTGTAATTGTATCCTACTCCTAAATTTTCTACTGACCGAAATTGGTTAAGACTGTTAATTCTATTTTCTATGAGTATTATGTGACTCTATAATGCCAGTGAAAGTATGAAAGTAAGGACAGAGATGATGAATAAATAAGCCAAACTCATCTGGTTCAATTAAGTTATTAATTAAAAAGTATTTTATAATCTGTGGAGATATTTTTCTACTTCTTCAGATGTTAGAAATCCCTAGAAAAACCGTAACTTAAATTGTAGGTTTTAATTTCTTAAGAAAATTACGATTAACATTTAAATTATTTACTGGAACTTAATCAACTAAACTTGATAATACTTAAACATTTAGGAAATACTTAAACATTTAGGGAATATTCAATTGCCATATGCATAAATTAGTCAAATAAAAGTAAAAATATTGAAAATTTTAATGCCCCTGTCACTAAATTTATAAATAAAATACCAAAAGTTGTAGGTTGAACTTAAGGAACTTAAGAAGAAAAGCATATTTATAATTTTAATAAATGTTAAACATAGTGATTATAGCAATTATTGTTACCTTCAGATATACCTAGAACCAGCTTTGGCTATGATCAAGGATGTGGTGTAGGGAAGATGAAAAATGTATGCCTACTCCAGCTGGTATATATCATACTATCTATGTAGTTTAGGAGGTTGGAATTAGCCCCTGAGATGATAAGAAATCTGCCTATTACTTCCTTGATGGAAATTATGGAAATCAAGGACAGGATAATGCCTTGAATCAGGTAAACATCAGAAACATCAGTTCTTTTCCTCTTTATTATGTATGTGGTAATGAGGTCAGAAAGAAGGAATTGGGAGAAGGTGGCTGAAGAATATTTTGGAAAAGTAGAGCTTGTAAAATGTTGGTGGGGTGCAGTGGCTTATGCCTGTAATCCCAGCACTTTGGGATCACAGGCAGATCACCTGAAGTTGGGAGTTCAAGACCAGCCTGACCAACATGGAGAAACCCTGTCTCTACCAAAAAAATGCCAAAAAAAAAAAAAAAAATAGTAGCTGGGTGTGGTGGTGCATGCCTGTAATAACAGCTACTTGGGAGGCTGAGGCAGGAGAACTGCTTGAACCTGGGAGGTGAAGGTTGCAGTGAGCAGAGTTGGCACCATTGTACTCCAGCCTGGGCAACAAGAGTGAAACTACATCTTAAAAAAAATTCGTTATGCCATCTTTCTTGGACTGGGACTATGTTTGACTTCATGTCTTGATAGATAATGTATAGTTGAGAAATGTAAGTTTCTGTGAGTCACCTGACCTCTGCTAATTTCTTCTGAATCCTGCAAGGTCTCTAATTTGATTGATGAATATAGAGGGCTTCAATGGTGAGTCCTGATACCAGTTCTTGATGGCTATCTCTTTACTATAATCACCTATGCTCACAGCAGGCTGTGAGATTTCCTTTCGGAATTTATTAGGTTGGTGCAAAAGTAATTGTGGCTTTGCCATTTTTTTTTGTGCCAACCTAATAAAACTCCCTTTAGCAGATGCAATTGAGGAAAAGATTATCTAGAATTCCACAAGTCTATCAACTATTTTGTTTCTAAATAAGGGAAGTATGGCAAAGGCATTAAGATACTGGTATGATGTACAGATGTTTGAAGGTTCTGACTTAATAAATGATGTTTTTCTAAGCTTATGTAGCAAATCATGTAACATTAGAATGGGCCAAAGGCTTTGAAGTATTAATTTAAAGTGGTTCTATCTAAGAGCTTGAGAAGGTTTTACAGTGCTCCCATTTTGTGTTAATAGAATCCCTTCTCATTTGCAGGAGATGTGAATCATATTGCTAACCAGATTAATGAGAACAATTCAAACTTTCATGTTGTTGTTGTTGTTGTTGTTGTTGTTGTTTCTGTAACAAGACCCTAAAACTAACTCTTTTTCCCCACCAAACATGAGAACAGAAAATGTTTTTTAATTAAAAAGAAAAGAGAAATTATCCATGGAGTTGGGAAGACTCAGAAAGCTTCAGTATGAGTCACCCTGATACTTGCATAAATCTGCCAATTAGAAAATCAGGATGCTGGAAATAGGTAGAAGTGGAAATTGAGGAGTAGACTAATTAGAGCAGAGCTCCTCAAACTTTAATGTGCATACGCATCATCTGAGAGAGTGTCCTCTAAATGTAGACACTGATTCAGTAGGTCTAGGAATCTGTATCTTTTAACAAGTTCCCAGGTGATACAAATATAGTTTGCAAAGCATGTGGTAAATTAGAATTTGGATGTGACCATAAAACAGACATAATCAGAGATTATCTGGGAAGTGGTTCCTTGTAGAAGGGGAGTCTAGATATTGACGTCAAATGGGCGAAAGAGGGGTAGCAAGTGGTTCAAAACCAAAACTCTGGCTCCCCCATGGTGTGGGCAGGTGTGGGCTAGACAAGGCACTAGGTAATCACTATTGGACTCCGGGTCAGAGAAGAATAGAAGAAATTTGGTTAACATACCTTACTGTAGACCTAACTATTGGGGTTGGGTAGGAGCCTGAAATAATCCTTAGAAGTCTAATCTGGGCTTCTCCAAACTTAATACCAGTCATTTGTGAGTCATTCCTAAAAAAGGCAGATAAGATCTCTTTATCTATTATGCATCTCTGTCTGTACCCATCCATTTGTCCATCCATTGTCTGTCAGGAATTTTGTACATGTTATTTTCATTCCTTAGACTGCTCTTTCTTTCACTTTTTAAATAGCAGTCTCCTTTGTCATTTGGTTCTCAGACTAAATGCCATGTCCATTAATAGGCTTCCCTCTTGTTGTTTCTTGTAATAACCTGTTAGTTTACATCTCAGCTCATTGTTCCTGTTTGTGTTCTCTATTATTTAACAAATAAATTTTTATTTTACTCCTACTATATGATGGGACTTTCCTCAGTGCTAGAAATATAGGAATAGGCAAAGAGAAAATGACTGTTTTCAATTCTAGTGACCTGTGTCCTATGTAGGTTTAGCTAAAGTTCGCAATTATTTGTTTTGGTTGTTTAATTGTTAACCTATTACAGTGTATACTGCATGACTCCAGAAACCATAAATATCTTATTCATGTATCTGTAATATTTGCTGAATAATTTAATGATAAAAATAGAATAATCATGAGCAATGGAGCTAAAATATTTCATGGAAGATGTATAATTACAGAAGGAAAAATGAGAATGGTTAAGGGCATTAGTAAGATACTTAGTAAGATTTAGCAAGGTAAGAGGGAAAAGATAATTATTGTGCTCTGGATATAGGGAATGGCATGTTTCTGGGAGAAAAATGGAAGCATAGTGTGTTTTCAGTCCTGGAAAAAAAAAGTGTATGGCCTGTGCAAGGAAGGGAGTGACAAGAGATAAATATGGGGGGTGGAGAGAAGCTGATGTGTGAAAACTATGTTAAGATACATGTTAAGAAGTGAAGTCTTGTAAATCATATTGAGAAATATAGACTTTATGCTAAGATCAGTGGGAAGCGACTGTATACTTCTAAATGGGATCACTGTAAATTTAGTTTTAAAAGATTATTTGATGTACTTTGAACAATGTATTGGACAGAAGCAAAGCTATAGGCAAGTTGGAAGGTTATTGTGGTAATCTAGGCCAAATCTATTTAAAAACTATTAGGACTAATAAATAAGTTCAGCAAAGTTACAGGATATAGGATAAATATATATAAATCAAATGTATTTCTATGCATGAGCAATTAACGTTTAGAAAATAAAATACATAAAACAATTTTATTTATCACAGTATCAAAAGAAAACACTAGAAATAAATTCAGTAAAAGAAGTATAAAAATTATACTCTGAGAACTATGAACTATTGTTGAAAGACAGGAAAGAAGGCCTGAATAAATGAAAAGTTATCTCACGTTTATGGATTAGAAGATTTAATATTGTTAAGATGGCAGTACCGCTCAAATTAATTTACAGATTCCACACAGTCCCTATTAAAATATAAGCTGGCTTCTTTCAGAAATTGACAAGCTTATATGAAAACTCATATGGAAATTCAAGGGACCTGGAATGGCCTAACTACCTTTAAAAAAGGGCAAATTTGGAGGACTCACCTTCACTAATTTCAAAACATAATGCAATGCTGAAGTAATCTTTCTGTGGCCTGACATTTCCTACTTCTTCAGCATAACTTCTTTCCACTTTTCCATATGCAATTCCACCCAAACACATTTCTTATGGATCTTTGAAAGCATAATGCTCCTGCCGTGCTATCCCTTTGCACAGGGGAATCCTACCGTCTTCAGCACCTCTGTGCCACCACTTTTGCCTAGCTTACTCCTTCACATCCTTAAGGCTCAGGAAACAGTTACCCAGGAATCTTTCTGTAACCTTAGCTGGTCTGTGTCATGGCACTCATCTCATCTGTAATTATCACCTGATTGATGGTGATGTTCAAGTCTTTATCTCCAGCCTACATTGTTCATTTGTGTAACATTTAAGTCCTGTATCTATATTTCTGATTTTCATGTTCATACTCTCAAATTGTCTATAACGATGTGCATTGTCCATATCCAAACCTCAACTTATTTCCCCAAGTATCTTTCCAGGATTTGAATAAGCTACTCCCAGGCTATTCCCTATTTTAATGAATAAATGTCCCAATGCTTGGATGAGAAACTTAGGAATCATATTTGATACTGTACAGGGTAAATGAGTGTGCCTCACAGATTATCAAATACAAAGCAAATCCATTCCCACATTTGTATGGGGGTCATAACTCCCAAGGGCCATTGATGAAGTTAATCAGAAATCCTGTGGTGGATTCATTTCTAGAGATAAAGGACTCCTCAGATGGACAACTTTAGTTTGAAAACTCCCTAAGAAATAACTTTGCAGAAAATTTATTAGACTGTATGCCATCAAGAAAAGCTAGGCAAAGCTGGTGGTACAAATGTGAACAAGACAGTAGGATTATCGTGTGCAGTGTGTATGCAGGAAGAGCCCTATGCTTTCAGAGATCCATAAGTAATTTCTCTGGGTGGAGATGCATATGGAAAAGTAGAAAGAAGTTACACTGAAGAAGTAGGGAATGACCGGCCACAGAAGAGTTCCAGTGTTTTGTTAGAGTTTGAATGATTTTAGAGAAGGGTGACAAAGAACGTATATTTTAGAGGATCACACTGGCATTGGTATAGATCTAGAAACAGTGTGTACTCTAGTAAGCTAGAAAGGCCTATCCTGTCTCAAGAGGCCAATAATTACAATTTTAAGTAAAAATTGTTTATATGAATGTTGTATTTCACAACAGCAAACACGATATTAAATTAATGTATCGCTTCATTTTTTAAGACCAATCCTTTTTATAAGAGTTTTAAAAATCCAATTAAACAGAATTTACCCATTAAAATATTAATTATCTTGACCATATCATTGTACTTTTTAATGATGAGCCAGTATTCATTTTTCAGTAATCCTTTAGAAAAATAGTAGTGTCATTATTTCTTATAATTGCAGCTTGAATTGTTGAGTTTTGCTTTAAGCTATTAATAAGCCAAAATAGGTGAACAATTATAATTTCCTTTTTCAAAAAGTATTTGCATGTTTGTAGTCAATTCTCAAGAAATCTCATTCAGGTAGAGTGCTGGACTCTGACCTCATCAATCTACATTATTTTAATTACTTTTGGGATCAAAAAAGAATTTCTAACAGTCTCCAGACAGTGAGTAACATTTTATTTTATGTGATTCGTAAATTTTCATACTGAATTTAATCTGTAGGCTCATTGGTAAGAGATTATACTTTGAAGCAATACTTACCCTGAAAATTTGCTCTCTTCTCAAGTAGAAAATATCCAGGTAATGATGCCAGCATTAAAAGAACATTATGCATAGGTAACACTAGGACTTTTGTTTTCAGGGAGACTTGTTTGCCTGACCTATTTGTTTTATTTTAAAAAATATTCCAGCACAGAACAAATCTGAAGTCCATTCCCAGCAGCCATCCATATAACATTGATCACTATTAGCTTAGGAAAGATTATTTTCTGATCACAAAACTTATGTGAAACAATCATACAATTCTGGAACATTTTCTCCAAAGATTATATTTTGTATTCTCTATGAATATGTCATATGACACTTGGGTCTTCATACCAAAGTACAATTTTGGGTAATTTTGGATATTTCTGTTCTAAGAGAATGTCTTCTGAACTGGATAAATTATTGCCTCAAGTGTTTAAATATTTATTTGTTCCCTATATTATCACCTACCAGAATATAACAGGTACCACTTAATATGTAAGAGTGAAATTAAAAAATGTGAGAAAATGCATAATTTGTTAAGTAGGCATAGAGTTATCACTACCTTAACTCTGCCGTAGGTTTGTGTGCTCCTGGTATGGAAATATACAACTACAGATCCTAGAAATATTTCCTATAGAGCACATCAATCTTATCTATTTAAAATACATGCTCAATTTGTAAAAGGAATAGTATACCTCACAAAGATGTTCATGTATAAAATGCCTTCTTTTCTACTTAATAAAACATGATTTAAAGTAAGAATAATATATTTGCTTCTCAATAGTAATTTTTTAAACATAATCTGAACCATTGTAAATTGATTTATTATGTTGATACTTGAATGATTTGCTCATTTATCTGATAAATGTACCAGAGCATTTCAGGGTGACATAAGATATAATTTTATAAATACTAAATTGAATAAATATTTAGTTTCTACTCAAAATTTTTTTCTACAGAATTTGAAAAGATATGCAGCTCCCTAACCTAAATAAATATACTCTAGAGTTAGTCTTGTGAAACAAAGTATAGCAAAGGAATAACAAGTTTAGCAAAGTATAGCTAGAGGAATAGTATGCATCACAAAGGGTGTTCATGTATAAAATACTTTCTTTACTAGTAAGTAAAACATGATTTAAAATAAGAATAATATATTTGCTTCTCAATGCTAAACTTTCAAATTTTTAAATATAATCTGAACCATTGTAACTTGTTTTTTTTTTTTTAATGTCTATATTTGAATGATTTGCCCATTTATCTGATAAATGTACCAGAGCATTTTAGGATGGACACACTGGTTTGCAAATATACTCATTTTCTTATATCTCCAACTGGGATTTTGTTTGTTAAAAATGATAAAACGTTCACTTCCCAAACAGAAATTTATGGGGGAATATGTATGTGTGTTGAGGTTTTAATAATTATGTTGATTACTGATTGGCTGTTGAATCAACTGTTCCAATTTGAAAAATATTTGAAGGTAAGAAGATTAATTTTTACAAATAAGATAATATGCAGGCAGGCAGAACCTGATTGGAGATAAAGGTCAGTAGCCATCTGTTCCTCAGTCTTATTTAGAAGAGCAGAAGGTGTGGTATGTCGTGCCCAAGCTGTTTTCAAATGCATGATAACAAAATATGTAAAATCATTTGGAAGGTGAATTTTCTGAAATTTCACCTTGAATCACATTTCTTCCTCAGATAAACAAAATAAATATTTCATTTCTGCTCAAAATTTTTTCTACAGAATTTGAAAATACATGAAACTCCCTAACCTAAATGAATGTACTCTAGAATTAGTCTTGTGAAACAAAGTATAGCAAAGACAATTATTAGAAAATGGAGGTATAAACTCTGTACAGGAAGCAGTATGAGGATTTGCCACTGATTGGCCAGTTTTTCCACATTGAAATTTTGTCTTCCTGTTCATTAAAAGACTTAATCATGCCTTGCTTAATATTATTAGTATTGCTTACTGACTTGGGGTATACATATTTCTTTCTGGAATTTTTGTGAGAACCCATGAGAGCAACAATTTTGAGCTCTGATATCAGCAGAAAAGACGAACTTACTGAAGGTTCTAGGTGGATAAGAGCCCTACAGCAATAAAACATGTAAACATGACAATTCTTTTTAGCTGCATCAACTCTTTTTGGTATTCCCACAACTGATCTCAATTTTCTCTTTTTATAACAACTCAGTAAGGGGTTTTACCAGAGCAGACAAGCATGAAATTAATTTTCCATAGTTTACTGATGCTAGGAAACTTGCTGGTCAGTCATATTGATATAAGTCCTGATGCTGGCTTGATTGTTTCATTTTATTTTTAATTGCAGTAAATTTTATCAGCATAACTTTTATAATGTATATACTATGCAAAAGGTTTAAAAGAAGAAATGTAGTGTACTTCATATTTAATCTCTTAGTATTTAGTAAGATTTATAGTACCATAATACTGTTTTTTCTTGTTAATAGCAAGATAACTTAATGATTAGTCTTGGCACTTGCTGTACCTGATATACAGAATGTCAGAAGAAAGAAGATACCTCAAGGCTCCACGGAGTTACTAAAGGGCTGAGATGCCTCTTATGCATGAGCATTGATGCAACTCTTTTTAGAACTAGCAAAGCTTGCCTATGTTAACTCTAACCTGGATAATTTTTTTTTTCTCCATGTTATTAAGCTTAAAATACCTCCTGTATCTTGGCAAACACTCTTGGATGTAATTGTTGCTTCAAAGCCTTTAGGAATTATATACTACCTGTTTTAAGGACATATAGGTTCTTGATTAATTGAAGCAGTCATTTCTAATTTTATATATCTAAGAATTTTCAGGTCTTAGCTCTTTTCATTCTAACAGAACCATGTAAAATAGTATACAGCCTAGGTCGTATGCTGATAGAGTTTACAATTCCTCAGACCTGGCCTGAGTAGAGGCTTCTAGAGTCTGGTCATATGGACTGCTCTGCTCTTTAGGTGACCTTCTTTATATAGTCACTGCCAAACGCATAAGTTGGTTGTCTTGAAAAGCTCAGCTTGGCTCTCCCCTTTGTACTCCGGAGGTGAGCTCCTGCTGAGTTTCTCACATCTTCCTGATAACATTTAGGAGAGAGAAAAAAAATTCCTCCCTTAGTTTCTGAGACTAGTGCATGTTTTGTATGTGGTGTTCCTGAGCATCTTCTGGAGAGCGAAGATTTTGCAGATGTAGCAAATCTCTTGCTTGTCTACTCCCCCAGAGTGGTAAATGAGGTGTATTATTTGATCTTTTGCTATTTTAAATTTGTTTGGAAGCTAAGAGGCTGAATGTGTAAGAATAGAAAGGTAAACCTTTTGAAAGGGTGTAACAAGTGGAGAGTGGGGTAAGAGGAGAATACTTTGTGACATCCAACCTACTGGCCGTGCCCTACCCAAGGGCTGGGCCAGATTTGTACCTTTTTACAAATATTTATAGAACACTTATTAGATGCAAGGCAAAGTACTGAGTTGCTGTCAAGCAAAACAAGAACAGCAGAAGGCTGTGGTCTCTGTTCCCAAGGCTGTGTCTATGTGTACGCCCATAGATATACTCATAAAAAATCCCAGAAGCATTTAAAGTAAAAATATGAGACAGGGTGAAATTATAATACCAGCTAGCCATATATTAAATGCTGTAAATGCTCATTAAATGCTGACAAATATCCCATGAGGCAGTTGCTTTTATTTTCAGGATTTTATGGAGGATGAAACTGAAGTCTTGAAGGTTCAGAAACTTGCCTAAGGCTGTACAACTCTTCAGCAGTAGAGCTGGGATTTGAATCAGGGCAAACCTGGCTCAGCATCAGTGTGCCAAACTGTTAACCAGAACATCCCTTCCTCACTGCATGGTGCAGAACAGCAGCTCTTACGTGTTCTTAAAGAAGTCAGCCTTCGAGGAGCAATACTGCAACTTTTACCTTTTTATGTCCCCTTTTGCTAGCAAAGTGAAAGTGTGCATGTGGATTAGAATGACAGTGATGCTGAAGGGAAATTATCCTCTCTACTCCCCTTTTCTCATTTTGTGATGTGGGGAGGGGATTGTAGATAGGAAGTACATAGGCGAATTAGACTGGCTCACATCCTAGCTCTGTCATTAATCAGGTGTATGACTTTAAATAATTCACTTGGCTTCTCTGGATAACCGGTTTCCTTAATTGCTAAAGAAGTTGAACCAGAAGTTCCCTTCCAGCTTTAGAATTCTAAGGTCAATGATGTCACTGTAGAGACGGATTTATCATCTGCAGACCTTTCCACTTTTGTGCACATAAATAGTTGTTTATTTGAAGTCCCTAGTTACAGCCTGTCTATTTTGCATAACTGATAGCAGAGAGTTTTTATTCTATGAGAAACACTCTATTTCTGATTGCTGTACATCAAACTGATGGATCTGCCGTAATTTCTCAGCTGTCAAACTGAATGTCAAATTAGGACTTTGTGTGTCCTTGAAGTGCTTTGTCTACTTTTTCCATATTGTACACAGAAAATAGAGAACACATGGTTCTTGCGTAAGTGTCTAGGGCACTTGATCTTGGTTGGCATTTAAGCAGTGACTTTTAAACTGTATTATCAACTGGCAAATTTATTTTTAATATACACTTTTTATTGAAATCTCACAGAAATAACTTACAAATTCAATTCACCTTCTGTCTGTTTGATGCCAAAAAGCAGAATAATCTGACCACTATATTTTTATAAATTCACATTGATATTCATTTCTAAATAACACTATCATATTTACAGTAATTATTTTAGGGGCACAAATTTAAACATCTATAGTTCTTGCTGTATAACATTAGGATAAACTTCCTCTTACAGAAATATGTTTTTTCTTTCAACGTATTTATTTTCAGAAACATTCAAATTTAATAGTGAAATACAAGGTCCTAACGAGGATGTTAGTGGCATCACTGTTGAAAGAGGGACATCCTTAGCATCAAACACTGTTGAATTTGTTAAAAAGATTTAGATACAGAAAGTGGTGATGGCCACATAGCTGTGAAAATGGATGTAATGTCACTGAACTGTACACTTAGAAATAATTGCAATGATAGCTACTCTATTGTGTATAGTTTACCACAATAAGCAATAATAAGAACAATATTATAGTTGGAATGCTGTTGAGCCAGCATCCATGATCGCTAAGTTCAACCTATTGTTCCTGCTTAATCAATTTCCATGTGCCATTGCATCTTGTGAGGCATTTAGTCTACCTCTTTTACATTTTGGTACTGACAATCATCTATTCTTTTTCATTCTTTTAATTAAATGTAACGATTTCATTCTCCATTGTCTTAATTTTACCCAGATTCTAAGATTTAGTCCAGGAGTTGGAAATAAAGATGCATTCTTTTCTGAAAGTGCTCACAGTTGTCAGCAGTCAGTTTGAAGCACTTTTACTCCAAAGCAAGTACAGAAATGGTAAGAGACAATCATCTTCATGGGGCAGTTTTCCCAAAAGAAAATTATTGAGAGGTTAGGCTAGCTCACCAGGACATGATACTCTGATTGAATTGAGTTTGGAAAGTGATGATCTAAGTGAAAGCTGTGAAAATGAAGACATATGAATAGTAGCATTGCCCCAAAATAAGTATTGGGGAGTGAGTTATACAACTTCATTCCACTCACAACTAAATGAAGAATTGGCATTGCATGAAAGTGTTTAGAATTGTGGGATTGTATTAAATCCAGAAGATGGTCGCAAGAATAAAGAGTATGACTCCTAAAGCCATATTACCTGGGCTCACAAGTCAGCTCCCTAACCTTGAGCAAAGTATTACTTCTTTATGTCTCCATTTCTTCAAAAGGGAATAATGGTAGTCCTTATTTCATAGTCATGTTGTAATAGAAAATGAGATAATACATGTGTAATACTTGATACAGTGTAAGGGATAGAGTAAACGTGTGCCAAGTATTAGTAATTATTATCCATGACACACACTACTTTATTAAATTACACAATCTTAGTCTTGGAAGGGATCCGTTGTAGAAATTTTTCCACTACATTTTATAGATATTGTTATATAGCAATAAGGTACACCATACTCCATATGTATCCTATGTCCTTCTGAATAGGTTTAACCAACAGGAAATTTTTTCTTGTGGAGCCAACATCCGTGATATCTAAGTTTCAACGATTGTCTCTGCTTCGTGGAACTTCATATAACATCTGAGCTTTCTTCTACATGGCTGCCTTTCAAATGCAGTGTATAAAGACAGATATCTCATTTTTCCATTTGTTTTCTCATTTCCAGGATAAGTATTCTAAATTTCTGAGTTTATGTTGTAATCCTCTTTATTTGAAGACCTGTTAACTTGCTAAGCAAATATACCTTCTCAACTCCCTTCCCCCTACCTTCCTCCAAAATAAAGTTTGAAAAGTTTATTTATTCACATGGCAGCTAATGGTGGCCAGGAGACTGAATTCTAGCCAGCAATGTGAATACAGAAATCTGACTGGAGACTTTTCTTTCTTTTTAAATAGAGATAGTGTCTCACTATGTTGCCCAGGCTGGTCTCAAACTCCTGGGCTTAAGTGATCCTCCCACCTTGTTTTCCCAGAGACAGGAGACTTTCTGTGAAAGCATCTAGTTTCCCAGTAAAAGTGACAGTCCCAAATGGCTTTGTCCCTTCTCCTTTCTTCCTCTCTTAAGTGAGAACATGATCACTGGGGCTGTAGCAGCAGCACTTAAGATGATGAATTTGAAGGCAAAACTATCAAGATGAGGCCCCAGGGTTGGAATCACAGAAAGCCTAGAATATATTAACCATTTTCAGCAGCTGAACTAGTATTTATAAACAATATTCTTCATCTTTTTGGCAGATTAGATAGTAACTGTTTATGTCATTAAAACCAGTGATTCCCCAACTTTAGCACACGTCAGAATTACGTGTGGGGATTTTTAAAACTCAGATCGCCCAATCACTGCTCTAGTTCCTAATTCCGTAGCCCTGGAAAGGAGATTGGACATTTGTATTTGTAACAAATTCCCAGGTGATGTGGATATTGATGTAGCAGTGGTGATGGTAGTGATTGGAAGGTACTTTGAGAATTACTGGTTTAAACCATTACTAATCTGATTGTCATTTCTTTGCAGTTTATTAATATAAACAAAATTCACTTTACGTGATTTTGAATAGCTCTCTTGAAGTGTTTTATCAATATTCAAAAGGGATTTTTAAAACTCTTCACCACACTAGAGATCTCCTTTATCAGACCTTCTATACTTTAATACCAGCTAGCATAGTCATCTGAATTGTACTTTATCAAATCAATTGTCAGTCCATAAGGTATTTAGTGAACTTTTATTATGTTCAGCATATTGTGAGGATTCAAGGAAAGGTGAGACATTGACACTGCTTCCAGAAAGTTCACGTAGAAGTTGATACACAAAGATACAAGAGATCAATTTCCATCTGTATCAAAAAATTACCATTTCCAATGAGCTCTCAAGTATATTAGCATATTTAATACTCAAGATAATGTGAAGTAGACAGGAGAAATATTGTCACATTAATTTAATAGAAAAATTGAGGTCCAGATCAGGCGCGGTGGCTCACACCTGTAACCCCACCACTTTGGGAGGCCAAGGCCAGCAGATCACTTGAGGTCAGCAGTTTGACACCAGCCTGACCAACATGCTAAAATCTCATTTCTACTAAAAGTACAAAAAAATTAGCTGGGTGTGTGCATATGCCTGTAGTCCCAGCTATTCGGGAGGCTGAGGCAGGAGAATCCCTTGAACCTGAAGGCAGAGGTTGCAGTGAGCTGAGATCATGCCACTGCACTCCAGCCTGGGCAACAGGGTGAGACTCAGTTTTTTAAAAAAGAAATAAACTGAGGTCCAATTAGTTAATGAATCTAAAGAATGCCAAAAATAACAACAAAACTCAGCTCTAGGAATTTTAACACCAAATTCAATGCACAATACATTAGACAAATGCTTGTAATTATCTTTTGTCACTTCTGTCTCCTCCCTTTTCAGGACAACATACAAATAAAATTAGCTTTATTTTTTTTAATGCTTTGTGGTCATAAATCTCCTCTCAACCAGAGTGAAAGACAACTGGCTGTTTGAAAATTATCTCTAAGAATCTTTTTAATTGCAATATTCAACCAGTGAGATATGTTCAGAACCACTGGGTACCACTGCACCAACGTGGCCAGCTTAGATGACAAGTGGAAACTGCAATCCTAGCTATGTGCCCTGGTATGGAACTGCATTCATCCAGAGGAAGACGAAGACTATTTATCAGCTTCAGGACAGAGGATGTCAGCATCCACTAGCTACTCATCTTCCACAGTGCCATGAAAATATCAAAACTTCCCCTTAAGTTGGGTATCATTTTTGAAGAAATCTGGATCAGGAAGATATTTGGCGAGGGAAAACAACATTAAAGGAATTTTGAAATTTAACTTAACTGCTTATGTACTCAAAAGAGATTATTTGCAACTAGACATAACTAAGTTACTTTGATTTTAAATTTAAGTCTTCCATCTTCTTCTCTTCTCTCTACCTTCCCCTACCTTCCGTTAGCAAATATAAGGACTCAGGAGGAAGCTACTCTACTGGATTTTAGAGAAGTAGATGAGCTACTTTTTGCTTGTTTCCTTGTTTTGTATGTTCCAATTGCAAGGTGTAAATTTCTAGCACATTGTATATGTAACCTTTGTCACCTACTTCAAAGGGTAATAATTAATTCCAGTAATAGGAAAAGATACATGATACTATACACCACATACAGAATAAAGTACAAGTTACATTTCTTGTCCTGGAATTACTTGCAGTCTAAAACAGAGAAAACACATGTAGATATAAATGTTTCTGAATGTAAGTAAAGCAATTCTGAGTTCATTACACAGTTAGTAAATATCGTTTATTTGCACAATTAAATTACACACAGTTTTCCTTATCTTTCTCTCTTTTAGACACCTTAAAATTCATGATATATAACAATAAATACAATAAAACCTTTCTAGCTTTGAAGAATTTTAGTTAGTATACTATAAGTGTGAATTGAAAACCATGCTGAAAAAGAGATTTAAATATAACAATTGCCTTTTTTTGGTATGTTATTTTACATGAAAAATCAAAATGTGAACTTAATTTCTGTTCAGGAGTGGAATTCTAAGTGAGGTAGGCTATTACTATATAGCATAATTTACATAGTAATTTTTTTTTCTTTTTCTGATGATTGAAATTCAACCATTAGTGATGGATTCTTTAGGTGTAAGCATGTGGTCTTTCTGTTGGCCTTTTAAAATGCAAATGAACATGGAAGACTGCAACTAAATGAAGTTCTGTACAATTTAGCATAGTTGCAAAGATCAGATGCATTCCTTTCTCAGAGAACCATAAATATTTTTAGGTGTTTGGAGTAAATTATAAAAGGAAAGACATTAAAAGTTGGAAGAAGGGCAAATTTTCAGGAAAGTCAAGTGGCAAGACGTGCCAAAAACCAGTATCCCTTACTTTACAATTATGGCTACAGCTGTGCCTGTTTTATTATTCTATACATGTGTAGGTTGCTAACTGCTGTAATAACCATACAATTTCATGAGCTTTACAATAAGAGAGCACATTTCAACAAAATGTTTGAGATGTGGTGGCTCTGTTAGATGCTGGATCCTTGAGGTCCTCAATTGTTCCCCTGCTTTATTCTTATTTTTGTGGGTACATAATAGGTACATGTATTTATGGAGTATATGAGATGTTTTGATATAAGCAAAACAATGTAAAATATTGATGAGTATATGAGATGTTTTGATATAAGCATGCAATGCAAAATAAGCACATCATGGAGAGTGGGGTATTGATCACTTTGAACATTTATCCTTTGAATTATAAACAGTCCAATTACACTATTTTATAATACACAATTATTATGATTGACTATAGCCATCTATTGTGCTGTCAAGTAGTAGATCTTATTCTTTCTAAATATATTTTGTACTCATCAACCATCCCCACCTCCCCATCCCCTCACTACCATTTCCCAGCCTCTGGTAACCATCCTTCTACTCTCTATGTTCATGAGTTCAATTGTTTTAATTTTTAGATCCCACAAATAAATGAGAACAGTGATGTTTGTCTTTCTGTGCCTGGCTTATTACACTTAACATAATGACCTCCAGTTCTGTCGTGTTGTTGCGAATGACTGGAATCTCACCTCACTCCTTTTATGACTGAATAGCACTCCTATGTGTATATGTATCACATTTTTTTATTCATTCGTCTACTGATGAATACTTAGGTTGTTTCTAAATCTCAGCTATTGTAAACACTGCTGCAACTAACATGAGAGTGCAGATATTGCTTTAATATATTGATTTCCATTCTTTTGGGCATATATCCAGTAGTGGGATTGCTGGATCATATGGTAGAGGAATTTTTAATTTTTCGAAGAACCTTGGAACTGTTCTTCACAGTGGTTATACTAATTTGCATTCCCACCAACAGTGTACATGAGTTTCCTTTCTCTACATCCTCACTTTCATTTGTTATTGGCTGTCTTTCGGGTATAAGCCATTTTAACTGAGGTGTGTGTGCCTCTGCTTTAAACCTACAAATGACAAGATGAGATAGGGAATGAGCAGGTGTTTGCATAAAGATCCCAGGAGACTTTGGGGGCCATTGCCATTTCTGTGGCCAGAAGTAACTAAAAAGCCTTTTCTGGATGCTAGGCATCTGGGCAAAATAGTTTTTTCATGTTCCTAGGAGAGAAAGTAGATGATGGTTTGGTAAACAGCCAGCTTTTTTTCCCTGCTGTTATTAGCTTTCAAAATTATTAATAGAATGATCCTCTAAATGGTGAAAGTACTTAATATTTGAAATAGGTCAGACATTTGCTTGACAGTAGATGTGATTTCCCAGATAGGGAAGACACTTAATAGTCGTATACAACACTTCCACTTTCTCATCTTTTCTTCTTAAGCTCTACTTATAGTAAATCAATAAACACTGATTGGGTCTCTGTTGGACCAACTATCTATAATCATCATTGCTATTAACACCTATTGACTACATACTGTATGTGGAACCTTGTGCTGCCTACTTAAAAAAAATACAGTGAAGCAGCAAGTGTGTTAGGAAATTTCTTATCTGATGTGATCAGGATCAGAAGGTGAGTACAATTTAAAGTAAGGAAGATATAACTGAAGCATTTTTATGTTTAACTTAATACATATAAATGTCTACTCATTCACCAATTTCTAAATGTAGGGCAAAGATCTTCCTTGCAGTATAGGTGTTTATCATCACATATCTTGAAAAACCCATGATGCCTAATCTACCTGGAGCACACAGTATTGATCACCTGTCTAGAAGTTACTTCCCCTCTTCTACGCTCCCGAGAGCTTCTTACACCTTGGTGCATTTCACTTCCCCAGGTGAACTGGGTGATTCGCTAGCTTGCTAAAGCATGGTGTTAGGTAATGATCTGTTTCTGGCCAATGAGACACAAAAGAAATCCGGGGAAATTCATTGAAAGATGTCTTTGCTCTTAAAAAACAATGTAAAGATGGGGTAGTTAGTAAGCCAGATTTCCCTTTCTGCCATTGACTATTGATTTATCAGGGTGGGTTTCCTTATTCTGCTGCAGTGATTTTGTCTTCATGAAGGGTTGTTGCCAATAAACTGTAAGTGGTTGGGCAGAAAGGTGGAAATGCCCTGAGATGACTTGATTAAGCTGTTGTGTTTAAGGATCCTGGAGCCTTTCTACCACAGGACTTCTGACTAACAGGGATGAGAATTCCATTATTCCTTTTAAGCCGTTTCAAGATTTCTGTTACTTCCAGCCTAAAACATCTTAATTAAAATACCACAATTCCTAATTTAGGTTTTGTTAACCTGCTATGAGACATTAAATATGTTTATTAAGACATTCCACATGACCAGTCTTCCTAGCTTGTGATGATTTTTTCCCAGTGTTTTACAGCTATCTTACTGGTATCTAATTCAAAAGCAGCTTTTTTTGGTTTACTTTTAAGTAACTCATATTTTGAAAATTTAAAAAGCATTAAATGTAATATTCATAGATGCAACATGTCTTTTTCACACTCATATTTCATTAGTTTATGTGATTTTTAACTAAAATACATAACTACAATAATAAGCACAACAAAATTGGCTGAATCTTAGCAAATATATGACTCAGCTGGTAAGAACAGTAATTGCATGCACATGAAAAATAGTCTTCAGCCAGCTGAGCGCTTGCAGGGAAGGCGGCATCTGACAGGATAGGAGGACTGAAGGCTATGGATTAATCTATCTATTCCATTGTTGAATGGTAGTTAGTTAAGACCTATGTATCAAGTTGAGCACTATGTAAATGCTAGTTTTGTTTTTCAAAAGTGATTGAGTATTGGCAATTTCAGATGTTTCAACACACACACACACACACCCCACATCCTTCAGTCTCCAGGATTTTAAAATCCAATTTGGGACTAAGAGATAAGAAAAAATCACCAGTACAACACAGTGTGTATGTTGGTGTTCACCCACATTCTCTCAGATTCATTTTTATTGTTTTATCATTTTCACTTTTAACAGCCAGCATCTGTGGCTCATTTTTAAATAGCTTCCCTGAGGCTACTGGAGCCACTTTGTCCTCCTATGCTGAGAGCTAGAAGTGCCTGAGAATGCACATCCTCCTGGGAAGACTTAAGCAATGATGAATGATGGATGCAGAAGTATGAAAACCCAGCCCTCTTGTCCAGGGACTGGAGCTGAATGGGATGAGGCTGAAGCTGCCTTCTGTGGGACTTCACCCACATACTTGCTCTGCTTCCTCCTCTTTCTTTTCTTCTACCACTCTCCTACTGATTTCTCCTGGAGACTTCCCTTAATCACTTGCACAAAAATTTTCAACTCAAGGAGGCCCTTGGGAAATCTATTGTAGCACAACAGAGATAGTAAATGTAGACTGAGTGGTGTAGACAATATGAATTAGGAAAATTAAGAGTTGAGGACTTTCACTGCCAACTGTGGTGATGAAGAAAGTCTTCCAAATATAGTAGAAGCTAGATTTTATACACTTGTGTCTATTCAGCAAATGATTGTAGAGTGACTACAAAGTGCCAGTTAGTGGTGATGGCAATGGAGGCACTTGCTAGGCCAGTAGTTCTCAAATTATGTTCCCTGGACCACCAACAGAAGCACCTTAGAATTTGCTAAACATGGAAATTCTCAGACCCCAGCCCAGAATTAACTTATCAAAAACTCTGGGGTTAGTGTCCAGCAGTTTGTATTTTTACCATCCTGACAAGTGATTCTGGTGCATATTCAAATCTGAAACCACTGCAGAAAGATCTGGTGATATATCCTACCTGCCAATTAATAATTGTAAGCTTGGACAATTTATTTCCTTTTCTCATGTTTAGTTTCCTTATATGAAAAAGGTAAGGGTGATGACACCTGCCTTTTGGGGGCCAAATAAGTTTTGATCTTCTTGCCTTCATTTCTCTCTATATTGCCTTTCTTTCCTTCTGTTTCTCTCCTTCCTTCTCTTCTTCCTTTTCTCCTTATTTGCCTTTCTTCCTTCCTTCTTCCCACTCCTCTCCTTTTGTCCTTCTCTTCCTCTCTTCCTTTATTTCCCTTACTTCTCTTCCCTTCCTTCCTTCTTCACCCCTTCCTCCTTCCTTCTCTCCTCCTTCATTTCTTTTCCTTCCTGTCTTCCTGCCCTTTCTTTCCTTCCTTTGTCTTTCCTCATCCTTTCTACTTCGTTTCCTGATATTTTCAAACTGTTTATGAAAGATGGGTTGAATTTCACTAAGTAGAAAAAGAGGACTAAACTAGTGTTCAAAAGCACATCCCAATCACAGCAGGGGGATCATTTGGCTATAAAGAAATCATGGTAAAAGGATAGGAATGGCAGGTTGTAATGAGGAAATGGGATTTCAGATGTCATGTTGTAGTTTATATTGTAAAGGCATTGGTAAGGCATGGTATGTCAAGGACTGAGAGTAACTTGGCAAAATCCATTATTTGGGCAGACTTATCTGGCAATGATCAACCCCAATTAGAGGAAGATCAAGATTCAGCTCAAGAATTTAGTCAGTAAAACGTAAACACTAATGTTGGTAATTAATCCAAATGGGATCCTGAATCAAAATCCTTGTACTCTAAATATGAAGTAGAATGAATCTGAGTCCTGTTGAGTGGGTGAAATCAACTTGGCTAAAATTTAAGGAAGTGAGTAAAGATGGCGTAGAGATATTCAGCATGATAGAATGAGAAAATCCCTAAAAGAGAAATCAATGGGGGATATTGCTGAAGGAGACACACACAGTTTGAGGTGAGGTGAGATTCATGGTTTACTGTATTCATGCTTCTAGACATCTAGGACAGCATTGTTGTAAAAAATCCAAAACAGCAAAGTTTCATAAATATCCCTGTAAAGACAGCTACATGGGCAAACTGAAATATATATAATTTACACACACACACACACACACACACACACACACAAAACAACCTTCACTCTTTGCTAACTTATATAACTACACAGCAATTGATACATTAGTTTTGGGAGAAATTCCTGTATGGATAGTAAAATAAGAGTGTTTTGAAGCATAAATTGTATTAGGTTGGCACACAAGTAACTGTGGTTTTTGACTTTGAAGGTAATTTCAAAAAACCACAGTTACTTGTGCACCAACCTAATATATGCAGCATACTGTGTCTGTGTGAGATTTTTATTTTTGGGTGTCTGCAAAATGTGCTGAGTTTATTGCAGCCACAGTACTCCATAAGATTGCTTTGTGTATTTCAAGTCTTTACCCCCATCTGGGCTCGATACATCGAGTACTAAATTCACTTCCTTGTCATTTTATTCTCCTCCTGTCAGCTTCCCATCCATTGAACAAAAAATATCCAGAATCCCCAGAGTCACAGATAAGTTCTACGTTTGGCCATTACATTGATCTTTCTGATTTAGCTTATACTTAAAAACCATTTTCTATTGATCATAGCCCCCTCCTCAATATCCAAACTAATTATTTTGAAATATTTTTATGTATACTTCCATTAGTTACTCCAGAGTTTGACCAATAATGAGAAAGGACCTTTTAGGATTTTTTTTTATCACGAAAAACTATGTGAATCAATGGCTGCTTTCTGATGCCCTGTGAAGTTCTGTGAGGATTTTTCCTGGCATCTTAATTGCAATAGAGTAGACCCACTGGTATTCCGGAATCTCTCATCCAAAACAAACAGAAGGAACCTTGTATTAAAGATTTATATGAAGTAACGGTTCAAAACCAACCTGATCCACAGAAGAGCATAGCATGGTTCACTGCTGAGTCATTTGGTCAGAGGCAGTCTGAAAAGATGTTATTGTACAGCGATCATATTTTCTAGAGAGTTACAGAGAGAAGTGGGTTGCCTCAGGATATTCCAGAAGGATATTTGCTCCAGAAAAATAAATGTGTTAGAGAAACAGTATAGGAGTGATCCTCAAACTTGAGTACATATTAGAATCACCTGGAAGTCTTGTTAAAACAGGACAGCTGGGATCCACACTCAAGAGTTTCTGCTCCAGTAGGTCAGGAATTGAGCCAGAGAATCTGTCTTTCTAATAAGTCCCCAGGTGATGCCGCTGTTGTTGGTTGGTGACTGTTGCCTTAGAGAGAACATCCTCCAGAATGCAAGGTTAGACTCAGGCACAAACAAGATACAGATTTTTTTTTGCTCCCATTTTTTTTCCAATTTAATTGTGCAAGAGATTAATTTTCATAAACACTATTTTGTTCATAATTCAAACTTGCCCAAATTGTTATTCTTCATTTTCTTCTCAATAAAACCATGAAAACAAACCCCAAAATTAAAATCTTCAGCAGTATATTCCAAATCTTCCACCTGTATCCCTGACACACTGGTACTTTCGCTGGTTCTCAAAACATTTCTGAGCCTTCATTTCCTACACATTTGTTCATTCTACTTGTTTTCTCTGGAATGCCGTCTGTCTTCACCATCATCATTTTTGCCTTTCAAAGTCCAAAGCATTCTTCAAGACTCCACCTAATTGCTTCTCTTCATTAGGCTTTCTCTGATAAAGTGAAAACTTCCTACCCTGAACTTCCTGCAAACTTGTTTTTTCTCTATTTTATGTTTTCACAAAATCTTTCAGTTCCACCTATTGTAGTTAGGTCAAAAAGGTAAATACTTTGATATTTAATTTAGTGAAGACCTTTTAATCTTCATATTCACCCTATGAAGTAGATACTATTCTTATCTTCATTTTACAGATTTGCTTCTGTATACATCATTTACGTCTTCATTTAAGTTACATAATATCAAACATATTATTTTAAGTACATTAGTGTTCCCCCAAAGTACTCATTGCAGTGCCTTGCAAATAGTGCTTATTAAAACAATTGCTGCATTTAAGATAGTCATATTTTGTTTGCTCTAAAACAATAAGAATAAAATATTCAAATTCTCATGCAGGTTAGTTCTGCAGGCTTCTATGTGAATTCCGATTATTAGGAATGACTGGTTGATGCAATGGTACAAAGACCTGGTTCCCTGTCATCATCAGTTCATGATAACTCCAACAGGCCAATACAGCCCAGAACTCCTGTGAGATTGACAGAGGCCTGTGTGGAAACCGCATTGTTACTCAACTTTACCCAATTCCATGTGATCTACTCTCTCACAGGCCTTGACCTCAATGGCTCTTCCCAACAATACCCTGCACACTAATTTCCATGTCTACAGAGTCTATTTCCTGAATAACCCAATCTAAGAAAAAAGTAGTATGGATGAACTACATTAACTTTTCTTAAAAAAACTTTTTCAGAGACAGTGTTTTAGAGTGGAAATTGCACATGCTTTATAATCAGAAATTGGAACTTATCAGATATGATCTCAGGGAAGTCAAACTCTCTGAGCTTCCATTTCTCATCTTAGAAGGGATATCTAATTAGGATTAAAGGTGAACCAAATAAACACCTACTTTGTCATTTGACAAAATATGGGCACTGAGAACATGGAGGCCTATAAGTGGGTAAAGCTGAATCACTAAAAGGCTAAATATTTAGGGCACATCTTCTTAACCCTTCCTAGATGTGCTTTTTATTCATTGTGCTGTGATACCATGCTTTGTATTGAAAGTTTGTATTGAAAGTTCCTACTTAAAGAAGCCACATGAATACCAAGTCAACCAATGTTCTATAGGAGATATTTTCTTCCAAGTTTGAAAGTAGGAATTTTTTTTTCCCACACAAATACTGGGATTTGCATAGCTTCACCTTAGACAATAATAGTTACATAACATCACTTGACACCTGCTTCTTCCAGCTTCCAAGGCTGACAGACTGGCTCTATGCCACAGCAATGGTGTTGACTCCCTCTACTGACATGCAGAATGCACTTCTCTTGACCAACACTTTCCTTCCTATGGTTTTATTTTATTGTTATTGGCTTAGGATTTTGTTATAAATCTCCCTTTTGGAATGTGTTGGACTAAACATAAATTGATCTCCATGATTCTGAACTCTTGAATTCTCTCCCTGACCAAAATGTCCTGATATGGATTTTTTTTCCATAAAGTTCCTCGCATGAAATACAATCTTCATTTTAATGACCTTCAAATTCTCAATCTCTTCTAATGCTCCTTGTCCATTACTCATCTTCAAGTTTTATCTATATCTTTTTGAACATGAACACTGTCGTCAGCTATTATAACATGAGCTAACTTCCAAACCCCAACTACTGGCCACTGTACATTGAGTACTTGCTATGTACCACGCAATATGCTAAATGCTTTAGAACACTGCTTCTTGAGTATGGTTTCCCGGTCAGCTGCAACAGCATCATCACTAGAAATTGTGAGACACAACTTCTAGAGTTCCAACCCATATCTGGTATATTGGTAATGCTAGAGGTAGGGCCCAGAAATCTGTATTTTCACAAGTCCCTTAGGTGATTCTGGTGCCTTCTGATAAGCTCCGATCTTCCTGATAATAAAGCAGGTACAATTTGTACTCTATGTAATCTCTCGCTTGCTTGACGGACCCATAGTTTCTACCTCATTGTTTACTAATCCTAGGCATACCATGCTGTAAGTTTTGTTTATTTCTATACTTATGTTTTCAATATTACTGTGAGAGTAATAAAATGCTGATAGTCTTTATTATAATAAATGTATATGTTTGACCCTGTAGCAGATTCCCAGTTGACTTAGTGATCGTTCTTTGTCTTTTGTTGATTCACTGTAATTTGAACTTGTTCTAAATACTCCCCATATTTTTTTTAGCTTACAGTTCTATTTCTTGTTGACCAACAGATATCAATAGAAGCCCTCATCTCTCTTTTTCTGGAAGTACTCCAGGAAAATAATATGATCATTTTTCCACTTACTTTCAATCCACTTTAGAATCTCAGTATATCTTGTTTCTATTCCTTTGTTCTTGTTTCTAAGGAACAGGTGACCATTTTCTCTGCTAAGATTGATTACTTACACTCTTGGTTCACTAGTTCTGTTTTTCTTTTCAGATGTTGCTCAATCAGTTCTCCCCTTCTCTCACCTAGAACTTCTCTCCCACACTTTTGGCCCCTTAACTCAATCAGCAAAGTATGTTTGGACTTTCCCTTACTAAAGAGGAACAGCCTTTTCTTAAGTCTGCCATCAGTCATCTACCCTCATTCTCTTTCACCTTTAGGTCATAGTCAAATTTCTTTAAAGAATACTCTCACGTTTTTCCTTGAATTCTTTTGTATCATAATTGTGATGCCGCTTTAGTGCAGCTATTTTTCTCAAATGTAACCAATTAACTCTTAAACCAGATCTCCTTTCACAACAAAAACACTTTCTCTATGTGTATTCATGTTTTCTCTTTAATCTCCCTGTGCCCGCCTGACCATCTCTAGAGCAAAAATTTTCCTTTAGTTTCCATGACACTGAAAAAATAGAACCTATGAATCCACCTTCCTTCATCTTTTTGGTAGTGCTTTGGTGTCTCTTCCTCTTTTTATCTAATAATTAACTTCCTCGTTAATTATTAAATATTCAGGAACATTTTGAGAGCCTATTATCTGCCAAGCACTCAGGTGCTGGGGCTTTAACAGTGAAGAGGCTCCACATGGTTCTACCCTCTCAGCCTAAGCAGGTTAGTGTAGAAAATATAAATGGTAATGAAAAAATCAGTACATTATTTTTCATTTTTATAATTACTATATGTGGAGGGCACTACGTTTCACATTTTACAGATGAGGATATTGAGGAACAGGGAGGTCATATAACTCTAAATGTTTGTCCTGAGCACTTTTTGTTGCATTCTCTATTCTACCTTATAAACCTCACATTCTCCCAACAGTTGAACTCCATCTACATGTCCAGAGCTCTCAAACACAAGAGCTTGTACAAGCTACAATACAGAACCCATTTCCTTGACCAAAGCTTGAATTTCTAGCTGTATAAGCATCTCCACCTGAACATCTCCCACAGATATTTGACTATAGCTGCTCAAAGAGAACTCATTATCTCACAGCCTTCCCAAACAAACACTAAAATAAAACTGACCAACTGTAAATTCCCGTCGTGGGTTCTCAACTTGTAATAGTGTCACTGTTTTTCTAGTGATCCAGGGACAGAAATTTAGAGAAATCTTTAAGAAATCTCTCTTCTTCACATAATTGCTACATGTTGCTAGTTACATCTCAGCAATGTCTCTTTTTAAACACTCTATATTTCATTCTCCACAGCTGCTATCACTGTTCTAACCTTCAATATCTTTTACCTGGTGCTTCCACGGCCTCCTAAATGCTTTCTACAGATCAACTATTTTCTGGTTCTAGATCATCTTATTAACCTGCTATATCAGATTGATCTTTTTGGCGCATTCCTGATCATTGAGATCCTTTGCTCAGCATTTCTGGAGGGAAGTACAAATTGCTCAGGCTAGCAATTATAGCCCCACTTGATATCTTTCTCCTACTTTCCTCCATGCACTGTATATTCTGGGTAGAAGGATACACTACTCCCTTCCTTTTTGCCCCTGTCAGACAAAATCACATCATATTTTAAGGCTTCTGTCAAATGACTTCCCTTCAATGAAGTATCTCCAGACTTCACTGCCTTTTGAACTTCGCTAATGTATTTGGTGTTCTCTTCTGGCACCATACTCCACCTAATATGGCACTTATTGGTATGTTGTCAAATTTCTCCTTCAAAGCAGGAGCAGGACCAGTTTTGTTCACTCCCAGGAAAGGCCTTTACCACAGTAAATTAGGCTTAGTAAGTACTTCCTGAATTGAAATAGAAGGATGAGTGTTTAAATCCAGAGGAAAGCATGGAGAAAGAGAAAAGAGTCAAACTAACTTAACAGTCATGCTAATTCAAAACACAACAGATCTTTTGGTGCATTGACAATATTTTCTGTCTTTTTTTGTTCTTGGCATCTGCTCTTCGTGTTTGTCTGTGGGTTAGTAAATGATTTGGCTACTTGTTAATACACACTTGAACAGCCCTGCATGTCTGCAAAAGTCAATGATGGGTTCCTGGGAGGAACAATCTGCTCCTTAGAGGGTATTACTTACATTTTCTTTCTAAATGAGGGTGTGCTTGTGGGGTGGTCACCGTGGATTGTTTTTCAGAACTTCTCTTGAGAATATGTAGAGTGGTATATTGCAAAAATCTCTCTACCATTCCAACAGCATTAGTATTCACAATGATTTTATCAGGAGTAATTATTAATAACAATAATGAGAAGCTGCCCGTAGGGTATTTTATCCTTCGGCACTGTTTATAAGTTATTTGGCCTCCACAGCATCCTGAAACCCCATGAAAACAGGGCTTGTTTTGTTATTTCAGATTATCTTCCAAATAATAGCTCAGCTGACATTAGAGAGCAGGTTTATTTTGTTCGTTTGCGTTTTGTAACTCAAAATGTGGTTCTTAAATCAGCAGCCTCTGCCACACCATTCAAACTGCAGAATATCAGGCCTCACTCCAGACCTATTGGATGAAAATCAGAACTGTAACAAAAATCCCAAGGTTATTCCTGTGCAAAGCAAAGTTTGAAAAACACCCTCTTTAAGTCCTAGAACAGAGCAACAAAAGATATTTCATCTTTAGGGTACTTTACTGTGTGTGTCTGTGTGCGTGTGCGCGCGAGTGCGCCTCAGAAAGAGGGAGAGAGAGAGAGAGGAGACAGACAAGTAAGGGGAGAAAAATCTCAGTAGGTTATGGGTCTCTCTAGAGGGACAGGCATGTGGGATTTGTGGATGTGGGACTCTCCTGTATACTTGCAGTAGCTTCACCAGATTTCGTTGCAGCTGCTAAGATTGTTGAGGTTAACTGTTATTATAGTTAAATATAAGAGTTGAGAATGTGGGTGAAGTTGTTGTCAGGTACTGCACCCAAACCAGGATAAAGGAGCTAAGCACAAAAGGAAAGCCCTCCTTTGGAGCCTCACTCAACAAGCAGCTCACTCACAGCAGCTCACTCAAGCTCATTTCCAGTATCTCTAGTTTCTGGATGCATTTCGCCTCCTCGTGTTTCCCCTTAACGCCCACGACCCACTCACTCCTTTAAAGCTAGTTCTTCGCCTCTAGCCTCCAGGTTTCTTTACTTCTTGTCATCAGCCTCCCCGTCTCCCGGCAGCCCCCGGCCGCGGGCCCCTCCCTCCGCACGGGCTCGCACCTCTCCCCAGCCTGGTGCACCTGGGCTGACGCGGGCTCGGGACGCGTGCGGAGCGCCGCGAGCGCGGCGGAGGCAGAGGCGCGCTGACTGCCACCTCCAGCCGGTGCCGGAGGGACAGCACGCGCTGCGCAACGGGGACCCTCCTCCTCGGCCGCCGCTCACGGCTCGCGGCGACCACCGCCGCTGAAGCTGCGGGCTGGCAGCCGTGAGTCTCCCAGGACAGCCAGCCCCGGCGGCTGCTCCTCCCGGATGCCAGGGCCAGGGCGCCGGGCGGCCGCCAGCAGGAGAATGAAGAGCTCGGTGGGAGGAAGGAGAGAAAAGCTCCTGGGGGCGCCGAAATCTCAGTCCAGCCACGGTAAGTTGAGCGCAAAAAGAGGTGTTTCGGCTCAGGTGGCGGAGTTGGTTGGGGCGCCGGGCAGCGAGCTAGGGTTGCGCCCCGGCCGGATGCCAGGCGCGAGGGGCTGGGGCGCGCGTGGGGGGCGCGGAATGGACGTTCGCACCACCCAGACTTAGGACCACCTCCCGGGTATCCCGCGCCATCGGTCCACACCCCCTGCCTCTTCTGCTCGGTGCCCAAGGAGAAGAGAAAATGTGAGGTTGCGGCGCCAGAGTGAAGAGCGCGGAGCTTGAGGGTCTCAGGTCACAGCTCATTGCTGAGAACCAGGGGGTAGGGGAGGCCGTGGCAGCGGGGGGAGGTGTGGTCAGCCTGGTTCTGGCCAGAGTCGAAGGCTGGGCCACCTGGGAAGGACGTCCTGATGGCTGTCTCCCATTGGGTGTGTGCGGGACGTCCTCCCTCCTGGGGGGAAACCTGGCGAAGTTGTTGGGATAAAGAAACACAGCCGGACAGCTTCTTGTTTTCTTTTTATTTTGTCTTTTCCTAAAAAAAAAAAAAAAAAAAAAAAAAAAAAAAAAAAAAGGAGATGCACACGTTTTGAGGCCAGGGTTCGAAGCTGTTGAGTTATACGAAGCCTCCCTCCAAGGAAAAAACTTGGACATTTAGGGTGGAGTTGGGAGGCTGAGGTGAAGCCAGGGCCCCTGAATCTGATCCTTTTCTTGGCCATCTAGTGCTGCTTTTACGCCTCCATTGGGTACCTAGAGGACCAAATTAGGAGAGAGCACAGAGTTTGTGTACCTTTTGACCTCTTGCCTCTTGGGAGACGTTTTATTGTGTTTATAAATTTGGGTCAGAGGACACCTGCAGCCTCCAATACAGTTTTATCCTCTGTGAAATGCCCAATTCCAGATCAGTGCCCCTTACAGTTCAGGCTTGTCCACATCATGTGTTTCTGGAGATTGTGTTGATGGGTGTTTTAGCCTTAGCTGGTCTGTGATTTCAAACGAGTGATGTGTGGTTCCTGGGCATTTGAGTGTCTTCAGATTCTGGAGCCTTGAACTGCCTGAGGAGAGTATCTGACGTTCTGTAGGTGTAACTGAGGATCCTAGAGCTGGCTCTGTTATATGCTAATCCGTGGTGGTCCCGGGATGTGATGGGGAAAATCATCTCTGTTCTGCTGAGGCTATTTACTAGCTCGTCTGTTAAATATCCCTTTCAGGTGACCACCCAATTCTGGTTCACGATGTTTTCTAAAACCGACTGGAAAGGCCTCCCTCCCTCTGGGTTGTCCTGCCACTCTTTGGCCTCTGCTGGGTAATTCAGTCACACTACTTTGGTCTCTAAGCATGAAAGGCAAATATGGGTCATTTCAAATTATGTAGAATATAGATTGATGCAACACAGCATGTCTGGGGTTTGCTGCAATTTCTTCACATTTCTTTCCAGATGTTTTTCAGAAATTAACTTGAGCACTCTATTCATGGAGCTAAAATATAGACTGGGGGAATGGACAAACATCTTGAGTTAATGTAATATCTCAGATTTAAGGAAATGAAGTGCTGGAAGTTGTCTGTGTTAGGAGAAAGAGACCTGAGCCAAAAATGAGAGCTTCTGAATTACTTTTGCTCTATGACAATGTGGCTGAGGGATCTTTGGGGTTACTTAATAATAACACCCAAAATGTGTTTCCCATTCACTGCACACCAAACTTTACAGCTACCGTGAATGCATAACAATCCCAAGAAGGTGGTGGTGTTACCATCTCCATTCTGTAGACAAGGAAAAGGAGCTTTAGAGGTGTTAAATTGGGAAAAGTCTCAGAGTTAGTGTTTAGTAATCCAAGATTGCAGAACTCCAAAGGCAGTTGTTAACCCCCACACAACCTCTTTGAGTCTCACTTGATAAACAAGAGTAATAGATCTGAGTTCTAATTCCATGAAAAATTTGTACTGTGATGATAATATAGGTTGATTCATACACAGCCATCTCAGGTATTTAATATAATTATAATATAATTCTGTTGAATGCAGAATTTGAGATATGAAATCAAATAAAAATTGTGTGGCCCTTATATAATTCAGTCTGCCAGCTCTAGAGAGGGCAGAACACTGAGATCTTAGTGTTCATCTTGAATGACGTTCTTTGAGTCCTGTTATTGTAAATCAATACTGCTATATTATAGCCTTTGTCTTAACAATGTGATTTATAACATCAAACATGTCTGGTGCTAACATCATATTTGTATGACTATGGAGTTATACTGAGGTCTACATGAACACTTTCATATATCAGCCAGCTTATAATTAAAGCTCAGATCCTGACAGGATTTTAAATTTCCATTAAGAGGTACAAGCAGCCCTTTTTAAAATTTCCTTTTTATTTTCAAAACAATTACTCCCCCTGCTGTGATTTGCTATTTACCAGGTGCATCGAAAGTTCAGTAATAAAAATATTTGCAATTCAAGAAAACATGGTGTTTCATCAGTAGTAACAAAGATTAGATGATTCACATCTAACCTGGGGCTTTTTAAAAAAATTTAATCAAAATGTTGCATTTCTCATTGCTAAGTGTATGCAGGTAGCTGAGTATACAGCATCCATTGTTTGCTTGCAATCTCCAACTTCATAAACTCATTACTCATGAATTCTTCAGCTAAGTAATGTTAGTACCTGTCTATAAAGATTTTGAAGTTTTGAAAGTAGGAGTAAGAATAAGATACATGTGCCATGTTTCTTCACTAGCTGTAATTATGCTTTAAGAGTGATGATATATTTTAAGTCACAGATCTGATTTGCCCGTACATGAATTGAATTATCAAATAAAAGTTGTATAAACCCATTGAGATGCTAATGCTATTAATATTCCAAATGTGGAAACGGCTTTGGAAAATAGAAAATCTTTGAGAAATTAAAGATATTTTACTATGTTTCACTGTACTTGCATGGTATCTTACTGTTTTCAAATAAATCTGCATGTCTCATAACTTGCCTAGAGATTTGTTTTATTTTTTTGGCAGTAGGTAATGAGGTTTTTGTAGTAGTTAACATATTTAACCTTAGAACAGTATTAAAGTAATGAAACTAATTATCAGCTTGAATTGTCAAACTGCAAAGTATTTTATGACAAAAGGAGTCTTGTAAATGGTTAGCCTTATAATTACACATATGCTCTATTGTTTTAAAAATATTTGTTTCATATTCACACAATAGGATTAATATTTTATTTGATATTATTTGGTGATTTGAACAATCAGATCTCTGAGGGTAATTTAAGCTCCATAAACATGAGTCGCACTGACATCCCAGATTGAAGAAACTAATATTGGAAAAGGATCTGTAATTTTTAATGTTTCAAGAGCTTGGAACTCAAGGTAGATGGTACTTCTTAGTTTTCTAACAAGGACTCTAAAGTGAGAGACTGAATAAAATAAAGCTGGCGAGTTGAAAAATCAAGCAAGTGCTTAAATTGCCACTTAGGAAGCAGAGATCAGCTTCTGTAGATTACACACCCAAACCTGCCAGTGCAATTTGTATTTTTAACAAGTAGATGATACACTGGAGATCATTTAAATCATTCTAGTACATTAAAAATGTATTTATTTCTACTTTTTTAGAGCCTGGTAAAACTAGTGATGTCTTCTTGCCTTGGAGTCAATGTTTATATCTTCCCCCAAATTCATGTTGTGAAGCCCTAACACCTAATGGGATAGTATTTGAGGTGAGACCCTTGGGAAGTGATTTGAGTTAGACATGGTTATAAGGGTAGAGCCCCATAATGGGATTAGTTCTCCTACAAGATGAAGAAGAAATGAGGGCCCTCCTTTTGTCATGTGAAGATGCAGCAAGAAGATACCCATCTGCAGACCAGAGGGCCCACCCCGGTCATTGAATCTGCTGGCTCCTAGATCCTGGTCTTCACAGCCTCCAGAACTGTGAGAAATAAATGTTTGTTGTTTAGACACCTAGTTCATAGTATTTTGTTATAGCAGCCCATACTTATTAAGATACCATTTTGGAATAACTCATGATTACCATAAAAACTTTGCAATGAGAGTAAGTTGAAGGACACCTAGAGGCAGAAAGGAATCAAATTATTTTATAAAGCCTTTATCCTATTTTAAATGTAGTTTTAATCATATTCAGATAATTCTTTACCACTTCTAGTAGTTTGCCTAGATTGGGGCATGTTTCAAAGAGCATCTTATTCCTAACCTCGTGATAAACCAGTAGACCAGGCATCCCCAAACTATGGCCCGTGGGCTGCATGCGGCCCCCTGAGGCCATTTATCCGGCCCCCTGCGGCACTTCAGGAAGGGACACCTCTTTCATTGGTGGTCAGTGAGAGGAGCACAGTATGTGGTGGCCCCCCAATGGTCTGAGGGACAGTGAACTAACGGTGTAAAAAGTTTGGGGACGCCTGCAGTAGAGTATACTAGAACACAGTTTTAGAATGGGAGAGAGCCCTTTAGATTGCTTAATTGCTTTATTACTTTACCTATAATGTCATTCTTCCACATGTTCAATTTTTTTTTTTTTTTTTGCCTTATTTGGAACCCACAGGGACAGTTCTCTTTAATTCTATCTATTAAAACAAGCCAGCACACAGAATTTCAAAACAGGTCTTTTCAGTGAGAAGTTTGCAGTAAGGCAGTTTTCATTTTCCTTCCTTGCAGTTATGTAGCCCATCTTTCAGGAAACAGTACTGATCTTGATGTACCTTGATCAGTCATTAGACCTATTTGTCCCTGTGAGAGTAAAATACATTGTTACGGCACAGTGTTAGGAAGCTCCATTTGAGGATTTTCCTGAGAGTCTCTCATAACATGAGGTCAGATGTTCTCTGTTAAGTTTTTTTGGTGATCTTATCATGTGTTTTAATTTTATTACCAAAGAATCATTTGCTGCAGTTTTTATAATAGAAGAGATTATTAGCTATTTCTTTTTCCTTTGCTCCTCCAGCAGTCTCCCATCTATCCTCAACTGAAAAGAAAGAAAAAAGAATAACATGCATCTTTTCTTTCAGGTGCTCCTTAAACATAAGAATAACACAGGAAACTCCAGAAGTCATCCTGAAAAAAAAATACAGATTTTAAAATTGTATTTAGTTAAGTACAACTTCCAGAAGTTAGCAGTCTCAGTTTCGTAAAGCCATCCAGATCATCTGGAATTTAAAGAATAAAGGTTCCATGTACTGGACCGAGTTCTTGGGCGGCTATAAATTCTACATTCATAGTAAATTCATAGTACATTCTATTCGTAGTAGAATTTGACATCAAGGTCGTAGAGAAAAATAGTTGTTTAGTTAGCATGGTATAGAATTTTAAGAGGTATGACTCTGAGAACTAGATGGCCTGGATTTGAATCCTTGTTTTTTTTGTATTTGTTGTTGTTGTTGTTGTTGTTTTGTTTTGTTTTTGTTTTTTTAAGTGGTGAGAATTTAGTCAGTGTATCACATCTTTCTTTACTTCAGTGTCCTCATCTATAAACTAGTGATAATAAATCTCAGCACTGATTGAAGACTTAATAAGGTTATACACATAAAGTGTTTTGAATAGTGTCTAGTACCTAGTAAGATAAATGTTAGCCATTTTTATTTTCATCATATATTAGTTTCCTAGGGCTACTGTACCAAGATCGTCATAAACTTGGAGGCTTAAAACAACAGAAATTTCTTCCTTCAAGACTCTAGAGGCCAGATGTTTGAAGTTAGTATCACTGGCCAACAGCCAGATGCTGGCAAGGCTTTGCTCTCTTAGAAGGCTTTAGGGGAAAATCTCTTCCTGGACTATTCCAGCTTCTGTTGGCATTCCTTGGCTTGTGAACACATCAATCCAATCTTGGCCTTTGTCTTCACTGCCTTCTTCTCTGAGTATCTACTAATCTCCTTTTGTTTCTCCCTTATTAAGGACATTTGTATTTGCATTTAGGGTCTACCCTGACAATCCAGGATAATCTCCCCATTTAAAAATCTTTAATAACATATGCAAAGACCTTTTTTTCCAAATAAGGTTATCATTTACAGCTTCCAAGGATTAGAAATTGATATATTTTCAGTAAGGGCTGGAGAGTACAGGAATGGGGGGAGAATACGCATTATTTTGTCTATTATAATCATCATCTTTTAAAAATATATTACGTTGATGTATGAAAAGACAGCAGAACCAACATAAATAAAATGTAAAATTTGCAGAAAGAACCAGAAATTTATTTTTAAAGTATATTATTTTAACCTCTTTTAATTTTGATCAGATTTTGAATAAAAGATATACAGGGCAATCAATTATTTTCTGCTCTCTTCACCCTAACGCACTCAATAAATATTTTGCAAGTGATGACTGTGTGCCTGGAAAGTGCTAGTGCTGGGAATATCAAAGTTGACAGAAAGAGACTGTCCTCATGGTGTAAAGACCAGTGTGTAAATAATAGCATTACTTTAGGCAAGGACTATCTTACCAGTATTGAGTACTTTTATTGGGTCTAATTGGCTCTTTATGTTTAACCTCAGCATTTTAGGAGAAAGGAAGTATGACTAAACTAATGTTAGTGATAAGAAATTATACCAAAGAATATGCACAGACAGGAAGGGCCAAATTTTAAACTTTGCTTCCTCTGATTGATTGTACTGTATATGACTTGAAACAAGATGAAGAATCAAGACAAGCGTAAAAAGTAAATACAAATAATTTTTATAAAGATAAACATCTCGTCGACTGACCACATAATGTAATTACATAGAAATGTCAACTAATGAGATGTTCTGGTTAATTGGGCTTTGGTTTAACCAGAAAAGTAAGAACCATTTTTTAGAATACTTTTTTGTTTTCCAAAATTTTTTCTTAGCTATTTGTTGATATTCTGGCCTCAGTGAATAGACAATATTTACTTATTTATTTATACTTTATCTTCTTTTTATTTTTTATTATATCTAATATGAAATTTACCATCTTAATAATTTTAAGTGCACAGTTCAGTGGACATTCACATTGTTGTGCAAGCATCACCACCACCCATCTCTAGAACTCTTCATCTTGCGAAACTGAAACTCTATCACCATTAAATAATTGTTTCCATTCTTCCCTGCCCACAGTCCCTGGCAACCACCATGCTATTTTCTGTCTCTATGATTGATTTTGATTAAGTACCTCATAAAGGTGGAATCATACAGTATTTGTCTTTTGGTAATTGGCTTATTTCACACGATTTCATCCATTTTGTAACGTGTCAGAATTTTCTTCCTTTTTAAGGCTAAATTATACTTCACTGTGTGTATATATGACACTTTGCATCTCCTGTCAACTGTCCATGGACACTTGGATTGCTTTGGTTTAGCTGTTGTATAAAGCTGTTTCAGTTTAATGCTGCTGTAAACATGAGTGCACAAATATCCTTAAGACTCTACTTTCAGTCCTTTTGAATATACTCAGAAGTGGAATTGCTAGGTCATGTAATATTTCTAATACTTTGAGGAACTGTCATACTGTTTCCACAGTGGTTGTACATGTTTTGTTTCCACCAGAAGTGTACAAGTTTTCTAATTTTTCCACATCTTCACCAGTGCATATTTCCTATTTTTTGACAGTAGCTATCCTAATGGGAGTGAAGCGATATCTAGTTGTAGTTTTGATTTGTATTTTCCTTATGATTAGGGATGTTGACTCTCTTTTCATGTGTGCTTATTAGCCACTTGTGTATCTTCTTTAAAGCAACCATTTGAGTCCTTTGCCCATTTTTAATCAGGTTGTTTTGTTGTTGACTTTTTCCATGTATATTCTAGACATTAATCCCTAATCTGATATATGATTTGTAAATATTTTCTCCCATTCTGTGGTTATCTTTTGTACGTCTTTTTTGCACAAAATTTTAAGAGTTTCATAAAGTCCTATTTGTCTGTTTTCTTGTCATTGTTGCCAGTGCCGTTGATGTCATATCCAAAAACTCATTGTCTATTCTAAATCTTTTTTCTTTAGTAATGGGTTTAAGCTGTCTTTAAAAAGTATGTAAAGTATTACTAAATTAAATTCCATAAAAATAAAAGCCTAGAATGAATATGAAATAACTATAATTACAGACTAAAATATGAGTACTATCACAAACACGATGTTGAGCATCAAGAGGTAGAAACCCAAAAAAGCATGATTCATTTACATAAAGTTCAATATTAAGTAAAGCTAACTTACAAGCACATCGTGGTTAATGTTGAGGGAGAAGGTAAGATGCCGAAATGTTTCATTTCCTGTTTGGGGGTGTTGGTTACCTAGGAATGTTTACTTGTAAAAATTCATTGAGTTGTATTAATATGATCTATGCAGAACTCTGTACTTGAATTATACTTTTAAAAAGTTTGAAAAGTTAAGCATTGGGATGCTTACAATAAAGAGAAATTCCCTTGAGAGTAAGAAACGTAAGTAAAGAAGTACTCAAACTTATGTTCTGTAAGAATACACATTCACCAGACTTGGTCCATCAATTTAACCGTAAATTTTTAAACAGCCATTAGACTCAAAGAAGCAGATAGAATCAGAAGATTATTTTTTCCAGAAAAAGAGATCATTCTTGGTACTGAGTCTTAAAAAATGTTTCTCATGCATCTTCATAAAGAAGGAATGGAATGGCCCACTGAGCAACATCCTTGTTAATGTAGCAAAGATTGAATAGGAATCATACTTAAAGAATATAAAGAAGCTTAGTTACTAGTTGCCTCCTTGTCTGACTTCAACTGTTTTAATTTCTAGTATGATGAGGGCTACATACCTCTTAGACAATGCCCTATCAATTTTGCCCCATCTAATGATGCTTTTAACAGTGGGTGCTGGTCAGTGAGCTTGAGCTTGTGTATTCTCACAAATTCTTAGTGCTGATAGACTTTGTGATGGTTTAGAAGCCGGGGTCTGCTTGACTCTTTGGGGAATCTGAGAAAAGGGATTCCTTCCAGAAAAAAAAAAAAAAAAAAAAAACTGTACCTCTAAGATGGCAGTAGCCAGCAAGGTACAGTGGACAAGGTCCAGGCAGTGGTAGACCTTGCCCTCTACTGCCATCTCAGAGATATACACTCTTGCCTGGAAAACAGCCATTTCTCAGGTTCTCCAAAGGGAAACTTACTAAGAAGTAATAAGTATGATACAGTGAACTAACTTGGACTTCCCTTGATAATTCAGTTCTTTTCAGGTCTTGTTGAGAATCAGTAATCACGACAGTGAGTTCTGTGACGTTAGAGATTGTGTTTTATTAATCTTTCTGCCTTCTGCAATGCCTGTCAGTGCCTTAAAAAAAGTAGGTGCCCCCAAACATTTGTGAAACAATTAAATTATGCTGCCTGGCAGACATAGAGGTTGTAGAAAATTCAGTTGAATAGCTCTCAGAGTCTAAACACATTCTGCAATTTGCCTTAAAAACAGTATCATACCCCCTCAGATATTGATATGCCTTTCCATTTGTTCTCTCCCAAATAAAGTAGACACATCTCAGTTACTGGGTAATTGACAGCTTCTAGTAGATTGAATTTCAAAAGTATTATAGGACCTCATAAAGAAGAGTTTCACCTTAGAAAATTGCTTTCAAAATACAATTTTTCAGTTCCTATGGAATTTGGTGAATGATTGGATCTGTAACAATATTTTATTAGTGGCATAATTCTTAATTACATATTAATCAGAAATTATGTCTAAGGTGACATATTTCACTTTGATTCTTCATAAAAAATCAATACAAGTTAATGTGAAGAGATGATACTTAAAGAGTTTTCCCTTTTTAGATTATAAATTAAAACATGTGTTCTTAATTTAAATTTTCAAAAATTGAAGAACCACTCAGGACTACAAAAAAAGCCAGGAAAAAGAATTCTTTTCTTAAAAGGTTGCCCTTAACAAAAGTAAAAGTTTCTGTAATTCAGAATTTTTAGCTGACACAAAAGATTTGAGCACCTTTGGAGCTAAACCTGTGATGCTGAGAAAACCAAATAGCCTACACTCACATTAATGTATTAATATAATTATAACTAATAACAAAAACCTGCCATTAGAAATAATGGGATTTACATTTCTATGTATATTTAGAGCAAACTGTTTTTATTTTTTCCTCTAGTTCACATACTAAAAACTTAAATTGAAATACTATTTTACAGAACACAAAAGTTACAGTTGGAATCATTTTTTCTTCCCACAAATTAGGTGAATAGGCATTACCATTAGCTATTTTTTTTTTTGATAAGGACACAAAGTAAGAAAGGTCAAGTGATTTTCCAGATCAAGTAATTTGTGGGTAGCAACATTAAATAGTGAACTATTTTTGACTCAAAGCCTGGTGTTCTCTCTGCTGCCCTGAATAGTTCCCTTCTCTTTCTACATACAGAGAAATAGCTTCTGCTAAGTCTATCATACATTGGAATGATTTACTGGAGGAAAATGATAGTACATGAATGGAGTGGAGATGAGAATAATCAATAAATGACAGTTTAAGGGAGCACTTATGAAACTTTAATTTGAAAACTGCTTCAGAATATACTCCTAGATAGGCTTCATAACCATACTCATATTTGATGTGAAGATAAACTACTTTTATGTCAATGCTGAAGTGACTTTAGCAGTTTTGTACCTTGATGTGGTCCTTAAGGAAAATTGTCAGGACTGTTAATAAGTTTCTAAATTGATTAGGCTAATTTGGTACTCTAAAAGAGACCTTCCTATAAATTAATACTACTTATTACATTTTGATTACAGCAAATTGCTTGCTTTCCGTGCCCAAGTTTGAAAGTTTCCAGTCTCTGCATTTTTGTCCTTTCCCAGTTGTTGGCTTTCTGTTTGGTCCTGACACATCGGAACAATGAATCATCTTGTCCATTAGCTGAGTTTGGAAATTCTGTGTTATTCAATGAATTTGTTTTTACATCATCCCTTTGATAATTCAAAACCTGGCAACTTTATTTTCTCAGATGTGTTTTTGATGCAACATCAACTAGTTTTGTTTCGAGCAGCAAAGGCTGTGACTTTTTATCCTTAAGAATCAAATGGGATATTTTAATAATCGACATTATGTTTCAGAATAGTAAAAGGTTTGGGCAGTAATAGTGATCTCTAGAGGGGTCACATAATCAAATATTATTAGAAGTTTCTCAATTTATATAACCTGAAGGAAACACAAACGTGCCAACTGAGTGATCACCCCGATTAATCGCATCTCATAGGAATACAACTATTCATTTCTCTTTCGTAAATTCCCACCAAAGGAGAGTCTAGACTTTAAAGCTGAAGTTCTGTTTCTTGGTTTCTAACAGTTATAGCATGAACAGAAATAGAGGAGTGAGACAATGTATGCCAACACAAAGAACCCTTCATGCTCCCTACTGTGAATAGGACATATGGGGGCATTGGTATTTGTTCCACCTTGAAAGAGTTTTTAAGACTTCATGTCATTACTTCATTGCTAAAATAAACAGTCATGAATCTTAGAAGCTGGCTATTACTAAGGTTTTAATAAATGAAGTCTAAGAAATGATAATAGTAATGTTAAAATTTGGATGATGGTTGTCGAGCGTATAGAGAACACAGTGGAGCATGTCCTTTAAGATACCGCCAAGCACTGTGCAATCTTTATTGTTTTTGGAGGTAAACCTGTGATGCTGACTTCATGAGTGTGTGTGTGGATGGGAGTATAAGGTATGCATACAATCTGAAACAGTTTGGAAGTCATTGAGAGGCTAGTTTGAGGATGACTTGGCATACCTTCATGGAAAATCATACAAGTAGTTTGGCCTAAAAGAATATAAGTACCAGGCACATGCTTTAAAGAAAGAAATAATGCTCTTCATTACCAGCTGTGGTTTATTTAGCTTTAGGCTTTTTAGTTCCGGAAATTTTTCAGAAAATGAGACAAGTTGCAAGAATTAAACTGTGAATACTTTCCAAGAAATCATCAGAACCATTACCAAAGAAGATACGGTTGAATCTAGTCAAGTGCCCTTAATAGTCACAGTAATCCCAGCTGAAATCGTTTCTTGTTTGTAGCTTTGCTCTGGCCTTCCATTCATGTTTAAAAACTGGCTTCATACATACATTTAATAACTCAACTATACATTAAAAATACCTTTTTATTGAACATTATGTTGCCTCTAATACATATATCCATTTCTCTCTTGTAACTCGGGTTTAAAAAATAGTCATATGGCCAAGCAACATAAATGATACTATAAATTCATTTGTTTATATATGTTTCATAACTAGTTTCCTTATCAATAAGAGATTTAGTATCCATATAGAACATTATTTCCTATCATTTTAACTGGCATTCCCATTATTATCTCAAACTGAATTCATCATTTTACCCCTAAATTCAGCTCCACTTCTTCTTGACATGACTGTCTTTCAATATCAAGGCTTTCTCAGAGTTTAACTATTTCTGCACAGTTAAATAGTAGATACCAATCTTGATACACAATGAGTTACAATGATTGCTCAATTTTAATCATATATTAATTAATAAGGGGAACCTAAAAGGGTCCCATCATTAGTATTGTTACATTCCTTTTCTGGAAATCACAATTGCTGAGACCATTCCTAAGTTTCATCAATATGCCCAAGGTAGTAGAACCTCTGAAAATATTCAAGGAAGACTTTGCTTCAAAATGAAAATCTTGTTTGTTCTTTTACAATACTAATACCTGCTCATTTTTTAGGTGGTATTGGATTCTACAAGACAAAAAACTCTTGCATGTTGCATAAGAATACCTCTGTGTTTATTTTGAGTTAATGGAATCAATTACAGCCTTCTCCTAGCATTAGCTAATGATAGTAGATCTAAAATGGCCACTGAGATAAGTTATTCCACATTGCATTGTCATATTGTTTCCAGTAAATAAGTTAAAATAACCATAGTTTTCAGGTTTTTTTGTTTTTGTTTTTTGTTTTTTGTTTTTTAATACAGATAGTCAAGGCAGTATACTTTTTTGTCTAATGTCAGAAGGGATCATTTGGTTGAATTTCCTGGGTACTGGGCCTGGATATGTAACCAGATGTCTTGTAGGGTTATGATACCTAGACACTAATTCATACAGATGGTTCCAATAACTGTGGAGGTGAGTGTTTTCTTTTGTCATTTAACATTTAAGCCCCAACTAGGCATCCGTTATCAATGCTGTTCAGTCGTTGCAATCCCCAGTAACTCTGTTACTATAAAGGCCATTCTAAATTTTTCCTTGTTTTTTAAGTCCTCCGTCCAATGCCTGCCTAAAATATTATCTGATTTTTGCTTCTCAGATGAAATAAAGACCATTAGGTGAGCAAATCTCCAACATTTTTAGTACAAATCTCCACTCTATTTACCACCATTTTGATTCAAATCTCCTCATTTCAAAAGGAGTGCTGTCCCACGTCCACTTATTTTGTGATCCTACCTCCTCCTGGTGCTGCCTAGGCAGTTCATCAATTACTCATCCTCTCTCTTAAAACTTCACTCTCTCCTTCCATCTGCTCTCCAGCCAGACCTGCTGTATTGTCTTCTATATAGAATAACTTTCTTCAAGCTGCTACTTGAAGTTGCAGAATGCAACTTTGAACAAAGTTTCATTTTGTTCAAAAATAAGGCCATGTTCCTTGAATATTTACAGAGACTGTGCCACCTTGGGCATTTAATGGAAGTTAGGACTTTACTCAACGGTGATGAGAGCTCTCCTTGGAATTGTTGTCAGACTTTTGAAAAGGGTGGTATCTATGCTTTGTCTTCATTTTCTCACCTCAATTTGTCATATTTCTGAGATAATTTTTCAATTATTGCAAGTGAACTTTGCGTCACATCCAAAAATCTCTTTTCAGTATTACTTCTTGAACATGCTGAAATATTTGACACTGCTGACTGTTCCTGTTATTCATTCAACAAATGTGTATTAAGTGCCCAGTACTGCATAAGGTACAAACTGGAAATACGGATGTAATTCAACATTTTCTTTCCAGGAGCTCAAAGGTAACTGGGAAAGAGAAAAATAGACCATTTAAAATATAGCATATCAAATTCTTGTAATGCTTAAATCTATTTACTCTAATTTCTTGTTCTCCTTCTTCCGATTACTTAGAAGGATTGCAATTCTCCACTCCCTTGAAGTTAGGTTATTCCAGCAGTTACGTTAATGGCTGTGGCCAATAAAATGTAAATGGAAGTGATGTGTCATTTCTGGCAGAAGATGTTAAAAGTTGGTGTGTGATTTGCTAAGGTTCCTTTTTCTTGTCAAGAGACAAACAGATGGTGAAGCCTTTGTCAACCTGTTACCCTGAAAGAATGAGTTGGAACAGAGGGCCTGCTGATCTGATATGAATATATTGAGGGAACAAGAAATAAGTTTTTGTTTCTTTAAGTTACTAAGGTTTTACAGTTTTGTTACTTCAGCATAACCTAGCATGTCCTAACTGATGTAATGTTATATTGGAAAAGTAAATAAGACACTGTAAAGATATAACTGTATGCTTTCAAGCATTTATGTCTGCACTTCCAAGCTTTCTATGAAACATTTCAAACTGAATATTCCAAAGTCACCTTAAACTCACCACATTAAAAAGAATTTCCTAAGATTATAAAAATATTTGCTTGATAATAGGTGACATTAATTTATCTGTCTTGCATCTAATTGAAAGGTAGTAGAGGGTCTGTGAGAAAAACCTGTCCACAACCAACCACAGATATTTCTTAGTGCATTTATTGCTATAATCAGAACTACTCTTCAGTTTGTATTTTCTTCCTTAAAAACTTCCTGAAACTTAAAAACAATTCAAGATCACATAGAGACTTGGAGATAATGATATGCTTTGGTCTATTTTTCTTCCTATCTGAAGTCTGCATTGTATTAAGACAGGAAAAGTACTATGTAATTATGTATGTGAACTTCTTGATAATCAGTGATGGAATTTTCTCTTTATGTGCTAATGCTTATTCTTACACTTTTTCATATAATAAATATGCTAAGTAAATTGTTTCTATTGTAACTTGCTATCTTGTTTCCTATACATACTGAAGATAAGGCATTATCTGGATAGTAAATGTTTTACTCACTTAACAGTAGATTCTGATTTTATTATCACTCAAACCTCCCGTTCTTCATATATGATATTGTCTTATTCATATATGATATTATCTTATTCTCTCCTTTAAATTTTTACCTGGATCTACTTTGTAAAATGTTCAGAGCTTGCTTGCTTTCTTGCTTGCTTTCTTTCCTTTCTACCTTTCCTTCTTCCTCCCTCCCTTCCTCCCCCTCTCTATTTATTTCTATCATCTATCTAATAACTTTGAATTGACTAAACTCAGAACCATCCCATTTGGTTGGCATTATCGGTATTATCTTTGATTTGTCATAGATTCTTCTATTCCCATCTCTTAAGGAATTAAACCATACCACTTTCTACTCTATGTATTATCTATCTATCTAATGTTGATATAAGACTTGTAACCATATCTTTATATTTCCGTGAATTCTTAACTGTAAAGATGATCGGTTGGGAAACAAAGTTCTAGCACAGAAGACCTGCTGGAATCTCATTGAGACAGAGGTTTTCATAGCCACGGCCAGCATTGTGTCTGGCCTCTTTTCTCTCTGCCTTCTTTCTCCCTTTCACCTTCCGTAGATTTACCATCACTATTTGCTGCCCCATTTCAAATACCTACTGTAAAATTCTTTCCTTAAAACAATCAGGGGATACTAAAAGAGAAGTAATACACTTGAAACAACAGCATATGCCAAACTTTTCATGCCATTCTCATTGAAATATGTCTTCTGTGTGGTTTGCTGTTTTTCATGTGTAGACCATTTAACAAATGTCCGATAATAAGGCAAAACAGAGTACCTATGAGGTATAAACATAGATGCATTGGTATGTGGTATTTGTATGGTGTGGTCTCTTGAGTTCTACCTCCACACAGTCCTTGGAATTCAAAGTAGTTAAATCTCAAACTGCTTAAAACATGCATATTTGCTTACAGAGATTCATACACCTACACAAATTAAGAGGTTTTATTCTGCATAGATTTTTTTACATGCTTGATCTTTGAAAATAAGTTGGACATACTTTTAGCCTACATGCAGAGAGCTACTGCTTACAAGATAACACACAGAATTTACTGAGTTCTGTGTCTATTTGCTGTAATAAAGTTTTTCATGTTTTGTAGCTTGTGTAGTTTCATGACTTGAAAATAAATTGTTCTTTGTCAACAGGCTCTACTGTTAAATTTGTGATATGTGGTATATTGTGTATCCTAAAAATCTGTTTTTAATTATTCCTTGAGTTAAGAGCAAGTGAATATTTCTTTCTTATACTCAACAGATGATTTAATTTTATTTTTGTATACTCCTGTTTTATGCTATTTCTTATATCCTACATTGTTTTCATAGGTCTGGCTGTTGTTTTACTGGAATACAAAACAAGTAACTATGTTAGAAAGAATATGTGTGATGTAAAATATAGAAGTGCAGATTCAGATGAGTCTGCCAAAGACTTGAAAACATATATCCAGAGCTTTAAATACCTGCATGTTATTTGATCTAACAAATCAACTCATGGAAATTTCTTCTGAAATGTATTTTTTAATGAAAGTATCTCATACAGATAGGCTTTGATTATAAGTTTATAGTTGCAGCTTTGCTGCAGGGTGATGGAGACTATATAAAGGACCTCAAATGCATTCCAATAGTGTGATACATGATATGGCAGAAAATACATCTATTGACATTGAAATACACTTTCTATATTATAAGTAAATATAGAGGATCACAAATAAATGTATAATAGCTTTCAGATTATCCAATTTTATAATTAAACTTGTATAATACAGGGTCCAATCAGTGTTGTTCAGTAGAACTTTATGCTATGAGGGTAGTGTTCTTTCTATATCTGTGTTTTCTGATATTGTAGCCATGAGTGACACATGTGGTTAGTGCAGCTAAGGAACTGAATTTCAAATTTTGCTTAAATTAAAGAACCACAACACCATATTAAAAAGCACAGATACAGAAGACTATTATACTCCAAGGACTGTATGATGATTGCTTCTGGTAAGGAGTCATTGATTATAAGTTTTCCTGATGTTCTCTGTTATTGTCTGTATTCTTAAAGTTAAGGGTATGATAAAAACAAGAAGGAAGTCTCTATTTTGAAGACAGCATGCCTGATGGATATTGTTATATGATTAAAACCGTGTTAACTTAGTCATTCCTTAAGGTTTTAATAATGTATAATTTGTTATTCATTATTCAATTGAATTGAATGAATAAAATGAATACGATTGATTCATTTTATTCTTATCAAGATTTCTGTCATATTTTTAATATAATTAAAGTTTCATAAAGTATTTGTGTCTCTTGGATTGAGTTTGTGTTTTTCAAAGATACAAAAATAATTTTCATAAGAGCAACAATGACAAGCAACATTTATTAAGACTTACTAAGTGCTGAGCACTGCTTTGCATGCAGTAACTCTAACCCTTACTGTATCTACGTGAAATATGTACTGATGTTTTCTTCATCTTGTAAATGAAGAAACTGAGATATAGAGAATTTTCACAGCTTGCCTAGATTATTCAGTCAGAAAATAGGAATGGGGAGTTGGAGAATCTGGCTTTCAAACCCAGGCAATATAAAAACCTAATAATCAGCATAACCTATCTTTCTCCTTCCACATTCAGCAGAGAGAATGCTAGTGAGAAGCAGATGGAGCACTGGGGTTAACAGAGTTGTGGTCTGGCCAACCAAAAAAAGAAGGCAATGCAAGAAGAAAGCAAGGGAGTGGAGGGTGCATGTGTGTTTGCAATTAGAATGATTGCCCATGGCATTTATATTGGACAAGAAGGGAAATGAAGAACACTGCAATGTGGGGAGGAGGGATTTGAGTCCTGGTAGTAGAACATGTGAGCAAGAAAGATAGGAGGTTGGAAAGTGAGATATTTGAGATTGGGAAAGGATACACTCATGGGCTCGGTTAATACTAGGGTGTAAAGATGAGAGTGTGGCTGAGATAGGGTGGAGAGTAAGATTGCTCTAGTTAAAAGGAGTGAAGGAACAGGACTGTAGAAGGGCTATCTAATTTCATACTGGAATCACCATGAGTTATGACAAAAGTTGTTTTGAAAAGAGTAATCAGGAGACAAGGTCTAAAATTTTGAAGTGGATAGTGAATGACTGCAGCAAGGAAGGGGGGATAGTGCTACCGTCTGAGGACACAGGATTGATCCCCACATTCTATTGTCTGTTGTGATGGCAGGGTCTGGCACATAGTAAGCAATTATATCAGGACATCATGAATTAAAATTGGGCATATCTCCTGTACTTGGAGGGCTACCAAATATACAGAGACTGCAACAATAAATCAGGGAGAAGTGATTGTATTTTGTATGAAATTTTCTGAGCCACTGACCTGGATGACAACCTGATGCTGCTTGGGCATGGTCATGGTCCAGAAGATGTGGTGAAATTCAGAGAGGCAGTGCCAAGGGCACAGCCTGTGCTTCTGTTACTTGGCATGGCACAGATGAGTGAATGGCCCCATTTTTCTGATAAGAGGACATACGCTGAATGAAGTGATTCCAGCAGCAAGAAGCTCTGGCAGACCTGTGAATTTAAGTTAAACCAGACCTCCCACACCAGAAATTTGTTTGAGGTAGGAGGAACATGGTGTAATAAATGCAGCTTCCTTAGCTACTGCCTGCGTGGAGGACTTAGCATCTTTTCTCCATCCTCTTGCTTCCTACCTTACCTTTGGTGGAATAAGGAACCATCTAGAAACAAAGACATCATGACATACGATGAAGCCTCTTGTCCCTTCTTGTAGAACTCCATGGCTTGGAGAGAAGGAGGGAGCTTCTAATCGCATAGGAAAATGAGGTTTTAAAATGGATATTGAGTGACTCTTAATAACTTGAAAGTGACTGAAAGATTGTAGAATTAGACTGAAATGTGATAGGAGCCGGCTATCTAATGGAAAGAGGGACTTGAACAGCAAACACATTAACAGTTAGTTGTCTATGGAAAATTACGTATGCCTCCAGATTTTTATCTACTGAATAGGTTTAGAGTGAATGAATAAATTGACCTGCTGATAATTTGGCATTGCTTGCTGAAGACCTCAGAATGTTTTTACCTAAACCTTTAGTGACAGGAAGTTACAGAGAACTGGATGGTTGCCGTGTTCAGTAAGGTCAAGATGAAGCCGCTCACTAAAAATGTGCTAGGGAATGATTATATTATAAGAATCAAAGATCCAAAGAAAACTCTTAATTTGAAATCTAAGAATCTTAAGACGAATTTCCCATCTGGGCTGTGAATCACATTTTTACCTTGGAAAATGCTAACCTCAGTCACACCGTGTCATGCACAGGAACAGAGATTACGCGTGATTGTGAAAAGAGGCTATGCTAACCTAAATGGATCTAAACTCTACCTAATATGCTTTGCAGCTCATGTTGTAGGTGATTGAACATGTTCATAAGTTTATTAGATGAAGAATGGAAGGAAATTCTGTCAAAGATTTTTAGGCAGGAACCTAGTAACTTTCATCTGTTTTCTTCCATTTTGCTTTCGTATGTGCCAGGAAAAGAGGATTGTAAACTACCTCCTATTTAAACTTATTACAGACTTTTTAGTCTTGCAGGGTGGAAGAAAGTCTGTGATACCCATTATATTTCTGCAGAATCATTGTTTTCTTGCCACTGTGTAAAGGTTTGTGGCTGGCTCAGATAAGGAAACATTAACATATCCCTCTTATGTTGGCTACAGGAACAATATGAGGTAATGATACAAAAAATGTATAAAAGAAAGCCCCTCATAAGGATGAGTAAGAAATAAACAAGCAGTTCTTTTCTTTCTCTTCAGGTTAGAACCATTTTCATTCCGTATTTGGAAGGAAAACTAGCTTAAATCTCCCACTCATACTTAACCTGATTTTTGAATTGCCTTCTCTTTTTATGGTAAGAGGGGGAAGCAATTCAGGTCTGTGGACTATGATTTTTTTGAAACCCATGATAGTACTATTACTTGAAACCTGTGTGGAAGATTTAAGAGTTAATGTTAAATGTGCTTTGTGATATGTATTTATTTAGTCTTAAACTACCACTATGTATCATTGTTGGCCTGTTTGCATTGGATTTTCAGCTTACTCTCATTATACAGAGTTATTGGATGTATTTGTATTTGAAGCAACTTAGTTATAGCAAGCATACTGCTTATATTGTAGCTTGGTGTATAAAAATCTGATTTAGATTTTTAGAATGCTAGTATCTGGAAAATACCCTTAAAGTATTTTCCAGCCAGCTTGGCCAAGTATTTCAGTAATTAATGCTTGTTAACTTTTATTATTTATATCTCGTGTCTTAGTGTCCCTTGTCTTTGTATAAACTGCACATTTCTGAGAGAATCTTTCAGAAAGTTCTAAATTGAAGAAGAATGGTCTAAGGAGAAAAGATAGGTGGTCATATATTGCTTTCTAGGGAGGGGCTTTGATAGAATCTCAGTGACATTAGAACGTAGCGTATTTGTTTAGCTGCTCTAAAATTACTGTTTTTATGGAAAGCAAAACCAATTCTGGTTACTTTGCATTTCTATAAAATAACTTGAGTGGTTATTTTATCAGGCTAATTGCTTTTTTAAATTAACCTTTTTATTTTGAGATAATTGTAGCTGTGCATGCAGTTGTAAGAACCAGTGCAAATTGTCCTTTGCTGATGTCATTGTAGCATTGTGGATAAGCCTATGTGCTGACCCAGAGGGAAGCAGTTCTATTGAACCTCTTCTAACATGTCCTAATTATGATACCTTAGGGTAAGTTGTGCGGCCTTACTGAGAGTGAGTTTCTTCGTCAGTGGGGTGAAAAATCATTTAGATCTCCCAGAATGGTTTTAGGTGTACCTAGGGTGTAAGGTGTGCCTGCCGTGCACTAAGTGGTAATTAAAATAGTCTAAAGTCATGGGAAGTAGTATTGTGTTGGACAACCAGGCTTTGTGTATTGTGAATTCATAGAACAGGACAAAACTTCAGACAGTTCTACCAAACATTTATTGGTTATATTCTGAACAATTAAACTAAACTCTGCGTTCATGTTTACCTACAACAAAGCCAGGCTTTATTTAACATTTTATGCATTGCTTTATTGTTGTTATTTCATACCTGTAATCTTTTGCTTTTATTTTATAGCTTCATGAGTGGTTACATCTTACATTATTAACTGGTTTTTGTCCTGCACAAGAATTCTGAAGATTAAACAAAATATCATAGCAATGTCTAGAAATTTATAGAAGTTAGTAGTTCTCAACACACTTTTGAATCTTCTTACATTTTCATGCAAAGTGTTGTTGGACCTAGATCATAAATAATGCACAGGAAACTGCCTAAGAATTCATGTGTCCTCTTGATTTATGGTCCAGTGCATTTATTATCTGTCACATATCCTTGGTCATATATGCCTTCCATTTTTTAAAATGAAGGATTTCCAGAAATACTAAAACACTGGGTTTGGTCCCAGAAATGTCAAATCTTATAAAAGATGTTTTACAAAGTATGTTCAATTGCATTATCTTGTTTATTTCTCTTTCTTGAAGAGTAAATGTTCAGTACATGCGAGGTAGGAAAGGCAGATATCACCAGTGTACACTGAAGAAATTGGAAAATTATTTTCTCAGAGTATTGCGTTGCCACTAGAACTTGTGACAACTAGCTCTGCATTGAACAGTCTTTCCATTGAATCACACTTTTCCTACACAAGGCCCCTGGAACACTATTTATTTACATTGTGACAGTTAATATGGTGAAAAGGTAATTCATACTGTAATTACCTAGGTTCAGTTTGATATTCTTCTGTGGCTACTATTCAGCCAAACATGTATTTGCTTGTTTATTTCATGGGCTCATTTAATTTTGAAAGCATTTAATGAGTAGCAGGCACTGTTCTAGGCACTCAGCATACAAACATTAACAAGTATTAGGATTTTTACCTTCGATAGATGAACAGTATAGAGGAGACAGAGTTCTGAATTTTAATCAAATATTAACCTAAATGAAGACTAATTAGATAAGATAGTAAAATTCATTGCTTAGATCATGAATAGAGCAATTAGCATATGCTCTGGTTGGAATCATTTGCTTTCATATAAGTCCTGGAATGAACAATGTTGTGTAGTTATGCCATTTAACGGCTAGCTTTGTCGACATGCTTGTATTAGTTTGCTAGGGCTGTCAAAACAAAGTACCACAGACTGTGGCTTAAAAAACGGAAATTCAGTTTCTCACGGTTGTAGAAGCCAGAAGTCTGCTGTCAACATGCCTCTTCTTAACTGGTAGATAGCAGTCTTCTACCTGTTTCTTCACATGCTGTTCCCCTATAAGTGCCTGTATTCTACTTTCCCCTTCTTATAAGGACATTATTCAAATAGGATTAGGGAACACCCTAACGATTTCATTTTTAGTTATCACTTTAAAGGTTACCTTACAGTAGTCACATTCTGAGGTAATAGGTTTAGGACTTCAACATAAGAATTTCGGGAGGGCATAACTCAGCTCATAACAATGCCTTTGTAACAACGGGCTTATATTACTTAAGAAAAAGCCCATTAAACACTATTTGCCTGTTTACTTCTAAAAATACAGGCTCCATAAAAGACAGGCATGAGTTAAAAAATATGTATTATTCTTTATATTCTAAGTATAGACCTTAGTTAGATTTTATATATGCTGCAATTATCACAGAATTCCAAAAGTGGAGGTACTGTAATTTCTTCTGGAATGTATTCATATTTCAGGTGAAACAAGACAGAGCAATCATATTGAAGGCAGCTCTAGATACTGTACTGCACATTCCATTTTATCCAATCTAGTTGTTTGAGTGATGGGTGAGTTTATTGAAATAAGTAACTTAGAATATTCTTAATTTATATGCAAAATGGAAGGTTATTTTCTGAGAGACTATACAGTTCTGTATAAATGTGGTTTTAGAAATTTTGTTTCCAAATTTAATAGCTCAGATTTTCTTCCTTTCCCATCCTTTTGTGAATCCTCTGTTGTTATGGCACACATAAAATTAAACACTCATATCATTTTTAAATCTTAGCAACAGTTTATCTTAACCTTTCTAACAAGACTACCAAGCTGGGGAATCTATTTTTATTTAGCTTCTAACTCAGGTTTTTTATTTGTTGAGCATCAAATAGTCTAAGTTTCTATTGATATGTCTGATTGTTTTGAAACTGTGCAGTTTTTCTGATGTTGCTAGCCTTTTCTAAAATTGAGTCAGCTTCAACTTACTTTCTCTTCCTTGGGGGCTATAGATCAAGTACAGTTTACTATTATGATACTGGGAGAGACCTTTTGACTTCAGTTCAGAACTATAGAGATCAAAATTCAAGGAGAGAAATCTTTCTTTCCTGTGGTGGTTTGACCTGAAATAACTGGTTTCTAATGCTACCAACAAAATGATTTCTTATAAATTGAATTTTCTGAAAACTATGTTTAAAATATGTGATAAACTTAATGCATTGTTTAAAGATGAATAAACATGTTATGTTTAAACCATATGATTTTGCTCTGTAGCTCAAAATGAAACACATTTTTTTGAAACAGGTAATGACAAAATACAATATGGTGCAAAATCTGTGTCTCTCTCCTTTATGTCACTTTCCTTTTTTGCAGTGTCTTACATTAATCCTTGAAGTTTTTACTCTTTGTTTGAACATTATGTGGGTTGGCAGCTATGTTACAGGAGAGTGAGAGTCCCAAATGGTCAAATACTCAGGTGGATACTTGTCTTTGTATTCTCCAGTAGCATATTAACAACATCTGACTGATCAGAAACCAGAACAGAATGAAAATGGCGTCATGATAGTGTAGTGTCACACTCTGGATGAAAAGGAAATTTTAAAGTAGGCAAACGTGACAGATTGCATTTAATATTGACACATTTGAAAACTGCCTAGTTTTCTTTATTTTCATAATTAGCATAAAATGCACTAAGCTTTCTTTTGAGGTGAGAGAAGGGAACTTAATTTTTAAAAAATGAATATATAAAATAGCACTTAACTCTTAAAATGGTTTCTAAATTGTATAAAAGGCAAATGGTAGGTAAAAGTCAGGTGCCCACTGCCTGGGTTTAGATTAAAATTTTATCACCTATTGGATTTGGTTCTTTGGATGCATTTTACACCCATTAAATTTTAGTTTTCTTCTTGGTATAATGATATAATAATGTGTAAATTCATAAGTTGTTTTTGGGATAAAATGAAATAGTGAATATAAAAGCACTTCAAATAATACTGAATGCATAGCAAATGCTTTATAAATTTATCTTGCTATGATTGTTATTAAAACATTTCAAAATAGAGCAAAGGAAGATTTTCCAGTACAGTGCTTCACATAACCCAGATTGCCTTTTCTTCCAACAGATATATCATTATTTGTATGTAGACAAATATTTTGAGAAAAAGAAAGGAATGTTTCTTTGAGGAAAAAAGTCTATCCTATTCCTTTGAGCTGTTGAATGTGGTAGACATGAATTTATAGAGCCTGGCTTATAAATTAAGTCATTCTATAGGCATAAAGGCTAACAGGAGTGGGAAATATGAAAATAAATTCATGTATGTCAGAGGATGCCAAGGGAGTAAAGCAGACATTCAATTTCCATTTCTAGCTCATTGCAGTTGGGTTCCAGGAAAAGCAGACTCCATGAAGAGATCAGTATGCAAGGGGTTCTTTTTGGGATCAACATGTGTAGAAGGGAAGAAAGCAGGATCAGGACAAAAGAGAAGCTGAACTGTGATGTAGTCACAAAAAGCATTCAGCCAAGCCGTGGGAGCTCTAGAACTGGAATAGCCCCTCAGAGATGCCCTGACATGGGCAAGAGTGCAGCCTTATACCTTCATGTTGACCAGTCATTGCATGCAGAGTTAAAGATTTGAGGGATTCTAAGAAAGGCATATGATCTTGGACTAGGGGGCTCTCTTCCCCTGAGTGAAATAATTGGATGTATCAGCCAGTAGCGCTTCTAGAAGATGAAAGATGAAGTCCTGTAGTTCTGAAGGGGGTCATCTGGGTATTACAGCCCAGCACTCATTACACAACCACTCTTCTGTACATAGTTGCTTTATTTTCTCTGTACATAAGTTATAGTAAACATCGAATTACTTTGTTATTGTTTGTCCTTCCCCAAAGTGAAAACTCCATGACGGCAGGGGATGTGCCTGTCTTGTGTATCTCCATTGCCTAAAATGGAACTTGGGACATTGTTGTCATTTACTGTCAAAAGAAATAATCTAAAGTATTCGTTTAATAAAAGAATGTGGCCATGCGTGGTGGCTCATGCCTGTAATCCCAGCACTCTGAGAGGCTAGGTGGGTGGATCATGAGCTCAAGAGATCCAGACCATCCTGGTCAACATGGTGAAACCCCATCTCTACTAAAAATACAAAAATTAGCTAGGCATGGTGTTGTGTGCCTGTAATCCCAGCTACTTGGGAGGCTAAGGCAGGATAATAACTTGAACCAGGGAGTTGGAGGTTGCAGTGAGCCAAGATTGTGCCACAGCACTTCAACCTGGCAACAGAATGAGACTCCATCTCAAAAGAAAAAAAAAATAGAATGTGAAGTTGTAGGTTCATTTGTTTTTGAAGTCTCAAAGATAGTTACTATGGCAAGACAGACTGAGTAGTTGGAAACCTTCTGCTTTGTATCTGGTATGATCTATTAATATAATTACCTGAACAGTGAAATAATTGGGTTAATAGAGAACTACCCCAAATGCAGTCTACAATAAAACAGTACTATTAAAATTACTAATATGGTTTACACTGATTACTATTATTGTTATTATAGTTAATACCGCATTGTATAGCCAACACCTTTTGGATAGCAATTTGTGAGAAATGTATTCTAGAACCCATGATACTCATAAACAATATTACACCTGTGCTTTGTAGAGTTCCTCAAAATAAGGTTCCTTGAACCACCCATGACTGAATCACATAGGAAGCACAGAAAGCTAGAAATTTTGGGCCCAAGTATCTCACTTGGATAGGGCTGAGCAACTACATTTTTGAAAGTCTTCCCAGGTCACTGTCACACACACTAAAGATTAAATCTATTGTTTAGTTGATGAAACAAATCATAGATCCACAAAAGGAAACAAAGGGAAACAGAACCAGCATTTATTCGTCACCTGTTTTGTACCAGAGCTGCGTTAAGGATTTATCTTCATTAAATATACTTAATCTTCACAAACAAAAAGCCCCAAATGTTACTGTTGAAAATACTGCCCTGCTGCAGTGGCTCATGCCTGTAGTCCTAGCACTTTGTGAGGTAGAGGCAGGCAGGTCACTTGAGCCCAGGAGTTTGAGACAAGCCTGAGCAACATGGCAAAACCCTTTCTCAACAAAAATAAGTAAATAAATAAAAATAAAACTTCAAAATAGCCAGGCATGGTGGTTTGCTCCTGTAGTCCTAGCTACTGGAGGTTGAGGCAGGAGAAACACGTAGGCCCGGGTGGTCAAGGCTGCAGTGAGCTATCATCAGGCCACTGCACTCTAGCTTGGGTGAAAGAGTGAAGAGACCCTATCTCAAAAATAACAAAAAAACAACAATAAATCTATTTAAAGCAAAGGTCATATTATACTCGCTTTTAAGATGAGGAGACTGAAGCTCAGAGGAATTAGTAATAATGTAGTCAGTAGTGAGTAGAGATGAAAGTCTACTATGTGTTGACTCCAAAACCGATTTCCTTTTTACTGGACAGTGATACTCCTTGGTCATATAATTTAACACACACACACATGCACATACACACCCCTCACCCTTGTGTGTATAAAAATGCCACAAAACACAAGAGACAAAATGGAACAGTTTGTCATTAATTTTCACGTAACTTATATACAATATATGCAATTAGGGAGACTCATCCTTTGGAAGGGCATCATGAAGGAGGGGGTTAGGTGGATCTTAAATAATGGGTGGCAAGTAGACAAAAAAAGTCAAAGTAGTCTTTTTAGTTGTTCATTTTTTTTAATGGATGTGGTAAAATGTAAATATGCTGGGGTTATGGCCCAGCAATCTGGAAATTAAGCATTCCAGGTAATTTTGATTGGCATTCAAGTGTGAGAACCACTGTACAAGGGGCACTGAATATAACATTGTTTTTTTGATAAAAGATAGCAAAATATTCTAGGTCTGTTATTTAATGTTCTCAGATGCAAGCTTTAAAAAATGACCTTAGAAAGCTTAATCAGTATGGAAATTTATTAGAAGAATATTGGGTAGCTTATAGAGTCAATGATATTACTAAGAAGTGAGCTGAAGAAATGGGCAGGAACCGAAGATGTCAGAGGATCAGGGAACATGGCCAAGGCCAAGCCACAGGTGCAGGCGTTGAATTCTCTCCTGCTACTGCCACAGACGCTGCTGCCACTGGACAAGTGCTGCTTCTCCCATCAGGGTAGTCCCATCAAGGGAATTAGTTGTTGCCTTGTTGTTCTGTGTGTCTGTCCAGTTCCAAAGTCCTCAGTAGGGGTCTCTGACTGGCTGAACTGACGTCACCCGCTCAACTCTTGGTCCTGGAAATAAAGAGGAAGTATGTGTGGGCACTTTTGGTTTCCACAGTGGGAAATGCCCTGAAACGGAAATGGAGATCTGTCAAAACCATTGCTGGTTGTGTCATGTTGTTTTGTTTTGTTTAGTGAGTGGTTTCAAAGATACTAATGGTTTTAATGATGGGTCTTGAATTAGCTCTTTGATGCCAATGCTGTGAAGTAGACATACCATGTAATCTATGTATATTTTAACATGTCTGGTAACTACATTTTAAAAAGAGGCAGGAAAATGTTAATAATTTAACCAAATATCTAAAAATTTATCATTTAAACATAGTCATTATAAAACAATATTAATGAGATATTTGATATTCTCTTTTTTCTAAGTCTTTGAAATCAGGTGTGTATTGGTACATAACAACACATCTCAATTTGGACTGGTCATGTTTCAAATACCACTGAACACAGAAGCTTTAGATTATTAGGTATCTTCAGTTGTGGCTTGGAATAGTCAGGAGGCTTTTGAGATGAAGGTCTCTTGGACAAGTTTTTTCCAAAAAGACTTAGGGCATATGACTTAATTATAACCCATTGGAGACATTTCTGCAAGGAAGGAGGTATTATTTTCTATATTCTGTGCTTGGTGTTCTAGCAATTCGTGGAAAATCACCCTGGAGAATATATAAGAATCAGTAGTTCAGAGCTGCTTCTGTTTTCCTTTTCCTGCTTAAAAAGCTCCAGCAACTGTCTGTTGCATGTAGGTTAAAAATCTAACCTTCTCTGGGCTGGGCGCGGTGGCTCACGCCTGTAATCTCAGCACTTTGGGAGGCCAAGGCGGGTGGATCACCTGAGGTCAGGAGTTGAAGACCAGCCTGGCCAACATGGTGAAACTTTGTCTTTAAAATAATAATAATAATAACCTTCTGCAGAGGTCTTTTCTTTGGGTAGTTGTCATATAGTTCTGTCATAAAGTATTGCAGAGATTATGGGACATATGTGAGTTTTTAAATAAGTTGTTCAAGTAGAAGAAAAAGTAGACAATTCTAGATGCAGGAAGAAAAGTCTGGCAGTTCAGATTCATAGAGTTTACAAGTCAGTAATTAGCAGAACTTGATTGTAAGTGTATAGGAGATATTAAAACTAAAGGTAGGACTGAAGTTTTAGCCTGAGTAACTGGTAAAATGGAATTATCATTGATAGTAATTCATTCAAACTTTTACTTCATTAATTTAATAGTTTTAAGTGTTTACTGTGTACTTGGCACTTATCTAAAAGCCAGGAATATTACCATAATTAATAGTAACAGTTCAGATTTACTGAGGACCTACTCTGTGCCTGGCATTAATATTAAGTTCTTTAGAAGAAATAGTCTTGTTTTAAGGATTATAATACATTAATAGCTTAGGATATGTTGAATGATAAGTAGAAGAGCTGAGAATTTAATTTTATTCTATTGGATTCCATAGGCAGTTATGAGTTTGATGCTCCTAACCCCTACAGGTTATTGCCCCTAAAAGATATGACCATCAACCCTGATACTAATTTTTTTCTGTGGCATTTACCTTCTGTAGTGAATAGTAACAGAGGAGGAAGAAAGGAATACCCACTTGCCATTCAGATAGTGAATAGTATTTTTTGATTCATTCCAAATGGTGCTTACAAAAATTAGGTGAAGATATGAGACTTATCTCTGAAGATATCAGAAGAGAATATATGGAAAAGGAGATTTGTAGATTTATTGGCAAGTCAACTTTTTTAAAGTAAAATAAAGGGCCAGAAAGCAAGTATTTTAGGAATTCTGGGCTCTATGTCTCTGTCACTTCTTTGCTTCAACTTAGTCCTTGTAGCAAAATCAGCCATAAGCTACATGTCATAGATGGGTGTGATTGTGTCTAAAATCAACTTTAATTGCAAAGGTGGTGGCAGCCACAAATTTGGCCTGTGGACTCAAATTTGTGGACCTCTGATACAGATACAAGTATTGTTATAATATGTTAAGAGTCTGAAGAGAGATTGGTAACAATATAATCTCTTTTTTTGTAGATACTGAGAAAGCAGAAGAACAAGGAAAAAAAAAACTTTCTTGAAATCTTTGATGTTTCCAGAACTAGAATAAGAAACCAGGTTTTCTTGATTATTGTTCTAAGTCCCTAGCTATCACACCTCTGTTTTCAAAGACCTTGCTTGTCACCTTAATGGTGACAAAGTTACCCTATGTGGTAGGTAGGCCATGACCTGGACTGCCATTGATCTGATAATATGGGAAGAGATAGAATATAGAAGGGATACGTGTCCTGGTAGCACAGCAAAGAATTCCCTTATGTGATAGTAGATAGACATTAAAGCTGACATGGTTCCTCCCTTAGCTTAATGTCATAAAGGGAAGTGATCCTGTCACTCTGGATTCCTTATCCTCTATATGTGGCTGCATTTAATTACTTATGTGGCAGCACATTCATGTGGATGTAAGGAGTCACTAGGAAGGTGGATCCTATCATGAACTTGTATCTGTATCTCTTGTATCTCTTCTGTCCTGTTCACATATTATTATCATTATTATTTGGAGATAGAGTCTCTCTCTGTCTCCCAGGCTGGAGTGCACTGGTGTGATCTCAGTGTGACTACAACCTCCACCTGCACAAGCAATTCTCTTTCCTAGGCCTCCCAAGTAGCTGGGATTGCAGGTTTGTACTGCATTACCTTGTATTTTTAGAAGAGATGAGGTTTCACCATGTTAGCTAGGCCGGTCTTGAACTCCTGATCTCAGGTCATCTGCCTGCCTTGGCCTCACAAAATGCATGGATTACAGGCATGAGCCATCATGCCCAGCCTTACATCTTATTTTTGTTTGAGTAGTGAACAGAGTGGCCATAAATTTTAACTGTACCCAAATCTTTATTTGTGTCCGTTTTAGAACCCAGAACTGTTCCTTGTGGTCTAACATAGCTCAAACATTTATTTCAAAGTGGCAATTTAACAGGCATGGTTATAATTAATATTTAATTTGAAATTCATCTTTCTTAGTAATAACCTTGAGATAACCAAAGTTCTTAATTTGTCCCTAAACAAGTAATGCTCTATTTTCATTCATGGATAATACTTAATATATTTTACTTTCTTAAATGGAATTTTTAATTGAATCTATGAAAATGAATTTTACGAAGCAGAGAGGGGAATGAGTATGAGTACATGACTGAAGAGTTGATTTAGACAAATGTCCACAGGACGTGGGAAATGGAAAACACCAAAAGGTACAGAGAAGGGCTCAGAGAGTTAGGTAGAGAAACTGAGTACGATCAGAGGACCTCAAGAGATTCAGAGGAAAGAGTTAAAAAAAAAAATAGTGGATGTTGATCATTATCAAAAGCTGGATGCAGAAACTACCAGCAGACTTGGCATTTAAGAGGTGATTAGTGACATTTTTAATGATGTTTCAAGATAGTGAGGCCAGAAAGCAGTGTACTGATGTCTAAGGAGTGAGCACATAAAGCAGGTGAGCATTAATTTCAGAAGATTGGGAAACTAAAATGGACAATAGAACAGTAGCAAAGATAATCACCTTTCCTTTCAGAAAAGAGGCACTTCTTTATTTCTGAGCATCAAATGGAAAAGGTTAATAGAAAAGTGACATGTTAATACCTAACATTTATTGGAGCTGTTGAGGGTTTTCAGCTCAAATTTCTATTCTGCATATGGTCTTTACTGCAAGCCTTTCATCTGTAATAGCCCTTGATGGTAGAGACATGGCTAATTAATCTTTAAGTATTCAGCACCTAGCATAGAATATGGCACATAGTAAGTATTTGATGACTATTAGTTGAACTGAAAAGACCAGACCTTCCTTGTTCACAAAGAAGGTGAGTAAATGATATTAGCTATGCTAATATAAACATAAATAGTTTTCAAATATTTGCTTATGCACTTGGACAAGTTCAATTTCTTTTATCATTTTGTGGTGGCAAGCTTTTATGTTATTTAGTTATTGAACTTCAGCTAAAACTAAATTTTATAAGTTGTGACAAAACAAGCACGGAGGAGCAGCACACAGGAGTGCATGCTTTAAAACATATGCATATAAAATGTGCAAATGTATGTGTGTATATGTGCATATATTTATAATGTGCCTATCATGTCTCTACATATACATTTAAACACTAATGTTTTCTTTTTAAAAAGGTGAATCGGATATGTTTTGCTGCACATTATCTTTGTTTACATTATTTTTGTATTTATAATATCCAAACTAAAAATCTCGTTACATTCTGTACTGTGAAAGCAACTCTCCAAGTATTAATGGAAGAGATAAGACATACTTAGAGCTATTTATGTTAAACTTATTCCTAAGTCAGCATCAATTTCTGTCCACTCTACATTGATATTTCTGTAATGTCAGTGTTTACTATAAAAATCTGACTTTACTCACTTCTTTTTTCAAGGAAAAGGACAATCTACACCTACATACGTCTTTAATTACTAAACTGTTAGGGGATTCTATGTTATCAAAAAACGTATTTTCTCTCGTTTATGTGTTTCTTTGAATTATTAAACTAAAAAGCTCATGTGGAAATCATATTTTCACCAAAGTCTGTCAGAAAATAGAGTTGTCAAATTATTACTTTCTTTAATAAAGTTTTATATTGTACATAAAGTTAAGCATGCACTGAAGTGTAAAGAAAACATTGAGTTAATTACTTAAAAGAGTTCTATAGTTCTTGTGACTATTATTGGTCACCTTTCTCCTATTTTCTCCATGTTTCTCAACTTACTAGAAAAGTATTTCAACAAAATTTTAGTGAGTTGCTACTATGCTTTCAACAATGTATTGTAAGCTCTAAGACAAATGATGCATGGTTGAGAAACAATTCTAATTCTGCCCTACAGCCATATACACCCCATATGTAGGATTTGTCTTTTCTTTCTTCAGTCAGCTTGGTGTCCAAAGGTGTTTGTTGAAAAGTCAAAGGGTCCACCCTCTCTGTACTATCCATGAGTTCAGGCTACCTTCCAGTCATGAAAACTCTATGGAAAATAAAATAGTGATATCTCCAGTTATTTCTGTTCTGTCCTCTAACTTTGAAGGTAAGATTAATATGGTGCCATTATTTTCCTTCACTCTTGAAATTTTATGAAAACATACAAATATGAAAATAAAAGCAAAAAAGGAGGTAGAGAATATTGAAGGTTTTAATTATTTCTGCTGTTTAGTTTTCCTTGGTATCAGGCAAATATTTCTAAAGTCTATGTCAAGTCTATCTACTTTTCTGTGACTATTAAGCAAATTGGTCATTTTGGGTGAGTTCTAATACCAAGTGGACCAAACCAGTATCTTAACTGTATTTTACTTTTATTTATTTATTTTTTTTGAAAAGGAGTCTCGATCTCTTGCCCAGGCTGGAATGCAGTGGCACGCTCCTAGCTCACTGAAACCTCTTTCTCCCAGGTTCAAGCAATTCTCCTTCCTCAGGTTCCTGAGTAGCTGAGATTACAGGTGTATGCCACCATGAGGGGCTAAATTTTGTATTTTTAGTAGAGACAGGGTTTCACCATGTTGGCCAGGCTGGTCTTGAACTCCTGGCCTCAAGTGATCTGCTCACTTTGGCCTCCCAAAATGCTAGATTACAGACGTGAGACACCACACCAGGCCAAGTGTCTTAACTGCATTTGTTTTGATGAAATATGGAAGTATCCATTCTTATAATAAGCATGGCATATTAGAAAAAAACCTTATGGAAAAAGTTAAGCTTCACTTCTAGATGTTGAAGTAATTCATAAAACATCATTGAAATGATTTATGAAGTGTTACTAAATGTATAATTCTTAGCGACGTTCTACTCTTTGACAGCAAGTAAATGAATGGAGTTTTATGACTTTATTTGAATAATTTTATGTAAAGAAAGCTACTAGAGGTATTCGCTAAGGGAGCATAAAATATTTTCTCCCCACTAAAAGTAAGAGATGTTTTATTTTTGGAAAAACAAAGCAGTCTGCACAGTGGTTTAAAGGATGTCATTCATTACCATTATGTCTGTAATGAAACATATAAAGCACAGGTAGCATTTTCCTAAAACGCTCTGGTCCTACATATTAAAGCTTACTGTTTCAAGATTACTAACCCACATTATGTGAAAATTTGGTATAAAATATGCCTCTATTTTTAGAAGTGCTATAATACTTGTTACAACAAAAATCATACAGAAACAAGTTTGTTTTATTTTGCTATTTAATTTTACCAGTTATAAACATGGAAATTTGATGTGTAGTGAAATACTTGATACTATGCTGTGGAAAACAGCTGTCATATGTAACAAGATAAAAATATGTAATTTCCTTTCTAGGTCACCAGTTTAACTTTTGAAAATAATAACTTGGATTTCTTTAACAAAAGTCGCATAGAATATAAAAATAACCTGTTGTAATTAAGATAAAAAAAATCAGAAAGCAAAAACTAATTTAGAGTCACTGTTGAATAAGTTCCATAAAACTATTTCTGATACAGTTGAATAGTTTTTTAGTTTGAACAAATAACAAAAGAATTAAGTTTTGGTATTGTACAATTTCCAATACTGTTTCAGGCACTGCCCTAGTAAAACAGCTCTACTTTAAATATTTTACTTAAAGCTTAACATTATATTATAATGGAATATGTCTTTGTTTAAATTTTCTGGAATTTATTTATTATATCTTTTCACTTCAAGTTAATAGTTTTACCATGTAAACCTTATCTAATAATAAAACAAACTGAGACTTTGTGGAGGTCGGATTAGTCATAGTCTTTTTAGATTACTTAATTGAATCTAGATCAGTAATTTAGTAGCTTTAATCTGTATCATCAGCACTAGTTTTTGAATAGAATTGAATTGTTTTAGCGGACTCTGAATACTGAATTCAGATTTTCTACTGGGTAGAAAGTTCAGAAAACACAGGAAGTCCCCAAATAAAAATATAAATTCTTCTGAAGCTATACTTTATACTAAACACCCAGATATACCCAGTGTTCTTATTTTGGAAGACAATACAAAGGTTACCACATTCTAGGTAAAAATATATGAAAAGAGATCTTACACATATACACATTTATAGACTACCTAATAAAGGTTCACAAATTAATATTTTTAAATTAATTTTCATTTGTAAAGACATAGTGTCTAACAGAAATATGGAAAATAAAAGCAGAAAAAAGTTGTTCCTTAAAACGGTTTGGTTAATTTTTTGGTGGTTTTACTTTGACACACATAAACATGTATGTCAGTGCTCTTCAGGCAAAGCCCATCAGGAGCACACCTTAGCTGAACAAGTTGAATTTATTACCTGTTGCAGTGAGGGAGAACATATAACGTGGAAAACTGTTGTGCATTTCTGTAAGAGGGTATTCAATAGAATTGATTATAGGATTTAGGCTGTTATTAAAAGATTTGAAGGAGAGTTTAAAGAAGTGAGGCTTTAGATTGCTATCATGAAGCAGAGGTAATTCTATGATTACTTTTTTTTTTTTTTTTTTTTTTTTTTTTTGAGACAGAGTTTCGCTCTTGTTACCCAGGCTGGAATGCAGTGGCGCGATCTCGGCTCACCGCAACCTCCGCCTCCTGGGTTCAGGCAGTTCTCCTGCCTCAGCCTCCTGAGTAGCTGGGATTACAGGCATGTGCCACCATGCCCAGCTACTTTTTTGTATTTTTAGTAGAGACGGGTTTTCACCATGTTGACCAGGATGATCTCGATCTCTTGACCTCGTGATCCACCCGCCTCGGCCTCTTAAAGTGCTGGGATTACAGGCTTGAGCCACCGCACCTGGCCTGATTATCTTAATAAACTATCTAGAAGGAAAAAACATTAGACCAAGTCTAATGCCATAATTAATAAAGAAGCAACAGTCACATGAACAAGGATAGTGAAACGTTTGGTTATTTTTGGAAACTTACAGTGTTCATGAATTGTCTATGTTCAGACATTACAGAATTTTTTGACAGAGTCTCACTCTGTCGCCAGGCTCCAGGCTGGAGTGCAGTGGCACAATCTCGGCTCACTGCAACTTCCGCCTCTTGGGTTCAGGCAATTCTTCTGCCTCAGCCTCCCAAGTAGCTGGGACTACAGGTGCATGCCACCATGCCCAGTTAATTTTTTAATTTTTAGTAGAGACGGGGTTTCACCATGTTGGCCAGGATGGTCTCAATCTCTTGACCTCATGATCTGCCCACTTCGGCCTCCCAAACTGCTGGGATTACAGGCTTGAGCCACCGCACCCAGCCAGAATGATCTTAACCTTTGTTTGAAACCATCATGATCATGGTGACCTAATGTGGTGGTTAAATTGTTTATGTTCAGCAGAAGGCCAACACTTATCTGTGAGTGCCAGCCCAACTTATAGCAGCACCATGGTCTAACTCATAGATAAGGGCTGCTTTTCTCTTTATCATATATTATGATCATACTTTATATTCAATATAAAATATAATACTCTATGAAAGCAGGAAATGTGTTCCATTTATTTCTGATCTTTCCAGTGCTTGGCTCACAGAATGCTATTTAATATTTGCTAAATTAATGTTTTTTTTTAAAAAAACAAAGCATATGTTCTCATTATGAAAAATTTGATGTTGAAAAGTTTGAAGAAAATAAAATGAGAAATCTAAGAAGTAATATTTAAAGAAATACTGCCTAAAAATTTTCTGTAATTGATATATTAATCTATAGATTCAAGTAGTCCTACAAAAACTGACCAGAAATTACAAAGAAAAGCTCATGCATGGATGCATACTATGGTAAAGCTGCTAAAAACTGAATATGAAGAAAAAATCATAAAAGTGGTCAGAGTACAATGTCCACTTCTCAACAAAAACAATAAAATCTGAAAACTGTGTGTAATGGTATCTTCCGAGTCTTGGCATAAAATAGAATTCTGTACCTAAGAAAATATAATTTAACTATGATGGTCAGATGATAACATTTTTAGACAAATAAGTTGAGAGAATTCATTACCAGCACATGCACATGGAAAAAAACAGGAAGTTCTTCAGTCAGAAGTATAGTGATACTAGAGAGAAACTCAGAGATGTATGTGCAGCAATGGTAAAAGTGTGAGTGCATTTAATTGAATCTATAAAATTTTAGGATTTAAAATATCAAGGATTTAAAAGTATAAATTGGAAAGGATAAATGGAGCTTAACTATTAGAAAGCCCTTTCATTCTTAGGCTTTAAGTCAACAATACTACCTAATTTATGTAATAGTCACCAAATACATAATGTAAAGCCAATAGAAGTGAAAAATAAATTATTAAAAAAGAAACAATTCACAAAAGGCAAGAAAAGAGAGAAAAGTAACACAGAACAGAAAACAAATAAGTAATTAACAGTTGCTTTAAGCCCAAATATATTGGTGGATAACAGTAAATCTAAGAGAACTACTACAGTAAATAAAGATTGTCGTATGGATTTACAAGAGATATGCCTTAAATATCTGAATGCATAAAGTTTAAAAGCAAAAGGATATGTATAGTTTCTAGCCTAGGTAAGATGAAATAAATAGTTTACCCTGTTTTTCCCACTGAATGTAGCTTAAAACATATAAAAAGTTCTAAAGATAATGTATGGAACAAATATCTGAGTACTTTGAAAAGTAAATAGCAATAAATACATTGGAGAAAAAGATCAGAGTTTATAGTACCACCTGATTGGCATTGAGTTTGCCTATTTCTCTCTCTGGTATCCACCAGCTTCCCCCCAAGGCCACCTTAAAGCTGGGTATCTGCAGCAACCCAGAGGGAGAAATCAGTGTCTAGGGTGGAGGAGTGCAAATATCGTCTCCTTTCAGTGCAGCCCTGGCAGCTATTATAAAAATGCTCTGATCAGGAAGGGTGGAAGTACTAAAATGAATGAAAATATAGAAAGTCTCAGGAAAGAAATAGAATATATATAAAGAGGAAAAAAACCAAGAGATTTTAGCAGTGAAGAAATAAAATAATGAAATAAAATCACTCTGGATGGGCTAAATGTTAGAATAAAGACGTCAAGAAAAATTCAGTGAAACTGAAGACCAGTCAGAATTACACAATTCAAATAACACAGAGAAAAAAGATGGAAGAAAAAAATGAACAGAGTATTACAGACCTGTGGGACCATACCAAAAAGTCAGTTTAATATTTATGTTATAAAATCTCAGAAGGAAAAGAGAGAGTGCAGTGAAATTTATGTGTAAAGAAAGAATGATGAAAAACTCCCTAAATCTGGTACACGGTATAAACCAATATATTTAAGCATCTGGATAAAACCTAAACAAAATAAAACCCAAGAAATACTTCTCAGACAAACACACTCCTGAAAACTAAATGCTAAGAAAAATATTTAAAGAAGACTGAGAAAAACTTATAAGGTGTCAATGTTTTGAATTATAGATTTCTGATTAGAAATCATGGAGGTGAGAATGAAATGGCACAGTATTTTTAAAATGTGAAGAAAAGGGCTGCCAACCTAGAATTCCATGTCCAACAAAAATAATATTCAGGATTTAAGGGAAAATAAAGATATTTCCTGATGGGCCAGGTACAGTGGCTCATGCCTGTAATCCCAGCCTCCAAGGCTGAGGTGGGTGGATCACAAAGTCAGGAGTTTGAGACCAGCCTGACCAACATGGTGAAACCTCATATCTACTAAAAATACAAAAATTAGCCAGGCATGGTGATATACACCTGTAATCCCAGCTACTGGGGAGGCTGAGGCTGGAGAACTGCCTGAACACAGGAGGTGAAGGTTGCAGTGAGCTGAGATCGTGCCACTGCACCACAGCCTGGGCAACAGAGTGAGACTGTTTCTCAAAAAACAAGACATTTTCTGATAAATAAAATGTATGAGAACCTGTTTCCAGAAGACCTGCACTAAAAGAACTAATGTAAGTTCTTCAGAAGATAGGAAATGTTACCAGAAGAAAAGTTGAAACAGGAAAAAATAAATAAATAAATGCTATACATGTGGATAAATACAATAGATTACTACATTTAACAGTATATCTTTGACTATACGTCTCATAGGCTGGTTTATTTCCAGAAATGTTGCAATTATTAATATGAATTCCATGCTTATTTCACGGGATAGTGGTTTTTCTCAATGTTTTCATTGTATAGCCACTTGCTGAATCAAATTCTCATTTGGTTTTTCATATCACATAAATTCCTGATCTGTAAAATGAATTAAGTTTTACTTATCTTCAATTCACCGTTTAATTTGGTTGTTGCATTTTTTGTTTCCTTGTAATCCATTCTTCTCATTCTTCTTTTTTTAAGCTTCATTCTATTGGCTTTTAATACAACCCCGTTTGTATTAAAGCCTGATTACTTTCAACTCCTAATTTATAGCCACCATGCCTTCTGCCTTTCACAGTACCAAATAGTCTTTAAAATATTTTATTTCTATAGAAATAATTTTCATAAATAATTTCTTCATGGAATCTTCAGGCTAATATTCTCTTTGTTCAGTAAAAGATCCCACTGTGAGGCCATCTAGGTAAAAACCTCCTTTCTGGAAATCAATACACAATATTTACAAATAAACCTGCTAAGGTAGTTTAGGTTCTGCAGTGTAATTTGCCTAGTCCTTGAGAGAACTTATATCCTAGAGGCAGGTGTGCAGGAGGTGGGCAGAAATAATAAACATATCCTTCATAAAACAACCAGGTCTTGATAGTTCTCCTGTGAATAATGGATAGAAGTAGTGAATAGAAAAATTAGCTTGACGACTAGTAAAATGTTAATGACTTGTTCAACTTGGTGAAAATATCTTGGGCATTTATTGTACTATTCTTCTATATTTTCTGCTTTTTAAAAACATTTTAAACAATTAAGCTTCAAGTAAAAATCTAATAAGTGATATTTACAAAAGCAAGACCACTGATTTTAAATCAAGTGCCTGTGCCAGGAATCCACATAAATTATTTTGTTCAAAGTTACTATAGAAATTACCTGAACTCAAATGATGTCAGTTTTGAATCTGATAATTGCAAATTCAATTACTGTATCACTGTATTAAAGATGTGTCCTTATTAGCAGAATTTTGAATAAAAAACTTGGGTGAATTATACTGATTCTCAAGAAATTCCTAGCAAATATATTGGGCAACATATTTTGGTAGTCTATAGGTGATACAAAGTTCATCCTTAGGTCTCACTGAAAGTACCTTGCACAAAGCTTATTTCTTGTACAAAAGTTCTGAATTGCATAGGCCATCTTCCATCCTGTTTTGGAGATACATGTCTAAATTTTTGTGCTATAGTGATAACATGGGTATTAATGAAAAATGTGTTGCTTTTTAAGTGTGCTTTAGATAATTTGATTTTATGAAATAATAGTAAACTCTCACTAATGTTATGGTCATATATAGCTGTTAAAGTAAATAAATTCCAAGTTTCCTTTTTGTTTTATTCATACTACTATTTGTAACAATTTTTAAGGTTTTTATAATTTCACATTAATTGCTTAGAAACTATAAAGATGTTTTTTGATTAAGTTTTATTTTTATTTTTTAATTTTTTTCTTGAGACAGAGTCTCACCCTGTCACCAGGCGCTAGGCTGGAGTGCAGTGGCACAATCTCTGCTCACTGCAACTTCTGCCTCCTGGGTTCAAGCAATTTTCCTGCCTCAGCCTCCAGAGTAGGTGGGACTACAGGTGCGCACCACCATGCCCAGCTATTTTTTGTATTTTTAGTAGAGACGGGGTTTCACCATGTTGGCCAGAATAGTCTCGATCTCTTGACCTTGTGATCCGCCCGCCTCGGCCTCCCAAAGTGCTGGGATTACAGGCTTGAGCCACCGCGCCCGGCGTTAAGTTTTAAGTAATAGATACTGATTGTAATATATTCTAAATTTTCATGGATAGTTGTAGCACTGCCACTCATATTACACAATCTATGCAAAGCCTTTTTATCATAAAGTATGATGTGCACTAAAAAAATAATAAATGGCCAGCATTACTGATGTTTAGAATAAAGGCACTGAAGTTTTTATCATAGGAATATTTAATGACAGTCAGTTATGGTAAATCTGGTACAGAGAACTTATGCTTCAATAAATCTTCCCTGCTGCCAACACAAAGCAACAATAAACACATAAGCACACATACATATATACACACGTATACTTGATTTTTTAAGAGCCAAAATTCATGTGTAGCAGCACGATAAGGTGAACATAGCCATACACCAAAAAAGATAAAGACATGCCAAGTCAAAAGGTGGGCTGATGCTGCAGGGCTTCTAACCTTTGGATCTAAATTTGGAGAGAGGTTGCCTAGATTTTGGAAGCTGTAGAGTTACAGGAGCAAAGAGTGCAAAGTAAAGGGAGGCACCCTGCCTAAAGCAAGACTTTGATAAGGTTCCCCCTTGTATTCAATAATTCATTCAACAAATATGAAAACCTTCTTATATATCCCTGACATTATTCCACGCAAATCCCTGCTTGTGTGGAACGTGCATCACGGTGAAGAGGAGGCCATGAGCTAGGAGAACCAGGGTGAGATGGAAAGTGGGAAGAGAACCTCCTAAAAAAAAAAATTGAAGCATTTTATTGGGTGATCTGTCATATCATAGCAGTGGGGGGGAGCTCTGAAATATCACTATGAGACTTGAATTTCAAATAAGGATCCAGGGATACAGAAAAGCTCAAAACACTGTAAAAGAAGAAATAAAAGGTGAATACATCAACCAAAATAATACGAGAGTAAATTTCCTACCTCAATGATCCTGCAAATCTAAATCCCAAAATATTTGAGTAATTTTTACCTTTAAGACAGACAATAAAAACAAAAAACAAACCTCAATAGTCAGTACATGAATTTACCCCAGATAAACTTGATTTATAAAAGCTTGACAAAGATTTAAAATAAACATTTAAAAATTCTTAAATAGACAAACACAGGCTTAATTTTTCCTTGAAAATTAAAAATGAAAGTGTAAAAAGCAGGCAGCAATTAGATAAGAATAGTTCTTATAAAAATGAATCAATTAGAAATGTTGAGAATAAAATACTCATTGAAATGAAAAGCTCATTAGATGAAATAAACACTAGAGTTAGCTCAGTTTAAGGGAGAATCGATCAGTTTGCCACACAGACAAGAAGATAATACGACGAAGTCATTAAGAGATAGGACAATTTTAAGGCTTATAACCTTTGTTGTATATTGTGATAGCTACTAATTATAAGTGACTAGTGAGCATTTGAAATGTGGCTAATCTGAATTGAGATATGTGATAAGTGCAAAATACACACCATTTTTCAAGGACTTGCTCAAAAAAGTTAACTCAATTTTTATATTGATCACATTGAAAATAATATGTATATATTGGATTAAAAATATTACTAAAATTAATATCACCTGGTTCTTTTTACTTTTTCATGTGACAGAAAAAATTACACATGTGGCTTGCATTAAATTTCTAGTGGACAGTGTTAGTCTAAATATTTACTCTTATGCAAGAGTTCTAGCATCTAGGAATTGGTGGAGAATAAAATTTGAAGAGCTATTAGTAAAAAATTTTGTACAATTGAAAAAATCTTTTGTACAATTGAAGTGATTTGGTTTATGTAACATCAAAGTGTTACATAATTTTTAGAATAAAGTAAGTAAAGCTGTACTTAGGAGCTTTATAGTGAAATTGAAGAACCCCAGGTATAAAGAGAACAATTTTAAAACTACTAGTCTGCACCATTAGTTGACCTATGAACTACCACCACTTGAACTGATAGTATATTCCTCTGGAGATCACAGAAAATGGAGTAATGTATTTAAATTGGTAAGCAAAAATAGATATCTATCTAAAAATATTGTACCAAACCAAGCTGTTATTAAAGAATGGGGAAAAATAAAAAGAAAATAAATATTTTCAAATAAACATCATCTCACTTACCATCTGTAGATCATCACTAAAAGAGTTATTGAAGAATGTACATCAGCAAGGATCGTGGACTAGAGGAAGGCCTGGCATATGAAAAATAGCAGTCAGCCTAGAAAGTGATCAAATATGAGTAACTTTTGTTGTTGACTTTTTTTATTTCAAAATAGGTAAAGTTAGGTAAAAGTAATCAAAGGTGGTAAAGCAGGTGTTCAATGTCTACTTATATACTAGCATCAGAAGTGTAGAAATACTGAATCATTTAATTGTGTTAAGTTTATAATCAGTAACATGAATTAAGAGAAATCCCTAAAACAAATGAAACGTAACATACAGCTTTTAATGTAGAAGGGGAGAAAAAAAGAACTCTAGAAAAATATGTTTACGCAGTAGGAGCATGAAGTGAGGGGGAAAGGAGACGGGAAATGGATAGTAAGCATGAAACATGAAATAATAAAGTGCAAATAGGTTCAGTAGTCTCATTGTGTGTAAATGGATTAAGTACTCTGATTAAAAGTCAGAAATGATCAGACAAAAAGATAGCTAAATTTTAAAAAAAAGTATGTAAAAGACTCAAGTAATACAAAACAAATAGAAAATAAAGGAATAGAAAATAATATGTAGATTTAGAGGAATGCTTATATATTAGGCATTTAATAAATGTCACTAAATTCAGTTTCTTCCAGATGATATTTTAATATTAAAATTATTAGTTTTTTTCTTTATTTTACACCTCAAGTGTTGAAACAGACAAAATGAAGAGAAATGCCTTAAGAAATAGCAATGTTCTCTTCTGTACAAGGTCAACATTTACAAAGCGCAGGGGCAAAAGCAATAAATCACATCTATGCAGCATCACTGAAATATAGCTCTTCTCCTTGCCTAAAGCTCAGTTTAAATACACATCAGCCTCTTCACCTCTGCCAAGCAGCATGCAATCTTCCACTGGGAGTACAAAATAAGAAAACACAGCACCACCTGCTCTGTGGAGATTGCAGCTTAGGGAAGAAGTTCATGATCTGGTAGATGGACCTACATGGAGATTTATGGTAGTCTTCAGGAAATCCTTGGATTTCCCGAAATGATGCATGGAAATGTGGCTAGATGCATTTTTTCAGTGTGGTGGGTATAACTGTCATTAATTTCTTAATGAAATTAAGGTTGATGTTTCCTGAAATTTAGGACCACCACTTCAGGATGGATTAGGTAACGTAGGCCCATGGAACTTACAGGAGGACACTAATAGGCAGGCTTTCACCCATTTAAATTTTTTCTACCTGCGATTTAATTTAGAAAATTTACATTTCTTATTTTATAAAAATTAACCCAAAATATCCTTTTTACTCACTCTTGTTGGAGGTAAAGCTGTCTTTACAGAATCCAACTTGTAAGGTTTAATGCTCCTGACTACCAGTTTTCAAATGGATTTTTATGGCCCATTCTCAATTATAATTGCAAATTAGTAAGGGTGGTAGGATGATATTAAGAAAGGAACAAAACCTTCAGACAATCTTCAGATCTCATTTCAGTCAGTATATTTTGCACCTTTTTCATATTTAAAAATACTTAAAATAGATTTCAAAGTCATTTGGGTTTCACTTTCATCGCCTGTTTCTTTCTTATAAGGAGGAGTTAATGACCCAAAGCCAAAGATCTTGGACCTTGCAAACGGCCTAAGGAGTTTAAACATGAGGTAATTTCCTATTTTTCTGGCACCCTGACTGCTTCTATCAACTTGCTTTCCAATCTTATGATAAATACAGACATAGGCCACATGCAGTGGCTTCTGCCTGTAATCCTAGCAGTTTGGGAGGCCGAGAAGGGTGCACTGCTTGAGGCCAGGAGTTCAGAACCCACCTGGCCAACATGGTGAAACCTTGTCTCTACTAAAAATACAAAAAATTAGCCAGGCATAGTGGCGGGCACCTGTAATCCCAGCTACTCAGGAGACTGAGGCAGGAAAATCTCTTGAAGCTGGGAGTGGGAGGTTGTAGTGAGTGGAGATTGTGCCATTGCACTCCAACCTGGACAACAAGAGTGAAACTCTGTCTCAACAACAACAATAACAAAAAATTAACATAAATGCAGACATAAGTGAATAAGTAACAGAAATTACTTTGAGGGTACTTTGGCAATGTTCTGTATCTTGATTCTTGATATGAGTGCTCCTTACACAGATATGTTTAGTCTGTGAAAATTATCAAGCTATGTACTTATGGTCAATATACTCCCATAGGTAGATTTAGTCACTAAAATGTTTTAAAACAGACATGCTCACTTTTATTTTTAAAACCCAAATCTATATAGGTGTTATTTATCATGACTTTTGACCACTCATCTTGGATGGATGCTCCATTCTTGACAGGTTTCTTCCTACCTTTTAATCCTGTCCTACTTTCTCCATTCTACCTTGCCCTGAATATTTAGACGCCCCTGTAGTGCCCCGTTCATGGAGCAGAACTGAAGGTAATAACATTTCCTCAAGGCACAGGAAATAACAGGAAATAATTAGGCCCCATGCAGAAAATGCCTAGAAAAATAGGCAAGAGCCTAGTCCCCCGCTCACCCTTCCACCCCAGGAGTTTCTTTGACAGTGTTCCCTCTTCCCTTCCTGGAATTTCAGGCCCCCAGTCTTCCTTCATGCTTGGGGAAGGAATTTTTCCCTTTACTTCTCAGATTCAAATCTTCCCCAAATTTGGCATAATCTACATAGGTAACTTTGATCACAATGGAGACACACTTTTTATGACATACACGTACAGTAATTAAAATGTGCATATTCATTGTGTTTTCCCTTGTTTAATAAATGGAAATACAGACTCCAGTGCAAATTCAGAGACAAAATTGAACTACATACTTTGAGAACTTCCTGTAGGGAAAAGCAGAAGAGAGGGAGGGAAGGAAAACATTTGGGAATTGGAGACAGGGAGGAGGGAAGAGAGCCAGGGTGTCAGGATTGCTTATAACAAAGGGAAGATGGTGCACCTGCTATGAGGTATGGTGCTTTGGGGGAAAGAGATGAATAATGACAATCCTTAGGAAATTTCCCCGACTTGATAGGCGAAATTCTTCTTTGTCACCTCTTAAGGACATTTGCAGTTAAAAATTATCAGACCTTTAGAGAAAAAAAGTGATTCTTTTGGTTCTCTCATGATATCTAAAGAAAAGGCAAGATGGCTGGTGTTTTGTTTTGTTTGGTTCTAAGATGGAGTCTTGCTCTGTCACCCAGGCTGGAGTACAGTGGTGGGATCTCAGCTTACTGCAGTATCCACCTTTTGGGTTCAAGCAATTCTCCTCCCACAGCCCCCCAAGTAGCTGAGATTACAGGCGTGTACCACCACAACTGGCTAATTTTTGTAATTTTAGTAGCGTTTTTTTTCATGTTGCCCATGCTGGTCTCAAACTCCTGACCTCAAACAATCTGCCCACCTTGGCTTCCCAAAGTTCTGGGATTACAGGAATGAGTCACCATGCCTGATCAATGGCCCAGTTTTAACAGATTAAATACATTAAGAGATAATAATGTATTGTACAGTTTTCTAAAATTTGTCCATTTAGGACATAACTTTACTATGTTGCTGGACAACTAATGATTAGTTACAGGGCTTGTCCCACCTGCCCCTTCTCACCACTAAAATAAGTACAAAGAAGCATTCCTCAGTATGACTGGCCAAATACTAAATTTCTATAACTGGAGTAGCTACAGTTGGGAGTTTATTCTTAACTTCCAACTCTAAAAATTTCTGGAACAGTTTTCTAATAAAATTCAAGGTCAAAACACCTGGACTTTCTTTACTTCAGAATTTATTGTAGTAATATTTATTGTAGTAATATACATAATTACACTTTAGCAGTCTGTGGTGTGCACTATACTAAGTACTTTTTGTTATTTAATTCTCATAACAAACTTATAAAGTAGATAATATTATTATAACGTTTATTCTCATTTCACCAAAGAAACAGATGCACAGAGAGGTTAAATGACTTACTCAAGGTCATACAGATGATAAGTGTTAGGACTCAAATGGAAATCCAGACAGTTTGGCTGCTCCTCTAAGATCTCTGTTTTGGTCACTATTTTTACTGCTTCCAAAAAAGACCATTTTGTCAATATCCTTCCCAGTGTGATCACTGGTAGTAAAGGGTAAAAGGGGAGGTTAGTATTGAGTAGCACTTCTGGTGAGGGATGGTCATGTGTATAGTAGGCAGTAAAAGATCTCTTTTCCCAAAATACTGTCTCTTTCTTTTTCCAAGCGCACTTTAGAATTAGCTTGTCAAATTTTATTTAACAATACTGTTGAGATTTTGACTGGGTTTTTTAGAATATACAGATAATTTGGGTAACACACTGAAATCTTATGTTGAAACTACTTATAGAATAATGAAGTATCTTTTTATTGTCTTCCTTAGATTAGCAAATTTTTATATATCTTCATCTGTGTTGTGCATACTTCTGTTGTTTATACTTTTATTTGTGTTGCTACTACAATTGGACTTCCATTATATTATAAATACTATTTTTGTATATAGAAGAGTGATTGAGTTGTCTCTATTTATCTGACAAACGGACCCCTTACTGAAATTATCTCATTAGTTCTGGTAGATTTTGTTTCCAAAATGTGTGTGGTGGTGTTGTCCTGCTTAATACTAGTTACAAATGATGATTATTTCATCTTTTTTATTCAAACATTTATACATTAATTATCAATCTTATGTACTGAACATTATTGGTGACAATTAGTATCCTATTCAGAACACCAAAATTATTTCACTTCCAAGTTGATTCTTGAATTTCACTATACGTTTTTTACCAGATTAAGAAGGTATTCATCTATTCCCTTTACCCATAGGTTATTATAATTAGTTTAGCACAACTATGGAATTTTATCAAATGCTACTTTAGGAGCTTTCACTATATCTTTTAATTTTTCTGCTATTAAAACTCCTAATTAGGATATCCTAATATTGGGCCATGAGCTCATTCCTAGAATAAATTGAACTCTTGTTGTAGGTTGAATATATTGGTAAAAGGCAAAGGCTGGCAAATTGGGGTATTTCAGCTTTATCAAGTATTAGTTTTGTGGTTTTTAGCAATTTTCCTCACTTTTCTGAGCCTCATTAATGTCACATATAAATATGAAGAGTGTTAATTTCTTTTCATGGGTAAGTGGGTTGGGGGGGATAATTTACATTCCCTTAGCACATTGCCTGGCTTATTGTAAGTACATAATAGTTTATCTGGTATTATCTTTGTTGTTAAGAAACAGATGTTCTGTAGAAATTTTGTGTTACCTTAGCTTTAAAACTTATTTTAAAATTATCTTTAAGAATAAAACAATATGTACTACTACTTCCATTGAAAATAAGAAATTTGGCTGAGTGCAGTGGCACACACCTGTAATCCCAGTGCTTTGAGAGGCTGAGGTGGGAGGATCACCTGAGGTCAGGAGTTCAAGACCAGCCTTACCAACATGGAGAAAACCCGTCTCTACTAAAAATACGAAATTAGCGGGATGTGGTGGCCCATGCCTGTAATTCCAGCTATTCAGAAGACTGAGGCAGGAGAATCACTTCAACCTGAGAGGTGGAGGTTGTGGTGAGCTGAGGTCATGCTGTTGTATTCCAGCCTGGGCAAGGAGAGTGAAACTTCTTCTCAAAAGAAATAAATAATGAAAATAAAAAATTAGGAAATTTTGCAGTCTTTAGCTAAATTCCCCATTAACCTTTCTCTTTCTTCTCCCATTTCTTTCTCCCAGTTTTGTATTCTTGAGCATTTACCTAAATGTATCAGTGTTATCCAGCTAGTAGTGTTATCAGAAGTGTGTTTGTATGCGTGTGTATATAGGGAATCTTCAGACCCAGAACTACTTCTTACCTGCTTTCTGTTACATTCTCACTCTCATCTACTTACTATCATGAACTTTGTGGAATCTTATTAGAATCAGAGATAATGGAAGATGTTTTATCAATGATGAGCATATTCCTATATACCAGCAACAGGGAGTCTGTGGGCACACATTTCCTGTCCATGGGGCAGTAGAGATTGCATACTTTCTATCATTTTCAGGAGTATGGTCATCTACAGTCCTACAGATCCCAATGAGAGAAAACAGAGCAATAAAAATCCGTTTAAGGTGCCATAGCAATGAGAGAGAGAACAGGATAAATACAACGCCTAGCCAGGGCTGTTAGCAGATGACAGTACTTAAATAAAAAATACCCAGAACCTATGTTTTTTTAAAAAAAAGAAAAGTGTTTTCTGAGCTTAATAATTCAGGAGAAGAGTTTAAAAAGAAAAAAGAATCACTGGATGGTTAATTGAAGAGTAGAAAACTATAGAGAAATAGCATCTGGGAAAGTATTTATATGAAATTTAGAGAATATGTTGGTGCATATTTTATACAAATAATTGTATTTAGTGAGTAAAATAGAACAGATGGGAGAGATACAAAAATTAAATAATAAAGTAAAAGAACCCTGAACTGAAGAAATCATTGGCTGGGCAGATTAAAAGGGCTGGGTTAGTGAGAAACGATTGGGATAGACTGGTAAAATTCTTGATGTCTGTGGAGGAAACCTTATAAAATTCTGTACAATAAAATCAAGTTACCTAAAAAAGTCAGACTCACTGTGTTTCTCATTTATAGCACTGGGAGACAGAGGACAGTGAAATAGTATCTGGAGTTCAAAAGGAAAATTACTACAGTATAATGTTACTATACCCAGCCAAGATACTCTTTTCCTTTGCACCTAAAAAAATATAATTGAGGATATAAAGAAGTAAAAATACATCATCCATGTCCCTCTATAAAGAAAATATTTATGGGAAGACTGTAAATACCAAACAACAGGCACTACATGTTAGGAAAAGAATAAAATAATGGTGAGTAATGGTATGTATGATATGGGTAAAGATATATTGCCTAGAAATATGACATATAACTGTGAATGAAAATCTAAAAACACGAAGTATATATCACTAACCAGAATTTAGTGAAGTCTAAACAATCCTCCCCCAAAAATCTATAATTTGGTAAAGGAAGGAAGTTTTCTAAAGAACTCACTTTATTGAAATTTTGAGAGTAATAGAAGTATGAAAGAGAAGAGATTAATAGTGATGTAAATCATTTGTATAGGTAGGAGAAATTATTATCTTAAAAATGAATATTTAGACATAGGAGTGTAGCTATTAAAAGAATGAAAATTCAAAGATAGCAAACACCATAAATCTGGCTGTTTAGCAAGGAAAAGAATGAAATGAATAGTCACTTGTTAACACCAGCAATCACAAGAAGGAGAAAAGTAGGAAATAGCACTTGAAGTAACTAATAAAGCAAGTTGAAAGAAATAAAGTATATCAGTCGTTATATTAAATATATATAGACTGAATCCTTAACTTGTAGGGACTTGTAGAAAAAGTTTTTAAAAAGGTTATATAGCATGTTATTTATATAAATCACACTTAAAATGATAACTAAAGGTTGATAGTGGTAATGTGTAATAAAAGAGATACCAGAAAATGGCAAAAAATGCAAATTAGGTGAAATTTAGAATGAAAAAATTTGAACAGCATGAAATGTAATTTCAAATAATGACAGTACAATTTGTGAAACAATTGTAAAAATTAGGAGTTTGTATGCACCAAATCATACAGCAGGATTTATTATGTTTTTCCACAAAATTTGTTTTTTCTGATTTCATTTCAAAAAATGTTTAATTGTGTTGTTATAATCCATTTTTCTTCCAATAACAATCATAATCTAAGCACTTAACAAGTAATTATATTCAAAATGTACAAAATTTAAGTACATTCTCATCAAAAATATAAATTAATGAAATACTAAATATTGAAAACAATTTATAAAATAAAATGTTGTCAAAGTATTTAAATCATACTTTAAAATTGAGAACAAAATATTTCTCAAAAAAGCAGACATTTTAAAAGCAATTTTAAAATTATAATTTTATTTTATTAAATATTTTAATAAAAGTAAAGCTTTTTATTCGTGTTTAATGTATATCTATTTGCCACAGTAGTTAATAAACACTTTAATTCATGTTACTTCTATACAAACATACATATGTATAAATTAAAAATAGTATGAATTTTTTAACCTAAATATTTCTTCACTATCATATGCCAAAAAATTCTGACCACCTTCAGAACTATCTGGGCATTGATTTGTGAGTACCGCCAGACCACAAATTAGAACATGAACAAAAACAAGGAAATAAATAATGGAAAATGCTGAGGAAATTATTCTTCATGTAAGAAATAATTGCATTCATAATGACAGAAAGGAAGAATTTCAGACCAGTTATTTTCTTTTCCCTTACTAGAATACTAATCCTACTCAAACCTTCCTTGGGTGTCAAAGCAGTGTTCATCTCTGATATCGGCTGCAGAACAACTCAAACGTCAGTGACATTTAGAAACAGTCAACTTTTGTTTGGAGAACATAGGGTAGAAGATGAACACAAGGGTCTTCCCTAAGACCTTGTTGGTGTAAGTGACCAGAGAGAAGGTCAATGATGTATAGAGCATAAGATTCCACCTGAAGCACCTATGAACTAAAAAAAAAAAAAAAGTGTGCATATGTTTTGTGAAATGTATGATCTTCCAAATCACAGTGTCCAAGGCAGGGGTCACTCTTGTCTGGGTCAAAGAGAGTTCTGATGATAAAATGTCTCAAAATAATAGATGTTTTATGATAAAAACCCATGGGACATAGCAACAGATACACTTAAAAGAAAAATGTGTAACTGAAATGACATTATTTAAAAAAATTTCTCAGAAATTGAAATAGATTCTAGGTCAACCCCTTTAGGCCCAAATTAAGAAAGTTGTGTGCAGTATCAGCTTATGCTTCTTGTGGTCTTTCGACCTGCCAGCTGCCTTTGTGGTTTGTTTTTGTTTTTTTAATTAGAATTTTGCCAATATTTTGTTGTAGGTCATCAGATTACTTCCTGGGACCATATCTTTTCATGAGAGGAGATTGTGAATCTGTGTTCAGGGATTCACAAACTACAACCCATAAACTATAGGAAAATCTGTGGACCCTGCTATTGCTAGCCTCTGTATGCATTTTAATGAGACATTTTTTGATTCTAACATTTGAACAACAGCATTTCTAGTGTCTAGTATCATTTGCCAACTTTTCCCCAAAGTTTTCCAGTACTGAAATTTTTCTTTTAAAAAATTGTGTCCCTCATTTTATAATCATATAAAAACTATGTATATATATAATTTAATATATTAAATAGTTAATACTTAGATAATTTATTTAATATTAACTAATAAATATTCTATAGATGTTCTTTGTTGTGATTTTTTTAAAATGTCACTGTCCATTCAAAGGAGTTCTTGAATTAATACTTCAAATGTTCCAGTTAATACTTGACAAATAATTGTAAAGGTCTATACATACAATAAAGACTTGGTTAAAAAATAGTTTTGGCATTTTTCCCCACGTGCTTCTAAAATCTACAATTTATTGTTTTATGATATTTATATTGGGCAGCTTCATGATAATTACAAATTTGGCTTTTGTTTCATGCTAATTTTAATATATTTTATGAAATAGAACAGTTTATAAAAGCCTACACTGCAAACATTTTAGGTAACTTCTTTGGTCATTAATAAGAAAAATAGTCATGGCTTTAAAAAAGCAAAGTATACTACTTTCTCAAAAGATGCATTCCAGAGAACTTAACCTATGAATATTATTGTGTGACTAAAGCTACCAAATTTTCATTTTTCTTATTTCCAGTGAAATTTACCTTTATTTTCATCATGACTCCCAGTTTGCTAATTGTTGTCTTTTTTAACAGTTCATCTTTGTTTTATACACAGTACTTAATTACTTCTACAATGCTCAGCCTAGTATACCACGGTTTCTTTCTTAAAAAATTTTGGATTTCCTGGAATTATTTTTTTTCTAGTCTTGTATTCCTGGTGCTCAATCTTGGGTAATTCCTTACTGCTGAATATCTGTTTCTCTGCTTGCTGCTTCCAAAATATCGCTGAAAAATGCAGGCAGTGAGCCAATTTCTTTGACCACCAATTCACTAAGCACTAATTTATCTTGGCTCCGCTCTCAATCAGAAACACTTGTACTCAAATTTAGTTTATCTCCTAGTTTATCCTCCGCATCTCTGTCTCCATAATTTTCCATTGACTTCAAGCTCCTGACGTCACCTTCTCCACACTGCAGACAAACTTGTCTGGTTCTTTACTGATCGATAAAGGTTATCTGATGTTCACTCTCTTCATGGTTTTCCTTTCCACATCAAATATTCCCTGCATCTTCATCCATTTTCTCAACATTCTATATTGATAAATAATTTTATTTCATTCTACTTCAAGTTTTCTTTCCACTTGGACACTCAAAATTCAATCTTTGCTTCCATTTGCCCCTAGCTACATCGATTATTCTCCACCCTTAGCATTTCAATATTGTAATTTCCTCAGATTCTTGCTTTGCAGTTAAAAAATATCATCAGCCAAGACACATTGAGCACTCTCCATATACTGGCACTGTAATTGATTTTTTTTTTGAGTCTCACTGTCGCCCAGGCTGGAATGCAGTAGCATGACCTCAGCTCACTGCAACCTCTGCCTCCCGGGCTCATGTGATCTTCCCATTTCAGCCTCCCAGTACCTGGATTTCAGGTGCATGCCACCCTGCCTGGCTAATTTTTGTATTTTTATTAGAGATGATGTTTCACCATGTTTCCCAGGCTTGTCTCAAACTCCTGGCCTCAAGCAGTCTGCCTGCCTTGGACTCTCAAAGTGCTGGGATTACACGAGTGAGCAACCATGCCCAGCCTGATTCACATTATCTAATAGCTGAAAAGTGATGCAAATTTATTAATGTTCATGGGGGAAAATTATAGACTGATGACCTGTAGTGTGATTACTGTTATTACCCAGTGTGGTAGGGAAGCTTATCTACCCTTATTCTTGGGGGAGGAGGGGATAGGGAATGTAGAAAATTCTTTTGAGAGGGATCAGTAAACTGTTAGGGAGGATGTACCATGGAGGTGGAGGCAGATATTACAGGAAGGTGAGAGGTGGAGATACACAGCATCAAAGGTTGTTTTATTATATAGATAAAAGTCCCACAGGTAATGCCTTAGAGCTGTCCTCAGAAGAATAGGTGGGAAGTCTATCTAGAGGTGGTGAAGGTTCCCAGTCATTTTTCTTTTCCAGTGGTTGCTGTTTCTAGGTTACCTGATGGAATCTCTAGGGAATTAGTTTAAGACTTCCTTTTTTTTTTTTTTTTTTCTTTTGGAGACAAAATTTCACACTTGTTGCCCAGGGCTGGAGTGCAATGGCATGATAGCTCACTGCGATCTTTCTTCCTGGGTTCAAGTGATTCTCTTGCCTCAGCCTCCTGAGTAGCTGGGATTATAGGCACACACCACCACAGCGACTGATTTTGTATTTTTTAGTAGAGATGGGGTTTCTCCATGTTGGTCGGGGTGGTCTCAAACTCATGACCTCAGGTGATCTGCCCACACTGGCCTCCCAAAGTGCTGGAATTACAGGCAAGGGCCACCGTGCCTGACCAACAATTGCATTTCTTTTAGAAAGAAGCCTTCTTGGTCAGCTAAAGTAGTTCCCAAGTGAACCGCTTTCTGCACTTAGTGGAGGGTGGGTGACCAGACAAGGTAAAATAGACCTTGATTCTAAGGCAGGTTCTAAGATGTCTCAGCATGTCAAAATGCCAGTATTTGGGGTCTCATTTTCTAAACCCCAACGTTCCCCTTTCTAAAACTTCCTTAGAAGTTTAAAACACTAAAAGCTGAGCTGGTGACTGTAGACAAAGCATTCATTATTTAATTGATTATTAATATAACTCTTTGTGGCAAATACTATTATTTTTCGCATTAATAGATAATCAAACTGAGTTTTAGAGAATCTTAATAAATTGCTCAAGATCATATAAATGTCAAAAATGGGACTCAAACACAGGCCAAACTTCAAAATTGACTTCAAAGCAAATGCACTTTTTATAGTTCCTGTATTGTCACACTTTTTTTTTTTTTCTCTTACTAGCAAACGTTTTGGGGAAATTTTTCCTTTTTTTTTTTTGTCTCAACTGTTTTGTTCTTTGTTTATTGCTTAATCAGATTAGTGCAACAGTAAATTCAAATATTTCTATCTGTGGTGATTAAAGAAATACCGACTTTGTTCTTAATTGCCCGCTGCACAGATAAACCCACTTCACTGAGACCACGTTATTGCGGTAAAGTGTTTAATTAACACAAGGCCAGCCAAGATGCAGGACAGGAGTTTATTATTACTCAAATCAGCCTCCCTGAGAACTCAGAGGCTAGGGTTTTTATGAATCGTTTGATTGGCAAGTGATAGAGAATGTGTGCTGCTGATTGTTCGGGATGAAATCAGAGGAGTATGGAAAACCATCCTCCTGCACTGAGTCCATTTCTGGGTATGGGGGCCACAGGATAAATTGAGATATGAATCACAGATCCAGGTGAGGTCAGTGATTTCCAGAATGTGAAAGTCTGAAAAACATCTCGGAAGACCAACTTTAGGTTTGACAATAGTAATGTTATCTATAAGAGCAACTGGGAAGTCACACATCTTGTGATCTCTGGCAGTAAGGGATTATAGGAAATATGCCTACTTTGTAGCAGAATCCAGCCCCCTCCTATAATACTAATCTTGCGGCCTTTCATTAGTAAAGGCATTCAGTCCCTGAACAAGGAAGGAATCAGTTTTAGGGAGAGACTATTATCCTTGCTTTAAAGTTAAGCTATAAACTAAATTCCTTCCTTGGTTAGCTTGGCTTTTGCCCTGGAGTGACTGAGAATAGCCAGCCTGTAGGCTAGTAGCAACATGGAGTCAGCCATGCTCGACTTCTCTCCCTGTCATAATCTTGGCAGAGGTGGTTTCACATTTAATATCCTGTCTTAGCTCAAATGTCTGTTGTGTTTAACACTATTGTCAGTGAGATAACTCCTTCCATTTTGAATTTCTGTTCCCCTCAGCCTTCTCTGATATTAGGTCTACTGATGCCATTCCTCTCACTCATCTTCCCTTTATAGTTTTCTTTTTCTCTTCTCAGATAGTGTGCTCCTCAAGATTCTGTCTTTGTGTAATATAAGCTATGTAATCTATTCTTTACGTATCCTATCCTCTTCCAAGGTTGAAAATGCCATTTCATCCTAAAATCGGTTATCTCCCTATTTTAGACATTAACCTTGATGTGTCTCCTGATAGCCAACTTCTCCATGGTCATCTAAAATATCTATAAAACAAGTCACTGTTTCCCCAAACTTTCATTCACCCAGTCTGACTTGTCTTCCTTAATGACATTACCATCCACAAGATACGTTACTCATAACCAGTATTTGTAGACAAAGTTCTTTCTCCTTTGCTGCTTTTCCCAATACATGTTCTCACTCATAAGTGGGAACTAAGCTATGGGATGCGAAGGCATAAGAATGATACAGTAGACTTCGGAGACTCAGCAGGGAAAGGGTGGGAAGGGGTAAGGGATAAAAGACTACAAATTGTGTTCATTATATACTGCTCGGGTGATGAGTGTACCAAAATCTCACAAATCATCACCAAAGAATTTACTTGTGTAACCAACTACTAGGTGTTCTCCAAAAACCTATGGATATAAAAAAAATTAATTAAAACTTAAAAAAAAAGTAAAGTGTCTTTAGGGGAATTATAATGAAAAAAATCTTGAGAAACACTGAGCTAGAGTAACTCAGAGAGAGAAGCACTGCCATTTCCAGAAGGACTGGAATCTGCAACAAATGCAGATCAGAATTTCTGCAGAGCTTTCATATCCAAAGCAATAGGATATCTGAGAATAGAGCCAAAATGAAGCAAACCAAGAAATAAATAGAAGAGGTTGGGCCCTGAGGATATCCTTTTCACCTTTGACTCCAGCTATCCTAAGGTGAGAATTAATGCTGGAGTTTCTACTTATGATGGCTAACATGTTCCCATGTTTGCTTATGCCATTTTGGATTTGGCTTATAAGACACGTTTAAAAATCACTTCGTGTAGTAACAGCCCTTGAAGATATTCTGATTCTTCCCTATGTTTATAGATGGTTTCCTGCTACTCATCCTCTCTTTTACCTTCAGATTGTTACAAATTATACACTTAAATCTCTTTGTCTTAGCTTAAGTTATTTTTTTCCCCTGTAACCATAAAATTCTCGAGTTGTCTGTTTTGTAGTATCTTTTTAAAAGACAGGTTAAATATGACATCACACCATATTGTTCAGTGAATTTCTCCCATACCAGAATAGATAGAAATTTATTCATAAGTTAATTTTTGTACTGCCCATGTTGTACTGTTTTTAAAAAGTGTTGTATCTACATCCTAGTGATACTGTGAGGTTTCAGAGTATTTTGAATACAGTTTTGTTTAATTTTGTATCTTCTTGCTCTAATGGTGTAATTTCAAAATAGGAATTGCTTATGAAAGTTGACTTAATTGCATTTTTACTCACAGAATAAATATACTCGTGTATATTTATGTTTTTTTTCAATGTTTCTGAAGAGAAGAGGGAAGGTGATTATCAGAACAGTATCTGCAGAAGCCAAACAAGTATTGGAATGCAAAGGAAAGAGACTCAAATTCCGTACATGAAGAACTAATAGAGTTCGTATGAACTTAGGCAGTTTTGCCCTATTGACTTACTAGAAATGAGAGGATAGTGTGAAGATTTCCAGCACAGGAGTCCAAAGTGGTGGTCGATTCTGAGGAAATAATAATTGGAGGAATCTCATGCCTCCAAGTGGTGTCTTGTTGAATAATGCATAAATTGGGACTTCTTTGTGTCAGACTGAAAATTCTTCATCAGAATAAAGGCAGGTATACCTCTTGACAAACCTAGGTCTATAGCAGTGCTCCTAGAAACACGGATTTCATAGCCTGACAGAGTTCATAATAGTAAAAATTGATTCAATTTATTGTAGCATCATCTGCCTTTCTGAAGCTTTTAAAAATACTACATTTGAGTCATTATGAGACAGCAAAGCATGAATATTATCTTGTTTTTCTCCTCTGCATCATAGCTTTAATCAGAATTAATACTGCAAGTTTATACATACAAGCTAAATGTAAAATTCTGTTGAGTTTACATCTCTATGTTTAGGAATTGTTTTTCCTTGATTTTTTTTCCACCGGTTTTCCTGTCTTTGCCTGGATTTAGCTTAAAAAAATGTTTAGCTGAATGAATAAATTGGTAAATATATGTGATGATTTTTTTAATAATTAAAAACAAAATGAAACTTGGTGTGCTAGAAATGAAAACACACTATGAAACTATATTTATTCCAATAGTAGAATATTGGAAATATTAACCTACAAAGCAACCTAATCAGAAATTTTTGTAAACGTTCCACATCAAGGAGAGAAAGACTCACACTCAAATAAAATCAAATTACCTTTTTGTGTTTCACTGTAATTTAAGTAAAGTTGAATTAAACTGTTTGATATAAAGATGAAAGTATTAGTCTTCATGTAATAATTTATATCTCGAAATAGTAAAGCCTTTAAGAATAAATACTATTTATTCTGTTACAGAAGTTCTGCTTCCTTTCTCTCCTTTGTTTTGTTTCTGGTTGTAACCCTGATTTCATTCCCAATTTTGAATATTACTTATGACAGTTACCTGGGTTGTTGCCTCTAGTCATTCATTATTCAATTCAGACGTTGTAGTATTGTATGATTCAGTTGTATACTACAAAGGAAAAGACTGATAGTTTTGACATAAAATTTAGTGACCCATATAACATCAGAAACGTCATAAACAAAATTAAACACTGAAGCAAATATATTTAAATAATAGAAATAAAATCCTGAATATAAAATTGTACTTAGAAATCAATCAGAAAACGTGAATTAAAAATGAGTAGACAAAATTATATGTTAATAGAAAAATAGAAGTAAAATTATAAAAAAGTTGTTGAACCTTATCAATTGTAAAGTTCTACAAATGAAAACAGCATATATAATTTTCACTTGGAAATTTTGAGGGCATTAAAGGAAATTCTCCAAGTGATAATATAAGAAAGACAACTGATAAAAGTTTAAATTTACTTCTCCTCCGAAGAAAGCAATTAAAGGATAAATACAAAAATCGTTAAAGATGTTAATTTATTCGACATAATAATTCTAATTCTAGGAATTTATCTTAAGCGACTAACCAGCAATGCAACTGTGGGGTTAACTGCAGTAATATTTACACTAGTGAAAATCTGGAAATAGCATAAATTTGATAGTGGGTTGCATATATTATAGTAGATCTACAAATAAGCATTAAATTATGTTCTCAGATGTTTTAGGTAGTAATGATGAGAATTATCATGTAAAAGTTACATGTTTTGTGCTAGGCCCTTTTATGTAACAGCTCATATCATTCTCATAGCCATCTTGAAAAATAATTTTATCCATATTAAAATGAACTTCAGGGAAGTTAAATTCCTTGCTTTGTTCACAGTAGTAATTGTAATGTCTGAAAGTAGATCCAGGAAATGGTCTCTGGAATCTCCTTTTAACCTTTATATGTCACTAAACTGGTTGACAATTACCACCCAATATTGTAATACACTTAATACAGTATAAGATCCAGTCCAGCAGAAGTATTTGTTCGAGGACTTATTTCTGCTTGGATCAGTTCTCAACCCAATGTAAATAACTCTAATCTCTCAGGTGAGGTATTGTTTGGTCCACTTAGCAGGACGCCAAGCCTCCACAGCTTTATTGGGAATTAGCAAGTTTTCTCCTACTTATTATATTTTGGATCTTACAATGTCTCTTTCTGCTGAGCACACAAAATTCCACCCTGCTGGCCATTGTTTTATCTTGAATATCAAGGTAAAGGAACTTGTATGTCAAAATACTTACTTTTGAAAGGCTATGCTATAGTAGATTGGCCATTTACAAGGAAGAAAGAGAGATACTACTCTTTTCAAAACAGCAATAATCCTTGAGATTTACCAAAAACAGGACGTAATTCAAAAGTGAGTTTGGTCAGCTTAATTGTTGACTGTCACTGTTGACCATTTTATGATTTTTAAAAAGCTAGCTAAATACATTTTAGTTTTGTTGTAGACCCGGCCTTGATTTATCTTGGAGCCTGTCTTTTACATCTAAACTTTTCTTATATATTTAAACAGTTGAATAGAATATATTTTTGACCTTATATTAATACTCTCTATATGGTCAAGACAAAAATAGTTTGATATCATTATTTTTACCCTTAGAAGTGAGAAACTGGGACAAGGTCATGCCCTCTTAAATCCAAGCAACGTTTTATTTATACTTACCCTCTTGCTTAGAATTCTTTATTATAGGAAAGATTAGCACATGAATAATTAAAATTTTAAATGTACAGGGCAGAGATAAGCAAATAATTACAAACAAAGTCTCATTTTTATTTAAAGCAAAAGAAGCTACAGAGGAGAATTGAAGATGGTGCTGCCTTTCTTAGAAGGGACAAATACCTTCTTCCTTTTCATATTTTAGTGCACTTTTTCAAAATGAAACGGTGAATAGCCTGTAGAGTAACACAGGGGTTGCTTTTCCTTTTTTGTTTTAAATCCATTAGTGGAATATCTTGGCACCCTTGGTGCTACACAGTGTGGTTTTCTGGCTTATTATTTCCTTTCTGGCAGCATTTTCATACAAGTACAGAAAATGGAAAAATTAGCTTTATAGCCTCTTATTTTATTGCAGAAGCAATGTAGAGTTTCATCAATTTGCAGTTAGAAAAAAACTCCTAATAAGCAAACTTTTGAAATTTATTAATTTGCAATCTGCAGAAGGATTTTGGCTGTATTTGTTTGTTCTGTTGCTGAGAGAAAATTGGAAACTTACATGAAAAATGGATCAGTCCCAAATTCACATTCTGAATGACAATGTTTGTGTAAGTCACTGTTTAAAATCTGCACTTTGATTTTCCAATATTGCCTCTCTTGGCTACTACTTTATTTTCTCAGAATACACTTAATCTGGCATGAATTCCCCTTTTAGTAAATTTTGCTATCCATAAACTCTAATCTCAGTGACTCTTTTTCATGCCGCCTCTGTCGTGGCTCCTCACCAGTGCCGCTACCCTTTCTGACCAGTGCCCATGTGTTACATCTTCAGGAAACTGGCTACCTTTTCCACTGGCTACTAGGTTTCCTTTTTCATTCCCTGGGAATCCCTTAATGGAATTCAAGGCAGTGCTTCTCTCTGTCTTTCTCTTTTACTCTCTCAAAAAAAGAAAAAAAAAAAGGCAGGTCTTACTGTTCTTATAATGTTTGTGTTACCAACATATGGTTTTCTTTAAATAATAATTAACCTGGGATGGTAAATTGGGCTGTTAGTGTTTTGAAATTTATATAAAGAAATTACAGAATTTACACAAGGAAAAGGAAATTATTTTTTAATTATATAAAATTCCACTCAGAGAGAGAGAGAGAAGTGATTACCTAAAATGAAGAATTAAATGCAACTTGGAGTAAACTGTTTTCTAACATAATTGTTGCAGCATTTTTGGCACTTAAAAGTAGATTTTCTTTGGTTTAAATAATGCATGTTCTTTTGGAAGTTGCACTCACTCTCGTTCACCAGAGTCCTGTAATTACCATGTCAGTGCTTTAAACTATTCTACCTCCTGTTCTATTCTCTTGACCTGAAAGTAAATGGACCTTTCCAGAGACCTAAAATATAATACGGAATTTGATTATGTATATTTTAAAAATCTGATTCAACTAGTTCCAAAATTAAGGGTAATTTTATTTGACTTTAAAGAACTTCATTTATCTTTTATGAATTTCTCCTTAGAAACACATTCTGAATTTGATGATCTTACTAAACTTCCCTGCAGATAGGTAGTGTTACTTCTTTGTTGCTTCACATGTGTCTTATGTGATTTGCCATAAAATTTGCCTATTTAAGATTACCCTAAGAAAGTTTTTTTTTTTTTTTTTAAACCAGAGACAATAAATTCTAGGTATGCTAAGAGTAGACTATTTTAAACAAACAAGTAAATATCTTCTTGCCACTAGGTCAACACACAGGCATATCTCTATTCTATGAGGAGCTGAGTAGTCCACCATAGTCCATTTGTGTTAGGATTTTCCCCAAATATCATATGTGTTACATGGGTGTGGTTGGAGAATTTGCATGTGTACATGTGCGCACATACAAATAACCATGTTTTTTCTTATACCTTAAATTCTTATCTCCACGTGGATAACTTTCAACCACTGCTATCATGAAAGTTTGTAACATATACATCTCTAGTCCAGTGGCAATCTTAAACTTCAATTCTGTGATTTAAAAACTCTTTACTTACACTATTTAGTTTAGAGTCTTCATTGTGGCATTCCAGAATTTATGCATTACGACTCTTAGCTATTATTGTGGACTTACCTTCATTCCTAGCTTTCTTGTTCTGCCTGTTTCAATTAAACTGACTTTTTCTCAAACATTTCCCACCTCCACACCCCACTAGGTCTTTTCTCAGGCAATTTCTTTGGTATTGCACTTACTGTCTGGTCCTCTTTTTTAGGACCCAACTCCTTTTAGGGCTAAGGAATTTTGGATCTATTCCTATAGTTTAACCCTAGTTTTCAGAGGAATGAAAAAGATTGTTTCTTTATATGAATTAAATCCCCTCTACAGAGACCCCCAGTTGGATATTACCTTCTTGAAACTCTAATGGATCTGAGAACACTTCAAGCCACCTTATATTTTATTTCTGGAACTGTGTTTCATGTTTTCCCTTCATCAAAGTGCAGATATCTTGAGTACAGGGGTAGTTCTTCTGTAATATAATATCTAACATTTAGCTCATTATTTTTATATCTAAACTTCTCCCTTGTGTCTACAAATCTAGTGGACCTAGCCTAGAAAGCTGAGTTCATTCTTCTCTAACTCCATAACCAGCTAATAGGCAAATCTCATCTCTCCAACTCTCTGACAGATTTCATGCTAATACACCTTACATTACTGCCATATAAGAATAAGAAACATACCAAATATTTCTTTCTGATTCAAATCTTACTGCCTCACCTAGCTGCTAGAACAGCCTCTTCCTGGTCAGCCTTAGCATGATTGCCCTCCTCCTCCTCCTTTTGCATAAATGGCCGCTTTTTCCTTTTTTGATTATGAGGGTTGTTATTTAATGGAGCCATAGTTCTTTCACCATTATTATAGAAATACTGATAGACAGATAAAATAGGAGATAAGAAAATAGACCAGCTCAGTAAATAAGAATAGCAACATAATAATATGCCATTCTCCTGGAAGAACACAAATGGAGTATGCTTCAGGGTCTGAAATGTGATAGCAGGATTAAAAAAAAAAAAAAGATTTTTTTTTTAACCACAAGAGAAATGTTTACCCTACTTTAAATCCATAGACAAGAGTCTTAGAAGCTTCCCTTCCAGGAAAGCTAGATTAGTTTTCTCCCTGACACCCCTGTCAAATTCATCCTCCTGAAAATTGCATTCTAAAGTCGTTAAGGGCCCCTTATCCTCATTACCACCCCTATCACCATGCAAGCAGAAGAACTCAAAATGAAGAAAATATGAAAGAGAATTCTGACGTCTGTGGTTTTCTTGCCCTTTTACAAGGAAACAAGCTATAGACATTTTTTCAAATTTTGGTAGGGAGCATTTGCCCTCCAAAGATAAACAGGTAAAAGAAGGAATACGATAACCTTCTTTCAGTTCAACAGAATTATACTAAAAAGATGAGTGCTAATCTAGGAAGGTAGTGCTACAGAGAATATTTAGGAACTGTTTGACAATTTCCCTCTAGTTTAAGACCAAACCAAAGAATTGCAATAACACACAGATGAACAGTAACAAAATTTAGCAGAATATAACTGTCCTGTTGATTGGTGTAGTAATCATTGGTTGTTCATGGGTGGTGTTATTTCTCTCCTTTTTCTGGGCACAAGGTAGAAATGTACTTTCTAGGCTCCTTGAAGTTAGTTGTGGCCATACGACTTGCTCAGGCCAATGAGAGATAAGCACCAGTGACATACATCATTTCTGGGCACAAATTCTTAAGAGTTGGGGTGGTCATTCACCATACTGTCGTTCCTGGGCTATGACAAATAATGATGCTTCAGGAGGTAGAGGCTCCATCAGCCTAAGACACAGGGAAGATGACATGAAACAGAGCCCAAACCTGACTGTAATGTGAACAAGTGTATGAGCAAGAAGTCAACTCCTGTTGCTTTAAGCCACTGAGATTTTGAGTTTGTTTGTTATTGCAAAGTAACCAGATTGATGTAGTTGGTAATCCCAAGAACTATTAAGTCTAGTATTCCTGGAAGGATGAGTGAATTCAAATAAAGAATTAAAATAAAAAAAAAAACCCTAGGAAAATAACATGAAACAACAAAAAAGTAGCATACTACAACAGTAGCAGATAAATGATAACATAGATTAGGAGAAAGAAATACAATTAGATACACATTTGGAAAGCATCTGCTTTCATTCTCAATAAAATCTAATAAGCTAGTAATTCATGAATAAAGAGATTACAAAAAATAAAAGAGATTAAAGGAAACTGCCTAAGATTAAAGCTAAGATTAAAGGAGAACTGGATGAGATAAGGAAAAATATTTAGAGATTAAAAATGCAAAAGTGAACTGGAAATCTTTATTGGAGATAATAAAAAGCAAAATTGACACTATAGAAAAATAGAAAAAAATACTGTACTAAGCACTTAATGCTTTCGTCATAAGAAATAAGTAAAATGAATTAATGATTTTATTAAAACAAAGTACACTATTTGACAGCTGCTGAAGGAGACATTAAAATACAGGGAAGCAAGTAATGGCACTGATAAAATACCTGGCTACTTACAAAATGAAAAATAGTGCTTACACACCTGTTTATGCAGAGAGAAGATAGGAAATATTCAGTATCAGCAACAGAAATATTTTAACCATAAATATGATCTTTTTAAAGAAAAGAAAATACTAGATGTAGTTGGTAACCTCATTATCTGGTAATCATTTTCCAAGAAAAGATAAATTACCAAAATTGGTGCTGGAAAAAGTGGGAAGCATGGTTATACTACCAACCATAGAAGACATTAAAAATATATCAAATTATTTCCAACAAGGGTCCTGTCCTCAGACAGATTTGAAGGTTATTTGTTTAAAATGTCTAAGATAAAGGGAAAAGTCTCCAATATACCTTACATTTTTTTCACAGCATTGAAATTAATAGCAAAAATAAAATTTGTATGTCAGTCTCAACTAAAATACATAGATTCAAAAATCTTAAATATAAGCAATTTGAATTCAATAGCATATAAATTAGGAACAGCAAGATTTTGATTTTAACATATCTATTAAATCATAAATTATAATATTCTAGATATTTAAAATGCATATCTGATTGTAATATCATACCTAATTAGAAAATGCATGAGAGGGATATTCTTTAGAGAAAACAAGAAAAAGCCTACTGTTTATTAAAAATTATACCTGAAGATCTATGCAATAGATCTGAGCCCAATTTTTATTAAAAACTATACTTGAAGCTTTATGCAATTAAAAGGAAACAGGCTGGGCCTGGCAGCTCACGCCTGTAATCCCAGCACTTTGGGAGGCCAATTCCTGACCCAATGACCAGAGGTCAAGAATTCGAGACCAGCATGGCCAACATGGCAAAATCCTATCTCTATGAACAATACAAAAAATTAGCTGGGCATAGTGGCACATGCCTGTAATCCCACTACTTGGGAGGCTGAGGCAGGAGAATCACTTGAACCCAGGAGGTGGAGGTTGCAGTGAGGTGAGATTTGCCATTGCAAATAATCTACCTGGGAAATAAGAGCAAAACTCCATCTTAAAAAAGAAACAAAAATAAATGCCAAAAACACTGAGGATGAGGAAATAAAATTATTATTAAGGTCATATGATTTTTTATATTAAACATAGATCATAAACTTACATATAACATAAAAAGACAAATCAATGGTTTGATTTTAATTACAGCAATATGGTTTAGTGGGTAAACTGATAGAACTCTTCTGGCACAGAAAAGCAAGAGAGAAAAACTGCAGTGCATTAAATAAGCCAACATGAAAGCTACAAATGGGGAAAATCATGTCAAAAATACCAACATCTCAGCTGGGCATAGTGGCTCATGCCTGTAATCCAAGCACTTTGGAGGCCCAGGCAGGCGGATCACCTGAGGTTAGGAGTTCAAGACCAGCCTGACCAACATAGTGAAACCCCACCTTAAAAAAAAAAAACAAAAAACTCAACTCTTTGTTAATAATGTTTTATTAAGAGTTTTATAGGGAAATACTTAAATTGTATCTTTTCTTTGTCAAACATATGAAGTCTTTCAGCTTTTTGAACATATTTAGAAGTTTATTTTCCATTTATTAAAAGTTGCTTATTGATAAAATAAAAAGCTGTAGTATAGCATATGTTTTAAATATCATTTAAAATACATACATAAGCTGATAAAAAGTAAAGGAAATCCTCATAAACTAAAAAGAAAGGAAGCAAGAGAAGTGAAAGAGTTGTAAAGCAAACACTTCTCCTTGGCACACAGGCAGGTTCCTGATGGCTAGAGCTTTTCTTTGCAAAGGCCAGGCCATATGTTTATGAGAAGGGAGTAGTGGCAGGAGACAAAACCCAGCATATGTGTAAGGTGGGATATCCCACTGACAATGTGATAAAACATTTTACTGAAATAAGGCAGACTACCAAATAAGCCACTCTACTAAAACACAATAAATGTAGCTGCAAGAGAGGCTGGAAGTTTTGTCTTCATTCTAAGCAACATGTGCAGCCAACAATCTTAATGAACAATGGAATGGAGATTGGATGGAAACTGGCAGTTTACTGATGATCATCAAAGAATTAGTATGCCCCAATTATGTTCAAAGTACATTCAACATTAGCAAGAAAGATGAACTATCTTTCAAATTTTGAAATCAGAAAATTAGTTAAAATTTTACACATTTTTATCATGAAAACTCTTAAACTGAGAATAGATGAAAACTCCCTGTCATAGTTATTAAAAGACATTTTATATTTCTTTAGAGGAATAAAACAAAAATTTAAATATTTAAAATAAATACAAATCTTAGGTAACTAAGAATAAATTTAATGAAAGATGTGATGCCTTTTAAAGTAATATTAAAACTAATTGGAACAGCATTAGAAAGCATATAAATGAAGCCATGTGCAATAATACAATGTCTAAAATGGTAGGGATCTTAATTATCTCTAAATTACCTAAAAATTCAGTGGCATATCATTAAAAGCCCAAAAAAGCTGTTCCATCTGAATTGAAAATATTATTCCTAATTTTAATAGGGGCACAAAAGACAAAAGTATAGCCAAAACAGTTTGCAAATATAGAATAAGTGTTATCATAATACTATACTGTTTACATGGAGGATAGACCAAAGCATAAATATAAACTGTACATATCATAGTGGGAAATTACAGATCAGTGAGTAGGAACAGGACATTCACAGAAGAGGAAAATAAATTGCATATACAAATATAATTTTAAATACACATATATAACTTCACTATTGATAGAAAAACAAAACCACAATGAGAAACCAACTCATACACAGGAGTTGGAAACAAAGTTCTGCGGAAATACTAAGTGTTAGTGAAGACGTGGAGTCCAAGGACACCTCCTGCATAGCTGGTGGTTAACAAAAGTTTATTTTAAAAGTTTAGAGAAAAATTGTCACTAGAAGAAAAATAATTTTCAAAGAAGGTACTAACATTGAAAATCTGCATGCCTGCATTGTGGTAGTATGAATCCAGCTGTACAATTTAGGAAAATTCTCATGCTGTGTGCATAAGGATACAAGAAGAAATTTCATATAAGCATAGTTTGCAAAGCATAAACATGGAAACAATGTAAATGTCAGTAAACAGGAAAATGAAAAAGTGAAGTGTGCACTCTTCACTCTGAATAAAAAGGATATACATACAGTGAAGCTATATGAAGAAGAAATACATGCATCAGTATAGACAAGAATTTCAGACCACAGTATACTGCAAAGAAAAACAGAGAATACATGCAGTATGATACTCACTACATAATTTTAAAAATCAACAGGACAATAATATATATTGCTGCATAACATGTATTTCTATATAATGACAAGTTCACATGAAGTAGCTTGAAATGATAAACCATAAATTCATAATGGCTTCCTTCAGACACAAGGGTAAGAGATATGTCAGGGTAGAGGATTTGACTATATTTTTAATATTTTACCACTTAAGCCTGTTAGTAAGTACCTAGATTTTTTTCTTTACCATTTTTGTATGTCTGAACATTTTTACACCAAAAACATTTCTTTTTATGGATATTTAAAAATATTTAATTGACAAAATTATATGTATTATGTATAACATGTTTCGAAATATATATGCACTAGGGAATGACTAAATCTGATTAATATATGCATTGGTGTACATATCATTTTTTTGTGGTGAAAAGACTTAAAATTCATCACCTAGCAATTTTTAAGAATACAATATGTTATTATTAACGATAGTCATCACGTTGTTAAATGGACTTACTGCTCTTAGTAACTGAAATCTTGTATTATTTGACCAACATCTTCCAAACCTTTGACTCCATCCCAAACCCCTATCCTGTAACCACCATTCTTCTCTTTGTTTCTACAAGTCCAACTTCTTAAAATTCCATATGTAAGTGAGGTCATGCAGTATTTGTCTTTCAGTGCCCAGCTTATGTCACTTAACATAATGACCTCCAGATTCATCTGTTTTCTCAAATGACAGCATCTTCCTGTTCTTCAGGGCTGCATAGCATTATGTTATGTATATATAGACCACATTTTCTTTATTACCTTGAATGGCACTTAAGTTGTTTCTGTATCTTGGCTGTTGTGAGTACATCTGCAAAGAAGATGGGAATACAGATGTCTCTTTGACATACTGATTTCAGTTTCTTTGTGTATGTACCCAGTAGCAGTACTGCAGGATCATATGGGATTTCCGTTTAATTTTTGAGGAAACTCCATACGGTTTTTCATGATGACTACAGTAATTTACATTCCCATCAAAAGTGCACAAGGATTCATTTTTTTCCCACATTCTTACCAACACTTTATCTTTTGTTTTTTTTGGTAATAGCTATTCTAACAGGTGTGAAATGATAGCTCATTGTGGTTCTAATTTTCATTTCCCTAGTGATTAGTGATATCGAACATTTTTAATGTAACTGTTGGTCATTTGTATGCCTTTGTTTGAAAAATGTATTTTTATCCTTTGCTCATTTTTTAAATTGGTTTACTTGTTTACTTGCTATTAAATTGTTTGAGTTTGTTATATATGTTGGATGTTAACTTGTTTTCAGATGAATAGTTTGCAGATTATTCTGTAGTTGTCTATGGGTTGTCTCTTTGTTGACTGTTTCCTTTGCTCTACGGAAGCTTTTATTTTGATATAATCTCATTTGCCTGTTTTTGTTTGCGCTTTTGGGTTATATCTAAAAAAATCATTGCCCAGACCAATGTCAGGAAATTTTTCTCCTGTTTTGTTTTAGTAGTTTTATAGTCTCTGGCTTTACATTTCAGTCTTTAATCTATTTTACGTTGGTTTTTAATATGTGGCCCAATTTCATTCTTTGGCATGCAAAAATTCAATTTTCTCAACATTTGTTAATGAGACTGTTCTTTCCCCATTGTACATTCTTGGTGCATTTTGTCAAAAATCACTTGGGCTTAAATGCATGAATTTCTGTGTTCTCTATTTTGTTTCATTCGTCCTTGTATATGTTTTTATGCCAATACTATGCTGTTTGGATTACTATAGTTTTGTAGTATATTATAAAGTCATGTCATGTGATACCTCCAGCTTCGTTCTTTGTGCTCAAGATTGCTTTGGCTCTTTGGGGTCTTTTGTGGCCCCATATGAATTCTAGATTTGACTTTTCTTTTATATCTGTGAGAAATATCATTGAAATTTTGATAGATGTTGCATTAAATGTGTAGATTACTTTGGGTATATGAATATTTTAACAACATTTTTCTAATCGAAGGACACAGGTTATCTTTCCATTTATTTGTGTTCTTTAATGTCTTTTATCAATATTTTATCATTTTCAGTATATAGGTCTTCTACGTCTTTGGTTAAATTTATTCCTAAGAATTTTATTATTTTTATAACTATTTTAAATGTTTTCTTTTTCTTTTTCAGAGAGTTTATTTTTAGTGTATAGACATGCTACTGATTTTGTATGTTTATTTTCTACCCTGAAACTCTACTGAATTTATTTATTAGTTATAACAGTTTATTAGTGACATCTTCAGAGTTTTCTTTTTGTAAGATGATGTTGTTTGCAAACAGGAACTTAAATTGTTACTATCCAATTTGGATGTTCATTGGCATTCTTATAAAATGTTTTACTTTCATTGTTTTTTTTTTCAGATTATGATTTGTTTTACAGTTACTTATACATATTCCTCTACTCTTCCCCAGTGAAAGATTCTATAATCTTTGATTGGGTAGGAAAAATGCAAGTTCCTCAGGGCCTAGAGTAAAGTTACAAATATAACCTAAAGTGTTTTATTTAAAAGTGGATTTCTTTAATTTTGCTAGTTCTTTTGTTCAATCAGTATAGCTATAATCATTATATAAATTATCTTAAAAGAACTGATAGTGATTTAGTGATTTCCATGGCAAACCTGTGTAGATATTGGTCATCTTATTGGTTACTAAAGTCACCAGCAGCCTCTTTAGTTTCTGCAGATACAGTGAACCCTGAAAGCAGTTTAAAAGAAATAGCAATTTATTACTGATATTCTCCTCCTGATGCAAGCTCAAAAAATTTGAATTGTGTTAAAAATTACTCTATGTTTTAATCATAAAAGGGTTTTGATTCAGCCTGTATCCTCTCTGCCAAATCATTTCTTAGAATTAATTGGAATCAAATAATGTTGCAATTCTTTTTTAGGAACTGCATAATATAATGCAGTTATCATTATATGAATTTGGTGAGAAAATAAAAGAGCACAAGTCCATGGCTAAGTATATTCAAGAAACTTTGCCTTAAATAAAGATAAACAATTTATTGATTGATTCTCAGAGTTTTTAAAAAAATCATTTTGATGCTATGAAAATGTAATCTCCACAATGGAAATCAGATCATTAAATTTTTTTTTTTTTTTTGCTTTTGTTGTTTCCTATTTATTTTTAATTTTAGGCACACCCATTTAAAATCAAAATATTTTCCATAGAATTTAGCTTGAGAAACACTGATGTAACATGCTAAAAGGAGAGGGGGCTGTAGATAGTCACACATACTTTTTTCTCCTCATTCCTCCCTTGCTGTTGAAGTCTCAGACAACTTTCCATCCCCAATCTGTTTAAATGGAACATTGTACGGTAACCTTTAAGTAACCTAATCATATGACCTTTCCTGAGTCTTTATTCTCTTTGACTACTGTGTGTCTTTTTAAATTCTTAACCTTAAAAAAATTATCTTTAATACCTTACATTTTCTTTAACTTCGTTTTGTTTCTTAAAAGTGTGAAGATTATATGCCTGTTTTAATAAATCAAGCAATAGAGACACAGGAGAAGTTCTGAAACATACTCTTTTCTGTACCTTTCATCATTATATCCCCCCAAATTGATCAATGTTTATGAGTCAATAACTATCATTACTTAATTTTCTCTGTGCCCAAACAAAGCTATAGAAACATATTTATAGATGCACAGATTATTTTTAAATTTAGTATCTGTAAATATTGGATAAAAATATGTATTGTATATTTAAACACACTTTTAAAATGTAACCCAATATCATTGCTCACAGGTCAATAGAGATAGTCATGGCCATCTAGTTTAAAAGTTTTCATATAATATTTTATGTATATTAGATACATAAAAAATTCCCAGTTGTTACGAATTTGCACCTCGTGTGTTTGCTTTGTTTATTATGCTGTTTCAAAGAGGAAAGTAGGAAGAAAAGAGCAGTCTGAGGTCAGATTACCCATTGCTCCACTCTTTCGAACAATTTTTATTTCATTCCCCCATATTGCCTGGATGAGTGGGACTTCTGTTCTGGACTTTACCCTTTACAGAGTCCTCCTCTGGCCCCACTTTGGCCATGCCTGCTTCTCTCTATGAGGTAAAACGTTTGCTGATCAAGGGGCTTGTCCCTTTATAGGCTACAGACTAGACTTTGCTCCAGGTATGAGGAATCCTGGAATTCCTGCAGGGTTTGTGTGCATCCCTTCCCTCAGCTGTCCTCCCAAAGGCAGAGATCTGGCCAAAAGATGGCTTTTTTCCCCCCCAGATGAAGGGAAAGGTAGAGGAGGTGGGTTGATTTGAGATAGATCATTTTGGATGTTCAGACATATGTTTGACAGGTCCTATTGGAGGGATCTGGGGTTGGGAATAAAGGGGTAGACTGGCACAGTCTGGGAGCTTGGGAATAGTAACAAGTCAGTCTTTCTGTACAACCATATTCTAGTGTGACCTTTAGGTCCTTAGGAGATTATATTTTTCAAGATAGGAGAATGCAATATGTTTTAATAGTTTATGAATTCAATATATAACAGAAATACAATCTATCACACAAATAATTGCAGGGGGAGTATGAGGGTCTCCACCTATACTTGTACCTCAAGCCCTGAAAATCTTAGGGCAGAACTGTTAATGTTTTGAAGAGTAGATGAATTACTCGTCCTGATATTTGCATCCTTGTATAATCTCTTCCCCTTAAGTCTGGCCCAGCCTTTTAGTCATGGCACCATGCCTGTTGCTGGCCTAAGGCTTAAGAAGGTCTGGCAGCCTGCACTTTTGCACTCCAGAGAAGCCAATCACCATGCTCAAGACACTACGCTGTGAGGAAACCCAACCTAACCTTAGGGAGAGGCCACATAGAGGTTTCTATGTCAGCTGCAGAGGTATGCTCTCTTCAAGAAGGAATTCAGCATTCAGCAAGGAGTCCAGTCAACTGAAACCCACTAGCTGAAGGTCCTTCAGGGTCTACCTCGGTTTTCTAAGTGATGCAGCCATGCTTTTCTTAGCTCCCAACCAGTGGCTAAGCAGAGTGGGTTCTGGTGATCCCTGCCCAACAAACAATTTTTACCTAGAGCCACACATTGAGTTGATCAACATTTTGTCAGATCTGAATAGCCATCGAACGTTATCTTTGTACAATTCAGTTTCCTACCCTCTTTCCTTTCATAGGTGCCAAACTTTTGTCGTGGTCTGAAGGCATTCTCCGTCCAATTCTGCTTCCCTTCTCTTTTATCTTTCATAGGCATTACACCCTTCCTTGAAAAACTGCTTGCAATCCTAATTCCATTTTAGCAGTTTCTTCGTGGAGGACCCAGCTGACCCAGTAACTGAGGAATGAGCCAACAACAAAACCTAGGACTCAAACAAGTGACACTAGTTCAGTGGTCCCAGCCAGTCTCCACCTGTTCCAACCACCCCCACTAATGCCACACAGAGCAATGGCAAGCTGTCTCTGCCAAGCCCTGCCTGAACTGTTGAATCCTGAGAAATAACAAGCATAATTGTTTAAGGCTCATAAGTTTTGGGGGCAGTTTGTAGAAACAGATAACTTGAAACAGAAATTGTTATTTGGAGTGAGTGACATCATAATGAAATAATCATCTAAAGCCGGGCGCGGTGGCTCAAGCCTGTAATCCCAGCACTTTGGGAGGCCGAGGCGGGTGGATCATGAGGTCGAGAGATCGAGACCATCCTGGTCAACATGGTGAAACGCCGTCTCTACTAAAAATACAAAACATTAGCTGGGCATGGTGGCGCGTGCCTGTAATCCCAGCTACTCAGGAGGCTGTGGCAGGAGAATTGCTTGAACCCAGGAGGCGGAGGTTGCGGTGAGCCGAGATCGCGCCATTGCACTCCAGCCTGGGTAACAAGACCGAAACTCCGTTCCCCGCCCCCCCCCCCCAAAAAAAAAAGAAAAATAATCATCTAAAACCTATGGTATTGGGTTGATTTGTAACTATTTAGAAGGTAGGTATGTGGGCCTCCATTTGTACTTTTTCCCTAGGCCATGCAAAAGTTCGAAGTGACCTCGTGATAGGTTCTTATGAAACTTTATTTCTTTTCTTTTCCTTTGACTTGAATATTCTTATCAACTTTCTCCTGTTTGTTTTTGTCAGTAATGTGAGTCTCTTTCAAAGATTAGCTTTTGTACTTCTTGATCAACAACATTGCCACTGGGAGGGACCATTAGGCAGGGGTGGCAGCTTTCTCTGATCACATCTTCGAAAGGTTTATCAGTTGTTACTGAGAGGGTGATGTAAAATATTAGATAAAAAATATTAAATTTGTGCCTAAAATACCCAAAGTCAGACTGTAAGATGTACATATAAAGTAACCAAAAAGTGGCAAATTTTCTTTTATGTTTATGTTTTTTCTACAGACCAAAGGTTCAGATCCACCTCATTTACCTAGTTCAGCCCTAGACTAGTTCCCACTTATATGGAAACTTTCTTCATTAAGTTTATATATTCTCCTATATGAGTGTCCCATTGTGACTTTTTTATTATTTGAGCCATACGCCTACATGTATGTCCAGTTTTACTTTGCAAACATTTATTTTTATTTTATTGCATTTAAAAAAAAACTGTTATAATTCTCTTATAGGAGGCTGGAGTCAGATCACATTCTTTGGAGGCATGTGAGGCTCTGTCATCAGTTTCTCTCCCAAATGTGTGAGAGTTGCATAGCCCATTCTACATCTCATGTGTTTGCATAAAAATTGAAATTTTTTTCTAGAATGTTATCTATCTTTTGTGAAAAAATTATGTCCAAATATATTAGGAGTGTTTTAGTAGTATTTTACCAGAATTTTCCCAGCCTCTGAAAGACTATTAAGCCTTTACAGTTTATTATTCAGATGTAGAGATGGAATTTATTGTTATCTATGGTATGTAATTTCAAACACAAGTTATTATCAGCATGATGACTTTTTCATTCAGAGGAACACTGGAATTTTCCCACCAACAACAATAGAAATTAATGGGCCATAAACAAACATTCTGAACCAATTATAATCCTATAGTGAAATGTGTGTGAGTGTGTGTATAAATAGATAGGCAGAGATAGATAGTAATTCCCCTGGTCCTGTAATGGAAAATAGGTATCTAATTTTCCCACTCCTTTGAATTAATATGTTGATTTTTTTAAAAAACACAAAGGATATCTAATAGTGATAACAGATTAAGGCTTTACCACTAAGAAACTTTTTTATAAAACTCAAAATATACTGAATTCCCTCTAAGTGGTGACATTGCTGATATTGCTTATTAATTTTGAATTCTTAAAACATGCTAGTATTTTGCATTACCTTCTTTTTTTTCTTTGCAATTCAGAAGATAGAAGCTTAAGCTTATAGACTTTGAGTGGCACGCTCATCAACACCCAGTTTGTAATCATCAGCACCAGGATTCAAATCTGTTTTCCTTCATTCTGAATTTCATGTTTCTTTTTATTTATTTTAGCCTTGAAATTTTACAAGAAATTAATATATTTATTTAATCAATAGTAGTTTATAGAGTTTAATCAATAGTAGTCATTTAGCATCATGAGGAAATGAAAAACATTCCCTAGTACATATTGATATATAATATCCATTATGTATTATATATGATAAATATGCAGGGATGGACCAACATCTGTATATAACATAACAATGAAATAAATAGATTCATAGGAACAGTTTTCTTATTAAAGGAGATATTATTGGAAAGTATGAGAAAAAAATAGCACTAAATAATGGAGGCTTATTCAGGAGGGAAATTGTACAGAGGCAGCAATAGGAATGGCAAATTGTGGGGAAGTTAAAACTGCATCCACCTCTTATTAACTAGAGCCATTTTATAGGGTATACTGCTATAGTTTTGTTTCTTATACCTATCCAGTAGATTTTTCTATAGTAGCCCTATGTTGTAACAAAAGTACATAATGCAATATTAAGGTTATATTTATAATGGCCATAAAGCATCTTTAACGTATGTATCCAACATTCCGTCTCCTCCAAATATTCTATAGGATACAGTAAATTAAGGGGAAAAGTGTCAGTGAGTGCTACAGTCTAGGCAAAGATAGAATTACCATCCTGGAGAATACAATTCATTGACCCCAAATTTAACATAGGTAAAATGCACAAATATGTAGGAAGCAGAAGAAACCCCACATGAACCCTAAGACCGTACTTGAAAACTTAGCATTCACCAAAATTACTTGGAGGGATTGTTAGAACAGATCACTAGGCCTCACCTCCAGGGATACTCATTCAATAGTTTTTAAGTAGGACCCATTGATTTCCATTTTATTGAAAGGTACCAGGTAATGCTGACACTGAAGTTGATTCTGCTGGTCTTGGGGCCAGTCTTTGAGAACTATATTCAACACGGGAAAGTAAGAGCTGGGAGTCATGCCAAGCTGTGGAAACACCTGAAGAAAATATTCAGGCAGCATTCTTTTGGCAGAAAATATAATGTGTGATGTCAAATATGTATCTATCCACTGTGGAACTTATTCCTAGCTTATACTGAACCTAGATGTTATACTGGGTACACTGCTGTAATTAGCTGGTAAGGAGAGTATTGCTAGAGGGCATCATTGAACCAAAGAGGAGTCTATTGTAAACTTGGGAAAAAGTACCAAGTTTAGTTGCTAGAAAGGGAATGTCTAAGGTTTCTAAATTGAAAGGAAGATGTATAATTTATTAAAATCTTATGGAGAGAGGGAGAGAGACTAAATTAGGAATTCATGGGATCGCTAATTGAGGTGAGCAAAGGACATAGTTGGAGTTTAATCAAAAGTAGCAAAGGTTTCCATATATTTTTGACTCCTAGTTGCCCTAATAATGGGACTTGCTCTCCGAAGTAATGAAATTATTATGACACAAGAAAATGAATAATATAGTAACTAGGATTAGGTTTGGAGATTTCTATGCAGGCTTTTTTGAAGGGATTTATGATGTATAAATGATGACATTTGAGTTATATCTAAGACAGTAAAGTTCAACATACACATTTGAGAGAGCCTCTGGATACTACTAACTTACAGCTTCTTGAGGTAACTGTTGAAATCAGTGGAGATAATAAATTATGTAGTTGTGTATACATATTGTTAAACTTAGTGGCATCATGTCTAAATGGAAAAACAGGAATCTGGGATGGGACAATGTAAGTATGCATTACCATGGAGATCTGGAACTGGGATAGCAGCTGCTACTCCTTCCCCTCCCCCTCTCTCATCACTATACAATTTTGGCCCCAGAAAGTAGTATAAGGAGATAAGAAGTCAATGGCAATTAAACCAGAAAAAGAATGGAGCTCTAGCAAATTTTAAAAACATTTCTACCAAATACAGAAAACAAATACTTGTTACAGAAATAAAACCCTATGCCATTATCACATTTGTATCTGATTCCTTCCCTTATCTATTGAAGTCTGTAGATCTTTAACCATGTGAAAGAAACAACATAAAATTCCAAGTTTTTCATGTTGAAACATCTGGGCATGTTGCTTTAGAGGTCTACAAAATCTCTTACGTAGTTCTAGAAATACTGCCAGTACTTGGCAATCAATTACTATCTTCTGTAAAAAGAACTAACCAAAAAACTAAAGCCTACAATATTTCTGTTTATATTATATATATACTTAGAAACTTAGAGTTTTGTATAACACTTACTTGCAGACTACATTGGTGAAATATCTAAGAAACATGAGATAAAATATAATGACTAAATATACAGCATGTTACTGCATATATTAAAACAACAAAACCTTTACTTGTATGTTAGGACTCAGAAGATAGTCCTTCTGTATTTCTTTTTTTTTTTTTTTTAAATGAAGTCTTCCATGGTCTACAACAGGGATCCCCAAACTACGGCCCGCGGGCCGCATGCGGCCCCCTGAGGCCATTTATCCAGCCCCCGCCGCACTTCAGGAAGGGGCACCTCTTTCACTGTTGGTCAGTGAGAGGAGCACAGGATGCGGTGGCCCTCCAATGGTCTGAGGGACAGTGAACTGGCCCCCTGTGTAAAAAGTTTGGGGACGCCTGGTTTATACAGTTGGTTTTATGGGTGTGTACAGGGTACTGTACAGTGCAATTGCCCTGGGCATCTGGGAATGAGTGCCAAACAGGTGACCTTGCCAGAAAGGCCACTGTTTGAGTGACAGACATCCTCGCTACATCCGGTTCCCAGCTTCTCCAACCCCTGTGTTGTGGTGTGGCTACATTTTTCAATAATAGCAAAGGGCGAGAGAAGTGAGAACTATCTTTGACATTGGTCTACACCCCTCCTGAAGTTGGACAAATTCCTGGGAGGCTTTTGTCCGTGGGTGTGGTGTGGTCTGAGGAAAACTTTCATGAAGAATAGATTGCTAAAGCTGAGGCACACTCAGGCACAAATCTTAGCACCATTCCTGTTAGGAAGGAATTCCAAACACCTAGCTTCCCCCTGAAGGGACAAAGCTTTGGGCCACACATATAGTGCTCTAGCCATAAGTTTCCTTGCAGTTTGGTTCTATCCACCTACCTTGGAAGCAGAATGGATTAAGCATACATGAATTTTCGTAGAACACAAAACGGTGTCACAGTTTTACATAGAGTGATCACAGTTCCCGGGACTTCTCTCAAGCTTGAGGCAGAAAAAGGGCTAAAACTCAAAGCTTCCCGTTTTACCCTAGAGGGTTTTTTTCCCCACAAACTCTTTGAACTGCTGCTGCTTGTAGACAAGCTTCTAACAAGTCTGCATTAGAGAGTTAACTGGGATGACAAGCTGTAGACCTGCAGGATTCTGAACAGGAGCTGTGCATATCCTAAACCTTTTCCCCTAGCTTATCCCATAAGTAAATCCAGGTCTACTGCTTGCTCCTGGAAGGCATTGATATATGCATCAGTGCCCCAACTTTTATAAGTTTCACACCATATCCTAAACCTTCTAGCCTAGGAAATGGGAGATACTAGGCATGTGTGATTCTCCCTAGATTACAAAATAAAGAGATGATTTTTAATAAGCACACAAGCACTTCTGGGGCCTAAACCTCCTATAATCAGTGCATAGATGGGGCTAAAATGTACATTTCCCAGTTTTTCCTGCAAAGGGCTTGCATGCCCAGTTTTCCAGCTGCTGGTTGCGGACTGAGCTGCTGTCTAGCCTGCATTTGGGAATCGATGGTATAGACAAGCAATAGACCTTTGGAAGACTGAGAGTTTGGGTACTTCTTGAACCTTTTTCCCTGGCTTGTTTCAGTGATAAAGCCATGCCCATAGATTCTCCCTGGAAGCAAACAGCTTGTGCCTAAGGAATTGCCTCTTTACCCACCTAGATGCATAAGTTGATGGGGCTCTGCATGCCTGAGTCTCCCTGGATCACAAAAAACAGAGGTGGATACATTCAAAGGACCCACTTACCAAAAATATTCTGCCAGAATAAAAGGGTATGTGGTAGGTAGGAGAATTGAGGCATTATTTACAGGTCCTCTTCCAGGCTTAGTGTAGAGAAGGTGAAAGATTATCTTCTGTTGTCAGCTTCACCCTGAGGATTGAAGAATCTAAAACATCGAACACTCCAACTTTTCCAGCTGCATCTAGAGACACTGACTTACAGCTTACCCATTCTGAGGTACTGACAAGATTTGGCACAGGCACAGTCTCATCTCCAGGTGGCCACTAAAAACAGAGTCAGCAGTTTGGACAAACACGAAGATTTGAGAGGCACTTGGCTATCTCTGGCTAGATGGATTGTTGAGGTAGTTCTTTTACAAGAGTCCAGTCTAAAAGGACTGAGGGATGCTATTGTCTGATCTAATAAACAGAAACCAACACAGAGAGTCAATAAAAAGAAGCAGGGAAATACATTCCAGATAAAACAACAAGAGAAATCTTTACATGTACAATAATGAAATGAAGATATATGATTTTCCCAACAGAGAATTCAAAAGAATTGTCATAAAGATGGCCACTGAGTTTAGGGGACCAAAATATGAACAAACTTAGAATTTCAGCAGAGACAAACTATAAAAAGTACCAAACATAAATCATAGTTCTGAAGAATAAAATAACCCAAAGTTGAAAAATCTAATTCAGAATAGATTAAGCAAAAGAAAAGATCAGTGAATTGCTCAAAGACATGTCATTGGGAATCATCCACTTAAAGGAACAAAAAGACAGCTTAAGAAAATTATGGGAAACCATCAAGTGAAATCATCTGTGCATTATTAGAATTCCAGGAGAAGACATCAAAAAGGACCAAAAGATACATTTAAACAAATAATGACACAACACTTCCCAAGACTGAGAAGGAAAATAGAAGTCCACATATAAGAAGGCCAAAAGATATTAAATAGGATGAATATAAATAGACTCACTCTGAGACACAGTATATTATCAACATTAAAGGAGAAAATTTAGAAAACAGCAAGGGAACAACTTGCTATATACAAGGAAACTTCCATCAAACTAATATGGATTTTTCAGTAAAAACATTGTAAGGCATAAAGAAGTGGTTTGATAGATTCAAAATATTGAAAAACAAACCTTGCCTGTCAAGATTAATATGCCAGGCAATTCTGTCTTTCAGAGATGAAGAGGTGATAAAGACTTTCTCAGACAAGTAAAAGCTAAGGGAGTTTATTCCCACTAGAACTTCTTGACAAAAAGTGTAAATTTTTTCAAACCGAAGGAAAAGGATGTATTGTATTGTATTGTATTGTATTGTATTGTATTGTATTGTATTGTATTGTATTGTATTGTATTGTATTGGATGGAGGTTCCTCAATCCAAGTACTAGGTTTATATACAGAATTAAAGTGAAATCATTATGTTGAAAATATGTCTGTACTCCCATATTTATTGTGGAATTAGTCACAATAGCCAAGATATTAAATTAAGTTTCTATCAACAAATGAATGGACAAAGAACACTGTATATATATACCCAATGGAACACTATTCAGCCTTAACAAAGAAGTTCTATCATTTGGGACAACCTGAATAATGCTGAAAGACATTACTACATGATCTCATTGATCCTGAAGGACATTATGCTAAGTGAAATAAGCCATTCACAGAAAGACAAATACTACATGATCTCACTTGTACGTGGTACTCCAACATGTTTTACTCATAGAAGAGTGGTTAATAGAGGCTGGAGCATGGCAGGAGAGAAGTGGAGATGTTTGTTGAAGGGTACAAAGCTTCAGTTAGACAGCAGGGATAAGTTGTAGTGATCTATTGGACAATGTGATGAGTGGTTAATAATATGTTGCATGTTTCAAAACTGCTATAAAAGTATATTTTAAATGTCCTTACTGTATTGTTTCTCAGCCTTTTGGGTAAGATCATGTGTAAATGTCCTTAATGCAAAGAAATAAGTATATGAGGTAATGGATATATTAATTAGCCTAAAGTAATCATTTCACAATGTATTTCGTTATCATAACCTCATATTTTACTCTATACATATGTATGATGTGTCAATTAAAAGTGTGACCAACAGTTCAGAAAATTTCTCAAAGATTTCAAGATATGAAATTTCCATAAATGTAAAGAGAATGGAAATGGATTTTGAAATAGGGCATGTTATATGCATCAGCTTTACTTAGTGTTCTGTGTGCTGTGATGTTCATTCAGGATATATCTTGGAAGAATTTTTACTAATGAAACGTTAATTGCAAAGTTAACATTTAGTTCGCTAAACTAAAACTAATGTACTAACGTTTTAGTTTAGCAAAAACTAAACCAGTTTGCTTCTTTTTAGTTTGATCCATCAATGAAATTTCTTCTTAAAGGCCATTTAGGCACTTGCTATGATGTATATGGGGTTACAGAGCAGACCTAAGGCTGGTGGAAAGCCTGCTAGTATCTACCTGAGATGAATAAAATAACATAGGAGTTACCTGCAAGACATGTAATATCACATTTTGTAGCTACATTCTATCACATGGTTAAATGAACTCATCTGTAAGGCACCTCCTTGCTGTAAAATTTTGTGGTTGTCTTGTATTCTTTTTCCTGGTTTTATTTCTTACAAGTCTTCCCTGATTTCCCTGAGACACGGCAAACAAAAAGGTTACAGAGTAGAAGTGGTGCCACATTCTTCCCTTATACCCGGTAGCCACCAAATGATTTAGCTAGTGCGATCATTTCCTCACTTGAGTTTGTGATGAGCTGTTTGGCCTCTGGTTTTTCACAACTATCTGGGTTGTAATTCCTGTTTTGTTTACTTTGTTGAGAATCTATAGATTGATAAAACTGCTTTCATAACAAACTTTGGAATTGAGACCAAGATTAGGAAAGCCACCATGTTTGAGATGTTCAGGGAGTTGTGGAATGTAATTTCATGGTCAACTAATTATGTGTAGCATTCAGGGTGAACATTTTAAAATTGATGTTTTAAGGGGATCCCTGAAAGAACTTTATTCAAAGATCCAAAAAAAGATGCAAAATATTCTTTTAAGGGTTTTAAAAACAAAGAGAATATTGCCACTTTTACAACTGCATGCTTTGGTAATGTCATACAAATTGTATATTGTTTTGGAGCTTGTAAATATGTTTTGACACATTTTCTGTGGATTACTGAATATATCATACTGTCAGAAAAGGAAAGAAAATGAATGGCCCTCTTTTTTAAATTTTCCTTTGATTTGAGGTTCTGCTGAAGTTCAAGTGATTTCATTGTGCAGCCAAGGTGGAGAAATATGATAAAAGAGATATGTCTTAAGTTTTCCCTCTAAGCCTCATTGCACCCTTGAAAATTTAGTTATGTTGCCAATAAAATTCTAAATTGCTTGGAATCTCAAGTTAATAATTTTCTGTCTTCCTCTTTTAGGAGTAAGTTAAACAATAAGAAAATAAGTACATATTTGACATCTCGTGTGTGTGTGTGTGTGTGTGTGTGAGAGAGAGAGAGAGAGAGAGAGAGAGAGAGAGAGAGAGAATATCAACTTTTCAGGTAATGTCCTAAGATAGTGCTTATTGGTGCCATGTCTGTGTACCTATTCCATCTATGATGTTATCTGATGTTTATGATACTGAGATGGCTCAAATACTTCCAAACAACAATCATACTAAAAACAAAACTTTATTTATAGTTAACATATACTTCTTGAGTATGGGGATGTACTATATTGAAAGAATGTTGTTTGACATGATTGAAACAAAACAAGTATGGAAAATTTACAAAGTCAGAGCTCTCCTTTCTCTTAGCGTTTTTATACAAGATTATGTTTAGCTTATGCTTTGCATGAGGGGACAGATAATTAGTGCATTACACTATTGTTGAATAATTTTAAAAAATTAATAATATTATTTAAATAACCCAAAATATTTGTCAGATTTTATATATAATAGATAAAAAATAATGCTGTAAGTACCCTACATAGTATTAAAAATTAATATATTGTATGAAGTGAAATTAGATTAAGTGCTATGTGTACATCACTGTGGTTTATTATGAACCTTTCCTGTGTGTCTTTATTTCATATCTTTACAAGAAAATAAATTTAATAAGAAATGCCTTGGAGATGTATCAAGATCTGGTTGATTCCTAGGTGACCCGGTCACCTGAATTTATATGAAACTACTGCTGTTTTCTCGGAATATGATTTGACATAAGATTTACAGCAAACGCTTTTTAAGGATTAAATGATAAAGTTAATACTAGCTATATTTTATAGACACTGTCAGTTGAGTGGGAACAAATTCCCATAGACAGGTGACTCAATCTTTGTATAAAGACAAAGCAAATGTTACTTTCTAATTAGAAAATTTCTTCCTACTTCATTTTAGATTTTTCTAAAATGAAGAGGAAAAAATCCTCTCAATAAAATACAAACTCAAAACTTTCAGATGGCTTCAATCTTTTTCACTTACTAAATGAAAAATAAATATTTGTCATTTGTCATAGTCAGTCTTTCTACTTAGTCAAACTAGTCAGCTCTTTTCTACTTAAAAAACGGATACATGAAGTTAAGACGGAAAGGAATGTGTTGGAGGATAAGACATAGGTGAGCCTCCTATCACCAAAAACATTGTAATTTATTCAGAATCACATACAGGATAACCTATTTGAAGATAAGTTTTCTAAGAAAACTAATTTTACTTTGTAACAAAATTGGTGATTCTGTTTGTTTGCCAGGGAAATACTACGTCTAGTTAATGTTGAAAAAAATCCAGTTTTTTTAAATTGAATTTGTATATGGCCAGTTTCAAATGTATTATTGAGCAACATTTAGCTTATTATTCAGTAACCTAAACATTGATTCTGTAACTTTTTCTCCTCTTTGCTTATTTTCCTTTCACATCTTGTTCCTTCCACATTCACTTGGTGCTACCTTCTGCCTGCCTGCCCTTTAAATTTAACAAAATGTCCTTTTATCTAAAATGATTTGGGTCTGTCAAAATAGACTTTCTCAGAAAGGATTTTCTTTTTCAGGTGTACCAAATTTATATCTTTCTCCTCTCTCCTGACATTCTTAAATTATGATCGTAAATTTCATCTTATTTATTTTCACAAGAATGAATGATTTATAGAACAAGAATCCCAAGTAGGAAGAGGCTGTGTTTGGATGGTGTGATTAGTTTACGATAGCTTTTCCTTTATTTTACATGCGATGAATAGGCTTTTCAATTATAGCCCTACTTTTGAAATTAAGATCAGCCATAATGTTTACTGGTTCTTAAAACAAAACTCTTCTCTATGGTCCACCATACAACTTAGAATTGATGCATGATATGTAAAAGATTTGGGTCATTTTTAAAAATCCTGTGTTTATTGATAATTTTTAAGCTTTTGAAGATTAAGATTCCCTTTTATTGGTGGATGCAGAATGGCAGTTGTAGTACCTTGCCTCAAGGAAATATAAAAGGAGGTCCAATGTTAATTTTCTTGTCATCTTGTAATTATGTCCATGTATCCACACTTCATAATGGGTACCACCAGACACATTAAAAGGCATTAATAAGGAGCATCAGACCCCATTATGGGAGCTTAACAATTATTTTGTACCCTTTTCCTAAAGAACAAAAAGAATTTGAGTGTCACATGTTACTAGAAATGCATTATTCCTGTTAAGATCCCTCTTTCCTTTCATTTTCCTTTTCCCTTCCCCCCTTTTCTCTTTTTCTGTCTTTCTTAGAGAATGGGTGGAAGATTGTACCTTCCCATAAATACAAGGAATCCAAAAGAAATGTGATAGCTAACACTGATTGGGTGATTACTCTGTTCTAGGGAATGGCCTAAGCACATCACCACACTTATTAACTCAGTCTCTTCTTAAAACCACCTTCTGAGATAGGAGTTACTGTTATCCCTGATTTAATACACACAAATTGAGGCACAGAATAATATCTTGCACAAAGTTTCACATAGCTGTTACATGCCAGAATCTGGTTTCAACTTTATATATTCTGTATTCAGATGCTTAACTTACGAAAAGTCATACTGCCTTTAACTGATAGAGATTTGAATTCTTGCAAGAAAGGAAGATTAGGACACTGTTTCTTGATTGGACATCTGCTTACATATCTGACTTGAAAATCTGTGCTCTATGCATATTTAAGAAGAAAAAATCGAATTAGAAAGCAATGAATAAAATGTATATTCTGAAGTTGTTGGGTAGCATGTTCTGTAAATATCTGTCAAGTCCATTTGTTCTAGGGTAGAGTTTAAGTCCATTGTTTCTTTGTTGACTTTCTGTCTTGAAGACCTATCTAGAGCTGTCAGTGGGGTATTGAAGTCCCCCAGTATTATTGTTTTGCTGTCTATCTCATTTCTTGTAGATTTGGGATCTCCAGTGTTAGGTGCATATAAAATTAGGATTGTAATATTTTCCTGTTGGACTAGTCCTTTATCATTATATAATGTCCCTCTTTATTTTTTTTTAACTGTTGTTGCTTTAAAGTTTCTTTTGTTTGATATCATAATAGTTACTCCTGCTCACTTTTGTTATCCATTTGCATGGAATATCTTTTCCCACCCCTTTACCTTAAGTTTATGTGAGTTCTTCTGTGTCAAGTGAGTCTCTTGATGACAGCAGATACATGGTTTGTGAATTCTTACCCATTCTGTTATTCTGTGTCTTTTAAGTGGATCATTTAGGCCATTTACATTCCATGTTAGTATTGAGATGTGAAGTACTAGTCAATTCATCATGCTGTTTGTTAAATACCGTGTTTTTATTATTGTGTTATAGTTTCATACGACTTGTGAGATTTATGCTATAAGGAGATTTTATTTTGGTATATTTTTGAGGATTTGTTTACTTTCTATTCATCAACACGTGAAACATTTTCCATGAGAAACCATATGATATGCCACAAAACAAGTCTCAACAAATTTAAGAAAATCACAATTACAGCAAGTACTCGCTCAGACAACAGCAGAATAAAATCTGAAATCAACTCCAAAAGGAACCCTCGAAACTATGCAAATATATGGAAATTAAATAATCTGCTCCTGAATGATCATTGGATCAACAATGAAATTAAGATGGAAATTTAAAAATTCTTTGAACTGCATGGTAATAGTGACACAACCTATCAAAAACTCTAAGAAACAGCAAAAGTCATGCTAAGAGGAAAGTTCATAGCAGTAAATGCTTACATCAAAGGTCTGAAAGAGCAGAAATAGACAATCTGAGGTCACATTTCAAGGAGCTAAAGAAAGAAGAATAAGCCAATCCAAACCCAACAGAAGAAAAGAAATAACAAAGATCAGAGCATAACTAAATTAAATTTTTTAAAATACAAATGATAAATGAAGCAAAAAGTTGATTATTTCAAAAAATAAAATTGGTAGACCATTAGTGAGAATAACCAAGAAAAGAGGAGAGAAGATCCAAATAAGCTCAATTAGGAATGAAAAGGGAAATATTACAACTGATGACACAGAAAAACAAGAGACCATCCAAGGTTATGAACACTTTTACATGTGTACACTAGAAAACTTAGAGGAGATGGATAAATTCCTGAAAATATACAACCCTCCTAGATTAAATCAAGAAGAAATAGAAACTCTGAACAGACCAATAACAAGCAGCAAGTTTGAAATGATAATTAAAAAGTTACCAGTCACAGTAACAACAACAGCAAACACCACATCCAAGATCAGACAGATTCACAGCTGAATTCTATCAGACATTCAAACAATTGGTATCAATCCTATTGACACTATTCCATAAGATGGAGAAAGAGGGAATCCTCTTGAATAACTCTATAAAGATAGTATTGCCCTAATACCAAAACTAGGAAAAGACGTAACAAAAAAAGAAACTAAACATAAGTATTCCTGATGAACGAAGATGCAAAAATCATCAAAAGGAAAAAAAAAATTAGCTAACTGAATCCAAAAAGATAATCCACTGTGATCAAGTTGATTTCATACCAGGGATTCGGGAATGGCATTTAACATCTGCAAGTCAGTAAAAGTGATATATCACATAACCAGAATTAAAAATAAAAATCACATGATTATTTCAATAGACACAGGAAAAGCATTTGACAAAATCCAGCATCCTTTGTGATTAAAACCATCAGCAAAATTGGCATAGAAGGGACATACCTTAATGTAATAAAAAACCATCTATTACAAACCCATAGCCCACATTATACTGAGTGGGGAAAAGTTTCAATACATTCCAAGTAAGAACAAGACAAAGATGGCCACTTTTACCACTTCTATTCAACATAGGACTGGAAGTTCTAGCCAGAGCAATCAGACAAGAGAAAGGAAGAAAGGTTATCCAAATCGATAAATAGGAAGTCAGACTGTCCCTGTTTGCTGATGACAGGATTGTATACCTAGAAAACCCTAAAGACTCATCTTAAAAGCTTATAGAGCTGGTGAACGAATTCAGCAAAGTTTCAGGATGCAAAATTAATGTACAAAAATCAGTAGTCCTGCTATACACCAACAGTGACCAAGCTGAGAATCAGATAAAAAACTGAACCCCTTTTACAGTAGCTGGAAAGCGAAAACAAGATGATGATGTAAGAATATACTTAACAAAGGAGGTGAAAAACCTCTACAAGGAAACCACAAAACACTGCTGAAAGAAATCATAGACAACACAAACAAATGGAAACTGATCCCATGCTCATGGATGGAGAGACTCAATATTGTGAAAATGACCATAATGCTAAAAGTGGTCTACAAATTCAATAGAATTCTAATCGAAATACAATAATTCTTCCCAGAATTAGGAAAAATAATCCTAAAGTTCATACTAAATCAAAAAAGCACCTGCATTGCCAAAGCAAGACTAAGCAAAAAGAACAAATTTGGAGGCATTACATTACTTGACTTTAAACTATAAGACCATAGTCACCAAAAGAGCAAGGTACTAGTGTAAAAATAGGCACATAGACCTATGGGACAGAATAGAGAACACAGAAAGCCAAATATTTAAGTCAATTGATCTTTGACAAAGCAAACAAAAACATAAAGTGGGGAAAGGATACCCTATTCAACAAATGATACTGGGATAATGTGAAAGCCACATGTAGAAGAATGAAACTGGATCCTTATCTCTTTTAAAAGTCCCCTCAAGATAGATCAGACTTAAATCTAGGACCTAAAACCATAAAAATTCTGTAACATTGGAAAAACCTGGACAATGGCTTAAGCAAAGAGTTTATGACTAAGAACACAAAAGCTAATCCAACGAAAAGAATATAAACAGATGAGACTTAAATAAATAAAAAAAAGCTTCTGAACAGCAAAAGAAACAAGCAGCAGAGTACACAGACCACCCACAGAGTGGGAGAAAATCTTCACAATCCATACATCTGACAAAGGACTAATATCAGGAATCTATAAGGAACTCAAATCAGCAAGATATAAACAGCCCCATCAAAAAGTGGGCTAAGAATATGAATAGACAGTCCTTGAAAGAAGATATACAAATGGTCAACAAACACGAAACAATGTTCCATGTCACTAATGATCAGGGAAATACAAATCAAGACCACAATGCAATACAACCTTGTGCTGCAAGAATGGCCGTAATTTAAAAATAAAATTAATGAATGTTGGCATGGATATGGTGAAAAAGGAACACTTCTACACTGCTGGTGGGAATGTAAACTAGTACAACCATTATGGAAAACAGTATGGATATTCCTTAAAGAACTAAAAGTAGATCTACCATTTGATCCAGCAGTCCCACTACTGAGTATCTAGAGGAAAAGAAGTCATTATACAAATTAGATACTTATACATACATGTTTATAGCAGCACATTTCACCATTGTAAAAACATGGAACCAGCCCAAATTCCCATCTATCAGTGAGTGTATAAAGAAATTGTGGTATGTGTGTGTATATATGTAAAAACGCACACTGTGGAATACTATTCAGCCTTAAAAGAGAATGAAATAATGGCATTTGTGGCAACCTGGATGGAACTGGAAACTGTCATTCTATGCGAAGTAACTCAGGAATGCAAAACAAAACATCGTATGTTGTTACTTATAAGTGAGAGCTAAGCTATGAAGATGCAAAGGCATAAGAATGATACAATGGGGTTTGCGGACTCTGGGGAAAGGGTGGGAGGGGCATAAGGGACAAAAAACTACGCATTGGGTACAGTGTACACTGCTTGGTGTTGGGTACGCCAAAATCTCAGAAATTACCGCTAAAGAATTTATTCATGTAACCAACATCACCTGTTCCCCCTAAAGCTACTGAAATAATAATAATAAAAGACCATGCAATCGAGAGTAGATAGAGATAGTCCTGCATTTCTATTCTTTGTTATGACAGGATATGTAATGTTCCTGTTTAGGAAGTGGACACCATAGAAGGGTTAGGTCCGCATTTCTAGTAAGCTGCCTAAGAGGGCTGCCTATCAGGTAAGGGGACCCAAAGAGTAAGGACTTTGTGAGATTCTGGAGAAAATTGAAGGTAACATTTAGAAAAGGTCACATCAAGCCCATTTCCCACGCCTGGAGCAGTGGGGAGAACCCTGCAAGGATTCCAATAATCCCAGATCCCACAAGGGGGCCAGCATCTGGATCTCTGCCCAGAAGAAGGAATTCTTAACCAAGAGAAGACTACAATTTCATCTTTTTAAAGTAAAACAAATTTTGTGAATTTTCTCTAGTACTTTCTTCAAATCACTGGAAGAAATGAAAAAAGTGGAGAGTGTCGAGGAAGGAAAGTGAAGGACACATTAGAATTTTTCAGCCTTCAGCCCTATGCAAGAAGTTGGCTGATGCAGGAATGTGAAGAGAATTATAGAACTAAATTGAATATGAGATCAAATTTTAAACTGGATTAACCAAAGCACATTTTCAGTTATTGGAAAGCCCTCAGATCTACCCCAGATAATTTGTGGACAGAACAGAGAGAGTGAGCAGAACACAATTAGAGGGAAACACAGAATAACTGGAGAAAAACAAGAGAGACCTAACACTTTCATGAGGCTCAGATTATTCAGTGAATCAATTACCAATGCCTTCTATACTGGAGGCACAAATGCTGGCTTCGGATTGGAAATGTGTTCAAATGGTCACAATAATGATACAGTCAGGGCAGTGCAAAATAGGATGTTTTATTAATTGTATGTGACTGTACTTTTTGAGTTACTTTATACTTAATAACTACATTTATAGTTGCATTCTTTTGAAATTGAACAACAAATTATTAAATACCTCTCCTCTTGATACTGTTGTAGGCCATGTTGGGTGTAAACATGAATAAAACATTTTCTGTTCTAAATAAGCAAGTGATGCAGTGTAGAAAATGTCATGTAAGCAGATTATTACAAAATCTAGGAAATGCAGTGGTGGAGGTAGTGTTAGGGAGCCCAAGGCAGAGCTCTCAAAGTAGCGAAATCAGAAAGACCTCCCGAAGGACGTGAGGTTTAAAATACTAAACATATTTTAGAGAAACGACTGTTCATTTTTGGTACTTTATCACAGTGTTCTTTAAACACATTAAGCCTTTATTCACATCAGGACCCTCCCCTATGCCTTGAATATCCTCACCCTTTCAGCCTCTAATGCTTAGCCATCATTTAGACTCAGCCAAGATGGCCTGTCTTCAGAGAACAGTAACCTGAGCTATAAATCTAAAATTTGCCCCTCGGTTATTTCATCTGATCTTGCAGTTTGCTTCATATCTTCTAATAATTGTAAATAACATTTGTCCTAACTTTGTGAACACTTTTATTTTCCATAAAATTAGGAGTTTCAGGAGACTGAGAATCCTGCTTTCTTTACTACTGCACTTCTAGGGTCTTATAATAGCATAGTAAAAACTTGCTGCATTAATTTGGTTGATACTATTTAGCGATTCATTAATCAGCATGTGATTATTTTGGCTTGTGATACGTCTTTCTTGCTCTGCTTTCTTGAATTTGAAGATTTTATTGTTTGTGAGCTATTCAGAGCCTATCTGAATGACCTGTTGCCTTTATGATTTTCTAGGCTACACCTTCGGTCCTGGTATTCCGTAAAAGGATTCCTTCTCCAGTATAGGTTGTATCTAGGGATTCTTTTGGTTCAGCCTCTCAAAGCTACTTGATCCTCTGTTGCCAACCATTTTTTGAATATTCATTTCTGACTCTCCTCTGGCTTTGCTGAACCCACAGCACTGCTTTTCTCACCACTGCTAATTTGCTTCCTTTACATGCCTCCTTCCACTAAATCTCTATTTCATGTTTTACTTCCTTTTGGAAGCTATTAAGTGAGGTTTAGTGTGGAAAAAGTTAAATATGTTACTTTAAATTAGAATATTGAGCTGGTTCATTCTCTGTGAAAACAGGAATTAGCACAAATAAATACAGAAATACAATGAAATCAAATATGACATGATGTTTATATAACTACTGCTGGTATTTTCTATTCTTCATTGTCAACCATGTAAAATAAAGTGTTAAGTGAATGCATGTGTTGAAATAACAAACCTCTTGTTATTTCTGACAATTTTACCCGTATGATCTGTTTTCAGACATAAAAATTTTAGGACAGAAAAGGGAACTAAAATCGGACCCTTTATTATCGCGTTCCATTCTGTATTTCTTACCCCTGACATCCTCACACCAACACATTTAGTTTTGCACTGGAGTCCCATCCATAAGCAGCAAAGGCCAGGACTTTGGTTCTATATGCCTAAAATGGAGATGCAAATACTCTGTGGACATTTGTATCACCAATAGTGAAATGCATGATGATGATTAGTAAAATCACATATCTTTACAATTATTTCTTTCAACATTTTACAAATGCATTTCCCATTTAATCCACAAAGTATAACTGTGATGCTAGCAAGAAATGCACCATCATCATCAATTTTCAAGTATAAAACTTGTCTTAGCACCTTTAGATGCATTGCTTGAGCATCTATGGCTAAAGAGTTAGTAGATCTGGGTCTCAGCTGCAGGACTTATGGCTTTTATCCAGTGATGTATCTGTTAAACTCTTCTACCTCTTTGTGAGATCACTATACCAAGATAAGCATTGTTAGAGTGTTGCTGAATATATAAATAATGAGTGGCTATTATAAATTATAATGTACAGTGGCAATTAAAAGACAGATTTACAAGAGAATAAATCTTTCTAATACAAATTTTGAACTTTGATGCTGAAGACCGGATACTAGTGTTTCCTCAGTTGATATTCTGGAAGTATAGAAATGTACACTTTAAAACAAATTTAAATTAATTTACAATAAAGAATAAATTATCGTTTTTATGCCAATGCCCCAATGACTCACCATTTCAATTTTCATTATTCTTTATTTTTCTTTATTTGCTTTTTGAGACTGAGTCTGTGTCACACAGACTGGAGTGCAGTGGTGTGATCTTGGCTCACTGCAACCTCCGCCTCCTGGGTTCAAGCAATTTTCGTGCTTCAGCCTCCTGAGTAGCTGGGATTGCAGGCACTCACCACCATGCCCAGCTAATTTCTGTATTTTTAGTAGAGATGGGGTTTCACCATGTTGGTCAGGCTGGTCTCAAACTCCTGACCTCAGGTGCCTGCCTAAGCCTCCCAAAGTGCTGGGATTACAGGCATGAGCTACCATGCCTGGCCAATTCTCATGAATGTTCAAAGAAAGTATGTATGCTAATTTATTGAAAGTTGCCCACTTTGGAGTTTTGCCATGAAACTCTTTTGACATCGTCAGAGGTAAGGATGTGGCTTTTCTTTTTATTAAAGTTGATAAAAATATTGTTAGTGGCATTTTCAAATTCCAGATATTGGTGTTATTAAAATTGAAATATGGTTCTTTTAGACAAGAATATTAATCTAGATTTTAACTTTATAAGTGAAAAGCAAAGTCTATTATTCTAGTATTAGAAGAGTAATATGCAGTTTTATTTCTTAACTTCAGCACAAGTATCTTAAAAACACCATAATCTTACCTTGATAGAGTGTAAGTGTCAAAGAACCATTGTACTTTGTAATTACTTTGATTAAAGAAGAATTAAAAGTGGTTTACAGCAATCAACTGCTCTCACACTCATGTGTTAGCAGCCATTATCATTTTACTTTCAGGGTGCAGGTGTTGGTTCAAATAAGGGGCTAGTTATGGCCTACTGAGATTCCTTGATTAATGTATTTTCTTACATTCTGTGAAAAGACAATCAAATTTTTAGTTTTCTAATCAGGTTTCATTTTGATTAATACCATAGTAATCATTCAAGGTAATAGAATACAATGTATTATCTTCTTAGTTAAAAGTATGCTCTTCCTAGCATTGTTGAAGCATTTATCTTCACTGTGTTACCACTAGTTATGTGTGAGAAATAACATTTTCAAGTAATTGAGAAATGACAATGGAATAAGCAGAGCAGCTATCAATGGGTTTTGTCTTACTCTCTAATCAATTGATCTGTGGTGTATACCACTCTTCTTGTTTTCTTACCCAATCAAATTCAGATATACTTTGTATACAAACTTAGTTTATATACACTTAAATGTTTTCAATTTTGATTATGTTGTTGCTATCCTTGTCATTCTGAAGTTCAGGTAAAAAATATTTTTAAATACTTCAATAATTTAACTAAAAAACAAGAAAGACTTTTTAAAAAAAAATTAACAAAATCCTAGCCACGATATTTCGACTAGAAGATTAAATAGAAAAGATTATCTTACTTGCAGATTTTCATTCAGACCTATTTTACTTATTTTTTATAAATTTACTAAAATGAAAACATAGAAATATTATTTTCATGTTCAATCACCCAAATTGTTAAACAGCCAAAAGAATTTAACATCTTGATTGCAATGGACTCTTGGCCAACCTTGGTGAAACTGTTCACACATATATAATGAGCCATTAAAAATCGTAAATGATTTATGTGAAGTTGAATTATCCATGCTTCCTCAGGGCCTTATACTGGACATTCTAAGTATTTTTGATTAAACTTATTGTCTCAATAATTATTTCCAGGCCTGTGGTTTTCTATGAATCATTAATTTGTCCTCCATATAGATTACTATGAGCTATCAGACTGTCCTCATGGGTATATTATAGTGAAAAGTTATATCTTTTTATATAAGGTTTATGCTGAGAGATGAAATATTTGCTTCTAGTTTTAGTATCTAGGTAGACAATGGCAGTATGTTATAATACAGTCTTTGTTTTTCTTTCTCCCAAGTACTATATTCTGAGCTTGTTTTGTTGAGGTAAAGATGGAGAGAAGAAAATCCAGTTAAAAAATCTACTTTAGATGTGCAACTTCCAGGAGAAGGGGATAGATTCAAGGATCCTTGAGTTAAAATTACTCGCTATGACTATAAGGTAAATAGAAATATTGTTTATATGTTTACAGCCACCCTTTTTTGATGAATCGTATCCAAATGCTACCAGAATTTACTTAGCCAATGGTAGCAGTTAATGGTATCCACCATCTGTCCTCTACCTCTCTTACTTTTTATAGGAAAACCATATGTATACTTCAGTGGAAAACCATTGTCCATACATAGCACACCTTTTTGCCTTTCCTGATTTTATGGGAGATCTATAATTCTGCAAATTGTAGATAACCTCTGCTGGTCCAGTAGAACTTGAACTGAATTCCCGTCTTATCCTATGGAACGAAGAGTTTTGTCATTTACATATTCAACTTTGTGATCTGTAAATATGTCTGTTTTTTATATTTTATTTTAAACCACTTATAACATCTGTCTGACTCTCTGGCCAATTGAAATAAATTCTTTAAGACATTTATTTTAAATCTGTATGAGAATCATAATTTTACCCTTCATTTTGGAAATTTTTTTTTAAATCACTTCTCTAGGACAGGTGTTCTCAACTTCAGTACTGTTGGCATTTGGGGCCAATAGTTTTTTGTTACCAGGGCCTGTTTTGTGTCTTGGAGGATATTTAACATCTTCTCTGGCCTCTACCCATCTGATGCCAGTAGAACCACCCAGAAGTGTCTCCAGACATTGTTAAGAGTTCCAGTTTCAAACATTTAAAGTCATCCCAACTGAGAACAACTGCTTTGGGATAAAATAGATCTGCTTTAGTTTTTTTTTTTTGTTTTTTTTTTGGGGGGGGGGGGTTGGGGAGAGTGAGTCTCACTCTGTTGCCCAAGCTGGAGTGCAATGGCACCATCTTGGCTCACTGCAACCTCCGCCTCCCGGGTTCAAGCAATTCTCCTGCCTCAGCCTCCCAGGTAGCTGACATTATAGGCACCTGCCATCATACCCAGGGAGTTTTTGTATTTTTAGTAGAGACGAGGTTTCACCATGTTTGCCAGGCTGGTGTTGAACTAGTGACCTGAAGCGATCCGCCCATCTTGGCCTCCCAAAGTGCTGGGATTACAGGCTTGAGCTACCTCCATGCCCAACCTGCTTTAATTTTCAAAAAAAGACTTTTATGTCTGCTGTTCATTATTCATTTTACTAGTTTACTGTGCAGCTAATGTGTGTGTATGTCTGTTACCTACAGTTTCTACAGATAAAGTTATCAATAAGATCAAATACAACTTTCCTTTTAGGAAACTTGGATCTAATTCCGATTAGTGTCATATCCTATTATGCAGATTCTTGCTTACCCTTAGTCCAGGGAAATACATTTTTACTCCAGTAAATGATTCTTTTCCTTGTTTTGCCTGTTCTCTTTTTTCCATCACTTTCTCTCTCTCCTTGGTGTTTTAAAATCTGTGAGTTAAATAATGATCCTAGCTTTTGCATAAGAGCATGCTATACATCTGGGAAATAAGTTAGTAATAGATACGTGAAAAAGTCAGCATTAATTTTATCCTTTCTTATCTCTGATACTTTCTGAAAGTTGGCACCTGAGGTAACCTGCAAGTGAAACATTAAGTGAGAAAGTATTTGAGCACTTAGAATACACTTTCGCACATGCTATACAATACGTATTTAAAGAAGATACAGATACATAAGATAAATCCAAGATGCTATAGTTTGGCTTACTAGTGAAAAAGCCAAATAAGGAATATAATTATTTACATATAGTATAAGGGAAACAAATACACCAAATCTTTAATGTATTAAATTTTCTGACAATATCCCAAGAGGAAATTTTTAAAAAAGTTTTATGGGTAGAGGGCTGTGGTGATGACACTGGTAGTTAATGTCCTCACAATGCCCATACCTAAACTGAATCACAGGTTTTACAAGCTTGTTTTAATAAATAAAAAGCAGAGGTTTCGGCTGAGAAACTCAGTGAATGCCCTTCTGCAGGGACAACAGCAAAGGCAATTAAACTATTTATGTCTTGGTCAGTCAATACATATTTATTGAGTTCATTATGGGTAATGTCCTAGATGGTGAGGGTTTAGAATTAAACTTAGAATTACTTTTTAATTCTAAATTTAGAATTTTAGATATTGGCACTATCTCAAGGGAAGAGACAATAAATTGTGATGCACCCTGCTAATACCATAGTAAGTTGATAATACTGCAAGTTAAATGGATTTAAAGGATAAGATGGTCAAGACTGCAGAATGTGAAAGTCCTAACTCTGGTGGCATGGGTAGTACTAGCTTGCTGCCTTCATTTTGGGAAATTATCTTGAGCGTCATCTCAAGAGTTATTGCCTTCTTTGTCTCTTCAGAAGCAGGAGACACATATGGCATTTTGTGGACATGATGGGATGTAAAAACGCAAAACACGACATCCAAAAAATACTGGCATGTATGTTGTAGAGTATTGGTTGTTTGACCTTATGATAGCTGAGAGAGTATCATACTGTGTATCATTAGCATGGGAGGAAATAAAAATTCGACATTCAAAGTATTGTTTCTGCCAAAGGCATATTGTTTTTATGCTATTATAAAGACTAAAAATTGTAAGTTGAATCATTGTAAGCCAGGGACCATCTGGATAGGTGAAAAATAAGATAGAGAAGTGCTGAGAAGTCCTAAAACAGGAAAACTGAGTTTGACTGGATGGTTTGATGGGAGAGGTTATGGAGGATCAGACATCTGAAAAAAGTTTAAATGAGACAGGCGGAGGGGGGTAGTTTTTTAATCTTAAAGAACAGCAAGGGCAGTTTTGAGGTGGAAATGAAATTGTGTTTCAGAAAACACCAAAGAACATGGAGTGAGGCTGGGATCAACTGAAGGGTGTCGGGAGAAACTCGTGGTGAATTTGAAAGCATAGGCTGAGGCCAGATTAAATGGGGACTTGGTAAGAAGCCTGGGTTTTGTTCTAAGGGAAATCTTTTTTTTTTTTTTTTTTCTGTGTAATTAGGTTTGATTCCTTGCCTTTATCTTGAAACTGTTTTGTGAAATCTTTGAAAAGTTTGAAGGAAAATGTTGCCTTAGGCAAAACCTTTTTGAATAAAAATATGTCTGTATAGATAAATTTTGTAGAAAATGAATTCAAATTAGTCTTCTCCAACATCTTTTTCTTCCATATCTCTGCCTTTTTTTTACTCCTCTCCTCTTCCTCCTTTTTTTCTGTTGTGAAGAAAAGCTGTTATTGCTGTCTCCTGACTATAATAGCGTAAGGACAATGCTCAGTGCATTATGATATAGATTTTTAATATTGAATATAAATGGATATGGATAAATGAATGAACAGATGACTGAATAGATAGATAGATGGCTGGGTCTCAGGCTCAAAATACAGAGTGTTCCAGGAAAAGATTTCAGGGAAGGAGGGGCTAAAGGGAGGTAATTGGGTAAAGACATCAAAAAAATGCTGCACAGAAGATACTCAGAATGAAAACTCTCAAGAGGTAAATGCAAGAAAAAATACACTTAGAGATTAACTGAAGTGGGTCCCACATGAGCACAATAAGATGTTCGTGTGATATTTTTGATTTCAGAATTGCAAAGGGCGTTTCAGATTAGAGAAAGAGAACAGAGGAAAGCTATATAAGTTCAGTACATTTATTAAAGCTGTGTACCTTTAAAGTAATTAAAATCAGGATAAGATTCACTATACCTTATTCAAGAGGCATAACGTATTGTACAACTCTATCAGCAAAAAAAAATAGCACAAATGATATAAGTTATTACTATAAGCAAAGCCGTAATAACTAAAGATTTCACATAATACAGTTTTATGGTGTCTATATGCTTTCTTATAGCAATAAAATCTTTATATTTTATTGTATCTAGAAATGTATTTATATGACACTGGCATTCACTCTATCTAATAACACTACTTAAATGAGTAATGGTTACTACCTATTAATTTAAGTTTATCCAACAGGGAATAAACTCACGTAGAATTTTTCAAGCATATTAAAAGTAAAAGAAAAATTGGGAAAAATGTCGGCTGGCAGATTATAGCAGAGGAGGGGCAAAACAGACAAGCTTCTCTGTGATCAAAATGAGGATCAAAAGCTGTATATGAAAGCCCTGTTGGATAGCTTCAGTTTCCCAAAGCTCTAAGATACTTCCTAAAGCCCCTGGTTATAGAAATCCATTTAGGTGATTGATGGCAATTTTGGGTACTTTAACAAAGTGAAGGGAGGAATAAGTGATCACAGTGTCCCATCTGAGCTGTGAGCCAGAGAAAGGGCTTTTTCTAGGGGGAAAATATCAGAATTAATAGTAGGCAGGAAATAAGAATTAAATGTTCTCTACACCTTCGCTTCCTAAAGTAGGGATCATGTATCAGCAGCTTGCTGGAGAGTCAGAGTCAGATTCCACCGTGGATAGTCTGAGCCAGAATCTGAATTTTGGCAAGGTGCCTAGATGATCACACATACGTTAAAGTCTGAGAAGTGCTGCTCTGTACTGCTAAAGAGCACTGGAGGAAGTTTAGGAAAGTTATCAGCACAGGATAAAATAGCTGATTACCAGATCTTAAGGAAACAATACAAGCTAGAGCAAGCCAACATTTGCCATTTAAGGTTCATTAGGGCTTGGAGTTAGCATTGAGATTCAGACAAGCAGCAAGATTAAAGAATGTGGAAAAATTGATTTTATAGTGTGGTGTTTGGAATCATATTACTATTCTTTACCTACCAAAAAGAAATAGAGAGAATGATCAATTATATTTTATAGTTAAAGACCTGGAAGAAGCTGGAAAATTCCTTTTCCCTACTTTGTTATTTAATTCTAATTTTACTCTTCAATCTGTGCATTATCTTGGAGTATCACTTATATCCCAAATTGCCAGTACTTTCTCCTCCATCACTCAAATTGTTTCTAACTATGTGACCTCTAGTAAGCCATGCCAAAGTCATCAGACAGGACCTAAACTTCCTTGGCTGTATCCTACCCCTGGAAAGATACGTATTTATCCTTGCCCGTGACACCTCACTGCTTTAATTTCTAGGAAGTGCCTGCTTTAGCAGCTCACGGTCTGCTGGTGCCTCCTGCCTTTTCTCTGTCAAATGTGTCCTCTTTAGTTAACTCTTAGGGGACCTTTTATCTCCATGGTTTTATAGCCACCAGGAATGCCTCTGATAGTTGTTATAGTCACAGATTTATTCAACCATTCCTTCTCTCATTCATTTTACATTTCCCAACTATGTATTAGACAATGATTAGTGCTAGGGATATAAGTCTCAGCCTTGGCCCTTGGGAACGTAGAATGATGTTATGCCTACAGATCTCTTACAGATTGGCAGTATATAAGCTGTTTGCTTGTTCATTTGTTTACTGATGACAAGAAGCAGCTGGAAAATATGTAGGGCCTTGACTTTTTTCCTCCTGATAGGCCATTGTGTATGAAAATTAGCTTTTATGATAATAGTTAATATTTATTTAGTTTTTATTGTTTATGAGGCATGACTTTGAGTGAATTACATTAGCTGATTTAATCTTCACCACAACCCCATTCTCCCTCACCCCCAACATTTTCTAGATGAGGAAAGTGAGAAAATAGGGTAAAGTAACCACTATACACCTAGCAAGGAGTAATGCTTGGGTTCTGAGGGGGTCTGTCTCCAAAGATGTCATATCCTAAGATTCACTTCAATGCACACGTTCATTTATAACAAAGTATCTCTCAGTATCTTTTCAGTAGATTAATATCTGCTTAAATATTCTCACATCCCTTCCTGCTCTCTTCTATACTGGAAGTCTATGGACTATGGCCCATTTTATCTTGTAAGTAAAATTTTTCTAGAACACAGCCATGCCTGTTTGCCTACATATTGCCCCTTACTGCTTTTGGGTTACAATAGCACGGGGTGAGTCGTTGTGGCAGTAACCCTCTGATCTGCAAAGGCAGGTTTCTTATTTGTCTCTTCACAGATAAAATTTACTGTCCTATTTTAAAAATAAGAGTACAAAACAACAGCTTATGTAAAACATTTATAATTAAACTTCATGGAAGAAAATAAAGTACCTTTATTGCAATTATATAATTTTCAAATAGTTTTAGTAAGTGTTAGTGGATATTTCATTTTTTCAAAGAGCAAAGCTGGTTTGTGCCAGTGCTGTGTGCCCCTCATGATAGCATCAGAATGACAGTTCTGTTGGACAGCTGGGGTTGTCATTCATGCAGTAGCAACCGTTACCATTTGTTAAATTGTCATATCGTGTCTCAAAACTAAATAATCAATTTTTGTTACCAGTTACTTAGCACAACCTGAAACTGCAAAATAAACTTACATACTAATTTGTCTCTTGTAGGGCATACTTACTTCGGAAAAGGAAAGAAAGAATATTGGCTTTCTTTCAGTTATTAGAATGCTATGACTTGAACTAAAAATGAAACATTAACGTTAGGGTTTGGGATTTGCTTTTTTTTTTTCTTTTGTTTTGTGTTTTTACCTTAAGTAGTAACACATTCAGTATTTATGAAGTTCCATCAATGATTTTTATCGCCTTTTATTTTGTTTCACGTAAAATATGAAAAGTGTGCATTTAGTATATTTGTAATACTTGAATTACTCAGTGCTTGATTTGTTTTTAATTCAGTAGATGAAATGCAATCAAAATAGAGCATTTAATTATATATGCATCATCCTAAATGGGAGTACATTTAGAAAGTCGATTCATTATTTTCACAAAACCTACATGACAAATAAAAGTGTAGGTAAAATTAAAATAATGATGTTTTAATGAAGCTAAGGGGAATTTTATTTCAATATTGTTCATCTGGGGTTGTGAGTTCTTGTTTCAACTGAGAAATGTTGCTTTGACTATTGATCTTATTTTCACTGACATTATGATTTATGAAAGCAGAATACCCAAACTGTTTCAAAATAATAAAAATATAATGACGGATATATGCAAGTTATTTTTTGCCTTATATTTTTTGAAAGAAAAGTATTTAAATACGTAGTTTTTATTGGTGTTCTTTGGTAAAACGTAATGGAAACACCATTTGGTTAAAAAGTAGAAATTAAGAGGTTGATTCTTTTAGGTTATAACAAGGAAGGAATCTGTGGATTTAAATACACCTACATTTTAGACTGGTCTATACTATGTATGTTATTTATCCTTGAAACAATTATTTAATCTAGATACATAGTGGCTACTTCTCAAATACTTTTTCTCATAGACGTTTGATGCAAGTTCAACTCTTTCAGGTTATTCCCTGATGAAAGCAGTTAGTTTAATTCATGACGTAAACAATTGATTAAGTAAATTGACCTCTTTTTGCTTTAGAAATTAAACTTCAGAAGAGAATTACCTATTCTATTTGTGTTTCACTTTAAATAATCCATGTAAACTGTGGTTATTGGGAATAGTGTATCAGAGCACTAGCTGGTGTATTTATCGTCATTACATATCCTTGGATGGAAAGATTGTTTTGTTTTGTTTTCTTTGGCTTCATGAACGGAATGAAAATGATGGATGATGCTACCTTTCTCAGAAAAGAACATGACTTTGCTTGGGTATCTGCATCATCATATAGTCAGGAATTTACTTCCCAATAATATTTGAAGAGACTCATCAAATAATGATAAAGTTTAAAGCAGTAGCTAAAGAGTACTGTTTTGGGACATGAAATATAAATATATAGCAAGCTGTAAAAATAATACCTTTGTACTGGAATAGAAAATTTCCATTACATAGTGCCTATTGTAACTATTCAATTTAGCCTTTGACTGGCAAACTTCCCTAAGACTAGAGCTCTTAAATTGACCTGTCTCTTTCCTAATTGCACTTTCTTGCACTTCACTGTTATTTTTCCAGGTATTGTTATTACTAATTAGGAACATCTTGGTATCTTTTCAAGCTAAAGTAAGATAGCATTCAGCCAGCTGTGTGAACAAGAGTCCTGATCTTACACCTCTCCTTACCTGCTGGTTTTAGTTGAGGTCTAGTTTGGGGAACGAAAATAAGTTAATTTTGCTTCTGTATTCTGATCAAGAGAAGTACATTAAGAACACTGTGAGTCTGAGTGAAGATGAGTATCTCGCTATATTATTATTTTCTGCCAGTGGGCATGATTTGAGGAAGAAAGAATGAGAAGCAGCTTGATTGCTGTATATTTGCAGACCTGCTTTCTCTTCCAAACAAGAGAGGCAATGAAATGTATGACGGTGCAAATGGACAGAGTAATATTTTACATTGTAGAAATATGATACTATGAATCCAGTTGAGAGTAGCCCCAGTCATTGACAGAAATTCCAGAGCTGTACAAGTTATTTGAGTGAATCTAAACTAGCTCAGGCATTTTACAGATGGGAAAGTGGAGGCCAAGGTGGCCTGTAGAGTTAGCTGGTCCCAGTACAGAAGAGACAGCATATTATAATCAAAATAAAAAAGTTGTGAAGTCATATGGAACTGGGTTCAGATCATAATTATGTATTAGTTATGGGATGTCAAGGTATGTGGCTTAACCTCTAGGTGACCTTATTTTCCCACATGCAAAAATGGTACCTACTACACCAGGCCTAAAATGAGACAGCAAATGTTAAAACACCGTGGAGTGCTGAATGCATAGTAGGTGTTGGACCGGTGATAATTTTCTTTCTCTAAGAGGCCCAGGAAGGTTGATATTCAAGCCAGTATTTTTTGATCGCTCCTTCGTTTCATATCCAAAATTCTATCACTCAGTGACTTCAGACTGCTGACTCATAGGCCTTGTGTCATAATCCTTCCCTTCTGTGACAAAAATTGATTTGATAGCGTGTGTTAGGTTGATGGCGACAAGGTCAATTGAGTTCGATTTGCTTTCCTCTCTAAGTAATAAACTTTGTTTCTCTGGTATGTGGAGACCTTAAAAGGCTTAGCGAGTTTTAAATGTTTCTGCTCTATAAATGTTTATTATTTAGATAGAAAGAATTCATTTAACCTCATTTGCCAATAATGTTTCACACACACACACAAATTGTAATTTCATGATGATCGCTTAAGTGTCTTAATTCATTTTAAAATGATTACAGCAGTAGAAACTGGCTTTAATAAAAAATCTTAAATGTTCTTGGCTTAAACATAACCTCCTCAGAGAAATCTTTGCAAATTATATTATCTGAGTAGGTCACCCTATAATTGTCTATTGGGCTGCAGTTTTTGTATATCTTTCTACTGCATGTACCACAATTTGCAATTACATTTTTTTTGCTTGTTTCCTTCACTACTTTGCGAATGCCTTGAGAATTGGGGCAGGTCTACTTTGCTCATCATTCCAGCTCAGTGATGTAATTCTGAGCAGAGCATATAGAAGGTGTTAAATAATATGTAGTATGAAAAAAGTCCATTATCTGAGGATTTTGGAGTAGAAGGAAGAGAGAAGAGTCTGGAGCAACAGGAACTCCTGAGGCTACTACAGAACTCAGATAGAGGGCTGTTTCATTTGCACGGGCTCAACATAATTATTTAAACCCTTTTGTCTTATACCATGAGGGAGAATGGAACTTGAGATATCTAAATGTTCATTTTTGATGATCAATTTTTCATTTGATAATGAAATATTTTTTTTTTATTTCACTACAGTTCATTGCTGGATGTGATTTTATTCATTAGCTCACTCAACAAATATTCATTAATCACCTAATTGGTACACCAAGTCTTGCACCAATAGGGGTCTTTCTTCCCCAGACTGCAGAATACAGTAGGGAGACCCATATTAATCAGGTAAGCATATATTAATATATCACCATATATGGTGATACATCTAAATGAAGCAAGAAGTTAAAAATTCAATTTAAAATATGAAAAGAGTCTCACAGAAGTTTCTTCAAATAAAGAAAAATATTAGGGCCTTCAGTCACCCTGCGTTCTCTGCCGTTAGCCTCTTGGCTCTGACCCATGCATTATATGAGTCAGATTCCTAGTTTTTGCCATACAGCACAGCCCTGCCACTGATCCATTGTCTTGGGTTTTAGTAAACATTTACCACTTTCATTGGGATTTGTGTCCTGCCCTAAGACTTATTCTTCTTGACCAGGACCCTGTCAATTTCTTTTCTCTTGCTGACCTTTAATTCAAGGAGAAGCGCATGGCTCTGGCATAGTACCTGCTAATTTTCTCTTATGGATTAATTACTGGAAACTTTCACTGTATTACCAGTCTCACTTTGTCACATACTCAATTTCTGCCAAGACGTAGTCCAGATTTATTTTATATATACCTTGAAGTTTGGATACTGGTCAAATTCTTCCAGCCTTATGCCCCTTGGAGCCTGTCTTAGCTTTTTCCTACCTTCCTCACTCTATGCCATGCCCCTCTGGGTTCCGTATGTATATATTCTCATTGCTCATGACAACAGTTGTGACAGCTAGACAATAAGCAAGGAAAGAAAGTGATTCCTGTTTAGGAATATTCCTTCTCTTACAGTTTTTAAAATTTTAAGGCAGAATTTCTCATCCTTGACACTACTGACTTTTTTGCTCGGAATCTTTTTTTGTGTCCATGGGGGGCTGTCCTGGGTGTTGGAGGGCATTTGACAGCAACCTGGTAATACCCACAAGATGCCAGGAGCACCCCTCCCTCAGGTGTCACAATAAAAAATATATCCAAACATGGCTAGATGTCTTGTGGCATAAAAATTGCCTCTGGTTGGCTGGGCGCAGTGGTTCATGCCTGTAATCCCAGCACTTTGGGAGGCTGAGGCAGGTGGATGACAAGGTAAAGAGATCGAGAATATCTTGACCAACATGGTGAAACCCCATCTCTACTAAAAGTACAATTAGCCAGGTGTGGTGGTGCGTGCCTGTAGTCCCAGCTATTCTGGAGGCTGAGGCAGAAGAATCACTTGAACCCTGGAGGCAGAGGTTGCAGTGAGCTGAGATTGTGCCACTGCATTCCAGCCTGAGCGACAAGAACAAAACTCCATCTAAAAAAAAGGAATGCCCCTTGTTGAGGACCACTCCTTTTGATTAACCAAGACACTTATTATTTATTAACTCATTCATTTAACAAATATTTACTAAGTACCTGTTTGGTGTCAGAAACAGACATTGAGAATGCCACTGTAATAAATAGACCAAATTTTTGCACTTGTAGGACTCACATGTTTGTAGGGAAGTACAGTAAATTAAAAAAGATACATAATGCATCAGTTCATAAAAAGTACAACTTAAAAAAAGAAAGCAAGGAAGCAGAGCACTATTTCAAATGGAATAGCCAAAGAAAGTCGCTAAAGATATAACTTTAGACATAAAGGCAAAAAATTTGCAAGTTGAACATTTTGTGAAGATCTGGGATAAAATCATTGCAGAAAAAAGGAAACAGAAAGTGGAAAATCCCCAAGCGGAGCAAGCTTGTGATTGAGAAACAGCAAGATGGGCGGCTTGGCTAGAGACGAGTGAAGAATGACTGGGTTAGATAGGTTCCAGGTACATTAAGTCACTGTAGGGCTTTGAGCTGGGCATTAGCAGAATCTTACTGTTAATCTGGATGGTACATTCTGACTCATCTAGACAGAATTAGCAATGGGAGGGGAGCCAAGAATGGAACTAAAGAGGTTACCATGAGAAGGCCAGTGAGAGATGAAGGCGACTGGAACTGGGGTTGATGATACTGAAGGAGGAAAATGTTAGACGGAGAGATGTCATTTGAAGGTAGATCTGACTGTGTCTGCTGAAAGATTGGATGTTGGATATCAGTAGAAGAAAGGGCCCAGGGTGACTCACAGGCACCTGTGTGTGGGTGAGAGCTGATGCCCTTTTCTGATATGAGAAAGATCTGGGCGGGAGCAGCGTAGGTGGTGGGAGAGAGGGTGAAGAGCTCAGCTCTGGACATTTTAAGTATGAAATGGCAAATAATAAGGATGCTGAGGATAAGCAGCTAATTTTTACCTCAAGTAACTGTTTTTTAAACACTCAAAACAACCTAGAAAGTTTATAGAGGTAGTTGGTACAACCAACTTTAATTTTGAAATGGGAAAACTGGAGGTCAGAAATCTTGAGTAAACCAGGACTTCTACTAGAAAAATTAGACTCTAAATTGAGACTCCGAAAAAGGATTCTTAGGTTACAGCTGCCAAATATTTTCTGATGTTTTTATGTTAAGATTGGACAACATAACACATATGCTATTATACTTTGCAGCAAATAGAAAATAACTATAGAAACTGAAAATTCATGTCTCTTAGGCACTTACATCTATTTTTTTCTCTTTATTCCTAGTATCTTTAAAATAAAAGATGAAATTATACAAAAAAATATACCTCAGTGATTAGGTTTACCATGACATTATCTCATCAACTTCCTCCAAAGCCATTTTTGGGTCTTGGTCTTTCTTACCCATTCTTCCATGTGAGTTAACTCCACATGTCACTTGGAAGATTTTCCCAAATGTTCTCCTCATACCGTTAGAGCCCAAGGCCTCTGGCAATGCAAAGATTATCACAGAATAGCTCAGGTCTCCTTCTTCAAAATGCCTCATTATATTGTTACTAATACGCCGATGTTTTCTACTCTGTCTCTACTGAATCTACAGGCAAAAGAAAAGAAAAAGGATGATAACATTAAAAAATAACGTTTGAAAATACCAAAAAAGCCACTGTTTATGAAATGCTTTAGAGTATTTTAAATACTTTAATAATATGCTGCATTTTTAAAAAATATTAATATATCAATCTGTTTCTACCAGTCAGGGTTCTTTTAAACAAGTGAGTGGCACACTCAAATAGATAATTAAGGAGAGCTTAGCAAAAAACAAAAACAAAAATAAGTTTAAGATACATCAACAGGAGATGGAAAACACCTAGAATCACAGGGAGCCATGATCATTCATAGGCCTGAGGAGGAAGTAGAGGTATGGGTTTCAGAACCTCAGAGAAAACCCCTTTTGCTGTTGAAAAAGCCAACACATGGGCTCTGTGGCCTTTGGTTAGAGGAACATGACAAGCTGGAGGCAACAGGGCAGGGCAGGTAAAGATTTCCATCTCGCGTTCCCCAACCTTCATTCCTCTGCTAATGCCATCCCCACAACCCCAGCTATATTAGCTTAGTCCAGGTAGAAAACTGAGGCAGAAGCCTTGGAAGAAGACGGTAGACCAGGCTTCCAGACACAGAGCAGGATGGGGACAGGTGGAGAGTGGTTCTGGAGGGGCAAATACAGCAGACTCATTGATTCTACATTTTTACAATATATTACCTTCTGGAACATCTCTGCTTAGACAGCCTAGACTTCTATTCCTGTGAAACTAGTTTTAATGATCATTTATTAGCCTTACCAAGCGAATTCAGCCTTTTCTCAATCCTAATGTCATTCAATGCATTAGATTTTAAAACTATGTCTTGCTTGCACCATTTTTTTTTTTTTTTTAACCTAGTCTTCACCTACAATGTTATAGTCTGTCTGGCTGGTTCTCTCCCTTCTCCAACTACTTGAATATATTCCAAGGTCTGGTTTCCTTTACTTTGCTGTTGATGGATAGGGATGAATAACAAGTTGGAGAGGATGTAAGTAGATGAGTAGAAAGGTAGGTAGTTACATATACAGATAAATAGATAATGGTAAGCAAAACACAGTGGCTAAAGTAATTTCAGTTCATTTCTTACACATGTGAGAAATAATTATCCCCATTTAAGTAATATTAAAACACCACTTTAAATTATTTAAGTTTCTGAAGAATTCCATAATGAATATGTTTTAATGTAATTTTGAAATAGTAGCATAATAGCTAGCTTTGCTAAAATTATTGCTCTACTAAAATTGTTTCCATAGCATAATTGATAAAAACACATTTCTTCAGAATTTAAAGTCTGGCTATGATTTTTGAGGTTGATAAATAGCTGTAGGAATAGCACGTCCAATGTATAAAATTAAGACTATAACTAAAAATTTATGGTAGAATTAGCATTTTTATATTAGGTAAAATTAAAAGGTATTTATTATGTTAGATAAAAAGGATCCCTCTTTGAGAATGGGCAGTTTTATATCCATTTTACTGATACAGTTTGGTACAGTATTAAATAGAATTTCTAAAATATCTATCAAATTTATACCCATCCTATCTTCCTATAAGAGATTACAAAATGATTTACAACCTATCAAAATCAATTCTAATGTAGTTTTCTTTCTTAAAATTTTATTTTAAGTTCTGGGATACATGTGCAGAAGGCACAGGTTGATTACATAGGTATACACGTGCCATGATGATTTGCTACACCTATCGACCCATCATCTGGGTTTTAAGTGCCACATGCATTAGGTATTTGCCCTAATACTCTCCCTCCCTTGCCCCCCACCCCATGACAGGCTCCGGTGTGTGATGTTGTGATGTTCCTCTCCCTGTGTTCATGTGTTCTCATTGTTCAAATCCTACTTATTGAGCGAGAACATACAGTGTTTGGTTTTCTATTCCTCTGTTAGTTTGCTGAGAATGATGGCATCCATTTCTTTGATAACAATATTAACAATTTTTAGAATGTAATTACAGTTTCCGTTAAAGTTTCTATTAGTGCAGAAAACCTGAATGCAATGCATTGAAGTAACTTACTACTTAGAGTAGAGCACATTGTAAATAATCTCATTGATTGTATTTTCAAGTTGTTAATATACCATATGCATATTTTGCTCACACATTGTTTCCCTGCTTTCCTTATGACCTTTTCATGTCCTAACAATCCTTTTCTATTTTATGTAAATTTTGAGATCCTTGAAAGTAGGGATGCAGGAGGTTGATGGTTTCTTTCAGAGAGTTTGAGAGGGGGAAACTATTTTCAGAAAAAAAAAAAAAAAACCAAGATTTTTGTTCTTTTTTTTTTCACTTTGTTGGCATTTGGAGTGATGGTGGACAAAGCACTGGCTGTTAAAATTTTGGCTGCCTTAGTACAAAGCAAGACAGCGGTACCAACCAGTGTGTTCTTTGCTACCATGTGCTCACAAGTTTTTTCCAAAGCTGGCTTTACTTAGGATTTTTCCAATAAAGCAGTAACAATTAAAAATTGTTTCTTTTGTTAAATCTCAAAACCTGAATGTACATCTTTTTGATAGTCTAGTGACAACATGGGAGATACACACAGAGCAGTTCTGTTACACACTGAAGTACATGACAGCTGTCTCAAGGAAAAGTGCTGTGTATTATTTGACTTGTAGGCTAAACTAGGCGCATTTTATCATAGAATGCCAACTGTACTTGAAAGAACAACTGACAGACTCTGCTGATTCTTATACTGGTATTTAGCAGAATGAGGCAAGCCTAAAGTTTAAAGAGAGTGACTCACTATTTGCTGTGATTGCAATTTTCAAGTTTTTTTGCAAAAATTAGAATTTTGGAAAACTTGCACGTGGCACCATGAGGTAAACAACTTTCTAGTTCTTAATGACTTTTCTGTTGAGCTCAGAGATGATATTATCAAATGAGATTATATGATAAAATATATCAACATTTGGAAAATCAGTACAACTCTGTAAGCCAGCACTTTCCAAATGAGCAATGCATGATGTTATAAAGTAGGGCAAGAGAAATATTTACTCAAAGAGAAAGGTAGGCTAATTTAAAATAGTTCATTTGTATGATTTCAGAATCCACACAGCAATTACACTTTACAAAATTACCACATGTCTAATTTAGCTGCAGTGTGAAATAAGTACATCTATAATTATCTGAAAGATTTTAAAAGCTCCTTCCTGGTCCAGTACATGTCTTCAGGAGACTAGTTGTTCTTGATAAACTTCAAGCACAGCAATATATTAGAGCAGATTGAATACCAAAGCAAGGAGATGTTCACAAGTATAAAAAAATGCTATTCTTCTTTCTACATATATTTTTGTTTTGAAAAATATAAGTATTTTTATGAAACGTTATTTTAATGTGCAATTAGTCCATAATTATAATTTTTTTAAAAAAATTAATTTCAGTTTATATTTCTAATATGGCAAAAAGCAATAGACATAACCCACATAAATAGAATCTCTTGGGGTTTTTCAATTATTTTTGAGTATAAGGAGTCCTGAGACCAAAACATTTGAAAGCTTCTGCAGTAGGTCAAACCCATTCTTAAATTCTTTGGGGGAAAATATTACAAGTTCTGCTACCCGGAGAAGCCTTTCTTAGCTATTCTTTAAAAAGAATGATGAATTTGGTTCTAAAACTGCAGCAATTTTCATGATATTATACAGAGTACATTTGTATCTCTTCCAAAATAGAAACAAACATACTAGTTTCACAATTTACTTTTTAACCTTTATTTAAATATTTCCACATCCTGGCTTGCAAAAACTATGCACTATTTTTCTTCACTTCTTCTGCTTATTTGGCTATTGCATAAATGTGACTATATGTGTAATTTTCTTTTTCTGTCCTCCTCTTTTAGAGCAAATGTTATCTCTAAAATTAAAACGTGTTCCTAGTAATATACCCCAGTCCTTGCAAAACAAATTATTCTAATTAACTTTTTTTGTGGCAAAGTTTTCTCTAAACAGACCAAAAGTGAAATCTGTTCTATTTACACAGAGTAAGTCTCCCCTCACTCTGAAATTACAAACTCATCAGTTTATATCTCATTGTACCTTTGTAGGAAACATCTAGCTCTGGATCTTTGGGTAAAACACCTCTCCTGCATGAGATATAATAATTTTACTATTAAATATTGTTGTATAATCTCAACTAGTTAAAAGATTAGTTGAGATTGTAAGATTAAATATGATGTAAGATATTTCATAGCATTGGTGACCTCATTTTAAAAAATATCACTAGAAAATAACTTGATGAAAAATTGTGTGATCATGAAGAAGTCACCAGGAATTTTTATTTATTCAGCTTTTTAATCATACGTGATACAATTCAGAACCACTATAACAACAGCTTTACCCTAGTTATTTGCATTTGAAATTGAGTAAGTGATAGTATGAGTTAAAAGGATGAATATTTAAAAGACATTGTGGAAGGAAGATTAACAATACACCTCCCTTACATCCTTTGCTCATGTTGGGCAGAGTAGTGATCTTAATTACTTTACTTCATCACCAATAGATGTAAACCTCTTAAAATATATAGATTAAAAATTGAAGAAAACCACACATGAAATTCTGGAGGAAACCTGCATTTAAAGTAGAAGCATAACAGAAGAATGCAGAGTAGAGGAGGAATAAAAGAAATTTCTAGAAAGAAGAGCAAATGATGATATAATTGCATATCAAGAAGATGCAATCATATGAAAAATTGAGAGGTCCAGTATGATGATGAAAAATGTTGGTACCTTTATAGCATGACTGGAAGTGATAATGCTTGATGGTAGTTTCCTAAATTTAAGAAGTAAAAAGGAGTGCAACAAGTTCATACTTTGAGTGTGGACTCTAAGGATCCTGTTAAACGACAGGAGACTTGAGTATGATACAGGCTAATGGTACAGAGCTTGTCAAAAATCATTTGATAATATGGGGGAAATATATACTGTTGCTGAAAAATTACATTATAAAATTAGGAGTCTCCCAAGGGCCTTATTGTTTCAGCCTTCTGTATGATCTTGAAGCATACCACGAATTTTCTTCTTTTTATTTTCTCCAGGAAGGTTCTTTCTCCTTCTCACTGGTATGTACCTATTTATCTGAGCTCTTCAGTTTGGGTAACTTTTGGTCTAAGTCTTCCTTAACGTGAAAAATATTTTATATCTTTATGAACTAATTATTTTACTTTGCCGGGTCACAAAATGTGACATTATACATTTACTTGTGTTAAATCCTTCTCCACTGAGAAAATGTGAATCTGTGAAGATGGGGGAGTATTGGAGTTCATTATGACACATTAAAGATTGGTGATAGCAATGTGCACATGGAAGGGAGCCATTAATATATTTGTAGAATGAATGCAGGTATAATAAAGATGGCAACTGAAAATTCTGATTATAGACATTGTCTTAAAAGCAGTGAGTTTACTATTTGTTATGATAACTGCTGCTACACAAACAACAGCAGTAGCAAATGTTTTGTAACAGACAGTATGATTTATAACCATCTCACTTGTAGACAGAAATTATATTGGTACCTCATGCCTTGTACCCACATAGATTCCAAATCAAATAAAATAGAGTGTATACTCAAATTGGAAAAGAACTAGCTGGAGTATGACTCTGTAGACAGGAACTAAAAACGATTGATTCAGTTTTTTGAAGACTACTCTTTAAATATGATCATCAAAAGCCTCTCCTATTAGCAGTGTTGAAATATAAATGACAGAGCATAAAAGGTAGTCATAATATTTTGGGGAGAACTTTCTTAATTACATAAGCACCCTTATAGATTAGTGCATTAGGGCTCTCTAGAAGGACAGAGCTAATGAAATATATATATGCATAAGGATCAAGGAGAGCCAGTCCAAATTCCAAAACTGAAGAGCTTGGAGCCCAATATTGGAAGGCAGGAAGCATCCAGCACAGGAGAAAGATGTAGAATGGAAATCTAAGTCAGTCTCTCTTTTCAGGTTTTGGTGCCTGCTTATATTCTGGCCACACTGGCAGCTGATTAGATTGTGCCCACTGAGATTAAGAGTGGGTCTGCCTTTCTCAGGCCTACTGGCCAAAGGGTTAATTTTTTAGGAAACACCCTCACAGACACACCCAGGATCAATACTTTATATCCTTCAACCCAATCAGGTTGACACTCAGTATTAACCATCATAAATAGTAAGGAAAATATGAGTCCCAGTTAAAAAAAAAAAAAGACTGAGTTAAAAATATGAAATTTAAATTCTCAAGAGAATAAATACAAACTATTAGTGAACATGCACATAAAACTTTACCACTTCTCGTAAAAGTACATATGAAATGGATAATGCTAGAATTTAAAAAATGGTGATGTTGTGGTACTTTTAAAGTCTGAGAAATAGGCAGGTAGAATTCTAAAACAGGGCCATCCTTTTGGTAGCTCATTGGCAATATGCATTAAAATCTTTCTGAGCCTTTGATAAGCCAATCCTATAGTTAATGATTTTTAATGAGAATAATTGAAAAGTTTACAAAAACATATATCCAATAAGATTTATCTAGACTTGTTAAGAATAGGAAAAGAGGCTGGACACAGAGGTTCACATCTATAATCCCAGGACTTTGGGAGGCCAAGGCAGGCAGATCGCAAGGTCAGGAGTTGGAGACCAGCCTGACCAACATGATGAAACCCTATCGCTACTAAAAATATGAAGATTAGTCAGGTGTGGGGCCATGTGCCTATAATCCCAGCTCCTGGGGAGGCTGAGGCAGGAGAATCGCTTGAACACAGGAGGCAGAGGTTGTGGTGAGCCAAGAGTGTACCATTATACTCCTCCAGCCTGGGCAACAGAGCAACACTCTGTCTCAAAAATAAAAGGAAAAGAATCCCCAAAATGTTTAATTTGTTTTAACTAAGTTATTTTGTATCTTTTGGATAAAATATGCTCAGAAGTAAAACAATAATATGAATATTCATTATTTTCACATTAAATAAAGGGAGAAAAAAGTAGGTTAGAGAAAAGTATTTTATGACCCAATTTTTTGGGGAAATATAATAAAATGAGTGTCAGCCTGAATTTTCTTCAAGGTATTGGTGATTACAAAGTTTTGTGGTTTTTTTGTTTTTCGTTTTTTGGTTTTTTTTTTTTTTTTTGCTTATTAGCATTTTTTAAGGTTTATACAATACAGCAGTTCCCCGCATTTGTGGTTTTATTTTCCCAAGTTTCAGTTACCCATGGTCAACAGCAGTCCAAAAATAATAAATGGAAATTTCCAGAAATCAATAATGCATGGATTTTAAATTTCATGTCTACACACTGTTCTGAATAGTGTAATGAAATCTTGTGCCATCCTGCTCATCCTGCCTGGGACATGAATTATCCCTTAGTCCAGTGTTTCTATACTATGTATGCTAACCCCATGTTAGTCAATTATTTGGGCATCTTTGTTATCGATAGAATGTCATGGATTCTGACAGTCCCTTGTGTGCTTTGGGACTATTAAGTAAAATAAGGGTTACATGAATACAAGCACTGCGATTTTGCTGAGTAACCTTTACTAAGCAAAATAAGAGTTACTATTCATATGCTTACATAAGTAATGCTGGCATATGATCATATTTTTTGATTATATTATTGGTTGTTGTAAATCCCTTCCTGTGCCTAATTTATAAATTGAACCTCATTATAGTTATATATGTATAGGAAAAAACAAAATTTATAGGGTTCAGTACTTTCTGAGGTTTCAGGTATCCACTGCGTGCCTTGAAATGCAGATAAGGGGGGACTACAGTAAATTAAAACTATTTGTGTATTTAGGAAATACACATATTTTATAACAAAATATGTCAAGAAATAGAAAAATAACATTGATTTAAACACATAGAAGATACTTGCTAAGTCAAAAATATGCAAATTAAATATTTCTGATATTGAATGTCCCTGGAGAGGACAGCCAACATGCATGTACTCTGCTTGCACAGATACATAAAATTAAATATATATGTGTATATCTGTCAGTAGAATAAGCAAATTATTATTGCTTTAATTTGCATAATTAAGTTTGCTAGTAAGACTCTAGTTTTGAAATATTTATTGCTCATCTTAAGTTCTTTTTAATCAGTTATGTATGTTTCTTACTCCATTTCTTTCTAAAGGAGAGTTTCTCTAACTGATAAGAAGGAAACTGTATATATTAAGGTCATTAATGCTTTGCAGGTTTTACACTTTGCAAATATTTTCCCTATTATGTGCTTTATAATTTGTGTTTTCTTTAACATACAAGAATAAATAGCTTTTATGTAGTCACAGCTATCAAAATTTCTATCATTTCTTTCTTGGAAAAGAATTAAAAGGAATTGGTATGGTGGATGAGGATGAATTTAATGTTTATTTTCTCATGAATTGGAAATGCCTCTCATCATGTTTTTGTTTCTGGATTTTTCTCTCATTGTAGCAATGTTTGGCTATCCTTGTGCTAATGCTATGCTGCTACAGTAAATTAATTTTGTTTTCTAATGTATTCATTTTTTCAATATTTTCTAAGTTATCTAATTATTCTTGCAGATAGAACTGAGTCACAAAAAAATCCAATAATAACCTCATTTGAGGTTTCAAATTAAATTGCATTAAACCTGAAAAAATTCGATGGCAGGGATTTGGAATTTTGGCATTGGTGAATCCTCTCATGTCATGAGAATGTGGTATGTCTTACCAGTAGGCAGATATTTATTTATCACCCTCAGGATTATAAACAGAAGAACTATTACAAGTGTGTTGATTGAACACTCTCTAATCTCCATAACTGAATAGATGGGTAATAAGAAACTGTTTTTATAATTTCCAGTTACTGCTGAAGTAGAGATTAAAAACCTGCAACCTGAACTTGTCTTCACCTAAGTTTGTATTTTTCTAATTGCTTAATTGATACAACTAACATTATGGTTTCAATTACAATCTATTTTATAATTTAAACAACATGGTAGTCCTAACTTTTTCCCATCCTACCATTAACTCTAGCTGTTTGGAACCTTCTGAAGAGCCCTTTCTAAGTCTCTCTCAAACTTAATATTTTTCTTCCCTCCAATGTGATTTTTTTGGGTGTGCGCTCTTTATCTCAGTTATCGTCATTACGGTCTATCCATTCCCTCAGGGTGCAAGACCAGGATTTGTCCAAAACACCTTCTCCTTTGATGTCTCCCAACATCTCATCTATCAATTATCAGATCTTGCTTTTCAATTCAGGTTCACACTGTGCCAGCACAAACATCTTCATGGGAATAGATTCTACTGTGTCATGCTGCCATTTAAAAGAATGCTTTGTTGCTTCTTAATGCCTACAGGATAAAGAATAAATTCTTCAGCCTGGAGTAAGGAATGTTTTTTACTGTCCTGGCCAGTGTGCCTCATGATTTTCATTTCCATCTTCTCAACTCAGCCATACTCCTATGCTTCACCACAGTCTACTGGTTAAACTTATTCAAACATGCCTCAGATTTTATTGCCTATGTGCAAATATTCTTTTTCCTGGCATGCTCTTCTCCATGCCATCTCTGTCTGACACACATGAGTCAGCCTTTAGTAGCCAAAGCCAGATTCTCTGCTTCTCTGTCCATGCAGCCTTCCTCCAATACCTAGATGAGTACCTAGACAGCATTAGTCAAATGAGATGATACAGGGTAAATACTTAGCACAATACGCAGCACCCAGGAATCATTAAAAAAATGGTAATTTTCTTTAACAGTAATAGTTTTTTTTTCTGTGCTCCTATGAATGCTGCTCATACCTTTATCATACCACATTAAGTAATATAACAATCTACTTAAACATATTTACCTCACTGTAAGACTGTAACTTGTAAGAAGGCAGGATCTGCATCCTCAGTATCTTTCTGTTGGGTTTATTTACCCCACACAACAATCAATACTTAACCTTTTTCTGATTAAAAGATATCAAAACAATATTCAAATCAGAAAATTTAGTTTATTGGCATAAAATCAAATGACCAGTACCCACCCCCCCTTAATTTCCTTTCATAAGAGTTGGCTAAAATATGTGTTAAGCATGCGATTGTGTAAACCTTGCTAAATCAATTCTTTGAAATTCTGAGGCAAATATTATTTTCACAGTCTAATGTTTACATCTAAATAAAGGAAAACAAAAGTCTTTAGTTTTGGATATGTGTCATCCTCCCTTGCTCCCTTCCCTGAGTTCCTTATTCTTATTGAATCGATTTGAATTAGGTTGCATTTCAATTGCAGCTCTTAAATAACATTTATTGAATGTTTAAAATGTGCCAAGAACTAAGCTAAGCACTTTGCAAGCGTTATCCATTTAGTCTTGGTCAGAGTCCCATGAGGTAAGTCACCCAAACCTTATTTTACAAAAGAGGGAATTGAATTTCCAAGAGGCTGTGTGAATTTCCCAGGTCTGTATAACATTTAGTGACTCAGATGAACCTGAAAATAATGTCTGTAAGATCCCAAGCTCAAACTCTGAGCCATTGTCCTATATAATTTCTCTGTGTGCAGAGGTAGGTCTAAGGAAATGGTACTCCACAAAGATGAGTGGGTGATTTCACCTGCCCCCATCTAAAGGATCACTTGGCAATTTGGAGACATTTTGGTTCTCACAACTGGGGTAGGGATTCACTACTGACATCTAATGGATAGAAGCCAGGGATGCTGGCTCAGGAGAAAGGCCAAGATAGTTCTCCACCAAAATGTCAATAGTGCTGAATCTGAAAAACCCTTGTCTAACAAATGTAAAGGTAGACAGACCTCTAAAATTAAGGATAGCCACTTAAGAGATTTCCAAGTAGAGAAATGAGCTGGGGGAGAAAGGGGTGTCGGAGAAGAGGTTACATACAACTAACCCTTGTAATATATGGTATTATATTTGTTCATTTGTTTTTTTGTGGAAGACAATCATTACCATGGAAATACTCATGATGGAGTGCTTACTCCTTTTATAGAACTTCAGAAAACATCATCTTACATTGTTTAGGGAAGAAGTTACAGTGGACACCCATGTAAAGATGATATTTAAGCTTTCATGTAAATGGATGCTTCTTTTCACATATCTGCATTAAAACATCAGGTTTCCAGGTCTTGATTATTTTAGCAAATGTATATCAGCAAAATCTTTTATATTTGGTGGAATATTTTTTCCTAACCTGAGTAAATATCAAAATTGCAAGTGGCTCAGTAGTTAGCCTAGCGCATTTTTCAGGCTTGATGTTTTTATTCTTCTGAGACAAGAGCAATTAATTGGTGTTGTCTTGATCCCAAGCTTCATGCATGGGAGGTCTTTAGATGGACAGAGAAAGATGAAAACCCGGTCTGCTGAAACATTTGGTAGATTCTCAATCTTCATTAGTAAAATTCTTGAGGGATCTTTGGATCCCATGGATTAAGAAATTGGTATTTTTGGCAAGAGGGATTTAGATTTAAAACCACTAAGGTAACCACAGATTCACCCTAAACTCTCCACTGACAGCACGTTTTGTCCTTTGCTCATTTGCTGACTGCTCTGGAATGCAGTATTCTTTACCTCTTTTCTAGCCAGGGCTGGCTTTGTGCATGCATGACCTATACAATGGCATGGGGCTCTGTGCCTAGGAGGACCCTGTGCTTTGTTTCATATTTTTCTCTCATCATCTTGAAATTCTTAGCTTTCGAATCAGGGCCCAGATTTTCATTTTGACCTTGGTAACCAAATTACACAGCTTTCTAAGGTTAATCCTTAGAAATTACATTTTGCTTATAAACTGTCAGACTGTGGATGAGGAGTGTTGGGGTAATATTCCAATGCACTCCTAATGGATCAGTTAAGGACAAAGTCATTGCAATCTAAATAGATGGCATTTTTTTTTCTTCTTCTTATCAACCTGCTTAGGGAGATTGACAAGCAGAAATACACCTCTTTCAAAATTATGTCACTTGGTGTTTGTTAAAATCTAAATTGATAAATCTGTCTTAGTAGTTCTGTCAAAATTAGAAAAATAAATAAGAAGACTTTTTCGTCTTTAAAAAGATAGGGTACAACCCACTCGAGGAATAATGGAAATACATCTATTAAGAAATTTTCACCTGCTGAGCAGTCTAGGAAAAAAAAATTTTTGAATTTTTAAATTGTATCTTATATGATTGTATAGACTGTGTTTTGCTACATATAAATAAAATTAGGGGAAAATACTTTGAAGTTTACCACATTTTTGCCTTTGATTTTCCAAATTACAGATTTTGAGTTAACAATTGTAAGCACCTAGAAACATGCTTTATTATAATGTGCTATGTGAAGATTGAGATTTATTTTCTGGAAAGTAAAGTTCCATACTGTATAGTTGCTTTGGATGATTTGATAATATCTCCCTAAGGAAAGATGTGCCCAGTTAGCCTGGAAGCAGTGATCAATATCCTTGTATCTCATGTGATAAAGAGGCTTCCTTGAAAAAAGAAAAGCTGACATGGCATATACCTCCATCTCTTGTTTCGGGTGGACTCTAGTGGGACTAAATATAAACAGAAAATACAACAGTTTTGGCTTTCAACAATTCGAAGTTGAGGCTCTCAGCATAATTTCAAATAATGTGCATTTGCACGTTTCTCAGAGCTTTGAAAGGGTTTGTCAAAAAGGATTGCTGCTGTTGCTCTTCAGTTATCTATTGATTTATCTACAATACATAAATCTCTATCCTTAGTAATTTCCAGGATAACAAGTCAGCCTATCTGACATCATCATTACCTAAAAAGTGATGCATAGTAGGATATGCATTACACTGTTCTATTTACTTAAGTTTTTAAAAATAGTATCTTATATAATTAGCTCTTTAAATACAGATTAGAATTATGATGGGGGAATGCCCTGGAGGTTGTAAAATGTTAGTCGAATGCTTAGGAAACTGTCGTGTTGTTGAATATATGACATTTCTTCTGAGTTTCTGACAGACAATAAAATAAAAATATTTCCTGTTTCTAAGTTCCTACTGTGATCAAGATGCATTGTCTACATTACATTTGTTAATTACAGTTGCTAATATGGATGGGGGGCAGATTCTGATTGTGTGTTGCAAAATAAAAATCCCTCCCAAAACAACGTTATAAGGCAGGAGTCATGGCATTATGCCCATGGATGTCAAGAATTAGCTATTCAGGTACAGGATTTGGAATGGACATGGCTTGTCTAGTCCAAGAGAGTCTGGACTCTCGTTTGTGGAGACTTGAATGGCTGGAAGTGGGCAGAACACCTGGCAGAAAACAGGCAGTTTTGGAATATCTACTTTTGAATGATTCTCCACACACATAAGGGGTGGCTCCACTACAACCATCAATCAGAACACTTACAGGTGACCTCTCCTGCATATGGGCTTTTCTCAGCATGATGATGCCTCCTAAAAGAGAAGGTTCTGAGAAGAGACTATCCAAGAAAAATGGGCATAGGCTTCATGAATTTATATGACCTCATCTGTTAAGTAGAGCATCACTTCTGCTGTGCTGTAAAGGTCAGAGAAGTCACCTTCTATCATCAAATGGAGGAGACACAACTGTACCATTTATTGGAGGTTTGGTTAAAAAAAAAAAAAAAGCAACCCTATTTTAAAATCACTACAGATAGGAATTCCAACTATAGAGGTATGAAACATGAGATGAAGAGAGGTTGAATAATTTGCCAAAATCTCAGAGCAAGTAAATAACAAAACCAAAATATGAATCCAAAACCTTTGCCTCTTGGACAGTAATGTTAATTTACAGAGGCCCAAGTTTTACTTCTTCATCATAGACTTTGTCTAAATTGTGTGTGTATATATATATATATATATATATATATATATATATATATATATAGTGAATTGTATGATTCTCTTTAATATTCTGTGTTACTCTGTAACTATGAAGGACAGGGAATATATACTATCTACCTTCTTCTCTATATCCTCAGTGCTTCACAATGTGATTCACACAGATTAAGAGCTCAATAAATGTTTGTTGAATGAAGGAAGGAAAGTTCAATTTCATCGAACTTGAATAAAACTTAAGTTTTTTTCCCATACAACGGTGTGGTCTTATAGAGACATGTGGTCACTACCTCCCTTGAAGGTGATTGGAGATTGTTGGTTTTCTTTCCCATTAGCAAAGTGAATGATGGACAGAATAACCTTGATAACACTGGAATACAAAATGTTGAGATTTGACTAATGGCAGAAAACAGAATCTTCAGAGAGCAAGTTTGTATAGTTCATGAATCATTAAATCAGCTTGATTGAGGGCTACCAAATAGTGTCGTCATTGTTTCATTGACTTAAATCTCTATTATATACCTTTTGTGAAGTTATTTATATAAAGTAAAGAGCAAAATTCTTGTTTTGAGGCAAATACTCTTGAAACCATGGAACTCTGCCTTGCAAATTGTCATATTAAAAAATGCAGGCTGGGCGCGGTGGCTCAAGCCTGTAATCTCAATGCTTTGGGAGGCTGAGGTGTGTCGATCACGAGGTCAGGTGATCAAGCTCGTCCTGGCCAACATGGTAAATCTCTGACTCTACTAAAAATACAAAAATTAGCTTGGTATGGTAGCGGACATCTGTAATCCCAGCTATTGAGGAAACTAAGGCAAGAAAATCACTTGAACCCAGAAGGCAGAGGTTGCAGTGAGCTGAGATCATACCACTGCACTCCAGCCTGGGTGACAGAATGAGACTCCATCTCAAAATTAAAAAAAAAAAAAAAGTAAAATTGTAAAATTTTTGTTATATAAATAGTAATCTGTTAAATGTTGAAAAACAAATCAAACTGACTTTAATTTGTGTGATTTTCAAGAAATGACACCATATGGTTCTCAAAACATCTCTAACAAATCTTCATCAAAATATAAATTTCTAAGATCTTATAATTTTCATGGTATAATTGTTGGTATAGGTTATTTGGAGCCTAAATTAGTAATCAGCATCAATTTTTCACATAGTGTAAAAAATCTGGTAGAAAGTTTGTTATACTTACATGCTAAATATGCATACTTTATCCTGTATTATTTTTACTTTAGTTTCTTATTTAGTTTAAGAAAAAAAATCTAGTTTTTCTTTTAGCCAGGAATAATTATTTTTTCTTTTAATCAGATGGCTTAATGTATTAAATAATCAGCGTTCTGAGGACATTATTATCATAGACAATAGGAAATAAAGGTGCGCTTTTATTGCCCAAGATAATTGCATGAAATTACCAGTATAGTTCTTCTTCCTTCTGCCCAGGAATTTAAAATCTAACAGAATAGAACTAACTAATGAAACTATATATGCGTATAAATAAAACTGTGTGAGTGAGTGTATAAATGAATTTGTGTATGTGGTGAGTGTTTAAATTTAAATGAATACATGTATAAATTGAACTCTGTGTGAATGTACGTATGATTGACAAAAGGTACAGTAATATATGCTACCTATATATCTACACATAGAATGTTCTTAAAAATCAATGAAATTGGATAATTAGAATCATTTTCTAGGGAAAGAGAGCCATTGTTTATTAGAAAAAAAAAGTAAAAAAGGTTTAAGAGTGAGAGCATGTGAGACAGAATGAGATGGTTTCTCTAAAAGTCATTTGGATTTCCATTTTTTCTATCTTCATAATAAGGGTAAAAATGCAATAATCTTTTCCTCCTTTGATCATAGATTAGAAAAACAGCAGACACTTAAGGCTTTCTTTTTGTTTGTTTTAGTGTACATGTCATGCAATTGAGATACTGTTGAATCTCATAAAGTTAACATTTCAGTTAGTTTTATAACAAAGTCAGGTCTAGGCTTTGAAGCAAGAGAAAATATATCTTTGAAGTTCATCAGAAGGGTTATGAGCATGGGTCTCACTAATTGATTGGTTTTTCATTGCAAAGATGTTCTTGTTTCTTTTTTGAGGATCATCTACAAATTATCACTCAATTCATATTTTCTGATGTTGAGTAAGATATTCATAACATGTTAGGGAAATTTGGGTTGTGGTAGGCAACATGCTTCAGAGTAGACAGAAGTAAAAAAAATTCACATGCAATCCTTCTAAAATAAATGTAAGAACTGAAAAAATAATTTTGCTGTAAAAAAGGTATAGATCTATTTGAGATATATTTTGGAGAAAGAGTTATGTTTGAAAAAAAGTATGTTTCTTCTTGTGTGAAGTATTAAAATAGTTGTATTCAAATGGTTGAATAAAACTTTGCATTTAAAGCATTTTCTCATTATCTGTGGTTTTATAAACCTGATCAAGCCATCTATTATGATGTTCAAGTTTTCTCGCCAAATGTTTTGTGTCTAGAAAGCAAAAGTGGTATTTGGCTGGCTTCGTGGCACTGTCACTGAGTTTGGTTGGGACTGAGTTCTTTCATAAGGAGCTCAGATTGAGCCATGACACTTAATCTAAACCACTTTGCAGATTTTCCTAGAAATGATTCAGAGTGATTATTACTTGATTAGAGTGGTTCTTCACGTTAAACTCAATCACAATTTTTTCCAATTTGTCCTGGGAAGTTTGTCATCTTGCTTGATAAGACAGATGGGACTAAATGTTTTCCACATAAACCGTAAAAAGGAAAGAGAAAAAGAGCAATTTGCTAAACCACTTTCCTCTTCACAGTTTTCACTTAAATCCTTCATGGTTGTGCCGCAGCATATACTCGTCTATTGTCTGTTGTAGCAAGCTGTTAAATCTGAAACACATTTTCCATTTTAAAATTAAAATGCTTTCATCAAGCAACTTTAAAATGCTGGTTAAGGAGAATCGAATAGGAAATGTGCACCCTACTTTAATTTTTGTTTTGTTTTGTTTTTGCTTGTTTTGTTTAGTTTTTGGCTTATCCTGTCTTTGAGAACTCAAATAGCTAAGTCCATTGCACTACCTTTAAATATTTTGGAATGCACTAGTTTATGTGGAATTTGCTGCAGTAAAACTTGCAGTATGCTTTCCTTGGAAAGCAGGAACCACAGCTGGACTAGCCCCAGGACACTTCTATCATGTGGTAGGAATGCAGAGGTCAGAATGCTGGTGAAATAAATCAATACAATAGTCTCATCCCTTTTTACTGTGACATCTTTGTAGCTGAAAAATTTATACTGAGCAATCTGTAAGCAAGGAAAATAATAATGTTGCTGGAATTAATCTATTTATTATTCGAACTTTATCCCCAAACTTTGAAATCTGTTTCCTCGAAGGCAATGTATGGTATTTCTAATCTGCCATTGAATTAAGACTTGTACAGCATAGATTTTCTATTCACTTGGAGGTCATTTTCTAATTTCTCTGGCAATTCAGATGCAAGAGCAGACAGTTTAAAAGGAGTAAGTTAGGCCATATGGAACCAGGCTATGCCAAGGCCACAGCTCCTCTAGCACAAAGTTTAGAAATCACAGCTGGTATTGAGACCTGAGAACCTGAGGAGGCACAGTGATCACAGTGATTTTATGTTTATTTGATTGGGTACTTATCGGCCCAAGCTGTATAGTAGATGAACTAAACAAACAATAAATCTCCCTAAAAATAATAGATGAGGCTTCAATGATTTTAGCACTTGCTATTACTTTTGAATATACCTGAAGCATTAAATATCTGCATTTGGAGGTTTCCTGAAATAGTAAATTCAGCATAGAGTTGCAGACCATGAAGTTATTTGTATTTAAGGGATATTAAACACACTTGTGAATCCCATGCTGTTTAAAACTTAAAATTTTAATTTGGGAGCTGATGTACCTGAAAGGGACATTAAATATTAATCATTCTAAGTCTCCCATTTTGGATTTGATGATCCTGATTCAAAGTAGTTAAGTGTTTCATTTCGATTGGAATATTTGTTAAGAAACAAAAGATAAAACAGAAATTCTATTTTTGTATTGATAAGAATATACTTGATATTTACTTTTCTGCTTTTAATATTTTCAATTTTTTTCATATTCAGTTGTCTGGGATCACTTTACTTCAAAACTGAGAGAGAGAGTTTCTCTTAAAACTCTCTAAAGTCTAACACAATTTGGAGATAAATCACATCCCAAGTCTAAGGCTCTTACAGCAAAGCAACATACTGTGGCAAACCTCAGGTATTGCAAACCCTAGAGAAAAAGTTTAATAATGGCAATTTTTTTTCCCCTTAAGAATGTTCTTGCGCAGAGCACTAACACTTTTTGGAGCTGTAGATTTTGTAGAGGTTCATTGGCTTTAAGGGGAAATAAAATCTTGAGAGATTTTTCAGTCACTTTGTTCTGGAGAGAGGAGTGCTAAGTCAGTGAAGAGATTACTTAATTGAAAGGTTAACTGTTGTCAGAGATTATAAATTTCTAGTCACTTATGAAATATATATATATATACACACATACACACACACACACACACACACACACACACACACACACACACATATTTATATATAATAGAAATACATAATGGGTAAATTTCAAAGATGCTCTTGCCTGCCTCCTGAGTTTCATGGCCGTATTTCCAGCTGTCAGTTGAATGCCACTTTTGATGGAGTGCTGAGCTCCCACCTGGTCATATCTAGAGTACCGACCATCTCCTCTTACCTCCAGGCCAAGTCTCCACCCTACTTGACCAATCTGGATAACAGTGCCATTTTTCCAGGCTCAACTCCTGAGCATTGCCTTTCCTTCTTTCTTTCAAACAATAGAGTTAGCCACATAGCTTGGCTGTTCTTGCCTTTCAAGTGTTCTAACACCTTTTGATGTTCAATTTCATTGACTCCACCTGGTCCTGAGTCGTGGCGTTTCCATTGTGATAATAGTAGGCTAATTCCTCTCCTTTCCTGAATGTATCTCACTTTCAAAACATAGTATTTAACATCTTACTCCCTTGCTCAGAAATCTTTAGTAGTTTCTCATTGCTATAGGATATAATTATATTTATATATATATATATATATATAATTATATATATATATTTATATATATATATATATAATTATATATATATATAATTATAATTATAATTATATTGTTCAGCCTAATGTCAAAATATTCAAATCCAATTCTTGACAACTTACAGTTCCCCCCTTCAAAGTATTCAGTCTCAATGATTTAGCTCATGCTATTCTGCTAATTTACAGCATAGTTATAAGGTCTAGATATATAGGCAATTTTTGGCATATATGACAATATTAAGTGACTACTTAATGCCTCTATTTGATGGTTTCAGCTAGCAAAGGTTACTGCAAGTGACTTAAGCAGATTGACTCACTATCCCGTATTTCCAATCATGAGAAACCCTTTGGATGATAGCTTACAGAGCTGGAATGGATGATATAGCCAAGAGGATGGGCTACTGGCTTGCCAGATCTGAATAAAGCCTGTTGATAAGTTCCACACAGGAATGCCACAGGCTCATTTTTATTCAGGGAAGAGATACAATTACAGATACACATGCTGGGACTGATGGAAATGCACCAACACATCATATCATTGTAGTTTTCCCCAGCACAGCTATGAACCATACACATTACTAAAAAGGGGCAGCACATTAAACATGTCATGTGTCGTCACTGAATTTCTGTGTTATGTAATACAGATGAATGATTTATTGTATATTTTTCTTAATATTCCATTTATTTTGGCTCCCCTGTAGTATGTTCTTTCTCTTTGTACACAATTATTAAGTTTCTTTCTTTTTTTTCTCTATCTCCAAGTTAATTTCTCTGTGAAATGTTTCCTGGTAACTCAGCCTGGATTAATCTGCACTTCCACAGAAATTGTTTTGTTTGTCATGAAATATTCCCAACTACAAATTAATAAATGTGATGTCCTTCCTATCAGTTTTAATAATTTTTTAAAATTTTTAATCCCAAGCATTCTCTGCTTCTAAATCCTGCTTAGAGAGTTATACATGAGTCTCCCAGTGATTTTCCAGGTAGTCATTGTAGAGATACAGCAGAATTTAAAGTACCAGTTCTTAGCAGTTAATTATACATTCTGATGGCTTAGGTATAAAACAGAAAGAAATGAGCAGACATATAGAAGATGAGTTTTCCTTTTCCCAGGCTGCTTAATATTCCGTGGGCTGGAGGAGAAGTAAGAGTGGTCATGCATACAAGAGAGAAATTAGAAGCTTCACTGAAGTTCTGCTTCATACCATCCTGCGTGGGCTCTCCTTTGAATACAGCCAGCTTGTTACCTACTGACCATCAGGAGGCCTGAGGCCAGTTTGCACCCTGAGATTTTTCTCAGTGCCCTATCCTTTGAGGACAACTCTTCTTCTAACAACCAAGAACTCTAGTGTGATGTTTGTCATGCTATCTGTAGTGAAGGACTAGTTATTTAGTTATTTTGTTTTTATTTCCAGTGACTACACAGATTGATTCTCCTATATAACATCATAAAAGTAAATTACTGAAAAAATGGAATGAAAAGAATGATGATCTACAAAAATTCAAGTACCAATATACATATAAGAATCTACAAATATACATATAAGAATCTACAAATATACATACAAGAATGAATAGCCCTAACATCCTGTCAAATCACTATAGAAGTCTTTCAATGTTAACTTGTATGTATATATGTATAGATGTGGGCACCACATATAGGGCACAGACGAGCACCTCCCTGTGGACCACATTTGGAGGATAATTGTTCTAGTTAGTCTCTAATGTGAAGGATAGAGCTAAGACAAATAGAGGTATAGAGAGCCAAGAAAGCTACTACCCCTGCACTCTTCAAGACCCCACACCTGAGAGAAGCTGGGCATTCAGGCTAATCAAAACAAGCTGACTGTTTCTGTGCTGGAACAGTGGCTGAAAAAATTTTACTCCCTTTCTCCACTCCCCACCCTATGCTGTTCATTAGATAATAATTGTGAATTTGTCTCTTCTTAGGAGATGTGTTATATTCTGGTCACAAACAGTGTGAAGATTTTTTAAAGAACTAAAAGTAGAACTAACATTTGATCCAGCAATTCCACTAGTGAGTATCTACCCAGAGGAAAATAAATTATACAAAAGAGATAGTTGCACACACACAGTTATAGCAGCACAATTCGCAATTGCAAAATGTAGAACCAGCCCAAGTGCCCATCAATCAACACGTGAATAAAGAAATTACAGAGTATATACACCATGGATTACTACTCAGCTAGGAGAAGGAATGAAAGAATGGCTTTCGCAGCAATGATGAAATTGGAGACCATTATTCTAAAGTCAGGAATGGAAGACCAAACATTGTATGTTCTCACTGATACATGGGAGCTAAGCTATGAGGATGCAAAGATATAAGAATGATACAATGGACTTCAGGAACTCAGGGGAAAGAGTGGGAGGGGGTGAGGTGTAAAAGACTACAAATTGGGTACAGTGTACATTGCTCAGGTGAGAGGTGTGCCAGAATCTCAGAAAACACCACTAAATAACTCACTTATTCATGTAACAAAACACCACTTGTTCACCAAAAACTGATGGAAATAATAACTTTTATTAGAAAAAAGTGATTTTAAAATGTATTAATATTTATCCTTCTGTGTTTTTACCTTTCCCCAGAAGATCTTAAAATTCTTGGAGTTAGATAGTAAATTTTATTTTTCTTTGCATTTCACACACTGTCTGGTATGTCTTACAAAATTGCCTATACTTATTTTTATTTGTTTTGCTTCAGCAAAATTGGCATCTAATTCTGAGGAAGACATTAAAACTTTAAATAGTGGAGAGAATCTGTAATGGGCCTTATGTCTATTTTTGGTGTTCTGGATTGTGTTATGCATACCCAGGCAGAGAGCATTTATTTAGGCTAACAGAAGTGTTGTATAAAGAGGAACCTTGATTTAGCTAGATTTCAGTTTGTTTCTTCATCTGTAAATTTGACATAAGAACAGCTTATTCTTCTAGATTATTTTGAAGATTAAATAGAACCCTGCTTATGAAGTATCTAAAATATGCTTTGCACGCAGGAGTTACCCAATAAGAATTAGTTGCCCTCTCCTTAGCAGTCATGTTCTGAATGTTTCACTCTCTTTGAGACCAGTATGCAATAAAGCCTTGTTGGTAAGATGACCTTTTATCTTTACACATTGATTGCATGCACACAAATATTGCTACTTGATAGAAGAAAATAGTTCTTAAAATCTTAATTTTAGCCTTAAGGGAGAGAAAAACTAGTTCATGAAAATTCTTTGTTTCCTCTCATTGTTTTTAGTGGCGGGTTTATACTACTTTCCCTTTATTTATATTACCCATATAATTTTTTTAACCCCTGAGAAGGCCATGTTAAAGAGACATAAATACAGATTTTTGCCACTGTGGATGCCAGAAAGGTAGATCAGCATCTTCTTGGAGTATCACTTTAACAAATTGCTAATGTTAACTTACACTATTAACTTAGCCAACATCTCAGCATTTTATGATTTATTTTCCGTCACTTACTTGTTTTCAGTAAATAATGCTATTTGTGTTTTCCTTTTATCCATCTCAGAAGTTTATAGTTCTAATTCAGGGCTATTGTAGTGAGAGAAAAAAATGGGCTTGTTTTTATTTCTTAACTTTAAATTTGTCCAAAAGATAAATAGAAAACAAAATCTAGAAAGTGAACTTCTGTGTGTCATTGTTCTTAGTTTCTAAAAGTTCCTTGTGTTTCGGTGTGACTCATGACTGCCAGTTTCTAGGTGTTGTTTTTTGTTTTGAGATGTAGTGTCACTCTGTTGTCCAGGCTAGAGTGCTCTGGTTCAATCTTAGCTCATTGCAACCTCTGTAGCTGGGATCACAGGCACCCGTCACCATGCCCAGCTAATTTTTGTACTTTTAGTAGAGAAGGGGTTTTGCCATGTTGGCCAGTCTGGTCTCAAACTCCTGACTTTTAGAATCCACCCACCTCAGCCTATCAAAGTGTTGGAATTACAGGTGTGAACCATCGCACCCTGCCTCTAGTGTTTTTTTTCCCCAAGGCTAGAACATATATGTGAATGGATCTTCTTAAACAAAAAATGATTATACACACATCTAGATATAGTGGGAGATATGTTTTACTCCCTTTAAATTGCTAGGTCTTTTTTTTTTTTTTTTTTTTTGAGACGGAGTTTCGCTCTTATTACCCAGGCTGGAGTGCAATGGCGTGATCTCGGCTCACCGCAACCTCTGCCTCCTGGGTTCAAGCAATTCTCCAGCCTCAGCCTCCTGAGTAGCTGGGATTACAGGCACGTGCCACCATGTCCAGCTAATTTTTTGTATTTTTAATAGAGACGGGGTTTCACCATGTTCACCAGGATGGTCTCGATCTCTTGACCTCGTGATCCACCCGCCTCAGCCTCCCAAAGTGCTGGGATTACAGGCATGAGCCACCGCGCCCGGCGCTAGGTCTTTTTAAATTGGTAGATGTAAGTTCCCCCATACGTATTCTATCTAAACTCTATAAATACTGTTAGCTTTTATTTTTCCCTGAAACTTGTCCTCGTCTTCAAGGCCACAGCTAACTCCTTTAGACTATCCAACTCTGCTACTGTTTTCATATTTTTGAACTTGAATTTAGAGCCTTTGATTTCCAAAAGTTTTCTTATTCTGTAAATTGTGGGGGTTTTTGTTGTTGTTGTTATTGTGCTGTTATTGTTTTTTGCTATTATCCCTTTAGATAAGGAAGCAACTCATTTTTACAGAGGTTTGTAAAAGCTAGAGGTTGGGTAGATTACTTAGCTGTTCATATATATTTATGTCATGGAAGCATAAAATGCATAAAATACTTCTTTTCTAAGTTGAAGAGAGGCATGTTTCTCTTGCAATGGAGGAAATTACTTTACTGCTGACATTTTATTTATACTACCAAATATTTACTGATTACTTGCCCTGGTCTGCATGAAGATTCACTTCACAAATTGTATATTAAAATACATTTATGCATTGTAAAAACAAAACTTTAAACAAGCTGTAGAAAGTGATTTTTTTGACCCTTGTTAATAGGTAATGCTAGTACAGATCTTGGATGTTTTTCATTTTTTTAAATTTTGAAGTAATGTTAGACTTATAGAAGAATTCTATAGTTGGTTTCTGTATACCCCTCACCCAGCTTGCCTTATGTGAACATCTAACATGATAGATTTTTCAAAACTAAAATATTAAAATTGGTATAATACATAAACCATGGTCTTTATTAATATTTTACTGATTTTTTTCTACTGAAATTTTTGTTAATGTTCCAGGATGCAGTTTGGAATACCATGTTGTGTTTAGTTGTTACGTCACATTGCTCTCTCTCAGTCTAATCTTTCCTCAATATTTCCTTTGTTACGACCTTGACTCCTTTTAACAGTACTGGTTAGGTGTTTTGTAAACAATCCCTTGTTTTGAGTTTATTTCTTTTCTGATAATTACACTGGAATTATTGATTTTTGGGGAAAAACCAAGCTTCATTTCAAGATTTATGTGATATTCATAGAACTTATTATTGGTGATGTTAACCTTGATCATGTGGTTAAGGTGATGTTTGCCAGGTTCTGTAGCTGTGTTTTGATAACTAAGAGGCACTCTCTTCAATGCAGAATGAATTGTTATGGTTTCCATCTTAAATTTAAACAACCACCTAGTACAATCCACAAACAGTAATCTACTTTCTTAGGGTGTGAATATTTAGAGTAGTTGTCCCTTCTGTTTAAAGAAGCTCCTTTACAATAAAGATTACTGTGTTGAAATATGAAAATAAGTACTATATTCAGAATATGCAAGTGTTATCTGTACATTATTCCTGGAATTTCAAATGATGTGTATTGCCTTGTAGAATATGTATTCATGACGTATATATTATTTTCTTAAAAAAAAGATTTTTAGGTATTTCTCACCTCAGTCTAAACTAAGTTAAAACAATGTAGAAGCATTTGCTTTCTCTCCAGGTAAAGGAAAAAAAAAAAAAAAGAAATAAAGAAAATGGATGTGCAAGAAAATCCTACCCTGAGTAAAAAAGACTTGCTAATTCACTAATAGGCCAGAGGACTATTCATTTAGAAATAATAAATCCAGGCCAGGTGTGGTGGCTCACGTCTGTAATCCCAGCACTTTGGGAGGCCGAGATGGGCGAATCACGAGGTCAGGAGTTCAAGACCAGCTTAGCCACCATTGTGAAAGCCTATCTCTACTAAAAATACAAAAAATTAGCTGGGCATGGTGGTGGGCACCTGTAATCCTGGCTATTTGGGAGGCTGAGGCAGGAGAATCACTTGAACCCAAGAGGCAGAGGATGCAATGAGCTGAGATCGCATCATTGCACTCCAGCCCAGGCGAGAGTGAGACTTCATCACAAAAAAATAAAATCAAAAAAAGAAAAAGGAAAAAGAAAAGAAATAATAAATCCAAAACTTGAAGTAGGTAGAATTCAAATGTGTACAAATATCTATGTAGAATACACAAAATCAGTCTTGTCCAGGATTTGGAAACTGAGTCAGTAGATGAAGCTAGGCGAGTACCTAATCATTCAGACAAGAAACAAATACAGGTAAAGGTTAACAAATAGACTGAGAACATAGAATAAGCAAAGGTAGAAACTAAGGGAGAACTGACAAGCAGGTAGGCAATCAGGAGTCAGGGAGGATGAGTGCCAGGGAGCAGTGCCCTCTGTAGGTTGGTTTTATTTATGAAGACCACAGTCTTGCCAACTTCCTGGCCATACTCAGCTTTCTTTCAGAGTTGTGCTTGCCTTTCAGAGGACATTATTTGACACTTAGTTGGGGGAAGGAGGAAAAAAGTTTCAGTGCAGTTAAGCTGGTTAAGGTAACTTAGAACACAATAAGGATAATTTATCTATTTAGTTATGAATCAAACATATACTGAATATCTGCTACTTTGGAGCTCTCTATTCGGTGTTCCAGAGGCATACATTTACATAATTGAATAAACATTCACATAGTGCCTAAAGTGTACAAGGGATTATGGAAGGCATTCCTAGTTTGATATAAACCAGAGGCATAGAAGCAAACAAATTATTAATACTTCCACTTTGATGTGCATCAAAAGATGCATGTACTTAATCTGAAGGTAATACAGACAAAAGAGTAACTAGATCTGTGGAGGTAAGGAAGGGCCAAGGAAGCCTTCTGGAGACATTACACGTGTGCTGGCTGTTTATTAAATTCTTCCGCTAGAGGTGCATAGTCTTGGAGACATATACGATTATAATGACACATTGTTTCCTGTGCTATTTGTCTAACATCCTTTGCCTGACAAGGATGTGAGGAAACAAGAGGATCAAAAGGCCTGCAGTTATAGGCCAGCTGCCATAACCTAAAGGACTAGAGGTGGCCCTGACATCTTTCTTACCTGGAAGGTCACATATGCAGTCGGTGAGGCAGAACTCAAGCTAACACTGTGGTGAAGCACAGATCTGAAAGGAGTTAAATAGTCGAAATCCAGTTAGAAAGAACGGTAGGTGATCTAGGTTCATAACTGAACAGGATGTAGGTTGTAACCTGTCAGAGCAGCTGATGAGGAAATATTAACAAAAGGGCAGGAAGAAGATAGTGAGAAGAAGGTAACGGGTCAGTTTTCTGACTTGTAGTTGGTTTGTAGTTTGTGGGGTATGTGTGTTCTCTCTGTGTCTCTAATAAGATGTTGGATTTTTAAAGTGAAAGCAGAAGAGACAGACTCTTCTTTGCAAGCCACAAAATTTCTAATGATGACTTTTTGTTGGAGCCATGAATCTCAAATCTTTTTCCTTTTTCTTTTTTCCTTTCTTTCTTTCTTTTTTTTTTTTTTTTGATGACTCGTTGCAGCTTTGACCTCCTGGGCTCAAGCAATCCTCCCACCTCAGTCTCCTGAGTAGCTGGGACTACAGGCATGTGCCACCACATGTGGGTATAGTTTTGTATTTTCTTGTTTATAGATGGGGCTTTGCCATGTTGCCCGGGCTGGTTTTGAACCCCTAGTCTCAAGTGATCCAACTGTCTTGGCCTCCCAAAGCACTGTGATTATAGGCGTGAGCTACCATGCCCAGCCTGGAATCTCATAAAGCCAAAATTGTGACATTCTCTGTGCTTGAGAATTCATATGAAGACATATCACTTACTCTGCAGTATATGAAAAACTAAAAATTTTTATCAACTGATTGTAACTCTCTGGAGAGAAGTTCCTAAATTTTTTTCAATAAATTATATCATACTTGAATTTGTACTTGATTTAGATATTGGCTAGCATACTGTTTATTGGAGGATATTTTAAAATGTAATTTGAAAAATAATTTAAATATTAGATTAGATATTTTCCTGAAGAGGAAAAAAAAGGTAAAACCTAAAAAAAAAAAAAAAAAATACAGGCGCTTTCTGCCCACAATTATTACAACAAATCATTAAAGACTTAAAATATGATATTTTATATATGTGGTAATATGTGTTATCAGAAAATATCTCTATTATAAAAGAGGAATTCAGGTACAGTTTTAAACTTGAAATTTCCCCTCACTGTTTCAGATTTTGGCTTAGCATATTTTAAAACAAAGATTAGCAAACTTTCTGCAAAGGAATAGATTGTAAATATTTTAGGCTTTGTGGGCCATAGAGTCTCTGTTGTAATTAAACAGTGTTACCATTGTAGCATGAGAACACCAGAGACAATACCTGAATGAATGAATATGGCTATGTTCCAGTTTTATTTTATTTACAGATATTGGTAACAGGCAAGATTTGGCAATGAATCATAGTTTTCCAATCTTGTTCTAGAAAAAAGCAGAACTTAGTGTATAAGCATTTAATATTACATATTTTTGTGATAGTTTTTGTGAGTTAAGGCTTTGGATTGAATTCTTGTTCATGTTAAAAATTAATCTGGGCATGTCTGTCAAGCCTAATGGTCCCAGCATTTTGGGAGGCTCATGCAGGAGGATCACTTAAGGCCATGGAGGCAGGAGGGTAACTTGAGTCTAGGAGTTTGTGATCAGCCTGTACAACATGGCAAGACCCCATCACTACAAAAGAAAAAAAACACAACTGGCTATAGTGGTTTATGCCTGTAGTCCCAGCTACTCCAGAGGCTGAGGCAGAAGGATCAATTTCACCTAGCAGTTCAAGTCTCCGGTGAGCCCTGTTCACAACTCTACAGTCTGGGCTGACAGAGCAAGATCTTGTCTCAAAAAGAAAAAAAATTACTATATAGAAAAATTCTTAAGAAAAGTGATGCATCCACATATACACACAAACTCATACACATAAACTATTAGAGCTATGAATAAGTTTTGCAAGATTGAAGGATAAAAGATCAATAGATAAAAATCAATTGTATTTCTATGTACTAGCAATGAAAGATTTGAGAATAATTAAAGTTTCATTTAAAATCACATCAAAGAATAATATTAAGTCTAAAGCTTGTATAGTAAATACTGCAAATTATTATTAAAAGAAGGTGAAAAATCCTAAGTAAATGGAAAAGGACTTCATATTTGTAGATTGAAAATTGACATTTTTAAGATGGAAATATGCGTCAAACTGATACACAGATTCAAAGCAATCTCTATCAAAATCCTAACTCTCTTCTTTGCAGAAATGAACAAGCTAAACTTAAAATCCATATAGAAATGCCAGGGACCCCAAATAGCCAAAATAATATTGCAAAAAAATCAAAAATAACAAAGTTGGAGGACTTGAACTTTTCAATTTTAAAACTTACTACAACGCCACAGAAATCAATGGAATGTGGTACAGCTATAAGGATAGATATGTAGACTAATAGAATAGAGTTGAGAGTGCAGGAATAAATCTTCACTTCTGTGGTCCGGCTTTCCATTTTTTTTTTTTTTTAAACAAGACTATAAAGGCAACAGAGAAAGAATCATCTTTTCATTCAATGATACTTGGCCAATTGGATTTCCATATGCAGAAAAATGAACCTGGACTGCTACCTCAGACTATACGCAAAAATTAAAGTGTATTAAAGGTCTAAATTTAAGAGCAAAATGTATACAAATCTTAGGAGAAAATCTATGTATAAATGTTAATGATCTTTAATTAAGCATTAATCTAAGATATAATGCCAAAAAGCAAAGGCAACAAAGTAACACAGTAGATAAATCGGACTAGATAAAAATTAAAACTACTGTGCGTTAAATAGCACTATCAAAGGAAAACCTACAGAATTGGAGAAAATATCTGTAAATTAGACAAGTAGTAACGGTCTAGTATCTAGAATATGAAAATAACTCTTACAACCCAATAATAAAAAATCAAACAGCCCAATTAAAAAAAGGCAAATAATTTAAAGGGATACTTTTCCAAAAGAGATATATAAATAGCCAGTAAGCTCATGAAAAGATGCTCAACTCATTTGCCATTAGGTAAATGAAAGTTGGTACTATACGCACAGAGAATGGCTATAATTAAAAGAAGGATATTAACAATTGCTGGCAAAGATGTGGAGTGGTTGGAACCCCCACCCATTGCTGGCAGAAGTGAAAAATGGGGCAACCACCTTGGAAACCAGGTTGGCCGTTATTCAAAAAGAGAAACAGAGTTACTATATGACCCAGCAATTCTACTTCTATATGTGTACCTAAGACAACTGGAGTGTGTTTACATAAATTGTTAAATATAAATGTTCATAGCAGCATTATGACAATACTAAAAGGTAGAAGCAACCCAGCTTTTTATCACCTAGTGTACAGATAAATAAAATGCACTATATTCATGCAATAGAACATTACTCATCCATAAATAAAATTGAATATTGATCCATTAATATTGTTGAATCTTGAAAACATTACACTAAGTCCAAGAAGCCAGACACAAAGGGACACTTATTACATGATTTTGTTTATATGGAATGGCCAGCATTAACAAATCCATAGAGACAGAAAGTAGATTGCTAGTTACCAGGCGCTATACATAGGGAGGAATGGAGAGTTACTGCTAATCATTACGGGGTTTCATTTTGGAGTAATGAAAAAATGTTCTGAAAGTTGATAGTCTTGATAATTGTACAACCTGGTATATATACTAAGAATCTCTGCATGGGCACTTTAAAAGGTTAAGTGTTATGGTAAGTGATTATATGTCATTGTTTAAAAATCAAACCATTCAGACAGACATAATGCCACAAATAAAAATGTTCAATCCATGCATGTGGTGGCTCATGCCTGTAATCTCGGTGACCTAAAAGGCTTAGGTGGAAGGATTACTTTGAGGCCAGGAATTTGAAGTTGCAGTGAGCTATGATTACACCTCTCTTCTCTAGCCTGGGTGACAGAGTAATTAAAACTCCATCTAATAAATAAATAAATAAATGAAATTTTCTTGTTCTCCCAGTCAATTTTCTAGTGATAATAATTTGAAATGAAATGTTTTATATATAAAGATATATATGTATATACATATATAAGTATACATATACATAAAATTTACATGATTATATACATACACATATATAATAATTTTTTTCCCAAATATTACTTATATGATTTTTGCAATAAATAGTGTTTGCATTTAAAAGTTTGTGTTTTTATTTGTGCTGGTTGTATATTATTCTAGAGGTATCATGTTTCTTTTTAGTTTTTTCCAAATTCCAGTGTTGCAGTGATTCTTGATGCCATATGTTGTGCATTTTGTGAGCCCCTCTCCATACTAAATTTATAGAAATGGAACTGATGAGTCAAAGTGCATGTGTGGTTTTGAATTTTAATTCAACAATAAATATTTATTTTTCACTTTTTATTTGCCAGACAGGAATTGGGGTGCTTCTTTTAATGATATTTTTATGTTACCCTTCAAAAAGATGGTACCAATTTGCACTCCCACCAGACTCTGAGAATTTCTGTTTCTTCCTGCTTTTACTTGCACATATTGTTATTAAGCAGATTAGTTTTTGATAAGTGAATAACTGCAAAATATTTTATTTTCAATTTTTGACTCTATGCTTGAAGATATTTTTATGTTTACTTTTTATTTTGATTTTTACCAAGAAATTTGTTGTATATTTATGTTACAACATGATGTTTGACATACATATAGTGAAATGATGTGTTCAAGCAAATGAACTCATAGTTACCCAGTTTTTGTAGCAAAAACACCTAAAATCTACTTTTGTAACAAAAATCCCAATCACAATACAGTGTTATTAATTGTACTTCTCAAGTGATTTATTAGTTTTCTAGCCTTACTCATCCAATGTATCTGCTACTTTGTATCCTTTGTTAAGTCTTAACTTCAAATAGCATTTAGAATAACTGAGTATCCCAGTTAACTCCGAAATCTTAACATGACAGCTCAATGCGTGGCATGCAAGAGACAAAGAATACTTAAAATAAAGGTAAGGGGCAGCTTACTCTTGAAGAAAATTTTCTTCAACAAAATTAGCCACCATGCCTGTATAAGTTTTGTATATTTTCATGGTGACGGTGTCTCAACATTTTACCTAGGTATTATTTGTTTCTCCTTTTTAAAGAAGTTGTCTGCACAGATCATTTGACCATTTGCTTTTTACTTGACTGTCATGTTATTTTTTCCCACATTTGTTTTATTATTTTTAATTGCATTTTAGGTTTTGGGGTACACGTGAAGAACATGCAAGATTGTTGCATAGGTACACACATGGCAGTGTGGTTTGCTGCCTTCCTTCCCCTCACCTGTATCTGTCATTTCTCCCCATGCTATCTCTTCCCACCTCCCCACCCCCCATCCCTCCCCCACTTCCCCCCAACGGACCCCAGTGTGTAGTGCCCCCCTCCCTGTGTCCATGTGTTCTCATTGTTCAACACCCGCCTATGAGTGAGAACATGCGGTGTTTGATTTTCTGCTCGTGTGTCAATTTGCTGAGAATGATGGTTTCCAGGTTCATCCATGTCCCTACAAAGTACACTAACTCGTCGTTTTTGATTGCTGTGTTATATTCCATGGTGTATATGTACCACATTTTCCCTATCCAGTCTATCATCGATGGGCATTTGGGTTGGTTCCAGGTCTTTGCTATTGTAAACAGTGCTGCAATGAACATTCGTGTGCATGTGTCCTTGTAGTAGAATGATTTATAATCCTTTGGATATATACCCAGTAATGGGATTACTGGGTCAAATGGGATTTCTATTTTTAGGTCATTGAGTAATTGCCACACTGTCTTCCACAATGGTTGAATTAATTTACACTCCCACCAACAGTGTAAAAGTGTTTCTATTTCTCTGCATCCTCTCCAGCATCTGTTGTCTCCAGATTTTTTAATGATTGCCATTCTAACTGGTGTGAGGTGGTTTTGATTTGCATTTCTCTAATGACCAGTGATGATGAGCATTTTTTCATATGTTTGTTGGCCTCCTGTATGTCTTCTTTTGTAAAGTATCTGTTCATATTCTTCACCCATTTTTTAATGGGCTTGTTTCTTTTTTTTCTTGTAGATCTATTTTAGTTCTTTGTAAATTCTGGATATCAGCCCCTTGTCAGATGGGTAGACTGCAAAAATTTTTTCCCATTCTGTTGGTTGCCGATTCACTCTACTGACTGTTTCTTTTGCCGTGCAGAAGCTGTGGAGTTTGATTAGGTCCCATTTGTCTATTTTGGCTCTTGACTGTCATGTTTTACAAGTCCTCTTTAAACATTTAGAAAACACTTCGTTTAGCTTAAGAGTTGAATATTTTGTCTCTAGTTGTCACTTTGGCATTGTTTTGAGTATTTGGGACACACTGAAGATTCTAATATTTTGGTCTTACTGATCTTTTATTTTGTGCCCTTTGAGTGTTTTGTCATGTTAAAAGGAAAGTCATCTTTCCCTTTTTCTCCCTGGTAATCAACCATACTTTACCTTCCTTCAAGAATACAAACAAATTCACAGGTAGTTTCTTTTAAAGATGTTTTTTACGTTTAAATATTCATTACAGTTTTAAATGAATGAAACTCTTTAAAGTCAAATTACTTTTTGAGAAGACAGATCATGGATATAAAAAGTATGTGAAATGCACAGATTTTGGAACTGATTGAAGGTAAAATTCTGGATTCATATAGAAAAAATAATTTAAATTCTTTGCTGCACATAGGTACATTTCTTGTACACATACATATTTTCCTTAATAAACTTCTCAAATTCTTGACCAAAAATTGACTGCTTTGATTTTTAACTCATGCCTTAGTGGCTCCATTTGGAATCTTCCCTTTATGTGGTTTAGATTTGATATATGTAATGAAATAAATAAAACTTACATTTCCTTATTGGTACTCATACTGTAGAAATGTTTACCTGAAGATATTTTGTCTGGCTAAATATCAAAAGTAGCTCTACATACAATATTTGAGGACTTAGAATTATAATGTAGGTTAGGTGATGAAATACTATTCAGATGCCATACTTTATTGAGCATTCACAATGTGCAGGTCCATTTTTTAAAATTGTAATTATTTTATTTTAGTTTTTTTTAAATCATATTTTAAGTTCTGGGGTACATGTGCAGAACATGCAGGTTTGTTACATAGGTATGCATGTGCCATGGTGGTTTGCTACATCCATCACCCTGTCATGTACATTAGGTATTTATCCTAATGCTATCCCTCCCTTAGCCCCCACTCCATTACAGAAATATATTTCATAGTAGTATTTCCATTCACAGAGAATAAAGTCTGAAAAAAGGAAACACATTTGTTCCAATCACTACAATATAAAGGAATATATAATTAGCAAATGTTTTGTATACCTGAAACAATTTGGGAACACAAAGGAAATATATCCTTTAAATAATCATAAATAATGTCCTTCTGAAGGAGTTGACACACCTGCTTTGTCAAGGCATTGATAGGCATCATAAGACTATGATTATAGTGGGATGCTTTTCAGTAAAGTAGGCTATGATTATAGTGGGATGCTTTTCAGTAAAAGACAAGAATAAAACAAGTTCAGGAAGGAAAAAAAAATATCTAGGGCACTAATAGGGAATGATGACTCTTCCAGATTGGATGAAATGTATGATTTAGATATGAGGATAAAATTTAATAAGACTGCAGAGGAAGAGAGTGCCAAAACTCTAGATTTGAGAGTGGCTACGAAAGGCCTTGGGGTGATCTTTGTGGTTCATTGAATTGCTGAATGAAATAATCACCACATTGCATGTAAGACAATAAATCTGATGGCAGCTAATAGAATACATTGAGGAGATGAAATGGGATGTCTGGAGAAAAGGAGTTTTTCTAATAAGGCAACAAATAAAAATCCGAGTCAGATGGATATAATGAAATTGGAAAGTAAAGTGAATTCAGATGGATATAATGAAAACGGAAAGTAAAATGTAAATCCCAAATAATGTATTTACACACCTAGTGGGTATTTGATGTGAATAGTGAAGATAAAATTGTTTTGAAATTTTTAATTGGAATGACTGTATTTAGCTGGCTTTAGATTGTAGAGTAGATTTGTTTTTAAGTATTTGTACTTTGATCACTGGGTTGCAGATTAGGAGACAGAAGAGTGGAGAGTTTGATCCTATCACAAATAAGAGAATAATTAAAACTTCAACATGTCATGGTTATTGGTGAGCAAGGAAATGGGTTTTTAATACAACCATTAAATTGTTTCTAAATATTGAAATCAGAGTAGAGAACTAAGACTTAGGGAAGAAGATACAGAAGGAACATTCAAATAAGTAGGTGGGTAATTAAGCCTCCCTAGAATTCAAAAGATGAGAATGTCAAGAAGGTAGAGCCTACCAGGACTATATTTGTGAATTTCACTGGGATAATTTCTGTGAAGTGATGTGGGTAGAAGCCAGATATTCTGGGGGTTAATGATGTAGTTGGAGGGCCATGTAGGTAACAAAAGTGGGGACTTTTCTTAAATCAAGTTTATGAAGGTATTAATGCCATGAAATAAGATGCACAAATTTTAAGTATTCACTTCTATAACCTTTGATACCTATATACACCATGGGACTACCACCATGATAAAAACATTTACATTATTTCAGAAAGTCCTCTATGAGCCTTCTCAGTGTAATCTCCTCACTTGCTGCTCCAGGCAACCCCTGATCTGCTTTCTTTCATGACGGATTAGCTTTTTTCTTTTCTATAATTTCTTTTAAGTGAAATAATATAGTACTTACCTTTTTGTGTCTGACTTTTTGCACTCAGCAGCATTTTGAGATTAATTTATGTTGTATGCATCTTAATCTGTTCGCTTTTAGTGCTGAGTATGTAGAAAATGCTTGTGAACACTTTTATTAGTATAAAAATAAAAAAAAAATTCTTGTTTTTGAGACAGAAAAAATCTGAAGGTGTTTTGAAGTAGGTAAGAGGACTCAACAGAGAAACTGCCTATACTAAAAGCAAAATAATTTATAGTAAAAATTTCCCAGGGCTTCATGGTTTGTTAGAAGGAAATCATCATTAAATAGAAGTACAAATAGGGAATTAAAACTTAGAATTTAAAACAAATGAAATTTATGAAAACAAAATTTTAAAAATCTGTTTATTTAACCAGAGTGAAGTAGTTAAAATTGAACTAAAAAGATTATCTAGTAAAATTGAAATCGTCAGGAATAAACAATGTCAAGAATTGTACAGGGAGAAGATAGTGGAGAAAATGTACATCAAGTGGCCTAGATTTTCCTTGTGAGAAAGCGAAGGCATTCTCAGAGAGAAACATAAAGTTCAGGTAGGAAATCTGAAAAAAAAAAAAAAAAAAAAAAAAAAAAAAAAAGTTATAGTCATATCATTTTATCAACATGGCACGTAGAATCAGCTGATGACTTCTTAGTTTACTCAGAACAATTTTTATTCTAGTAACATTTGAAAAGTAGAGGGATGCTAATTCCAGATGATCTTTTATTGGAGATTTCACAATGCTTAGAATATGATGGCAAAAAAGTGGGATTTGGCATACCAGAGTGTCCATTCTTGCATTGCCATAAAGAAATGGCTACAACTGTGTAACTTAAAAAGAAAAGAGGTTTGAGCCGGGCGCGGTGGCTCAAGCCTGTAATCCCAGCACTTTGGGAGGCCGAGGCGGGTGGATCACGAGGTCAAGAGATCGAGACCATCTTGGTCAACAAGGTGAAACCCCGTCTCTACTAAAAATACAAAAAATTAGCTGGGCGTGGTGGCACGTGCCTGTAATCCCAGCTACTCAGGAGGCTGAGACAGGGGAATTGCCTGAACCCAGGAGGCAGAGGTTGCGGTGAGCCGAGATGGCGCCATTGCACTCCAGCCTGGGTAACAAGAGCGAAACTCCGTCTCAAAAAAAAAAAAAAAAAAAGAAAAGAAAAGAAAAGAGGTTTAATTGGCTCATGGTTGTGCAGGCTATACAGAAAACATAGTGGCTTCTCCTTTTGGGAGGCCTTAGGAAACTTAGAATCATGGTATAAGGTGAAGGAGAAGGAGTCACATCTTCCAGGGTCAGAGCAGAAGGAGAAGAGAGAAGAAAGAGGTGCCATGCACTTTTAAACAATCAGATCTTGTGAGAATGGTGCTAACCCATTCAAAACGGATCCATACCCATGATCTAATCATTTTCCACCGGGCCGCACCTTCATCATTGGGGTTTACAATTGAACGTGAGATGTGTGTGGGGACACAGAGCCAAACAATATTATTCTGCCCCTGGTCCCTGGGTTGGGACCCATCTACCTGGCCAAAATTTTTTGCCCCAGTAGGTATGGAAGACAGAAGGAAGCACCGAAAGGGATCTCATAGCATCGGATAAGGAAGGGGAGAGGTAAATTGTTTTGTTCAAAGGGATATCTTGGTGTCCCTGAGCCACCAGAGAGCTCATCCAGCAGCAGAGACGTTGAAGAAAACTGTTCAGACAGTGTCTTGTCAGCCACTGTAGGAAGCTATTTGTCAGGCCAAGGATTGAAGATACTCAGTAAACTTAATGAGCAAGGCAACTCCTTGGGGCTGGTGGAAGGTCAGCTCTAGTATTAATAGGGAACTTTTTTTCTCTCTTTCTCATTGGAGACAGAACATTCTCATTGCCAATGGCCTTTTTGCTTATAATAGGCACACTGATTCTGTCTCAGGGCTAGTGAGTCAGGCGATCTTGTCTGGGCATTCTAGACACTGATCTCACAACACTTTCTTAAGATGAGTAATTCTGCAGTGTCAGGGGGCTTAAAGCAATAAAGCAACTGTTAACAATTGCACTTTTTGGCTATTTCTTTTTCTCCTTTCTTTTCTTTTTTTTTTTTTAAACTTCTTTTGCCCTGTTTCTATTGTTGTAAATGTTAAAGGCTGCATTTAAAAGTTGGAACACTGAGTTTTGAGGTCCTGTTGCTGCTTTTCGTCACTTTCTCTTACTGTTGGGGCGATTGAGTAATAAAATGTATACCCAAGAGAGATTGCCCTTCTGGGAAGTCTGGGTCTGAATTAGCATATTTCCTGAGTGCCTAAGCGAAACCACCCTGAAACCATAGAATTTTCCTCTTTTCCCTGAGTTATTTCTCTAACCCTGTCATAAATGACTGATTTAACCACGCACTTTTTCCTTTGCTTTTTTTCCATGGCACTGCAAGCAGACAATAATACTTGTAAGTCATAACAGTGTAAATTAAAGATGATGATAAACTTAATAAATTAAGTTTCTCCTTGTATAATGCCAAATTACACATAGAAAATGGCATTTGTACTCTAAATGATTCCCCCATTTCACCAGCTACCTTGTGCAATGAATGTAGGTTTGAATTTAGGGGTTGATATGAAGCCTCACTCCTGGTAGTAACTGGGTGCACTTGCTTTTTGCAGCAGTCGGAGGGTATAGTCTGGGGCCAGTTGGAATAGATGAAGGGGTGCCTGATGACATTGGAGTGGAATCCTTGGTTAAAGAACAGGTGGAATCCCCCTCAGAACTAAGGAGACTAGGGAAGGGGTAGGACTATGAGGAGCAGGTAGGATGGGATCCCTTAGGCATGGCTTTCTGGTGCCTGGAAGTAATGTGAGCCAGTCAAGGGCCATAACATCCTGTGCATAAGGGACCTCTTCCCATTTTATCTTTTTGATAGAATAAATCCAATGGTAAAATATCATAACACCAGAACCATGTTTAGGTCAATTCTGTTGGTTTTCTAATTTTTATTGAACTCAGATAGTGTTGAAATAAAAAATTAGTTTTTCTTTAAGCCAAATTTGAAATTTCTCCAATAGCCTAAAAAACATCCTAGTGGTGAGAACTCTGGGAGAATCATCATTGTCCCTCAGGACAAAACAAAATTTCTTTCCTGGGCACAGAAGATTATCTAAGCCTAGCAAGACAAAAAAGAACTGAGCCCATGTTGTTTTTCCCTTTTAGGTTTCCATTTTCTGCACAGAAGGTGTAAGTATAGGTCGCAAGGTGTTAGAAAAGTGGGCTATGGGCTACAAATGGGCAGTAGAATGTTGAGCCGGAATTCCACAGTGAGTGAGCGTTGGGCAGAGAGAGGAGCTAAACAAATGGTGACTGTAAAAGGGAGGAAGGGCAGGGGATAAGCAACGTTGCACAGAGGAGACCTCAGAGACCCTGTCTTGCTAAAGAACTGATTTAGCCGTGGATACACCTAAGAAAATGTTTGAGTGACATCTTGTCTATCACTGTAGGTGGCTGTCCATCAGGCCAGTGCCCTGGGAACTCTGAATCCCTTTGACCAGGGGTGGCTTGAGCAAGGGAGTTATAAGACAAAATACAGAAAGAGGCTTGCAACTGGCTGTTAGAAAAATCATATCTTCTAACTTCAGAGCAGAAAAAGGAAAGATCAACACTCCTCTGGAGGGAGGAGCTATAACCCACAACCATAGAGGGAAAGACAATGCCAGAATCCCCAGAGCATCTGGAAAGCAGCCAACAGTATCAATGCTGAAAACATGGAGGTCCTGAGTTTCAGCCAACAAGGGTTCCCTCACTAAGTGCTAAAAACCCCGTGGCATCCAGGAGGTGGCCAACAGTGAACCAAAACCTAAGTTAGGGTCACAGAAAAATGGGACTGTGGCATCCCAGAGTTAAGCCAGTGGAGGACGTCTCACAAATAAGTGTTTGGCCAATTGTCCAAACATAGTTAACAGAAAGTCAAAAGCAAACATAATACTGCAAACAAAACATTTTAGGACGGGAAACCAAATGACTGGCGAAACAATAAAATGGAGTCAGAGGAGAAAGGACTATGGGAAGGAATCACGTATTATTCAGAGTTCTTTGAAGGGACAGAACTAATAGGATAGATGTACATATGAAAGAATTTTTTAAGGAGTATTGATTCACACTATCACGAGAAGTCCCACAATAAGCCTCCTGCAAGCTGAGGAGCAAGACAGCCAGTCCAAGTCCCAAAACCTCAAAAGAACAATGGAGAACAGTACAGCTTTCAGTCTGTAGGACCAAGAGCCACTGGGCAAACCAGTGGTGTAAGTCCAAGAGTACAAAAGCTGAAGAACTTGGACTCCAATGTGCAAGGTCAGGAAGCATTCAACACGGGGAAAAGATGAAGGTCAGAAGACTCAGCCAGTCTAGTCCTTCCATGTTCTTCTGCCTACTTTTATTCTAGCAGCACTGGCAGCTGATTAGATTGTGTTTACCCAGATTGAGGGTGGGTCTGCCTCTCCCAGGCCACTGACTCAAATCTTAATCTTTGGCAAAACCCTCATAGACATACACAGGAACAATACTTGGCATCTTTCAATCCAATCAAGTTGACATTCAATATTAAACATCACAGGTGACAAGGATGTGCTTCAGGGCACTCAAATGACAGCTTACTTTTAACTGACCACTTAGCCAAAGGCTCCTATTCCCTGGCTTACCTGATACTATGGGGAGTGGCAGAGGGGACATTTATCCATCCGAAGCAGCCAAAATTGTGCTGACTGATCTTCTACCTGGGACCCAGTTGAAGGTCTCTCCATGTTTCCTCAGTTTGGGTGGGCTTGGCTGCTTCATGGGGGGTTGGCATGGGTACCAGTGATCTACTAACCTGCTGGTAGGGGTGACAGGTCCCACACAAGGTGGTGGTGCTATGGTCACTGCCGTATGTATTTGGCTCTGCCACCTCCCAGGGAACGTGATGGCTCCAAAAAGAGCCTTTGGTTAGCATTACACTTCTGTAGGGTTAGCAGCTCTTGCTGTAGTCTCAGTATTGTAGCTCTTGCAGCCTTGATCACAGACTGCGTTTCTGTCTCTCACCATCTCTGCTCGTTGTCTCACCAATTGCCATCTTCTCTGATTGCTGAGTGCCACTATCTCTGTTGTCTGACCATTTTGCCTCTCTACCAATCACCACCATTTCTACTGTCTTCATCCTTTCATGGTTGCTGGATGATGCCAGCAGGCAAACCCCAGAATTTGGGTTTAGTTTAGGAGGGTTCTTGGCTTTTCCAAGGAAAGAATACAAGGGCGAGCTTGGGTGTTAGCAACTTTTATTGAAGTGGCAGGGTACAGCATCAGCAGAGGTACTCCTTGCAGAGCAGAGCTACCCCATAAGCAGTGTGCCCAGAGTAGCAGCTTAGAGGCAGTTCTGCAGTCATAGTTAAACCTACTTTTAATTGTATGCAAATTTGTGGGCTGATTATGAAGAAATTTCCAGAAAATGGGTTGTAACTTACAGGTCATTATGGTCATTGCCATGGAACGGGTTGGTAACTTCTGAGTATTACCATGGCAATGGTATCATGACATGGCAGGCTGGTGGGCATGTCTTATGGAGAGACGTTTGTATCTCTTTCCTGTTTTCACTAGTCTTTAATCTGGTGGCTGAGCCCCAGCTCTGAGTTAAGTTCTGCCTCCTACCTCACTTTAGGCCTCTTATGGAGACTCCATTGGTTGGTGATGATTGAAGCAAGGACAACTGTGTCAAAATGTGATCAAAAAGCACATGATCTAAACCCAGCAAGGTCTGTCCAGATTCTTCTTGGTCTCTCTGGGAGGCATTCCTTCCTCTATAGTATGGAGCAGAACGCTCTCTGGAATGAGAGTTTTATGACACAGAGTCAGATTAGAGTTCTTCCTTGGGCAGGTGGCAGGAAGACAGGAGAAAGAAAAATTTTGTTTTCTGAGTCCTGCTCATGAGGCTGAAGCACCTCAACGTTATTAAGAAAAAGACTGTAACAATGGTTATGGGAGTTACGAACTAGCAACCTTGGTCGACAAAAACCTGCACACACATACTCACACACATAAAATCATATTACATTATATAATTAGGTTATAGTAATGTACATATAAATAGCTGTAGACCTTATCTGATTTAGTAGGTCTGGGCTTGGAACTTAGAATGTGGATTTCCAGAAGGCACCCAAAATATGCTGAATGATGTTGCATGTGCTAGAATCGAAATGTGAGTAACAAGAATTCAGCCTACATTTTTCCATTTTGTCCTTTGCAAGCAGAAATATATCAAGGAATAACGAATTCAATGATATGATTTGGTATGGAATGGAGAGAATATTAAGGTCATAGGAGTTGTCAAGATTAACATTAGATAGGAAAACCAACCTACCTGCTAACTGATGTCATATAATGAAATGACAGATGATGGGGTAGAGAGAAAAGTAAGACAAGTGAAGAGGGTGAAAGCATGTAACAAAAATAAAACCTGACGGATAAGTACCTGGAGAGGATGCTATAAACGGATGACCTAGACTTCAAAAGAGGCAAGTGTTCAAAGCTTGCTTAGGGAAAGAAAATCATAGCAAAACACATCATAAATAAATGAAATTTTTGTTCCTCCTGGTAACTTTAATCACAGATTCTTAAACAAAAATAATTATTACATGAGTGCTGCCTAGCTTACTGTTTTCACAGTTTAAAAGTGTGTTCTCACCTATAGATAAAAGAACAAAACAGCTGAGCTTTGAAAAACAACTTTTGAAAGCTGTGTAAAACAATAATCTTGGGATCGGGGAATCTTTGGCTATTTTCTGCTGAGCGCTCTCTGCTGTATTGGGTAGCTTTCTGAAATGGCAGTCCTTCCCATTGTCTGTTTATGTCTCTCAGATTTCACTGGCCTGTCATGCTGAGGCCCGGTGCTTCCAAGTACCTTTACCTCTGCTGAGAACTTGTTTACGATTCTTGTGTCCAGCTGTGATAAAAGTGAATACTCTTAAAAAAGGAACTGAGGATTTTTTTTTCTATAGGATCAAATTTGGGAAAAGAAACTTTGATATAAAATGAACAGTATTTACCTGACTTTTTTTTTTTGTTTAGTTCCATTTACTTTGGGAGAGAGAAGATTCTTTTCCACTTGTAGTTTCTTTTCATGTTGAGTCCTACAGTGAAGGTACAATACTGTGCATATGGAAGTAGCTGTGGTGTTTTCATTTCGATGGGAATGGGAGATGGGTAAAGACTGAGGGAGCGGCTTAGACAACACTCCCTATGCTCTTTGTAAAGAGATTTATGTGAACAATAATTTCAGCTAAACCAAACACACTGAACATAGTACTACTGGAAAATTTGATAAATATTCACAGGATGGAATTTGTATAAATCTAGCAAATAAATGCTTACAGTATATGAGATTAGTGTAAAAATTTGATATTACACTTAGTTTGGATTTGCTTAGAGTCAGACCGTGTGACAAGAATTTAAGGTGAAGTACTTTATTTGGTTGTTGAGTCCAGAAAATAGAGTAAAGAAATGGGCAAATGAGACAGGAAAGGAAAGACGGCCTTTAAGATGTGTTACCATGCAGCTACCACAGTGGGCAATTGTTCCTTGATGCCACTGAAGAAATTCTGGGAGCCAGCGTAGAAACATAACTCATGTATTTTGGTGTTACCTCCCTACATGCCTAACCCCACATGCATCCATACTAAGGGATGTTTATACATCTACCCCCATCCAGCCATTGATTGAAAACTGCTTCCAGTGTGGAAGGAAATTTAATTATCTGGCACTTTTGGCCTGCCACATGGGTGCAGGATGGGTTCCAGCTACAAATGAGTGCAGGGTGGGCTTTGGTTACAAGAGAGCCTCAGGCAAAGAAACACATGCCCTGACAGTTGGACCTCAGGCTAGTGCTCAGTGAAGCAGCAAGGGTGACGGAATATGCGTGGGGCGGGCACCAACAGTATCTGCTACATACTATAATAATGGCCTCCAGTTTACATGCCATCTTTTCCTAGAGGCATATTCTACTCAAGCAAAATTATTTTTGAATGTAAGAAGGGAAGTAAAGGGAGCAAATGATCACTACACAAAGTCAGAACTTTTGTATAAAAGTGTGACAAAAAGCTTTTTGAACATAATTTTATCTGTGACTACAAATATTCCATTATTAATATAATTAGAGATTTATCAGACTTTCTTGAGAATAAGAACTAGGAACAGGGTGTGTTTTCAGAAATCAGATGTTCTGATTGTATGTTTTATTCATGAGAACACAAGGAAGACATAGTAAAAAGCATTCCTGTTTGCTGATGAACAAAGCTTATAGCCAAACTCTCATGCCTAGAGGTGCATACTCTGGCTCCAGAGTGGGTCTATGGTTCCCTATACAGGGAGCAGTGCCCAGAAAGTTGGACCAAGTTAGGAACAGGTCCTCAACCTTCTGGAATTGGTGTCCCAAGGTTCATGTATCAGTGAGTAGTGATGGTATCACTGTAATAGGAATAATTCACTTTGGTTGGATCTTGCAATGACCTGCTGACAAAAGTGTGTCTCACCTTACTGCCTTCCCTACACTATTTCCTTGGGTCCCCAGCTTATGCATCACTGTATCGCCACAGTCTTGTCCATGGGCTTGCTATCATTCCATTATCCTCTGCCAGTCACTGCAGTTTTGTTTAATAGACACTGTGGGTTTTCTACCATGCCTTCAGGGTCAGAGCTAGAGTAAAACCATTTGAAATGTCTTGACAGTATGACTATAATACAGAGAGAATCTGAGGTAAAATAAGAATGCATACTTCAACTAAAGATACTTAAAATCGGATATTTAAAATATCCAGATAAAATACATCTGTGTGGTATACTAAGCTGGTAACAGGCATGTTTGTGATTATACTACTACTCCAACGAAGATTACAAATATAAATAAGTAGCAACTTCAGTTTAATTATATCTTTTTCATGGTTGAAACAATGTTTTCTTCCTCTGAAATCTACCTGTATTAAATTCATTTATATTTATGTTTTATTATCTCACTACAAATGTTCTTCTCATTCTTGCTTTTGAGGGTCAAATTCATGACCAGTTTATCGCTGACTGACTCAAAATATTTAGGCAAGTATCTTGCATATGCTTGGATAAGAAGGATTTTTTTGTATTTTAATTCATTATTTCATGATACAATTATCTGTGGAGTTATACTGTGAACCAGGCACCAAATGCTGGAAATAGGCAGTGCATAATGGTGAATAAAATAGGCAAAGTCCCTGACTTTTCATGCTTCATTCTAGTGAGGGTGGCATGTAGTAAAAAATAAATAAACTGATCAAAATTATTAGGTTATGTTAGGAACTACATGAAAATGCAGAGTTTCTCTTATAATTTCACAAATAACAGTCCTAAATCGTTATGGTACACACCCTCAATTTAACATGAAAATGTTTCACTCACCTTATTTTCTATTGACACATTGTTGGACATTTTTGTTTCTTTGTCTTGTCCATCTGTCTTACGTAAAATTACCAAAATATATTTAGTGTTAAGCGTAGTGGCTAGTGCATAGTATGCTTTTAATTAACACTGTTTATTATTATTAAATACATTATGTTCTGCTATGCTCAGGACGCCTGCCGCATACTTTCAACCATCTCTATTTAATTCTCACAGCAATCCTGTGATGTACTCACTATTACACCCCCAATTTAAAGATAAGAAATTTGAGGCCCAGAAAACATAAATAGTGTGTTAAATGCCACATTGTTCAGCAAGATTTATTTTGTTTTCAAGCCTACATTATTAAAAACTGTACAAAGTAGCTCAATTTATCAGAAGCCATTACTGTACTTATGAAAATTACCAACCACTTATACAACAAATAACCCGATATAGAAAACACCAATGACAAACAAATAAGCACAATATGTATGTTAAATTTCTTGTTACTTGTCTGTTTTTTATTGGCTCTCTTTGATTTAAGACGGGCTGAACACACTTAGATTGAAGGCATAAATATTTGCTTCTGAAAACTGAAGGAGGGCTATGAGAAACCACAGAAGTAAAATATAATTATCATTTTTTAATATTTAAAACTTTAAATGATAACATGTAAGAAATTATAGATTTAGTCTATAAATTATAGACTAAACCTTAGTATCTTTAAATGATGGAATTAATGACAGCTGAACTCAGTTTGGATAAGAGATGATTGCATGAGGGAAGACTTCAGGGATAATTATCAATGACTAAACAAAGCCACACAAAAACAGAATATCAATACTGAATATTTAAATGAGTACTAACAGCAGAAAAAAAAGGGCTTTTTAAAGACTTCCAAGATTTTTATCATCATCAAAAAAAGATTCATGTTTCTTATTTTGGTACCAATGCAGAGCAATTGTGTCATTCTTTAAACTGTTGAATACTCTAAGTTTCTAATAATAAAAATTCACATTTTACTTAGAGCTTTATAATTCTCAAAAGTACTTTTATATACATTATTTTATTTGGCTTTTACATTGTGGAGGGTGGATTACTGTTCCCATATTACAGATGAAAACACTGAGGTTCAGAGCAGTAAGTAGCTTGTCCACAGTTGTATAGCTAGTCCATTGTCCTGCTAGTTTGTGTTATGTAAGCCCAGTTCAAGTCCAGAGATAAAGCAAGTTCAAAATGAAGTTGACTGCTGCATTTCTTATTGTCATTGTCCATATGGAGATATCTGAAGAAATGACCATTTCCTTTGAGGGCCCTTAATTTGAATATCTTTGACCCTGGAACTTATTTTTTTTAAATAAATTACAGATTTCTAAAATAAGTAGAGGCAAATTTTATTCATTTGCTAGACTGTTATATTAGATTTTTTTATTTTTTAGTTTGGGGCTGAGTGGTGACGACTCTGTGATTTTATGGTCAGCAGAATTGGAAGTGGTTGGCTACACTTAGTGGCTCATAACTGTAATCCCAGCATTTGAGAGGCCGAGGTGGGTAGATCATTTGAGGACAGGCGTTTGAGACCAGCATCTCGACTAAAAATATAAAAATTAGCCAGACTTGGTGGTATGTACGTGTAATCCCAGCTACTCGGGAGACTGAGGCAGGAGAATCACTTGAACTTGGAAGGCAGAGGTTACAGTGAGCTGACATTGCACCACTGTACTCCAGCCTGTGCAATGGAGTGAGACTCTGTCTCAGAAAAAAAAAAAAAAAAGGAATTTAGAATAGTTAATAAAATCTTCTGTATTAAATAGTTTTGAAAACTATCCTATAAAACCTATGGTTTCTCTCTGTGCATTCATTGAAAGCATTCACATCTGCTACTCTGTCATAGAAATATTTCTTTTATTAGAGGTTTTGATGAATAAAGGAGGCAAAACTTAAATTGAATCAACCACATAAAGATGAATTTAACTTTAATTCTAGTTTTTTTCAATCCTTACACAAGTTTTTCATACAAATACTCTATAATTTAGTTTTTGTCAGCTTTGCAAACTACAAACCATTAGGATGTCAATATTAACAAGTTAAAAGAACAAATGAGTTGTCTTTTTTACTAAAAAGATCAAAAACACACAGCTACAAAAAAATACATTTTTTCATCAAACCCTGAAGTGATGAGAAATCCCTATGATAGAAAGCAAAATGAAATTAAACCATCTTTTATCAAAATTGCCTCTGTGCTTTTAAAAATTAGTGAAGGTTTTCAGGCTTAAGAACACTCTAAAGCAATGCTTGTCAAACTTTAATTCACATACAGATTATCATGTTAATTAATTATGTCTGGGATTTGCTTCAAAAAAAAATGAGGTTGTGGAGAGGTTACATGGGGTATATAAGCAATGTGATTGGCCATAAATTGATAACTTTTGAAGCTGAGAAATAAATACATGGCGTTCACCATAACAAGTTTTCTTACGAAGAAAAGTGAAAAACAAAGTTTATTGTTATAATATTCTGTGTAGACATTAGGTGCATATACATATATTTTATATTTACATATGTATGTATACAGGTATTTGGGTGTAAGTATGCATGTATGTTTCTGTGCGTGTGTATATGTAGACACACACACACACATCACTGCCAACTAGACAGCATGCTAAATAACTGTATTCAATCTGATTATATGCTCTTGCTGTCATGTTCTGGAATAAGTTAGACTACCTTATGTAGGGATGAAAGGAAACTTTATTGTTGTTTATAGATACTGCTTTCTCCATATGAGAATCAGTTCTTTCCAAGGGCAAGTTTTTATTTAAAAAGGCATTTTTCAGGTATGTCTTTGTGGAATATAAGTTTATCATACTTTTGGTAGGAGAACACAAATTGCTTTTAAAAATCTGTAAATTACACTGCAGATAGCTACAGTAGAACGATAGAAAATAATACTTAGGGAAAGTGATGAGGTTGGTGGTAGTATGTGTTGAAAATGGAAGGACGAGGACTTTAGGAATGTAACATTGAGTGAATCTTGTAAGATTCGATGTGATAAATGAAATTTCACACAGAAGCATTTGGCACATGTGAAGACTCAGAAGTATAAAATACAAGTTTTTTTTAGTAAATGTATATGACTTGTGAATAACGTGTGTATTAAAGGCAACAACAACAGATTACCTTAACCTTTTGGCGTTATCCTATAGGTAAAAGAGAACCATAAAAGGACAGTGAATTTGAAAGACAGGGAGTGACCAACTGGAGTGCTATTCTCATACTCTCCAAGAGACTATATTCCCTTTCCGGCAAACTGCAGATTGTGCAATTAGAGGTGGAGAAAATTCAGGAAATATTTTACAAGTAAAATCATTAGAAATCCTTCTGCCTCCACATGTAAGTTAGCCTTACATCATCTCTCCAGCTCTCTGCCATGGTTTCATTGTTCTCTACTTCTTCTTTTCAACCTATCAGTCTCCCCAAAATATACTCTATATATTTGCCATAGCATGTACTATAGAACGTTATGAATTATGATGTTTACAAATGTTTTTAACACAAAAAAATCTACAAATAAGTATAATTACCTCTGTTACAGATTAAATTATATCACCTAACAGCTCATGTGTTAAAGTTCCAATATCCAGTACCTCAAAATACAACCTTAGTTGCAAACAGGGTCATTGTAGAGGTAATTAGTTAAGAGGTCATACCAGAATGAAGTGTGCCTCTATGTTAAAATGTAACTGGAATTTCGTTTTAATCAGGTATGGCGAGGCCAACAGATCAGGAGATGACTGCTTTGAAGGAAGACTTTTTGTTCATAGTTCCTTAGAAACAGAAAGCAGGGCACACCACACAGGGTCACATGAGGGGGTACCCATGTTAGTCAGGGAGCAGAAAGAGGGAAGGGAAAACATGGACAAAGTCTTTATTGTGGATTTTGTGAGAAGCCATGAGCAAGGAGGAAAGAATAGGCTGATTGAGTTGTGTTTTAAAAAGTCTGAGAGTTCCAAACTTTGTGGGAAGAGGAGTATATTGTCTTTGAGAATATTAGAATAGCACTCCAATTGGTCTCTTTCTCTCTTTCAAATTCACTGTCCTTTAATGGTTTTCTTTACCCATAGGTTAATGCCAAAATGTTAAGGTGATGCTTGCTGCTTCAAGAGATACATAGCAAAATCTTAAAATGTTTAATGCAATAGATTTTCATTTCTTGTTTATGAAAATTTGAGACAGATGCTTTTACTTGACAGGCACTTCTCTCTCCAGTGGTGATTTGTTGCTCACTCATCTTCATCATATGACTCCCAAATTGGTCACAAAAGGAAAGATAAAATGAAGAATTAGGCATGGCAGGCTTTTATGGACAAGACTGGGAGTTGCCACACATCACTGCCAATAATTTTTCATTGGCAAGACCTCTGTCACGTGGCCACTTCTAACTGCGAAGATTTGCAAGCATGATCTCTCCATGCGCCTTCAAAGACATTGAGATGTGTTGGTGAGCTGCAAGCAGGCTTTACTACATGATACGCCATCTTTTCTATGACACAGCTCAATCTACTCTCCTAACTCATACTTCACACTTACGTCTTTTCTGAACTTTTTATCATATTGCTTCTTCTCCACATATTTTCCTTGTTTTCACATCTGGGTCAATGCTTAAGATTTTTTTTTTTACTCAAAAGCTCTACATCCTTACTCTTAGCTTTCATGAAAAATGCTAGTTATTTTAATTGACCTAGTTCTAGCACCACTACCATCATGGAATACTTCCTGTACCTTCCATAACTAAAAGTGAAAGGGCCTTTCACTCTTCTGTGTTCCCATAGCAATTTATCCACAAAGGTAGTACTGTTGACAAGACAGCAATGCAAGTCTGAAATCCAAGCTGTAAACTGAATATTTATATTCATTAAATTATAAAATTTTTAATCAAAACATTTATCAAGTTATGAAATTTGAATATAAAAATGTTTCATTAACATAAGGAAAAATATTCTGGCAAGGAGAGACAAAATGATCAAAGTCAGATTTTTCTGAAATATCTGTTTCAGAGGAAATAAAGTTTAAGGACTAACAGAAACAAATGAGTCAGAGGAGACAAAGGGAGAAGAAGTCAGTAGGGATATCTAGAATATGGCATAGTCATAGTAGCAGAACTGGCAACAATCCCTTAGCATTTTCTAAGAGAGAGTTATTGTGACTCACGGAGCTGCCAACCTATGGCAAATGTGTACCCCATGTGTGATGAATGGGCCTTTACTAATGGGAAATTCTGACTCAATAAACTAAATTTTATTGCTTGCTTCATAAATTTTCTTCTGGTGTGTATTTCTCCTTAAGAAGGAGAGAATACACATGTCACAAAAACATAAAGATTCGGGGCTTGGAACTTGAATTAGTCTCATGGTTTTATTTAGTTAATGTTTAATCTCCCTGAGACTTCTTGCCTCTGGTGTACTGGTGAGATAGTATTTTTTACTTAGAATTTGATCCATGGAAAATTTGTCCTCAGAATTTTGGAGTTACAGTGACTGAATGAACAATATGTTTCCAACATCAGTGACCTGAGGAGGTTTTTTGCCTAGTGTTATAGTTAAATGGTACATTAAAATAAGCTTTCAACTTTGCATACTGGATCTAAGACTAATTCATACTGATACCTGGTGTTTAGCCTGTGTTTTGTTAGTGATAGGACATACAATAAAATGTGTGCAATTAGAAGTCAACACGAACCTGACAATACCACTGGAAGAATTCTCTTTTTAGAAGTAAATTGTGTCTGTTTATGTGACAGTCCAGTCCCTCTACTTTAGATCAGCAAACTACAATCCACTGGTCAAATCTGGTCCATGGCTTTTTTTGTGCTACCAGTGACATACAAATTATTTTTAGCATTTTTAAAGGGCTGTAAACAAACACAAAACAAAAACAGAAGAACCAGAAGAACGTTTGTAGCCTAGAAAGCCTAAAGTGAAGGTGACATAAAACTTCCACAGATTAACTTGCATTTTATTTTTCATTAGAGCCCAGAAAAAAACAGTATCTTATTTACCACCTCTAAATAAATGCACTCTAACCATTATGTTTAAACAGTCCTTCAGTGGTTCTAAATTACCACATTTGATGGTTTTATTTCTTAGTTAAGGTAATCAATTTGGATGTGCATTTTAAGTTAGTGTCTTGCAATTAAGTATTACTTAATAGTTTCTTCTCAGAAAGGTCATAAATAAGAGAACAAGTGAATGTTTTAGTTTAAATAGTTCTGTGCTAACTATTGCTATACTATTATCTCTGTCCTAATATTTCTTTTTATAATTATTTAAAAAAATAGACTTTATGCATTACCGAACCCTAAGATGAACTATTATTTGCCTTCACATTTTCCCACCTGAATCATCATTATATTGGCATCAGGAATGGCCTTTTTGACTTATTTAAAATAATCACTTGAAAGGAGAAACACATTAAGCTCGATGTGTTCAATGATGAGGGAATAAAGCCTGACATTTTAGAGACGTATTAATTCCAAGAAAAGAGAATCTCTTAAGTGAAATGTTGTTAATGTGCTTCCGAAAGGTCAACAATTTATTACTTTGTAGCAGGTGGATCAGAGTCACTTGACCTGGGCTCATCAATTTATATTTCCCTCCAATCTTACCAATTTGAAACCATTGCAAAAAGACACAACGTGCGTATGGAAATAAGAGGGCATTTAGAGGTGCAAGCACAGAAGCTCTGTTGTTTTTGTCTTTTTGTGGAGCAAGATAGGTGGGTAGAGTAGGAGCTGTGCTGTGTTAAGGAGGTGCAATAAAGGGAGCATTTGATGGTCCACCTCCTCCTTCCACCTATCTTTTCTCCCTCTCCCTCAGTCTTTTTCACTCTTCTGGAAGTAAATGGGCAAGAAACTGCCAAGCTTTTTCACATTTGAAGGAGAAAAAAGAGGTTTGTGAAGAAAAAAGCTAAACATACTGATACTGCAAAAGTACTGATACTGCAAAAGTACCTTCCCTCTTGCCAAAACATCTTAGATAATTACCACTGGTGAATTATAGTCACTTATATCCCCAAGTTATTTGTAGGCCAGGGAAAATCCTGAAAAAAACATCTGGATGGAACACATTGCTTAGGAATCTCCTATCAAAGCCAGGAATCATTTGGTTGAATTAAAAACATAGTCAAACTAGACCTAGACAAAAATAAAAGGAATACGAAAGAATTTGCTCTAAGTATATTGGATGATCTATAGGCTGCAGTACAAGAAATTCAGTAAAGTCTCGATCAGAGTGTAGTCAGGAATATCACAGGCACCACCAGGACCATTCTTGCACTCTCTGACTCTCTGCCCCACCATCCTCCATTATCTTCCTGTATTCATGCTCTCTCCCTTGGTGTTTCCCTCTGTTTCTTTCTGCTCCAAGGCAGCACTCTACTCTCTTTCTATATAGACGTGATTTATTGCAACACGTACAGGAAGATCACATACAGTTGCCCTTTCTCAGTATCACCTCCTAGTTCAACTATCCAAATAAACTCTGAGTCTAGTCTCTGAAGCTAAATTCCAAATGCTCATGTAAAATAATTTGATTGTCTCTGGTTAGGGAAGTTAACCACACATAACACAAATGAGATACGTGATCACTGCAGTGAGGTTGTGTGATCTATGACCATTCAAAATGGCTTAGGGAATTTTTTTGAAAAGATGAGAGACTAGGGTGAAAAAAGTGGCTGCTGACATATTCAGGACATTTTCTGTTTTTCTTGTCTGTAATTGTTAATATTTAAGAACGTTCATCCATCAACTGCTCTATTAAGTATCTGGTATATATCACAGATATAACAATGAGTAAGTTACAGTTCCCACTTTTGAGAAATTTATAATCTACTGAGCTTGAGGAATAACTCTACAAACACTCTTTCTACTTAAATCAGTTCTTCAGCTGGGTAAGCACAAGTGCCAATAAAGGGAGTTTTGGAGGATTTAGAAAATATTTATTGGAAAAGCAAATGAGAAGTAAGGCATCCCTTGAAAGATGAATAGTGGTTGGCCAGATTAAGAAAGTCTGAGGAAACCATATAGGAAGCAATAAATTCAATTGATTAAGATCAATTGTCAGAATGATAAATTTGTCAAAAAACCAATTCACCAAATGATCAATTTGCCAAAATACCTACTTTCAATACTTGTTTTAAGGAACATAATTTTTTTAAATATCACTCATGCGAGTATGTTATGTTTATGGATATATACTTAGTAATATTTTGTGGAATCAGTCATTTGATGAAATTGATGTTTAGTCAATTTGTAATTCAGTGCATTGACTTAAAGTATATTTTGGCCTGCTGTCAAGTACATGGATCCAGAGTGGTGAGGGAACAAGCTCTTGTTCCATATGGCTGGAGCATAAAGTGTAAATGGGGCAGAGGGAGATGGTTTTTTAGTAGGAGAGAGATTATCTAACCTCTGGGGAAACTTTGATATATTGAAAAGAATTTCTGAAAAACATGTAATAACATGTAATGCCAGAAACATCCTGTTTGATTTTATATGTATCTATATCCATTCTTAATCCAATGGATTGGAGACTCAGATCAAGAATCATAGATTTTCTTGACCCAAATCATCTCTTTCTTGGCATGACATTTTCAGATACACATGTTTTCTTTTCTTTCAGCTGCGTGGATTCTTTAGATGGTCAGTAGATATATTTAAGTCCTTACGCTTATTCGTGATAAGTAAAGTTATACTTGCCTAATTCTCAATTCACCTGTGGATGCCTCTTTTGCTTCCAAGATATTAATATAGAACCATCATATAAATTTCATTATTTTTCATGCTCTCTAAAATAGAAAATAATAATCCCTGTTGAGACAGTAAGTACTTAAGATATTAATATAAAAATATATGTGTTTAATATTGAAAGCTATATCTTAATGATTATTAATGTAGCTCTCTAAATGGGCTTTCAGCACAGCAGTGCAGTTATCATACAATGACCCTTTCACTTGCCTTCCACATAATCTTCTCCTGGGACTTGGCTGATATAAATGGTTTAAAATTATTTTTTAAGTTTTGTATAGATTTCTTTGATTCAAAACCTCTCAGTACATGGCAAAATACGATATTGAGTGTAATACTAGTAATTAAATATAACTGAATGTAATTATGAATAAAGGCATTTTCAAGATATCTAGAAATTAAGATAAGAAATTGTCTATGTCCCATTACTAAGGTAGATAGTTAGTCTTCCAAAATAAATTTTTATGCTTATACCCTCTCAAAGGTAAGGCTGAATATACAATTAGCTTATAATCACATATGCTCTGAGCTGACTTTTGTGTATATGTGGTTGTATTATTGCTTAGCTCAGTGGAAAATAAATAAAACGATTCAATTAAACTTAAAATCATAAATAAAAGCCAAGTAAATGGGTGTACCTAAAGGATGTTGGTAGAATCAGCAGTAATGATTTGTTGTTAAAGTTCTCAAAAATAAATGTAAAAGAATAAAGATATTTTATATGAAATGAATATATATAATAAATAGTCTTGGAAAAATGCAATATAATTTACCAGCATGCAGAACAATAATAAACAGTTTGCTTATAGTTCATGTTTATATTTCTTTTTCTACACCAATTCTTGTATGTATATATCCTAATATAATTAACATAACACCATATATAGAGAACTTTAAAATCGATAAAATGTACGTAATGATTTTACTAAATATGAATGCCTTAAAGTGTTAATAGATTCTACAGTTGAATCAATCTCTATTGTATTTGCCACTCACTTTAATTACTTTCAACTGTTAAGTTGTAACGGCTTATTTAATTTGTATTTATAAGACTAAACACGAATAGGAGTATTTGTGGCATGTCTATAACAAGATTTCTTGTTATAAGTTTAAGCTTTTCAAGGGAATGTTTCATATCTGCTCTATTTGTAACTCTCCAAAGATATATATTTATATATCACAATATTTTGTTCACAGTGTTCCTTGAGTAAATATGATGGGCTTGCTGAATGAATCTGAGGAGCGGGATGCCTTTATGGCTTGCAAATTTCTGCTCTAGGTGGCCATATCAGAGACAGACACTTAACATTTATAGTCTCATAAAGTGGGGGATCACCTTGGAATCTGCAAGTGGAAATATAAACTGGCCACAAACATTATAAAACTTGCAACAAAGATTCCCTGATACCTCATTACAAAGCCTTTGCTGATTCTCTACGAGCCTTTTCAGCATCAAGGACTATGATTCAACTTATTCTCTCTTTGGTTTTGCCAGCTTATAAATTTTGCAAACTGCTGACAATGCCTCACAGTGTGGCTGATAACACTTTTTAGAAATGTTTTGTGCATACTGAATAATTTTTTTTAAATTTTTTTTAATTTTTACATTTGTGGGTACATAGTAGGTGTATATATTTATGGGGTATATAAGATATTTTGATATGGGCAAATAATGTGTAATAATCACATCAGCAGAAATGAGGTATTCATCACATCAAGCACTTATTCTTTTTGTTACAATTCAGTTACACACTTTCATTTATTCAAAATGTACAATTATTATTGACTGTAGTCATCTTGTTTATTTTTTCCAACTATTTTTTTGTACCCATTAACGAACTCAATCCCCCACCCATCTTCCCACCCTGCCCTTGCCAGCCTCTGGTCACCATCCTTCTACTTCTTTATGTTAATGAGTTCAATTGTTTTAATTTTTAGGTCCCACAAATAAGTGAGAACATGAAGAGTTTTTCTTCCTGTGCCTGGTTTATTTCACTTAACATAATAACCTCCAGTTCCATCCATGTTGCTGCAAATGGCAGGATCTCATTTTTTAAATAACCGAATCCATTGTGTATATGTACCACGTTTTCTTTCTCCATTTGACTCTTGATGGACACTTAGGTTGTTTCCAAATGTTGGCTGTTGTAAATAGTGTTGCAATAAACATGAGAGTGCACATATCTCTTTGATATATGATTTGTTTTCTTTTATTTATGTGACCAGCAGTGGAATTGCTGCATTGTATAGTATTTCTACTTGTAGTTTATAGAGAAACCTTTAAGCTTTTCTTCATAGTGGCTGTACTAATTCATATTCCCATCCACAGTGTACATGGGTTCCCTTTTCTCCACATCCTCCCCAGCATTTATTATTGTCTTTTGGATAAAAGCTATTTTGACTAGGATGAGATGAAATCTCATTGTAGTTGGAATCTGCATTTTTCTGATGATCAGTGATATGGAGCACATTTTCATATACCTGTTTGCCATTTGTATGTCTTCTTTCAAGAAATGTCTATCCAGATCTTTTGCCCATTTTAAATTGTATTACTAGGTTTTATTCCTATAGAGTTGTTAGAGTTCTTTACATATTCTGGTTATTAGTCCTTTGTCTCCCATTCTGTGATTGTCTCTTCACTTTGTTGATTATTTCCTTTGCTGTGCAGAAGCTTTCTAACTTGGTATCATCCCATTTGTCTATGTTGGCTTTGGTTGCGTATGCTTATGGTGTATTAGTCTAGAAATCTTTGCCCAGTCCAATGTGTTAGAGAGTTTCCCCAGTATTTTATTCTAGTAGGCTCATTGTTTGAGGTCTTAGATTTAAGTCTATAATTCATTTTGATTTGATTTTTGTATAGGGCAAGAGATAGGGACTTAGTTTTCTTCTGCATGTAAATGTCCAGTTTTTCATAGCACCATTTATTGAAGATGCTGTGCTTTCCCCAATACAATCTACTCTTGACACCTTTTTTGAAAATGAGTTCACTGTAGAAGTATGAAATTGTTTTGGCAAATCTATTATGGAACATAGCTGTTCCATTGGCCTGTGTGTCTATTTTTATGCCAGTACCAACCTACTGCATACAATCTTGGTAGGTTGTATGTGTCTAGAAATGTATCAATTTCTAGAATGTTTTCAAATTCATTGCCTTAGTGCTGCTCATAGTAGCTTCTGATAATCCTTTGAATTTCAGAAGTATTGGTTGTAGGCTGGGCGCGGTGGCTCAAGCCTGTAATCCCAGCACTTTGGGAGGCCGAGGCAGGTGGATCACGAGGTCAAGAGATTGAGACCATCCTGGTCAACATGGTGAAACCCCGTCTCTACCAAAAATACAAAAATTAGCTGGGCATGGTGGTGCGTGCCTGTAATCCCAGCTACTCAGGAGGCTGAGGCAGGAGAATTGCCTGAACCCAGGAGGTGGAGGTTGCGGTGAGACGAGATCGCGCCATTGCACTCCAGCCTGGGTAACGAGCGAAATGCCGTCTCAAAAAAAAAAAAAAAAAAAAAAAAAAGTATTGATTGTAATGTCTCTTTTTCATCTCTAATTTTATTATTTGGCTCTTCTTCTTCTTTCTTCTTTCTTCTTTCTTCTTTCTTCTTCTTGTTAGTATGGCTAAGATTTGTCAATTTTATTTATATAACCAAAAAACAAACTTCTCATTTTGTGGTATTTTGTATTTTATGTTTCAGTTTCATTTATTTCTACACTGATCTTTATTTGTTTGCTTCTACTAACATTGGGTTTGGTTTGCTCTTACTTTTCTAGTACTTTAACGTGCATTGTTAGGTTGCAAATTTGAAGTTTTTCTGCTTTTCTGATGTAGGCATTTATAGCTATAAACTTCCTTCTTAGTGTTGCTTTCACTATATCCCATAGGTTTTGGTATATTGTGTTTTCATAATCATTTGTTTCAAGTAATTTTTCCATTTATTTCTTAATCTATTAATTCACTTCATTGTCATTCAGGAGCATATTGTTTAATTTTCATGCATTTATATAGTTCTCAAACCTCTTGTGTTATTGATTTCTAGTTTTATTCATTGTGGTCAGAGAAGATACTCGATGTTAATTCATTTTTTTATAGATGTTTTAAGACTTGTTTTATGACGTAACATATGGTCTATCCTTAATAATGATTCATATGCTGGTAAGAATGGATATTCTGCAGACACTGGATGAAATTTTCTGTAAATATCTATAAGGTTCATTTGGTCTGTAGTGCAGATTAAGTCTGAATTTTCTTTGTTAATCCTTTGTCTGGATGATCTGTCCAATGCTATTGGTGGGATGTTGACGTCACCAGTAGTTGTTTTATTAGAGTTTGTCTCTCTCTTTAGCTCTAGATTATTTGCTTTATACATCTGGGTGTTCCAGTGTTGGATGCATACGTATCTACAATTGTTGTATCCTTTTGCTGAATTTATTCCTTTATCATTATAAAATGACCTCTTTGTCTCTTTTTATAGTTTTTGTCCTGAAATCTATTTTGTCTGATAGAAGTCTAGCTGCTCCAGCCCTTCTTGGGTTACCATTTGCAGAGAATAATGTTTTCCATTCTTATATTTTCAGCATGTGTGTCTTTTTTTTTTTTTTTTTTTTTGAGATGGAGTTTCACTCTTGTTACCCAGGCTGGAGGGCAATGGCGTGATCTCAGCTCACCGCAACCTCCACCTCCTGGGTTCAGGCAATTCTCCTGCCTCAGCCTCCTGAGTAGCTGGGATTACAGGCACGCGCCACCATGCCCAGCTAATTTTTTGTATTTTTAGTAGTGACGGGGTTTCACCATGTTGGCCAGGATGCTCTCGAGCTCTTGACCTCATGATCCACCTGCCTGGGCCTCCCAAAGTGCTGGGATTACAGGCTTGAGCCACTGCGCCCGGCCTAGCATGTGTGTCTTTATAGGTGAAGTGTGTTTCTTATAATCCATAAATATTATTATATAATGATCATCTTTGTCTCTTGTTACAGTTTTCATCTTGAAATCTATTTTGTCTAATGTAAATATAGCTGCTCCTGCCCTTTTTTTAGTTACCATGTGCAGGGAATATCTTTTTCCATCCTTTTATTTTTGGTATGTGTGTCTTTACAGGTGAAGTATTTTTCTATAATCGATTGTGATTTGATTTTTGTGTATGGCAAGAGATTGAGTTGGGTCTTTTTAAATACATTCAGCCACTCTGTGCCTTTTGATGGGGGAGTTTAGTCCATTTACATTCGGTGCTGTTACTCGTAAGCAAGAACTTGCTCTCACAGTTTTATTTGTTTTCTGTTTTTTGTTTTTTGTTTTTTTTTTTTGTGGTCTTCTCTTCCTTTTTTCTTTCCTTCCTCTTCCTTTTAGTGAAGGTGATTTTCTCTGGTGCTATGTTTTAATTTTTTTTTGTTGTTGTTTGTTGTAATATTTTAGATTTGGAGTTACCATGGGGCTTGCAAATAATTTCTTGTAACCCATTTTTAAATCTGATGACAACTTAACACTCTTGCATAAACAGACAAGCAAAGAGAAAACTAATAAAAACTCTACATCTTAGCTTCATTCCCTTGCATTTTAACTTTTTATTATTTTTATCTTATTTTACTATTTCTTGAAAAGTCCTAGTTATTATTTTTGATCAGTTTGTCTTTTCATCTTTCTACTTAAGATACACATAGTTTACACACCATAATTGCAGTGTTATATTTTGTCTTTTTCTGTGTGCTTACAATTATCAGCAAGTTTTATACCTTCAGATGATTTCTGGTTGCCCATACTTTTTTTTTCTTTAGGATTGAGGAGCCTCTTGTAGCATTTCTTGTAGGACTGGTGTGATGTTGATGAAAGCCCTTAGCTTTTGCTTCTCTGGGAAGATCATTATTTCTCCTTCTTGTTTGAAGAATATTTTCGCTAAATACACTATTCTAGGATAGAAGATTTCTACATTCAGCGTTTTAAACTTGTCATGTCATTCTCTTCTGGCCTTTAAAGTTTCCACTGAAAAGTGTGCAACCAGACATTTGGAGCTTCATTAGATTTCATTTATTTCATTTCACTTACTGCTTTTAGAATCTTTTCTTTATTCTTGATCTTTGGGAGTTTGATTTGCCTTGAAGTCATTGTTTTGGGGTTAAATTTTCTTGGTGTTCTATAACCTTCTTGTACATGGATATTGATTTTACTTTATTTTTTAAGATTTGGGGAGTCCTCTTTTATTATCACTTTAAATAAACTTTCTACTCCAGTCCTCTATCTCCTCTTTATGGCTCATGTCTCTTAGATTTGCCCTTTTGAGGTTGTTTCCTAGATCTTCTAGGCTTGCTTCATTGTTCTTTATTCTTTTTCTCCTGTGACTTTCAAATAGCTTATCCTCAAGCTAATTCTTTATTTTGTATGATCAATTCTGCTAAGATTGATATACTGCATTTTTCTGTATATCAGTTTTGTTTTTTAATTCCAGAATTTCCACTTGATTCTTTATATTTATTTCAGTATCTTTGTTTAATATATTGGGTAGGATTCTGAATTCCTTCTCTGTGTTTTCTTGAATTTCTTTGAGTTTCCTTAACACAGCTATTTTGAATTATCTTTCTGAAAGATCACATATTTATGTCTCTCTGGGATTGGTCCTTTATGCCTTAGTTTGTATGGGGAGGTGATTTTTTTTTTTCCTGGATGCTCTTGATGCCTGTGGATGTTCATTACTTTCTGGCCATTGAAAAGTTAGTATTAATTTTACTCTTTACAATCTGGGATTGTTTGTGTCCGTTCTTCTGGGGAAGACTTTCCAGGTATTCAGAAGAACTTGTTTTTTGTTTTTTTTTGTTTAGTTTAGTTTTTGAGACAGAGTTTCACTCTTGTTGCCCAGGCTGGAGTGCAATGCCACGATCTCAGCTCACCACAACCTCCACCTCCCGTGTTCAAGCTATTCTCCTGCCTCAGCCTCCCAATTAGCTGGGATTACAGGTGTGCACCACCATGCCCAGCTAATTTTTATATTTTTAGTAGAGACAGGGTTTCACCATGTTGACCAGGGTGGTCTCGATCTCTTGACCTAATGATCTGCCCAAACTTGGTTTCCCAAAACGCTGGGATTACAGGCATAAGCCACTGCAACCGGCCTGAGGAACATGGTTTTTACGATACAAGTTCTTGGTCACTACAGTTGTAGCTGCATTAGCTGGCATCCCAGGCCCTGTGAAGCTGTGACTCTCACAGACTGTTTGAGGTACTGTCTTGGTGATCTTGGATAAGATCCAGGAGAATTCCCTAAATTGCCAGACAGAACCTCTTGTTATCTTCCATTACATTCTTTCAAACAGAGAGGAAACAGTCTCCTCTCTGTGCTGAGCTCTCTGGAGCTGGGGGAGTGGTGTAAGAAGCACCCCTATGGCCACCACCATTAGGACTGTGTGGATCAGTCCTAATGCCAGCACAGCATGTAGTCTCATCCAAGGCCCACTGTAACCACCTCTTGACTACCACCTGTGTTTGATCAAAACCCTAGGGCTCCATAATCAGCAATTATGAAGCCAACCGAACTTCTATTCTTCCGTTCAGGGCAACATGTTTTCTTGGGCCCCAGGCATATTCAGATGGGCCATCCAGAAACTATGGCTTGGAGTTGGAACCTTAGAAATCTACCTAATGCTCGATTCTACTGCATCGAAGCTGGTACTCAAACCATAAGACAAAGTCATTCCCACTTTTCTTTTCCCTTTCTCTGGCAGACAAGTCTGTTTCCATGTCCACCACAACCACAGGTCCATTTGGAGTACTGCCAGGCCACTGCCAATGCTCACATAAAGTCCAAGGGCTCTTCACAGCCTAGTGGTGACTGTGGGAAGCAGTGGGCTTCTCTCTGGCCCATGATGGATCCAGAAATGCCATCCAAGAGACAAGGCCTATAATTGCAGATCCCAAGGACCTGCTTGATCCTCTACCCTTGTGCCTGAGCTGGTACCCACACTACAAAACAAAGTTTGCTTTATTCTTTCCTCTGCTTTTCTCAACCCGAAGGGGTCTCTCCTCGGACGCACCACAGCTATGAAGCCAGTACAGCCTATTGTGTACACTATGTGGTTACCACTGCTTCTTATTCAGAAATCAGGGGCTCTTGAGTCCGGAAGTGATAAATCCTGCCAGGACTGGGTTCTTCCTTTCAGGGCAGCTTATTCCCTTCTGTCCCTCGGTATTTCTAGAGAAGTCATCTGGGAGCTACACCCTGGAATGAGGTCCTCACAACTCTGCCCAGCACCCCATCCTACCGTGGCTAAGCTGGTATCCACATTGCAAGACAAAATCCTCTTTGTCTTCCCTCTCTTCTCAAGTGGAAGGAACAGGTTTCTTTTGGAGCTGTGAGCTACGTTGCCTGGGATTGAGAGACAGCTAGCACAAGCACGCCCTTAGGTACACGGCTGATGTCTCCCTAGGTTGTATTTCCCCCGTATTCCCTGGTTCTAAGCCCAGAACACCACCAGGATTTGCCTAGGAGTTGCAGATTTTGTGGCTTAGATTGCTTTTCAAGATTATTTAGAACTCGAAAGCACTTTAGCTTGCAGCAGCAAGGCTTGCCAAAACTCAAGTTCCAACTAGTAGAATCGGTGATTCCCCTCTGTCTAGAGCTTAACTAAATTGTCCCTTTATAAGCACCAGATGAGTTCTGCTCAGTGCTGGGAGCACTGACTTCCAAATCAAAGTTCCACAATCACTGTGTTCTCTCTTCCCCAAGCCCCATATCCTGCATCTGCTGCCAGGGGATAGGAGAGAGACACAGTGTTGGCAATTCAACACTGTCTTTGCTACTCTGTTCAGTTCCTCTTTCAATGATGTGAAGTTAAAACCAGGTAGTGTGATCACTTACCTAATGCTTGGTTCTCATGTAGGTGGTTTTTTGTATAGATAGATGTTAAATTTTGTACTCCTGCAAGGAGGACATCAGTGGAGGCTTCTATTTGGTCATCTTGCTCTGTCTCCCTCCAGTGAACAGTTTCAAGGCAACAAAACCTGTTGTTACTCACCTCACCCAGGCACACTTTCCTGTATGGCACCAGGAGGTTGCTTGTATTTTCTGCGATGTCTTTGGAAAGTCCTTCCATTTGCTCCTGAGGTGAAGGATGTGTGGCTGAATCTGAACTCTTCCTAGAAAATGCTCTCTCTTCTTCCAAAGACCTTTAACAACATCTGTAACAGATGCCAGAAACAAAGGATAAGGCTTATTTGTGGGCTCTGCTATGAGCTTTCTTATGTGCTGTATGTGAAATTAGTTATCTTTCTATCACCACATTAAGATAATAATAGTTAACTATTACTATATAGATTTTAAAACATAAAATGTTTTTAAAAGTTGAGCTAAAAACAATCTGACTGATGTCCTCCAAATTCCCAGTTTCCTGACTCAAGTATATAATAAGCATTCATAATGTTAAATAGTGATTGCTGTTGTTATTGCTTGGGTCCCTTTTTATAAAATTTCACATTTTATAAATTGTACCTATATGCCACATACATGCATATATTTTGTTGAATAGGTATTAATTGTCCTCAATCTGTGACCTTACAGTTAGCCATACCTCATTTAAATTTAGCTCTTGAAAAGATTATGTGGCTTTAGGAAATTTACTTAAAATTTTTGACTGTAGTGTTCTCATCTGAACAATGAGGCTAACAATAAGAAATATTCTGGGATTAGCACAGTTCTCCTCCAGTAGCAACAATCCATATGTGCTGCTTCCCTTCCTTTTTCTCTTCTTTAGTGTACCTTACAGGACTTTTACTGTCATATTAAACTTGAAGTCAGAAAATCAAATTTCTTGACTATATGGAAGCTACGAAGTGAACCATTGAATCTCTAATATTACCGTGGCCCAGCATCTTGTTTTGCTGGGGCAAACACTCCCTTCTGGATAGCTTTTGCATTCAGCCATATTGTCAATCAGTGTTGTTAATGATGCTGCCTAATTAAGTATGCATTGAATAAAACATTCAGATCATGTTATTTTTAACTTCTGTATTTCCTTCCACACATTTCTCTGATCTGAGATGTAAAATGTAATCTACATTGGGCAGATAATTATAGCTTGGGAAACAAAGGGATGAAAAAGCAAGATGGGGGAGACAAAAGCAGAAACTTCAGACCTAAAAATGGCAAAAACATTGTGGAGATGAGATCATGTTTTTGGTGTATTTGTGGTTTTTTTGTTTTCTTTTCAAATCTCAGAGCTAAGAGATTCTGAGATTTACAGAAACAGCAGAAGTAAAACGTGAGATGAGTCGATAAGGAGAGGTACTTGTAAAGATCAATAATCGCTACACTTATTAAAGACGAGTAGATGTAGAATTTATATTCTGCAGATGTTAAGGAAGACACTTATTGAAATGTACAGCAATTCCATTCAGCAAAGAAGTTGCTGCTCAGTCTTTCAGTTAATGTGTAGCACGAGGGGAATATGATGAATCTAATTGGAGCTGATTTCTCTTTAAAAGAAATGGTGAAATCTAAGTTAAGACAAGAAAGTTGATGGGGCAAGATCTCATATATGGAGATTGGGGAAAGGTTATTTACTCAGTTGTCTAATTTTATAGTGAATGTGTGTTTACTTACCATGCCTTCCTGCCATGTGTACATTTTTATAATAGTATCGCAAATATGTAATCATTTGTTTAAATTATGAGTCTGCATAAAATGTGAGAGAAAAACAGTATTAAAGGTCTGAAAGATTTTAAGCATATCAAGGCAAGGTTTTGGTTGAGATGAATTTTTTTTTAATGTTCTTCTTTACAAATACCTACAATTCAGTAATAATAGAAAGCCCAAATTCTCTTTTTTCTTCTGTGTCTATTCTATGAAAGTGTATTTCTCGAAACAAGGGCTCATCAATTATTTCCCATGTATAAAAGACTTAGAGCTTTCTTTCACAATGCCTAGTACCAGATCATTAATTATCTTGAAGCGTTCTCTCATTGAGAGTCCTTTCACAAATCAATCCTAATTTTTTTTTTTTTTGCTGCGAATATTAGTTGTTGCCTCAACATCATAAATTGAGGGTCTTACTGCCCTCTTTCTAAATATACGATCTTTATCAACTTAATCTTAACTTTTAAACTTACTAGGTAAACCTGTCAAATCTAGCTATTAGAAATTGTTTATTTTGACCCTCTTATCTTAAATATTCTCATAACTGCATTATTGTATACATAATTTCCATGTCTATTTTCCACTTTAATCCTGATTATTAAACAGTTTACTTGGCTTTAAAAATTGTATACAAGAATTCATAAATACATACTACTTGAAAAGCAATATATAAATATATACAGTAGAAAGTGAAAGAAGACATCACTTTCTGACTATGACAGAGTGGTTTGTATGAAGCCAATATTTCCTCCACACAACTATGAAAGCTACATAAAATGGCAACAAAAAGCTGTTTGAAGTCTGAACCCAATAACGGAAGGCAAGACTTTTGAAGGCAAGATGCTAGAGAAAAGGAGGTAAGGTAGATACTTTAAGCAGCTTTGGTTCATCAAGGCATTTTTCTTATCCTGAACCATGCAGAGTCATGAACAGAATGCAGAATCTGAACAGAATGCCAGGGAAAAGGAAGGTGCAATTATCAGGAGAGCAGCTGGCTGACTCATACAACATGGTAAAAAACACTGGAGTTTATGGTATGGAGAAAAAGCTTGGGTAGAGCTCCAGATGTTCACCTGACTCTCCGGAAGCCCTGCGCTCTAGGAGTAGGGGCCCAAAACCCATTCACTAAACTTCCCACAATCTGATTGAATCAAAGGGATCTGCACCAATTCTAGCTAAAGGCCTAAATAAATAAATAGATAGCATGCAATATTCCCTGAAAGAGACAAATATCTTCTGGAGTAGTTTATAAGTTTTATAAACATTTTTCATCATTTCGACCAAAGAAGTCAAAATCAAATATAAATTAGTTCAACTGCTAATTAGTCAAAGCTAGAGATATTTCTTGCTTATTTAAAAAAAAATTTAATTGTTCTTTAAGTGATGGGGTATATGTGCAGATTATACAGCTTTGTTAAATAGGTATACACAAGTCATGGCCGTTTGCTGCATCCATTGCCCCAGCATCTACATTAGGTATTTCTCCTAATACTATCCCTCCCCAATCCCCACATCACCTGCTGTTCCTCCCCTAGTCCCCCAACCCCAGGTTCTGGTGTGTGATATTTCCCTCCCTGTGTCCATGTGTTCTCATTGTTCAACGTCCACTTATAAGTGAGAACATGTGGCATTTAGTTTCCTGTTCTTGTGTCAGTTTGCTGAGAATGATGGTTTCCAGTTTCATCCATGTCCCTGCAGTGAATATGAACTTGTCCTTTTTTTATGGCTGCATAGTATTCCATGGTGTACATGTGCCACATTTTCTTTATCCAGTCTATCATTGATGGGCCTTTGGGTTGATTCCAAGTCTTTGCTATTGTAAACAGTGCCACAGTGAATATGCATGTGCATGTCTTTATAGTAGAACAATTATTAATCCTTTGGATATATACCCAGTAATGGGATTTCTGGTTCAAATGGTATTTCTATATCTAGATCCTTGAGGAATCACCACACTGTCTTCCACAATGGTTGAACTAATTTACACTCCCACCAACAGTGTAAAAGTGTTCCTATTTCTCCACATCCTCTCCAGCATCAGCTGTCTCCTGACTTTTTAATGATTGCCATTCTAACTGGCCTGGGATGGTATCTCAATGTGGTTTTGATTTGCATTTCTCTAAGACCGGTGATGATAAGCTTTTTCTCATGTTTGTTGGCTGCGTATGTCTTCTTTTGAAAGGTGTGTGTTCATATCCTTTGCCCACTTTTTGATGGGGTTGTTTTTTTCATGTAAATTTGTTTAAGTTCTTTGTAGATTCTGGATATTACCCTTTGTCTGATGGGCAGATTGCAAAAGTTTTTTTTCCATTCTGTTGCCTATTCACTCTGTTGATAGTTTCTTTTGTTGTGCAGAAGTTCTTAAGTTTAATTAGATCCCATTTGTCAATTTTGGCTTTTGTTTACCATTGCTTTTTGTGTTTTAGTCATGAAGTACTTGCCTATACCTAAATCCTGAATGGTATTGCCTAGGTTTTCCTCTGGGTTTTTATGGTGTTAGGTCTTATGTTTAAATCTTTAATCCATCTGGAGTTAATTTTTGTGTAAAGTATGAAGAAAGGGTCCAGTTTCAGCTTTGTGCATATGGCTAGCCTGTTTTCCCAACACCATCTATTAAATAGGGAATCATTTCCCAATTGCTTGTTTTTGTCTGGTTTGTAGATCAGATAGTTGTAGTTGTGTGACATTTTTCCTGAGACTTCTGTTCTGTTCTATTTGTTTATATCTCTGTTTTGATAACAGTATCATGCTGTTTTGAGTATAGTAGCCTTGTAATACAGTTTGAAGTCAGGTAGTGTAATGCCTCTAGCTCGGGTTTTTTTGCTTATGATTATCTTGGCTATGCAGGCTCTTTCTTGGCTCCATATGAAGTTTAAGGTGAATTTTTCCAGTACTGTGAAGAAGGTCAATGATAGTTTGATGGGGATCGCATTGAATCTATAAATTACTTTGGGTAGTATGGCCCTTTTCACAATATTGATTCTTCCTAACCATGAGCATGGACTGTTTTTCCATCTGTTTGTGTCCTCTCTTATTTCCTTCAGTAGTGCTTTGTAGTTCTCCTTGAGGAGGTCCTTCACATTCCTTGTTGGTTGTATTTCTAGGTATTTTATTCTCTTTGTAGCAATTGTGAATGGGCGTACACTCATGATTTGGTTCTCTGTCTATTATTGTATATAGGAATGCTTGTGATTTTTGCACATTGATTTTTGTATCCTAGACTTTGTTGAAGTTGCCTGTCAGCTTAAGGAGATTTTGGACTGAGACGATGGGGCTTTCTAAATATACAATCATGTCATCAGCAAACAGGGACAATTTGATGTCCTCTCTTCCTATTGAAATACTCTTGGATCTCTCTTCTAAATACTCTTAGAGAGATCCAAGATGGCTGATCACTAACAGCTCGGGATTGTAGCTCCCACTGAAAGCGCAAAGAATGAGAGGACGCCACACCTTCACATGAATTCTTGTTGCTCACGCACCAGGAGATTCCCAGCGGAGGAGCCCCACGGGTCGCCAGCGCGACTCTTGTGACCGGCGAGGCGGTTTTGCCGGCGCCTTGGAGCGACGGTTCTTGGTGCAGAGTCGGAAAAGCACCATCAATCTTAACGCCGCTGATTTGGTCGGTGCAGTGGGTTGCTCAGATTTCGGCGCTGAGAATCAGTAAGTTGGACGTCCACTCAGAAACCTAATTACAAAGACGGTGAATTCAAAGACCACAGATGGATAAATTTATAACGAAGGGAGGAAAACGGCCAAAAAAGGCTGAGAATGCCCAAGATCAGAATGCCTCTCCCTCAGCAGGGGATCACAGTTCCTCATCAGCAACGGAACAAGGCTTGATGGAGAACGAGTGTGTTCCAATTACAGAAGCAGGCTTCAAAATGTTGATAATGAGAAACTTCTGTGAATTAAAAGAACTTGTTTTAACCAAATCTAAAGCAACTAAGAACTTTGAAAAAAGATTTGACGAAATGTTAACAAGAATACACAATTTAGAGAGGAATATAAGTGAATTGATGGAGCTGAAAAACACAATAGGAGAACTTCGTGAAGTATGCACAAGTTTTAACAGCCGAATTGATCAAGCAGAAGAAAGGATATCAGAGGTCGAAGACCAACTCAATGAAATAAAACAAGAAGACAAGATTAGAGAACAAAGGATAAAAAGGAATGAGCAAAGTCTCCAAGAAATATGGGACTATGTGAAAAGACCTAATCTACGCTTGATAGGTGTACCTGAATGTGACGAACAGAATGAATCCAAGCTGGAAAATACGCTTCAGGACATTATTCAGGAAAATTTTCCCAGCCTAGTAAGGCAGGATAATATTCAACTCCAGGTAATACAGAGAACACCACAGAGATATTCCTCAAGAAGAGCAACTCCAAGGCACATAATCGTCAGATTCACTAGGGTTGAAATGAAGGAGAAAATACTAAGGGCAGCCAGAGAGAAAGGTCAGGTTACCCACAAAGGGAAGCCTATCAGACTTACAGCAGATCTCTCAGCAGAAACCCTACAAGCCAGAAGAGAGTGGGGGCCAATATTCAACATCCTTAAAGAAAAGAACTTTCAACCCAGAATTTCACATCCAGCCAAACTAAGCTTCACAAGTGAAGGAAAAATAAAGTTTTTTGTGAATAAGCAAGCACTCAGAGATTTCATCACCACCAGGCCTGCTTTACAAGAGCTTCTGAAAGAACCACTACACATATGAAAGGAACAAACAGTATCAGCCTTTCTAAAATAATTATCAAAAAGAGCATCAATATAATGAAGAATTTACATCAACTAATGGACAAAATAGCCAGCTAATGGCAGTATTAAACTCACATATACTATTATTAATTCTAAATTTAAATTGACTAAATCCCCCAATCCAAAGACAGGCAATTTGAATAAAAAACTAAAACCCATCAGTATGCTGCATCCAGATCCATCTCACATTCGAGGATACACAAAGACTCCAAACAAGGGATGGAGAAAGATTTACTAACCAAACAGAGAGCTAAAATAAATAAATAAAAAGCAGAAGTTACAATTAAGCAACAAAGATCAAAAGAAGCAAAGAAGGACATTATATAATGATAAAAGGATCAATGCAACAACAAGAAGAGCTAAAGATCCTAAATATATACGCACCCAATACAGGAATATGCAGACATACAAGACTTATAAAGAGACTTAGACTCCCACATAATAATAGTGGGAGACTTCAACATTAATATTAGACAGATCAATGAGACAGAAAATTAACAACGATATTCAGGACTTGAACTCAGATCTGGAACAAGTAAATGTAATTAACATTTATAGAACTCTCCACTTTAAATATACAAAGTATACACTCTTATCAGTACCACATCATATCAACTTAGAAGTTTAAAAGAAATCTTGGTTGGCTCCTTGTTTGCTATTCTCTTCCCTCATTTTCTTTCATGTCTCCATTATTAAAGACAATTACAGGCTTACCCATATTTAGACTGCATTCTAGCCCGGGCAATAAAGCAATACCCCCATCCTCTCTCCCTCTTCCTCTTTCTCTTTCTTCCTCTTCTTTATTAAAAAAAAAAAAAAAAAAAAAAAAAAAAAAGAAAGTCTGTTGATCATTGTATCATCCTTCTCTGCATAAAATAAAATACAAACATTATTGTTATTAGAAGCCTCCAGATATTTTTAAGAGAAACATTTCTTTTGGATTAGATTGTTATTAAATTACTACTAGTATACGTTTCACCAAAACAGCATTAAAAAAAAAAAAAAAAAAAAAAAAAAGAAATACTCTTTATTTTTTTCTCTTGCCTGGTGGCCCTAGCCAGAACTTCCAATACTATGTTGAATAGGAGTGGTGAAAGAGGGCATCCTTGTCCTGTGCCAGTTTTCAAAGGGAATGAATGCTTCCAGTTTTCACCCATACAGTATGATATTGGCTGTGGGTTTGTCATAAATAGCTTTTATTATATTGAGATATGATCCATCAATACCTAGTTTATTGAGAGTTTTTACCATGAAACCCTGTTGAATTTTTTTCCGAAGGCCTTCTCTTCATCTATTAAGATAATAATGTGGTTTTTGTCTTTGATTCTGTTCTGTGATGGATTATGTTTATAGACTCGCATATGTTGAACCAGCCTTGCATCCCTGGGGTGAAGCCGACTTGATTGTGATGGATAAGCTTTTTGATGCGCTGTTGCAGTCGGTTTGCCAGTATTTTATTGAATATTTTTGCATCAATGTTCATCATGGGTATGGCCTTAAATTTTCTTTTGTAGCTGTATCTCTGCCAGGTTTTAGTTTCAGGATAATGTGGGTCTCATTAAATGAGCTAGGGAGGATTCCTTCTTTTTATATTGTTTGGAATAGTTTCAAAAGGAATGACCAGCTCCTTTTCATACCTCTGGTAGAATTTGGCTGTGAACTTGTCTGGATCTGGACATTTTTTGGTTGGTAAGCTATTAATTGCTGCTTCAACTTCAGACCTTGTTGTTGGTCTATTCAGGAATTCACCTTCTTCCTGATTTAGTCTTGGAGGGTGCACATGTCCAGGAATTTACCTATTATTTCTTCCAGGTTTACTGGTTTATTTGCACAGAGGTGTTGGTAGTAATCTCTGATGGTAGTTTGTATATCTGTAGGATCCGTGGTCATATCCCTGTTACCATTTTTTATTGCATTTATTTGAATCTTCTCTCTTTTGTTAGTCTGGCTAGTGGTCTATATATTTTGTTGATCTTTTCAAAAAACCAGCTCCTGGATTTATTGATTTTTTGAAGGGTTTTTTGTGTCTCTATCTCCTTTAGTTCTGCTTTGATCTTAGTTATTTCTTACCTTCTGCTAACTTTTGAATTTGCATGATCTTTCTCCTCTAGTTCTTTTAATCATGAGGATAGGGTGTCAATTTTATATCTTTCCTCACTTCTCTGGTGGGTATTTAGTGCTATAACTTTCCCTCTAGACACTGCTTTAAATGTGTCCCAGAGATTCTGGTACATTGTATCCTCGTTCTCATTGGTTTTGAAGAACATCTTTATTTCTGCCTTCATTTGATTATTTATCCAGTAGTCATTCAGAAATAGCTTGTTCAGTTTCCATGTAGTTGTGTGGATTGAGTGAGTTTTTTAATCCTGAGTTCTAATTTGATTGCACTGTGGTCTGAGAGACTGTTTGTTATGATTTCTGTTCTTTTGCATATGCTGAGGAGTCTTTCACTCCAATTATGTGGTCAATTTTAGAATAAGTTTGGTGCTGAGAAGAATGTATATTCTGTGGCTTTGGGTTGGAGAGTTCTGCAGATGCCTGTTAGGTCTGCTTGGTCCAGATCTGAGTTCAAATCCTGGATATTCTTGTTAATTTTCTATCTTGTTGATGATTTCATGAGCTGTAAACAATTCACTAAATTATGTGGACTAAATAACTGGTAGGAAACAAAACATGGAAAAATGCAGGAAGACATGATAGAAATATATGGGTCATCATAAAAAGTTGCCTGTGTAACTATAGTCTTAGAAGTGGAGAAGGAGCCTAGAATAAAAGTAATAGTCAAAGAAATGCTGCCCAAGAATTTTCTCCTACTGACAAAATATGTCAAATCACAAATTCAAAATCACCAAGCGAAATAAATTCAACAAAAATTGCACCAAATATCTTAATTTTTTTCATTTTAAAAGGGATATACAAAAGGAAAATAAAACTTCAGACTAAAAATTATGTGAATAATTATGCAAAAACTGAATTTTCACCAGAAAAATTAGAAGCTAATTTTTTTGGAATAATATTTACAAATTGAGAAAAATATACCTGCCAACATAGATTCAATATCTATTTTAAATATCCTTCAAAAATAAAAGTAACGTTAAGATATTTTGGGTCAAAGAAAAATAAAAGAATTTGCCGCCTGCAGACCCATGCTCAATAAATATTAAGGACAACCTCTAGAGTGACAGGAAATGATCTCAGATAAAAAGCAGGTTAGTACAGTGAAGAACTAATCATCAAAATGGTGAATGTGTGGCAAAACAAAACAAAAAAATCCTTAAAATGACAACAGTGAATTTTGTGGTTTAAACAAATGTAGAATTATAATAGATGATGATATGAAACAAATGGGACATAAGCAAAATCAAAGTGTTTGTTAAAACGTTCATGAATTTTTCAATATATGTTAAAATTAGCAATCAGTAATGGACTCTAGTCAGTCGAGGATACATATTGTGCTCTCTGGGATAAGAAATAAAAGAATAATAAACCACAGTATTATCAACAAGATAACAGAATAAATGCAAAATAAATCAATTAAAAGAAGGCAAGAGAAAAAAGAATGAAAGGAGAAAATAAGCAAATAAAAGATTTAAATTTACATATATGATTTATCAAATGTAAATGAACTAAGTAATATAATCAAGTGACAATCCTATTTTTACAAAATACACCCTCTAAATATAAACATAAGATATGAAGTAAAAGAATGACAAAGAATGTCCTATAAAATGCTGAACCAAACAAAGTTGGTATAGCAATAAGAATGTGGATAAGAATACTTAAAAGCTACATGCATAGCTGTAACTGTTTCCACCTATTCAATGAGCAAACATTTAATCTTTGTTTGTTTTGGGGTTCAGGGGTACAATCCCAGTTTTGTTATATACGTAAACTTGTGTCATCAGGGTTTGTTGTACAGACCATTTCATCACTCAGGTATTAAACCTAGTAGCCATTAGTTATTCTTCCTTATCCTTTTCCTTCTCTTACCTTCTACCCTCCAAAAGGCCCCAGTGTGTATTGTTTTCCTCTATATGTCCATGTGTTCTTATCATTTGCTCCCACTTATAAGTGAGAACATGTGGTATTTGGTTTTCTGCTCCTGTGGTAGTTTGCTGAGGATAATGCCTCCATCTCCATCCATGTTCCTGCAAATAACACGATCTCACTCTTTTTATGGCTGTATAATATTTCATGGTGTATATATACAACATTTTCTTTATCCAGTCTATCATTGATGGGTGTTTAGGTTGATTCTGTGTCTTTGCTGTTGTGAACAGTACTGCAATAAACAAGCAAACACTGAAAAAATAGAATATCTAATGCTGGCTAGATATCAGTGAAACTAGCATTCTTGGGCTTTGTTAATAGTGTAAAAAATGTAGTCACTTTTGACAATTTGAGAATATAGATAAATCCCATAAGTTGCTCATAATGTTTGGACTGTAGATTTCAAAATGTAAAACTGTAAAACTTTTGGTAGAACATATGGGAAAAAATCTTTATAAAATGTGTCAGGAAAAAGTCTTCTTACGTATGCTGTAAAAAGTATAGTATATTAATGGAAAAAATTAATGAATGGCCTTCAAGCTGGCCATGCCAATAAAAGATTTATATCTAGAAAGAAAAAAAAATATATATATATATACACACACACACACTTTGTGTGTTGTGTGTGTATGTATGTATAAATATATATGTACATATATATGAATATATATACACTTTTCCTTCTAGATATAAATCTTTAAATCTATATATAAATTTATGTACGTGTATATATGAATTTATGTGTATGCACATAAATTCAAAGCTCCAGTTAATAGACTTGAAAAGATACTTGAAAAAGACTTGCAAAGAGAAAATATTTGTGATAAATAGACACATTAAAATACATTTCTTCCTTTGAACAGTGAGTTAAGAAAAAAAGTATTCAATATCATTAGTCATTAAGAAAATGCAGATTAAAACCACAGTGTGATTCCACTAGAAACCATTAGAATGGCTGAAACTTTAAAAATTACTTATGATACCAACTGCTAATGCTAGTGTGGAGCAACTGGAACGCTCCTATATTGCTGGTAGAAATTCAGAATGATACATTTTTTAAAATAATACGAGGTTTCTTATAAGGTTAACCGTATAATTAATGAGATACTGCCCTTGATATTTTATTCTAGATAAATCAAAACTTATATTCACAAATAAAAGCCTGTATGAATGATTTATAATCACCAAAATTTTGGAAAACCCCGAGTGTCCTCAAACAGGTAAATATATATGCAAATTGTGGTATGTTCATACTATGGAGAACTTCTCAGTAACAAAAAGAACAAACTATTAATACACAGAATTTGGAAGTATCTCAAAAGCATCATCCTGAGTTAAAAAGCCAGTCTCAAAGGGACACACACATTTTTATTCTGCTTAAATTCTTGAAAAGAAAAAAAAAAAAACTAACGATGCAGAACAGATCAGTAATTTCCAGAAGTAAAAAGGGTATGCCTACAAATGAATAATACAAGGAAGAGATTGGGGGGGGCAGTGATGGGGGTGTTTTATGTGCTGATTTTATTGATGGTTACACAAATTTAAATATATGTTAAAATTTATGGAGTTTTACACAAATGAAAGTGAATTGTACTGTATGTTAACTGAAAACTAAAACATAGCAGTGGATTAAAGACGAAAGACATAAATGGAAAAGTAAGGATTAAAAAAATAAATCTTCTCAATATAATTGCTTAGCTATTTGGGGGAAAATGTAAATTTAAGACAGAACTATATACTATATACCAAAAATACCTGTCAGCTAGAGTTAATTTTAATTCAGAAAAGCCCAAATTGTAACAATAAAGCCCTGAGCTAAATACAGTTGGCTTTTATCTATAATATGAAAGGAATGATAAAATAGCACCCGTGTATATGACTAAACTAATACTTTAATATTAGTAAAAATAGCTTATGCAAAATTAATAAACATTTTTATCAATAATCACTATGTAATAGTTAATATTTACCAAGCATAAGAGGTTGTAAAACTGCTTAAAATAATAATTAATGCTTCCAAATTGCCATGTGTACGTGAGTAAAGTTCAGAAGTATATATTGCATAAAGAGGAAATTCTAATAAGACATTCATAGAATTATTCTAGCTTCTAACAAATCAAAAATAAAAATAGTTACAGCAATGAGTTATCATTTTCCATTTCTTTAACTAGCAAAATTAAGGTAAAAATGTACTACCTACTGCTGATAAGAGTTTAATAAAACTGACATTCCCATCCCTTGATTGTAGTCTAAAAGTGGGTATAATCATTTTGAAAGTCGTTTAAAAATATAATGAAAAACCTAAGTTGCTAATAATCTTTGAAATAATACTTACAACTTTGAGGCTTTGGGTATTTACCCTAGAATTTCCCAAAATAAATGAAAACCAATGTAACTGCCTAACAATGTTTATCCTGGACTTACAAAAGTGAAAGGAGCCCCAATATGTTATAGAATATTGCATGCATTCCCAAAGCTCCATGGAACACTAATCTAGAAGCTTTATGATAAAAGAGTTCAGTGGTCAAATAAATTAGAAAAACTGCATATAGTCTTCAGTTTCAAAGTTACAGTATAAACCAAAACATTAAAGATTCTAAGATGTACTACAGAAAATAATTCTGCTAAAATTCATTTAACCCATAATTTTCCAAATTAATTTGTCCTTAGATCTCATACATCCTAGGTAATATTTGGTAGTAACATCTATAATAAGTTCTGGGAAAATCTGTGTTTGAATAATTAGGTTAAGAGTTTGATTTTTTTTTTTCAGCTGTTTCAAAATTGGTATGATTGTATCACTTTATAATAGAAAAATGTGTATAGGCAATAACTGTGCTCAAATTACTGCCTTCAACATTTTATAATATATTAGGAAGAGAATGCTATTTTTAATTAATAAAGGTTATGCTGTGAAAAAGTTTATTCTGCCTGGAGGGGAAATATTAAAGGAAGGTATCAAAGTACTTCCTCAATGTGGGTGAGGTATGAACTCTTCATAAGAAGATATTATTAACTTTCAAACAATTAAAATTTAATTTTTGATAACTAAGAATTTTCTTTGAAGAACAGTGTTATGAACAAATACTCTTGTCTTATCTGACATTAAGTCCTATGTAGGTATATGAAACTAGGAACTGTGGCTTCATGGTGAAATAATTTGGGCATTGGTATTAAATAGACCTTTGCCAAAATTCCAGTTTTATTTCTTAGTCAAGGTACTTAAACATTCAGTGTGGTTTGATCATCATAATGACAACCTACTTAGCAGAATCATTTAAGAATTAGAGAAAATGTTAACCCAGTACTGGATTCATTTAAGGTCTTACTAAGTTGTGGCAAGCATTTGTGTAGGGGAGGCAAACTTCCACCCCTATCTTTTTAGGATCTTGGCTGGGCCAAAGAACAGTTATCTCACACATTTTCTATAGGTCTGGAAGTCAGAAGAAGCTTAGTTAGGTAGCTTTTGCTGAGGTTTTCAGATGAGATCACAGCCAGGATGTTGGCCCTGACATCAGTAACCTCTTGAAGGCCTGGTTGTGTTTGGACGGTCCACTTTCAGCGTGGCAGTTCACACACGTGGATCGCCTGAGAGTTTTCACAGCATGGCAGCTGGTTTCCCCCAGTGATGATCCAGGAGAATGTAAGGCAGAAATCTTGTGAACTAGCCCGAGGAGTCACATCATTTTTGCAGTGTATGCTATTGGTTACTTATGTTTGCCCTGTTTATTGTGGAAGGAGACTACACAACAGCACGAAAGAAAGAGGAACAATCTTGGAAGTGGCTAGAACAGCTTCATTTTCTCAGGCTACCACGTGAGTTCTTTGTTCTGGGGAAACAAAGGCTACCGGCAGCTCAAAGGAGGCATCTCAGCTTGAAAATGAGGGGAAAAGAGAAGAGCTCTCAGCATCTGAACACCAAATCTCTCAGAAGCTCTCTGACCCAGTGTGGTTCATGTGTCCTCCTTCGGACTAAGTCACTGTCATGTATTAGTCTTGGGGCTACGTTTCTAAACCCTGAGGTTAGGGGCAGGGTACTGTCATTGAAAGACTCACTTGAATACATGGACTGGAGAAACAGACGAATGATGGAGCCATTTTATGGTAGATGGGCAGGAAAAAGTCATATCCTCTTTATCATTATCATCATGTCAATTCCTAAACAAGACAGTTAAGAATCGTGCTTTCTTAGATGAATCTGGAAATTACCACTTGCTTTTTTAATAGACTGGTTCATCAGAGTTATTTAATAAGCATCAGGAGTAGTAAGTCATTGATACTTTCTCCTTGTGCTTCTCATAAAGTGGTAATTTTTAATAATGCCTGCATCATTTTATTCCTTCACTGAAATATTTTAATGATAGTCTTTAGTTTATGATTCTTTAGAATATGAGTCACAAAGTTAATTACTGTTTTGCAGGTACAAATACTACACATTTTATTAGTGTCTCAATTTTTGAGTAACAGCTTTATCAGCTTAAATGTTTAAAGACAATAGTAAGAACAGAATGTTTATATTCTCTCATACATACTCTACACCTAAGAATTAACTCTAGAAGAAGAATATGCTCCAGTCCACCTCTAAGTGATCTCCTTAGGCAGAATTGTCTTATAAGGTCAATATGACAAACTATTTAAAAATATATTTAGTTAGACTAATAATAAATAACCCAATTAACAATAGAAAAAGCAACTTATGTTTATTTCATATGTTTATTTTTTTGAAAAAGAATACTGTATCTAACTTAATTCACTATGTTAAAAAATAACTACTGTCAATTTCTTTAAAAACACACTTGTTTCTTAAAGATGAATAACAGCCGTATAATTTGAGGGAGAAAAACTTGTTTGAATGTGACTTTTACATAGTTTTCAGAGATTATTTTACATTCACATTTTGGAAATTCACAGAGTATCCTTTATAGTCATTGTGAAGTAGTAGGTCATGTGATTATCATGTTAAATTAGGTTAAATTATACCTCAAATTACAAGAATGTAAATCTATCTGGTGTAAAAAGAAAAAAAATAGCCTGTGCCATTATTATACAACTTAACTATTTCCTGTGTATGGATGTGTTTCAAGGATTGTAGCTCCATTAAAAAATACTAAAGAAGTGTAAAGTTGTTCATAGAGGACAGTTTTATATATGTCAATATTTAATTTTCCTTCAATACCAGGTTACTGCAGATGGTTCTAGTGGGCTTGTCTCATATCTCTACGTTAGTATTTATATAACCTTGACCTTTAGAACTTAACAATATTAGCAATTACTTTATGAACTTGTGGCTGCTGGCCATTATACTCCATGACCATGACAAATTCCTTGACATATCTAGTTGGAAATATTTCCTCTAGACACTTCAAAAAGAACTTTCCACTCATTTGAAATGAAATTAAGATAACTAATACATAAGTTTAAAACAAGATGAATGACAGAAAAGAATTATCTGCAAACAAACGTATTTACTGTACCTTGTAAGTGCACTGTCATCACAGAGAGCACAGTTGGAATAAAATTAATGCTGCTGCAGCATGTGAGCTGAGGGAATGTGCCACATCATGGACACAATGTCCACCTGAACTTAAAATTTCCCATCTCCTAGATTTGATTTTCAACTTTGACTGTATTTGAATATTATTAATATATTTGCCCACAAGTAATTGTTTTAGAAATTACTCCTCAGCAGCAATATAAAATCTCAAACTGTGATGGCAACACTTACCAAGAATACTGTTTTTTTTTTTTTTTTTATTGCTTCATTACTCCCACTGGGCCATTTTTATTGTTGGATTTAATTGGTAAGTGTTCATTTTTCCAAACAATGCAAACACATCAGGGCAAAAGTGCATTCGAATTAGCAAAGAATAACAGATGGTATATGAGGGTTAGCATATATATAGCTCTGTAAGTAGAGCTCAATTCTGGAATCTCCTAATATCATTTGGAATGCAATGCTTGTGCTTAATGACCAACAGGACACTTTCAACAGGACACAAGGCAATGTAGAATTGGCTGGGTCCACGTATATGGCTATTAATGGCTGTTTTGAGGTATGCCAGCCAAAACAACTTTGAGCTATTTAAATTTGGCTTATTGTCATCACCTAACATACAAGGTATACAAATCTAAAAGTAAAAGATTTTTGGTGGTGAGCAGGAGGATAAAATCATGTATTTCTGTAATGCCTCTTTCTAGATAATAATCAATTTATTAATACTTTAGATGTGCAAATCTACAAACGAGTCAAAATTTGCCCAATAATATTGAATCTTCCTTTTTTTGTCCTCTTTCTTCCTCCTCCGTGTTCCCTTATTCCTGATTCAGATCCCTCAGTTCTCACTTGCACCTCTAAACAGGGGTTTGAATAGTATGAATTTGTCATAGGCCTGTGAAATTAATATTGTACATTAAGATCCCAAGGTATAGACTGAGGAAAGCAATATATGTGTTTGTGTTAGTACTTAGTGGGGTTTCCTAATCTGAACCACACAAGAGATGATTTCAGTAACATTTTCTCAGTTGCCCCATATATGGTTCCTATCTATGCCATTCTGGATATGTAAGAGAGAAGTTAATCTATCACTTGCAGTTAATGGCATAGGGCATGCCTAATGGATCCTCTCTCAGAATCCCTGTTGAGCAAGACAGCTCATGAGAAGTCAGGGATGACCTTGGAGCTAACTTTAGTATATGAGCAAAACTTAACCCTAAAAGACAATAATTCCACCTGAAAAAAACAAAAACAAAAACAAAAAACTGTAGAAATGTTGCAGTTACCAGTTAAGGAATGGATTGTACAACTAATGGAGAGAAAAAAAATACTGTTTTTTTCCGCCTAGTCTAGAAGGCTGTTGGGCTTTCTAACAGAACTTGCTCTAAATCAGCATATATTATCTGCTCAGCAGCAATCCAGCTGGGTTGTTTCTAAAGCCATTTGGATATTTATTTTTATGTACTTCTCTTTGTAACCAGTGTTAGAACTGAACTACCAGTCCTAATGAGAAAAGAGAAAAAGAAGTGAAATAGAAATGCTTAAAACCAAAAAGTTCCTAGTGCAATGAGAAGATATTTCTCTAGTTATTTTAAAATATTTTTAAAAGTATGTACACATTTGTATGGAAACACATACACACTATAACTTGTTAAAAAATACGTCAGAGTCGCTGTTTCTTCCAATGCACTTTCATATATGAAGCGACTATTATAGATAGGGTTTAGCAGGAAATACTGTTTCAATTGCCATTGGTCTTTAATCTCTCCCCTCCAGGTCTCTTTCCATAGTGTTGGTAGCAGTATCTTATGAAATTACAAATCATTTTACTTCCTAAAATAAATCTAATGCTTTGTTTTTGTCCACAGAATAAACTAAAAAACTTGGTTTCTGCCTCTAATTTATTGTTACTGTATACATATTATCTAATTTTTTTATTATACTTTAAGTTCAGGGATACGTGTGCAGATGATGCAGGTTTGTTACCTAGGTATACACATGCCATGGTAGTTTGCTGCATCCAACCCTCTGTCATCTACATTAGGTATTTCTCCTAATGTTATTCCTCCCAAATCCCCTACCCCCTGCCATCCCTCCTCTAGTCCCTCCAACCCCCCAACAGGCCCCAGTGTGTGATGGTCCCCTCCTGGTGTCCATGTGTTCTCATTGTTCAACATTCACTTATGAGTGAGAACATACAGTGTTTTGTTTTCTGTTCTTGTGTCAGTTTGCTGAGAATGATGGTTTCCAGTTTCATCCATGTCCCTGCAAAGGACATAAACTCATTTTTTTTTTATGGCTGCATGGTATTCCATGGTGTATATGTGCCATGTTTTCTTTATCTAGTCTATCATTGATGGGCATTTGGGTTGGTTTCAAGTCTTTTCTGTTGTAAACAGTGCCACTATCTTTATAATAGAATGATTTTATACTCCTTTGGGGATATACCCAGTAATGGGATTTCAGAGTCAATGGTATTTCTATTTCTAGATCCTTGAGGAATTGCCACACTGTCTTCCACAATAGTTGAACTAATTTACACTCCCCCCAACAGTGTAAAAGCTTTCCTATTTGTCCACATCCTCTCCAGCATCTGTTATCTCCTGATTTTTTAATGGTCACCATGGTAAATGGTATGAGATGGTATCTCAATGTTGTTTTGATTTGCATTTCTCTACTGACCAGTGATGATGAGCTGCTTTTTCATGTTTGTTGGTTGCATATATGTCTTCTTTTGAGAAGTGTCTGTTCATATCATGTGCCCACTTTTTGATGGGGTTGTTTGTTCTTTCTTGTAAATTTGTTTAAGCTCTTGGGAGATTCTGGATATTACCGTTTGTCTGATGGATAGACTGCAAAAATTTTTTCACATTCTGTTGGTTGCTGATTCACTGTAATGATTGTTTCTTTTGTTGTGCATAAGCTCTTAAGTTTAATTAGATCCCATTTGTCTATTTTGGCTTTTGTTGCCATTGCTTTTGGTTTTTTAGTCATGAAGTCCTTGCCTATGCCTATGTCCTGAATGATATTGCCTAGGTTTTCTTCTAGGGTTTTTAAGGTGGTAGGTCTTATGTTTAAATCTTTAATCCATCTGGAGTTAATTTTTGTATAAGGTATAATGTCCAGGTTCAGCTTTCTGTATATGGCTAGCCAGTTTTCCCAACACCGTGTATTAATTAAAGAATCCTTTTCCCATTGCTTGTTGTTGCCAGGTTTGTCAAAGATCATATGATTGTATATGTGTGGCATTACTTCTGAGGCCTTGGTTCTGTTTCATTGGTCTATATCTCTCTTTTGGTACTGGTACCATGCTGTTTTCATTACTGTAGGCTGGTAGTATAGTTGAAGTCAGACAGGGTAAAGCCTCCAGCTTGTTCTTTGTTTGTTTGTTTGTTTGTTTGTTTGTTTTTGCTTAGGATTGTCTTGGCTATGCAGGCTCTTTTTTTGATTCCATATGAAGTTTAAGGTGTTTTTTTTCCAATTCTGTGAAGGTCAGTGGTAGCTTCATGGGAATAGCATTTAATCTATAACTTACTTTGAATAAAATGGCCATTTTCACAATATTGATTGTTCCTATTCATGAGCATGAAACGTTTTTCCATCTGTTTGTCTTCTCTTATTTTTTTGAGCAGTGGTTTGTAGTTCTCCTTGAAGAGGTTCTTCACGTCCCTTGGTAGTTGTATTCCTAGGTATTTTATTCTCTTTGTAGCAATTGTGAATGGGAGTTCACTCATGATTTGGCTCTCTGTTTGTCTATGATTGGCATATAGGAATGCTTGTGAATTTTGCACATTGATTTTGTATCCTGAGACATGGCTGAAGTTAAGGCCCTTCTTTTCCCATCTTTTCTCTATTATTCCTGTGTACACTCTCTTTCTGGTATTGAAAGGTGAAGTTTGGGTTATTGATTATAGCTTCATGAATTCTAACGAGGTGCACAGTTTCTAGACCCACTTAATAACATGCATTGTCCCTTTTGCCATATTCGTAGGTTCTGGAGAGTAGGGTATGGACATTCTTGTGTGTGGAGTATTATTCTGCTTACCACAGCTACCCTGGGAGAAAGGAAGACTGGAAAAGGTTGTCTCTCAGTGGCCTACTGCATCTCAGTGACAACTCTAAATTATTGTGGACAGCTATCATTGCTGTCAGAATGAACATGTGATTCCACATAGTTGAGCCTCTTGCTATTTTACTTATTTTACTTCACAAGTTATAAATCAATATTAAAATAATATTTCCCAATTTTAATTAAATATATATCTATTATGTTTTCAATTTTAATGTAAAATTTTATTTTGAGCAAAATGTCTAAATATTCCTCATGGGAAGAACTTTGTTCCCTTCTGGTTTCATCACTAACTTCATTCCCGTTACAAAAAGAATGAAATGAAATATATATGTAATGTTTTAAAAGTACATATATATCTCCCCATCCCCCTCCCCCTCCCCCTCCTCCTCCCTCTCCCCCTCCTCCTCCCTCTCCCTCTCCCTCTCCGTGTGTGTGTGTGTGTGTGTGTGTGTGTGTGTGTGTGTGTGTGTGTTTATGGAGGTTGACAGGGACAGAAAAAAGTTACCACAGGAAAGTTTTCATATTTTGTAAGCTGATTTTTCTAAATTAAATATGGTCTTAAATAGTTTAAGCCACCCAAAGTGTTCCATTAGTTATCATGAGCTTTATAAATAGATATGTATTACCAGTTAATTGAAAAACATACAGCGTTGATTAGTGTTTAGGACTCTTATTTTAATAGACCTCAATTAAATAAATGACTGAAGTGTATTTCCACAGTACAATATGCCTGTTAAAGTTGATGCTAGAAAAATATATTGAACAAAGAAAGAAATTTTAGTGAAGAATGGCCTTGCAATTTTTGAAGAACTTGTTCATATCTTTTTATATGTGGGGATTATATGATCTCTTCATTTGTTACAATCTAGGTTATCATTAGGACCTGACTCTAAAGCCAGAGCCTGAGTTTAAAAGCGAGCTCTGCCACTTATTGGCTGTGACTTAGTTTTCTCATCTGTAAATTGGGGATAATTACAGTACCTACCTCATTGGCAGTGTTTTGAAGATTAAGTGAATTAACATTGGTAGCTGGTAACATTATGTAAGTATTTCTGATAATTCATTTATTTATAAGCAAACACTAAAATTACTGACATTTTCATTAATGTCCTTCATAAAATACCAGTTGATTGTGAACAGTCTCAAATATGGTATTGGTGCCAGTTATTCTAAATACTTGTTTTGAACAAGATGTATTTTATGAATAATATGGTGTAACCCACCTAATAAGAGCGTAAAATAGAAATGCTGGGATTTCAGTAGGAAATTACTGTCATGAGACAAAAAAAAATATATCAAATTCTTATGATCCAGCTCATTTGCACCTTGTATACAGACTTATAAGGAAAGTCAGATCAAAATCAGAAGGTTGCATGAAAGTCATGAAATCAGGACAAGCAGGACAAGTAAAGTGAAATGAAACAATAATTTTATAGCTTCAGGACATGGCAGCCTGCAGCATCTTTGACAACAGAGATGGTCATGCCACTAGACAAGTTTTATCCACAAGACTTGTCTCCACCAAAGAGTGCATTTACAGAACCAGGTGACGCTCCCTTCACTGACTTTTTCATATGTTTCCATGGTTGACCAGTTCCTTGAAGTCAGCATTTCTTGATTCTGGATGTGTTTATTCAAGCTATTTCAAATTACTTCTGAACTTGTGCTGGTTTGGCAGCATTCTTTCTCTCCAAGGTGACTGAAAATGTTTTTTCTAATCCACTATGTATTGATTTCAAAGATTAATTCTTCAGAGATTATTCTTATTTGGAAGGTCCTAAAAAAGAAGCCTCACTTTCTAACTCCAATTACATAAACCCAACTTGCTTAATTAAGCAATCAGAATGCCAAACTGGTTTAATTTGGACACATTATTTACAAGCATGTGACTCTTTGCCCAGGAAAGTCTCAATGTGTGCCTATTTCCAATGCAGAAAAATATTATTATTATAATTTGAACTAAAACAAGCCAACATGAGTTAAGTACAGATCTACTCTTTCCTGCCACCTTCTGCTACTGTCCTGTCATGCAATAAAGAAAGTTATCCAATTCACACAGAGTTAAATTTACAAGACAGTCAGCAATAACATCTCTTTCTTCCAACAGATTTCAGACAAAATAACATCTTTCAAAATAGCTAACATCAGGTGGCACAGATCTTTTGTTCATTTTTAAATTTGTGGTTTATAAATTTTATTCTATTTAAAATTTATTGTATCCAAATAAGAAAAGAAGACAAATTATCTGTTTGTAGATGACATAATCTTTTTTAAAAATTTAATTATTATACTTTAAATTCTGGGGTACATGTGCAGAACTTGGAGGTTTGTTTCATAGGTATTCATGTGCCATGGTGGTTTGCTGCATCCATCACTTCATCATCTACATTAGGTATTTCTCCTAATGCTATCCCTCCGCTATCTTCCACCCCCTACTATGCCTACCCTAGCTCTCCAACCCCCAACAGGCCCCGGTGTGTGGCATTCCCCTCCCTGTGTCCATGTGTTCTTATTATTCAACACCCACTCATGAGTGAAAACGTGCAGTGTTTGATTTTCTGTTCTTGTGTCAGTTTGCTGAGAATGATGGTTTCCAGTTTCATCCATGTCCCTGCAAAGGACATAAACTCATCCTTGTTTATGTCTGCATAGTGTTCCATGGTGTATATGTGCCACATTTTCTTTATCCAGTCTATCATTGATGGGCATTTGGGTTGGTTCCAAGTCTTTGCTATTGTGAACATTGCCACAGTAAACATACCTGTGTATGTGTCTTTATAATAGAATGATTTATACCCCTTTGGGTATATATCCAGTAATGGGATTTCAGAGTCAAATGGTATTTCTATTTCTAGATCCTTGAGGAATCGCCACACTGTCTTCCACAATGGTTGAACTAATTTACACTCCCCCCAACAGTGTAAAAGCTTTCCTATTTGTCCACATCCTCTCAAGCATCTGTTGTCTCCTGATTTTTTAATGATCACCATTCTGACTGGTGTGAGATGGTATCTCAGTGTAATTTTGATTTGCATTTCTCTAATGACCAGTGATAATGAGCTTTATTTTATATGAAATATTTCATATGAAATATGAGAAGTGTCTGTTCATATCCTTCACATACTTTTTGATGGGGTTTTTTTTGTTGTTGTTGTTTTTGTTTTTTGTTTTTTGTTTGTAAATTTGTTGAAGTTCTTTGTAGATTTTGGATACTAGCCCTTTGTCGGATGGGTAGACTGCAAAAATTTTTTCCCATTTTTTGGTTGCCGATTCACTCTAATGGTAGTTTCTCTTGCTGTGCAGAAACTCTAGTTTAATTAGATCCTATTTATCTATTTTGGCTTTGCTTTTGGTGTTTTAGTCATGAAGTCCTTGCCCATGTCTATGTTCTGAATGATATTGCCAGGTTTTCTTCTAGGGTTTTTATGGTGTTAGATGTTATGTTTAAATCTTTAATCCATGTGGAATTAATTTTTGTATAAGGTGTAAGGAAGGGGTCTAGTTTCAGCTTTCTGCATGTGGCTAGCCAGTTTTCCCAACACCACTTATTAAATAGGGAATCCTTTCCCTATTGCTTGTTGTTGTCAGGTTTGTCACAGATCAGATGGTTGCAGATGTGTGGCGTTATTTCTGAGGCCTCTGTTCTGTTCCATTGGTCTATATCTCTATTTTAGTACCAGCACCATGCTGTTTTGATTACTGTAGACTTTTAGTAAAAAAGTGGGCTGGGCTCAGTGACTCAGGCCTGTAATCTCAACACTTTGGGAGGCCAAAGCACATGGATCACTATGTCAGGAGTTCAAGACCAGCGTGGCCAAGATGGTGAAACCCTGTCTCTAATGAAAATAGAAAAATTAGCAAGGCGTGGTGGTGGGTGCCTCTAATCCCAGCACAGAGGCAGGAGAGTTGCTTGAACATGAGAGGCGGAGGTTGCAGTGCACTGAGATCAGCCATTGTACTCCAGCCTGGGCAACAGAGCAAGATTCCATCTCATAAAAAATAATAAAAAGAAAGTGAATGTTGAATGGGTAGATAATATTTAAATACTTGTGTGATTTGTTTTGGAAAAAAAAGTAAAAGATTGCCACTGTCCATGTGATCTGCTTTAAGAAAAAACAATTGCACATAAAATTGTAGTTTAGCTTGCACTAAGCCTACGATAAAAGTTGTTTTATTGATGAGCATCATTGGATTAGAAATGAGTATGACACTGAGAAGATTATATGTATACGTTTGTTTATTATGCCATTTAATTTGGCTTAAATATTCATAGTATTTCATTTTTTTCTTAATGATTATTGATCATACATTTATTATTTGAAATTCACAATTTTAAAATTTCCACAGGCTTTTCCATTTTCATCACTGGCATTTTGGATTAGATCAAGTAGATTTCTCTCTCATTGGTAGATTATAGATATAATGAACTGAAGTTGATAGTAACATTCAGTATACAGCAAAATATCTGCTGATTTCAGCATTTCTGGAAGAAAATGCATGTTTACTTAAAAACATAATTTAACCTACCTGAAAACTCAGGATAAGGCAGGATTTTAGAAAAAAAATATATTTTTAAATGGCCACGTGACACCACTATAAATTTTTACAATGGAGATGTATGGAGCCACAAATCTGTAACATCTTAGCATGTGAAGGAACTTCATGGCAATGTAGTCCATTTGTCTATCCTTTTTTTTTGTTTTGTTTGGGACATAGTTTCACTCTTGTCACCCAAGCGGGAGTACAACTGTGTGATCTCAGCTCACTGCAACCTCTGCCTCCCAGGTTCAAGTGGTTTATCCTGCCTCAGCCTCTTGGGTAGCTGGGACTACATATACCTGCTACTACCATGCCTGGATAATTTTTGTATCTGTAGTAGAGACAGGGTTTCACCATGTTAACTAGACTCATCTCGTACTCCTGACCTCATGTAATCCACCCTCCTCAGTCTCCCAAAGTTCTGGGATTACAGACCTGAGCCACCGTACCCTGCCCCATTTGTCTGTCTTTGACTCGAGGTACCATCAAGTCTTTGATTGTGCAGTTGAATTCTGAGAGCATCATCAAATGCAAAAATCTCATCAATGTACACATTGCTGAAGATTTGAGAGCTGCCACAATTACAGGAAAATTAATAAAATATATTTTGAAATGATTTAGCTCCCTTGAAGTCCAAACAAACACAAAATTTTAAGGTATATGTTAAAGACAAAATAACATGCAGCACTGAGGTTAACAATGATACCATGAACATAAGTGTGCAATAACACTTTTCCAAGTGGGCCAAGATTTGTCACATTAGAAGGGAACAGATCATTTGTTCACTTTCTTGTTACAAATGGAAGAATAGAGCAGGAGGGGTGAAGGGTTTGCTGGAAGCCACACAACTTGAGGAGGTTAGGACCAGCATACTTTGATAATCCTTGTTTCTTTAATACAACTACTGTAGGTAAATTCGCAATCAGAACTCTTAAAAGTGATCTTTGAATTCACCAGAGAATTGGAGTTGATTTTTAGGTTAAAATTCACATACTGACAAAGTGAAACTCATGGTTTAGTACCCTACATTTCTTAAATTAAATCTTAACCTAAATAAAAAATGGAACTTTCTCTTTTTTTAATGAACAGTTCTTTCACACCGTAAAAGTAAAATATAAAAAATACAATTATCTTAGTTAAAAACTAAAGAAAAAAAAAACACTAAAGATACAGAAAGGTAAAAAAAAATAATAGTTCCAAGACTTCTGTTTTGCCAGTTCCATTTTAATTAGAAAGCAACATTCAAAAGGGCAATTAAAGTTTATTAATCTGCTAAACTGATTTTTAAATGAAAATACATGTGTTAATGACACAATAGAAATCCACTTTTATAAGTAACTTTCGTAAAGAATCCTTGCTTTTAAAACTTCTCATTCTCTGGAGGCCAAGGCAGGTGAATTGTGAGGTCAGGAGTTCAACACCACCTTGGACAATATGGTGAAACCCCATCTCTGCTAAAAATACAAAAATTAGCTGTGTGTGGTAGCGCATGCCTGTAGTCCCAGCTACTCAGGAGGCTGATGCAGGTGAATCATTTGAACCCAGGAGGCGGAGTTTGTGGTGAGCCAAAATCGTTCCACTGCACTCCAGGCTGGGCCACAGAGTGAGACTCCATCTCAAATTAAAAACAAACAAACAAAAACAGAATACTTCTCATTCTCTATCAAAACACTTGAGAAAAGCAGAATGCATTCTGTTACCTTTAAGAGAATTTACTTTTAACCCCCCCAGTTGGATGAATATCTCTGAAAAATAAAAAGGAAAAATGCCAAATCAAGGAACTTTCTCTCTTAATGATACAGTAGGTAACCTGAATTATTCATGCTGTAGTTTTAACTCATTGTTTTTCTTTCATTAATAGAAGGACAGAAGCTAAAATCCACCTTCAATTAATAATATTCCTTTATTTGCTTTAATACATTTATTAAGGTTCTTCCTTGCCTTTTCAAGTGTAAGAAACCCAGATTTTTACAATTTAAATTTATATATTTATTGTCTAATACTTAATGATCTTTCACATTTTTTCTTAGACCTATATTTATATCCATATCCATCATTTCTCTCTTTGGAGCTTAAATCTAAATATGATGCATTTGAGAAATATAATAAAACCTTACTGAAGTCTCCTACATATGAAAAAAATCTTTATGTGTATAATTGTTTTTTATCTTAAATTTACTATCCTGTAACATTTTTATTTATAACAACTGCTATAACAAAGTAATTGATTCTTGTAACAGTCTAGAATTATTGAGTTCTAAAAATTTATTAAACACTCTTTCAAGCTTATTTAGATAATGGAAAAATATGTCAAATAGTACGGTAGTGAAAAATGACTACTACCTAGTTTTATCTTTTTAATGGGCTTCTACTCTAAGTCAAATTTGATAGTGATACATTAGTCAATGTATCTAGTATAGCAAATAAATTTCATCTTATATGGCAAACCTGAATACTTTGTGGATCCCTGCAATGTTGAGTATGTGAAACCAAATCCAGGCTCCAAAGGAAAGATTGTCATAATTTATTAGTTAGGTCTGCCGTGGATGTGCATCAGGTGATCAAGTTCCTCATATGGGAAAGAGTTAACTTCTTTTTACTCAAGTATCTTTGGGATTAGGGATATAGATAGGATATTCATTAAAAAAAAAAAACACCATTGTTTTGGTTAGGTGATAATTTAAGACATTTTCTTGACAAATACTTTTCCATGGAAATTTGGCTTACTTTCTATTTTTAAGATTAATACAGTGTAGTAGTTATGTATTTATGCATAATAAAATTACAGGAACTTTATGTCTTAAGACAACACACATTTATTAGTTCACAATTTCTGAGGAGCAATGGTCCACACATTGCCTAACCAGGACCTCTTCCAGACTACCATAAAGATAGAGGCAGGGATGTGTTTTTGTGTAAAGTTCAACTGGGGAAGGAACTAGTTCCTCACTCATATGTTTGTTTGCCGCATTCAGCTGCTTATTGTGGTCTCATTTTCTCACTGGTTCTTGGCCAGAGACTACCCTAAGCTCCTTGCCACATGGTTCTCTTCATAGGGAAACTCATAATAAGCTCAGATTTCTTTTTTCAGATTGCAGAAGTGAAATATAAGACAACAAGAAAAAGCTTTGGCAGCTTGCTTCTTCAAAGCTAGCAATGGAGAGTCTCTTCTCACAAGATGGGCATTACTATCTTTTTGTAACATAATCACACTCATGGCATATATCCCATCACCTTTACCATATTCTGTTGGTAGAAGCAAGTTATATAGATTCTACCCTCTAGGAAGGTGGACTATGGAAGGGTCTGATTACCTCCAGGTGAAAATGAAAGTATATCTGCCACAGTTAGGGTACATAAATTTTTCAGGGAACATTCTCTGGTTATAAGAAAACACTGTCATGTAGCCTGAAAATATCCTGAATCAAAATTAGTACCTGCTCTTCTCCTTTAATAGTGAGAGAAAAATGTAAAAGCAAATATTGCTCTAAGGGTAATTATGATACTTCTAAGAATGGTTATGGTAAAATTGGAGGCAGATAATATGAGGAAGTCTATCATATGAAGATTAGGCATGGACGGCAGTTGAAATCATCAAAATATTAAAATATATTTTAAGAAGATGGAATTAATGAGGTAAGAAAGAAAACCTGAGACTTTAAGCATTATGAATGAGAGAAGGAGAAGGCAAAGCTGTCTCAAAAAAAAAAATGAACAAAAGCATATAACTACTGGATTTATAAGCTGAAATATTCATCACAATTCTGCTTTTCCTTAGCATGTCTGACTGTTAAAAGTCATAGTCAGTCTAGCCTACATTTTTCCCCTCTTCTCAAGCTCCACAGAAAGCTAGGAGATTGTGTGATGTGGTGTGCAAATATTTAAAGTGGCTAAAATAGTGCTAGACACAGTGCAGGTGCTTAAAATGTATTCGTCATGTCACTTTTCAGTGATGTGTGGGTGCCTACTATTTTTCTTGGCATAACTTTTCACCAGATATAAGTAAAAACAATAATTCTCTAATTTAGGTCTTCAGAAAGTTTTCTGGGGCAAACCATTCTTAAATTTTATATAAACTGTTTTAGATACAAAGTAGGGTAGAACTAGCTGAAAGCACAAAGATATTTGGTGCATTTTCAAGAAAACAGGGTTGAAGCTTAAAGCAGCTTAAAAAAAATGTGGTCTGAGATCTGAAGGGCAGGACTCACAGTGCAGCCTCAGCATCCCTGGTGTGATGGCAGAGACACTGTGTGGCATAACTCCAGGGGGGTCATGTTTTGCCAAGGAGGCCCTGATGGCATAACTGATTCAAGAAGAGATTCCTAAAATAGGAACAACAGGTCAGAAGACAGGAAAAGATTTGTAAACTGTTCATTTAAAAAAAAAAGTAATAATAGTAATATAATCTTTCATTGGGCTTTGAAACTTTGAGGAATGCATTCATGACATTGAAATTTCAGACATACTGATCTTTTATTTATATAGTAGTAGATATTATTTGAATAATTTACCTTTTTAAAAAATTGTTTTTGTTTTTGTTTTTATTTTTGAGGTTAAACTATGGGCTCCCATTTGGCCTCAAGAATATTTTAGTGATTTCATGGTGAGTCACTTGAAGATTCAGGTAGAATCTGATTTGAAGCTTACAACACTAAAAAGTCTACTGCTTAAAAGGGAGAAAGGAATGCATTTAAAGATTTTATTCTGCATCTCATCCTGCCACTCTGAGCTTAATTTTTGTAGGTGAAACTGCAAATATTCAGTAAGAGTTCCATCACCTTGTAAAAGCCACAATTGTATTGAAACCAACAAATTTAGTTTGATGCTGGAATATAATAAAAACTGTAATTGAAATGCAATCCATTAACCTTGATTTGCCTTATGTAGTCTTCAATAATATAATTCCTTATAAAAGTAAGATACTGCTAATTAAAATGTTGTCATTTTTGAAGTTCTGAACTGATATTTAAGTTAGGAGACTATCTAAAACAATTAATGCTTTAAATAAAGATCTTATAATAACATGACAAACAATTTAGATTATCTGCTGTTCTGCAACTTCCCCCCAGTTTATCTTTAATGTCTGAGTTGTGACTGTATGTTAGTGAGTTTGTTAGCTGCACTGTATGCACACACTGAAGCTGAATGTTGTGTTGGAATATGTGTATGTTAGGTATTTACAGAATTACATTAATGCTATTTTTATATCTTGGGAATTTCCAGATGCCATAGTTTTAATTTTAAATTCGCACTGCTCTCTAGTGGGGAATGAGATCAAAGCAAGATTCTTTTTATATTGGTACTTTATAGCAATAACTAGGAACTGTTTATGGTTTCAATAGTGAAATGTAGATAACACTGTGGCCCACTATAATTTTGTCATATGATAAATGCTATAAATGTGATTGTATATATTATACATAATACATATACTTAATTTTTTACCATAACAATAAAATATAAATTTTTCTACATTAGTCTTGAAAATAGAGGAAGATTCACTACTAAAGTAGTTTATTTGAAGATACATATATATACATACATATATATGTATATATTTCAAATATGCTGCATAAAAACACCTCATGTTTTCACTCATAGGTGGATGATGAGCAATGAGAACACTTGGACACAGGGAAGGGAACAACACTCACAGGACTGGGTGGGGGGATGGAGGGGAGGGGAAGGACAGCAGAGGTGTAGGGGTGGGGAAGATGGGAAGGGATAACACTGGGAGAAATGCCTGATGTAGGTGACGGGGCAGTGGGGGTGGGTGCAGGATGGAGACAGCAAACCACCATGGCATGTATGTACCGATGCAACAATCCTGCAGGATGCAGGATGTGCACATGTACCCCAGAGCCCAAATATAAAAATATAAAAAATATAAAAGTATACATATTATATATATACGTATATACTATATATATATATATACACGAATATACAATATTTATATGCATAGATGTGTATATTCAGATATAAGCAATACTCTCTAAATCCTAATTTAAGGAAATGCTGAATAAAAGTTACTACCTAATTTTTTCATCAAAAAAGGCCAAATTTCTTCTATAAATTTTATGGATAAAAATAAAATTTTAAAATATTTGCTTATAATGGTTCATTACTAGTATTAATTTTATGAAGCAATTTAACTTAAATCCTGCATAGGCAACTTTGACAGCAATGTGTTAGTCATCACTAGAGTCACCTTTTGAATCACCTAGTAGTTTTTTGTTTTCCTAAGTTATTTCAAATTGAATGCTTTTAAAATTCACTTGTGATATTGTCTGCAGAAATTGTATTTCAAGTAAGCAGTATCTAATTCCATGACATTAGTACAATAGTTTTCCCATTTTACTCTGTAAATGCTTATTCATGATTTCTACAAACTTATACCATTTTAAAGGTGATTTTAAATGGTTTTGTAAAAATTACATATTACAGTAGCAATTGTATCATCATATTCTTACTAATAGTAAATCTTTGTTGTTTTAACCTTCTTTTTTTGAGCTGGTCAAGAAAAGTTGTACAGAAATTATAAACTCCATTAGGATTTGTAGATATTATGCAGATTACAACTGCCCTTCTGTGAAATTGACTAGATTGATGTCTTCCCATACATTGACGTCTTCCCATGCGTATCTTTTCCATAATAAAGCAATTTTGAGAACCCTTTATAAGAGAAACCATAAGAAATTCAATATTGGTGATTCCTTTTCTCAGAAGAATAAGTTTTTAGAAGCAAACTTTTGTAAGATTTGGGCAATATTTAGACACTGAATTTTATTTCTTCAATGAAATTATTTTTAAAGAAATGCCCCAAATCTGTCGCCCGTTGTGCTGTGTATATATATTATTTAAACTTAAGAATGTAAAGCTGCTTACCAAATAAACTTATTTCTACTTTTGAATGAAATAGTCAGCTGTCATCTACCCTGACTAGTTGTACTTCAGTGTTATCACCATGAAGTATCTGTAGATTAGATTTTTATTTTATTTTCATTTCAGCCAAAAAATAATGTCTGTAGATACTGTGAGATCAAATTTCTAAAGGAATTTTTAGTGTTTAGCATTGGTCTCTACTACTATTTATATAAGGGTGTCTGTGCTAAATGTTTTCTAGATACATAAATTCCTATCTGCCAACTTTAAAAAATATGTATATGGTGGGAGAAGTCATTGTAAAACAAGAACATTTTGGTTATTTACACCATTTATAGTTGTATGCCTTTGTAAGTCATTTCTAAAACTACTTACAGTGTGGTTTGTTGTGCATCAAACTACCTGTTAGTGGCTGTCATCTACTGACGTTTCATTGTCAATTCAAATTATCTTAGACCCTTGAGATTCTTGGAGATTTTAGAGGGTTGCCATTTTCACAAGGTAGCAGATATAAGAACAATGGGTAAAGCCAATCATGGACCAAAAAATGTAACGTGGCTTGTCAGTGTTAAGATAAAACACTGACATTATTTGCAGGGAAGGTTTTCTGATCATTAAAATTGGGTTTGATTGTCACCTAATACACATGATATTACATACATTAATTTTATATTAATGATTGTGGGACTTGTGATAGGGTTAAAACACTAAAGCACGTATGAAGCTTATAAATTGTTAATTGTGTGGTGGTTAGCTAGATAACTGTGTGTGTGTGTGCGTGTGCTCTGTGTGTGTGTGTGTGTGTGTGTGTGTAACTGGCTCAGAATTTTAATTAAAACATAATAAATAGAAGGAATCAATTGAGGTGTATTAGATTTTTTGTTGGTGGGTTGGTGGCCTGGTTATTCAGAAGAAATGTTGAATTAAAGAAAATAACTTAGAACTGTGCTCTATATTGGATTTTCAACCCTCAACCCTTTCTTCTCTGAATAGAATTTAATTACCTAGTCACAGGTAGGAAAATTCTGGGCTTTCTGCAGAGGGCTAGGGAGCCTTTACATCGTAAATTTGTATATGGCGAGCAAGGAAGATAGGAGAATGTCATTTCAGGCAAATTTGAGGTAAAGAGCCATCTGATGGTGGATTGCACATGAAGCAGTGAACATTTCCCTCATTCTTCAAATCACATAATTTATTTCTACTGAGAGATGAATGAGCAAGGGATGAAGAGAACAGAAATTTCTTTCTCAGTTCTTTCCCAGAGCACACAAGTTCTCAAGAGGTTGCTATTTTATTGTCAAGGCGAGAAAATGGTCTCTGCTCTATTTTCCAAATTTAAAAAATTAAATAAAACTTTTACTGTAGAATTTTCTTAGAGTTGCAAAAACATTGCCAAATTAGTAGAGTTTCCATACATCTCCCATCTAATTTCCTCTATTGTTGATATCTTATGTAAGTATGGTACTTGATTACAATTAATTAACTAATAATAAGTTATTATTAGCGATATTCTATGCTTTATTTGGATTTTATTAATTTTTCCTCTGATGTCCATGTTTTGTTTAAAGAACTCATCCAGGATACCACATTTCATTTTGTTTTAATATTTATTTAGGCTCCTTTGGGCTGTAACAATTTCTGAGACTCCTAGTTTTGATGACCTTGATAGTTTTGACTATTGATCAGGCATTTTGTATATCCTTCCTTAATTTGAGTTTGTCTATATTTCTGTGAGAAAGATCACAGAGGTGAAATGTCATTGTTAGAATATCATATTAAGGATTCTTGCTATCAGTGTGACTTATCACTGTTGATCTGAAACTTGATTGCCTGAAGTATTATTTGTGAAGTTTCTTTACTATAAAGCTCTTTTTCTTGTCTTTATGTATCACACTATTTAGATGCAAGTCACTAAACATAACTTACACATAAAGGGGAAGAGTGTTGTTCTCTGTCCTGCTTTGAATGGAGGATGTCTATTTAAATTATTTGAAACACTTATAAACCAGAATTTGGTATCTTTCTCTTTCATTTACATTTACATCAGTATGTACTCATTTGAATTTATTTTGTACTTTGAGTTTTAATCCAGTAATATGTGACTTAGATTATTGCTCAAGTTGTGCCAGCTTTGGTTCCTGGGAGTTTTTTCAGTTGGCTTCTGGGTCTACAACTTTTGAATCTTGATCAATTAGGTTACACCAATTTTAGGGTCCAGCAGGGATATAGCCTGTTATTCCAGGGGTGACGTGGGTAAGAGAAGATCAGCACTTCTTAGGGCAGACTTGATACCAACAGCTGGTCCTTTGGCAAGGGTGGTAACATTTTAGTTTGTGCCAAAACAGTGCACCAAATAAATCAACTGCAAGAACCACCTTGCATCCCAGGAAAATATTGTTTCTATTTTTTTTTTCCTCAAATTATCTCAATACATTGTTTAATATAGCTTACCAAAAATGAGTTATCTTATGTGTGCCACATTTTAATTATTCCTATGAGTCTGTAAGAGTAAATCAGTCTCCACATCTAGAAAATTAACACACACACACGCGCGCGCACACACACACACACACACACCTCCCTAATTCCTTTGATAAATACTCCCAGGATGATTCCAGTTCTTGAAACTGTTAAATAGTGCTGTCTACACCTACATCACTGTAAAGCCAAATGTCATTCCAGTGTTTTAATCGTTCTGAGGGATGAAGGTTAGGAGGGAAAAAATGGACAAATTGTTAAATTATTTTGGGTTCCAAGACAGTTACCTAAAGTTTATGTATGACTGCTGAACTTTTTCTCAGTGGAACTCAAATGTGTCAAATTTCCATTTAAAAATTTAAACATGACATTTTTACTGTATTGGGAAGGAAAATCACTTACAAATATTACCTCCTGCTTCAGAGAGTGCCATTGGGGCCACTGCACTTTTCTTGCAAATCTGTAAATGTTTTATGATGTCCTAATCCAGCCACAATAATTTATTTGAGGTTCTTTTTGTTCCTTAGTGTCCATACCACATACTTTCTATTTCCTTTTAAAGGTGTTATCCTTGTACCTTAGTACTAAATTAATTGTTGACATTGTCTGGTAATATAGTCTTTACTTTCTCATGTGAGCAGGGAATCCCTAATGTATAAGCAAATAAATCTCATAGCCTTGAAAGAAAATTCACCAATATTTTCAGCCTGCTAAAATGTTAGCATATGTTCTTATTTTATGGATCAAGATAGAAATGTGAATCAAATAAGAAAATACTTTTTTCCAAATATATGCATATATTTAACAAAAATCATGTATTACCAGGGCTCCCCTACTATGACTGTCTCTGTTGCATTGCCTAGTTCTGGCAAACATAAACTGTTTATGCTTGAAAAAACAAGCACTTTGGCTTTTTTTAAAAAAAATATATTGATTTAGTTTTTCATAATAAATGGCTCACGTGTGAAAATTTTAATATACAGCAATGCTCAAGGAAAACAAGCCAACTTTAATCTTTCCACTCAGAATGAAATAATTCTAATATTTTTCCTAAGTCAAGTTGGTGTTTCATGTGGTTGTAAACATACTATATGTAATTTACATCTTAGCTTTGCTTTTTACTTATATACAAAATATTTTCCCATATTATAAAATTTTGCTGATCTGCTTTAATGGCTATGCATATTGCTGTGATTTTAGCACCCATCATTTACTTAATCTTTTGTACTAGTTAACAATATTTGAGATAAAACATTTAAAGACATAAATTAACTACAGACAAAACAAGTGTTGAATGTTCTATTTATAACCTGGATACTAAGATATTTTGTTTATATAAAATAAGAAAAGCCTATATGCTTACGTATTTTCCTTTCATTAAAATTACCATTTTACGAAGCCAATAAATTGTATTTTAAAATGATCATTTAAATTACATAATTAACATTATTTTAACAAGGTTACCTGAATAAGAAAGAGTTTTCTTTTTAAAAGGAAGCTAACATTTTAAATGAATTAGTTCATAAAGAAAGCATGCATTATGCATGTTCTCACTCATAAGTGGGAGTTGAACAATGAGAACACATGGACACAGGAAGGGAAACATCACACACCAGGAATTGTTGCGGGTGGGAGTTAGGGGAAGGATAGCATTAGGAGAAATACCTAATGTAGATGACAGGGTGATGAATGCAGCAAACCACCACGGCACATATATATCTATGTAACAAACCTGCATGTTCTGCACATGTACCCCAGAACTTAAAGTACAATACACATATATATATATATACACACACACATACACACACACACACACACACACACACACACACACACACACACCTAGTATAATACAATAGAGAAAACAGGAAAAAAATGCTTATGTACTTACCAATCTTTCACTCATTTTGGAAATTGGATAGTGACTTCAATAGATTCAAGTATTACCCATTTTTGCATGAATTCACTAGTTTGACTTTTTCAAAATGTTACTGGCAAACTAATAATCCTTAGATATTATGGAAAACATTTCAGCATTTGTTACATCATTTCTGTCATACCAAAGTCCATGGCTTTTGCATCATTATCAGTAAGTTTGTATAATGACAAAGACCACTTTTGTGATGCTTATCAGTTTAACTCTAGAACCTAGGAGGATGCTGCCACGTAACAGTCAGTTCATACATGCACATTAAAATCACAACTTTTTTTCTCTGCTAATATTTTCAAAGACTTTAACTCCTTAAAGAATTGGGAGCATTGGAATGGAAAAATCATATCAGGACCATAGTGTGCTGTAGAGACCTGGGTAATGGAAGTACAGACAGCTTAGAAATGAGGTATTATTTTAAATTATTTGTGAATGGATGTTAAATATGGATTACAATAGTTACTCAAGTTATTACCATCTTGCTGGATGATAATTGGTGCCACATACCTGTAGCTCTAGCTACTTAGGAGGCTAAAGTGGGAGGACTGCTTGATCCCAGGAGATTGAGGCTGCACTGAGCTAAATTCATGCCAGGGCACTCCAGCTTAGTGATAGAGTGAAACCCTATCTCAAATAAATATCTGAATGTATGTATGTATGTATGTCATATTAAAGCCAGAGTTACTGAAATTATGAGTTGACCTTTTCTGTTTGGTTTTGGTATACAAAGTATATATTTATCTAAAAGTAATGCTTTCCGATGTAATCCATAAATCAGTCACATTTTTTTTTGTATCCTCATTGTGAGGCTATCTTGAGTATTCAAAGCCTCTTTTGTGTGTCAGATCTAACATATAGAATTTTGGATATTGAAACAGTTTTAGCATCTTTGTGTCTGTAGAATGTGTCCATCCAGATGTAAGTCACTTTACTTAACTCATAAGGAATATATAAGATAATTTTATGTAGTTGAATCAAAACAAAAATATCTAGTTCATTAATAGATGCTAGAGAACCTGATGATGATTTAGAAGTATGGATTTAGAGGTAAACTGAATGCTTATCAGAGCTATGCCCCTTGTTAGCTGTGTGACCTTAGACACGTTTGATCCTTCTAAAACTTAGATTCCGCACCTGTAAAAAGGAAAATTATAGTGCTTATTTCATTGTTATGATAATTAAATGAAGTAATAAAATCATATAGCACAGTATTGGGAATAAATTTTAAAAAGGTAAATGTTTGCCATTTATATTCCATTCAAGAGGTTATCTACTTTTGCATAGTATGAAAGCAATTTATTAAAATGAGAGTAGGTAGAAATTTTTAATTCCCGTGTGTAGAACAATCCTTATTTGCTACTCAATTTAATAAATATGAAGTAATCTAAAAATCTTGATTTTCTTGTTCATAACTTTGTTTGTACTCCTAGGTTTCACCTGTGCACTCGATGGTGAGACTGAGGCTGAATTAATACCTGGCAACTTTGAAGAAAAACCAGAAAGGGAAAAGAAGCATACCAACTTTACTTTGTGCAACGTATGTAACATTCAGCTGAATTCAGCCGCTCAAGCTCAAATCCATTACAATGGCAAATCACATCAAAAGAGATTGAAACAACTCAGCAACGGGATGCTGAAAAATGACAATGGTAAGCTTTTCTAAAAATATTTTCTCTATTTTACATCATCAACTTAAGTTATTTATGTACCTGCAGATGTGGTGATAAAAGAATGAACTAAATTATTTTAAACCAGGAAAAATCTTACATAAAAGCTTTATCAGCAGAGTACATTAAAATACATCATTTCTCTTTGAGCGAGAAGGAGAAATTGCATTTGTCATACATACTTAATTGTATTAGGGTTGTGACCTGCAGAAAATTTACTGTAATTTAAAAAAGTTGATTTTAGAGTTTCTTAATGTATGCCTTTAATGTAGTTATTTATGGAAATAGACAGTGGGTTTTGGTATTTTATTTTTTGTTTCCTGCAGGTCTAGGGGATTCAGTTGGTTAGTAACACTGCAACTGATTTGAAATAATGCATATCTTTTCAACTAGGTGGTTTAATCAATAAATGATGATCTGTTGGTACAGACTTTTAAGTTTCCTAGTGAAAATGTATAGTTTATTTCATAACTTTAGACTGCTTCTTAAAAGTATGTGTTGAATTTGCGAGTGAACAGATTGTTCAAATCGCACAAAACTGTCTTTGGGAACAAATGGAAGATTATTAGAAAAATATAGAGGTATGAAGAAAGGAGGGTGGACTTGTAGAAAGGAGACTTCAGAGGGCTAACTCACAGCAACTTGAGTTATAATATAGTATGCTGATCGAATGTTTCATGTTTGATAAATAAAATATAATTTATCTAAATTATACTGACATCTAAATGTGAGAATGAATTTCAATCTCTTATATTTAATGTCATAAAGATTTTTAATATATTAGTAATTTGCTTGGAAGTGACCAAATAATGAGAAGAAAAAGAAAAGTGCATTCTTAAAGTAGAAATTGTTTCTACCTTGCTTTATGTGTTTTTTATTTATATGGTTTTAGTATGAATGAACTGTTGTATTCTATTGGAAAGAATTTTATATTTTTTTAAATATGGCATTTAGTTAATTACAGATGTTATTTGTTAAAGAGATAGAAGAAACAAAAATTGTGGTAAGAAAGTAACTGGGAACTATTAAATGCTATAGGTATAAGGTAAACCTAGTGACACAGGACTTTCCTTGATCACTTCTGGCAGCCAGAAACACGTGGCCAGCAATGCCCTTGCTCTGCCTTGGCTGTCGGCTTTACAGCTGGCTTGGCCCTGCTGCTATTTCTGTTATGTGGACTGGCTGCCCTCTGCTGGTAGAGGACAGAGGGCCACAATATTACATCGTCCTCTACACCCACGTTCAGTCACGTGTCTAAGAATGAGGATATGCTGACAATTGAAGAGTGAGAAGGGCATAGAATAATTTTATTGAGCAGTGGAACAGGTCTCAGTGGAGAGGGGATGAGTGGGTGGTCCACCATCTCCACAGTTGGGTCGTTTCTCCCGTAGTATGGCTGACTCTGGGCTTTTATGGGCTCAGAATAGGAGAGTACATGCTGAATTATTTGTGAGTGTGCAAGAAAGGCTACAGCAAAGTTATCACTCTGAGGTGGGCCTGGCATTGTAGCACACCAGTAAGAAAGGGGTTGGTATATGTAAAATAGGTGAAGGGTGGGGATCAGTCAGAGGAAAGCACACCAAATGGGAAGACAGGTTCTCATTCCAGTCCATGGATTCAACTTGTAGCTTGGTTTTCAGGCTTTAAACTGTCTTTGGCTTGAGAGAGGGGTTTCACTGGGGACTGCCTCTATCTGCCTAGGCATTTGTCTGCCTCCTGCTGCTATCACTAGCAAACCAAGTCATGATTTAAAAATGAATATTTCACAGTCTCTACTTAGACTTCTTAAGAAAAATCTATTCCTTATTGTTAACTTCAAGTACAGTATGATTCAATTCCGAGTTGTTTTCTCTAAGTTTGTGTGGGTCATGATAGTGTGTAAGCTTTGGTGTTTTACTTCACCTATCTTGATAGTCACAGACCTCATTTGGAGAAGTAGTAAACAATATTGTAGAACTAAACTAGAACAAAAGGTATGTCTGGTTTAGAAAGCCAAATCAGAGTTAGTCCCAGGCATAATTTAGAATGGCCAAAGATTTTCAAACCACAATACTAGGAATGAGGTTACTCAAGTTAAATAGTTTTAAACAATCATATCAGTGGACTTGGAGGTTAGCACTTTATTAAAGGCTTTATGTACATTTTATTACTCAGTGTTTCCTCATAACCAACTAAAGTGATCTTGTTATATTCCTTTTATAGATGTGGACATTGAGGATAACATCACTTGATACCATGGTAAAGGTCACACAACTATTAAATGGGCAAACTTGAAATCAAACCCTGGTCTTAAGTACCTGTATTTCTAAATGCTACTGTTTTCCAAAATGAATATTCTGTACGAACTATGCCTTTCTTCATTCAAACAGAGAAGTCATTTAGGAGAACACTAAAAAATTAAAATTTTAATATATTTCTCAAATTCTTTGATTAATCCAGTACTCAACAAATATTCGTTGCTGGATTTCCTATTCAGATTTTTTCCCAAGACATTTTAAGTATCATCATGTTAATCAGAACACTTTTAGTGAGCTGTCATTACTAATATTACTAACATGATGATACTGCATGAAAAACAACCGTGATTACTGGGAACACTTGGTCATCTTAGGTCATGTCAGTTTGGCCTGAAATTATACTTCAGAGGAGGGTGGACATGTGGATGAGAAAAGTCAGGAATGACAGGGTCAAGGCCAAGTCTTGGGAACTAACTTGGCCCCAATTAAGAACTGGGGGAGACCCTGGAGCCAAAAGTGTCAGTCACATTCTCTGAGAAGGTATGATGAATTTGGTCTTAATCTGGGCTGCATCTGTTTTCAAGGATATTTGATCTGGTGTATGAATGTAAGAGCCGGGATCGGTAGAAAGTGATGATACTTGAAGTAGGACAGAAAATTCTGCAGTAATCCTTAGTACTTAATTTAAGTTTCTAAGGACCTGGCCTGTGGGATTGGGTTGCGTTGAGGCAAGAGTTGCCAAGAATTCAGTATGGTTGAAATTTCAATGATGCTTAGTGCTGTGGCCTCTTACTAAGAAAAGACCAATAATGTATGCAGGAAACTGATGGAAATCATGGCGTAAAGATTGAATCAACTTCTTAAGGGTTAGGAGAAATGCCATATTCCTGTACTGGATCTCAGAGTTAGGAAAGCAAACCTAATTCATTTCAAACCCTAACATTTGGTAGGATAAGAGTTCTTAAATACTACCAAGTACCATCAGTGAGAATTTGAAAGTGGAAATATAAATAAAAATATTTTCCTAGATAATTTTGCTGAGTATTTGTTGCCTTATCCAGCCTACTGTCAGGCTACACATTACTTTGCAACTGATTACCTCCCATAAGGTTCCTAGCATAGTAAACCGTCACCTTTCCATAGCCATCAGACCAGTGCTTGACATAGACCAGACTACTCTGCTTGTTTTTTAATAGACTATTTTTAAAGATGTTTTGTGTTCACAGCAAAATTGAGTGGAAAGTAGATTTCCTATATATCCCCTCCCTCTTTCACACACAGCCTTCCCCACTGTCAATACCATCATGACAGTGCTACATTTATTACATTGATGAACCTACGTGAACACATCACTATCACCCAAAGTCTATAGTGTTCACCATTGTTGTTATACATTCTATGGGTTACAAAATGTGTAATGACATTTATCCAATATCAGAATAATATACAGAATACTTTTGCTGCCCTAAAAGTCCTCTGTGCTCTGCCTATTCATCCATGTAACTATTGATCTTTCTATGGTCCCCATAGTTTTGACTTTTTCAGAATATTATAAAATTTGAACCACACAGCATGTAGCCTTTTTATATTGGCTACTTTCACTTAGTAATATGCGTGCAACTTTTCTCTGTGTCTTTTTTATGGTTTGATGGCCCATTCCTTTTTAGCACTGAACTACCCTGCTTTTAAATAAAAGTTATCCTGACCCTTTATTTCCCATAACACTGCCACATGAGATCCTATGGTTATGTCATACTTTTCTGAAGGTATATCAGGGGAAAGAATGGGTGTTGTAATTAAAGGGTTATAGAACAGATGGGAGATAATTTATCCACTTGGGGTGACTTCTGGTCAGGAAGAAAGATTGTAAGTGGTTTCACTCTCAAAAAAAAAAAAAAAAAATCCCTATGGGTACATTGTAAGTGATAACCTAGCCCTCTGTCCCTTTGTCTTTCTCAACTCCCTTTTAAAAGTGCTCCTTTTTTATTACCTCTGTAGTGTGTAAAAGGAAGTCCTCATCTGTAACTATAGGTAGGCCTAATTATAGGCCATAAATTTCACAAATGAATTAGTGCTTTACTTTAATATAGAAATATAGTATTTCTTTTACCTATCCCTCATATCCCCACTATTAAAATATGCTTTTTCAGGCTTGATGGTAATAAGAAATGAGCCCAGTTACAAGCCTTATACAGTTATTAATGGTCATTCATTTATCTACACAGAGACCAAGCTAAAAATGTTGATATGTACAAATAATAGATCCTGTAAATTCTGAGTAAACACATCATCATTTTTAGGTTATTTTGAGAAAGATAAGGGAGTTGTTTGAGTCTTCTCCTTAAATATGCACAATTGCAAAATGATTGCTTTGAACTTCCGTCTTCACAAAATTTTCATGACAGTTTAGATTTCAAATGGAAAATAAGTATGTCAAGAAAGGAATATAACAATAGAGATTTTTACCTAAATTCATTCAACCTTGTACTTTTTAAAAAAATTTAAGTATGCAAATAAAATAATATAAAATTAATTTTTAGCAGTTATTTAAGGATTGTCTAAATAGATAAAATATCATTATTTAATATTTTAATATTGTAATTATATGCCTTGAGGCATATTCTATTATATACTACAAAAAAACACGAACATGAGAGAGCATTGTATCTAAAATGTTTTTCACATTTCTGAGGAAAATATGGCGTTTTACATGTCATCTCACTTATTAAGGAAAATGATCTTCTGAAGATCACAGTGAAAAGCTATCTGATGTATATAAATTAATTAGGACACTAATGTTTCTACAGTTAAGACTACAGTTTCTGACAGTGATGTACGTTTTACACAAAAAAGTTATATAGAATGTGTGTACACCACCTGAATTCATGCTGTGCTGGAATTGATTCAAGAATCTGTGTGATTCAGGAATCTTCAAGTTCCCTCCAGCTCAGTCGGGAAGGGAATGTTACCCGCTAAATTCCTCCCCAAACATTGCTTTTAGCTCATGGGAACTACCTCCTCTGACCTTGTTTCTTCTCTTAGGGCAGCCTGCATCCAATGGCTAGTCAATGCTGAGGCACAGAGTCCCAGCTGCTTGCCTCAAAAGTGGGTGGACACCTCTGAAAGTCCAATCCAGCTTCAGTTTTGCTAATGTCTCTGTTTCAATTCTATCACAGTCTAATTTCACTATCTACTCTGTCCTGCTTTTCTTATGCCTCACAGGTATAGATCTCTAGTCCATCAGTTGTACACAGAATCATCTTAGAATCTCCTTCTTGGGAATCCAAATAAGACACCACCATTGTTTTAAAAGTTGTTAAGGAGAATTTTCTAACCATTCTGCAGGTTCAGCTCTAAGTCTGTTGACATGAATTGACAATAGAGAGATTAACAGAAAAAAAGGTACACAAATTTAGTAACATGCATACACATGGGAGCCATACAAAATATGAGACTCAAAGGAGAGGCTAGGTGGTTGAAGTTTATACATTATTCTGAGGTTATAGAAAGGATGGCTGCTTTCTGGGTAGTAGTAGGGAAGTGGAGTCCCACGGAATAGGAGAGTGAGAAGAGGAAAGCATGGCAGGCAGAGCTGTCTTATTGTGCCCATAAAAAATCTCTCAGGTAAACTCAGAGCTGCCCTCAGAAAGGATAGATGGTGGCCTGTGGTAAAAACGTATCTGTTCAGAGTTTCAAAGCGGTCTGGCTTTCAGTCCCTTTTTCCCTCCGAGTTAATCTTAGTTTGGGATAAGGTAGATAAGGGGGGGCCTCAGAGAAAGCCTGTTTGCATCTGTTGTTTACTAATGTAGATTTTCTGTACAGATGTAATTCCTTCTCCCACAAAGACAGCTTTTCAAAGCTGTTCGTGTCGTCTGTAGTCCCTCTCAGTAGCATCTCAGAATATGCCAAAGAAGTATATTTTGGAGTAAAATATTCTGGTTTCCTTCAAAGTCTCAATAAGAAATACGCACAATGTGTTTTACTGTGCAAATGCAGCAAAATGTAGTATTTCCCTAACTCTTATTTTCCGTCTGGTATCAGTGAGTTAAGATTTGCCATCAAAAATGCAAAAGAAATGAAAAGGGAGCTAATATCAACTGTTCCAAGTACTTCATATGCATCATTTATTGAATCCCAATCAACAATCTTACCAAGTTTTATTACGTCTGTTTTAAAAATAAGACAACCAAGGATCAAAGAACATTAACAGACTTACCAGTACAGCTGTTTGACTTTGAACCACCCAGGTCTACATTATGGGCAACTCAATAATTTTCCCAGCAAGCTTACATTCTACTGTCAACAAAATTATACCATACATTTGGATATTTTCTTATGTTACTGAGTTTATGTCATTTTTAAACCACTTATTACCACAAAGCTGATGTTTTCCTTAAATTTTCATCAACAACTCTAACTGCTGAAAATATTTTGTGCAGAACAGTCATGTAAATAGATCATTTTATAATTTATCACTATGTATTCTCAGTCGTGCCAGAAATGTATCTTTGTACATGAGCATGGTTTTTGAAGATGTGGTGAATAAAGAAGTGGCAGAAGGGAATTCTATATTAGAAGTTGACTAAATGTGTTGACTTGGCCATATTCAAGATTTCATGATTCACCCTCTCATAAATATTATAGATCTAGGAATTTACAATACAGACTGCATGACTAAGTTCGCCTTTTAAAAAAGCCTTTGATTTTATATTTATGATGCAATTGAGCTTTACAAATAAAGACTATTTTTCTGCTAATAGAAAGAATATGGTTTCATATGTACTGCATGCAAATGTATAAAAGTAGATTAAAAATAACCAACAATTCTCCCAAGATGTATACTTCTAAATTTTTGTCACAAGTCAGGAATGCAAGCAAGTATGAATAAAAAGCATTGTGCAATTTTACAAGCATTATAACAATGTTTATATATCACTACCTTTTATAATATATATTTTTTAATTACCATAGGAAATTAGTAGCAGAGTTGAGATTTCTAGGTAAGCATTGAGATTTTACTCATATTTTCCATTTTGTTTTCCAACTATGTAATATATTCTATAATGGAAAAGCTTTAACATTATGAGGTATAGAATGAAGAATTAAAGTATTATAAGGGATTTTGTCTAAGAATAGAAAATTAAACATTAGGTTAAAAATTCTTCTTTGATTCATAAGAGCATTTTGAAAGACTTATTACAAGGAACATAACTTTTAGGATCTTTAAAGCTTCTATGGCCAACTAATGTAATTCAATTTCGTGTGCTCAACATAGTTTAAGCTGTTGTTAACGCTTCTTGAAGGATTGAGTAACAAGTTGACCTATTGTGGCAGCTTTATTTTATTCACACTATCTTTGTCATATTTGGGTTATTTTTATTAAGCCTGGTTTTCTGTTTTTATTGGGCTGAAACTGCTATCAAATAATTCACTTTTATCTACCAGTATTCTAGAGTCTTTTGGTGCTCATTGTTTTGTAGCACATAAATCCAGAGTATTGCTGCCCTTATCTATGCTGCTAGCATTAAATTTTCTTTCATTTAACAGAAAAGCTAAATAAAATTTCAGTTTCTAGTTCTCACTGATCTCTTCTCTTTTTTCTTTCCATTGATTGCCTCAGAAGATGTTTCAAGTGTCAGTAGATTTTCTATTTAAAAGATTTTCTTCTATTGCAACATTGGTAGTTAATGAAAATAAAAGAGCTTTGTGGACTTTTATAGTACTTCAGGCCTTGATTTTATGTATACATTTATCATTTATATATAAATTTGTCTCACCTTTTGATCCCCAAGGACTATTTGTGCTTTTATTGACTGTCAGTAGACAAATTAGTACTTGCTAGTATGTTTTTGGCTTCGCGGTGATCTCTTTGGCATGATTTTATTTAATAATGGTAACTTCTTTCTTAATGATACCATATCTACATTAGTATATGTATTAGCCCATTTTCATACTGCTATACAGAACTGCCAGAGGTTGGGTAATTTATAAAACAAAAAGGTTTGACTCACAGTTCCACATGGCTGGGGAGGCCTCAGGAAGCTTACAGTCATGGTGGAAGACAAAGGGGAAGGAAGGCACCTTCTTCACAGGGTCAGGAAGGAGAATAAATGCAGGAGGAGATACTTTGGAAGCCATCCGATCTTGTGAGAACTACTATTGTGAGAACAGCATGGGGAAAACTGCCCCCATTATTCAGTTACCTCCACCTGGTCTCTCCCTTGACACTTGGGGATTGTAAAGACTATGGGGATTACAATTCAAGATAAGATTTTGGGTGGGGACACAAGCAAACCATATCAGTATATGACATATTGAAATGTGGCACTGTCCTCATACTTTTCTAACGACCATGTCCTTTAGAAGTTCAGCCAAGGGGAGGCCATACAAATGCCGATATCAAATCGCTCAAAAACGTATCGTGAGACAGGTTGTATTCTTGTTTGACCGAACTAAATTTCTTTTTTTGTCATTGAAGGGTAAATATTTAGAAGCAAGTAAGTTCACTGAGTTCAGATTTGGAGTAGGATTTTGGGTTTTGTTACCAGTTTCTTTCTCCCTAAAGAAAAAGCATGTCAGTCATTTTAAAAGAAGATAATGTTCCAGCCACTAGCTATTTGCTTTACATGGACTTAATATGAATTCCATCGAAGGACACCATCTTTTGCAACACAGAGATTTCTTTAGGCAATCTGCGTCCCTAAGAAATGCTGTGTACTAGGACACAGTTTTACAATCTGAGTCTGGTAAGGTTTTACAATTTGAGTCTGATAATCCAGACTGACTCTTGGATGGAGACCATCCAATAGTTTACTCTGCCTAAAATGAAGTGTATTCTAGTTTGTCATGACCATTGTTTTGAAGACTAGATGAAGTGAAAATTAAGGGAAGCCATAAGAGAAAAAATAATAGATTGGATGATAAAATTTAGCTTGGAAATAGAATCTGAGAAGAGATTTTCATTTGTGCTTCTCTGCATGTCTATGTGTTGGAGTGAGTATGGCTAGGGAAGTTTGAAAAACTGAAGGTATTTAAGGTATTGATTTTACCAGTAGCTTATAGCACTGGTAGTATGAAATGAGAGTTCAGAATAATTTTTTTTTTATGTCTGAACTTCAAATCTGTTTAGTACACATAGAACTACCTCTTGTTTCTTAATCTTTTGTTTCTTTCAGTTACTAATTATGTCCAACGACATCATCTTCCAGTCCCTGCGTTTCCTGTCTATAATCTTAGGAAAATAATCACTCCTGTACTTTGCCAGATTGGACAGTATAAGCTTTTTAACTCTTGTTTTCCTTCCTTTATAATCCCCTAGAAGTAATTTGCTCAAGGTAACAGAGCCAGTAGTAATAAAGGTGAGATTCCTGTATGTATGATTTATTTTTCCCCCTGACTTAAGCCCTTAACAATTTAGTTTGCACTTTGAGGCCCACCCTTTGGTAACTGGCTTCTAGCTTCTACAGGCCCACACCAGGCCTGGCCCTCTTCCTTTTAACCACCACCTCTTTTATTTGTTTCTCAAAAACACTAAGTAATGGCATGAGTGTGTGTGTGTGTGTGTGTGTGTGTGTGTGTGTGTGTGTGTGTGTGTAAGCACAGATTCTATTCATTAAATAGATGGCTTAAATATTAATTTTGAGTTTTTGAAGGGGAGATCAGAAAGTAATTTTCAAAAATAGCAGCCCAAATATGTGTCTTCCCTTTCTTTCTTCCAAAATTGCAATAGTATTTTGTAAGAAACTTGAAAATAAAAGCAAACAGATCTATATCAGCGCTGTGAACTTGTTAAGAATAAAAGAGTGAGGAGTTTCTGGAAGAATAAAGGAAATAGGATAACAATGAGATAAAACAGTGGACCTAAACACAAGTAAGAAAACCTATAAAGTTAGAGGGAAAAGGGCCCAATAACAGGTTTCCAACAGGACTTCAGAATATCTCTAAGATTACTTTGAAGTAGCCTGAAAGGTGGTGTGCATTGTTTAATGGAAATTCTGATGAATTTACTTATGCTAGTATGCAGTTAGAAGTTGAGACATAACTCACCTTCCCAGCCTAACAGTGAAAAGTTTAAAACCCATGAATCTGGGGGTTATAAGCCAAAGGTGTCAGAAAGTCAATGTCCTGATGAGGTCAAGGATAAGAGCGGGTAGAGGGAACAGACAAATCAGCTATGAGTTTGTCGGCTTTGTAACATGTGCTGTGATTTCCTCTTTTATCTCACCTCTGGAATCACCTGCAAAGTTGACTTTGCTTACTCACTCATCACAAAATAGGTGAGATTAGAATTCTTCCCAGGGAACTTTTGTAAAGGACATCTAGACTCTATTTCAGTTAAAGTTGACACTGTGTGTGAAGGTACAGCGATAAAAGCTGGACTACATATGTATTACCTGCTTACCACTACTTGTATCAGGTACAGGGTTGAAATCAAATATATGAACAAGTCCTATTTGCTTCTCATTTCCCATTTTCAAACCTTGAGAGGAGTGAAAATGGGTACATGAATTTCAGTACAATAATTTACTTGAGAGAAAATGTGATTTTAATTCAAGATTTGACTTCAGTGACTCAGTAGAAGTATAAAAAGTTAGAGAATATGTGAACTAATCAGTTCCTAAGAGGTTATAAAAAGCTGTAGTTTCAAATGGAGAGTAATGAAAAAAGAATTAGTACAAGAATATTTAATTTCCTTAACAAATGTAATAAATACTTACATGTATGTAATAAATACTTCCTGTATGCAATAATAATTCTGACCTAGATCTTACTCCCACTGCTAGAATAGCTACATCTAAGGGTATTAAAAATAAAAATTGAAAAAAAAGAAAAAGGAAAACAACCTTAGAATTTCATTCCTGTCTTGTAAGAGGAAGACAAAGGGTCTGCTAAGCAGACAACAAAAGTAACAAAAATATAAATGATGAGCAACATTTGTCATGCGTTTATAATGTTCTAGATTTTATACTAATAATTCTATGTGTATAATTAATGTGATTTTCATATTTTATGGTTTAGATATAGTTATTAGTATCCATTATATAGATCATACATGGCCACAAAGGAAAGTAAGGAAATGTGGCAAAGGCCACGTAGCTGGAGAGATGTGAGGCCAGTCCCTGAGTCTGGCAGGCTGGTTCCAGAATTAGCACTTAGGTTCATGATGTTACAACAGCTGTCAGGCCTGGAGAATACCTTAGATTGTCCTTGATTCAGAAGTCCAAGGAGGAGACAGCTTCAAAAAAAAAAAAAGAGGTGGCGGTTGTCTACTGTATGCTAATGAGTTTTTTTCAGAGAGGTTGAAATAGGCAACCTCTGTGGGAGATCTGGAAATTGTAAAATGACAGATTATCTTTGAGAAGTTATTTCAATGAAGTGGGTAAAGAAAAATCAGATTTTGAGAAATAGAGTGTTTCTCTGACTTTTGGTCTTTAAAATCCCAGATTCAGAATCACCCCAGGTACTTTATGAAAATCCAGATTCCCTGACATGCATTCAGTCTTTAAATGGGAATCTCCAGTAACAGAAAAAGAGAAAGTCAATAAGGGAAGAGGAATGAGATGGCCATCAGTTGGCAAGGAAAATTTGTGGCAAGGAAAATTCGGCATAGAGGCATTTTCATGACCATCTGTTTGTATTCTAACATGCGCTAGGGGAAGACTAATTGCCAGCCCAAGAGACTCATCAGTGTGATTCCTTCTTGTTATATTTTCAGTGATGTTTTAGGGACTGTCATTGATCTACCCGTCATGAAAGCAAGTAGCTCTCTCCCTTTAAACCTAGCTCTGGTGGTTGTGAATCAGCCCTAAGCATTGCAGGTAATTTGAAGAGCATATAATCCATCTGTGCAGGAGCAGGGGGGCTGTGTACACCACAGTTTGCATCTGATCTTGCTCTTTTGTTTGGCATTCTGACCATCAAGTTTTAGAACTTTTTAATAAAAGAGTGTCCAAGTGTGTATACTTTATTCCAAATTACTTCCTTTCAGCTTTATTTTATGTTTTTTTGTTTCTTGTTATATCTTCATTTGAGAATAGTGTCTTCATATGGTGGTATGTAATTTTTTTCTAAAAGTACATTTACATTTTTAACCTAATACATACTCATTGCATAAGTCTCAGAGAATATGTTAATGTCAAATATTCTATGATGTCTCCTTTATTGTTTTCCTGTACCAGTCACATATGTGTTAGGGTCCCTACTCTAGGATGTCATACATGAGAGAGTTATTGGGACAGGACATCTTTCATATTTTTCTTTTCATTTCATCCTCCATCTAAAATTCAAAGTCCTTGATAAACTGTTTTTTACTCTGAGGTATCTGAATACTATTTTGAATACTATTAACTTTTCTTATGTGTAATTTACCTGTAAATGAGACCAAAAGTAAAAACTTTCAACAACAAACTCTATTATCCTTATGTTATTTCAATACAAATTGAGAAGTGACTGTTCTCCCATTGTTTGTTAATGAAGACAATATAAGGTTTTTGAGAATCATACGTAGTTCTTCTACCAAAATCCATTTTTTTATGGAAGAAAAATTACAATTTTATGAAAGTAGGAACATGTTCTCTGTATAATTCGACTCTTTTAACAGCAGTTTGTACATTTAAGGTAATTAATCAGAAAAGCGTCAGAATGAGCTAACACAAATTATGGGTGCTTAGTAGATAGTAATTCATGATCATAATTCTGTCAGGCTCATTTTATTTACTCTACTAGTCAAGGACCCCTTTTGCCTAATCACTTACAAAAGTGTCCCAGTGTTTGTAATTCTTGCTATTCAGTTTTTATTCCTACTTCCATACAATTTTTTTCTTCCCTTCATATAGAATTTCCTTAAGGAATTTCTTTAGTTCCAGAAAAAAAATCTTCATAATATATAACATTCTCACTAACATAAGCATCAGGGACTATTTTAATTCATTTCATTTCTGATAGAAAAAATAAAATCAAAGCAGAGACCCCACATCCCATGTGCCTGATCCTGAAATAATTTCTTTACCACAGCCCTCAATAATGTTTTCCTATATTTCTCTCACATAGATCTTTTTTTTAAATTTTATTTATACACAATTATACATATTGATGGGGTGCATGGGATTTTTTATATGTTCATACAATGCGTAATGATCAAATCAGGGCAATTAAAATGTTGCAAATCTATCAATAATAATATTGTCATTGTTCATCATGTGAGATCAATTACACAATGATGCTTTAAAAAGGTGCCTGTTCTCCCTTACACTGCTCATCGACTGCCTTAATTTACTTAATATAGTAGTCAACCACCAGATCTTCTATAATATTAATTTCTTTCAGGTTCAACTACAATCAATTTGTATAAACCAAATAGCACGCACCTTTAAATATCATGGAAGATGAATGTTTCTTGTTTTCTGTGGAGAAGTGGTGTTACTGGGAATCCAATAGTTAAAAGATTTTAAAATTTAGAGCAGAATAAAGTTATCTGATGTATTCCTGCATTACCTACTCTTGTGAGCAGTGCTAGGGACTTGTTTATCATAGGTGATTTAGGAAGGTGTTAAAAATTAAAAGAAGGTGGGCAGATTAGGATAAAACCGTAAGTCATGAAGTCCCAGAAAGGCAAGGTATATACCTTAAAGAGATGCATAGAGATAACGAGGCCTGAAGGAGCTTTATAGCTCATACCTCATTTAGGACTCCAGGACTATTTTACCTTGTATGGTGAGTTTGTGCAAAGTGAAGAGATCAGACAGAGCTTGATTTTCACACTAGATTGTTCCTTGGTTGCCTTCTAGCAGAGAGGAGAGAATCAGATATTCTTCTGTTTTCTAACATGGTGTGAAGCCTTATGTAACTGAGTTGAGAAATTTTTGGTCCTGCTCTGTATCTTGGGATGGTAAGGGGCAAGGAAACCCCACCTCATAGACATAGGCTTGGCTTAATGATGTAGCAGAGACTCAGTGTGGTTTGCAGCATCAATGTGAGTCAATATAGGATGAGGTTAGCTAGGCAAATATCCTAGTATCTGATTGAGCTGGAAATGAGCTTCAGTTGTGGCAGTAGGGCTTCAACAATAAACAGGGCAGAATGCCCTTAGCTGGGCACCCAAACCACTACACCCCAGTGGACATCAGCCAGTATATTCCCAGGGACCAGATTTATGAGGTCAGAGATGATCCTTACTCCCAATTCGTTCACATAAGGCTTACTACATATACCAAAAACGTTTTGGGATAGGAGCAGAGAAAATGGGAAGTAAGCTAAAGGACTGGAAGCTAAAACACTCAGATATTTGGTCAAATATTATCCTGGATGTTTCTGTAAAAGTGTTTATTGGATGAGATTAACATGTACATCACTGGACTTTGAGTAAAACACGTTTCCATCCATAATGTGAGTGGGCCCCTGCCAATCAGCTGGAGTCCTTAATAGAGCAAAGACTCGCTTTTCCCAAGCAAGAAGGAATTCTGCTGGCTGACTTGTCTTTGGACACACACAGACTTTATTGGTTTTGTTTGGAGTACCATAAATAAAGCACACATTGAAATTTAGCTTGAGTGAATTTGGAACTTAAGTGTACATGTAATCCATCAAACTGTAGGAATTGCAGTCGCTATTCAAACTCATTATTCACCTCCTCAAACCACAATGTCTAAGAGACCAAAAGCTGTTTTCCTTGTGTGTCTTTAAGAACATAATACTCAGGCCGGGCACGGTGGCTCAAGCCTGTAATTCCAGCACTTTGGGAGGCCGAGGCGGGTGGATCACAAGGTCAAGAGATCGAGACCATCCTGGTCAATATGGTGAAACCCCGTCTCTACTAAAAATATGAAAAATCAGCTGGGCATGGTGGCGCGTGCCTGTAATCCCAGCTACTCAGGAGGCTGAGGCAGGAGAACTGCCTGAACCCAGGAGGCGGAGGTTGCAGTGAGCCGAGATCGCGCCATTGCACTCCAGCCTGGGTAACGAGCGAAACTCCGTCTCAAAAAAAAAAAAAAAAAAAAAAAAAAAAAAAAAGAACATAATACTCTTGATTTCCACCGATATTGGACATTTTCCTTCTCTTTCTCTGATTCTTGATTCATTAAAGGTAAGTGTTGTTTAGCTGCCAGCACAGTGCTACTACTGTCAGCCAGTGTATCCAAATGTGCTTTTGATGATCCTTTCCCAGCCCCAGTGCACTCCAGGGGTGCCCCTGCCCCATGAAACTGTCAGCAGTGGAAATAATGTGTGATGTCCTTTCCAGCATTCTCCATGGTGTAAGGGAAGACAGATCCAGAGTTGAGATAAAATCATGTTCATGTCGAACACACTGCACTAGGGAATCTAAAAAAGAATATTTTCTTTTTTTTTTCTTAATTCACAGCTTCTCTCTCTAGATAGAAGTCCATGTGGGCCGGAACTTAGGCCTATCTGAGAATCATCCTTTCTTTTCAACACTCCCAGAATGATTTACTCTTTAGTACCTTATGAGATACTTTTTCCCAGGAAGCTCAATGTTCCCTTAAATAGTATCCTGAGAAACCCACCCATATATGCACTCTACACATGATCATATGGGTCTGCATTTTCACATAAATATAGACCAGATTAAGCTAAAGCTTCTAATTATATATATTTAAATTTCATTCTGGATGCTTCTCTTAGAATATTAAATATGTTTTTAGGACCTATATGAGTTTATGGCAAGCTAGAAAAGTTATATCTTAAGTACTATCCTTATTCTTCTGTAATTTAATGTTAGTGAACTAATTGAGTTATTAGCCTTAAGGAAGAGATTAAAAGTATTTATCTTCTTTTTAGTGCTCAATGCAGTGGGTATGCCTTCTATGTAAATAATTTCTGTTCAAAACCTAGGGGAGTAAAATGTAGGTATGGATTCCCACTATTATTGATCTAAAGGGGCTTTTTTTTTTTTTTGGCCTATTTTTATATCCATATGTGTGTTATCCAAAGCATTTAACACTTTGTTTCTTTAGGTAAAATCTAGTATGAATACAGCTCTTTCCTACTGAAGAATTTTTATAAAAGTAAAGCAAAACTATTCATATTATATAAATACACACATACTGATCTGACAGTTAATGCCTGGCTTTGAGATGTGTATACGACCTTGTTTGAACATAGAGGGATATTGGATATTAAGGGAAATATGGATATTAAGAAAGGAGGATCTTCCTAAACTAAGATTTATTTTCCTGTTGCTACTTGGTGTCTAGCTTTTCTAATTATTTCTGGCATTCGCTTATTTGCCTTGTTTATTTAATAAGATTCTTGGGAGAAGCAAATGCAGTAATGTAGATGAAAGTACTTTGGGAATCTCTTTTTCTCATAAATATGTGAATTTTAATTTATTACTTCCTCTGATGCAACTCTGAGTATTTGAATGTAAAGGGCTCTAGGAATTCAGCAGTAAAACATGGAATTAAAGTCCATAGAGTAAGCTCTGAGAGCTTGAGAGATTTCTGTAATGTTTCTTATATACAAAAAATACTCATCACCCAGTGGCACTTAGCACTGATAACACTGAAGCCAAAAACTCTGAGACTTAAGCATAGCAAGGAGGAAGAAAGGTGGGAAAAATGCACTGTCTTTTGCAGGCGATATTGGAAAGAAGGGAAACATCAGTACAGTAGTAACAATTGTGGGAAGGAGAGAAATACAAACAACTTCTAGCACTAACCAGAAAATTGTTTTAAAAGAGTGTAAGGAACAAATAGCCTGTATCTGAGATGGGGACCCAAGTAGGTGAATTGACAGGCACTTGTGTTTGGGACCTTTATGGTGGTGGCTCTAATCAGCATCACCTGAGTACCTGGTAAAATTCAGTTCTTAGGGCCTACCTTAAATGTGTTGCGTCGGAAACTCTTGGGGTAGGCCAAGCAGTCTGTGACTTAAGGAGCCCTTTGGGTGATTCTGTGGCAGTCTCAAATTTAAGAATACGTGCCCTGTGTAGTAAATGATATCTCAGAAGCAATAATTTTAAGATTAGATACGATAATTTAGGCAATGTATTTAGTGCAAACATAGTTAACCTTCAATAAAATAAGTGTTATCTGTAATTGGACCTTGTTAAATGCTACAGTCAGCAGGAAGAAAAATCAAGGTTGGGATACTAACATGTATATAAATATAGACTTTTAGGACACGTAACATCCTTAGAGAAATATTTCAGGGTTCCTCTTTTTTACATGTATACAAATCACCTGAGTCTAAAATACAGATTCTGATACAGCTCCGAAGTTGCATATGAGATTCAGCGTTTCTGCCTAACTGTCAGTTGATGCCGTGGCTGCTGGTCCTGGGATCACAATTTGATTAGCAGCAATCCAGCCCATGGCCCCCTTTACTTCCACTTAACTGTTTTTTGCAGCTCT